>NW_024543075.1:19510833-20832500 GCF_018167655.1 Microtus oregoni | reverse complement strand
TATAGTTGTCCCACATTTTGCTAAATCTACTCGGAGATTCTAATGATTTGAGTACAGTGAGAGAAAGAACAACAAACACACATGCAGTGACTCTTCATGTCTTTATGAAAAGCATTTGTGTGACACTTTCATCTCTATTTCATTAGCTACAGAATGTCTCATAGTGCTGTTGTTAGTGGATTGTAGATAAACAGTCTTCTTTGGTATATGTTGTCAATGTATGTTTACATGTGTTAGGTGCATATGTGTAGTATGTATGGACTTGTGTGCTTGCACATTTGTGATTCAGAGGTTGATGTCAGGTGTTGTCCTCTATTTCTCTCACTTTACAATAGAGGCAGGGTCTCCCTTACACCCGGAGCTGACAGATTTGGTGAATCTAGCTAGCAAGCTTGCCCCAGGATCCCTTATCCTTGCTCCAGAACACTGGGATTGCAGGTGGCCATGATGTACACCCAGCTTTTTTTTTTTTTGTGACAGGGTTTCTCTGTGGTTTTGGAGCCTGTCCTGGAACTAGCTCTTGTAGACCAGGCTGGTCTCGAACTCACAGAGATCCGCCAGCCTCTGCCTCCCGAGTGCTGGGATTAAAGGCGTGTGCCACCACCGCCCGGCCGACACCCAGCTTTTTATATGAGTGCTTGGGATCTGAACTCTGGTCTTCTTCATTTAACAGCAAGGGCTTTATGCATGGGGCCATGTCCCCAGATGCCTAAGACAATCCTTTCCCAAGGAGATGCAGTAACCGTTTGATCATATAATTCACCATAACAATGGATTCTTGCACGGAGAAAGGAATTTGCTACTTGAGAGTGTATTATTGAAGAGATTCTTCTTCTTCATCAGTGGCAAATAGAAATGCTAATTTTTATAGAGCTAGAGGTGTTTTTCTGTCCACACATCCCTACTCTGCAGCCTGACTGACATATTCTTACCCAGAGATGTTTTTATCATCTCGTTTGAAATGCCACTGCCTACCCTAGGCATGCTATTGCCCTTCTGCACTTACCCAGCCTTTGCAGTACAATTGTCGATAGCTTGACACAACGTCAGCAAATACAGACTCCCTTGATGAGTCTGCCCTGTTGTGGTGGTGTACAAAGAGCAGGAAAAGCCCACCTGGTTTAGGACTCCTAATCTTCAGAGTGGATTGGAGCCTCTTTTCCTTCTGATAGAGAACACTGGGACTGTGAGCTGAAACTTTTCTTATGTATACAGAGTTTGGGGGATTTGCAATCTTGAAGTGAGATATAGGGCGTTGTGAATGGGTACCCCATCACCAACACTCAGATTCCTGTGTCACCTTGAAGGACCATTTGTTTTTCAAACTCTGTATGTTTCAGTGCGTCTTTGTTCCCTTGGGGTTTTGTAGGGCTCCTGTGTTCCTACCAGACTTTGACTCATGGTTTTTTTTTTTTTTAGTTAATAAGCCATAAAATAAGCCACCAGCTGTGTCTTATCACTCACATAGCTTAAGTAATATGTAATCTTTCAAGACAAAAGAAATTTCAAAGATAAAAAAAAAATAAATTACCTTTAATCCCATGGCCCAGAGATAAGCACTGTTAATGCCTTAGTGACTAGACCTTGAGTGTCTGTGGGCGGTTTTAACAATGCCACATTGTATGAGCTGCTTACCAGTTCCTCTGTGGGTTCTGCAGTCAGAGGACCTGGAATCACAAGCTAGACCGCTGCTCACTCACTGGTGGCCTTGGGAATTTACCAAATATCTTCCAACAAGTTTTCTCATCTGTGAAATGGTAGCTTCTCTCACAGGATCATGCAGTTTATGGGATTATGTAGTTTGTAGAATTCTGTGTGACATATATTAAGTGCTTAATGGTGTTACTGTATGTTTTATATTCTATTGAATTTATTAAATATGTTTAAAGTGTTTTTCCTTTTGGTATGTAGGTTGTCTGTGCTTGCATGTTGTGAGTGTGTACCCTGTACATGCCAGGACACATGTGTGGAGGTCAAAGGACAATTTTCTAGTATCTGGATCTCACCTTCTGCCTTGTTCGCAGACAGGGCTCCTTTTCTGATGTTCTCCACTGAGTACACCAGGTTAGCTGTTCTTGAGAGTCTAGGTTCTCCTGCCTCTGCCTCCTATCCCACTGTCAGACAGCAAGGGTTTCCTCAGTCATTGCTGCTACTAGCTTTTACATAGAGCCTGGAATTCAAACCCTCATATTTATGTGCCAAGTGCTTTATCGTTGAGCCATCTCCCTAGTCCTGCTTTATGCTGTATGCTTGTTTAAGGTTATGTTAGTCATATTCCTCTCACAATCAACATACATAATTATAATTCATCTCATAGTTTTAAATTAAATGATTATAATTCTATATATTATATAACATAATTTTTTATTAAAATTTTTTATTTATTTTGCATACCAACCACAGTTCCTCCTCCCGCCTTTGTTCCCATTCCCTCCCCTTAAGTCTCTTCTTACTCCTGCCCCACTCCTTAGAAAGTGTAAGGCCTCTCATGGAGGCCTCAACAAAGCATGGCATATCACGAGGCAAGAACAAGCTTTCCCCTCTGCATTAAGGCTGAGCAAGGCTTTCCCACCATAGGGAGTGGGTTCCAAAATGCCAGCTCATACACCAGGGAGGGATAAATTCTGGTCCCACTGCTAGGAGTCCCACAAACAGACCAAGCTACACAACTGTCATCCACAGGCAAAGGGCCTAGCACAGTCCCATGCAGGCTCCCTAGCTGTTGGTCTAGAGTCCCTGAGCTCCCATGAGCTCAGACCCCTGTCTCTGTGGGTCTCCCCATCATAATCTTGATCCCCTTGCTTATGTACTCCCTCCTCCATCTCTTCAGTTGGACTCCCAGAGGTTGGTCCAGTGCTTAGCAGTGGATATGCTTCCATCAGTTACTGGGTGAAGGTTCTATGATGACAATTAGGGTAGTCACAAATCTGAGATTATAGGGAATGCCAGTTCAAGCACCCTCTCTACTAATGCTAAGTAGTCATCCTTGTGGTTTCTGGGAGATTCCCTGGCACCAGGTTTCTCCCTAACGCCATAATGCTCCCCCTCTATTAGGATATCTCTTTAATTGCTCTTCCTCTCAGTCCTTCCCCAAACTGAGCCATTGCAATACCTCATGTTTCCATTCCTGATTCCCTCTCCTTCTCTCCCCTTACCCCAGTTTACATAAGAGATCTCACCCATTTTCCCTTGGGCCATCCTTGCTACTTACCTTCTCTGGGGCTGTGGATTGTAGTCTGGTTATTTTTTGCTTTACATCTAATATCACTTATGAGTAAGAACATACCGTCTTTGTATTTCTAGGTCTGGGTTACCTTACTCAGGATGCTTTTTCCCCCCCTAGTTCCATCCATTTGTCTGCAGATTTCATGATGTCATTGATTTTTTTAACTCCATGGTAGGGTGTTTAGAATGATCCTGATTTTTTAAAACTGATTTATATAAAAATTTTGCTCATATATTTTTTTCATTCTTCCTTCTGTTGTCTTCTCTGGGCCATATGCAGAAGGTGTGGTACAGAGGTATCCATTGAGGATGCAGGAGGTGTGGTGTAGAGGTATCCACTGGGGATACAGGATCTGTGGTCTAGAGGTATCCACTGAGGATGCAGGAGGTGTGGTGTAGAGGTATCCACTGGGGATACAGGAGCTGTGGTGTAGAGGTACCCACTTTGGATGGACTTCCCATGACCTGTTGATCAATGTGCCCAGATTTTAAGAGGCAGAATACCAGGAATTCTGTTGTGAAACAGTGTTCCCAAAATGGCTGGATAAGCAAGACTGGAACAATGGCAATTCAATAGACACACTAACATGGAATGGGTGAAGTTCTGTGGGGTCTCACCCCTAGATAACTCCAGACAACTAATGAGTACTGGAGAAGGAGAATTAGACTCTCTCAGGAATGAGCCCCCTTATTGACTGTCCAGTGCAGAGCGGTCGGTTCTGAAACCATATATACACAAACAGCACTGTTTCAGTGTCTGCTTACATAGTGGAATTTTCTCTCAACCTTTCCTTCCCTGTTTCTTTCTGGCGGAACTTTTTCCCTTGTGAATTTCTTAATTCCCAGTAAGCTGATAGCATCACAGCCAAGATGTATGAGGGAGAAAACTCTTTCCACTGTAACTGCATCCTGAGACCAGTGCTGTTCATGCTCTGTGTTGTTACTGGAAATGGAGACATGGTTCTCCATCTTCTGTGTGCCATGGGATCTCAGAAGGTGCCAAGGGCCCCTGTGTCTCGCCTCTATTTCCTATGTAGGACTTCCTTCTCATCATGGTCACAACAAGAGATGACCCCTTCTAGGAGTAATGGATTGTGAGGAAGTAGTGGTCTTAGAAGAGGGACGGCCTTGTTACATCACCTCCCACCAGGCACCAACACAAGCCCCCCTGAGGGAGGGTCAGCCTTTCGCTGTCACAGAATCTGTCAGTGCCCTGGCCTTGCTTGGTCTTCCTGCCTTCAGAACTTCACAAATAAATTTCTGTTATTTATGAATTCCCTGATATAAGGCATTTTATTCTAACATTCCAGATGTGCAAAGATACCAGCTTGATGCAGTGCGAATTGCTGGGGTTTGTACCAAAAACTTCTGAGGTTTGAAAAGCAGCCTGAGTGCCTGCATTCTGACATATTCTGGGGTGAAATCCTTGCTGCTTGCTTAAGCAGCCTGCTTTGAGGGCCCCTGTTATGTGCACATGCACGGGGAGATGGTCCATACGGCCAGAAGAGGTCTTCTCATTGCTTAGTGTCATCTCATGTAGTTCCAACCCGCCCTGTTCCCCAGCAGCGTGCAGAGTATTGTTTACAGTGGATATGGACACGAATTAATGTGATAGGAAAGACATTGAAGTTGCTTGCTGTTAAGAGCTTATGACAGCAATGAATCAAACATTTCTGTTGCTGTGTGTGTGTGTGTGTGTGTGTGTGTGTGTGTGTGTGTGTGTGTGTGAAAGGGTCCTCTTAGAAGACAGTTCTTAAGTGGAATTGCTTCTAAGTGGTCAGGCAGACATAAAATTTGAATTATTTCATTGTTCTCCAGAAACACTATAGTCAAGTCATATCCACTCACTGCGTGTCCGAGTTCCTGTCCCCTGGCACCCTGACGAAGACAGTGTGACTGAGCTTCCCTGGGCACTGAGGAAGCACACAGTGTTTCTCTTAAATAATTTTAATTATTTGTTACCTGTGATGTTACATATTTTCAGTGATTTTTCAGCTATGAACATTTTTATATTATTTTGTCTATTTTTCATTCTTACTGTTTTGAAAGGCTCATTATTTAATTATAAGTATACTTACAATATGGGTTGCATTTTTTCAATTCATGTGGGCCGTTTGATGCAGAGAGAAATTTAATTCACCTTATATTTATAGATGTATCCTTTCTTGCTTTCCTCTTTGATTTTATGCTTTAGACAAACTTTCTCAAGTCTGCTATCATGTTTTCATGGGGATTGAACCTAGGGTTTCATATGTGTTAAGCCAGCACTCTCTCCCTAGCTCCATCCTTGTTTTTCTTCTGAGATAGAGTCCCGCTGAGTCCATTCTGGTGTGACTTTTCTCTGGGACTCAGACACTCCTTGACCTGTGACTCTCCCAGTTCTGTGTCTGAGTACCTGGGACTGTGGTCTTGCGTGTCAGTTCTGGCTCGGCTCCTCTTTCAGGTCTTTGACAGATGTCTTTTTTTGCTCAACTGCTGCACATTAGAAACGTTTGCAGACACTGTCAATAAATACTTAAAACCATGTCCTCGGGAGGCTTTGCTTTCAATGTTGAGAGACAGGTAACAAACAAAATGGTTAGCAAACTGCTACGACTTCTTGATGCTAAGGAGTGTCATGGAGAAAACAAAGCAAGCAGGATGGGGATATTTGCTTAGATTTTCTTCCACTGACTTAAACTTCTTTCAATTTGTATTCATTTAAAGATTATTTTGAAGTAAGACCCGTAATATGGTTTAAATTATTTTATTTAAATTTATTTGCTGAAAATGTTGTTTACCCATATATCTTAAACACCAGTTTTAGGCCTACTACCTACTTAAAATTTGGGTCTATTTTCCTTTTTTAAAAATACGCTATGTCTTTATCTCTACTTTGGTCTTAGCCTATACCAGGGAATGCAGCAACATTTTGTTGTTATTCCCATATGCAATATTCCATTCCTAACCACCCTTACTCCCCTGCCTCCGTTTTTCCTTTTCAGTATCTTTTTAGGTATTCTGATCAGACTGTATTTGCAGATGAATTTTAGAGTCATGTTGTCAAATTCTATATAAAAGCACTTTTGAAATTTATTTAATAATATTAAGTTTGTAGATTAATGCTTAAGGACTTAAAATCAATGCAGTATTGAATTGTCTCATCCAGCGACACGGCTCGTAGAGCATTGATTCTGCTTTCTTTATTTTTCTCATCAGAGTGTTTTGAATATTTTTCATCTGGGTTGGGTGCCTTTCTCTTCAAAGTTATTTCAAGGCGTTTTAATTCACACCTCTGGGTATGCATTCCACCTGTACCCCACAGTCTTGATGAAGCTATGTTACTGCGGTGGCCTCAGTTTCCTCATTTGCAGAACTGGTGTAAAATTATGTGAGTCTAGCTGAGTGTGACGCTCAGGAGGCTAAAGCCAGAGGATCACTCTTCCCGCTCAGCCTGGACTTCCCCAGTATGACCCTGTCGGAAACAAACAAGCATGAAAGGCTGCTTCCCTTATAGATGTGGGATGAGCTACAGGCGGCCTGAGCACTGACTGTTGGAGTCAGTTGTGGACGCAGTACTCTGAAGAGAACTTTATTTCCTGGGTTTTGTGTTCTTTCGAGAATTTCTGCTCTGTAATTTGCATGACCATATGTCATCTATAGAAAGCAGTATAAACAGCATTTGTAATTAGTTTTATCCTTGGCTGTTTCTTGCCATCGAGAAGAGCGTATGCTTGTCGTGCTCAGTCAACAAGGTGATGGGGATGTGTGTCGTCAGTTCCTCTCCTCGCCACCTCTAGCGATTGAATTCTGGAAACCATTCTCTGACTCTTTGAACTCCTGCCTTGGCTCTATCAGTTTTCTCTCTCTCTTCCTCAGCAAAGGAAATTGCCCTGTGATTTCTTCTTACTTTACAGAGCCTGTGTTTCTTATGACTTCCTTGAGAGCAGAAAAGCAGATGGTGTCTCAAATTTCCTTGAAAATATCCTCATCTGTAGTTGTGTGTGATTCTTAAGTCCCTTTTCAGATGTGCAGGTTGTTTTCAGCAGCCTCGTGGGACCATGACATCTTGCTGGTTGTTGCTGTTCTTCCACAGGTTCCCAGCGCCTACATCCAGTTACAGCTGCCTGCAGTTAGAGCTCCAGGGGCTCTGATGTCTGATGCCCTCCTCTGGCCTCGGTGGGTACCCTCTCACGCCTGGCTACTCTTTCAAACACAAACACAAATACACATAAAGATAAAAATAAAATATTTGCATTTAACCCTGAGGACAAGGGTAAGATCTCTCACCTCTTGACTGGTGCCTGGCATTGTGACATAGTTGTCCTTGTTGTCATGACTGTTATCGCTGTGTTTCCTCATGCTGGAAATGAGATGGCATTGCCTAACAGCAGCTTGAAGGTGTCTGTGACCTCACAAGTGTGTGTAGGGACCAGGACACTCATCAGCTCCTCCTCCAGATTTGCTGATGATTATTACACTCAACTTCATACTTATTGAAATAAATAACTAACTTGTTATACAAGTCGGCTTTTCTAGAGAAGAGATTGTTCTTGTTACAGGTTGGGGCTCACAGCTATGTGAGACTGAGAATTACTTTTCTCCTCTGGTTGTGTCTGAAAGGTAGGGGAAAAGCATCCAGGTGAATACCAGCTTGACTTCTCCATGTTCTATGGCTCACGAATGTGGTGTCCCCAGCAACAGAGTCTTACCATCAAGTTTTGGAGGAAAACCAAAAGCGTGGGCTATGATCTGTAATGTTAGGAAGACACATGGGGCCCTATTGGCCAACAATTGGAAATGAAGTCACTCATTCTTGGCACTTGGCTTTTTATGCACTAGCAAGTAGTGTCTAATGAGGGTATTGATCCTCCATTATAGGGTAGCTTCATTTTATACCCCAATATATATGTGGAAGAGTCTACAGTAAGTTTCTGTATGGCTTTCTGAAAGGCCTTTGCTGTTTTTCTTTCCATGCTGCTTCTCTTGCTCTGATGTCCAGTAACTACTGTATACTCTGAGGCTCTTTTTAAGTGTAATGTGTGATTTTAGCTTTTGCTTTAAGCTTTACCACAGTTCTTATTTTTGATAACATGAACATTTTACTTCTATAAGTAGAAACTAACAGTGCATGTACTTTGCTAGTCAACTCAAGCATGGGACCTTCTGATAGTATCTCCGATTCCCCTTTAAAAACTGGATTCAGTCCTGGCGGTGGTGGCTCATGCCTTTAATCCCAGCACTCGGGAGGCAGAGGCAGGCGGATCTCTATGGGTTCGAGGCCAGCCTGGTCTACAGAGCTAGTTCCAGGACAGGAACCAAAAAGCTACAGAGAAACCCTGTCTCGAACCCCCCCCCCCCCCCAAAAAAAAAACAACTGGATTTAGTTGTAGTCACTTCCTGGTAAGCTCATATTATTTTTTTGGGGGGGGGGTTAACTTTATTGAGATGGAATTCTACATCTCATCTGTTTATGGAGTACAATTCTATGATTTTTCAGAGCGTTCACAGTTTCACTATCACAATTATAGAAAATCTTCATCATTGCAGAAAGTAACCCAGATCTTGGCTCTCAGTTGCTAACCACCCATTCCCTGCATAGGTAATGGCCTGTGTACTCCTCACTCTGTATTTGTCTAGCATAGGCAATGCACAGAATGGACTCACACTGTACTAATCTCCACAAACTTGCTTTTTCAAAATGTAAATTGCTTTTAATTAGAATGCTAAGTGATGCGTTTCCTTGGGATGGTTTCCTAGACATATGTCATTTCACTTTGTTCTTTTCACTGTCCCCTACTGTCTTCCTCCATGTCCCCTACTGTCTTCCCCCATGTCCCCTACTGTCTTCCCCCATGTCCCCTACTGTCTTCCCCCATGTCCCCTACTGTCTGTCTTCCTCCATGTCCCCTACTGTATTCCCCCATGTCCCCTACTGTCTTCCTCCTTGTCCCCTACTGTCTTCCCCCATGTCCCCTACTGTCTTCCTCCTTGTCCCCTACTGTATTCCCCCATGTCCCCTACTGTCTTCCTCCTTGTCCCCTACTGTCTTCCCCCATGTCCCCTACTGTCTTCCCCCATGTCCCCTACTGTCTTCCCCCATGTCCCCTACTGTCTGTCTTCCTCCTTGTCCCCTACTGTCTTCCCCCATGTCCTCTACTGTCTGTCTTCCTCCTTGTCCCCTACTGTCTTCCCCCATGTCCCCTACTGTCTTCCTCCATGTCCCCTACTGTCTTTCTCCTTGTCCCACCAACCTCTTGCTTGTTCCTTTCTTCTCTGACAATTACACCCCTACTGATTGTACAAGTTTTATCACCGTCTCCTGTTGCTTCTCCCTCTTCACTTTAGACTCTTTCATTTTCATTCCCTCTTATACTCCCCTTTCCATGTGGCTAAGGTTATTGAACACATTTTTGAATATTTATTGGGTGTAGTTTTTCTTTGTGAACTGTATATTGAGTTTATTATCTTATTTATTGATTCAACACAGCAAAGGAAACAATCAACAGAGTGAAGAAACGGACTTCAGAAGGGAGAAAACTATACAGAGAATCTCTAAAGAACTCTAGAAATTGCATATCAAAACTATATTTCATTTTTTTTTTTTTGGTTTTTCGAGACAGGGTTTCTCTGTGGTTTTGGAGCCTGTCCTGGAACTAGCTCTTGTAAACCAGGCTGGTCTCGAACTCACAGAGATCCGCCTGCCTCTGCCTCCCGAGTGCTGGGATTAAAGGCGTGCGCCACCACCACCCGGCCAAAACTATATTTCAATCAGTAAATAAGACTGTTTCCTTTGCGGTGTCGAACGTTTTGAAGTCCACAAAGTCCCTTTTTTTTTTTATTTATGGGGGTTATTTCCTGTGTTGTTAGAGTCCTTTTGAGGAACTCCTTGCCTTTGCCTGTCTCTTGATGTGTTTCGCTGATGTTTTTCTCTAGCAGATCTTATCTTCTGTTGGCTGTATTAGATTTTATGTAAAGGGAGATATTTAGATACAGTTCAATTCTTGGGCTGACTATGCAGTTTGGCCAGCATGATTTGTTGAAGAGACTGTCTTTTGTTGAGTGTGTGTTTTGACATAGTTCTCAAAGCCTGAGTGGCTATGACTTTGAGGGTTTATTTTTGGGTTCTTCTGTCTCATTGGGTACATGCCTGTCTGTTTTGTGCAAGTACAATGCTCTTTTTGTCACTATGGCTTTGTGGTATGATTTGAGTCAGGCTGATTAAAAAGAAACAACTTTCATATACGAGAGTAAATGCATGGTGTATGAAGGTACTTTTCTGGTTTATTTAATTTAACCTAATGTCCTTCATTTCTACCAGCTTTGTTGTACATTAAATAATTTCATTTATCTTTGTGACATAAGCATTTTAACTTACTCTGCTGACTTGGTGATTTATGCACATTTTTGTATGTATCATTCCATGCTTCCTCTTATTGCTATGCTGTATTCCATGGTGTGGATAGAGCCCAATTTGTTTAACTGTCCATCTGTTGAAAGACTTCTTAGGTGTTTGCAGCCTTCTTATAGATAAATTTGATGGATGTTCATGAATATGTTTTTCTCTCCACCCCCTTTTTTTTTTTCTTTTTTTTTGGTGAACATAAGCTTCCATTGCTCTTGGATAAATGCCTAAAAGTGCATTTGCTGGACCAAATGGCAGCTGCGTATTTCATTTTCTTAGAAGCTGTCAAAATGTTTGCCTGAATTGTGTTCCCACTTTGTGTTCCCACCAGTGATGTATAACTGGTCTAGGTTCTCTGCAGACTCTCCAGCTCTGGGTTGGTTTCAGGTTTTAATTTTATAGGTATGTGGTGATATCTCAGGGTGGATTTAGCTTGCATTTTGCTGATGGCCAATCATGTTGAGCAGTCTTCCCGTGCTTATTTGCTATTCGTATGTCTTCCTCAGTGTGCTCATACGTTGGCCATACTTTTAATTTAGATCAATGGCTTTTTATATCAATTTTGAGAGCTCCTTGTTTTAGACATTTGTTTCTTATTGAATTTGTGATTGTAGTTCACAAATTTTTTCTTCTCAGCTGCACCTTATCTTTTTGTCCTCCTAATAGAATATTTTGTAGAACAAGAAATCTTAATTTTTTTTTGTGGTGCTGGGGGTCAAACTCAGAGCCTTGCGCAATCTAGGCAAGTGTTCAGCTGCTGATCTATATCCCAAGTCCACAGACTTTCATTTTGAGTAGGTTTATGAAATTTTTATGGTTCACCATTTTGATGTCAATCCTAAATATTATTTACCTACCAAGACCCCAAATCTTTTTTCAGTACTAAAAACAGTTTTCTCTTATTCTATGTGTATAAGTTCCTGTTCCATTTTTGCATTAGCTTTCTTTAAAAATGTATGTTTAAATCTATGTTTATTTTGTTGCCTATGAATATTGACCCATTATTCCAACATCTTTTGTTGAAAACCCTACAATTTCTCTTTTAATTGCTATCACGTTGTTTTGTCCCGAATCTCTTGGACATATTTGTGTGGGCCTGCTGCTAGGCTGTGTTCTGTTCTATTGAGTTATGTGTTTATCTTCTGGCAACACCACACTATTATTGTGGTTATATATGAAGCCTAATGTGAATGATTCCTTTCACTTTCTTTTTCTTTTTCAAGATTATTGTAAATACACTAGGGACTGTGGTGATCATAAATTTTAGTGCCCCATTGTGTGTCTTTGTGAAATCCTTCAGTAGATTTTGATAAGGATATTGCATCTGTATATCACTAATGGGAATTGGAATATGTACTATGTTGAATCTTCTAATCTCTAAGTCCAATATGGCTCTCCACTTACTTGGCTATTATTTCATCATCTCTACTAGCATTTTGTGATGTTCTACATCAGATTTTATGTAGAATTTATATTTTATGTCAAAAAGCATTTTCCTTAAAGCAGAAAATAAAGGTATTATATTGTGAATGTGTGTTTGTGCATGTTCATCGTTGGTTATAGACATGGGATTGAATTTTTATGTTGATCTACCTTGCATTTTCTTGCTGGATATACTAATTCTAGACTTTTCAATGGGCTGGGAGTCTGTAGCGAAGCATATCATTTGTAAACATGGATGGTTTTATTTCCTTTTCCTTCTTTCATATAACATTTAGTGGTTCTTATTTCTTTATTTTAGTGGCTAAAGCATTAGCACTATATTGAAACAGGACAGAGAGAGGGGACAACCTTGTCTTGTTTCATATGCCAGTGAGACAGCCCATGTTCTCCCACCAGGAAATATGAAAATGATGGTAGGTTTATTTTCTTTTTTGGTAGGTGATCATTACCAGTCAGATTTGAATATATGCTGTTTCTAACTTGCCAAAAGTTATTGTCATTAGTGAAACTGAGTTTTGTTGTATTATTCTATACCTCTCTTTGTTAGCCCATTGATATGGTGGTTTACATGATTTTTTTACAAGACTGTCATTGTACAGTATGTTGTCTTCCACAAACTAACAGCAAGAGCCCATTGCTGAAGACAGCACACACACAACTCATTGAGAAGTCAAGCTAGTGCCTACATTGAACTTTTGCTCCTAAATTCTACTTTCTTTGAAATATGAAGGTACTCTGCAGGCTACCAAAAGAGAAAGGTAAACACTTACTCAACCACAAAAGCTTTGATCTACAATCTGTCTGGCCTAAAAAAATACGCTAGGGCAATCACCGGTGACACAGGAGTCACCAACTGATGTCTGATGTGACTTAAGCCCAACTCCAGGAGATGGAACCCACACCTGAAGCAAGTATGATCAAGAAGCAGAAACTAGGTGGTCTAAAGTCCTAGGGTAAAACCAAATACTACTGGTCTGAAAAAAAAGGCAACAAAATGACTCCTAGTGATATTTTGCTATACTCAGATTGGTTCCTCATTCAGCCATCATCAGAGAGACTTCCTCCTGCAGTCAATGTGAGCCAATACACAGACCCACAGCAAGACATCACACACACACACACACACACACACACACACACACACACACACTGACACGGAGAGAGAAAGACATAGAGAGAGAGACAAAGAAACAGACCTTCGGCACACAGCTTTAAATGAGATATCTCCATCAAATCCCCCCCCTCAGAGCTTAGGGAGCCCCATGGAAGAGGAGGCAGAAGGACTGGATGAGACAGAAGGGATGGAGGACAACAGGAGAACAAAGCCCTCTAAAACATCTGAGCAAAACTCATGCTAACTCAGAGACTGACGCAGCAATTACAGGGCCTACATGGGTCTGCGCCAGGTCCTCTGCATATTTACTATAGCCTTCAATTTAGTACAGGACTATTTATACTAAATTTATATTACTACAATTTATAGGACTCCTAAGTGTGTCAACAAGTGGATGTCTGCTGATTCTTGTGCTTGGACTTTTAAAACTTTATTGTGAACTTGTCTTGTTCAATGTTGATATGATGATTTTTGTTCTTATATTTCATTTTGTTATAGTTTGTCATTATCTTTTAGAAGCCTGTTGATTTCTCATGAGAGACAAAAAGGGAGTAGATACAGATAGGAGAGAAGAAGGTGTGGAGGAACTGAGAGTCATAGAGGGAGGTGAAAATATATTTAGACTATATTGTACAAGAAAATAATCTGTGTTTAATAAAAAAAAATTAATTGTTTTTATTGAGCTATATATTTTTCTCCACTCCCTTTCCTTCCCCTCTCCTCCCCATATACCTTCTCCCATGATCCCCATGCTCCCAATTAACTCAGGAGACCTTGTATTTTTCTACTTCCCACATAGATTATATCCATGTATGTCTTTCTTGGGGTCCTCTTTGTTGTCTAGGTTCTCTGGGGTTGTGAATTGTAGGCTGGTTTTTCTTTGCTTTATTTCCCAAAGTCACTTGTATGTGAGTACATATTATATTCATCTTTTCTGGGTATGGGTTACTTCACTCAATATGATGTTTTTTAGATACATCAATTTGCCCGCAAATTTCAAGATGCCATTATTTTTTTTTTCTGCTGTGTGGTGCTCCATTGTGTCAATATACCATATTTTCCTTATATATTCTTTAGTTTCCAGGTTCAGGATTTGACAAATAATGTTGCTATGAACATAGTTGAGCACATGTCCTTGTGGTATGATTGAGCATCCTTTGGGTATATACCCAAAAGTGGTATTGATGGGTCTTGAGGTAGGTTGATTCCTAATTTTCTGAGTAATCGCCATACTGAAATCCAAAGTGGCTGTACCAGTTTGTACTCCCACCAGCAATGGAAGAGTGTTCCCTATACTCCACATCCTCTTCAGGATAAGTTGTCATCAGTGTTTTTGATCTTGGCCATTCTTACAGGTGTAAGGTGGAATCTCAGAGTTGTTTTGATTTGCATTTCTCTGATGGCTAAGGATGTTGAGCATTTCTTTAAGTGTCTTTCAGCCATTTTAGATCCTTTGTTGAGAATTCTCTTTTTAGGTCTGTACTCCATTTTTTATTAGAGTATATGTTCTTTTGATGACCAATTTCTTGAGTTCTTTGTATATTCGAAGATCATCCCTCTGTCTGATGTGGGGTTGGTGAAGATCTTTTACCATTCTGTAGGCTGCCATTTTGTCTTGTTGACCATGTCCTTTGCTTTACACAAGTTTCTCAGTTTCAGGAGGTCTCGTTTATTAATTATTTCTCTCAGTGTCTGTGCTGCTGGGGTTATATTTAGGAAATGGTCTCCTGTGCCAATGCGATCAAGCATATTTTTTACCTTCTCTTCTATAAAGGTAAGTGTAACCAGTTGGTTTTATGTTGAGGTCTTTGATCCATTTTGACTTGAGGTTTGTACATGGCAATAGATATGGATCTATTTTCATTCTTCTACATGTTGATATCCAGTTATGTCAGCATCATTTGTTGAATATGCTTTTTTTCTATTTTATATTTAAAAGGGAAAGTTTTTACAATTTAAAAATATTCAAGAAATTTTAAGAAAAAATAAAGTACCTGAAATAAATCCTTCTTGGTAATGGTGTGAAATTGATTTTGCACAATTTTGGATTTAATGATTTTTAGTTAAGAACTTTTGCATCAAGAGGAACATGGGATGTACTCACTCATATTTGGTTTCTAGCCATAAATAAAGGACATTGAGCTTATAATTCACGATCCTAGAGAAGCTAAATAAGAAGGTGAATCCAAAGACAAACATATAGGCATCCTCCTGAATATTAACCTTCATCAGGCGATGAAAGGAGACAGAGACAGAGACCCACATTGGAGCACCGGACAGAAATCTCAAGGTCCAAATCAGGTCCAGAAGGAGAGGGAGCACGAGCAAGGAACTCAGGACCGCGAGGGGTGCACCCACACACTGAGACAATGGGGATGTTCTATGGGGAACTCACCAAGGCAGCTGGCCTGGGTCTGAAAAAGCATGGGGTAAATCCGGACTAGCTGAACATAGTGGACAGTGAGGACTACTGAGAACTCAAGAACAATGGCAATGGGTTTTTGATCCTACTGCACATACTGGCTTTGGGGGAGCCTCAGCAGTTTGGATGCTCACCTTACTAAACCTGGATGGAGGTGGGCGGTCCTTGGACTTCCCACAGGTCAGGGAACCCTGATTGCTCTTCGGGCTGATGAGGGAGGGGGACTTGATTGGGGGAGGAGGAGGGAAATGGGAGGCGGTGGAGGGGAGGAGGCAGAAATCCTTAATAAATAAATAAAATTTAAAAAAAAGAACTTTTGCATCTATATTAATGTGAGATATTTTGCTGTTTTCTTTCTTATACTGACATCATCTGGCATTTATATGATAATAATATAATTCAAATCATTTATAAGATGATTTAATAAATTTATCCTTACATGTTCTTATGATATATACTCTTCATTTTTGGAAAGATATATTATCCTATTGATGTTTATTCTGATTGAAGTGTGTAATAGAATTCTTCAGTGAAACTATCTGAGTCTAGAAATTTCTCTTTGAAGCATAAGGAGAATATTGAAACTATGAACTCAAACTTTTTGTTGGTTTAGAACATTCAGATTTTTCTGCTTTACATTGAGGAAGTGCCTCTTTTTTCTGCATTGCTGGGGTCATAAACACAGAGTTCATTGCATTCTTTTTTTCCTTTCTCATGACTCCAGTATCTATACTGATATTCTAGCCTTTCTTCATTCCTGGGCTATTGAGAACAGAATAGGAATACACCTGAGTGAGCAGGTATCTCTGCAGTTGGAGACAGATTACTTTAGATATATGCCAAAGTAGGTTGGATCATGTAGTAGATTTATTTGAGGAACTTCCACACAGATGTCCGTGTAACTGCACTTGTGTGCACTCTTCCCAGCAGTGAATACATGCTCTTCTTTTCCTACATCCGAGCAGCATTTGTTGTCACTTTTTTATCTTTGCCATTCTGACTGGGGTAAGATGAAATATCAATAGTTTTAATTTGTAGTTCCCTGATAGATAAGGATGTTGAACATTTAAAAAACATTTCTCTGCCATTTGTGTTCTTTTGGGAAGAATCTATTTAGTTCCATTCCTGAAATTTTCAAATAGGTTATTTAGTGTTTTGAGTATATATTCTAGATGCTAATCCTTTATGGGATGTATAGTTGGCAAAGTCTTTCACCCCATTCTGTAGGCTGCCTCTTCACCTGAATGATTGTATCCCTCACTGTTAAGAAGGTTTTTTGCTTCCCAAGTCCCCATCTGTCAGTTGTTGGGTTTAATGCCTGTGCTACCGAGATACTGTCCAGAAAGCTCTTTCCTGTGCTTAGAAGCTAAAGCACACTGCTTTCTCCTCTAATGTTCAGTGTCTTCTTAAAGTTCTTTAGTGTTTACAATGTTCATTTTAGATTGGTTAGGTTTATTTATTCCAAGGCAGTTTTTGAGTCTATTATTAATGAAATTGTTTAACTGATTTCTTTCTTCCTTTGTTATGTGTAAGCTATGTGTTCTGCTACTTTGGTAAACATGTCTATCAGTTATAGGAGTTTCCTTGTGGAGTCTTTAGGGCTTTTCATTTATAGAATCATATCATATGCAAATAGGGATAGCCCAAACTTCTCTCTTTTCTTTATCTCCTTCACATATCTTAGTTTTCTAGCTAAGACTTCACATATATTGACTAGCGGTGGAGTGAGTAGACATAATTGTATTATTGCTGATTTTAATAGAAACATTTTTAAATGTCTTGAGTATTTTGATGGCTGTAGGTTTGCTGTATATTGCTTTTCTTATGTTGAGATAAATCTCCTGTATCCTTATATTCTCTGGGGCTTTTATTATGAAGAGATATTGTATTTTGTCAAAGACCTTTCTTGCAGCTAATGAGATGATCATGTAGTTTTTGTCTCTGAGTCTGTTTATATGTTGGATTCCATTTATTGATTTACAAGTGTTGAACCAGCCCTGCATCTTTGGGATGAACCTGACTTGATAGTGCTGGATGGTTTTCTTTTATTTGTTCTTGAATTCAATTTTCAAGTATTTTACTGAGAATTTTTGCAACTGTGTTCATTAGGGAGAGTGGTCTATATTTTTTGTGTGTTCATTTTGTCTTTATTTGGTTGAGTCATCAGTGTAATGCTAGCTTCATAAAAAGAATTTGAAAGCAGTCTTTCATTTTCTATTTTGCGAAATAGTTCAAGAAACATTGATTTTAGTTCTTTTTTCTAGTCTGGCATAAATCTTCAGTCAAATCTATCGGGGTGTAAGTTTTTTGGTTGGGAACTTTTTGCTTAATTTGGTTTTTAATGAATTTATTTTTAATTTCTGTATTGTTTTTTTTTGCCAATGTGTTTACTTTGGTGTGTCTTGGCTAGTTTTATGTAACTTGACACAACATAGAGTCTTCTGAATGAAGGGGTCCTCAAATGAGAGAATGCCTCCATACAATTGCACTGTAGAACATTTTCTTATTTAATGATTGGTGGGAGAGTGTCTAGACCATAGTGGATGCTTCCATGCCTATGCTGGTGGTCTTGGGTTCTATAAATAGCAAGCTGAGCAATCCAGTAAGTGGCATCCCTCCATGGCCTCTGCATCAGGTCCTTACTCTAGGTTTCTGCCCTGTTTGAACTCCTTCAGTGATAGACTACAATGTAGACTTGTAAGCCTTTCCTTCCCAACTCACTTTAGGTCATGGTGTTTCATCACAACAATATAAACCCTAAGTAGTGCAGTAGGTTATATACACTTTAGAAATCAATCTATTTCTGACAGAGTTTCCATTTTGGTGTAATAAATATTTTAGAAGAGTATCTTTTAGCCCTTCGGATTTGATTGGTGAGTTTTGCAATGTCTCCTGTTTCAGTAAAATTGTCTAGTTTTATTAATTTTGATCTTTTTGCCTTTTCTTTTGGTTAATGTGACTAAAGGTTTGTCAATCTTGTTAATATTTTCAAAGAAGCAACTCATTTCACTGATTCTTTGTATTTTTTTGTTTCTATTTTGTCTCTTATTTTGATTATCTTGTCTGTTCTGCCTTTTTTGGTATTGTTTGTTCTTGTTTTCCAAGGCCTTCATGTGGCCCATTTAGCTATTAATTTGAAAACTCTTAAAAATTTTTGATGTACATTCTTAGTTCTAAATCCTTCTCTCTTAGGGTTATATTTATTGTTTTGTCCTGTATATTTTGATATGTTGTGTCTGTATTTTCACTCAGTTCTATGAATTTTTAATTTTCATCTTTATCTTTTTTCTTGGCCTAATTTTCATTCAATAGTGTTTTTAGTTTCCATGAATTTGTGCACTTTCTATAGTTTCTGTTGCTGGTGATATCTATCTTTATTCTTTTGTGCTCATAGAGAATTATCCTAAATATGTTGAGATTTACTTTGTATTCTAGCATGTGGTCAATTTTGGAGAAAGTTTTATAGGCTATTGAGAAAAATGTGCACTCTTTGTGCTTGGGTGTAATGTTCTGTTCATATCTATGAGGTCCATTTGAAATTCCAGTGTTTCTCTGTTTAACATTTGTTAAGATGACCTGTCTATTGGTGAGAATGGAGTATTGAAATTCCCCACTGTTTCTGTGGGGATTATTTTGTGGTTTTAGATCTACTATTTCTTTTTATGGAATTGGATAGCTGCGTCTTCGAGGTGTATATGTTTATGATTGTAATATCCTCTTGGTGAATTGTTCTTCTAATGAGTATCAAGTGACATTCCTTATCCTCATTGAATTTGGTTTGAAGTCCATTTTTTTTTCCAAATTTTGGAAGAGCTACACAATCGTGTTTCTTCGTCCATTTACCTGGAATACCCTTTTCCATTCCTTTACACTAAGATGATGTGTATAGTTGAAGGTAAGGTATACTTTTTAGAGTTAGCAAAAATCTGGGCCTTGTTTACTCATTCAGTCTCTCAGTCTGTGTATCTTTTTTGGGGTACTGGGACCATTAATACTAAGAGTTCTTATTGAGAGAAATGTGCTAATTCTATTCTGTTGCTGACTTTGTGATGTTTTCTGAGACTTCTTTGATTGGCTTTTCTATTTATTTCTTCCATCTGATCTCTTTGGTTCATTCTCTTTAAACCAGAGGATTCCTTCCACTGTAGTCTGCAGAGCTGGCTTGGAAGTCATAAATTCCTTTTGTCTGCCTTTTTGGGTGGAGGAGTGGAAAATAGGGTTTCACAGTTTAGCCTTGGACGGTCTTGAACTCACAAAGATCTGCCTGCCTCTGCCTGGCATGTACCAGGATGCCTGGCTTTTTTATTCTGTTTTTTTATTATGAAAAGATTTTTTTCAACCTTCTCTTTTAATAGATAGTTTTTATGGGCATAATAGTATGGTTTTCTGGCTGTAAGTTTTCATAGCTTTGAATACATAATTCCATGCTCTTCTCTCTTTTAAAGTTTCTGTTGCTGTTGAATAGTCTGTTCTTAATCAGATGGGCCTCCCTTTTTAAGTTACTTGATCCTTCCCTTCCTTTATTAAGTGACTTGACCTTCCCCAGAGATGTCAGTACCCTTTCTTTATTCTGTGTTTTAAACTGTTTTAACTATAAGCTCCACGAGGACTTTCTTTTCTGCTCTTATTTTGTATTGCTGTAGGCCTCTCATTTCTGGATGGACATCTCTTTTGCTATGTTTGGGAAATTTTCTTTTATGATTTTATTGAAAATATTCTCTATGCCTTTACTGTTCTCAAAATCTAAGCATTCTTTGGTTGCCTATAGTTCTTTGTTTAGGGTTGAGCCTCCTGGGCATTCCCACACCCATGTTAGCATGTCTGCTGGTGCTGTCCTTGTTCTGGTCATGCTTAGGCAGTTGTGTTGGTGGGACTTTATGGGTGCACTGTCTGACGTTCCTAGGAAACACAATCTGACGGCCACCAGTTTTTCCGTTCCTATGGCTGTTGCAATCTTCCTTCCTCTTCTTCCACAATGACCACTTAGCCTTAGATGTGATAGTTATATGTAGATGCATTGGTTAGCACTGGACTCCACAACTCTGGATTTTGATTGGTTGTGTGTTTTTTTTTTTAAATGGCCTCCATCTGTTGCAAAGAGAATTTCTTAGATGACGGGATGAGAACTACACTTTCTGTGGATACAAGAAAATTTACTTAGATTATGGTTAGTGGTTCTGCTGATTTTGTGAATTGATGGTTGCAGCTTCACTTCTAACATCCACGACCTCACCAGCTCTGGAAAGTTGACTAGGTGTCCAGTCATTCTTTTGGATTCTTTGTCTAGAAGTTTTGGTAGGTCATTTTCTTTATGTACCATTATTACAGGATTAAGAGTTAGTGGAGGAGACATCCTCTCTTGGATTTTCATGCTGTTTTGTTTCTGGCTGGGTCTCTTGCCTCTGAAGTAGTTTGCTTATTGGGTTCTTATTTTCCCTCATTCCTTCTTTCTTCTTTCAAGTTGCTTTTTTCCTTCAGTGAAGGAATTTACAGTGTTCGGAGAGGGCTAGTTTTTCTACAGTTGAAATGCCAATTTCCCTGTTGGAGGCTAGTACAGGAAATCTTAGAAAGCATGGGTGGGCCTCAGCAGGGGGAACCTTGGGCCCCCACATGCTGCAGAAGGATAAAGTGGGCTCTTAGATCAGAATCCCTGAAAACTATGGCCATAGTCTCTCCTCCTCTTTTTTTTTTTTTTTTTTTTTTTTTTTGGTTTTTCGAGACAGGGTTTCTCTGTAGCTTTGGAGCCTGTCCTGGAACTAGCTCTGTAGACCAGGCTGGTCTTGAACTCACAGAAATCCGCCTGCCTCTGCCTTCCGAGTGCTGGGATTAAAGGTGTGTGCCACCATTGCTCGGCTTTTTTTTTCTTTTTTCATGACAGTGTTTCTCTGTAGCTTTGGAGCCTGTCCTGGAACTAAGCTCTTGTAGACCAGGCTGGCCACAGACTCAGAGATCTGCCTGCCTCTGCCTCCCGAGTGCTGGGATTAAAGGCATGTGCTAACACCACTCGGCTCCTCCTCATTTTTAAATAAGAACACAAGCTGGACAAATTCCCCACCAGCTCTATATTGACTTCACTTTATGTAGTTTGAAAGGCTTTACTTTCATTTTTATTTAGTTGTGTACTTTTTATTTCCATGAAGATTTCTTCTTAGACTGTGAACCATTTAGACATCTGATGTTTAATTCCTCTGTTTAAATTCTTCCTTTTGCTGAGATTTAGTTTAATCCCATTGTGGTCACGGGAAATAGTTCACATGATTTTAATCCCTTTAATTTGCTGATGTTTACGCTACACTCCTGGATCTGATTTGCCTGAGGACTGTTTAGTGGTGCAGACATTCTGCTGTGTTGGGAACGGTGTTCCATGTGGACCGTGTCCTGAAGGTGATTGTGTTATTCATACGTGTGATTTACTTCTTGTCATTTGCTGGATGTGGAATCTTATGCTCAGTTGTAGTGGTGCACCTGCCTAGCCTTTCTTTCAGCAATATCTGGTGTGCTTCATTCTTTTCTTACTTGGGGTGCAAGCATACGGCCATTCTTTTACTCATCTTTGTATTTCTAACACAGTGTCTCATATATATTTCTGACTTTCAGTAGACATTCCTGAATGGCTTAGGAAGTTAAAAGCACGTAGGAACATCAATGAAAGATAGAACAGATCTCACTTTCTCAAGCTGTGCTTTCCCTCTGGTTGTTTAAATTATGCATCATATAGTTTTTAATTAAGTTTTCTTAGTTCTTCATTTATTTTCTTTAGCATCGACTTGAACATCTTAGAAGAAGAAGGAAAGCGTAGTAGAAATAGTGTGGATTTTCTAGCGAGACAGATTTTATCTTGAATATAAGCTCCATGACCAACCAGATCATTTAGTCTCTTTAATTTTCAGCTTCATAGCTTGGAAATGAAAACTATGTCAGTCTATTAATTAGGAAATGGTTGGCAGAAAGTGTTAGAGTCTCTGTATTAAATAATAATAATAATAATTATTGTCTTATTTTATATAAAAATTTTGAAGTAATTTCGAGTGTGGCTTGAGTCATGAGAGAAGTTGTTTTCATCACGAGGGAATGAATACCTCTTCCTTCCTCACTTTCTCCTTACCCTCCTCCCTTTCCTTGGCAGTTTTTGAGGCAGAATCTCATGTGTAACTCAGACCGGCCAGGAGTTCACCATCTTATTGGTTGTCAGAGGCTGCTTATTTGTTTCCCAGCCACCCAGATTCCCAAAATAATCACACAGAAATCTATATTAATTGTAGTACTGTTTGAATAGCCAATAGCTTAAGCGTATTTATAGCTAGCTCTTACATCTTAAATCAACCTATCTTTATTAATCTGTGTATCACCACAAAGAAGAATCTCTAAAATGTCACGGATTTCATTTTGTGTTGGGAGTGGAGCCTGGCCTTAGGAGTGGTTTGTAAACCTAGTGAGAGTTCATTGGAGAAAACTAAATTTTCATTTGTGAGTGTTGGAGATACCTTCTGGATTAGGGTTAGAGGCTTGTGATCCCTTTATCTTTTAGTGCTGGGACCTCCTCTGTCTTAGTCCTGTGTAGGCTCTGTGCATGCTGCCATAGTGTCTGTGAGTTCATATGTATTTGAGTCCTGCTTTCTTTAGAGGGCTTTGTTTTCTTGGTATGCTCCCTCCTCTTTAGTATTTCAATCTTTCTGCCTTCTCTGCTGCTGGGTTCCTTGAACACTGAGGGGAGGGATTTGATGGATATCCAGTTTAGGACTGAGTGTTTCAAGATCTCTCATACTCTGCACATTGTTCAGATGTAGGTATCTGTGTTTATTTCTATCTACTGCAAGAAGAAGCTTCTCTGGTTATGACTGAGCAAGACACTGATCTATTAGTACAACAGCATGCTATTAGGAATTATTTCATTGCTATGTTTTTTTTTATCAGAACAATAGTATTTGCTTTTCCCATAGGCCCCTGGCCTGTCCAGTCTCAGGTTCTTGACTACCTAAGCAGTGTCAGGAATGGGTTCCATTTCATGGAGTGGACCTTAAATTCAATCAGATATTGGTTGATTACTGCTAAATCCGCCACTATTTCATTAGTGCACCTTGCAGGCATGTCACCATGGAAGAACAAAGACTGTAGCTGGGTTGGTGTTTATGTCATTTTCCTTTCGTTGCGTGCAGAGTACCTTCCAGTTCCATGAACACTAATCAGTAAGGGTGAAGGTTCTAGGTAGGCACCAGTTCAACTTCTCCATGTTTAAAGTGTTGTGTAAGTTTTCAGTAACAGGGCCTTATTTTACCATCAGTTTGTAGAGAACAACCAATAATCTTGACAATAGTCAGGGTTGTTTGGAGGTTCCCATAGGCTCCCTTTGACCAACAACTCGATTATATGTAACCCATTCCCTGAACTGGAATCTTCATTTGATTATAAGAGGTACACAACTGGGGATCCATCTTCCCTATATTTTGATAATTCTGTTTAGATCACCTTCATACATGCATATATGTTATGAAGCTTCTACTATATTAGGCTTCCATATGACTTCTCAAATGACCTTTTTAGTTGCCCCTCCCTATAACCCTTTCTCACTCCACTCTTCCCTCCTACTTCTTATTTGATTCTCTTGATGAATTCAGTCCTCCTAACTCCATCCATAACAGTCTATTTTTTTCTTTATGGACACATTCCTTTCCTTTCTTCCCTTGCTCTACACCTAACCTCTGTAATGATATAGATTGTAGTCTGTTTATTGAAGACAACTGCTAATATCTACATATAAGCAAATACATAACGTATTTGTCCTTTTGGGTCTGCGTTATTTCACTCTGGATTTTTTTTCTAGTTGTATCCATTTACATGCAAGTTATATTATTTCAGTTTTAGTAGCTGAACAATATTCCATTGTGTAAATGCACCACATTTTCTTTATCCATTCCTCTGTGGAGGGTCAGCTAGGTTGTTTCCAGTTTCTGGCTATTATGAATAAAGTAGCACTGAATATGGTTAAGTAAGTGTCTCTGTAGTAGGATGTAGAGTCCCTTGGGTATATGACCAAGTGCAGTGTACTTGGATCTCGAGGTTGATCTGTTCCCAGCTTCCTGAGGAACTGCCACACTGATTTTTCCACAGTGGCTGTCCAAATTTGCACTCCCAGTGAATGAGTGTTCTCCTTACTTCACGTCACCACCAGCATGAGTTGTCACTTGTTTTAGTGATTTTGACCATTCTTTATTCAGTGTCTTAAATGTTTTATTACGCAAGTCTCTCATTTGTTTGGTATATATTCATGTATTCATTTAAGGGACCATTAACAGCTATATCAGAAAGGGCAGTACTATGTATATCATCATTTATGTAGGTCAAAAATATTAGTCATTTTGAAATTCTCAAACTAATTTAGTTTGAAATAGTACCATCCAGACAAAAAAAAAGAGATAATTTTCAGCATGACCTTATTTTTCTATGGTGGCTAGAAGTCAGCTGTCTCTGGGAAGCAGGACCTTGGTCTGGAAGGAACATGAAGGGATTTCTGAGACAATGGATGTGCTTTATGGCTTGTTTTCTGTGGAAGGAGCTCAGAAGTACATGCTTGTCAAAACCTATCATGCTAAACATGGAAGGGCTTTGTCTTTTATTGTATGGGAACTGTACAGTAATAAAATTCATTACAGAATAGAGTAGAAAATTAAATAAGAAAGGTAAAGACAGAGAAAAATGGAAAATTACCATTTATGCTTAAACCATTTCATAGTAGAGATAAATTTGGATTAGGTCACCTATCCTGTAATGCTCACAGAGCTGGGAAGTAGGTGTCCAAGAACTACATCCTTACCATAATATGACCCTGTCTTTCTAGTATCTACTATTAGCACATGGTAGTAGCATCCATATGGTAGTAGCATCCATCCATGACAGTTTGTAGTCAAAGTAAGACTTAGTGAATACTGGTGTAGTTGTCTTTACCCAGGTAATGGAGCAACTGATGAGTAGGCCATGAGAAATACTGTTGAAATACGGAGCGGCGGGCTGTGTCCTGCCACCCGGCTAGCTTTAGCTTATGCCCCGAAATAATTACACGGAAACTGTATTCTTTTAAACACCGCTTGGCCCATTTCTATCTAGCCTCTTCTAGGCTAGATCTTGCACCTGGACTAGCCCATTTCTAATAATCTGCTGTAGCCCACGAGCTGGCTTACCAGGAATGATCTTAACCTGCGTCTGTCTGGAGTGGGAGAATCATGGCAACTCCTGACTCAGCTTCTTTCTCCCAGCCTTCTGTTCTGTTTACTCCTCCCACCTATGTTTTAACCTATGAGGGCCAAGCAGTTTCTTTATTGCTTAACCAATGAAATCAACAGATTGATATATGACACTCCCCCATCAAAATACAGAAATATAGCCTCTTCTTAGGGTGGGATTCAAGGTCGGACGGTCTGAAAGGGCACACATTACTGCAGGAATACTTCATTCGTTCTGTGAGTGAAATAAACTGGCAGCATTTACACCTGGATGATTTTCTTGATTGAACATGATAGGTCATGATGTCTGTGCAGTTGTGAGTCCGAATTCACAATAGGTAGGTAGACATGATGTCTGTGCAGTTGTGATTGCAAATCTACAGGTGGGGTAGACATGATGTCTGTGCAGTGTGAATCTGAGTCCACAGGTGGGTAGACATGATGTCTGTGCAGTGTGAACCGGAGTCCACAGGTGGGTAGACATGGTGTCTGTGCAGTGTGAACCTGAGTCCATAGGTGGGTAGACATGATGTCTGTGCAGTGTGAACCCGAGTCCACAGGTGGGTAGACATGGTGTCTGTGCAGTGTGAAACTGAGTCCACAGGTGGGTAGACATGGTGTCTGTGCAGTGTGAACCTGAGTCCACAGGTGGGTAGGCATGATGTCTGTGCAGTGTGAACCTGAGTCCACAGGTGGGTAGACATGATGTCTGTGCAGTGTGAATCTAAGTTCACAGGTGGGTTGAAGCAGCTCTGAACTGCATGGAAAAGGAAAGAAGAGACTGGCTCTCCTATCTATGAAGGAGGCAGAGGAACAGCCCATGATCTCTCTGTCTGGACATTCTGTCTGTTTCCTGCTTATAAACATGTCCACATGCTCCCCATCATGGAATGTGAGCTCTGTCCAAGGAGGACTGCGCCCAGACATCCTAGATTCTCATGTGTACAGTTTTAGGGGCTTTGTTCAACAGAACAGAAATGAAAATACCATTTAAACAGAAATGAGAGTGGAATCACATGGATATTGAATGTGCACTATACTTCTTTGGGGTTAATTGAAACTTCATCTATATCATCTTCATCAAAAAGCCTCTGTGTACAAAGACTTTGACATGACCTGCATCTTTGCAGGCTACTTTGACTCACCCCGCTCCTGTAACTCTTCTCCTGGACTTCTCTTAGTCACTAGACGCACGGCTTTCCCCTCGCTACTTGAATTTGCTAATATGATTTTCTTGAGCCATTTAGCCCAATGTCCATTTTAAATTAATTAATTTATTTACTCATTTTCTTGTTTTTACACCCTAACCAAAGCTTCCTCTCCATTCCCTCTTCCCAGTCCTCTCCCCCTACTTCCCAACCCCCACCCCATCCACTCATGCGCTACTGTTTCTGTACATGAACATCAGCCAGCCATGGTTTATCAAGCTGTAGTGAGACCAGGCAGCCCCTTCTCCGCCAAGGTTGGATGAGGCAACCCAGCAGGAGGAATGGGTCCCCAAATCAGGTGGCATAATCAGAGATAGCCCCTGCTCTCACTGCTAGGAGTCCCCCCCCCATGAAGAACACTTGTCACATATATTCAAAAGGCCTAGGTCAGTCCCATGCAGGCTCCCTGGCTGTCAGTTCAGTCTCGATATGATGCACGATTAATAAAAACTCAGAGAGAAATATTGGGGTTCAACCTGATGACACAAAAAGCAAAGCAGCCAGCACTGGCTCTTACCTCAACCTCAATCCAAAAATGTAAGCCCTGTCTCCAAGAATCTCAGAATAAGACCATGTGTCAGATCTGTCTTTTCCCATTTTCTAATCCTCTCCAGTTCTGGGATTAAAGGTGTGCACCACTACCACCCGGTTTCTATGGCAAACTAGTGTAGCTACTGGTATTAAAGGTGTGTGTCACCACTGCCTAGTCTATAAGGCTGATCAATGTAGCTGTTTTACTTTCTGAACTTCAGGCAAGCTTTATTTATTAAAATACAAATGAAATATCACTACATCTCTGAGTCCTTATGAGGCCAGGTTTATTAGTTCAGTGGGTTTTCTTGTGGTGCACTAGACACCACTGGGTCCTACAATCCTTCCTCCCCCTTTTTCTGCAGGATTCCCAGATTTCTGCCTAGTGTTTGGCTGTGGGTCTCTGCATCTGTTTCCATCCGTTGCTGGGTGAAGCCTCTCTGATGACAGTTGGGTTAGGCACCAATCTATGTGTATAGTAGAATATCATTAGGAATCATTTCATTGACATTTTCCATTTGTGTTTGGTTCTATCCTAGGTCTATGGGGTATCCCACTTCTGGGTCCTGGTCTTCATGGGTATCCAGCTGTTTCAGTCACCAGTTAGTCACTCCCACCATTTCTGCACCATCTTTATTAACCTTAGAACATCTTGTAGGCAGGACAAATTGTAAGTCACAGGGTCATTTTTATCACAAAAAAATTTTAGTGTCTCTTGAAATGAAACATAAACATAACCAATATATATACATAATTTAAAAGTCAACATAATATCCCAATGTTAATATAGAAAGAAATAAAATGAAATGAGTTTGTTGCAAACTTTTATAGACATATGCATATAGATACAGCAGCATGCAGTAGCTATAGAGCAAAAAGCCAAGCTCAAAACTATGACATACTCAGTTCTTACCTCCCACTCCAGCTCTACAGGGCATGGTACTTCAGATGTGAACCACTCAGAGAGCGCTTTTGGCTCTGTTTAGGAGACTATATACCTCCATTCGGAATTTACCTATCTTCTAAAATTCTCAAGAACCAAAGGTACCCCCCCCACCTCTTGTCCCTTCCAGAAACTTCTATTGTCATCTATTTACTCTAGGCACAGTTTGACAATCTGAATCTCCAGGATCCATCCAGATGCTTAGTTTTCTCTGGCTACATCACATCCTTTCCAGTTGATGTCTGGTCTAATTAATAGTGTTCATTATCTGGTCCGTGGTGGAATTACATGGTTTCAAATTGATGTGGGTATAGTCTCTATGACTCTAAGAAGTTTGAAGAAGCAAAACTGAATCTCCAATTTTATTTGAATCAGTGCTGTTGGAGTCTCAGTTCCTTCCATTTCTAGAAACTTTACCTTGGGCAAGTCTTTTAAATTTATATCTCAGTTTCCTTAGGCACGAAGTAGGGTTAATCACATTACTTAGGAAACTCTTAAAGGAGCAAAATGAACAATGTTTGGAAACTGCTTTTGCACGCTATCACCCAATAAGTGTTCTCTTAATAAACTGTGATTTCAGCAGGTGAGTTTTAACATTCCTAGGTAAACTAACACAGCGAATGTCTTATTTTTTTAAAAGAAAGATTATACGACAAATATTTTAGTCTTTGAGGTTTGTGTAGTCTCCCCTGTAGCCTCTCTCACCTCTGCTGCAGCATTGAGTCAAAGATGTATTTCAGCACATGCAAATTAATGGGCAGATGATGCTTTCATGCAATTTTATTTGTAGATTGGGGAGGTAGCTCAGTGATACAGCGTGTGCTTAGCATGTGTGAGAGCCTTAGTTCAATTCATAGTACCACAAACATTTCAACAATATGCAATGGGCCAGATTTGGCCTGCTCCTGTGGTATAGGATGAAGAAGCAGAAAAGGCCTTCCTAGGAAAGAGGTGATAGTACAAAGCAGCCAAAAGTTTGGTGATTGGTACACAGCAGCTAGAAGCTTGGAGATACACGGCAGCTAGAAGTTTTAACTCTGTGCCTGTGCGTTGTTCTTTCTTTCAGTGGAAACAGGATATTTTACAATCTGCTCTACCCCATATTTTTAGCTTCATTTATTGATGTACATTAACTAAACATCTTATACAATTAGCTTTATTATAGCACAAATAATAAAAACCCAGAGACAGATATTGGGGTTCAAGCTGAAGATCAGAAAAGCAAAACAGCCAAGTCACTAAAGAAGTCTTACCTCTTCCAAGGCTTGGTGACTGCAGACTGAGCCCTGAGCCTCTGTCTCCTTCTGTTTTATATTCCTCTTTAGTTCTGGGATTAAAGGCGTGTGACTCCCTAGTACTGGGATTAAAGGTGTGAGCTACCACCACCTGGATCTGTTTCTGCATTGGTCTTGTGTAGCCCAGGTTGGCCTTGAACTCACAGAGATCCATCTGCCTTTGTCTCCCAAATCCTGGGATTAAAGATTAAAGGTGTGTAACACCACTGCCTGGTCTCTAGTGGCTTGGTTTTATCCTCTGATCTTCAAGCAAGCTTTATTTATTAAAACATAAATATCACTATATTTCCCCTTTTGTCTAAAATTAAAAAGAAAGCTGCAACCAATATAAGAAAAAGTATATACAATAAATACAATAGCTATATACAATATGCACAGGCAATAAATACATCAACAATGTTAAGTCTATTTGTATTTGACAAATTTGGAGGAAAAACTCCATATTCATCCTATCTTTTGAGCTCAATGTCTTGTACCTAATTTACTTTATATTATAACTTGCTTTCTGTATCTGGCAAATAAGGAAAACTATAACAACTATCTAGTCTTTAACTCCTTCAGAGACCCAAGAAGGAAATATTAACTGGGTAAGCAGGAAGTGTGAGCAAGAGACTTCTGAAAATTGTGAGAAATGACAGAAACAGCTGGCTGCCTGGATAGTCACCCAAAGTTTCTCTGCAACGTTGGGACATCCATCTTCAGTCTATAGGCCTAGAATATTGAATAGACTTTTCTATGAAATAGAGCTTTTGAAAGACCATTCCACTTTGTCTGGGCAAGGTTTGGCACATAGACTTAGAAGTGATAAAACTCTCATCTTCATGACCATCTTGGGGTTTTCATTATTCCTGTTCTAGCACAGCATTTTTTAGAAGTAAACATGGACCTGGGAAGGGTGTCTTATGGTACACATGGTGTAACAGTTGTTCAAGACTTTGGAAGCTGCAAAGCTAATTGCTGTGTGTGGTGTGAACTGTGTGGTGGTATCTCTCTAAGTTCATAATTTAAAATTAATCCCTAGGGTTATGGTGTCAGGAGGTGATGAGATCATAGGAGGAGTCCTCTAGAGTTAGTTTACTGTCCTTTTAGTGATAGACAAGACCAGACTCCCCTGCTGTGTGAAGATGCAGCTAAACAAAAGGCAGCATCTATAAGCCCAGAAGTTGTCCCTCACTGAACATAGAGTCTTGGCACCTTATTCTCACCTTGTTCTTGCATTTCCAAGCTCTATTGCAGAAAGCAAGTTTCTGTGACTTACACTCTTCCCCTCTTGTGAATTCTTAGCATCCTGGGTAGAGTGCAATACTCTTGAAGTCTAAGTGTTACCAGAGTGAACCAAACATCTTTCTTTTCATACAGCATTTGTGTTCTTCCTGTACAAGGAGAACAAAAGTTGAAGTCCCACAAGAGATGACAGCTCCATATCACAAGATGGGGGAGTAAACAGAACATCCATGAAGATCTTTCATGAAGAATTTGGAACATTAGAAAATGCATACATAACTTTTCCTTTTCAGTGTTGATGATCACACCCAGAGCCTTTGGGATTCCTTTCAGGAATTTTTGAGAAGAAAAAGCACCAGTAAAAGAAAAAGCATGTCTTTAGGTAGTATCATCAAGGGACACCCTGAAGCCCATGAGGAACTATAGCAGACACCATACACACTGTGAAAGACTGTGATATGTGCATGTGTGTGTGTGTTTGTGTATGTGTGTGTGGTATTATTATGCAAGTACTAATCTATTGCATTTTGAGTCAAGTTTCTTCAACAATTGTCCCAAACCATAGATGGTCCAGTCCCATTGCAGCCCTGTGCAGTTTCTATTGGCTTATGTCTGGTTTGCAGAGAGACGGCTTGATGTGAGAAATGCATTAAGAAGTCCCCCCATTTCCCTGGAAGGCATGGGCCCTTTCCCCCTTAATTCACGAGGCATGCTGAACTAATTTCTGCCTGCACAAATGAATGGCCCATCAGTTTTGTGCTGGTGGTTCCAGGACCATCCATCCCCAGAATCCAGCAATCACTCACTGACTGTGGTCTTAGATGAAATTTCAACTTCACTAGACACATGCTCTGGGGATGCTCTGAGGAAGTGATTTGTCATTCATAAGACAAAGACTCTTTAATAACAGGAGAAATATCTTCTGTACACATTGTGGGTCTGTTTGTAGGAGAAACAGCTCTAGTCGATAGATCCAGCCTTCACTGGTGCATCTGATCATGGCCTGGAGGTCTAAGAAAATATCTCGTGGATTTAACATGCCCACTCCATGCTTAGATTCTTAGATATATGCAGTTCTCCTTTGGTTCCAGCTTGTGATGCTTTTGTGCTACAGACAGAATAAAGGATGGTCAAATCTCTTGATTTTTCACTGTCTATGGGTGTCATCTCGAAGCCACTGGCTGGAGAAACCTGGCTGGGGCCTCTGGGAAAGGTGGGGACTGGTCCAAGTGAATGTCTGCTGCCCAGTGGCTGAGGAACTGGGCACATTAAAAGGCCTTTTTCACCTCGTTTGTCTGACACAGTTTTATTTATCTAGTTAACCTTTGTTGACTTGTTTTCCATATGGTTGGAGATTAGGATTAGGAGTAATTGAAGTCAGTGGAACTGATAGTTAACTACTTTCAGGGTTTTGATGTATATTGTTTATCTGAAGAATGTTTCCATCACACTACAGACATCAGCAAATGTTGAAAACATTTTAAATTTTCCTACAGAACTGGAGATTATACTTATTTTTATTAATTCCTTAAACAATAACTAAAACTTATTTTTAATTGTATTTTGACTTTACTATAATTTGTGAGGGAACACATATGTCACAGCATGGAAATGGTAGTTAGAGAACGATTTGTGAGAGTTTGTTCTCTCCTTCTACAGGGGATCAAACTCAGGTGGGCACCCTTGTCAGCAAGCACGATTGCTTCCTGAGCCATCTTACTGGTCCAGCAAAACAAATTCATTATAGTTTGGAGTTCTGGGTTTTCTTTAATGATGCTGAATATGATTCTGAAGCTTTCATTTTTAGAGGAGTTGATAGCTATATGCATGTTCTTTGTCCGTGTGTGTGTGTGTGTGTGTGTGTGTGTATCTGACTTCTTCATTGACTTGTAAGAACTCTTCAAATAGTAACTCTCCCACCTTTGTGCCCATCTGTTTTCTATATACCTTAATGCCACCTTTTCAAAGCTATTACATATATTTTGTGTGATCTGGTCATTGACTGCATTCTTTCTTTACAGTTGCTTTGAGTGAGGCAGTGAAAACTAAAGTTCTCTGTGTAGTTAAGGCTGTTCCCTTAGCCCAGTGTTTCTGGTGTCTTAGAGTGACCAACTTTATAAATGTGTGTCTTTGGTTCCATGCCTTCTCTACATTTCTGGTACATCTATGTTCAGGTTCAACATCATTCTGGTACTCATAGAATTCCAGGTTTGTGAGTATTTCATGTTTTAAATTATTGGCTTTGGGACAAACTCTGTGTTAAATTGGTGTTACTCGTGGGTTCTGAAATCAACTAGGACCTTTGGAACATTTCTCTCTGGTAAAAGGATGTCTTTAGTTCAGTCCCTCCAACCGAGTTTGTGCCGTCCCATGGAATATATTTCAGAGTCTAGAAGATTCATTTTATTTAGGAATGTCCGTACACCTGCGTTTTCTGCTGCTTGGCTTCCCTCATGACTTAGGTTTTTAAAATAAAATAGTTTTAATTTCTCAAAGACAAAAGTAAGAAGACTTTCTGTGTATGTTACTTTCTCGCTAGGATATGGTTGCTTGCCTGTCCGAAAGTGGAGACGAGCATAAGTTACATAAAGTACAATGATCTATTAAACAACTCTGCCTTGCTTCATTTTTCAACAATTATATATTTTATATCTTGTATTAATAATTTTAGAGAAATTTCTCCAAGTGACTGTTGTTTGTTTTACTTATTTTTGCCTTTCATAAAAAAGTGTGAAAACAGTTAAATTCATATCAGGGTGTAGACATCAGAAAACTTGGGTAAAATGGCATGTGCTTCCCTTGGGAAAGGGACGAAAATGGGGTAATCTAGTGAAGAACCCTGTATTGTGGTGACCATGAGTTCATGACATGTCACCCATGTTAGTTATGTTCATGTTGTGGCGGTCAAATACCTGACAAGTAAGCATAAGGATAGAAAGATAGATCTTGGCTCACAGTTCCAGGGGGTTCCCTCCATCATGGCAGGAAGACACTGCTGAGCAGTGCACTTCACAGAAGCAGGAGCATGTGACAGAGCTTGTTCACATCATGGCAAAACAGAAATCAGAGAGCATGATGGGAAGTTGCCAAGCTGACATCCACCCAGATCCACTTGCTACCAACTAACGTCAGACCCCAATTCCTACATGATCCACAACCAGCCGAAGCTGCACCCTCTGCTGGAGTAGAAGTCCTCAAAGCATGAGCCTGTGCGCCATTTCAGATTCAGTCCATACCACTGCCTAGCTGGCTCTCCTTGCCTTTGAGCACCGGGAGCACCTGACTCAGTTGGCTCTGATCATAGTGTTGATGGACAGTCCTTCATATGCCATGTAAGTGGAGGAGGTGGGCATTGTGCTGGGACCTATCTGTGTGTCCCGCCTCTTGGTTCTTATGATGAAGTCTGGGGATTCAGAAGTTATTTCCCTCGTGACGACATCTGACCTGAGGAGCTGGTGGCTTCTTTATAATGTTTGTAATCCCAGGTGTTCTTGCTCCCATCTGTGCTCCAGGGGCAGCTTCCTCCCTGTGTACTATCCTGGGACAGCCCTCTCATTTGCCTTCTCTGCATGTTCTCGCCATGTGGTGGAGAGAGGACCAGCACATTAACAGGCAGGGCCTTTTATTTGTAGTGACAATTTCTGCATACAAATCACTTCAAGCACTGCCAGCATCCTCACCCATCCCGTGCTGTACAACTAACTCATTCCAGCCTCTTCCTGTGACAAGGAATGTATTTTATTCTCTGGGGGTCTCATCAACACAGCCTGTACCGAAGTGTCAGATTGTAGCGATCAAAATAAAGATTTTTAAACTCCTTTACTACCTGCTGGGAGAAGAATAATACTTATTTCCCCTCCCTTACCTGAACAATCTGTGACATACCCTTATCCTTATATGCATGTCAAAAAGCCCTTGTGATTGAAATTCAAGTGAAATCATGCATGTCTGTGATATTCCAGGCATGTGCCTGGTACCTGTAAATGGCACTCATTATTATCAACTCTGATAGTACCTATTTTATAGTGATATACTGAGATAGCCCAGGGAAGACTTGGGCACTTTTTAAACTATACTGGGGATAAACTGGTGGAGGGGCTTTAGGAGAGGAGAGATTTTAAGAAGGTAGAGTCCAGTGATGGGAAGAAGGACATGCATCGGGGGTCGTAGATTAGGGGAGGAAGCTGAAGGGACGCCGCAACAGCCTTTGCATGGTTGTGAAGCAGAGTGACGATGCCATTGAGAGAGAACAGGAAGCAGAATGTAGGTGTATTTGGAGATAGAAGAGATTGCAAGGTGTCAGAAATAGTCACTAGGAGAGTGGCTGTGTCGGTTGTCAGGATGGTAGCAGGATGGTAGCAACACTACACATTTAGTGAGGGCTGTATACAATCGTAGTGACCTGTCTGATTGCGTAGCTTTCTCCAGCAGTGCTTCACTGCTCGGGTCAGTGGGCGGTACATGGGCATGCTTCAGCTGGCGTAAACAGGAAGTGACATACTGAGTGGCTTCAGTGTGGAAGTGAACCATCTTACCATGCTGGAGGCTAGAGGGTCAAGAGCAAAGGTTTTACTGATTCATTTCTTCTAAGGAATTCCATCGTTGGCTTCTAGAAAATCATCTTCCCTGTGTGTCTTCACATCATTGTGTGTGTGTGTGTGTGTGTGTGTGTGTCATTGTCGTCTTTTACATGAGGATAGAAACCATACTGCATTAGGACCCTCCATCACCTCTTAGCCTTCTGATTCCAAATACAAATGCAAGCACCTTCTATAGTACTTGTGGATTTCAACTTTGAATTCCAGGGAGACATAGCTCAGCCTCTGACACAAAGAAAAGGGGATGGACCACATAGGACAGAACATTTTACCCAGTGGAAGTTGCTAAATGAAAAAGAGTTAGGTTGGTAAGTTTATCAAAGGCATTGTCGAAATAAGGAACACATTGTTGTTCTTGAATGCACCCAGGAAGGGACATGAGCCTGCAGGAGTGGGAGGGAGAAGGGAGGGGAAGTATCACAGGAGCTAGTGACAAAATGCCTTGGTGAGGTGCAATAAGTGAGCAGGTGCACAGGTGAGATGGAGGGCAAAGGGCCGGGGCTGCAGAGTGGATGATTGTATTAGTGGTTTCTCTGGTGATCGCAATACCTTTCATGTTGTATAATTCCCCCGAGAGCAGTTATCTCTTTATAAAGCAGAGACAAGCTTGCCCTTTTCATACCTCCCAGGGTATGCCATCTTCCCGACAGTGATGGTCCACTGTGTTGCCTCCAGCCCAGCAGAAAGCCCTGTGTGTTGGCATGTCTTTAAGTGCAGAGGAGGAGATCACGCAGGCTGAAATAAGGAAACGGTAACAAAACATCACGCACATAAACTGGAAGTTAATAAGAGGTTGTGACAGAATTTTCGAGAGGCTGGAACCGGAAATTGGAAGCCTAGCTGGAATGAGACACCAGAACCGAGAATCAGAAAGTCACTGGGATTCAAGGTAGCCACTAACTCGGGCTTTTCCTTGCAACCTTCCGGTCCTTCTGCCCATGGGATCACATGCACATTACACAGTTCCAAGATGGAGCTTTATACTTGCCCATCTTCTGATTGAGGCACGAGTCTTGGCCTCTTTCAACCCAGGTTCAAACAATGAGAGGGTGACTCTCATTTGCACACTAATTCCATGTTCACAAGTACCTACAGCATGTGCACACACATCATCCGTGTGGATCGGGGCAGCCCCAATACATACTGACAGGTTGGAAGACTTTTCTTTTATTGTTAAGTTCCAGAATAATTGACATCAAAATGTGGTACTTACAAAAAAAAAAAAAAAAAAAAAAAAAAAGAAAGCTAACTTTTTGTTTTGACTTTGTGGAAGTCACTTATTTACTGCAGGTATTGAGTGAAGGTAAAATATCAAAAAATAGTTCTTGGCATAAAAATCATCTCAACTATACTGCCTTAGGATTGTGATATTTTCCATTTAGTTTTTAAACTGCCTTTAATCTGTGGCCATGTCTTTCAAGGGGAATCTGGCCCACTGTGTGCCAACTTTTCCCATTTACTCTTAACTATTCACCTGTGTAAACGTTAAAAGGATGAGAGTTGTTGACAGCTGTGGAGCTGGCATGAAATACCGGCGTCATTTAGGCTGACTTTCAGATTTAGAAACTTGGACTCATGGCTTTGTTGCTGAGTGAACTTTGGCTAGTAGCTAATGTCATTGGGCAACAGCTTGTTGTCTTGAAGGAGGTTTGTTTAGGTAAAGAGTATTGAGTGATGTATTTGCAAGTGCCGTTTTCAGTTCCCCAGGTAGAGTAGGTGCACGGTGAACAGCATCCTTTTGATTTTGCCTGAGTTCTGAGTGAACCAGGAATGACAGATTGATGATGGATCACATGCCATCTTTGTAACTGACCAAGGGCACATGGGGACTAAGTCTCAGTGTGAGAAACTAGAACATCTGATTGGACCACCTGCTTAGACAGAGGGAACACTTGGTTGGGATATCCTTGTTTTCATGGAAGCTTTCCTGAAGGATCAGAGAAGTTCTGCATTCTCTGGAGAGCTTGCTTTTGCTTTGGGGAGGAAAAAGGACATTTTCTCTAAATTTGGCGGTTAGGAGAATCACTGTTTTCTTTGGGTATGTAAGAAAAGGGTAGACAGAGGCAGGAGTATTTACGATACTCAGTGTGAGCTGCCCTTGGGGAAGAGGAGCTTAGTTGAGGAATAGTTTTTCTCCTCTTACTGCTCAGAACACTGAGAAAACCTGTTAGCTTAAAACACACCGAAGCCGTTGCAAACCTAAAATCAGGGCACCACTCACATTGCATTGCTTTCTTTCCTTTCTCACTCCATCTTCTCCCGTCTTCTCAGCTTGTGCACATTTTGTCACCTCAGTGAAGATTCCTCGCTTGAAGTATCTACAATGTAGGTGTCATGTGTCTCTGCTTGCCCGTGTTGTGTGTACGTGGCTTCTCTGTTCTGTAGGTGGAAGAATTGCCTTGTCTTAGTTTTCTCTTGTTATGACTGAACATCCCAGAATGTGTTCTTTTGAAGAGTAAAATTGTAGTAGATTCTAGAGGATGGGAGGTCTGGGCTAGCGGGGCTATGTCTGGTGAAAGGTTTCTAGCTTTCAAGGCTGCTCTGAGGAGTGCCAAGGCAGTGCAGGGTATTATACACTGAGACAGAGGAAGCCCGATAGCTTACATTTATCTTCTTCTTCCATGAAAGCTGCTAAAGTCATAGTATAGCCTCATCTAATCCTGGTCACTTCTCAAGGCTACACCTCTAAAACCGGATGAAATCTCTCATCTCCACTAGGAATTAAATTTCAACAAAGTTTAGTGGGACATTAAAACCACAGCATTTTGTCTTCTCGCTTCCCATAGAGTTGGTTCTATAAATTTCGGACTGAAAATTGTCCATTTCAGAAACAGACATAAAGTGAGTGAGGACACCCTTTCTGAAATGGTTTGTACATTGACATTATTAATTAAGTAAACATGAATGAGTGATGTGCTCGCAGCAATGGAATGTTCTAGCAACACAGGCTTTTGGGTTGGTTCCTTAGGGGTGCTTTGTGAAGTAACAGTGATACTCTGGATACACACAGTAGTAGGTCATCACACTGCACAGTTTGTCTTCTTGATAACCCCAGATTTGCATATCTGGTCCCTCAAACCCCTTCTCTGAGTCCATCTTTAATATTCAGTGAGAGACTTGACCTTTATGAGGAGAAATGTCAGTGTCAGGAGTGGCTCGTCTGATTCCTGTACATCTGCTCTTTTTTCTTCCTGGCATTAAACAACAAAATAATAATAAAAACTCCACAAAAAAAAAAAAAACCTAATGAGTTAGATCCCTACCCTCTCCTCATCCCACCCTGATTGGTTATGTAGGCCACATCATTGAGTTTCTCAATTGAAATTCTCCTGCCTAAGCCTCCTGGGTGCTAGGACTACATATCGTCTTAATTGTTTTCTTCTGTCTATTACTTTCAACATCAGCCTGTCAACAAGGTCTGTCTTTTCTAGCTTTCAATACTGTAACAGAAATGGGGTTTCCTTTTTGGAAGCCTCCTAGTACCCAGTTCAGCCTGCCTTCATCTCTTACCCAGAGTAGGGATGGCCTTCCTGATGGACTCCCATTCTCTGTTCCAATCCTTTGTTTATACAATGACATCTCTCCATAGATCAGTGTCTTGTGTAAACTATGACTCCTCATCCATTTGTAATAAAAGCTAAGCTCCATCCTGTGGCCCCCAGGACTCCAGCCAACCTGTCCCACATCTGTCCTTCTTCTCTTTCTCTTTCTGCCACCCTAGCAGCCCTATGATCATTCTTCCTTCAGCCTTTGACGTTTCTGTGCTTTGGCTACCCTCGCCTTTGCCTTTATATGCCTAGCTGTGTTCCCCCTATAAGTTTTACTTCAAGAGAAGTACTCCCAAACTACCCATCAAAGATGACTCTCCTCCAGTTCACCTGTGGTGGTACATCCCTTGTTTACACTCTATTCACCTTGTGATTAAGTCTCATAAGGATGTGGGCTTTGTCTATCATGGCCATTGCTTTATCTCCATGAAAGAATTGTATCTGACACATAGTGGGTCTTCAGTGACATTTTGAGAAGTAATAACTCACAAATGAGATCATGGGTAGAGTATTAATGAATATATATATATATGTATATATATATACATATATATATATATTCATTCATTCCCATCCTAGGACTGCTAATCAATCACTTTAAAATGTTTCAGTCATAGCTCTTAGTTGTCAGGGTTAACTGTCACACTTTAAGACATCATGGCTAGAAGGCCTTGCTGTCAATTCACAGGAAAAGCTTGCATTGACAGGATCATCCATGAAAGTAAGATCCGATGGCCATTGGCACAGAGGGTCCCTGGGATGACTGAGCAGCCTGGGACCCCACTGGCTAACAGCATCCTCGAGTGTCATCCAGGAGTGTGTCAGCTCACTTTGATGTATCTGAAGAGTACACAATAGCTGAGACTTTATATCTCCCTGTAATTTTGCTGACTTTGCTGTTTTAGCAAGAAATAATTTATTCTAATGTGATTTGCATTGCATAAAATTATAATAAATGTTTTTAAGAACAAGGTGCTGTGTATTTATGAAATCCGTGTTTATGTGAGGACGAGGTTTAAAATGTATTGGCATGTATTTTCCACAAACACTTGCATGCAAAGCTATAGACTCTGCAGCCTTGGCATTACAATATATTATTTGCATAAACCATAAACAGTGGGCAATTTTTTTGTCAAACAAAAAGTACTGATTACCTTAGAAAGGATATTAATATCTTTTCTTTATCCATATTTTTAAAATTTGCAGACTGTGTTCTGATGATCATTCATCTTGTCTCCTAGCACAATTTGCAGCAAAGATGCTCTCTCTCCATAGCTCCCCAAACAGAAAATAAGATGCAGCCGAGGCAACACCCCCTGCATGCGAATGACCTGTGGTGCGGTGTTCTTGACTGGCTGTGGAAGGCCTTTGTTCAGTTAAAGTTCACAGCCATTAGATGCAGGCATATGCCAAACAGACATCTGATTGACAGAGGGGAGCTAGGAAATATGTTTTCAAATTAAATTTCATGTTTATTTTCAGCCCTCCTTAACAGCCTTCCTGTTGAAGATTTGGGCCACTGAACCAAACTAGTTTCCTCTAGGAAATAAATATGTTGTTCAAATAATTCTCTGTATGTTTCTGCCTTCATAACGTGGGATCCTCGGGAATAATTTCGGCAGAATCAATAGAAACAATGCTGAGGTTGAATTTCCCCTAAAGTAGGAATCCTGCTGTGTGTGGAGAAAGAAAGCAGCAGCTATTGACTGGCTCTAAAAAGAGAGGAAGGTTGGTCTTGGGAATTGGTCAGGCCTGGATTTCATTACCCATGGTATGAGTTCTATACCTTTTATCTGTTCAATGATGAGCATCACAGCCATGACGTGAAACACAGTGACAGGTGAAGAAGTGGTTCTGGGCTGAGTCCTTAGAAGGGTGCCCTAAGCCCTGGGTGCTCTTCCTACCACCATTGTGACCGTTAGTGTGTGAGTTGGAAGCAGTGATGCCTACAGTACAGACACTGCAAATGGAGCAAGATCCAGGCTCACAGTGGAAACACACCCTGGTAGGATTGCTGCTCTTGTCATGTGACGAGAGAGAGAGAGAGAGAGAGAGAGAGAAGAGGAGAGGAGAGGAGAGGAGAGGAGAGGAGAGGAGAGAGGAGAGGAGAGGACGACCTCCACTTTGGATGTCCAGAGAATGGCTGGGAGCAAAAGAGCTTATATTGTAAGAAATTAATAAGTAGGATCACCTAGCACATCCTGTTTATAAAAGGAATTTTAGTTCTTTGCTCACAGACCCAAATCTCTTCCATCCCCGGGGTCAGGATGCTTCAGAGGAACTCAGACACCCTGCCAAGCATCCACCCACTCATTATAGCCTTCCCAGGATGCTGTGTGCTGTGTCTGATGAGCGTGAAACAGCTTATTTCCTAGTGGGGAAGACTAAGTAGCAACTTTAAAAAATATGCTTTTATAGGGTGGGTGACAATTTAGAGAACGGAGCTCCTAAAATTTTCCAGTTCGGCTGCCTGGCAAAATGATTCGATGGTATTTGGTAAAGCTCTGAGTGTTTGTCCTTTATGAAACATCCTTCCCCTCTAACAGGGGTCACCACAGAGTGGTCACCACAGAGTAGCTCCAGACAGCATCGACTGTATCTTGGTTTGTTTTCTCTTGCTATAAACAAAATGCCCAAGGCTGGATTATTTGTAAAGAAGAAGATTTAATTTTGGCTCATCCTTCAGAGCCAAAAGCATGGTTCTAGGAAGTGTCTGATCACATGGTGGAAGGTAGGTAAGGGGAAAGTATGTGAACACAGCAGACAGAACATGATGCTCAACCTCACAACAACCCATTCTTATGGTAACTCCAGTACAGAGAGAACAAGCTTGCCCTAACTATGAAGAGCACAAACCCAGTCCCCGCAGAGAGGTGTTAAGCCCTCAACAACCCAGTGCTCTTGTAAAACCCATGGCATACTTTGGATATGAAACAGCCTTCTAAGCCTCCTAAGACTTGGTCCCCAGCTGGTGGATATATTTTTATTTGAAGATACGGGATGCATCATAAAGTGGGGCTAGTTGGAAAAAGGAGGCCACAGACATAGGCCTTTAAAGGTTATACCTGGTTCCAGGTGTCATCTCCTCAATCCATTTCCTGTCTGCCTTGGGGTGAATAGCCTTTGCCTTATGCCCTTACCATCATGATATTACCCATCTCCTCAAATTCAGAATTAACATAGCCACTGTGGTCCACTGAAACTTCTGAACATTTGGGACAAAGTGTGTCCTTCCTCCTCGTGGGCTGTTAAGTCAAGCATTCTGTCACAGAGACAGAAGGTCTGACTAGCAAACCTCATCTCTCAGCACACACCAGACGTCAGGTAAGTGTCTGAGTGGGCAATCATATCCAAACTAGAGCAACCGGGGACCTTGCTGTAAGTTCAAGCGCTTTGAATCCTCGTCTCAGACTTACTGAATCAGAAAGCTGTGGTGTTTATTGTCATCTTAGAAGGTCTTGTTTATTTCCAGAGACCCTGATAAGAACTACTAACCCAGAGAAACTCTTAACATCGAAGCACTCAAAGATAATGAAAGGTGGTTAGATGGAGCCATCTTATGTCCATTACTGGTGAACTGTGGTGTTGTGTTCATCCAATGTCATCTTGTTCCGTACTAAACAAGACCTTATCCTGTCCTGGTTACATTTAAGAAACATCTCAAGAGGGGTCAAAACACATTAGGTACATGTATGAAACTCTAAATTAAAGGAAAACGAAGCTGCTCAAAGTCCATGCCATATAATACCATCATTAGTATCATTTTCAAACATACAAGTGATACGGTTTTAGCTTCTTTTCTTTATATGCTAACATACACCCAGGAAAGCAACTTAAAGGAGAAATGGTTTGTTTTGGCTCACAGTCCAGGGCACATTCCATCATGGAGGGGAAGTCAAGGGTGGAGGAGCTTGGAGCAGCAGGGCATGTGGTGCCTGCAGTCAGGAAGCAGAGAGGGTGGATGCATGTGCTCGAATAGCCTTCCTTTTCTACAGTCTAGGATCCCTCACTTGTCTTCCATCCATAAGATGGATCATCCCACGCCAATTAACATAGTCATGATAACTGCCTACAAGCATATCTAGAGGCACATCTTCCAGGTAGTTCTAGATTCTGCCAGGTTGACAAGGCTAACCATCACAAGTGTAAGGGATGCATGTATTGTGACATATTGTTTAGAGACATCTGTATGTAGAGGAACTAGGAGAGGCAGGGATGTATCAGGAGAAGTTCCACCAAAGGCTTCATCACCATCACACGATTATGATTATTATTATTAGATAGATTTTACTTAATTTTTTTATACAGTGTATTTTGGCCATGTTTTTCCCCTCCCAACTCCTCCCAGATCCTCCCTACCGACTCAGTTTTATGCACTTTCCTCTTCTTCAGCAGAGTGACTAGTATATTGGTTCAACTAGATCAGCCTTGCGTATGTAAAGTACACAGTCATCTATTAATTTTTTTAAAGAAGCTTTTCTTCTCCAGAGCCATTTTCCTTTCCCCGTCGTTGTTTGAACATCAAGACTCCCAAATGCTTGCTAAGCATCACCTGGCAGTGGGACAGCTGGGGGAACATTACCTTGTAGTGTGAATCCGTTCAGTTCTCAACACAAGCTAGAGGACAGCCGGGATGTTCTTCTCTGGTTTTATATTTGTGCATTCTTTATATATTTTGAAGTATTGTCTCCCACATGGTATCCTCAAAGTAACTCTATGAGTGAGTGCGGGTATTAATCCTTTTCAGTGATTGATGTTGAACAAAAATCAAGTTGCCTACCATATACTCAACACCATACCCTGAGTCCTTAACAGGGAAAAGAATCTTGCACCCACTTTAGTGATCCTGTGGTGTCCCACGTGAGACATTAGAGAACTTGTTTATGTCCATGAGTCTAATGAGTAGGGCAATCAGAAGTCAAAAGAGGAAAGAAAGCTGGTGTCTTATGGTTCGGGACGTAGACCCAGAATGACTTTCCTATAAAGCCTTGAAAGGGGAAGAGAATAACATACCCTAATAAACAATACCAGGTGTTTGATGAAGGGATGATAGGCCCTGTGACCCCCAAAGCATGATAAAATGAATTTCTCTTGTGCTTTTGTCCGTTTTTGGCCCTCTGCCCACGCGCTGGGTGCACTTGAATGCTGGAATCACATAAAGATGGATGATGTGGCCAGGCAGCCTGTGTCATCAACAGGCAGACAGGAGGCTCATATCCCTAAGCAGGCAGTCACATTATCCAAGCAAAGAAGGAAATGAATACATCTCTGCTGCCTGGCGTCCCCCAATGGGTAATTAAAATGATGCCACTGCTGTTTCACTACATTCAAAAGTGTTTTAATTTGTGTTTAGCCAGAGGCTTTCTAGCAACAGGAACATTTGTACAAATCTAACAAATAATTATAAATAAATAAAGTCTCTGCTTCTGCTATTTGGGGGAATGTTTCCTTCAGGTAACACATTTATAAATCCACCTGTCAGACAATATGGCACTAAAATAACAGTAGACTTTGAACTGGGTGCTTAAGTGACAGTTGGGGTGATATGTTTGTCAACACAGCAAAGAAAAACTGTTATGGGGGGAGGTGATCCAGGCCCAGAGGTGACATGGACTGTAAATGCTGAATTACACTAGACCCAGAATAAAACAATGTATAATTCTTGACATCTGGATTCCTTCTTAGCTGACTTCATTTGAAGAACCAGGGATAGCAAAGATGTTTCCCCTTCACAATATTGTTGGGTCCCAAAAGGTCTTTGGATATTTTTCACTTTCCATCATGTTCAGATAGCAGATACTGACCAACCCCACAGGTGAGTCTGTGAGCAGATGAACAGGTGAGCCTATGAGAAGGTGAGTCTGTGAACAGGCAAGACTCTGAACAGGTGAACTTGTGAGCAGTGAGCAGGTGGCCCTGTGAGCAGGTGAGTCTGTGAGCAGGTGAGGCTGTGAACAGGTGAACTTGTAAGCAGGTGATCCTGTGAGCAGGTGAGCCTGTGAGCAGGTGAGACTGTGAGCAGGTGAGTCTGTGAGCAGGTGAGTCTGTGAGCAGGTGAGCCTGTGAGCAGGTGAGCCTTTGAGCAGGTGAGACTGTGAGCAGGTGAGCAGGTGAGCCTGTGAGCAGGTGATCCTGTGAGCAGGTGATCCTGTGAGCAGGTGAGTCTGTGAGCAGGTGAGCCTGTGAGCAGGTGAGCCTGTGAGCAGGTGAGCCTGTGAGCAGGTGAGGCTGTGAGCAGGTGAGTCTGTGAGCAGGTGAGGCTGTGAACAGGTGAGCAGGTGAGTCTGTGAGCAGGTGAGCCCGTGCTTGTCTTCTGCTGCTCTCTTATTTGGAATGAGCCAGAGACTAGGAAGGCTACTGTTATGGCCCTAGACTTCTTTACTGTTTTTAATTTATTAGAAATGTTCATAGAACAGCTAATGATCATATTCTTTTCCCTCCCACAGCTCCTCATAGCTCCTTCCCATCTCTTTACCACCCAGCTTCATATTTTCTTTTTCTAAAATCATCAACTCCCCTGAACAAAAGAAAAAAAAACAAATAAACAACCAGCAAGACAAAAAAGAAAAAAGAAAAGAAAAATAATCACAAATCTCTTACCTCCAGGGTATGAGGCCTGCCCCAGAATATGGTTAGTCTTAGATTTAAATTAATGGTGCTAATGAAAGAATGTGTAAAAAGAAGTAATTAGTTCAGACGGCTCCCAGGAACTCTTAAAATATGAGAGACTCTTGTTCTTTAAAAGACTTGGACCTATTTATCAGTTTCTCATCCCCTGAAGAATATTACATTGTTTTTCTTCAACCAGGCATACTGGCACATATATTAATCCCAGAATTTGTGAAAATCAGGTAGGAGGGTCATAAGTTCCTGGTTAACCTGGGCTCCATAGCAAATTTGAAGCCTCCTTGGATGACAAAGCAATAACCTGTCTTTAAAAGTATTATTTATATTATACTATAAGAGTCATGCATATTTATGGAAGATAGTGTGATAGTTCAATGTATACACACAAAATTGCTGGTGCTCTTGATTTGATTATCATATTACATGTATCAGATTTTCTTTACTCTGAACCCTACAAATGTATATGTTTAGAATAATTGGTAAAAATAAACTTGTTATATTAAGAGACATAAAAAAGAATGGAGAGGCATGAGCAGAGGAAGAGAGCTTTGCCATGTAACACGCTAAATTTATAAGAATACAATGTCCTTAGGGAAGGCAAGAGCTTCATGCCTCCTTGCAACTATGTTAAGGGCCAGGTGACTTCTCCGGCACACCCACTGAAGGGGGCTTGTAATGACAGGCTCCCTCTGTGTAACAGAATCATTGTAGGCTGGTTGTGATTTATCTCTCTGATACAATGAAGTCCTTCGCTCAAACTTAACCAACTTTTTACAAGGTAGAGCAAGGTGGGAAGGAGGGAGGTCCTGGAGCCTAAGTTACTATCATTCTGCACTGTTACTGTTTCTCTGTGCACTGTGCTTTGGCTTCACCCATTCTAAATGGCAGTGCTAATGGAGGAGTAACTTTGAATGCTGGATAGCAACTGTGTTACTCCAATGGTTTACCTGTATCCAGTTTGCTAAAGGCTGCCTTAGCTACATCTTATCTGATGTAGACTTCACAGAAGTGCTCATCTGGCTTGATTCATATTCTTTCATTCTCTCTCTCCCTCTCTTTCCATGCTCCCTCCCTCTTCCATCCCCCCCTCTCTTTCCTCCCTCCCTCTCCCCCATCTCTCCTCTTTTGTCAGACACATGTAGTTGCTTCTAACAAAAGGGAAGGGTAACAGTTCTGAGCTCTCCATTCACAGCCTAAAGACAGTGCAGAGAGAGTATCTGATTGTGATTCATCTTTGCAGCTCATTTTCCATCTTTGTTATTCATACAACTTTCTCAGCATGTCACTTAGTGCACAGCCTTTGGACAGGCAGGTCTCAAGTGTTCTCAGTTGACTACTCAGAAGCTGCGCTGATCCCATTCAGCTCCTGCTTCATCCTTAAGACACCAACACCTTCCACATTTTCTATTGATCCTCCCACCCTTGGTCAGGATTCTGGGTTTGCCTTTGTCCAGGGAATTTGGAGCAGTCTAGCTCACTGAGGTTATTCTTCAAGATATACCACTGGGTGCCTTATTGTTCATCCAAGAAGAGGGTTAAACCCCTTAAGGGGACCTTTTTGTTCTAATCCCAGGGAAGGGAGGGTGTTGTCACTAGAGAATTCTGTTTTGTGATTTGGTTCCTGACCACTAGGTGTCACTGTTCTACATAAATAAAACAGGACCAAATTGGCCTTGGCACTGTGAAATTAGGCCTTTGGTGGAGTGGGGGGATCTAGCAGGTTAAGGGACCCACTCATTTTGAAGTGTCAGATATCAGCCACTGCTGTGCTCTAAAGACTAGCTACAGTGTAGGAATCAACCTTCCTTAGAAGGCTTTGAAATGCAAGTATCAAACATAAATCCAGCTTCTGTCTATATCTGCATGGGTATCGAGCCTTTTAAATAGTCTTTAAAGATTAACCTCTCAGAAAAGACCTGATGTACTATGGAATGCAGGGAACATATAACTTCATTATTAATGTAGCTGTTGGGGAAGAAACGTCTGATAGGATCAGGGCACCGTATAAAACCACACAAAAGAAAACCACTTCCCTTTCTGCAGGTGACACTCTGCTTGATTGGCAAAGAAATCACGCACTGTCACTCATAGGCAAAAAATAAAATTGTTACTTGATTTTCTCTATTTTTTTAAAAAGATTTTTTTACATAATTTTATTCCTTTAGAAAAATTAGCTATGCTTTTTCTGCTGGTCATGATGAAGGGTTCTCAGGGAAAGGCAAACTCCTCTCCAGTTCTCTGACCAGCAGTGTTAGTGAGCACTGCTCCTCCACCTCGGTTACAAAGGAGAAGGTTCTGGTGCGTTGTGCTGCTTCCAGTATATGGAGACACAAGGGCCTCCTTGACCATGTGCACAGCTCTTCATTGTTTACTTTGAGACAAATTGTCAGAATGGGAGTCTAGACAACCATAAGGGGGTCCAAGCAGAGTGTCCTGCCCTTAACATATTCCTCCTGGAAGCATATCTGATTTTATCAGCCAGCGCCACAAAAGCCATCAAGCATGTGGAACTTTATACAGGACCGTACTTGGGCTTTAAGGGCAGGGTTAGTCCTCTGACTACAAAAGACCACCACTAATGGTTTTAAGGAAGAAAGTATAAGTGGAGAAGAGATTACAGGAGTAGTTCCTCTGTGCAGCGTCTCTCTGCTGTGACAGTGGATGACTCCAAATTGATGGGGAAGTAACACCATGCATGCTGATCAATGGAAATCCACATTTCTGAGAAGCCAGGTGATGGCAATAGCTAAGAGAGAACTTGGATTATTGCTGCAGAGATTCCCTTGAGCCATCTCAGGAAGCTGTCAGTTGTAATCCATGAGCTTTACCACATAATGCGAACCCATAGAGTCAGGATAGAATCTTGACAGTTTTGTATGGTTTTTTTTTAATAAAAATAAAAAAATACAGCAATAACAAATAGATTGTTGGTCACCATGTAACTTCCCAACTACCCAGGGCTTCCATGTTAGCAGATCCTATCATATTATAATGGTAAAGATAATGTAATGTCAGTTTTGTAGAATAGAAAAGTGGTTTTTTTTTCCATAAAGGGCATTTTTAAATGGGTCATTAACTCATTTTATGAGTACCTTAATGCTTTGAGTGCTGCAAAGAAATAATGTATCAACCTACTAGGGCCAAAATTGATTCAGTAGAGAATAGTACCTAGTGAACATACTTCTGCAAACTGTCACTCATCTTTCCAGCTTGGTTTAAATAAATAACAGAAACATTATGTTTGCAGGCTGCGCCCAAATATTTATACATGGTTGAACTTGTGCCCAATTCGGTTCATGAGCCATCTATGGTCAAGTCAGATTTGTGTGTGTGTTGGGGAGGGGGTTGGCAATCATAGTTAGCCAAATAAAATTTGTATTTAATTCTTTGTAATGTTTTAATCCCTCAGCTCTAATTCAAAGCTAGGGTCAATGTCATGCCGGTCATTGTGTTCCTTACAGGGTCTAAGTCATCTGTTTGTCTGTGAGGTTCCTATGGAAGTGGAATAAAGGAGATTAAGACAGGCATCAGTGGGTGGCATGGGGAATATTTATTCAATATGCTTGTCCCGGTTCTTAAAACCAAAACTGTGGTCCTCAGTTCAGAGCTGTAACGAAGGGGGCAGGATTATTGGTGGATAAGCATCCTAAAGGCATTCTGATGGAGGCTGGTAATCAGTACAAATTGTAACAGCCGTAGAAGGCGTCGTTCTGCAGATGGCTTTATTCTTGAGCACTCAGGACCATCTGGCACTTTGGGGCTGAGCCCAGCTCCATCACGGCAAGAACCCATATTTGCTCTGCATTGGCACAGACTTGGGAGTCAATGGCTCCTTGACATTTTGGACTCTCCGTCATATGGCAAGTCCAGCTGCAGAGTCTGCTCTTTCCACCGTGCAGGCAAGTGGCTCGGATGAGGTTGCCTTTTGTTGAGGAAAAGGTCACCTTAGGGAGTCTTGAAGCCTTGGCTTAGATTTGTAAATTACACATGGTGCTGTGGACCACTTCTTGTGGGTTCAGTGAAGCACTGGTAGTGCTAATATACAAATCTAATCATTTTGCATGGAAAGAGCCGAGCTTATGTTAAGATACAGGGTAATTACTGATACACTCCAACAGCAGAGGCTTTCTCCAACCTGTCCTTAAAACGCTTCTTTGTATGGATTAGATGATCGGAAGAATCACACTCTACTGCGATTTTTCTCTTCCCTGCCATTGACTATGATATTTCTGAAGGCAGCATGCTGTGCTTTCATTTTTCTTCCTGGGGCACATATTTTAGGTGCCCAGTAGATTAATTGATCAATTTGGAATCCTTTCTTTGGGTTTGTGCTATATTAATAGCCTCATAAGGAAGTCAATGAACTGTGATTTCAACACTAGAATTCTAGAAATCAGCATCTTTATTTATCCATATTTATTGCAACTCATGGAGATTAGCATCCTTTTATGCATAGCTGATTATGATGATGCAGTCTTCGGGTTGCTCTTCCCCAGGTGAGTCAGTAACTTCAAGGCAACTTGGCTCCAGTGTTTACTAAGTCATGTGATCTTCAACTAGATGCTGTGATTCTCTGAAACCTCAGTATCTTCACCTCTGAAATAAGGTAATAATACCATCTTCTCTGAGGTAGTGCCTTTCAGGAAATTAGCATATAAAGAGAGAGCACTGTGTCTAGTCATCTGAGCCACTTACGGGTCTCCACAAGCAGGCTGGTACTTCCTTCCCTCTGGCTCAACAACACAGCTTCCATTAGTCCTTCCCTGGGACCAATTTCTTCTTGGAAATCAGGGTATTGTTCCAGTTATCAACTGCTGCATATGATTTACCCCAAACCTGGAGAGTTGAAATGACCCTTTATTATCTCCCAAAGCTCTGCACGTTGACTCAGCAGAACTGACTTCATTTGTGGCTTCTTTGGCAGTTCCTGTGGCAACCTCCAGAGGCCTGGCACTTACTCATGCTGCTGGCAAGTAGACATTCTACTGGAAGGTGTCTTCTGGAGATCCCCTCCCCCCCGTGAGCTTTCTCCATATTCTCATAGTGAGGTGGTCTTGGCTACTTGCTGTTTCCATAGGGCAGCTGATTTCAAAGGAGAAAGCTGCAGTGTTTATGAACTGACTTTAAACCTGCACCACTTCCACATCATACTGTTGCTCAAAGCTGCGGTCTAGAGCTGGTACAGCGCCAAGAGCAAGGAGCTGATTGGGTGTGAACGTTGCGAGGTGTGGCTCATGGTGGGGAGACCTGGTAGAGACCTTGTTTGTGGCACGCTACTCCACCAGCTCAGCTTCTTTGGTGGAGAGTTTGGAAATAGCACGTGGGCATCTGTCTAATGATTATCTGCATTTAATAACCCTGATCTGGTTCATTCTTGCGGTCATGGCTGTTAATGGATTCAGTTGCCCACATGGCAACCTGCAGCAGGGGCATGCGCAGGTACCTGATTAACATGCAAGGCTTGAATGACATTACCATCCCGAGAAAGTGACCATTCAATGCAAGGTGATCGCCTTGACATGGCTTGAGCTTCACTTTAATGGGTTTTGAATAGCCCTTCTCAAACTGGCCCAGGCTCCCGGAGTTTATAGCTGGCATTCTTGAAGCAGTCGACAGTAGTTTGCTTCTGTGTGAGCTTTCTGTCGCTACAGATGAGTTTTATTAACAGCTCCCAGCTGCCGAACATGTAAGGCAGATTTCCATGTATTTAGTTTTAAAATCCCCCGGTGAATACATGTTTATCAAAACATTTAAAAGACACAGAAATGTTAACACAGAAGAGGCCCTTTGCATACCCATCCTAGTTCATCAACATTCTCCTGAGGCACCTGCATTTTTAACGCCTGAGTGTCCATCCTCTAACGCTGTTGTCTATGCTTTCGAAAATTATGTTTATGGGTTTGCTATTTGTTAAACAAAATTGGGACCACTCATTCAGCTAGAAATGCATTTCTGGTCACTCAGAAATTATTTACTGAGAACCAATATGTCTAAAACTTTGCATTTCAAAAGCAGCATATCTTTTAAAAATTGTGTTTTTATTTTTGAGATTATAATGTAATTACATAATTTTCCCCTTCTCTTTCCTCTCTCCAAACCCTCCTAGACACCTCTCCTTGCCGTCTTTCAAATTATTAGATTCTTTTCCATTAATTATTGGTACATGCACATAAATTTATGGTGTATGCACACACACACACACACACACACACACACACACACACAACACACCCAGCTCAGTCTGTATAATATTACTTGTGTGGATGGTCTCAGGTATTGTATAACCAATTGGTGTACTCTTCCCTGGAGGACTACATTTCCCAGTCTCAGCCTGTTTTAGTTGCCTGTAGTCCTTCATATAGTGTTGAGGCCACATGGGATTTCCATCTTAGCATGTCTGTTGTTGTCGTCCTTGTTCAGCTCATGTTTAGGCAGTCATGTCGGTGAGACTTTATGGATATAGCTTCTGAAAACTTTCCCGATTCTCTGGCTCTTAAAATATTTCTGCCCCCCATTTTATAATCTGATGATCTTACAGACATACATATACCTATAAGTATATATGTAAATCCAACACTGAGCATCTTTGAATATATATCTTTAGACACACACACACATTTTAAAAATGAAGACAGGTTTGGCTTGTGGGTTGAAGGCTTAGTGCCAAGCTGGTAGTTCTGTTGATAAGTGTTTTTTTTGGGGGGGGGGGTCCAACAAAATGTCTCAATGGGTACAGGTGCTTACCACCAAGACTGAGTACCTGAATTTAATCTCTAGGACCAACATGGCTGATGGAGGGCACAGAGTTCTAAAAGTTGTCCTCTGACTACCATATGTATGGTGACATGTGCGTTCCCAAACATATACCGCTCTACACTAAACAAATAAAATGTAATACGAATTTTGCAAAGAAGTGAGGGTGTTAACCTCAGCCATTACTAATGTATTGCTGTGTCCTGATCTGATCGGGTCATCAGGCATTGGGGGCTTGTTGGAAGAGGCAGGTCACTGAGATAAAAGCTTCTATCTATCTTGTCCCCAGCCCTTTTCCCCCACCTCTCCTTCCCTCTTCCCTTCTTCTGTCTTTCGTATCTGCTGGAAGGTGGGTAGCTCCACTCTGCCGTACCCTTCGGTTATGATTCTCTACTTTCTCTTGGCCACAGAGCAGTGGAGCCCGCCTTGAAGTGAAACCCTGAAACTGAGTTAAGCCTCTCCTCCCTCAACTTATTTCCCCAGGTATATTTATGAAAGTGAGGGGACGTTGACTCATGAAGTCTAACATTGAAACAAACTGGGGAAAAGGAAAGACCCACTTAAAGTGATGATTGATTGCTGCTGAAAAATAGATCTTGAAAATGCGGGTGCTTAGGGATATCATAAGATAATGGCAAGGGTTCCCTTACTGCTGGCACTGGGCATTTGCTCTTTGTACTGCTGCCTAACTGAAGGCTGAAGAGGCTCCTCTTTACTGTTTGTCCTTTCTCAGCTTGTACCTCCACCATGTGTGTATATGGTATATGTACATGTGTGTGTGTGGGCACACGTGCCCAGACAGAGCCCAAGGTCCTGCTCTATCACTCTACCTCATTCTCTTGAGACATGGTTCCTCACTTAGCCTGGAGCTTGATTGATAGCCAGCAGACCCCAGCCATCCTCCTTTCTCTACCCATCATAGTGCTGGGGTTACAGGTATGAGGAGACATGTCTGGCTTTTTATGTGAGTGCTGGGCATTCAGATTCGGTCCCCACACTGGCACCACAGGTGTCTTTATCCATTGAGCCTCCAGCCCCTGTTGTTTTTGATGTTTGTTTGTTTAGGTCTCAAGAGCCCAAGCTGGTCTTGCACTCGTAATCCTGCCTCAGCCTCTTATGCTGGAGTTATAGTATGCTCTTAAAAGTCTTGCTAGAGAGTGGATGTAACCCCAATCCAATCAAGGGACAGAAACAAGTTTAGCAGTGACTTAGCAAATAAGGTTTTAGTTTTCTTACCCACAAGTCTGAAGTCAGGACGCTATTGGCATTTGTTCATAGGCTCAGGCCAGTCAGCCCTGGGGCTTTCTAAGTCTCTCAGCTACTTCCTCTTGAACAGTGAATATCAGGGCTGGTGAGACGTGTGTCCTGGGTATGTTGGCTTTATAGCTTTTGTTTGATCAGAAACATAAAGCTTTTTTTCAGAACCTGCAGGGAACTTGTCTATGCATGCAGTGGGGGCTGAAATGAGGTCGAGAGGTGTTAGAAGGCCTGGCCACGCCTGCTCACTGCTTTGTCATTAATACACGGTGCTCTTTGCAGCCTCATTTGCCTCACCCCGTTTGCTATCAGTATCTTTCACTCCCTGATATTTACAATTTTAGAGAGAATAGATTTAGAATGTATTCTTTCTTAAGATTTATTTTTGTTATTTTAAATTGTGTGTGTGTGAGTGTCTGTGCACCTGAGCGCAGTGCCTCTGAAGTCCAAGGCATTAGACACCCTAGCAAGGCGCCTGACGTCGATGCTGATTCCCAGACTTGGCTCCTCTAAGAGCAGTATGTTCTCTTAACTACGAAGACATCTCCAATCCCCTCAAATATGTTCCTAGTTTTGGTTTAAAAAAAAAATTAAAGTCAATCTGTATTTAATTCTACTTTGTCTCACCGTGTGACTTGCTTTTCATTCCCCTCCTCTGGATCGTGACTATTCCTAGCATGTCTCTCCTTGTGCCAGACTCAGGAGAGCTGAGCTGTCTGTCCACCCATTCATCTTTCTGTCCACGCCACATTCTCTCAATGGCTGCAGCTTCTGGCAGCTTGTGACGCGAACCAGGAGGAAGGCAGACCTCCTGCCCACTCTCCCATCCCTCAGCTCCAGATTGTGTTGGGGACTGGGGACATGTAGTATCTTACATCATGTTTGTTTTTCTGGGTTTAAATTTCACTAAAGCATTAAATTGAATGTCTTAGTGGGTAGCCCTGAGGCCGTAGGTGAAGACACTTGTTCACAAGTCAAGGAACATGGTGTGTCTTTTGGTTTGTTTATGGACTTCTGAATATTTCAGCTGTTCTTCTCACCACTTTGTTCTGTTTATGACCAGACATTGCATGTATTTATTTATTCGCATTGCTGAGATTTCCCTTCATTATAAATTCTCGGCAGTGTTCAGAATAGATATTGATTTTTTTTCTCAGACAGTCAATTTAGTAACTTACTCATTTGTTAAGAGTAAGTTGATTTTACCAATTTTGGGGAGAGTAGAATATTACAACCTGTGCAAATAATGACAATTTGTGGTTTTCTTTATTATTTTACTAACTTTCAGTCTTTGAAACTATAGTGGTGAGAATGGAGAGCTGGCTCAGCAGTAAAAAGCACTGGCTCCTTTCACAGAAGATTGAGGTTCAACTCCCAGCACCCCATAATGTTTTACAACCATGTGTAACTCCAGTCCCCGAGGATCTAGTGCCCTCTTCTGGCTTCTTCAGGCTATATACACATATGTGTGAGCAAGGTACTAATGCACATTTCAACATAATTCTACAATGTCTAGAATAGTCAAAATAATTTGAATATTAATAATAATAAAATTTTATTATAATTTGAATGGTAATACTTTTACTGTATAATTGTTATTGAGATATTTATAGATTTGAGCTCCATATCCTTTATCAGAAATAAAATTGCTTGCTTAAAAATTACTTTAAAAAACTTAACATGGGTTTTTTACTTTCTTTTCTTAGTGATTGAGGTAGTATTTTCCAGAGCTTTCATAATTTAGTAAACATGTAGAGTTTTGTGTAAAGCTTCCCTTTTGTTTAATGAAGGTGGTGACTTTGAAAAACAGCAATGGGCTGTTGTTACGACATTACTAAGAAGACGTTTTTATTTTTTTCTTGTATTGAGGGTGAAAATGCTTCTAAAATTAAATCATTATTTTATTATTCCTCAATGTTGGTATTTGTGTTTAAGTTCTAAATTCCCGTGTTCTTTTGAGAATATGTGTTTGTGGTGAAACACACTTTAGTTTTATGTCGGTTTTATTTTAGTCTTTGGTTTGCTTTGGGGAGTTTTGAACCATTTCCCAGTGTCCTGAAATAGTTTCATTGGGTTGTTCACCTGTGACAGGAAGACAGGTCTCCATTATTAAACCCTCTGGGCTGGCCACTCTGGAGAGTTCCATGCCAGCTTCCTCCCCTCCCACTTTAAGCTTGCATTAGTAATTTAAGCATTCTTCATACTAATCTATTTAGGTTTTCAGATTTATCTCTGTAAATTTATATAGAGAGTAAATCTTGGCACCTTTGTAGAGATGTTTCTTGATCATCTGTAACACTCTGATCTGGCTCTTTATCCCTTGATATGCAGGCTCAGAAGTTTGTTGTGTTTTATTGCTCTTCTGACAAAGCTAACTTTTCACTTTATCTCTAGCAAGACCCGTATCTCTTTTGTTTTCCATTTTATTTATTTCTGCTCTTATCTTTATTTATTTTTTCTTTTTACTTTCTTTGGGCTTTTTTATTTTTTAAGTGTTCTTTTCCCAGGCTCCCTGGGTTGACTATTCAGGTCATACATTTTCAGTCTTCTCTCTCTTTTCTAATACCACTGTCTAACATTACAGCTCTGCTTCAGAGTACAGCTGCCCTGCATAATCTAGATGTGTGCCACTCTGCTCCCGTTCTTCCCTTCCAAACAAGTCGTAACTTCACGTTTAAATTTCCATGTAGCCCACATGTTATTTAGAAGCCATTTAAAATCTCCAAATGGGTAGTTTTGTGGTGTTTGTAATGTCTACATTTACCACTTTATTTTCTTTATGTACCTTTAAACACTCTGTTCTCTTAGGAATTTACTAAGATTTTTCTTTATGACCTAATAAGCACGTTCCAGTTTTTGATGTATGGTATGGTTTGGATATGGTATAAATGCGCCCCAGGGGTTCATGTGTTGAATTTTACGATACCCATTGTAAGACACTGAGAAGCTCGAAGCTTTATGTGATGGCATTGTTGGGAAGTGGAGCCTTGGGAGAGCGGTTAGAACTAGTAAGTGGGGAGCTGCTGTGATGAAATGTTGACAGCTTTATCAGAAAAGAGAGACACGCCCCTCCGACCATGTGACTGGCTGCATCACGTGAGGACTCTGTAAGGAAGGACATCTATAGACAGGTGGGTCCTTGACCTTGTTTCTCTAGAACTGGAACCAAAGTAAACCTTCCACCTTTAAAATTCACTTAGCTTGTAGCATTCTGTTATTGGCAAAAAAAATTGGACTAATGTAATATTCATGCAGGTATAGATACACATATGTATATTGTGTAGAATGAAGTATTGATAATAAGCAATCCAGTTGAGCTAAATTGTCGTTATTAAAACTGTTCTTTCTATAGGAGTTGTGATCTGTGAGTCTTGAGGAGGACACTTGTCACCTACTCCATGGAACTCTGAATTATTTGTGTGTGTGTGTGTGTGTGTGTTTACACATGTGTGAGTCTATGAGTGTTTACATGTCATGGCATAAGCTCGGGTGTTGCACCTCACAGTGCCACATGCCAGGCTAACTGTCCCTGCCTCCCATCTTGCAGAAGGCATGCAAGGCTTACAGAAGGTGCTAAAGCAGTCAGATTTAGATGGGTTCTGGGCATCTAAACTCTGGCACTCAGCACATCCACTGACCCATCTCCCTACAACTGCCATTCTTCATTCTGTGGAGACTCAGTGTCTGAGGTCATCCCTCCAGGATATGGAGACTTGCTGAGTGGAAAAGGGAAAGGACTTTTCATACCCAGTCACAAGGGTGGCAAGAAGGCGCTGTTCCTTTTGGAAACTTTCTTAGCTCCTTATTGTGTCTGAAAACCATTTAGCATTGGAGGTCAAGGGGAGTAAGGCCAGGAAGGACGAACAAAAACAGATTTGCACAAGGAAGCATTAGTTTTGTGCAAAGGGAGATGCTGTGTATTTGCCCATTCCTGGGGAATCAACCCAGGCTTTTTCTTTCTTTCTCGAAATTTTCTATTTATTTCCAAAGTTTAGTGGTTGGAGTTTCTAAAAGCTTAAGAAAAATTCCCCCAAGGAAAAGTATTCCAAAGGAAATGAAAGATGGCTAAGAATTGAGTCATTAATAAGCACTGCATTATATTTCTGTATGGGCTGTGGGTTCTGTTGGGGATTTAGACTATAGGCTTGCTTTTCTATACAGATGACTGGCAGGTTGGGCCCTGTGCCCAGGTTGTTGGCTTTGTGTTTATTGTTTGCTTTCCATCCTTGATCGCAGGGAAGAGGGCGTGTTTTATGGAGTTAGGGCTCTTTCCCATTGCTTGTCTCTGTGAGCATGCACACTTAGGAAGCGCTGCAGAGTAGGCTCCACCTACCCCCATCCCTGCTGCACACCCACTCTGTCCGCTGCTGCCTCCATCTGATGGGCTCTTTTTCTCTAAATGATTTCCCTTCTGTTCTCTATTCTAGATGCTCTGGAGTCTGCCTTTGATCTGCCACCCCCACCCTTGCACATTCTAGTGACCAGAGGTGACCCACACACATTCTCCCTTGAAAGCAAACCTGGCCAGAGCTAGCATCTAAGTAGGGGAGAGTGGGGCGAGGAAGTACCACTCTCAGGAACAAAATGCATATGTGGGGCCCAGATGCATGAAACATAATGCACCTTGTAAAGAGCCAGGAAGTGGCTATATGTGGATACGCCTCCAAAAGTGGCCATTCTGCTGTGTTATTGATGCTGACTGGTGATCTCTTAGTGATAAATACAGTGGGAATGTCTTTGCTTTATGTCTAAAAGCCACTTACAGGTGAGAACTTATTATATTTTTCCTTCTGGGTCTGGGTTACCTCACTCAATATGGTTTTCTTCTAGATCCATCGATTTGCCTGAAGTTTTCAAGATGTCATTATTTTTTTACTGCTGAGTAGTACTCCATTGTGTAAATGTACTGCATTTTCTTTATCCATTCTTTGGTTAAGGGGCATCAAGGTTGTTTATGTGTTCTGGTTATTATGAATAATGCTGCTATGAACATAGTTGAGCACGTGTCCTTGTGGCACGGTTGAGCATCCTTTGGATATATACCACAAAGTGGTATTACTGGGTCTTGAGGAAGGTTGTTTCCTAATTTTCTGAGAAATCGCCACACATACATCCAAAGGGGCTGTTCCAGCTTGCACTCCCACCAGCAATGCAGAAGTGTTCATTTCACTTACCCTACATTCTCTCCAGTGTAAGCTCTCATCAGTGTTTTTGATCTTGGCCATTCTGACAAGTGTAATATGGAATCTCAGAGTTGTTTTGATTTGCATTTCTCTGATAGCTAACCTAGACAATGAAGAGAACCCTAAGAGAGACATACATGGATCTACATAGGAAGGGGAACAAGACAAGATCTTTTGAGTAAATTGGGAGCATGGGGGTTATGGGTGAGAGTAGAAGGGAGAGGGGAGTGGAGAAAAATATATAGCTCAATAAAAACAATAAAAATTACAATGGGCATTTTATTAAAATAGTGATAATGGGTTAGACTATGAGTTAGTTACAATTCTGGGTAGCTAAGGACTAGGTATTGGATATTCTTCTATTTTATACCTTCAACAATGGCACCATAAATCAGTTCTGTGTTATCTAATGTTTTAGAAGAGAGGATTGACCATTAGGAATCCTAAAGGACTCATCATACAAAGCTAGGGAAGTGGCTGGTAGAACTGGGATTTGAATCACGTCCTTTTAGTTCTCTAAGATAAGGCTAGATTCTTAGAATTAGCCAAACAGCCAGTCTACATGACAAATGGAACCCATCACCCACACCTTCCTTTACTGGCTTCTTTCTTCTTCCTCTTTGTATCCTCTTGGACTTGCTTTCCTTTGAAATACATGAATTGCTCCTGGAGCTCTTGCCTTCCTTTGCTCTCCCAACCTTCTCCAAAGACTGGCTTCTCTCTGCTCACCTTTATACAGGGAAGACTTTAAATTGTCGAGAGTCTGGTTGTTTTTCCTAACCGCAGTGACACATTGCATGCTAGCACTTCTGTATGTTTGACGCACAGAGCCTCAACATTTTCATTGTTAATTGTAATTGGTGAAGTCCTTTATGAATTAAGATTCATGCTACATGCCACTCAACTTTTGATCACCCTGACACATACAGCTCATGATGAAGAGAAAATCCAGTCCTGCCCAGCGTTCCTAGGACCCTCTCTTCCCCACTTTGTACAGCAAAGCAAGAACTTGGTTTCCTTTGTCTATTAAAATGGATTATGCCAGATTGCATTTAAACCCAAAATGGTCTGTCACCTTCAAAATGATGGCAGTGACGTATGTATGTGTAGGTCTTCATTTGCTGAGCAGAGCCATCAAGTCTCCAAACTAGCCGAAGCCATTACTGTTCCTATACTCATTGTGCAGAGGAGGCAGTGGCGAGTCAGAGAGGTCAGTCATTTCTCCTGGATTCCAGAGACAGGAAATGGTGCTGCACTTTATGAACCAGGCCCAGACAGTGGGGCCAGAGGCCATTCTTAGCCTTTATAGGCCATCTCACCAGTGGCCTTGCCTCATCTCACCCTGCTCAAGATGACTAAGACTTTCTGAGGTATGCCTGTTTTGTAAGAGCCTCTCAGGTTTTTTTTGACCAACATTAATGTCACATTGGATCATGGGAGAGAGGTCCTATACATCTCATTTAAGCATAATGTGTTTATATTAAGAGTAAGAAATATTCCTCAGGTAGTGTAGGTGTTTGTTATCATATTCATTATGGTTATTGTTTATATACAGCATACTGGCATTTTCTTAGAGCTTGAGGAATTTTTGTTATATAAAGGGTAGAAATTGTTCAGCGTCTGCAATTTGAGAACCCAAGAGAGAATTGCATCAAAATTATACATTGCCTTGGACAGACATTTCTTTCACGAACTGAATCAACAAGAAATACTCAGTGTTCCTATATGCTGAGTGTTTTGCAATGCAAAGAGCACAATGATATGATCATGGGATGGTGCAAGCCATGATCATCGTTACAGGAAAGGAAGGACCAGGGCATTACAGATGTGTCTGTAGCTATGGGACTGAGGTCTGAGCTAAGTTAATCACACCAGGATTGCTCACTCTCACCGTTCCTCTAATCATTTCTTTTCAAGATTCTATGACTTTGTAGGGTTGCCTGTGTAGTCATCAGTGGTGTGGCATGTGATGAGAGGCAATGCTGAATTTCAGTTCTCAACAGAGAGAGGCCGTCCAATCAAGACAGCGCACACAAAGCCAGAACATGCTAGTATCTGCTTGGAGCTGACTTTCTTGAGGCAGAAATAACAACAGGGTAAGATTTTAGTCGAAATATTTGGTTGGCTTGCAGACATCCAAACTGTAACATCTGAGCACCTAAGAACGCTAGCCTATGATGTGCTTTATTTTATTTCTATTACTGTGAGATTAAACTTCTTTTTTATATAAAAGTGTAGATTGAAATGGTTGAGACTGCAAATGTTGTGTATCTTAGCTTTTTTGTTTCTGGAATATTTCAAATTCATAATGGATATTTTGGTGGCAGGATTCAAGTCTAAGCTTGACGTTTATTTCTGTTTCATGTATGACTGTGCATATATCTTAACTGTAATCTCGTACAATATTGTCTAGTGCTTTTGTGGCTGAAACAAGGCTAGTGTGGGTGCACTGAGCCACTTGTGAGCATGGGCAATGCTAGCTCAGGCATACACATCATCAGAATTTCTGCTTGTGTGTTATATTATCACTCAAAATGTTTAGGATTTTAAGTTCTCCCCCACTTTCCTTTAGTTCTTTGAGAATTTCATGCAGTGTATTTTGATTATTTTCACCCTCCTCCCAGGTTCACTCTTCCTTCTTTACCATCCCAAATTTGTGTCCTTTTAGAACAAAGCTAAATGAACCAATAAAACAACAACAACAGGAAAAGCAAGTGCAGTTTGTGCTGCCTGTTTACTCTTGGATGTGTGGCCTTCTACTAGAACTTTGTCAACCTCCCAAGGGCCACAACCTTAAAGAAAACTGACACTCCTTTTGCCAACAGCCATCAGTTGCCAATAGCTCTCCTTCTAGGGGTGGAACCGCATGCCTAGCTCCCTTCCTGGTTTGAGTTTACATAGGTCTCGCACCTTCTGTTCCAACTGCTATGAGTTTATATTCAGAGCTGCCTTGTTTGGTCTGGAAAGCACCATTTCCTTGTATTCATCCACTGTCTCTGACTCTTAGACTCTTTCTGGCACCCCTTCCACAATGATCCTTGAGACTTGAGATGAGGGGCTATCATATAGAGGTTCCATTTAGAGATTAACATTCCAAACTCTGTTTGCGCTTTTACTAGTTATGGGTCTCTGTGTTAATCACAATATAATGTAAAAAGAAGCTTCTTTGATGAAGGTTGAGAGGTGTAATAATCTATATGTTTAATGATGAATCATTATGAGCTGGTTTAGAATATTATCTGTTTTACAGGGTAATGGTAGTAGGTTTTCCCCTAGAACCTATGACGTGTCTAACCATCAGTTCTTGGCCCCAGTAATGGTGCCAGGTATGGTTTTCAACTTATGTAGCAAGACTTAAATTCAATCAGAAAGAGGCTGGTTACTCCTATGACATCCATGCCACTATGGCACTAGTGGGCAGGTCTTGCAAGGATGGCCATTATTATTGCCCACACTGTTTATAGCTGGGTAAGACTAAAGATTATTTTGTTCCTCTGAGAGCTTGCATAGCTTCTTCCAGCACTTTTAAAGATAACAAGTAGGAATGAAATTCCAAATAAGTACCAGTTTACTTTGCCCACGATATGACTTGAATAAGTGGTGTCTTCAGCAACAGAGCCTTATCTTCAAGTTCTGTAAGGTAACCAGCGTCATTGAAAGTAGCCTGTAATTTGGGGAACTTATGAGACTTCACTGGCCAACAGCTCCATGCCCAAACACTCCCATTCACAGTGCGGGGCTTTTTATTCATTATCCCTACTAGATAGATAACACAGGTCAATAAATTTAGGACTTTGTTTGAGCAGTCTGATAGAACCATTGTTATTCTTCTGCTGAGGCAGAAGTTTCGGGGCAGCCTGTACTCATAGTGAGACTATGATTTCCATTTAGTGTTAGAGTAGTTCAGATTTTAGGTCTTTTGAATTAGAGATGGCCAACCTATGCACAGCTTTATGAACTGAAGCACATATAGAGTCATGTGACCACTGCCTTATGAACCGAGCAATTCTCTGAGATCCACTCCTCCTCAAATAACCTATCTTTTGTGCTCTGTCTTTATGGTACACCTTCCCAATAGCCCTTGACAAATACTGTTTTCAGCCCTTGTAGTCCCGTTCTCTGAGAATGCCATATAAGTGGATTTATATTGTACACAACCAACTTTAGTTTGGACCCTGTACTCAACATTTCTCTAAGATTCACCCTAGTCCCTGTGTATAAACTGTCTTCGGGGAGGTATTTATTGAAGTCCTTTCCTCTGGTATCCCAGAATATGCCCTCATTGGAAAAGAAGATCCGTGTAGCTGTAATTACTCTGGCTCATATGGGAACAAAGCAGGCAGCCTTCACATCTGAGATCTTCATAAGGACAGAGTCACAGAGAACAGGGCCATGTAGAGACAGAAAACACAGGGACACCAGAGGCTCTCTGAAGATGGAGGCACTGATTGAAATGATGTTGCCATAAGCCAAGAACTCTTGGGCCACCAGAGCCAGGAAGAAGCAGAGAGAGAGGAATTCCATCCCAGGACACTACAGGGAGCCTGGTCCTGCTGACATCTTGATTTATACCTTTAGCCTCCAGAACTGTGAGATAATAAATCGTTGTCACGTGAAGTCACTCAGTTTGTCGACTTTTAAATAGCAGCCCTAGGAATCTAGTACAAACGCAAAAGCAGACATTTTACTTTTCGAATGTCTAAAAATTCCCCAAAATTTGTATGAATAAGGTTACTAACACAAACATTCTAGAAAACAAAGAACAAATATAGTAGAAAGGCATAAATAATTAAAGAATACTGAATCAAAACAATAGAGAAGATCTGTCCCTAGACCCTCTGGGACCTGGACAGAAGCAGAAGCTGCCAAGCTGTGAACGGTAGAGAGATGGCAGCTCTCTCCAGTAACTAATATACTCAAGCAAACCTGCAAGTATCTGTTATTTACATTTTCGGGATTTCTTACTCATGTTTTCCGTTTTTAAAACATGTTATTCTTTCTCTTCTTTTTTTTTTTAATTTATTTATTTATTAAGGATTTCTGCCTCGTCCCCACAACCGCTTCCCATTTCCCTCCCCCTCCCCCGATCAAGTCCCCCCCCACTCATCTGCTCGAAGAGCAATCAGGGTTCCCTGACCTGTGGGAAGCCCAAGGACTGCCCACCTCTATCCAGGTCTCGTAAGGTGAGCATTCAAACTGCCTAGGCTCCCACAAAGCCAGTACGTGCAGTAGGATCAAAAACCCACTGCAATTGTTCTTGAATTCTCAGTATTCCTCATTGTCCGCTATGTTCAGCTAGTCCGGATTTATCCCATGCTTTTTCAGACCTAGGCCAGCTGGCCTTGGTGAGATCCCAATAGAACATCCCCATTGTCTTAGTGTGTGGGTGCACCCCTCGTGGTCCTGAGTTCCTTGCTCGTGCTCCGTCTCCTTCTGCTCCTGATTTGGACCTTGAGATTTCTGTCCGGTGCTCCCGTGTGGGTCTCTGTCTCTGTCTCCTTTCATCGCCTGATGAAGGTTAATATTCCTGAGGATGCCTATGTGTTTGTCTTTGGATTCACCTTATTTAGCTTCTCTAGGAACATGAATTATAGGCTCTTTCTCTTCTTTTAAAGGTCTTTGAAGGGTCACACAACTTCACTTATAAGGCTACCTACTTGAACTGTTGTGGGACTCTCTTTACAGTATGTTTTAGATTAGACAATGTCAAATCAGTCAGTATCTCCTTTGGAATATTTCCTCTGATTGAGTCTTCACATTCTTTCAAGCTTCATATTGCCCCAACATTATAAAACTATTATTCGTGTAGTATTCTCTAATTGCTTTGAATTTTTAATACCAAAGTCCTTAATTTACCTGAAGTCAAATTTTGTGTACAACAGGAAAAATGGTTATGTAGAGTTATCCAGATCTGTGTTTGGTGATGCCAACCCTAGTTTTTGTTAAGTCTGTTGAACCTGGCTTTTTTCGTCTTTATTTCCGCCTTTCCTTACAGCTGTGGCTTTGTTTCTAGATGGTTCTTTTTGATCTTCCTAATCTATTTATTTCTTTTCATCTTCCCACTTCATTCTTAGGGAGTAGCTATGCAAACCCCTTGGTTAAATTAATTTACAGTGAATCTTAAAGAGTGTGCTTGCAAAAGAGGTTGTCTTCTTAATTTCGTGTCTCCTAAGTATAGAAACGAAACCGACTTAGGTGTTTATTTTATAACCCACAACTTCACTGAAGTTGCTTATTGATCTTAACAGAAATTTGGTAGGATCCTGAGTGTTTTCTATATAAAAGATAATATTCTTTGCAAACAGAGAAAATTCAATTTCTTTTTTTCCATTTTGGATACAGTTTGCTTATTTCATTTTCTTGCCTAGTTTCTCTGGAGATAATATTGAATATTATACTGAATAGAAGTGTCAATAATAAGAATCCTAGTTTTGTCCCAAATCTTAATGGTGAGTGTTTATTTTTTTATGTAGATTTTTTTTTTATTTGTTAGCTGTGGGTTTGCCATAGGGCTTTTAGTATATTGAAGGACATTACTGAGTACTTTTCAGGGTTTGGAAATGAACACATACTCATGCATACTAGGTAAGTGTTCTAACACTCAGTTATACACCGAGCCCCAAGATTGCTGAATTGTGTTGAGTGGTTTCTCTGAGTCTTTTGAGACGCTCATATGGCATCTATTTTATATTCTGTTAATGTGATGAATCACCTTTAATGATTTGCGTATGTTGAACCATCTTTGCATGCTAGGACTAAATTATATTTGGTCATGTTATAGGGTTTTTTCTCAGAATTTATTTTGCAAATATTTTATTGTGTATTTTAGGCTATATTCTATAATAATATCGGCCTCTATTTTATTGTCATGATGATATTTTTTGGTTTTGGTTTCAGAAACTTGCTAAACTCTGAGTAATCAGCTTGGAAATTCCTCATAATATTGGATGAACTTGAGAAGGATTGTTATTAATCAATCTTCAGATGTTTGCTGTGGTACTGAGCCTCTCTCAGTTTTAGGAGGTTTTTAATTACTGATTCAGTCTCCTTTTTTCATTATTGCTCTGTTCTGATTTTCTGTTTTCTTCATGGCAAAGGCTTAATGAATTACATGAAACTTTTGCTTAAAATTCATTTAGCCATTCTATATCTTTTGACTAAAGAATTTAATACATTTACATTTAAAAGATTGTTAGTAATTAAAGACTTAATGTTCCTTTTTTGCTAGTTTTCTTTGATATTTTTTCTTATTTCTGAGAGTCTCATCTATATGTAAATGAAATATGATTATATCTTCTCCTGTTTTCCCTGCCACAGGCTTCTCAACACATTCTTCTTTCAAGTTGATCTTGTTTTTCTTTTCTGCTGTTGGGGAATCACTAAATCCAGTTAGTAAGTTCCATGTGTACAAGCGTGTGGTGCAATCCATTGGAGCATGGGAAACTTATCAGTGGTCACATCCTAAAGAAGGAAAGATGTTCTCTTCTGCAGCAACTATCAGCTGCCAATAGCTACTTTGGTTTGTTTGATTTGGTCTCATGTAGGTCTTACGCAGTTAACTATGGCTAATGCGAGTTATAGTTGCAGTAGCTGTGTTTTGTCCAGAAGATGTACTTCTCCCATCTGCTGTCTCTTACATTCTTTCTGCCTCCTCTTTCACAGAATTTCCTGAGCCTTGTTTGGGAGGGTAGATATGGGTGTCTGGTTCAGGGGTGAAATCCATTCTTATACTTAGTACACTCAGCAGTCTTTACCTTGTAGTTACTTTCTTCTCTTGTCATCTTCTCTTGTTGTTCTATTTAATAAGGTCATTTGTACCTGAATTCATTGTTTCTTCTCTGTCTTCAGTGTGTCTATTATTATTTTGTCTTCAATTTGATTACCATGAGGCTCGCATACAGTATCTCAGAGTCTATTTTGAATCACTAACAGATAAGCTCATTTGTACATAGAAATTCTAAAGTTAATCCTTCTTTTTAAAATTTTAGATTCATATGCTAAACTTTTATATTATGTACTTATGAACGGGTCATATATACAGGTTTTCAAAACTATTTCTGTCTTTTAATATTTCTGTCAGACTTGAACATGGTTGGCAACTCCAATTACAGCAGTGTTCTTCATTTGACCAAGGTCTTTGCTCCAGAGAAACGTTTTATATGTTCCAAAGTTTACATGTTCCCAGCATCCTGTCTTTTCACCTGAAGACCTGCCATCAGCATGTCTTTAAGAGAAGTCTAAAGGTGATTGGATTCCTCCTGTTTCTGTTTTTCTATGGAATTGTTTGTCTTTCTTCGTTCTTGAGTGACAGGTTTTCAGGGTAAACTATTCTTAGATGGCAGTTTATTTTGTCCCTATGGCTATAGGCTCTAGATGTTGTTCTAGCTTTGGAGCTGTGCTCTCATTGTCTCTCTCTGTAGATGCTGTGTGTGTGTGTTCATGTGTTTGGGTTTGGATGTACATGACTGTGCTTACATAAAGAGAAGCCAGAGATTAATATTGGCTGTCTTCCTCTACAACTCTCCACTTTACTTTTTGAGACAATTTGTTTGCCCCCCCCACACACACACACAGGACCTGGAGCTCAAAAATTTGCTTTGACTTGCCAATCGCCAAGCTCTTAATAGCTGCTTGTGTCTCCCTGTTGGAGTTGGGGTTATAGATGCACACAGCTTAACCTGGATTTTCTGTGAATATCGAAGACCATAGCACAGGTGTTCATGCTAGCATAGTAGACACTTTATGCTCTGAGCCATATCCACAATCAGTTTTTCTTTTGTGGAGTCCATTAATAGTCTGTTACATTTTTCTTACCCACTCATCCAGAGATGGGCACTATTGATTTTCTGCTTTAGTTATTGTGGGTAATTCTACTTTTCATGTAGACAACTGGAGATGTCTTCAAGAGGCAATTGAAAATTATTTTGGGTATGTATTTAGTAATGACATTTCTGGATCATATGTTAAGATATTTATTTTGTTTGTATCTATTTTGGGTATTTAGTGTCTGTTATTTCTTGAGCTGTAGATAGCATACGCAGACTAAGCTTTATGAAATATTGTTCTGTAGTCTATTTGAATAAATACATGCTTGTTTCTTTTTTTTTTATTTTCGAGACAGGGTTTCTCCATAGCTTTTGGTTCCTGTCCTGGAACTAGGTCTTGTAGACCAGGTTGGCCTCGAACTCACAGAGATCCACCTGCCTCTGCCTCCCGAGTGCTGGGATTAAAGGCGTGCATCACCACTGCCCGACATGCTTGTTTCTTGATCTATAATTTAGTAAATGCCACTGACATCACTAAAGATAGTGAGTTCTCATATTCTTTGCATTTTAGCATATCTTGTTGTTGAACACCAGGGCAAGTTATTGTACGATATAAACAGCCCTTCAGGTGTGAAGTGCTTGGTACAGTTGTGATTCCCTTTATCGTGCTAGAAGCTTCATATATACCCAGTGTTTGTATTGCCCTATGCATTTCAGACTTCTGTAAACACTTCCCCTCAGAGAGAGGTGGTTCCTTTGGTCATCATACTGGAGTGTAGTTGTGGCAGCCATGGTGTTCAGAACTACTTCTCTTCCTTGAGGCAGGAAGGCAGCTGGGGGCCTGGGGTAAGGGACTGCCCTCCCTTAGGTGAGACAAGGTGAAATGCTCTGGAGTATAGTCCTTCTTTTGTAGGTCCACTGGGCATTTCCAGGCTTATTCTGAAGTGGATGGCTCTTTTCTCTACCACTAATGTTGATAGAGGTTTCTGTCCTACCAGGTCCCACAGTCATTCAGTCCCAAAGAAACACAAGGAGGCCTACATTAATTATAAACTGGTTGGACTATTAGCTCAGACTTTTTTTTATTAACTATCTCTTACGTCATACATTAACCCATTATTCTTGTCTGTGTTAGCCACTTGGCTTGGTACCTTTTATCAGTGAGGCATTCTCATCTTGCTTCCTCTGTGTTTGGGTGGGTGATGACTGCAGATGGAGCCTATTCTCTTCCCAAAATTCTCCTGTTCTTGTCATCCCACTGATACTTCCTGCCTGGCTACTGGCCAATCGGTTTTTTACTAAAATAATACAAGTGACAAATCTTTACAGGGTACAAGACCATTGTTCCACAGGACACTAAGATCCACAAGATATCTTAACTCTACTCTTCACAGAACATACATACCCTGATGGTATTTCTAGAGATAAAATTTATGAAATAGTAGCGTATTCTGCAGTGTAACAGAAAATATGTATTCAGGGATGGGATAGAGTGCAGGGGCCTCCAGCATGTGCAAGGAGAAACATGATAACAGAAAATATATATTCAGGGATGGGATACAGTGCAGGGACCTCCAGCAAGCACAAGGCCCCAGGTTCTATGCACAGCACTGGCAACTTTTAAAAGAAAGAAAGGAAATAAAAACTATAACTACTCTGTGTTCTTGGCTCTTGGCACAGAGCTTTAAATGCCCTTGGAATTTACAGTCATTTGTGTACTCTCAAGATGACCCCTGAAGACGGGTCACTAGCAAGACCAAACTTAGTCTGAGTTTGTGATTTTTGTCTCCAGCTCCCACCTTAAGAGAAGAGAAGGGCTGGATACTGAGCCATGTCACCAATTCACCTAATTAGTCAATTCTGCTTACGTGAAACATCCACAGGAAGTCCTAAAGGACCATGGAGTTTTGGGGTATTTTGGGCTGGTGACCATGATGCAACAGGCAGGTACAGGGTACAAAGAAGGCACAGAGTTTTCCATTCTCTGCCCACCGTGTACTTTGCCCTTCCCCAGCTCTCTCTCTTCAGCTGCTATTCAGTTGTTTGTAAGCAAAACAGTAAGCAGAAACCACTGTCACAGTACTGTGGGTTGTTCTAGTGTGTTACCTGGATTCTTGAACCTGTGTGGCTCATGCTGAGTAGTTAGTGTCATAGTGGATTAGAACTCTGGATGCCTAATTGATATCAGACAATCATTTACCCTCTATGACAGGGACCCCTGGGCTTTCTAAACTCACAGTAGTCCAGTCAGCCCAGTGTTCCTCAGGATTATCAGTTAAGTGTTCCCATCATTGGGAGCGTCAGGGTGCTTCTCCAGGCAGCTCTTGACTCCAACCCACTGTGACACAGGCATCTCTGGCTTTCAAAGTGGTGGTGGCGTTACCTTGTGACCTTAGTTCTCGGATGGAAAACTCACTGATGTTCAGTTTGCTCCACACTTCCCTGTTGTAAGCGTCTTAGTGAGGACTCCGAAGTGCTCTGTTTGCATCATTTACACAAGCCGTGCGTGGCTGTGGTTCTGTAATAACCCCTAGATATGATTGGCAGGTGGTTTGCTTCCTGTTCATATGTGCAGCTCGGCAACAGCTTTTCTCTGGCATATGATATTTGTTTGTCTTTTGTACCAATGTTGATGGACTGAGCTGAAAAGCTTTCTACCTTTTTGATTTCAGGAATTTCTATGAATTTCTGTTGTGTGCACAAGGCTAGCCAAGACTATCTTTGCAAAGTCTAGCTTTGGTTCCTTTCCATTTATTTGTGTTTTTGGAAAGTTATATCTGTAATATAAAACATATGTATGTACATGATATGTACATATATGATTCCACATCAAGAGAATCATAACATGGAAAGCGTGTCATCATCTTTATCTTTTATGTAATCCATTGCTTCTTTTTTATTGATTGAAAATTTTATTTGTACTTTTTTTGATTATGTTCACTCCTCATTTCACCCTCATCACTATTCCCTCCCAAATTTTCCTGTTCTCTTATTATTGTTATTTTTAACACTTTGTGTCTACTTAGTGGTGTCTGCATGTGCGTGGATATATGACCATCGTCTGGAACATAAATAACCTCTCAGGGGCCAAATCACTGAAGATAACTTAGTCTCCTTCCCAGCAGCCATTGGTTGCCAATAGCTAGGTTTAATATTACTCAGGTCATGTGTATGCTGCCAGAGCTAATGCCATTTCACATCTGTGATGTCTAGAAAATACTGTCTTGCTATAGTCATCTGTCCCTCTGGCTCATACGGTCTTTCCTCCTCTCTTCCTTGACGATCCATCCCTAAGCCCTGGGAGGAGGCATGTGCTGTATGTGTACCATTTAAGGCTGAGAACTTCAAAGTTTTTTATTTTTTGCAAGTTGACCAGTGGTGGGTCTCTGTTTTAATCACCACATATGTCATAAAAAAGAGGTTTCTTTGATGGTAGTTGAGAGATGCAGTTATCTGTGGGTATAAGGATAAGTCACTAGGAGTGATTTAATGCTGTGTGTTGAGCAGAAGGATAGTGGTAGGTGCCTTCTGTCCTTGGTTGTTAACAGTGGCAGGCATGAGTTCTGTCTTGTGACCCAGACCTTCGATTCAAGCAGAAAGTGGTTAGTTACCCCTATAACATTTGTACCACCCTTGTACCCGTGCACATATGTCTCCAGGGTGGTTGTTACTGCAGTTTGCAGGGTTCACAGCCAGGACAAATTGATGATTACTTTTCACCTCTGGTGGCATACATAGAGACTTCGAGCACTGTGAAAGCTACGCAACAGGAACACAGTTCCCAGGTTAGGACCAGATTGATCTCATTCTTTTTTCTAAATGGCTTCCTCTCCTTTCACTCCCAGCTCATGCCCAGTCCTCATTGCATTGTGAGCCTTATAGCTTTGTATGCAGCTTTCTGCAGCCTCTCTGTGTTCATGATATTATATATACACACATAGCAAAGGGTTTATTTTGATTGTTGTTTGCAAAATTTAACTTTTGTTCACTGGTTCCTCTTGCCTGCTTTCACTGTCCACTCATTTTTGAAGCTGCTTCAAATGAGCTGGTGAAAACTCTAGCTCATTTGAGCGACTCTAGAACTTTCTATGGTTCGACATTTTCTTTACTTCTTTTTTTTTCTTCCCCAAGTGATTCTGCATTAATAACCTGAACTTACATCCCTTGGCACCAGCAATTTTATTTCTATTTGATAGACTTCCAGGAGTGGGATTTCTGAGTTGAAAGGTATATGTGTGTTTAATTTTGGCATCTATTTTCAAAATGCTTTCACTGGTACCTTGTCCTCAATATATATGTATATATATTGACAGCATTTCTGATTCCCTCCACTCCAATTTTCTACCTCTTCTTGAGTCAGCTTCAGTAAATTATATTTTCTTAAGAACTCATTTATTTTGCATGGATTTTTCCAACTTTGTGGCATAAATTTTACATAGAGTTTTCATTTTAAAAACTTTCCTTTTATTTGTACAGCTTTGAACGTCATGTGTCTTCACTGTGTATGTTGGGACTCTTGGAGTATAGCTCCTAATTTTGTAACTCAAGAATGCCCTAGAAGCCTGTGGCATTTCGTCTTCTTATATTTTAGGCTTGGAGCTCAAGCTTAGTCTCTTGTGAGCAGCAGTTGTTCCCGGCAGTGTGAAGGTTACTCCACTGCCATACAGATCTGCATATTGCTGCAGAATTTTGTATATCTATTTTAAAAGTAATTATTTTGTGTATGTGTGCACAGGGTGTTGGTGGTGGTGGTGGTGATGGTGGTGGTGATGGTGTGTGTATGTGTGTGTGTGTGTGTGTGTGTGTGTGAGTGTGCAGGCATTGGCATGCCATTTCTCATGCCTGTTGAGGTTAGAGGATAACTTTTGGGAGTGGTTCTCTCCTTCTACCTTGATTTGAAGTATTTCTGCCCTGCAGAGTGTTCCAGGCTAGCTGCCACAAGAACTTCTCCCATCTCACCGTAGGAGTGGTCGGGTCACAGATGTGCATCACTGGCTTCATTTGTGGCTGTCACCTGGATCATCATCAGCTTGAGTGCTTAGTGCTTTTAATCATTTCCATGTCATAGCCTTGAGAATTTTGCGAAATATTCTCTTGGCATTTCTTGGAATTTTGGAGGAAGAAAATCACACGTTCACACATTAATTCGACCTTATCTGTATGTATTCCTAATAAGCTAGCTATTTTAAGAATAATATATTTTACTAGACCAAAAATGCACATAAAACAAACTTCCAGGAAAATCTTGGGGAGAGGACATTGGCAAGTTAAATTGCAAGGGGACTCTGTAATGGTGCCCATTTCAAGTGAAGAAAACCAAGGCAAGGATGTCATTAACTATAGGATACATTTTTTTTTTCTGAAAGTGTGGTATTATCATCTAGTTATGTGAGGAAGCCTCTAGAGGAGTTGGGGTGGAGCCTGTGTTATTTGCTGGTCCTGACAGAGTATGTAGACTTCACAATTCACTGTGATCACTCATGTTTTGGTGCATTTTAAGTATTTTTTATTTTAGTTCTATTTTCATATGTATTTGCCTACATGGATATGTTTGCCACACTATGCCATGTAGTGCCCACAAACTCCAAAAGAGAGCATCTACAGATAATTGTGCATCACCTCATGAGTGCTGAGAGTCTAACCTTGGTCCTCTGAAAGTGTAGCCAATGTTCTTAGCCACTGTACAGTCTCTTAAGCCCCATTTGGCAATTTATTAAAGAAGAGTTTTACTTACACACAGACACACACACACACACACACACACACACACACACACACACACACACTTAATGAACACCACCAATTTAAGGCATGGGAAAGACAAGTCCAGACCCTTTCTATAGGTCTGAAGGTACAGCAGGCACAGCAACACAGGAGCACTCCTGAGGCTGAGTCTGGAGGATTTCTACTTGGAGGCATGCCTAGGCTTTGCAGTGAATACCTTGCCTTGGCAACCAGCCCATCACCACCAAGCTAAAATACAAAGCCCAATACAAAGCCTGGGATTCTCATAGTATTGGTGTTTTGTTGTGTATGAATAGAGAAAGAAATTAGGAAAAATATCTCAGTCACAATAGCTCAAATGAAAAGTACCTAGGAATAAACCACATTGAAGAAATGAAAGATCTCTTTAATGAAAACTTCAGGGCATTGAAAAAAAGTAAATTGAAGGGAAAAAGGACTCTACAGGATGGAAGACCTTCCATGCTCCTGGGTTGGCAGAATTCATATCAAGAAATTGATTTTACTACTAAAACTAATCTACAGATTTAATGTGAAACCCATCAAAATTTCAATAGTATATTTCATATGTTGAGAAAAACAGGCTAAGAATTTATTCTGGACCACGGAAGACCAGGGGAAGCCGAGCACTCCTAAGAGGAAAGAGCACAGCTGGGGTACCACTGTCGCCAACCTCAGTTTCCACTACAGAGCTATAGTGACAAAGACAGCCAGGCACTGGCACAAACCAGTTAGGCCAATGAAGCTGAATAGAGGCCTTGGAAAGGATCAGACAAAGCTATGCCCACATAATTTTAGATGAATGTAGAAGAGCACACAGCCATAAAAAGATAGCTATTCAACAAATGATGCTGGCAAAACGTTCATACACCTGCATGAAACTAGATACATATCTTTACTTTATACAAAAAAAATCAGAGACAGTAATAAAAACCTGAAATACATATAAACTATTTGAAGAAACCACAGGGAATATTTTTCAAGACCTTGGCTTAGGCGAGAACTTTCTGAACAGACCACCACTAGCACAGGAACCAGCTCCAGGAATCAATAGGTGGGACTACATTAAAAGAAAAGATGTCTGCACAGCAAAAGATACAATCAGCAGAGCTAACAGACAAGCCCACAGAATGGGAGAGAATCGTTATCAGCTACACTTCAGACAGGGGCTGATGCCCCGGATTTACAAAGAATTGCATAAGTTAAACACCAAAGAAACAAGAAAGTCTACACATGGGCTAGCGAAATATGCTTTTTTTGAAAGAAGAAACACTAAGTGTCAATAGCTATTTTTTTTAAAAAAAATGTTTAATACCCCCAGCCATCAGGGAAATGTAATTAAAGTACTTTGAGATCCCACCTCACCAGGTCAGCATGGTTATTATTAAGAAATATGATAGGAAATGTCAGAGAGCATGTGGGGGAAGAGGAACTCTTATTCATTGCCGGTGGGGAGGCAAATTACGCAGCCATTGTGGAAATCAGAGTGGGGGGGTCCTCAAAGAATTAGAAAAGAGATCCATCATTTGAAGCAGCAGTTCTGATCCTGCCCACAGACCCAAGAACCCCACACCCTACCGTAATGATCCTTGCTCATTCATGTTTACTGCATGTTCATACAAGGAAATGGGCCAGCCTAGATGTCTCTCCACAAAGGACTGGATAATAAAAATGTGGTACACATACAAAATGAAGTATTATCAAGTTGTACAAAAAACCTGAAATCATGAAATTTGCAAAAAGTAGATGGACTAAAAAGTACAATATTAAGTGAAGTGGTCAAACAAAGATGAAACCAAATGGTCCTCCCTCATATATGAATTCCTAGCCTATTATGTTTACTGGAATATATATAACCTATATATAGGTATATATGCATATAATATATAGAGGCAAATATACAGCTATATAAACATGTATATAATATGAAGCTATGAGTGTGGGTATAATGTAATGTTAGAAAGGAAGCCCAGAAGGTAATATTAGGTAATGAGGAAGGACAGAATGCAGGCAAAAGAATTCATAACTTAAAAGAGGATATTAAGATAATTTCTTGCTTTCGACTCCATCATGATGTTTTTTTTTTCTTTTGTGGTGGCAAATGAATAAAAATGCAATTGATCGTGAACGTTTAAAACCCTAAGCACAGCTCCGTGGCTTGAGAATGGATGTTCTGCATGGGTAGAAGTTCCCCCAGATAGCAGTGGGGAGAGTTTGGGATGGGCAAGAATGTCATTAAGCAGCTGTGTGATTTTTTATTTTTGAGTTCATTAGAATGAAGTGGTTTAATTTTAAGAAACAGATCCGTTGGAGGGTGTGGCAGCACAAAGGAATTCTCTTTAGTGCACAGCTCATAGAGCCACCCCAACAATGGGAAAAGTAGATTCTAAGCAGAGCCAGTCAAGAGGAGGCCCCGCAGAGAGCCCACTAGGAACTCTTCTGCCAGTCTTCATTGCATCTGGGTTACCAAGCTGTTTCTCAGCCGCTCTATAGTCCCAAAATGGATGCAGTCAGTTCTGCTCAAATCAACAGGTCGCACAGGGTCATCCAAGCAACACAGTAGTTTCATCGGCTCTCCCAGTGAGTCTGGCTGGAAATATTGGTTTTTCCTTTTATCATTTGTTTCTTCGAGTTTTTTTTTTTCTAATGCAGCTAGAGGTTCACAGAGAGATCCCACATACTCCCTGACCCACCTGTTGATGCCTGGCATCCTGCATTATCAGTATCATCAATCAGGATGGTACATTGTTCATTGATGAACCTGCAGTAGCACGTTGCAGTCACCCAAAGTTCATCATGTGTGTGAGTTTCCCTCCTGTCATGGTACATTCTGTGAGTTCGGACACATAAGTAATGGCATAGCTCTGGCTTTACATTAACACTCAAGCCCTAAAATGCTCAAGGTCCCACCCTCCCTACTCCTTTACTTTTGACAACTACAGGATTTTTATTGTCTATTCCTCCTGTTTTCTCAGACTGTCTTGTGGTTGGGATGATTTAGCATGGATCCTTTTCAGCTGGCTTCTTTGGCATGTATTAGACATTAAATTCTTCCATGTCTTCTTCAGCTTGGGAGCCCATTTCGTTTACCTGCACTGGGTGAGCCCCTGAGAAGAACTGATGTGAAATCTGATTTGGAGTTCTGGTTCTGCTCTTGTGAAGTGACCTTTCAACCGTTGCCTTGGCTTTCTCAAATCAGTCATATCCCATTACCTGGGCGCAGCATTCTGTGTCTGTTTGTTTACTCACCGGTGGGCATCCTGGTTTCTTTCACATCTTGTTGGTTCAGATTAAAGGCTGTTAGAAACATCCACATACTGACTTTTGTGTGGGTATGAGTTGTGAGTGTCCACAGGTAAATACCGAGGAGCATGATTACCAGGTTACACGACTAGACAGTATTTCCTAATCTGTGGAATGGGAGAAAGCTTTTGCAAGTTGTACACCTCAGACGGTTTAACATCCAAAATACATAAAGAGCCCAATTACACCCCCAAGGACCCTATATCCAAGTGTATTTTACTTGGACACGGGGATTAGGGTTCCAATGAAGAATTTTGAGGACACAAGCCAACCCATACAAATGACGGATGTTCAATACATGTATCATTTATGGGTGTAAGCTCATTTGGAACTTTTAAATCACATACACATCTTCCTAAAAATTCTTTGTGCTTTGAAGACATACCCTTCTATATTAAAATAGCATTTATTTTTAAGGGTGGCTGATTCTTCCACATCTTTGCAGCAGATTTTTCATAGATGACATTTCCCTTGAGTTGGCCTCTCTGAATCTTATATTCATCACTTTTAGGATGGCTAGGGCAGACTGAAGGCTCATCCTTTCCATCACATAAAAAAAGAAATGGGGCTGAATCTAATCAGACTGTAGAAAGAGTATCCAACCCAGGCTATCTTTTTCTTTACATAATTAAAACAAACCTTAAAGTGAAATCTCTCCTTAAAATCATTCCATCAGCCTTGCGGTGGTGGCACATGTCTTTAATCCCAGCATTGGGGAGACTGAGGCAGGCGGATCTCTGAGTTCGAGGCCAGCCTGGTCTATAGAACAATGTCCATGACAGTCAGAGTTTCAAAGAAAACCTGCCTTGTAAAACAAAATAAACAAGCAAAAAAAAAAAGAAAGAAAGAAAGAAATCATTCCAGTAACTGCAATTTAGGAAGACCTCTTATGGCTCTGAATCCCATGGCCTGACTTCCAGAGCAGTGGCATTGTCTTGAAAGGAATTCCTTAAAGGCTTCAGGAGAATCCACAGAGCACAAGTTTGGAAAGGGAATGGGAAGAAGGGTAGTGGTGGAATTAACACCTTGCTGGGAGAAGCAAATGCAGCCAGTTCTTCTGGGTTGCCTACCTTGAAGAGGAGAAATGAGGCCAGGTAGTCAGGTAGTACTCTTGAGACTTCCCCCAAGGGGAGTGTCTGTTGCCTCTGGAATGACCCACAGGTGACTTCAGGATCCTCTTCTGTCATGACCAGTTTTATTTAATGTAGTCAGTCAGACATGCGACACAATGGTGCATTGTAAATTTGCGTATCCTAAGTCTTGGCCTTCTATAAACAGGTACATATGAGCATGTGCATGCCTGCACACACTCAAGAGGGCTAGAAGAATATAGGGCTCCCAAGGCATTTTTTACTAGAATGCTATTCCTGCGTATTCATCTTGCACCAGCCATAGTGTCTCCACTTAATAAATGCTTAATAAATGTAGGCTGAATGAATGTTGACATTCTTTATAATAAAGATTAAGAATTACTGACTCGCTGAGATCCCGATTAAGAGTTTTGGGAATCAAGTCCAGAGCTCTGAGTCAGGCTCCACTCACCCTGCTACAAACAAGTCGTTCAGCCATATAGCCTGATGTGCCACAGGAGCTGAGGAAGAATTTGGTGTACTTCAGTTTACCTGTCATAATACCAAGGTAAATGTATAGATAGATAGATAGATAGATAGATAGATAGATAGATAGATAGACAGACAGATACACAGATCTATCGATGCTTATCATCTCCTCCAAGTTTTTTTTTTTTTAAACAGTAGGGAAATTGATTGAGGCAAAAAATGATGTGAGAAAGGTTCTCTCCGGATGCATCTGTCTGTCTGTCTGCTGGCTTGCTGTGTGCCCGCTTTGCTTGTCTTGTTTCTCCTGCTTGTTCTACGCCTTCCTACCTCCCACCCTAAGGAGAAGGGTGCTGCCAAGACGCTGAAATCTAGGGCCAAGCCTCTACAAAGAACAGAACAGACTTAGAACTTTGCGGAATAAAGCGACTTCTATGCAGAAAAGCTGATTTCTTTGGAAACATTGGAACATCTTTCTATGATGCTAATCAAATCTGGGCTGAGCAGCAGGCTGCTTTTCTCTGCTGCTTCTCCTCCTTTTAGAAGGTCTGCCTATAACAGAAGTCCTTCCCCCTAGCCTCCCTGCAGCAGAGTCTTGTCTGGGGATACCTTGATCCAGAACAATAGCCTGCTAGATTTTGGGTCTTCCAAAAATAAATAAACACAAAGAAAGGAGGGTGAAGAGGAGAAGAGGTAGGAAGATGAGGAGGAGGAATGCAAGCACTACTTAAGTTGGAGAAGAAAATGCTTTTGTAAACAGCATTTAAAGAAACCTCCACTTAGCAAGGTTGGTTCAAGCTTCAAACAAACAGAAGAAAAAAAAAATCAAACAATTCTTCCTAGTGAGTTAGTTCTTTAAGGAGCAAATGTAATTCAGATCATAAACTTTAAAAACTGGTGAGGAATCAAGAAAAACAGGGATGGTCCTTGTCAGCGTAGACTTTGCATACACCCTGCCATGTTCCTTGCAGGCAAAACAGGGGCAAGCAAGCCTGAAACAAGACTGTCTGCCTGTAAGGGAGAGGCAGATTAAAGGAGTTGTGTGCATGCGGGTTTCTGGCACTGTAATGCCCCAGAGTCTCTTTTCATGTCTCAGCCTTTAAAGCACCTTGTGGCGTCTAAGTTCCTGCCTGGATGTTTCTTTGCGTTTGTATCTGTGTTTGTGTGTGTGCCTATGCCTGTGTTTATTTTTATTTTTTAATTTTTGATTATTTTTTTCCGCTGCACCTTTGGAGTCTTGCTTTTGTTCAGTCTTATTTAATGTAAGAATGATAGCAGTAATTACCAAAGGTTCCTGGGGTATGAGGAAGGAGCTCAGAGAAAGATGGCCTCGAAGGCAGCCATCTGCTCTTGGGGGCGCAGGGCAGGGCTGGCTGCCAAGTCACAGCCCCAGGGACCAGGCTGCTGATTGGCTCTCCGTGGAGAAACAGTACTGGTTGTGTGGGTTCACAGCCTTTCCTTGAGCAAAAGGAAGTCTGCCCTGTGAAATAACACTACTCTCTTAGGAAATAGAGCAGGGCTGGTTATGGCATTCTTCCCTGTGAAAGGTTATGGCCTGGTACTGGGGAATGATGGATGGATGCTGAAGACTGATACGCCCTCATTCAGACTTGTTTCTTGTTTCACTTGTAAATTTGTTAGCTTTAAGCAGTTATTTGCCATGGTCTTGACTTTCAGGGTGTGTGTAAAGGGGTAACTGCTCCTGTTTTGTATGTAGCTACAGAGAGGCTCAGAATGTGATAATTCCCCAGGCCAGCTGTGGGGTCCTGACCACACATCAAATATCTGTAAAACCCTTCTCAGTAACAGTAGGCAAGGTAATGCTGATTGAACCCTATCCATTTCAAATCTAGCATCGATGCATGACCTCTACAGAAACTCTGTTGTCCATTTTATTATATGAATGAGGAAACTAAGACACAGAATAATGTATCTCTTACTACTTATTAAATTCTAGTCTTTGTGCTAGACCCTTTAATATGTGTGATTTACTTGATTATTTTTAATTTTTGAGGTAGGATCTCATTCTGTAGCCCAGGCTAGCCTGGAACACACTATATAGCCCAGAATGGCTTTGAACCTGTGATCTTCCTGCCCTATCTTCCCAGGTGCTGAGCCTATATGTATTCATTGCCCATCTGTTGGTATAGTTCTTTAATCCTCCAATTTCTCTGTTGATATTATGATATGAACATGCTTCTGTCTTAGTTTTACAGAGGAAAAGAGTTCCGTATCATTAGCAGAGAGTACTGTAGCTGGAGTAAGAACGAGGAAACTGGAGAGTAGTGGCATACACAACATTTGTCACCTCCAGCCAGGTATTTGTATGCACGTGCCTCTTCTCATTAGGTGCTCACACAAGAGCACGGAGGAGTGGTAACTTTTACTCATTTCAGTAAGAGTTAGAAAGAAACCAAAGTAGAGATAAGTTATTCAACATAAACCGTTAAGTCTTGGATTCGAACGCAAGTGGAGTCCAGAATCTGTCTTCCCAAGCACTGTGCTTTGAACTCAGAGTTCCCTCCTTCCTGGGTGCTGGCAAGTAGTGTATAGGAAGGTAGACATTTTGTTAATGATCAGGATAGGACCAAACCCTTGTCGTAATGCCACTTCCTGCTCCAGCTGTCCAGTGCAAGGATCTACACGGCATGGCTGCTTACCCTCCTATGTAAGAATGAGAGACTAAAGGGTATTCACCTTCCAATATAGGATAAAGCTGGAGACCCTGCCTGTTGGGGCTCAAAGCACAACAGTAATGGAAGTTGGTGATCTGGGGTAGGCCAACTGGATCTGGCTAAATGACAGTCCTTGATACACTCACTCAGTCACATAGAGTCAGGACACGTGTCCACCCTATCTTCTTCTGCTCTGATGAGACGTCCAAGCCCATACTGGTGTTCAACTAGTGTTTGTGGAGCAACTGCTTTAAACCTGATTGCACATGGGCAGACCGTCACTTACATTTCAGAGAGTGGGCTGCTCGTGTGTTTCTACTGATGAGAAGAAATTCTGCAGAAAGGATCTTTCTGTTTGAAGAACAGAAAAGAGAAGGGTATCACCCACAATAGCATGTTCACTCATCTGCCAGAGGTCACGGGTACCCAGAGGTCTTGTTTTGTCTTTATTTGGTTTTCTTTCTAAGTATTGTTGTATGTATGTCTATTTCTGTCTACAGTTGGGTGCATCTGGCTAACGACTGACATTGGGTATTATCCTCAACACTCTCCACTTTATGTTTTCAGACAGCCTCTCTTTCTCTACCTGGAGCTCACCTATTCAGCTAGATTGGCTTGCCGGCAAGTGCTGAGGTGTGTGCTTCTGTGGCAGACTGTTTAAATGGGTGTTGGGAATCTGAGCTCAAGTTAATATGCTCGTACAGCGAACATTTAACTGACTTAGTGGTCTTCTCAGCCCAGGTCTGTTCCGTTAATGGACTTAAGAGCACAGTACATCACATGAAACTTTCAGTTTTAAATCTTAAAGACTTGATTATTTCTCAGAATTTTTGTGGTTGATCAGATGGTGCTTCTGGTTGAGGGTACACCCATCTGATCTCTGAAGTCAGATGGCAGCCTGGCAGGGGCTGTTTTTTATAGAATGGCTGCCTTTGGGCCTGGCAGTTGGTTCAGTGTCAGCGGGGGCAGTTGGCATGACTCAGCCATGTGTCTTTCATTCGCTAGCAAGCTTGGCTGGCTTGGAAGTTCGAGTGAGAGAGAGCAAACTTTTGAAATGTCAAGGAGGCACAGCCTAGAGTGCAAACCCTTCACTGCTTCTCCCGAGTTTGCTACTTTTGACATCCCACTGACCATGCCATATGGGCAAGTTCAAAGGATGGATGAGCTCAGTTCATGGGCTGATGGGAAAACTTCAGAGTCATGTGACAAGGGATGTAGCCCAAAGACTGGGAAATATTCTTGAGCATTTTCCAATGTTCTGCAGTTGTCCCTCTGGGTCTAGGGATCCAAGGTGTGTTACCACCAGCATCTCCTGTTGCTAAAGTCTGTTAATCATCTTTATGCTGTTTCAGTTGAAATGTTTGGATTTGTACAGTTCCGATCAGGTGATCATATTCCGTTCAGTTATTAAACATGCGGACATCACTTCACAACAGACTGAGTGTGCACTTGGATTTAGTTTCTGTGAAGAAGTCCCAACTAATTAGTGCCATGAATAAGTAGAGTGTCCCAACGGTTTCACTGATGGATTTCCCGCTCGTTTATTTCTTCCTCTCTCCTATCCTTTTAAATCTATTTTTAAAGTTATTTCTTATATTCAATTCGTGTAGACCCCCCTTTAAAAGTCCTGTTTGATAGTGGAGACAAACACATACTGAGCAGGGCGGCACCATCAAGGAAGCTAATTCTGTTCCCATCACATGTCGTCTGCATCTCAACCCCCATCTCGCAGCTCTTCTTGTTGGTTTTTCTCTGTGTTTTCCTTCCTGGCTTAACTAATATATCTTCTAACACAAAGGTTGTGTTTGTCTAATTTACTGTCCTGTCCTTGCCCCTTGCACAGACTCTGAAAAAAGGGCACAATTCATAAATAGTTGTTGTATTGAATTGAGTCAAAAGCTACATCAGGAAGGTGACATTTGAACTGGGCTCTAAACAATAGCAACTAGTATTCAGGTCGCAACTGCGGGAGTAGTTGGGGTTATTCTCATTTTACAATTGAGGAAAAGGATCTTGGGGGGTTAAGTGATCTGTTCCAGATAACACAGATGGAAAAAGGATGGAGCCAGGCTTCTAGGCAAGGGCTCTACCTTCAAGCTGTGTGCTTTAACTGTAGGGCCAGAATTCTAATCATGGTGTTTGTGTGCATTCTGCAGACAAATTATCTTTGAAATACAAGAATAAAACTCAGGAAGAGAGGCCTGAAGTCTCATCTACTGATCCAGGGGTTCTTTCTACGTATTTGAGACTTTCTTTCCTATTTACTAATTCTCCAAGTATTCTGTTGATAAGCTTATTTATTAACACATCTGTCTGTCCCTCAGTTTACCCACGTTTACATCCATGCATCCATCTATCCACTTACCTACATATTTCCATCTGTCCATGCCTTCATCCTCTCAGATTTTTGTTTTCTGTCACTCATAGTCAGATCACCAGAACCTGGACACAGGACTGCTGTATAGTAGATACTTCACAGTTATTGTCAAATGAATGCTGTAAACAGTTGGAAGGTCACATGCATACAGTGGTAATGAAAGCATGAACTATGGAACCACTAGTGCTGGGTTCAAATCCCCACTACAGATATCATTTATGTGGACATGTATAACTTATTTAGTCTGCACCTCAGCTTACTCACCTATTCATGGGCTTGGTGACAGGAGATTATGGGAAGGGCCAAACACCTCCCCCCCCCCACACACACAGTCACACATACATACATAGACACACACACACAAGAGAGGGGGGAGGAAAGGAAGAAGAGAGGGAGGGAGAAAGGGAGAGAGGGTGGGAAAGAAAAAGAGAGAGAATGAATATTGCATGACCTATAGCCATATTGTAGTGCTCTTGACTTGCTGTCATTAAATAAAAGGGACACAGTGCTGATTCAAAGTGACAAGGTTACTGCTCTCATTGGGTCTATAATTTAGAGGATCAGGCAGATAATTAATAGCCAGACAAGCAGATGACCAAGATCATCAAACTTTCCTGGAGCTCTGGCTTGATCTGAAATTGTTCCCTTATCTTTGCTGCTTGGCTGTGTAGCTGTGAGCCCATTTAGACAGACCTGTTACTCTTTTACCTGGTCCTGTTCGAACAACAAGCGACACTGCCTTTTGTGTGTGGTGCTGGTGAGAATGTTAGCTGGTGTGTCTCGTTGCCTGGCCCAGGCTGCAGAACGGCAGAATGAATTCCTGGTAGTCCAAGGACAAGCTTTCTTGTCTGTATGACAGGAGCTAAACTCAGTACGAGACTCGGTGACCACATACATTGAACTGTGACTTCAGGCTTCATTTATGTTTTCTAGTCTTATGAATTATCTGGGGCCCAGAAATGGAGTTCTCTGGCTTTCTTGTCCATGACAAAATGTCAAGTACCAGGTGATGGAGAGACTTGGCCATAGGTCATGTGATACGATGGTTTTTTTTTGCCAGGCATGTGATCAGTATGACCAAGGATCATGGCTTCCAAAGCCTAGGGTGATAATTCTTACCCCTAACTTCTGCCCAGCAGATTGATGGACCCAGATGAAGTACCCCATAGCAGACACATTAGGATCTGAGGCCATAACTCAGGCAAGGCTGCTGCTCTCGGGCTAATGCTCGCTGTCTCATGAAGATTTCTGCACACAGCTTGAGAAAACTGGGAGGATTTCAGAATAGGGAAGGTTGTTATCTTCACCACGAAGCTCAAATTGAATTTGACCTAAGTCCCTTCCAATGAGACCTTCAGCAGCCTCTACATTTCTCCTTCTTTCGCCAGCCACACTGCACTCCCAAAAGGCACTCTGCTCACGGGCTCTGTGACTTTTGACATGCCATTTGTGCAGTGTGACTGCTGTTTCAATTAAGTGTCGCACGGCCATAGTTTCTAGGAAACCAAATCCATACTGGCCTACGAAAAATAAAACGCAAAATAAAATTTAATTATTAACTCACATAATGACAGACCATGGGTGGGTTGGCTCCAGGCAGGGCTTGTCCGGGACATAGATCACATCACGGGATACAGCCTTTGGTGCACGTCTTATGAATGGCTTCATTCCCGGGATCTACTGTTTCTCTTGGCAGCTTCATGGCTCCCCACTTATGGTTTCAAGATGGTTTTAGCAGCTGTGCAGCCTCACACTCTTACAACACTCAGCATGGTAGAATTTGTACTTCTCTACTGATAGCCTCAACAACTGGCCTAGTTCCTCATTGGCTAAGATTCTTGCCAAAGGGGGTCCTGAACTCAACAGGGCTGTGGGTGGAGCCATTCCAGTCAAGAGTGCCAGTGATGGAGGAGGGCTGGACTCTGAGCTGGGGATGATGGTTTTCCATCTGGAGAGTTTCACTCATCACTGAGTCATGTTCTCTCTCTCTCTCTCTCTCTCTCTCTCTCTCTCTCTCTCTCATAGGGAGCTAATTCACTTAGTCTATGGGTTTCCATAGCTCTTCAGAGCCAGCTTTATTTTGTCACATTTACTTGTTTCTTTGCAGTTTTGTCCCCCAGCTCAGCTCAGAGAGTCTCCTTGTTACCATCCTACCTGGCTCATGTTGGGAAATCCCAAGTTGATGGCTTGTGCTCTGTATTTAGTTAGCATTAGCATTAATTGAATAAAAGACCTTTATTAGTTTTACTGCCATGGAATTGGTGTCTTACCATTGAACTTTTGTCCCGTACCCCAAATATTCCCTGGTAAACTGTGCCCTCCTACTAATATTGGCTCATATTTTGAACTGATGGCCTTGGACTAGTGAGTGAGTTTTCTTCTTTGAAATTATTCTGCCTATGATCCATGCATGTGAACTTATTTGGAAACGGGATCTCTGCAGTGGTAATCAAGTTAAGAGGAAGTTGTCATGAGTGAGGATGACTCCTAAATCCAGTGGCTGTAATGGTGTACTTATGAGGAGAGAGATTTAGAGACAAGCAGGTAGTTAGATATACGGAGGCCATGTACCGGTGGAGACCCAAACTGTACGGGTATGGCTATAAGCCAAGCATGCCAACAACTACCCACAGGGAAGAGTCTTCTTAGGGCCTCGGGGAGTGTGGCCTGCTTGACACTTGATTTCTGACTTCCAACTTTCTGCTCTAAAGGAAAATAAACTATCCTGCCTATGGCACTTTCTGTAGGAACTCAGGCAGAAAACACGGCAATGCGTCTTACTGTGGAGTTACTGTGCGCTATGGCAGCTGTCCTTGCTCATCCCTTCATTCACAGGAGCTTATTAGGTATTTCTGTGTACCAGGCATGAGACACATGATGAATGGGACAGTGTCATGTCCCCCAAGACCCTTCAATCTGGTAGAAAGCATCCAGGCCAATAGACATTCTGTCCAATTGCTTTAAATCTGAAGCGCAGCCCATGGAGTGAGTCTACCTTCCCTACTGCATGGAAGTTGTGGTCAGAGTATTAACTGTGGTACCAAGACCCATCTACCTGCATATCCCAGACCAGCCACTCACCAGCTATCTCTCTTTGTCTCTGTCGTATTATTTTTCCATCTATGCCAACTTCAGTTTCTTCATTTTAATGTAGAAACAGCAAGGGGCCTGTGGTGAGGGCTGAGCAAGTCTATATACGCTAAGTGTTTAGCTCATTCTCAGGTCCAAATCAGCTATGATTTTATAGTTTATTAAAAATTTGCATTGGAAAATTATGTCAGGTTTCATAGGCTAATGCCATTAGCATATACAGACATATCTTACGAGGAAGTGGAATTTAAGTTAGAATTTAAGGTTGGACTTGGGAATTAAGTTAACTCAGACATGCACAATAGACATGCGTGCACACGTAAATACATAAATAGTCTTTCTTTGGAAAGAGCACTTGTTAACACACACCCCTGCAGGTCTTCTGTGTTAACCGTTCTTAATTTCTTCAACCACCAAGGGTGTGATTTTTAAGTCTTAAGTCCTAACCACTTCTGCAGTTGTCTTTACTTCAGAATGCCTGCCTGCCTGCCTGCCTGCCTGCCTGTCTGTCTGTCTGTCTGTCTATCTATCTATCTATCTATCTATCATCAATTTATCTATCTGAACTGCACCTGAGTCTATAACAAAAAAACGATGGATAGAAATGTCACCTCTCAGGCAGGCATGGAGGTACACACCTCTTATCCAGCACCTGGGAGGTGAGACAAGAGGTTTATGAATTTGGGTTCAGCTGCCTGTAATCTATAGAAAAATTTCAAAATATTGAAACCATAAAAATAGGAAGAAAATTAGGGAGTGAAGGAAAGAAGAAAGGAGTGAATAAGGAATAAAGAACCTCTCCTTTGCGCTAGAACTCTGGTTCGCATAATGCCGCTGAAGTAGTCTGCCTGACTTTGACTACTATAGAGCTTACAGGCAATGCAATCGAATCACGCACATTCATACCCGATTCCCCATAAAGGACTTGTCCAGATGGCTGTTGGGCCCCAAAGGGCAGGACCTTGTGTTCATCTCTGTTAAATTTCATGTTGTGTAATTCAGCCTTCCACACCAGCTGGTAGAATTCTTCTGGGATCCCGGTTCTATTACATAGCATGCTGGCTACAAGGTAAATGCTGAGCTTTCTACAGCACACAGATTTTTGTCTGTCTTTATTCCAACTCTTGATGAGAGTTCTGAGAATCGGGTCAAGGGCTGAGACTGCCCTATCTCCTTGCTAATGGACAATGCCTTGAGGGTTCTGATAGCAGCCATGAAAAGAAAGCCATGTCATTTACTTGTTACAGAGCAAACATGAAACATCTCCCAGCCCTGTGTCCCAGCTGGTAATTTTAGGAAAACCCTGGTGATCAGGAAGAAATAAGTGTATCACTGATTCTCCAGGGAATTCTAAATTCCCTGGGTTAGCTCTTGGCAAAGTTCACTCTGCTGATGTTTTGTGGCCCATTTAATCTTGAAAGTGTCTTCTTGTAGGCTTAACTGACCTGTGTTTGGCTGAGAGCTAGGGAATGCTTTAGTGTCAGGGAGTGACTGAGACTGTTAGTTTCACTAAGATCTCACTGTGGGCTAGATGCATGCATTGTCTCAGTCCTTTCACAGAACTGTTAAACATTGGTTTTTGTGTGCCCGTGTGTGTGGTGTGAGTGTGTCCATGCCCTGGCATGCGTTTTGTCAGAGAACAATTTTAGGGGGCTGATTCTCATCTTCCAACTTGTTTTCAGGCAGGGGCTTTCTTTCTTTTTACTATTGCTGTATAGCATGCCCCAGGCTGGTTGGCCTACCAACTTCTGGCCTTATTTCCTGCCTCCGCCTCCCATCTTGCTGTAAAAGTGCTGAGATTACAGAGGCATAGCACCCCAGCTGGCTTTTTTGTGTGTTCTGGGAATGAAACTGAAGTCTCAAGGAAGTATCCACCACTGAGCTGCGGGTCCCCAGCACTTACACAGGATTTCTTTGGGAGGACATGGAATAGAAGACGCCGAAGAGCAGGTAGTTGTAGTTATGGCCAATCTTGCTGGAGGCTCAACGTGATATCCGGTTCCCCTTTTAGTAACAAACAACAATTGTATATATTTGTAAACAGTTCTGTATGGCTAATGATTTTGTGATGTATGTTTGATCCGTAGTTACTTCGTTCTGGAAACTCTAAGTCCCACGGGGCTAGGAACTGTGGTGCATCATGTCTGCTTTTCTCAGAGCCCAGCACCGTGCCTGGGACGTGATTACTGCTCAGTATTTGTTGAATGAACCAAGAGCGTCAAATCCAAATGTGTTTCCAACCAGGTCCATAACACGTCAGGTGAATTTGATTTAGGGTATTTGTATTTTGACATGCAACCATCTCATGGCAGGTCTCAGAATCCCGAGTAGGAGTAAATACTTTCTTTCCAATGTGCTGAGAATTAATTTGGGTTGTGACACCTTTTAAAATTCACTAGGATATACAGCCACCTTCATCTGGCTAAGTGGATGGCAACATTATGGGGCCATTACTGGGTCCGGTGCTAATGGGCATTTGTCAGGCTCTCTCCTCACTGCCATGTGTTAGACCTGTGTGTCCCTGATAATTGCTAAATAACTCAGCGAGTGCTGGGGTTGCTAAATTAGGAAATGAAATAATAGAGTGAAAATAGAAACAGGCATGTGGGCTGAATAGAGACATCCCCACTCAGAAGGCTCCCTGTGTCTAGCTTCTGCACACAGAGGACCGCTGAAGCTGGGATTGAAATAATAGACTTTTATAGACTTGGGGATGATCTAAATAGTTTCGTGGGAGGAAGTGGTGGCTGTTTTTGCTGAGTGGTCTCTTCTAGGTCTGTCTAAAACCCTGTGACATGAAGGAGCTGAGGCTTTGTATACAGAGAGGTGAGTGACAACAGCAGCCATTTTTTTGAACAGCAGCGGATGCTCTTTTGGCAGCCAAGTGGAAGTAGGTTGAAAATTCAGAACAGTGGCTGGCCTTTTCTGGAGGAAGATCATCTCCTGGGTTGATGTTAAGCTGCTCAGAGTGAGTAGGCCAGGAGTCAGAGATGAAATGGCCTTCAGAGGTAACTTATATTAAGAATAAGGCCTACAGTGTATGCACCTTATTTTATTAATTAAACCTTTGTTTTCGTAGTCCGAGTTCTAAGACTTGCTTTGGAGGGAGACTCTTAATGGAAAACATTCTTGACTGAGGCAGCTTCCACTTCTTATAGCTTTGCACTTGAGGTCTTCACAGGCCAGAGACCAGTGTTTCCTCTGGGGAATGAAGGATGTTACACAGTGTATTTGTTACTTTTATGTCTCTGGGACCAAATGACCTCTAGAAGAGAGGAAATGGAAGGAAGGTTTATGTGGCTCTTGGTTTCAGAAGGTTCAGTAATCATGGTGGAGAAGTTAGGTAGAGTTACTCGGGACAGGAGCATGAAGAACAGAACAGCTTGCTGAAACCTACCATGGATATGACCTTGCCAGAGAGCTCCTTCCAGCACCTGGACCCTGCCTCCTAGAGGTTCCCCAGTCTTACATAACACCTCAACTGGGGAACAGGTGTTCCAAACGTAAACCTGTGGGGACATCGCAAATTCAGACCATCACAGTTTCTATCGATCCAAACGTGAATGGGGCCATTATAAACTCATGAAAGCTAACACTGCATGGCTTCTGTCTTCTAGAGAGCTCAGAGTGCATCCCTAAGACTAACTGAACTGTGTCCATCTTCAGAGAAGCCGTCTCCATGCCTTCCTTGTCAAGGCTGCACTTGGCTGCTCCTGTGAAAGGTGTCTGCAGTGTGGTATCCAAAAAATAGCATAAGCTTGGGGCTCTCAAATCATCATGCTATTGGTCTAGCACCACAATACTGTATATGAATTTCATGTCTGATCTAAGAGCGAGACAGAGTCTGGGGAACATGGGGGCCATATTGTTTTTATGTAAGTCAGTTTCAACTGCATTTTCTCTGGTCTATTACTTTGTTGATAAAGGTTTGTCTTGTTGAACAGTAAGTATATAATGAGCTCAAAGATTTTGTTCACTTCCTTGGTGCCTGCTTGTAGAGTCAGAAGGTGTTCTCTGTATCTTTATCTCTGTTTGATTCTTAACTCTTACAGTTTGCTGAACTTGGTCTTGCCAGAGAACCTGACAGGGTCCACTCATCGCATTTCTCTTCCTGTCTTCCTGACCTGGGTGATTTTTTTTTCTTATTCTCACAGATCAGTGAACATATTCTTCTATGCCTCTTACTTAGCTCTGAATTTTGGTCTTTTGAAACTCAAAAGATATAGTCTCTCATAACTCAAAATGCCTTTTTGCACAAGTCTGAAGTTCCTGTGTTGAGTATCAAAGCCCTGTTTTGAACTTCAAAGGCCAAATCCTGACTCTTTTTCTCTTTGGATCCATCACTATTGGAAAAAAGAAGAAGAAGCCCTAAACCGCATGGAGGACCATAGATGTAGAATACTCAAGCTATTGAATGTGGGTGACAGGAAATGCCTGGAACCACACCTGTCTAGGTTTTCCAGTAATCAATGCCAGTCTTAAGCCAGTAAGAAGGGACTCAGAATTCTCACTTTTGTTTCTGACAAGGGCTAGGGACTAGTGGGTTTTAACTCACATGAATGTGTCTTACAGAATTTGTCCAGAGAAATATCGGTAGCCGTCTAGTGTAGTAGAAGCTGTGGGTTGCATTCCTGCCGCCCTGCTCCCTGCCACCTGGCTAGCTTATACCCCAAAATAACAACACACAAACTGTATTCATTTAAACACTGCCTGGCCCATTTCTATTAATGTGTGTAGCACCGAGGTGCGCTTACCTGGAAGATTCTAGCCTACGTCCATCCCGGGTCAAAGCTTCATCGCTTCTGCCCGGGAGAGGGAAGCATGCATGGTGTCTGAGCTCACTTCCTCTTCCTCCCAGCGTTCTGTTCTGTTTACTCCACCCACCTATGTTCTAACCTATCAGGGCCAAGCATTTTCTTTATTAATTAACCAATGACCTTCCTCCATCAGTCTAGTACCTGTTGCTCTGTGTTTCCCTAGAAAGAAAATGAGCATTTTCAGTATTCACTGCCTTTATTTCCCTAGCAGCCCTCTGAAAGAAGCATGCATTGTTCTTGTTACCCTTTCTCAGATAGAGACACTGAGACTAAATCCAGTTAGTCTCTCTTAGTTTGTGTTGAGACTAGAAAATAGACTCTGTTCAGAGGCACATCCTTCAGCCACTGTGAGAAGTGTAGGGTGTGTGGAAAAGACGTCTATGGAAGGCAGACACATTGGGGATAGACTGAAGGAGCCCAGTTTCATGGCCGTCACAAATGCTGTGTCCTTGACCAGTAGGTCACATCTTAAAAGGCCGCTTCTTTCATTATCTTCATCTTAGACCAAAATATTTTGGAGTCATCACTTTTAGCAAATCTTATTTTCTTCTACACTTTTTCTGAAGTTATCTTTTCATTTATTCACATCCTTATATACTTCTGTTCCTAGTGTCCGTAAAATCTTTGGCTTTTGAGAACATATCATTTGCAGACACTGGTCTCTTGCTTGTTCCCTGGTTTTGGATCAGTGCACTGGTCCCTTAAATATATTTGAATGGTTTTGGATTCACGAGAAGGTGCCATCAGAAATGTTAGAGGACAAGCACCTGTCTTGCCTACCTCTAAACACGTGTCAGAACAGATACAGCATGCTTCACCTCACTGCCTTCCAGCATTGATGTGGAAGGCTGCTTAGGCAGGCTGGGCTCATCTCCTCTGGGCCCGCTCCCTAAATGAGGATCAGAAACACCTTTAATGTGGAGCTTCATTTGTTTATCAAAGACAGAAGAGCCTTTGTCCTACACCACAGCCCAGATTCCCCGGGATGGAAACTTCTTCCACCTTGTTCTTCAGAAGAGTTGAGTGCAGCCAAAATGGTGGGGTTTCAGCCCCGCAGGAATGTGGTTCTCCAGCTTAGCTACTTCCAGAGCAAGGGGCAGAAAGGAAGGCTCAGTTGGTCCTTTGTTTCTGTAGTCCCACAGAAGCCGGGATGTTGTCCTCTTCAAGGCAGGGGACATGGAGAGCTTGGGGACTTCCTCCCTTCAGGCTTACTAAACCCACACTTCAGATGCTCATGAAAGAGCAAAAAAGGGAGGACTCATCCCCCGCCCCCCTTAAAACAGTGTTTCTCTATGTTTGATGTTTTTGTGAAGATGACATGTTTATTGTATATAATGATATATGGGTGTGTATGTATGTATGTATATTTCATAAATATATTTTCTACATAAGCAAGGTTAGTTACTCTGTTTGTTATTCCAGGTTCCCAACACAAATTTTAGCTGTGTTACATTCATAATTTTTGTAATTTCCAAGCACTGTCAGTGCTTAGGTTATGTAATATATGTAAGCACTGCCTCACACACATATATGTGGATCTGTGTAAATATTTATTACTACTTTTGACTCTTCTGCTTAAGTAAATATTTCATGTCATCAGTATAAAGGTTGGAAACAAAAGGTGCCATCTTCTGTAAATAGAAAGGGGATTGTTTAAGTTAGTGCAAGAAGTAAAAACAATGTTATTCACAGGTTTGCTTTCTTATAAAATGAGAAATAAGCAAATTTTGGACAAGAGAGAGGGGTAGCAGAAATTTTACTTTCTTATTTACTTATAATAAAAATTGGCTGACAGTATCCATCACACTTGTTTATAATGTGCTACGATCACATTTACCCCCACTGCCCTTTCTTATCCTCCTCCTACTCCCTAGACTTCCTTTCTCTTCCTAGTTAGGCCCCTCTTACCCCACCTGCCTCCTTTCTCCTTTGCTCTCTTTCCCTTCCCCTCCCCCCTCTCCTTCCCTCCTGTCCCCTTCCCTCCTTTCATTCACCATGCAGACAATTAGCAAACACATAAGGAAAAGATTGGAGCCAGGAGTGCCTTCCTCACCTTGTTTTTTCCTGGGTTCTTGACCTCAAAGTCACCTTGCAAAACTCTTGAAGGGTGATTATGTTTTCCCTGACCCCTGGGAATGATGCTGTTACCCATTCTTATAACTCCATCTGTCATAGCTGGCCAGGTTAGCCCAAGGCTGGCTTGATTATATATTTTGAGAAGTGGCTTCATCTTCTGAACCAGTCTCTCCCAAGTTCAATCTCTCTCTCTCTCTCTCTCTCTCTCTCTCTCTCTCTCTCTCTTTCTCTCCCTCCCCCACTCTCTCCCTCCCCCCACCTCTCTCTCTATGTGTGTGTGTGTGTGTGTCTTGTAAGAAAGTTCTGGAACACAAAAATCTGGGTGGAGTGAGAAGGAAACTTGTTTTAAGAACCTCTGAGTAGACCAGACATTGTAGGCAGATGGAAACAGCATCTAAAAAGGCAGAAGGAAGAAGGTATGGCAGCCTATTTTAGGAGACTCCAAGTGGTTCATTCAGGAAGGCTAGCTTTGCATCAAATGCCAGAAGGCAGGCAGAGAGGGTGAGACAAGAGGTGAGAGAGGAAGTAGGTGGGAGCCTGTGCATATCCATGCTCTGCTTTGCTATTTATGGGTAAAACATATTTGGGTGTTAATGCCATACCCTTCTGGGGGAAATCTATTTTTGCCGCCTGACTACATTGATAAGATTTTGGGGGTGGATGAAAGGGTTGTGAGAGCTTCTAGGAGTTTGTTGCTCTTCATAGCATATGCAGGCAGAGAGGGGGTGCCTTCCTCGGGGTCATGAAGGGAGATTTGTGAAAGGTAGGGCTGCCTAGTAAAGTGGAGGAACCACCTAGGGCATAGCAGAGATGCCCAGAGGGGAAGTTGACGGCGCTTCTTGATTTCTATACAACACCGGAACTAGGTCAAGATTGAGCATATGTCGTTCACCTAGAAGGTGCAAGACCACCATCGGGGAGTGTGGAGGTGACACTGGAAAAAGAGAACAGCTGATGAAGGATGCATTCTTGAGCCCTCCATGGCAGGGGGTACCTGCAAGTCAGCCTGTTTAAAAGTAGGTCTCTGAAGAGTTCCTGTTAAATGGCCGACCAGTGGGCTATCTAATATTTTTCTTAGCCAACGGCAAAACTCTGTCCACAGAGATATTTTATTCATTTGATTTTTATTTAAATATAATGTGATTATGCAGTTCCATCTTCTCTTCATCTCATGTCTGCCTTCCCCAAAATTCATAGCCTCCTCTTTTTTAGCCCTTTTTACATATGCATATGAACGAATCAAGCTGTAAATATAACTGGCGTAGTCCTATCTGTATTGCCTGCATTTATGTGTTTCTGGGACCTGATCACCTGGTATTGGATAACCAATCAGAGGACTCATTTCTGGGGAAGACTTATTCTCCCTTTTTTAGTATTGGGAATTGCCTGTAGCTCTTCATCTAGGGCTTGGGGCTCCATGAGATTTCTTCCACTGCTTTGGGATGTTCAGGTAGCCATACTGCTGAGATTTCATGAGAGTAGCTTTCCTATCATAGCTAGAAGGCATGATCTCATGACACTTCCTGAACCTCTGGCTCTTACATTGTTTTTCCTTTTTCTTTTCTTTTCTTTCCTTTTTCCTATTTTGTTCCCTTTTAGTTGATGTTTCCTCAGTGCTGGGGGGAGTCCCATGTGGATATTTTAATTTCTGGGTACCGATGATCTGTCAAAGGGAGGAAAAGCAAGATTCTCTGGCTTGGGCAGCCTTCCTATTAACACAGAGACTCTTGGTTATTTTCAGCAGAACAGTGAGCATGGAAATGGAGTGTAGTGATTCTGGGTGGAGCATCTAGATGGAGCACTGACTGCATTAGGTATGTATGTGAGGAGCACCATCCCCAGAATCAGCTGTATTAGGTGTGTGAGGATGTGAGGAGCACCCAGGCTGTGAGGAGCACCATCCCCAGGAATCTGCTGCTTTAGGTGTGTGGAGATGTGAGAAACACTTATACCTAGAATCTGTTGCATTAGGTGTGTGAGGATGCAAGGAGCACCCAGGATGTGAGGAGCACCCATCCCCAGGAATCTGCTGCAGCTGGTCTTGGAGTTGCATCTATCCAAACATTCGGTTTGAGGCACGTGGCTGTTTCCCTTCTGTCATGTGAAATATACAGTGTTTGCCTACATGTGTTTGTGTACTTGAATATGGGTTTGGCTGGAAAGTTAACTAATGGCCTGGAGTGACTGCGGCCTCATTTGCCTGCCGTGGGCAGCTGGCACTGTGTGTTGTCCAGCTGCATCAGGATTGTGGTGGGGAAACCACTGACGAGATAAACCCAGTTCACACAAAACCAACCAAAGGGAAAATTACCAGATCCAGGAGCTGAAAGTCTCCAGGAGGGTCATCAAGTAAAACTTGACTATGGAGCAGAAAGGATATAAATCATATTTTAGATCATCCTACTTGAACTAAAACAGGGTTTTGAGATTTACTCTTATGTGTATGGATGGTTTTGCTTGCATGTATGAATCAAATATGTGAAATACCGCATAGGCCAGACGAGGGTATCAAATCCTCTGGAAGTGGAGTTACAGATAGTTGTGAGCCACTGTGGAGTGCTGGGAACTGAACCTTGGTCCTCTAGAGGATCAGCCAGTGCTCTGAACTTCTGAGCCAACCTTCTAACCTCTCTCTCTTGATCCTTTATCTGTCTTTTCCCCTGAATGGATTCCATTCTCCTCCTGCTTTTAGAAGGTGGTGCTGGGAGCCTTGAACTTGCAGCCTGTCTTTCTGTCTGCCCTACTAAAGAGATAACTTAACTAATAATTACAGTACTGGAAATGTAGTTCTGGGGTAGATCATGTGTCTAGGATGTGTGTAGCCCCAGGTTTGATTCTCGGAACTGATGGAAAGGAAGAGAGAAAATGGCAGTAAAACAAATGAATTAAAAAAAAAAAAAACTAGCCAGTCAGCGGTGGCGCACGCCTTTAATCCCAGCACTCAGAGGCAAAGGCTGGCAGATCTCTATGAGTTTGAGGCCAGCCTGGTCTACAAGAGCTAGTTCCAGGACAGGCTCAAAAGCTATAGTGAAAGCCTGTCTTGAAAAACCAACCAACCAACCAAACAAACAAACAAAAAACCCTAAAAAAGTAATTACAGTATATTCAAGATTGAACTGAATTAGCTCTGTTTTCCCTTTTTGTCATATCGTTGAAGCTCTTACTTAGCCCAGAGTCTTGCATTCCTCTGACTGAAGAGGCTAAAGTCACAAGTACCTACATTTAAATATGCAGGTAAGCTAAACTTCAGCTAAATCTCCATAGACTGAAAAGTAGGAGATAAAGTGGGTAATGTAGAAGAGTGCATCAATTACGGAGAGACCGAGCAACAGTAGATGCTTGAAACAGACAAAAATAGACAACAATATAATAATAATAATAATAATAATAATAATAATAATACCAACAGATACTCAAGCTTAGGAACTCAAACCTACATCAATGGCTTCTTATGAAACCAACACCTTGAGTTACTGTGACCCCAAAACCCAATCTTGATAATGTTCCTTCCTAAGCCAGATCCACTCCCTCCTTCCTAAGGTGCTGACCCAGCTGTTAACTGAGGGTCCCAGGGTGTCCAAGGCACTGGATTGTCACCGAATGCTGTAACCTGTAGCCACGACCTTCACTGGCAGTATTCAACACAAAGCTGCTTTCCACCCTTGTCAGACCCCACTTCACTCTACAGCCTGGTAGGAGGAATTAGATGCTGAATGGAGTCGCTCAGTGGGAAGTGCTCTGTGGCAGGCAGCTGCCCTTCTGGAGATGCATTGGCTGGATTACAGTTGGACCTTTGCTCACTCACTCCTATGGAATCTCTTCTTTGTCATATCCTTCGGAGCCTGCGTATTCTGCTTGTGTCTGCCTCCCTCATTCCTTCCCTTTGTCCATCTCTTAATGGAGACCAAAAAAGTTGGGGCTGTTCCATTTTGCCCCTTAGTTCAAGCAGGGTCCTTCAATCACTACAATGTCCAGAGAAAAATTCAAGAAGATGTTAGCATTTTACAATAGCTGAGAATTAGTGTCTTGATTTGTTTTTCTTTTTGCAACTTCGAAGAAGCAAACAGCTGGAATCAAGTAAACAAACAATTCTTTAGGAGCGCCATGGCTGGCACTTCTGCCTTAAAAGGATTTTAAGAGAATATTTATACTGCAGTTTGAGATATTTTGGTGGACTTCTTTAGAATTTAATGTGATCCTGCTTACTTCTGTGTGGCAAGAATCTAGTTCATTGCCACGAGTAATAACAATATTGATAGTAAATAGTATTATGTTCTAGATGCTACGTCATCTCACAGTAACCCCACAGGACGCATCCTGTATATTCTAGCAATATCCTGATGAGGACAGACAGCTCCATGGAGGTTTACATCTCACCCAGACCACACCATAGAGTAAGCAGTGCCTGTGTTTATAACTATATCTACTCAAACAAGGTCCTCTGAGCCCCATAAGGCAATGCCCAGAAATTATTATAGTATTCGATTCTCTAAGGTGAAGACAATACATGTATTTTTTGCTATAACAACCATGTGTATGTCTGAGAAAAGGCCACCTGTGTTCTTTAGCTGTGTCTGATCACAAGAGGAGTATCTTCAAGAGAGAAGGAAACTGGACCAGGGCTGCAGTCTTATTGTAACATCTGGTAGATTTCCTGCCTTAAAACAAACCAATTGTTTTTTCAATTTTGGAAGCTGTGATCTGTCTAGTCTTCAGCTTTCCAAGGCCTGCCATGTCTGGGGACACTGGTAACAAAAACTCCGAGAGCAAAATTGGTTTATTGTCTCTGAGTGTCAACTCTGCCTCTGTATACTGGGATAGCGTGTAAGGGTTGAAGATCGTATCTCACATTATATTTGAGAGATGTCACTTGGTACTGTTTTATTTATTTTGCTAGATCTCCATTTTTCATATCTCTAAAATGGGTCATCTAAAATGCACAGGGATGGCTAGGACTGAAGTGACCTATGAAACTGAGTTCCAGAGAGACAGTGTAGGGGGCGGAAGTAGTCAAAGCAACTTCAGAAAGGAAAGCAAGTCCAGTCTAGTTGATGGCATTGGGTGTCAAGACATCTGAGTATAGACAGGAGTGCTGAGGTTCACTGCTGGCACTTGAGAAATCCAAGAAAAACCATGTGCTAAGTAGGCTAGCCAACTACGATGGACCTGTCAATGGGCATTAAGGGTTAAGCCAAATGTTGCTTAGTTAGAGTTCTGGAGACTATGTGTAGGAGCTGTCATTCTGTCCTCTTCTTCTACATAACAAGGCATTTCAGGACCCAGCTGCTTAATAACATTCTGTGGATCAGAAATTAGAAGGGTTTGTTTATGCTTTCTTATATCTAAGGTCTTAGCTGGGACGACCTGAAGACCCAGGTTGGCCCACTGACTGGAAATAGAAGCCACCTGGAGGCGTCTCTGCTCTTTCGTCGAGTGGTGGTGTGACCCTTGCTGATATCAGCTGGTTGCTAGTCAAAGCACCCAAGGTCTTTCCATGTGGCTTTTCCACATGGTCTAGTGTGAGCTTTCCCCAGCATGGTGCTAGTCATTGACACTGAGTGTCCGTGAGAACTAGACAAAAAATAATGCATATTTGATTGTCACATAGTACCACACATTTTTTGTACAAGTGGAGGGGACACATGCTCACTTTTTCATCCATCTCTTGGAAATCGAGTCTCTGTTGGCCCTTACAGTAAAGGTGAAAGTGGGAGTGTTAACAGCATAGGTATAGACTCAACCTCAGCTCCACATCCTGACTCTACATCTTGCTGTTGTGTTACGCTGGGCAGGCCTCTCTGCCAGCCTTAACTTCTTCAAAAGGGAACACCAATGATATCCCTCTAGTTGGATTACTGTTACTGAACTGAACCCCTGTGAATCAGGGCCTGGTATCCCTTAAACAAGCAAAGGCAAGTGTCTCCTGCTGTCATCACTTAGAAGGGTCTCAAGATAATTCTGGTAAATAAGATAAGCCAGGAATCTAGTGACCTCATTCAGAATATTCTAGCAGTAGATATTGTGATCTAATGCTAAGAGGTAGAATCTGAGACCAGAGCAGAGTAGCTGTTTCTCCTCTAGCTCAGAAGTGATTTTAGGGATGGGGCGTCCACCTTAGTGACCCACAAAGAACAGAGTGATGTGACATGGTTCTGGCAGAAATGAGAAGGCTCGGGGGGAGGGGGGTGGGGGTGGAGGCTGAATTCTTTCACAGCTAACATGTCCTGGCCAACCAGTCTGCTTTTTACTTTTCTCCTTGTAAGTCACTCTGTGTCTCATTGAGCCTCTTATTTGTCGGGTAAAAGGCTGAAGACAAAATCATGTCAAGTCAACAGTGAGTGACAGAGGAAAGAGGCTCCCCCATTGTGATAGAAGCTTCTTTATACATGATTAGATTCCGGGAATTGAGACAGGCTGGCATCAGCTACCTGGGTTCCAACATATACCTATGAACTCCCTGGTATAAGTCAGAGTTCTTTGGTTGCAGGTGATGGAAAACCAAATTAGCAGAAGGAAAAAGAAAATTTATTTCCTCACTTTAAACGGTTCAAGAGGAGATAGCCTCAGCTGTTAGGAATTTGCCTTGGTCATGGAAAATCATTGCTTCTTCCTTGTCTCTACTCTCAGGATAGACCCATTCATTCTTTTTTTTTTTTTTTTTACTTTTATCTGCATTTATTTCATGTTGAATTTATTCCCGTGCCATAAGTTTTTGTTTCTTCAGTTTCTTCTGGGATATCTTTTTCTTCTGTGCAACCTCCTCTTCTGGCTTTGGAACAATCTGTTCCTTTTCAGTGAGGATCATCTTGATGTGGCAAGGGGGAGCTCATGTATGGGTTAATCCGGCCATGAGCTCTGTAAGTTCGTCGGCGCATCTTAGGTGCTTTGTTCACCTGGATGTGCTCAATGACCTAAAGATTTCTGTCTCTTCCCCGCCACCACCTCCCATTTCCCTCCCCCTCCCCCAATTAAGTCCCCCCCCTCAGCCCGAAAAGCAATCAGGGTTCCCTGTCCTGTGGGAAGTCCAAGGAACCCCCACCTCCATCCAGGTCTAGTAAGTTGAGCATCCAAACTGCCTAGGCTCCCACAAAGTCAGTGTGTGCAGTAGGATCAGAAACCCATTGCCATTGTTCTTGAGTTCTCAGTAGTTCTCATTGTCCGCTATGTTCAGAGAGTCCGGTTTTATCCCAGGCTTTTCCATACCCAGCCAGCTGGTCTTGGTGAGTTCCCAGTAGAACATCCCCATTGTCTAAGTATGTGGGTGCACCCCTCACGGTCCTGAGTTCCTTGCTCGTGCTCTCTCTCCTTCTGCTCCTGATTTGGACCTTGAGATTTTAATATTTAAAAATAATAAATACCTAAATTGAAGAGGACACCAGAAAATGGAAGGATCTCCCTTGCTCCTGGATTGGGAGGATCAACATAGTAAAAATGGCAATTCTACCAAAAGCAATCTATAGATTCAATGCAATCCCTATCAAAATCCCATCAAAATTCTTCACAGATCTGGAGAAGACAATAATCAACTTTATATGGAAAAACAAAAAACCCAGGATAGCCGAAACAATCTTATACAACAAAGGAGCGTCTGGAGGCATTACCATCCCTGACTTCAAACTCTACTACAGAGCTACAGTATTGAAAAACAGCTTGGTATTGGCATAAAAACAGAGAAGTCGACCAATGGAATCGAATAGAAGACCCTGACATTAACCCACAAACCTATGAACACCTGATTTTCGATAAAGGAGCTAAAAGTATACAATGGAAAAAAGAGAGCATCTTCAACAAATTGTGCTGGCAAAACTGGATGTCAACCTGTAGAAGAATGAAAATAGATCCATATCTATCACCATGCACAAAACTCAAGTCCAAATGGATTAAAGACCTCAATATCAGTCCGAACACACTGAACCTGATAGAAGAGAAAGTGGGAAGTACTCTACAACACATGGGCACAGGAGACCACTTCTTACGTACAACCCCAGCAGCACAGACATTAAGGACCTCATTGAATAAATGGGACCTCCTGAGACTGAGAAGCTTCTCTAAAGCAAAGGATACTGTCACTAAGACACAAAGGCAACCCACTTACTGGGCCAAGATCTTCACCAACCCCGCAACTGACAAAGGTCTGATCTCCAAAATCTATAAAGAACTCAAGAAACTAGACTGTAAAACTCTAATCAACCCAATTATAAAATGGGGCATTGAGCTGAACAGAGAATTCTCAACAGAAGAACTTCAAATGGCCAAAAGACACTTAAGGTCATGCTAAATATACCCAAGAGAGGCCTTATCATACAACAAAAGTATATGCTCTATGATGTTCATAGCAGCATTGTTTGTGATAGCCAGAACCTGGAAACAACCTAGATGCCCTTCAATGGAAGAATGGATGAAGAAAGTATGGAATATATACATATTAGAGTACTACTCAGCAGTAAGAAACAAGGACTTCCTGAATTTTGCATACAAATGGATGGAAATAGAAAACACTATCCTGAGTGAGGTAAGCCAGACCCAAAAAGAGGAACATGGGATGTACTCACTCATATTTGGTTTCTAGCCATAAACCAAGGACATTGAGCCTATAAATAGTGATCCTAGAGAAGCTAAATAAGGAGAACTCAAAGAAAAACATATAGGCATCCTCCTGAATATTAACCTTCAGCAAGCGATGAAAGGAGACAGAGACAGAGACCCACAATGGAGCACAGGACTGAAATCTCAAGGTCCAAATCAGGACCCATTCATTCTTTAGTTCAACCATCAAGTACTTCATGGGAGCTTGCTACACTTGAGCCATGATTTAGGCACTAGGGAAAAATTAGTGAGCAGGCAATTCTTCCTGGACAGGAAAGAGTGAATGAGTAAGAAATATTAAAACATATATATGGGCTCATTAATGATATAGCAGAAATGATCAGGTTAATCCAGGGAACACAGAGTGAAAGAGAAGAATTCCAGAAGGTCCCTGGGCTGACAGCGTGTAAGATGATGCATGTGCAGTGTGTGTGTGTGTGTGTGTGTGTGTGTGTGTGTGTGTTATGAATACTCTGGTAAGGGGAAGAGTATTCTAGGCATAGACAGCAACATCTGCAGAGACTAGGACATATATATGCATTTTGTGTGTTGGAATAAATCATAGGAGGTCAGTACAGCTGGGTCCTGGAGTGTGGTGTTGGGATGGTGGCCATGATACTGGTCTTTTAATTTATATTTACATATAAAGGGAAATTATTAGATTTTTAATTATGAGACCAATATGTCTTTGTCTTCCTGCTTCAAAGATCATTTGACTTTGCAGAGAATGTTGATGCAAAGGTTGATAGTCTTGGCTCAAAACTGATGTTCTCCCCAGTGAATTGTTTCTTCAGATCGAGTCCCAGGGAAGGAAGTCTCTCATTGGTCATCCTGGACTTTCAGCTTTCTTCACTGCTCCAGCCACTAGGGGGCTGCTCCAATGCTGAGGGATTTCTTTCAGGTTTAGATCTAGGGTGTGTTCTGCCCTCTGAAACCTATCTGGATTGGATCCCTGCAGACCCTTCAAAGAGAACAGTAACATCTCACCTCAAGTAATTAATTTGTTCCCTAGATAACACTGATGTAAATCCCTGTTCCTTTCCAGAGTTCTACTATAATTCCAGACTCCTTCCTTGGGACACTGGAGTTTCAAATGCTTTGTTGGTTATTCCTAGTTTAACAGGCAACTTCTTTTTAAGTTTAAGGCTTATGTGTCTGAAAACATCATAGTATGCAAATGAAGTTGTATCTGTGCCCAAATTTGGCAAAGAAATCACTAGATAGTAACTCATGGATATTGGGGGTTTGTGGGGGGAGAAGGAAAGGAGGCTGTGTGTTGGCCTCTGGTTTCCTGGAGGACTGTGACATCCTTTAGTTTATAAGCTTTTTGCTTAGAGGAGCAGAGTTGGTAAGAAAAGCCCTTCCCAGCCAAGCGGTAATGGCACATGCTTTTAATTGCAGAACTCTGGAAGCAGAGGCACACTAACCTCTGTGAGTCTGAAGCAAGTTCCAGGACTGGCTCCAAAGCTACACAGAGAAACCCTGAAACCTTGTCTCTTAAAACAAAAACAAAAAATAAACAAACAAAACACAAGAAAAAAAAAGGACAAAGCCCTTCCCATATAGAATTAACCATGCTCTGTAGGCCCTTTCATTGGTCCATCATTTATCTAGTACCTTCTGTGTTCCAAACATTGGACAATAGGGATATAGATATCAATCAATAAGTGCTTGAGATTAAGTCTACTTTGGGAGACAGTTTGGCATGCCAGCAATGTCAAGGGAAGTGATGAGGGTTGTAATGGAGTAGGTCTAGGGGTGAGAAGAAGTGGTGGACGGATAAGGCAGTGTGTATGTGTATGCACATGGCCTGTGTGCTGGGAAACAGGATCAGTGTATAGAACAATGCTAGAGCCCAGGGGAATTGAGTGTTATGAGCCAGTTCTTGTCAGGAGGCAGGACACATGGGAGATTTATCTTGGGTGGTAGACAAAGACCAGACAATGTTTGTCTGGGGCTGGCAAGTGCTAGCTGCGGGAAATGACAGGTTTCAGCCTTGGACAATGACAGGATCAGCCCTTTGATAAATCTGAGGAGGTTATATGGAGAATGGAGTTATCAGAGATCAGGAGACAGGTCAGAGAGCAGCCGTGGGGTGGGGGTGAATGAAAACCAGAGCTGAGATGGTGTGGGGAATGATCTATCATTTTTTGCCATTGTAAGAGAATGCCGTGGATCAGACACTTTCAATCACAGGCATTTATCTCTCATTCTGGTGTCTGGAGAGACCAAGATCAAGATGTTGGCAGCTTTGGGGCTTGGTGAGGACCTGTTTCTGCTTTCCAGATGGCTGCCCTATTTCTGTGCCATCACATGGTGGCAGGCTTAGAAGGAGGCCAACTCTCCTAGATATCTCTTCTGTGGGAAGAGAACTCAGCCATCATCACCATTTCACGTGCCAAAGGCAATGCCCACCATCTGATCCCACTGCATGGGAATCAGGTGCAGCACATGCATTTGAGTGAATACGTCAGCTTTCTAGTAGTGGCAGAGGAGACGGCGGGATGGAGGTGGAAGAGACAGAAGGGGTAGTGGCTTGTTTCAGGGAGTGGGAGGTTGCACACATTGTAAGCATTGTACCTTGTGTCCCTCAACTTTTATGTTTTTAAAATTTCTTTTAATAACAATAATGTTGAGGTTTTTATATATGAGTTTCTTATTTATATCATTTTCTTCCCTCCAGTGCCTCCATGTTTTTCCTTTTCCTTCTCAAATGGATAGCCTCTTAGTCTTGAAATGATATGAGTACTATTCTTTTGTTAAAAGTAAATAAAACAACTTCTTAAAAAATTGAAAATAGCTGGGCAGTGGTGGCACACGCCTTTAATCCCAGAACTTGGGAGGCAGAGACAGGTGGATCTCTGTGAGTTTGAGGCCAGCCTGGTCTACCAAGTGAGTTCCAGGACAGACTCCAAAGCTACAGAGAAACCTTGTCAATAAAAAAGCAAACAAACAAAAAATTGAAAATAGATTCTTTTCACATACAATATATCCTGATTATACTTTCCCGTCTCTCTGCTTATCCCAGATCCTCCCTACCTCCCAAGGTCAGCCCTTGGGCTTCCCATCCTCTCTGAATCCATTCCCTTTCTGTCTCTCATTAGAAACGAATAATCCTCTAAGAGGTAGCAACCAAACATGACAAAATACAATATAATAAGATGAAGAAAAAATATCATATCAAAGTTAGATCTGACAGCCCTCCAGGAGAAAAAAGTCTGAAGAGCAGAAAAAGAGTCAGAGACCCTCTTGTTCTCATAGTCATGAGACCCCTAAAAATACTAAGCAATATCTATTACACACACACACACACACACACACACACACACACACACACACAGATCCTGGTGTAGACCCATGTAGGCCCTGTCCTGTCCTTGTTGGTTCAATCTCTGCGAGCTCATATGCCTTGCTTAGTTGATCAGAGGGCCTTGTCCTGTTGATCTAGTCCATCCACTCTCTTACAGTCTTTCTCCCTCCTCTCTCATGGGGTTCTCTGAGCTCTGAGGGGAGAAGTTTGATGGAGACCTCTAATTTAAACTCTGCATAATGTCTGGCTGTGGGTCTCTGCATCTGTTCCCAGCTGCTGCTAGAGGAAGCCTCTCTGATGATGACCGGATAAGGCACTGATCTATGAGTACAGCAGAATACTATTAGGAATCATGTTTTTGACTTTTAATATCAGTTATGTTTGATTTTTACTCTAGGTCTCTGGGCTGTCTAGTCTCTGGGTTTTGATCACCCACTCAGTGTCAGATATGGGTTCTTTCTCATTCAAATCACATTGGTTGGCAATTTCTACAAGTTCTGTGCCATCATTACCCTAGCATATTTTGCAAGCAGGACAGATTGTAGGTCAAGGGTTTTGTGTCTCGGTTGGTGTCTGCATTTCTCATTCAGTAGGCTACAGAGTAACTTCCCACACTAAAGAGACTAGCACACGGGATGAAGGCTCCATGTAGGCACCAGCTCAGTTTCTCCACATTCAGTGAGTTATGTGGGTGTTGTCCTCAGCATTGGGGCTCCATTGCCAGTTTGTGGAGAGCAATCCTTTGTCTTAGCATCAGCATGGGTTGTTTGGGGATTTCCATGGGGCCCCATTGGCCAACAACTCAATTGAATGCAACCCATTCCAGCCACTGGAAGCCTAACCTGGCTACAAGAGATGGCCAGTTGAGATTCTGTATCCCCCATTACCAGGAGTCCTCATCAGGATCACTTCCACAGATTCCAGGAAGCTTCCACTGCTCTGGGTTTTCACATCAGTCCCCAAATGCCCCCCTAATTCCAAATGTCTCACCATGCACTCTCTTCCTTTATCCCAAATCCCCCTCACCTGATTCTTCTTCCATCTCCACCCACCGTCAATCTCCCCATAGGATCTATTCTATTTCCCTTTCTCAAGAAGATATGTGCATCCCCCTAAAACCTTCCTCTTCACATTGTCTCTCTAGGTTCAAATTCCAGTGTGAGTGTGTGTGTGTGTGTGTGTGTGTGTGTGAGAGAGAGAGAGAGAGAGAGAGAGAGAGAGAGAGAGAGAGAGAGAGAGAGACAGACAGACTCTGGTCATTCTGAGGTCTGGCCTCTTTGAAGGATCTCTTTGAAGACTGAAACAGGCTGGACCTGAGGAGTGGGTGGGTGAGGAACCCTGTGAGTCAGGACCTTCTTTCTCTTTTCCTCTCTGCCTTGGTGGTGTACTGGAAAGGACCGTTTGCTGGTAAGAAGGTCTTCAGCACACACACACACACATACAGTGTTGTTCTGTTGTTTAGGTTCTTTTCCTTTTCTTTTATTTTTATCCTTTCTACTCTTTTCTCATTTGAGTAAATGAAGACTCTTGTTCTGGGTGACAGCTGATACTCATAAAATGACAGGAGTCTCATTTGGGTCAAAGTATGCTTTGGGTAATTTTCATCTGTGTTTGCAGTATTCTCTGAGTGAGCCTCTTTGTGTGGCACACCAGGAACCTGTGCAACTCTAAGTTCCCACAGAGAGAAGTGATGTTCTCCCAGGCTTCTGATAGCACAGGATCCTCTAGGCTTTACTATCTGGTTGTTTCCCCATCTCTGTTTCTGTCTGCACTTCTGAGTTTTCTTTGGCTGGTTTCAAAACTATGCGCTTCTTAACTTATCTCCCAAAGCTGGACTCACAATCTCATCTTTTGCCTCCAAACTGATAATGACAATTTTTAGTCCAAGCACCATATATATATATATATATATATATATATATATGTTTATTTATTTACCAAATGGGCATGACTCTGTACCCTGGGAAAGCATGAACTCATTTGTTCTTCAAAGCAAGTCTTCCTAAGACAGATTTGATCATTTCCCTTTGTTTCTGCGCACATATGATTGGCTCACTGGACTCAGAAACAAGGTGTCCCATGCTTCACTCTCCTGTGTGTCACCTTTATGGTTCTCGAGTGTCAGATAGTGGCTGGGATGATCTTCGTGCATTCTGCCATCTTGTCTACCGTCACGGCAACAGCACTCAGGAGATCTCTGAAAATCACTTTACCTTTGAAATCTTTGCATGCACCAAAATAAATCACAACTCTCATTCAAGTACACAGTGTCAGTTACCATCCTAAAAGGTAACCATAGGCTTCAATATAAAGAAAGCAGAAGGAAATCAAATAGTGTCATTGAGTCTCAGTTGGGGAGAATTGACAAGGCTGTCTGCCTGAAGTTTGCACTCTTGGTGCTGAAGTGGATAGGAGTAATTCAGAAGATGTTAGAAACACAGCAGCAGCAAATGGAGTGTCCTTAATGCAACAGTAAGTTTAAGTCAGAACTTATAAGGAAATTCATAACTTCTCGTGGAACATGACTTTTAAAAAAGTATGTACATGTGGGAGTGTTTAGGGGGACACATATACATGTCCCTGCAGGTGTGTATCCTTGTGCTCAGGTGGGTAGGCCAAAGGAGGAAGTGAGGCATCTTTATCACATTCCACTCCTGAGAAGGGGTACCCCACTGAACCTGGAGCCCTATAGATATGCAGCCAACAATCCCCAGCAGTAGATCCTCTTGTCTGTGCCCCTTACTGAACTGGGGTGACAGGGCCATATGATCACATCTGGCTTTATGTTTGTGCCAAAGATTCGAACTCAGACCTTACCTGCTGAGTAATAAAACAAGATGCTCGTTGGTTTTATTGTCCTCTGTCTCTTGAAAGTGCAAGAGTATAAACTTTCATGAGTTAGGATAAGAAAAGCAAAAATAAATAAAGTCAAAATGAAGCAAAGTAAAGGACAAATAATGCAACTTTTTCTAATACAAATCCCAGTAAAGTTACTAAATAAAATTGGCATAAAAACCAATTTCAGCAAACCTCACTGCTGGTGAGTTATTCTTTCATTTATTAACTCATTTCACTGTGATCAATAACAAGGATCAGACAATAGTGATTAAGGATCCAGGTTCTGGAATTAGACAGTCATGGGGCTTGAATAAATATAAGTCATCCATTGCTATTAAAATAGTAATGATGCAATTAAACACCAAGCATTCTAGGTCCTGCGTGAAACAGGCTCAGAAAGAAACAGATGTAACTCCATCTAAGGTTTGCTCTAAATCCAGGAAGGACTGCAGACCTGGAGAATCTCTTAGGAATGCTTCCAAGGCATGCAACAGACAGACCTGGTTAGTAGTGGCTAAAGCCAAGGGCACTGATTATCTATTGAGGAAGTCTGAAAGATGATGGATTGGGAGTTGGTCTGGCAGCTGCATGACCTTGTAAGCAGACATGTACATCTTTCCGCCCCTTCTTCCTTACTGTATGAACTGTCATTTCTACACTTGTTACTATTTCCCCACAAAGTTGCTGCTGAAAGAGGTATCTTGCTTATCTTTGAGAAAGAGAGAGAAAGGGTGTTTCGTAGTCAGGTTTTCTTCCCAAATGTGTCTCAACACACCAAAACCAAAATACCTTTTAAGAGTTATTGAGGCTGATTCAGTGACTCTCATTCTTATAATTTATTTGTTTTTTTTTTCTCCTCCAGAGGGAAGGCAATGAAAAGAAAATATGAATGGGAGCATCTCATGGTTAACCTACAAATTAGATACAGTCTGAAATATTTGAAAAACAACTCAACTGCATGCATACTAAACATATCCAGAACCTTTCTTGTCATTATTCCCCAAACAATATAGCATAACAACACTTTGCACAAGTTTTACACTGCAACAGAGACCATAGGTCACAAAAATGACCTATATCGTATGTAGGAGGATTGTGTGTGTGTAACATATAAATATCATCCTATTTTGTAGGAAAGACTGAGTCTATACAGACTTTGGTATTCTCAAGGGTGTTCCAGAGTCAATTCCTATAGACACCACATACAACTGGTTTATAATGCAGTCCTTCAGTGAATCTGGCTACTACAATCGTGCTGTGCCATTGGAGTAACATCTACTTGAGAAGCCTCAGTGACACTTCCCTTGACATCTGATATAGTTCTGAGAAGCGGGGACAAGGGGCCCAATCAGTGCGTACTTGCAGTCAATGGGTTGAGTCCCAGTTTATGTTGATTTAAGGGTGGAACTAAGTTTTGTCCAAACTCCTTGGCATTGATACTAGCAGTTTCTTCAACTTTGATACATTCCCTGGGAAGATAGTCTAAGAAAACTAACTTTTCCTGTTTCTGGTTCCAATGTTTTTTTAGTATCTGTGACTTTCTGGGTTTCCAGGGCAGTAGGAAAGTCTGAGTAGAGCTTGCACTATCTTCAGAAACTCACCTGACTGGCGCGAGAGGGGGCTGTGAAACCAGGTTTTCTCCTCTATGGAGTAATACAAAGCACTCAATAGCCATTCTTAAGATGCTTTCATGTCTTTCCTTTTCCATTCCCTGTTGCTTTGCTGAAGAGCTGATTCTGCACCTCTACCCATAAACTTCATACCAATATTATTTAGCTCTAGCTTCCCTCACATTCTTTCCTCCTTTCATTTCTTCCCATTACAAAATTCTGTCCCAAGCTACTTGGCAAGGTTAGACCATTAACTGAGTTTTGGAAAATAGAAAACAATGAGTTTAGCTGGTAAGGATTATAGAAAAGTAGGAAACACAGGTTGATTAATGTTATTTTATCTTATCACATGCCTCTGCCCACCTCTACTAGATCTGCCTCTATGTGTCTGTGTTATCTATAACAAGTTGGCTTTATTAGCTTGTTTCTCTGACTTGTTCTTCTTTTTCATTCACCTATCTTTTGGTTTTATTGGAATTCGAGGCTCAGAACGCTGTCCATTGCGTTAGGTGAGATACCAGGGAGGAGGAACACTAATGTCATCTCCCCAGACTTTGTTCTTGACTTTTGTAATCAAAGTTGTTGCCTTTGGTGGGGCAAGAATTTTGGATATGAAGTAGTGTCATGAGAATTTGTAGAGTGTCTTTACAACCCCCAGGGGGAGAGATTTCTTCAACCTATCCCTTTGGATAAGGAATAAAGAAGACTGAGAGAGAGCTCTCTGGAGAGAACAAAAGGAACATGGATGCGACTCCTGGGTGAATACATGGGACCCAGAAGAGCACAAGGAAGTGTCACTATGGTGGCTCTAGCCAAATAGGGTTCCGAGCGTCATCAGTAATATTCAGGAAGTAGGTAAAGTATGCTATAGAAACAACAGAGAGCTGTTGAGATAGTCTGCAAAAACATGATGTCTATGCTGGCTGTATGTGCCACTGAACTGATGTGGGATTTCCCTCTGTAGGCTGTGAGTATGTTTTATTACCATTGGTTAATGAATAAAGCTGTTTCATTCAGTGGCTTAGCACAGCAAGGTCAGGCAGGAAATCCTAACAGAGGGAAGAGAGAAAGTAAGCAGGATAGAGGAGATGCCATGTAGTTGACTGGATCCTTAACAGTAAGCCACAGCCTCATGGCGATACTTAGATTAATAGAAATGGGTTAATTCAAGATGTGAAAGCTAGCTAGAAATATGTCTGAATCATTGGCCAAACAGTGTTGTAATTAATATAGTTTCTGTGTGATTATTTGGGTCTGAGCAGTCAGGAAGTGAAAGAGCAGTCTCTGCCTACACTGAACTTCAAGAAGAACTTGGCACCACTGTTTCCCTGACACTCTTGTCTTCACAGGAGATACTTAGGGTCAGAAGTTAAGTTACTTTGCAGGAAGATAAAATGCATACATACACACATGCATATATACATATGTATATAAGTATATATACAGATACAAATATATTCACAAATATGTGGGTTGAATATGAGGCTATATATTATGTGCTCACTCCTTATAGTCAACTTATCATTTCATTATTACCTGGAAAGACGTAGATATAGATATGGACATGCTTATATCAAGTCTGTTCCACTTGGCACACGTGGGATCCCTTAATGACTAGGAGTAGAGGGAGGATGGAGGATTTTTCCCATGTACTTCTTCTTACTCTCGCTTCTTTGTTCTCTAATATCTGCTCAGCCACCCTGAACTAGCTCCAGTGCCTCAAATATGCTAAGCTCTCTCTCATTCGGATTGCACATGTGCTGTTGTTGCTCATGTCTAGCGCTACCTTCCTACCCTCCTCCCACACCCACTATGTGATAGATAATACAGCTCCACACACTTTTTGCTAGAGTAATTTTTATATAAAATCCAAGGAAGCCTTCAAAGGTGATTTATTATATTTTAGGAAAATTCCTTTGACCATTCTCTTCCTAACGACATATTTCCAGCATTTTAATAATTCCTAAAATGTACCAAGGCTTAATGAATATTTGGTGAATGAGAGAAAAGTGGAATGAATCAATGAATAAAATATGAATACACGGGTGGATAGATGAGCAGCGGAAGGATGGATGGGCACATAAATGAGGGGTTGGCATTTGGCATTTCTGCCCTTTCCGTCCACATAAGTCAGAAGGACTCCTTTCCCTAGCTGCTTTGAGTCCAGTATGCTGGTCAAGCATCTTCATGTCCTTCATCTCATGTCAAGGAGACACATTTGCTTTTTAAAATCAAATCTTACTTTGAGCTGCCAGAGGTCAGAGCCAGTAAGGCAGCAGCATAAATCACCCCTTTTGTTTTTATAGATTAGAAGAACTTGGTCATCTGAATAGGGTACTTTCATTGACTTGTGGGACAGGTTGCCCAGGTTTACATGTCCCCAAGGACAACAGAAGTCACTCATTCATTCCTCCATTCATTCATTTATTCATGCCTCAATTTATATTTTCAGTCTTTCACATAGTTTGAGGAATAATTTCTCAAATAATAATGAAGAGAAATTATCTTGGATTTTAATAAAATTGAGTTCTCATTAGGTTTATCACTTTGGACAATGAATATCTGCAACACATGTGTCTTCTCTGAGCCCCATTTCACTCCTATAGGAAGAAAGGCTCATCAATTTAACTCTGAATGCTGTTCTGAGAATTAAATGAGTTAATAAATGAAAAATATTTTGAACAGCCACTGGTATGGAGTTGATGCTAAATAAATGTTAGCTCCTATTATGAGCTCCCTAAAATATGAATCCCTTCTCTCATCAAATATAGATTGAACTCCTCTGGAGTAGGAGACCCTGAGTTGGGTAAAATATGCTTCCTACCTCTTAATATCTCACTGTCAGTTGAGTTTGACAGAGACATGGGTCAATAATTAGAAAACTTTCTGACAGATTTAGTGGCGGAGTATAGAAAGTGGCAAGACCAGGGGAATGATTCATCCTGTCTGTGGTGAGATAGTGGGTGACTGGGAAAGGCGGGAGAATGTGGTCTAATTGGGACAGGTGAAGCTGGGATTATCAAAGTGTCTCAGCTGCCACAGGAGGATGAAATGCAGACAGGTGGGACTGGGGATAATGCAGAAGGTGATGGATCGGAGTGAGAACTGGGCGGTATTAAATAGGCCAGGTGTGAATGGAACAGGGTCTGCATTAAGGACGGGTGTAGATACGGAGGTGTTGGGGCTTTGGGGGACTCTCTAGTTATTTGTTTCTCACAGTATGGTTTGTGGGGCATCTTGGGAGACAGTTAAAAATAGAAATGCTCACACTTCCCTTCTGTGCCTGCCCATCAGCAAGACCCTGGATGATTTCAGGGACACTGAGTCACGGAAAGAACTACAAGTAGATGGTAGGAGTTGGTGAGCACTTGTTTATAAAGGAAGGAGTCCTTTTTATCAAACACATATCAGAGTTCACTTCTTAGGAAGCGAGAAGGCTTGTATTCGTTGTAAATGCTTTTCTTTACCACATCAGTATTAATTTACAGTTAGCATTGTAAAGGAGGGCAGACTTTTGATTTCTCCTTGAGCCCTTTGGGGTGATAGCGCTACAGTGTTCCCGGATATATCTTCAGTCATCAGAGCAAGTCTTGCGGCTTTATTGCCAAAGCCATAGCCGAGTGTTTATGGCTGAGTGATAAATCCCCAGAACATGGATTTCTTACTGGAAGTGCTGACTCAGTCTTAACTCTCCCACTGCAAATGGTGCCACAATAAAATGTATATATCAAAGTTGTGGTGACTACAAAGGTCTTCGAGAATCGAGTTGACATTGCAGTATGTTTCCTTGAGATAAGGTGAGGATTTACGTTCATAAATAGAATTGTGAAGACTGAGGAGCATAATTGGTGATTTGGGGCATTGAGATTTGGGCAGCTTTTGTCCTTGAGCCTCGGCAAAAATCCCTTCTCCTTCAATGGGAGAAAGTCTCACTTTCCAGCTCCCAGCCTGTTGTGCAGAGATAGAGGTGTGATCTGAAGACCCCTCGGAGCTTCTTCTGCAACGTGTTTTCCGAGGCAGTTCAATCCAACAAGCCATGGTGGGTTTTGTTTTAGTTCATTTTTTTTTCTTTAACTTGGTGCCAGGCACCTTACTATGTGACCAGAATACAAACTCAACAAGAATCTCTTCAGTTAATTTACGATCTAGCTTTGAGGAATTTTCACTCATTTGCTGTTTATGAAATGTTTACTCCATGCCTAGACATAATGCCAAGGTGCTCAGAGGGAGCAATGGAAATGTATCATGGAAAAAAAAAACACCGAAACAGGTATTCCGACATTTCTTTTTTCCTGAGAAAATCAGGAAGTGCGAATAGAGGGAAGATTTGCCTGCTGAGAGCCATAGTAGCAACCCCAGCGATGGTTTTGCCTCCCAAAGTGTTAGCTGTTTGTGGTAAGCAATGATGTGAAAATCTTAAACAGGAGACTCCAGAAGTAAACAGGTGATCCCTTCAAATTCTACATTTCTCTAAGTGCATGACAAAATTTTGTGTCACCTCAGTTCATCCTGCTTCCATGCGAATCATTCGGTTGCCCAAGTGTCTGACGTGTGTATTATCCTTCTGTCAGTCACTCAAGTATTGGTCCTCTCCACAGTTTGGGAGATCAGCTGTGGATAAGTAGAAAACTACTGTTATATGCTGAGAAAATCCTTAGAGATGTAAAAATACAAGGCCCATTGAGGGTAATTGTGACTGGCATCTAGGCAACATGTTGGAAAAAGCTCCAAAATTAAGTGCATCACTAATGAATGGCCAGATCCCAAATCGTAGAGAGAATGTAGGCGGCCCGCCTTAATGAATGTTTATGCTAAAAATGGGGAGCTGGGCATGGTCAGGTCCATAGTAGTGGCTGGAAAGATTGAGACTCGGGGCCTGATTCTAGAGGGACTCAGAAAGGAGGCTGGTGAGCGGTGATGGAGACATGGAATACAAATAGCGAGGTGCAAGGTGGCGCCAGATGTTTTCCCAGATGGGAATTCACATTGTCTTTGGCATTGCAGCCATTTCTTTCAGGACTTACAATTATCTCTCTGACCTGTATTTTGAAAGGTATCATCACCGGGAGAGTGTAAGTATCCCTGCAGCATCCTCAGTGACCCCAAAACCTTGGCCACCTGCTGCAGCTGAGCAGCACAACACACACAGAAGTCAGCAGAGCATCCTGGAGAAGGACCTGGAGATAGCCTTATCCCAACAGTCAATATTTACACTCCTCAAAGAGCTTGATTAAGATGGCTCCGCTGGCACACAGCCCCTCGAAGCACACACACTAGGTGCATGCTCTGCATTGCAAAGCGCGCATTTTTAATATCGATCTCGCAAAATTCAACAGGCCTCATTGATTTCTGCGGAACCTGGAAGAAAGGCTGTGATAAACCAAAGACTCTTACAGCTTCATCAGCCAGAGAACATGACTTATTTTCCTCTTCCTTGAACTTTCGTGGCTTTCTGGGAAGATAACTTATTTTTATTTCTCTCTTTATTTCTTTATTTTTGAATCAGCCTGCATTAAAGTCCTATAAATAACCCTTGAGACACACGAAACAGATTCATTTAATTTTCCTTTAGTTATCCTAAGTCGGAACAGATGTGTGTCTGTGATAGGAAAGGGGAGGGGAGGATGAATCATAGGTGTGGGGAGGGAGATGAGCCGCCTGCTGGCATCCGAGGCAGAATATCTGATTTTTGGAGGTTGGCAGACAGTGCGAGCTCATCCTGGCAGCATTAGCTTGGACCTGATGACATCAGCCACAGCTCGGTCCCCAAAGAAGCTAAGATTCCAACTAAGCAGCCAAGTTTATAGAATGATGTGTTTTTAAGCATCTCCTGTCCATGGTGCTAAACAGTTGCTCAGCCATTTAATGATGGTTATGTTCTTAGATTGCTAAAAGATGTGGTGATGGAACAGGTAGATGAGAGTTCGGGAATGTAGCTGTGAGAATTTGACTTCACATCTGTGCTCTGTCCCGGCCTTCCTCAGAACCTTGGGCTGTGAGAGGCATACTGCAGATCTTCATGGCTGAGACAGCTCTTTCTAGCTCTAGGGCAGGTGCTGTCACACTGCAGGATTTGGCATCACTAGGCTGCCTAGGACATCAAGAATCAGTCGGCTTGGGGACAAGCCTTCAAGTTTAAGTGTAGAGGGCAAGGGGGGCTATAAGAGTCCAGGAGCTTCATTTTGCCTGGCATGATACAGGATGCTATTCAATGGAAAGAACCATCCAGCGAGCAGAATGAGACAGCAGGTTTGTCAATGGTAATGACAAACCTTTGGAGATCCCAGCAAAACTTGCCAGAGCCCATAGAACCCAAGAAGGTGTCAGAGTCCAGCCATCTGCTCCGGGAGATGCAATGGAGTGTCTCCTGAGAAAGGGTTAAGGAGAGCAGCCTGACAGATGTTCAGGTAGCTGAGGTGACAGAGGTGTGCCAGTGCCCCTGGTGGCCAGAACTGCTATGATTGCAGGCCTAATGGCCTGCTTGGGCTTTCTTTCCTCCTGTCCTGCCTGAGGCTGTGGACTTCGCTTTGTGTGGTCAGGACTTTACCTCTCAAACCACATCATGCACAAGAGTCACTGGGGATGATTTATTTATTTTGTTTTTTTAAAATATTCTTTGGGGACTTCATGCATGAAATCTGCATCTGCCTCCTCTTTCCCATCTCCTTCAGTGTCCTCCCCCAAATTAATGACATCGTCTCTTAGTGTAATTGTTTTGCACACACATACACACACTCTCACACACATACACACACACACACGTGCAAACAGATGGCTGCCTGTACACACTGATGCATGCCCACAAGCAAGCATGTATATACAACTGTGTCCTTAGCTGATCATGTGGTCAGTGTGGGAACTCATTCCTGGAGAAAACTAGGACATATTTATAACATGCAGATTTGAATTTAATCAGTCTTAATTAGGGCCGGAGATTCTAGATTTCTAAAACGTTCCCCAAATGTTTGAGGATGTGACGTAGAGGAGTTTCCTGAAAGTAGACTCTCAGGGAGCAAAGCCCTGTATGGACAGATTGGCACACATCATTTACCAATTGAATAATCACTGGGAAATTCCTAAAGGAGACTTAGTGTATTGGGGGTTTTAGCCCCCATATCTTATCTAATGCTCTCAACAACACTTCTGGCGATCCTACAGTAAAACTCCTTTGAATGCAGGCATAGAATTAGCCAAGGTGCCTTGTCTCCATTGGCAGGGCCAAGTAACTTACGATGAACAGTGCGGTTCAGATAGCAAGATTATGGATAATCACTGCGGTGGAAGCTTCAGCGGGTCATAGCTGGTGCAACAACAGACTTTTCCTTCATTATCATGCAGCACTGAGATGCTGAGCCATCACTGAAGAACTCTGAATCTTCACAGTCCCATCCGGGAAGTGAGATTTCATGTGGGGAAAGGTACAAAAACCATGTAAAGTATTTTGCATGTAGCTTATTTTCTAGAACTGTGGGCTGTTGTATAGGAGTTGGCAAAATCTGTAAAGGGTCAGATAATTTAGTCTTTGAGGGTCGGTCATAAGGTCCCCTGGTGCAGCTTCTGAGTTCAGCTATTTGTATTTGACCATGGGTTAGACCAGGAAGGTATGAATGGGGGTGGGTTGTTTCCCAGGGAAGTCCCATTCAAAAGCAGGCAACAGATTAGGATTGACCCATAGGCTGTAGCCTGCTATGCTATTGAGCAGTGTTGTATGGAGACTCGTACCAAGAGGTCTCAAATCCAGGGGAGAAGGCAGGCACATTCATGCCATGGATGCAGCTTTGTTTAATTTATCTGCAAATGGCCAACCGTGCCCAGTCTGAATAGAGAATAAAGCAAAAATAATTACAGGGAGCTTAATGCCTGGCAATATTGGCCTCTTTGGTAATGAAGTTGTTAGGGCCAGTTGATAAAACCATGGCTGTGACTTAGTATTGAGAAATATGAAGACGTTCCTTGAGAGGCTTAGCAATCACAGACTCAAGCTCTCTGAGGCAGAGTCCCCAAGATAAATGCTACCAGTTAAAGAAGGCTGTTCATTCTCCGACGATCCTTATGCCTGATTAGACCATGAAGAATCAGAAAAGCAGCCCTTGAAAGAATGCCTGCCTTTTCCTGTTCACGAAGAGCGGCATGGAGAGGGAGGGCAGGGTGGGGGGAATTCCCCATGGTGATGTTAAAGAAGTGGGGAGGGAGACTGACATCTCAGCGTGTGGTCCTCTTGGCTGACACAGGTCAACACGTTGGAGAGCTCTTGGAGACCTTCTTGTCCTCACCTCAGTCCTCTCGGGCTCTGGCAGAATGCAGAGAGAGGTGGCTTTTCCTTCTTTTTAGTTTCTCCAACATCACCAACTTCCATGTCCTCGGGATTCGGCTCATAAGAAGGAAGCAGTAAATATACCAAGTGAGAGATGAATAAATGATGTGAGGTCTGCCCCAGAGGAGCAGGAGCAGTAAAGGTGGAACAGTAAAGAGAAACTGTCTAGAGTAGGGTTTATTATGGCTGTTGATGGTGAATGCTTCAAGTTCATTCGGGAAAGAAAGAGCCAGATGGACAAAGAGAGTAAGCCTCATCCCTCTTCCTTTGTTCAGGAAGGGTCTGGCATGGATAGAGATAGTTATGTCCATGACCCCTGGTGGAACCCTGCCTGCTCTGACCTTGTCAATAGCCTTGTGTTCTATCCCACTGGTCCCTTGTTCTCTCTGATTCATCTGTGAAGTTGTTACATTCTCTCTTTGGATTTTCAGTGAGGGCACCTCTCATCCTTTGCCATGTTTCTTTGGGCTCATTTCTTAGTTATTTTAATCCTAAGCTAAAAAGAAGCCTTAGCTAGCACACTATCCCCAGTCCATAGGTCACATCTGCTGCCAGAGCCTCTCAAGCTCTCCTGTCCACTTACCAACCCCCTCCTTAGAATGCCAGCTCCAGCAGAGGGCAAGGCCAGGTCTGCCTTTGTTCAGTGCTGTGCCCACACATCTGGTTAATTTGAGCAGCAGTAGCTGATGGTGAAGATGCAATCATGTATGCTATTGGCTGCTTCTAGTCTGGGGTTGATGCTAACTATCTAGAGAAACACAACATTGACATCAGGCAGGGGCTGGAGAACATGGATGGATGATACATTTGTTTAGGCATAATACGTTGACTTCAACAAAGTGGCAGCTCTGTTTCCACACCAGCAATATAAAGAAGAATCAAAATACTGTCCTCCCACAGGTCAGCATCACAAGGTAGGGAGAAAGAAAGACTCACTAAGAGACAATTGCTTGACAGTGAATAATCTGAGCTGAGAGGTCTATGTAGGATGTTTTAGGATAAGATGAGGGATACAATTGTAAGGTTCAGTGTGCAAATAAGGCACTTGGGTCTTCTAGAATGCAGATTCTGATCAGACAGGCACAGAGAATTCACCTAAGATCCCAGTGTTTTGATAAAGCCCAGGCAATGGTGCTTCTGGTATCACTGGACCATGGTGGGAGATGAATATATCTCCCCAAAATTCATATTTTGAAATTGAACCTCTGAAGGGATAGCTTTAGAAGTATGGGGATTTGGGGTGATTATTTCATGGTGGAGCCTCATGAATGGGATTGGTATACCTTGAGGGAAAGGGCTTGTTTGTCTCTACCACCAGTGGGAAAGAGCCACCGCTGAAGCCAAGAGCTCTCTCACCCAGCACTGAGTAGTCCTGTCCTTTGATTTTGGCTAAGTTTGTTACTTGTAAGCCACCCTGTCAGAAGCATTTTGTTAGAGGAGCTGGGGTGGATTACAACATCCCACGAGCCATGCTTTGAGGAGTAAATCTTTTATTTTTATGTTTTTAATTTTGACACAGTAATTCAGAGGGTAGGCATTAACATTGCAGAAACATGCATACAATACATCAGATAAGGAAAACTGGTTTGTCACCCAGACATTTTCATTTCTTCATGTTAGACATGTTCAACATCCTCTCTACTGGGTATTCTAAAATAATGTTACTTTTATCAATCATACATGTCAACTGTGCCATCAAATTCTAGGCGTCCTTCCTTCTATCCAGTAGCATCCGCATGTCCTTTAACCATTCTTTCTCCATCATGCTTCCCTCATATCCTCCTTAGGCTGATAGCCACTATTCTCTTCTTAGCTTCTTTTGGTTGATTTCTGTTCTTTTTATATAATTGCATTGAGTAAGTGCATGCACATGTGTGTGTGTGTGTGTGTGTGTGTGTGTGCGTGTGCATGTGCGTGTGCTTGTGTGTGTGTGTAAATGTCCCTGTGTGTGCAGGTGCATCTTTGTGTATACATGTTGTCTTAGTTTGGGCTTTTATTGCTGTGAAGAGATACCATGTCCACGGTAACTCTTATAAAGAAACCATTTAATTGATAGAGCTCACTTACAGCTCCAGAGGTTCAGTCAATTATCATCATGGCAGGGAGCATGGTAGCATGCAGGCAGAGGTGGTGCTGGAGCTGAGTCTGCTACATCTTGCAGGCAAGAAGAAATCAACTGACTCACTGGGTGGTGTCCTAAGTGTTGGAAACCTCAAAGCCTGCCTCCATAGTGACACACTTCCTCCAACACGGTGATACCCACTCCAGCAAAGCCACACCTATTAGTGCCACTGCCTATGAGATTATAGGGGCCAATTACATCTAAACTATCACATATGTGCATATAGATGTCAGAGGTTGTTGCTGGGTATCTTCCTCTCTCCCCCTCTTGAGACAGAATCTCTCACTGAACCTGGAGCTTGCCTCATCCATCAAAACTAGCTGGCCAGTAAATTCCAAGGATTTGCCTGTCTTTTCCTCCCAGTGATGGGATTACAGATGTGTCCCATTGTGCCTGGCTCTTTACATGTAAACTTAGGTCTTCATGCTTGCGTTGCAAACGCTTTACAAGCTGAATCATCCCCTAAGTCCAGAGTTTAACTTTTAGCCTCCATGTATGAGTGACAAGGTATATCCCTGATATCTTCCACTCGATTTAATGTCATTCAGTCTTATTCACGGGTTTGCATATAATGGAATTTAATCCTTTTATTGAGTGATTAAATAGTAAATATTTTAAAAAAGGGTTAAAGAAGTGGTATGGAGGGGGCTGGAGAGATGGCTCAGTGGTTAAGAGCATTGCCTGCTCTTCCAAAGGACCCGAGTTCGATTCCCAGCAACCACATGGTGGCTCACAACCATCTGTAAAGAGGTCTGGCGCCCTCTTCTGGCCTTCAGGCATACACACAGACAGAAAATTGTATACATAATAAATAAATAAAAAAAAGAAGTGGTATGGATAAACTTTGAGAAAGAAATAGTTTTATAAGGTGTCTTAGTCAGTGTTCTATTGCTGTGAAGAGACAGTGACCATGGCAACTCTTAAAAAGGACAACATTTAACTGGGGCTGGCTTAAAGTTCAGAGGTTTAGTTCATTGTCATAGTAGGAAGTATGGTGGCACATGGGCAGACATGGTGCTGAAGAGGAGCTGGGAGTTCTATATCTGGATCCATAGGTTGGAGGAAGAGAGATACTAGGTCTGACTTGAGTTTCTGAAACCTCAAATCACCCCCAGTGGCACACTTCCTCCAACAACATCTTAACCCTTGTCAAGTAGCACCACCCCCCCGATGACCAAACATTCAAATATATGAGCCCATGGGGGTAATTCCTATTCAAACCACCAGACAAGGGATAAGGGAAAGGAGCAAGTTTACAGGGTGAAAGAAAATAGAATATTAAGGCGTGGTGTGTGTATGTTATATGTGTGTGTGGTGTGCATATGTGCCTATGGTATGAATATATATGTGTATCTGAGATGTATGTATGTGTGTGGTGTGTCTGTTTGTAGGTTTAGTGTTTACATGTGGGAAGGTAGTGTATGTGTGTGTGAGTGTATTATTGTATGAGGTTATATATATATTTGTATGATATATTTGTGTGTAGTGTATGTGTATTTGCTGTGTGTGCATTTGTATTGTGAAAGTAGGTTTAATACAAACACACACACACACACACATATATATATATACAATGTTGTGCAATACAATGTGTACATATGTTGAATTATGTGCATGTGTGGTACTTATAGCTTATGTGTGCCACGTCTGTATGTGTCCAAGTGTGTTCCTGGGAGGCATGTTCTGGAGGACTGCAGGCTTCTCACTGACTCCATAGGTCTGGTGTGATGGGCAGTCAGGGTTGGGCACAGGAGCTAGGGAACCAGGCAGGCTGGTTAGGAGAACATCTAAAGGATTTGGTTTGAGGAAGAGCATATTATTGACATGCTGACGGCTGTTTGCTTTTCAAAAAAAATAGAGGTTCTTCAAACCAATTACCCTCCCCTAAATCAGGGTTTCTCAGTCGAGGCCATTGGCAAGTCAGCAAGGTGAGTCTATGGTGGCGGTCTGGGGCACCATGACACCTTATTATAACCCTCCCCCCTGTGTACTGCAACAGCCCCCCAGTCCTATCTACTGCACCCTGGAAGACTACAAACATGATCAACATCTTCTGGTGCAAGAAATAGCCAGTGGCTGAGAATGACTGTTCTTCAGCTTGAAATTCTTCATTCTTTGTATTCACATCATGGATGCCCAGGCCCTTCAAATATTCAGTAGACTGCAAGACTTCTGGAGTAGCTTCAGCTAGGAGCCTCATCGATCTGTTTGCTGCCTCTCTGAGGCAGCGGAGGAGCAGGGCCTGTCTGGAGTAGGAAACACAGACATATCTGCTTAGGAATTCTGTTTTAAAATTAAGAAAACTACTTGCCTTTTCCTTCATTTCTTGGCCCCTTTCCTCCCGATGCACAAGGAGTTGTAGAGGAAAATACACGTGTATAATGAAAATCTTAAGTCTTCCATATCTGTGGATGTGTTTGGATTTCAGAGCAATAGAAATTCCCACGCCAGATAGTGGACCTCTAGTAATTTCCTGTCCACCATTATATCAGATCAGAGGGACTGAGATTCACGTGGCCTGAGCTGATGTTTCAGAGATGTTCTAGTCTTCAACTCTGCTGTTGCCTTTGCAGAAGAGAGTACTGGGTAGGCAACGCCACAGTGAAGATGTGAACGATAAAGCTTATCCTTTTGCAATTCTTTTGACTCAGAATATGGGCAGAGCTGCAGGATGTGCTGTGCTAGAGTAGCCTGGGCTTCAGCTTACAAAAGACTTGGTTCCCAGCACTTGGGAGGTTGAGGCAGGAGGATCGTGAGTTCAAGACCATCCTAGGCTACAGAGTCAGACTCTGTTTTCAAATCAGCAACAAAGGATGATAGAGACACCAATTTGAGCCCTGGTGCCACTATAAGTTAGAGAAAGTTACTGAGCTTCTCTGAGCCTCGGTTGCATGAGCTGTTGAAAGGAGCTTGTTGTAGGGAGGGCTAGGTGCAGGGCTCAGCTAGGTGACTGGCATGTCGCGATCTCTCAGGAAAGGAAATTGATCAGGATCATCAGCTTTTCTGGCATGCCATTGTAGTATTTATTACATCCTTAGTTAGAGAGGAGGAAAACAGAAAACTGTGCTCTGTGACAAGCCAGACAGTCCTATGGCATGTGACCCACTGACCATCACCACAGAGATAGTTGGCATATCTCTGGTACTATATGGCTCATGAACACAGTGAACTCGAACTGGCCTCTACCTGCCTCTGAAGCCCATGTCCGTTTGCCATTATGTCGTAAGCTTCGGGTGAGGCACAAAGCTTCCAAACAAGCTATCGGTAGTTTGCTTGGTGTTTCACAGCTGACTGCTTTCTTTGTTGTGCCTTGCTCTGGCCTTTGGCTATTTTCTTAAAATGTCTGTCACTGTTTTTTACCCACCAGTTGTTAGTGACCTTGGTGAGCGTGTTTAACTGGTGCTAGCCTCATTCTCAACATCTCCGAGAAGCGGCGTTCTTCCTATGTGAGCATCACTCCTGTTGCCTTAAGTGGGGCTCCCCACCCTTGTTCTGGCATCTACTCGAGTCTCGATGAGAATTCTCGCCTTCACCACTCTTCCCTAACAGACCTGATATGGATTGCACGGGGAGGCCGACTAGTGGTGATGTTCCGAGCCCCTTTGGATAAACTGGAGCTTCCTCCCATTGACCGTATTGACTGGCAGACCTGCCGTGTATCTCCCCATCGCTGCACACCTTCACTTTGATCTTTGCTGGAACCTGAAGTCGATATGTGAAATTGTTAGGCTTTCAGTGGAGAAGGTGCAGTTCTGTAATCTTCAGCTGTTTCCTTTTGCTGATCAAACCTTCAAGCAATAAACTTTGCCTTTATTGACACGCTTCAGATGGCTTTCAAAAAAATAAAACAAACAGGTAAGAAGTAGAAAGTTGTTCAGGGTGAAACATCTTTTGCCCTCAGTCGTATATTTATCGATTCATCCCCAACTACATTTACCTTAAGATCTCTGAGGCTTATTATTATCAGGGTAAAGCCTGTTTTTGAGATAGTCTGGGTAAGAGCATTGCAGTTGACCCTGGTGCTGATATGGACTTTTGTGTTTGTCTTTTTGCAAACATATGGCATAGCAATTCAATTTGACACACATTTCTTTCATGGGAAGTCTATACAAATGATGTAGAATTAAATGTCTAATAAAATTCTGTATCATAATTTGTGTAAGCAATACATAAATAAAAAGAGTGCATCCTATTTTTCTCTGTGTTCCTGATGGTGAAACTGACTCTCCAGATAGAATAGAACAGATGTCATTCCTTTGGCCACTAAATTCAGTTTCACCAATACTTGCTGAATATTTGATATGTTAGGTACATGGAGTGATAGATGATGGACATGTGGAGTTAAGGGGATACATGAGGACAAATGGCCTTACACTGCTCAGCACATGTGCACACAGACCTTGGAGGATGTGTGGAGGGATATATAACATGAGCCGTGCAGTGGGAGCTGGCAGTAGAGTCGACGGGAAATAAAGTCTGATGGAAACCTAAAAAAAATAAATGTTTTGTAAAGAATGGGACAACTGAGAGACAGAGTGGATGAAAGCCAGTGGGCATCAACTACAGAGAGCTTTAGGATGAGAAGCGTGCAAGTGTAGGCTGGACTAGAAGTTGCTCTTCCAAATCCACAGGTGTCAGGCTGGCATTATATATGTGGGAACTAAGCCAGCCAGCAGGTAATGGCTGCACCTATGGGCCTCCTATTACAAACTATCCCCTTGCAAGAGTGAGGCAGAATGGTGTTAAGTATCACCCACAGGCTTTTGTTTTGAGTGGTTGGTCCCCAACTCGTATCCTATTTTGAAGACTGTGAAGTGTGTGTGAGGCAAAGCTTGGTTGCAGAAATAGGATCAGTAGAAGTGGGTGGTGGGAGGCACAAACTGGCTGGCTTTCTGCCTGGGTTCTGTCTCCTGCCCAAACCAAGTGAGCAACCCTCTTGCCTTTCTTGCACCATGGTCAGAACCATCCCACTGTCAGGACTGCTGAAACCTGTGAGCTGAAATAAACTCTTTCCATCAGATGTTTTGTTACCGTGGTGTGAAAAGTAACTGAGAAACGTGTTCTCAGATCTTTCTGAGTTTTCCAGGAATTTCCCTTATTGTTAAAGGCCTGCAGTGAATCTTGGAAAGGAATAAGTGGAGAGGGCAGAGTGGGTTGGGGTTGGGGAAGACAGAAGCACATGTTTGGTTAAATGCTTGTTGGGCTTAAATAGAGTAGATGGTAAAGTGTATGGTGTATTGATTAGAGAGTAGGGTAACCTAAGGAGTCACTGGCATTAGATGAAATTTTAAGTCATGATACTTGGTGGCATCACTTAGGAAGATGCTATGGGATGACAGGAAGCCAAGAAGTGAGTTTTGAAAAATTATAGGATGGCATCAGGAAAGGGAGGACCCATATTCTAAGGATGAGACAGAATAGCAAGATGATATGGAGGATGGGTTAGGACGGCTAAAGCCAAGAGACTGACTGTGTTAAGAGAGATGGGGTAGCCCCAGGTGAAGGGTGCTGCCAGGAAGTAGGATACATGGGGTTATAATGTGTCCTCTGAGTTTTGGAGATCTGAGATAAAAAGGATCCATATTTGAGAAGATGCTAAGAAAGATATGAAGGTACATTCAGAGACATGTAAGCAAGTAATCAAGAAACATGCTTTCTGTGTAAGCATGGGGGCTCAAGTTAGAATGTCCAGCACTCACATAAAGGACTGGACATGGTGGCTCATGTCTATGATACTTGTGTGGGGTAAGGGACAGAGTGATGGATCCTTAGGCCTCAGTGCCTATCTTACTAGATTGAACTACTGAGCTCAGGGTTCAGTGAGAGACACTGGCTCAGAAGATAAGGTTGGGGTGGTGAGGAGAATGAGAGAAATGGCTCATGGTTAAGAACCTTTGCTTCTCTTCTGGAGGACCAGAGTTCCATTTCTTGCTCCCTCCTCAGGCAACTTACAACTGCCTATGATTCCAGTAGTTGGGAATTTGACTCTCTGTTCTAGTGAAGGCAGGTGCTGCCCAGACTCACACAGAAACACACATGTGCACATATGCATAAAATTTAAAAATAAATAAGGTGGATAGTGATCGAAAGAAGACACTTGCTATGGATCTGCGGCACGTGCATGCACACAGAGAAGTGAGTCCACAGGGCATGAGGGAGAAGCCTAGTTCCACAGAAGCCCTAGGAAGCACAGCCATAAAAAGGAGCATTAGATCTGAGGCGCCTGGGACATGTGCCTTTCGTTTTCTGCTCTGGTATCTCTGAGTTCCCATAACGGCCCTTGTTTTTCATGCCAGTGTTTCAGGTTTTAGTCATCTTTATTGTCTTATATTCCTGCAAAATCTTGTTTTGACTCTTGTCATAATCTCAGATGTGCTCCTTGGCTCTCTCTTGTCTCTCCTTTCCCTCCCTTAGCACAAGACTTCTGCCGAGTAGCTGCACCAGCCCCTCATGAATTCCACTATGCTGTGTTTTTCTCAAGCTAAACTATGGTTTCCCATTTGGCTCCCGATAAGCTAAATATATACTCTTCTAAATGTATATATTTAATGTGTTTGTGTGTGTATTATGTGCATATAGGTGCCTACAGAAGCCACAAAGGGGAATCAGATCCTCTGGAACTGGAGTTACAGGAGGTTGTAAGCCACCCTCTGAATGCTGGGAACTGAACTCAGGTCCTCAGAAAGAGCAGCAAACACTTTTAACTTCAGAGCCTACTCTCCAACCCCCAATATGTTATTGTCTTATTACACACACTTATAGATACAAAACTCAACTCTGAAGCCTGATCTGCTTTTGCTTCATCTCATACTGAACTTGCTTTATTCATTCTTTGTGTCTGACTTTCCAGTTATTCCTCAAGCACTTCATCCCCCCTAATCCCATGAACTCCTCTGCCCCTGCACTTCCCTTGGGAATTTATTTTGTTTTGTGTTGTTGTTTCTTATGTATAGCTGTGTTTTTCTAGGCTGCCATCTCTAAAATTGTTTCCTTTAATCCTCTTAACACATTCCTTCCAGAAAAGCTGTGTGCAAAATATGAGTGACTTTGAACGAGCACAGCTTTGAACATTTATGGCCAGCCAGTCCAGATCCTAGTAAGACTGGACCCCCTACCATAATCTTTATGATTATTGCACCCATTGCTCCCGTGCCAGCTTTCTGTTAGCAAAGCTCTATGTCACTCTTGTCTGCTTCTTTGTCCAAATGCCCACACCTAGAACATTTCCCAGTGCTTAAGAACAGTTGTGTAGTTGTGGAGGGAAGAAGGAAAATGCTAAGTGCATCTTCAAAGTCTACACATTGTCTGAAGCCAAGCAAAGAGATTCAGAATCTACACACATGTACGGAGCCTGCCACGATATCTTGCAATTTTACACCCATTATTCTTGGAAAGAGGCAGTCCTGGATTTATCACTCACAGATGAGGAAGCTGTGGTTGAGGATTTTAATAATCTTTCCAAAGCCAGGTTTTGAATCCAGGACCAAGTTCAGTTAGGCCTTCACAGACTGAGATGACCCATCCGTCATTACCGAAGGAGGGGGAGAAAAAGGAAACAAGGGCAGAGCCGGAACACAAGGAAGCAGTAAGTGTTTCCCTTTACTGGGACTGGAAGAGCTTTCAAAAATAGAAGCTTGTACAATCTGTTTTTCTTGTCACCCATTGCTAAGAGCTTTGTGGTGCCTACTCCAGCTCCCTGAATACGTGTCAACTCAGTGAATCTCAGCCCTGGCTTCCATTTCCCTGGATCCTGCTGAGTAGTTCTCTCCTAAGTTTTGACTCAAGAGCTAGGGTAAGTCTGTGACTTCTACTGTTCATGCCTTCTCTACTAGAGTTTTATGGCTTCCACTGACAATTGGCCATTGATAGTTCAAATAATAGTGTCCCTATGAAATTAATATGTTAAATTCTAATAACCTCTATGGTGGTGTCTGGAAGCAAGGCCATGGGCAGTTACTCATGATTAATGTCTTTATTAAAGGTATTTTACAGAGTCGTCTTAGGCCTTCTTTCCACCCTGACACATCACAGCAAGAAGGTCCCACTTTGAGCGAGGAAATAAGCCCTTAGGAGAGGCAGGATCTGCCGCAACCTTGATCTTAAACACCTCAACCTCCGGAGCAGTAAATACATTTCTGTGGTTTATGATCTGAACATTAACATGGCATTTTAATATAGAATGCCAAAACAGGCAATCAAAATAGGAAATGTCCTCAAGAGAGGATTGTTAATCTAACGAATATTTGTTGAGAAATTACTGTGGCCCCGGGTGTTGGATACCTGAGTACCTCTGTCCTGGAAAGGATGGCAGCTGTTAAGCAGGGTTCTGGCTGTAGTCCTTCCTGGGGACAGAATGCCAGCATCACTGGGTGCTGATAGGAAATGCAGGTTCACAGGACGCACATCTGCCTATTCCAGCCTCAGAGCATGGCTTCCAGAAAGCTGCTCTTTCACAAGCTTTTCAGATGCTTCTGTGCATGGGGTAGTGGTGGGGACTGGGCCTAGACCTTTGCACACTATGGAGTTACTCCCCAACTCTTCTGCTCACCAGCATTTAGCAACCACTTCCTGTACCACTTACAGATGAAGAAACTGTGACTGAGAGAATTTTAATAATCTTTACTCGATGACTAGGAAACAAGTCACCAAGCCAAGTTTTGAACTCAGGCCCAAACTGAGTTTGTTAGGCCTGACCATGATGATGCATCCCTTCATCACATGTAAAAGGTCTGTGCATTCCCTTGTCTGCTCATCTATGGAAGACAGGTAGGGCCACTGGAGGACCTGTGAGAATGCCAGACATCTGAAACTTAATTTAAATTTCTGTGATAAAAGCATAATCACTTGATGACTAGAGCATCTTTTAAAGCTGACATTGCCACATAAAGTCCAGCAACCTTGTTTAGATTCCTCTCCTTCTTCCTGCATTTTTAACCACTACTGCACAAACCCATATGCTGAGAGGAATTCAGAGAAGACATTCTGAGAAGCCTTTGCAAATCCCAGGGTTTTGTCACTGATGCTTCTTCTAAGGAAGTGCAGGTTCTTTGTGGATTTTTTGCCTTGGAAGGAAAAGCTGGTGTTAGAGAATATACGCAATACTTGAGGCTGTATTCCATCCTCTTATTAACCAAGGTCAATAAATGTTTTCAGCCAAGCTTTCCCGATTCTTTTCTGCTTCTGTGTCCACACGGGGATGCCCAGGATGTGGCCTGTCACATTTTTTCAAAGGCTGGCTAAACAGGGGCGACTCAAGGGGATTCTGTTGTGTTCCATTTAAGGGTTTGTCTCACAGAGAAAAGAGTGTTGGCAGACCTATAGTGAACAGATTTCTCAAATTGCATTAGGGGGTTTTGTTTGCTTTGTTTTGTTTTCTGGAGAGGCATCAATATGCTGCTGCTACCTGAAACTTCTGGTTTTACCTCGTTTTCCAAAAACAATTAAAATAGTCTCAGAGCCTCAAATTCAGGAAACTAAAGTTCATTGCGGGCAATGATTCTATCTCTGCTGCTACAGAAGGACCAGTTGTGCGGTTCTGGCTTCCAATCCCATTCATGAATTGATTGATTGATTTGTTTGCTCAATAAGTAAATACTTATAGAGCTGTGCTTGAGGCTTAGAGGACGTTCTGGGTAAACTGTCACATCCATCATGGCTAAGTGGATTCCATTGGCTTCTTCTGGGAATGTGACCTGGACACTCCTTTTGAAGTAGCTGATGTCTTCCAGCGGCTTCAACTCTGAACAGGATGGCTCACAAAGTGCTTTATTCGTGGTCTCCTTTGAGCTTCAGACACTAATATCCAAGAGCCCATTTGAAATGTCTACTTTGGTATTTTAAATCTACATTAGTTTCACTGTACCTAAAAGCTAGGATTATAATCTTCCCCATATCCTCTAGTTTTCTTCTGGTGTTCATAGTTTTGTTGAAAGGATGTGACCACAGAATGCTGGCACCAGATATCAGAAGCCTTGTTTTTGTTGGCCAGAACTGGTCAAGAGATTACCAAAACATATTGCCTACTACTGTTTCCTTTGGTTACCACCTCCAGAAGTGGAAGATAAGTCTCTATTTCACCACATACTCCAGAAAAACGGCCTGGAGACCACTGATATAGAAACGACCTGAACACCCGCTTTCTGAGGACTGTCTTATTTGGTACCAAAAGGCATCATGCTAGCTTCCTAAAGAAAGAGGCTGCCAACAGCCCTACCCAGCCATGATGCACATGAACCACAGAAGTAACCAGCGTGGCATGAAAACCCTAGGGCTAGAGCACTGACATGCATATGTTGGTGGTAACCAGCAGTTCTCCAATTGGACTTAAGACCCATCCGGAAAGAGGAAGACCATGGCTGGTACCAGAAATCTAAGTCACTACCCAGTGCCAGTGAACTCATGGTTATTGAAGGGGTATCTACAACCACTAAATAATAAACCAGTGCTATCCCTAACAACCGTCTAAACATTTGTCCTTATACCACAGGTGAGTGTAGTCTTCGTTCCTCATTAAAGAAACTTCTTTGCAGCAGATGGAAACCACCATTACAGAAACCACAACCAATCAAAATGCAGTTATGGAGTGTAGTCCCAATGGGTACATCCAGAAAATACTCCCATATCCAAGGCTCAGGGAACATTGCAGAAGATGGAGCAGAAAAATTTTACAGATCAGAAGATCGGGGGATCTGCTTTGATACAGTATTTTCTAATAATGTCAGAAGTATGCCCATAAAATCTCACAAGCATTATTGCCCATATGTGAGTTGAACATGGATGACACCAATGAATGTGCCAAACTGGTTAGAGAAGAGTTCATATGGCCTCAATCCTACATAGTAAACGACAGACAACTGGGGAAAGCTGTGAGCAGGATACGCTGCTTTCCCTAGGGAGGAGCACACTGATTGGTTGGTCAGTGCCAAATGATCAGTCAAGATAAATGCATGCAATATTATATGGACTCAGCATGTTATATTATGGATTGTATAAGTATATGCACATGCAATAGCAACTGGTGAAGAAAGAGGCCACGATTTGAAGGATAGCAGCAAGGGGTATATGGGAAGGTTTATAGAGAGGAAAGAGAAGGGATAAATGTTGTAGTTAGATTATAATCTCTAAAAACAAAATAAAATAAAGAAAAATGACATGATCAACTATGCAGTTGGTCTTCATAAAATCTGAGACTCAACTTGGAGCTATCTGCTTATTTATTCCTTACAACCAACCCGTGACCATGTCCTGCTTAATCTGTTGAATATCTTGCAGATTTATCAGCTCCTGCACATACCTACTGATGCCAGTGCACGGGAAGTACTCTCTAACTTTCAAGGTAGCAGTAGCATTCCATCTACCTCTGATACCTAACAAGGTTGTCCTCTGTTCCACATCCAGGGGGGAGGTGATGTCACACCTCTGCTAGAAATTTTGTCAACTACTTTCAGTTGCACTTGGAATTAGTAATAATTAGTATTATTTACTAACAGTTCCTGATACTTATTTTGTTCAAGTTATTACTATTCTAAGCATTTTACTGTTTTATCCATTCTCATAGAGTAATCATTAAAGCAAAACATATTATTAGATCGTCTTTACTTCTTAGAAAGTCTTGGGTATCTGATTCCTACCTTCCTTTTCCAATCTGTCTTTGGATTTCAGATTTCTGTGCTACACATGTCCCATCTATTACAAAATGAAGCCCCCCCCCAAGGCTGGAGGGATGGAGTACCTACTGCTCTTACAAAGAGCGCAGGTTCCATTCCTAGCACCCATATAGCTGCTTACAACTTCCTGAAACTCCAGTTGCAGGGGATATGGTTCCCTCTTCCAACCTCTGGGTGCTGCATACACACGATGCACACAAATTTATGCAGGCACACAAAATACACATAAGGAAAAAAAAGTAAATGTTTAAAAATAAAGCCTCTTAAATTGAACTTGAAGTAGACTTGCTTCTGGAAACTGCCATTTGAGTTTTGTCTGATTGTCTGGACTGATTGCACAGTAACCATCTGCCATTTTGGATGATGGACATTCTGGCCAGTGGGAGAGCAGGGCTAATGTCAGTTTTCCATCGTGGTTTGGAAAAGGTGCCCTTAGACATGGTTTACGAACATAGTCAAATTTCTTGGAAGCACAGGAGGCATTATATACACCCCAGAATTCTGATAAAGTGGAACTAATTCGAAAAGATGAGACTCTTGTGCCTGGCAGCAGTTGAGAATGGAAGATTGGAGTCAGTTTGATCATTCTGTAGTACAGATGTCAGTATTTTAGAAGACATAGTGCCTACTTCTCTGTGGGTTAAGGGTTTGTGACCAACCAATAATAATTAAAAGTCTTCATTTCCAAACTCAAGAGAACCTGTCTGATGTGCCTAGGTGGGGGCCAGGGGTCCTAGCACTGGATTCCATGACAGTGGTGTAACACAGTGTAACCCTTGTTTATGAAGTAGAGTCCAACTGGCAGTTGGAAGGGAAATTGTGACCTTGCCAGAGGCTCTGAGAGTCGCTGCTCTCAGTCTTGGCTTTCCATCTTTAAATGCTTTTTGAGCACCTTGATTTCTCCTAGCTCAGTCCCTGTTCCAAAGCTCGAAACTCGGTGTCACAGATTACCTTGTGATGCTCATGAAACACAAGCTGAATGCAGCCCAAACTCAAAAGATCTGGGGATTAAGCAGAAAAACCCTCTTGTGTCGGTTCAGCAAAGAAGCCGCAAATCCCCTAAGTACCAGTGAAGGGGACGCTTCGACAAGGGAAGCATCAGAGAAATCAAACACTTCACTCTCCTCTCGTGTCCTATAAGGGGATTTAGGGTTTCAAACAGTCTGCTCGGATGTGTCCTCTGCAAAGCCAAAGCCTGCCATGAAAGTGAGCGACAGAATGACAAACAACTGAGGCTGGGCACTGCCGGGGATGGGTGATGCAGAGGTCTACCTATGCATAGAATGCCCCTGCCTCAGCCCATCTTGTGCTCTCCACAGCTTTCATCTTTCCCTTTTCTTGCCATGACACGAACTTCTGATCAGGGAAATTCAACCTTGTCTCAGCCTTTACTCCTATGCCAGACTCTTCTTCAGGAAATAAAATCCTGTCTTCCTGTACGATACCCATCCTGAAGGCATCAAATGATGTCCCATCTGCTAATTTTCATGAGGGAGGGTTTACATGAAATCACTGCACTTACTGTAAGCCCTTTTAGAAAGTTGAGAGTTGCTACTATTCCCATCCAGTTTAGAGCGTTTTTTTCTCCCTGGCTAGCTCTTCTGTGCTCTTTCTAAGCAATCTGCATCCCCACTCCCAGCCCCAAGCAACCAGTAATCCAACTATGGAGGGAGATTTGTTTCTCTGTGAACTTGATGCTCCCCTTGGAGGAGTACTTCCGTCCTCTCACAGTCCAGTATTTGTTGTACATATTTGTTAAGTGATCTGATCATTGCTGTGTGTGTGTGTTTTTCTAAGTATCATTTCCATGAACTGCTCTTTTACTCTGGGGCTCTATAGAGGAGAAGTCTTATGTATGGTGGGTAAACTAGAGCAGTCTAAGTATACATTAAGTTCATCGCATGAGCTAGGAGTTAGATTCACATCATTTCTCTGTAGAGCATCTTAACTAACATATACTGAACATTGACTGTGATTCTTAAACTTTGTGTTCAACTTGACAGGTGTGGTGGTTTGAAAGAAATCAGCCCCCAGTCATATGACCTTGTTAGAGTAGGTGTGGTCTTGTTGGAGGTGGGTTTTGAGTTCTCATTTATGCTCACGCCATGCTCAGGGAGATAGATCTCTTCCTGTAGAGGTGAGCCTTGATGTCTCATATATGCTCAAACAATGCTTAATGAGACAGGCCTCTTCCTCTTGCCTGCCAATGGAGATGTAGGACTCTCAGCTACTTCTCCAGCTTCATGTCTCCTACTTGTCACCATGTTCCACCTTGATGATAATGAACTAAAGCTCAAATGTAAGCCACCCCAAGTAAAGTATTTTCCTTTGTAAGAGTTGCCATGGTCATGATTTCTCTTCATGGCAACAGGAACCCTAAGACAATCAAATTAAGATTGCTACCTAGGTTACATGTGAAGAATGCCTCAGGGTGTGTCTTTGAGAACTTTTCATGAATTCATGACATCATGAATTTTCTGACTTAATGAAGGGTTTAAGCCATAGAATGATTCAGAATCTAAACAGACTTATAGAATAGTGATGAAACTGAACAGTGAGACCTGGTTGGAAGAAAAGTCACAGGGGATGTGTCTCTGGAGGCTGTGCCTCATCCAGTCATGGTCCCCTCTTATGGTGGCTTTGCTCTGCTTGCTGTCTGCACACCACTCTACCACTTCCGTCGCACCATGAGGAAGCAAATCTCTGAAACAGTGAGAAAAATTCATCTTTCCTCCATGGTTTGTTCATACCAGTTTTTGTTGTCGCTGTTTTTTAACACTGTGGGCAAAAGTAACAAATTAACTCTTTTCGCTTGTCTTCCATTGTTAATGTTCATACCGGAACCTCACAATTGTTTAATTTTCACATGTATTCAAGCGAAGGTGACCATTATTAGAAGCAAGTGCAGGTGGTGATGAGGCTTAAGCTAAGAGGTTAATAATGACCAGTTTGAGTATGTCAGGCTCTGACCTCAAACCTTGCCTCCGTAGCTTAGAAATCCATTGTTTAAACCACAAAAAGTCAGTGATAGTCATATGCTTAAGTCTGTCTATGAGAGCCAAGTACGATGGCTTCTCTGGGGTCATGACAGGTCTGTACACTTCAGTTGTCATGTTTTTTGATCACTGTGCACCCCATTTGCTTTAGGGGCACTTGGAAGAGTTGTCAAGTACTGTAAGGTCTTTCGCTAATTTAGTGTGAAGTTATTTGATTTTCTTGATCAGCAAGATCATCTGCCTGATTTCTTCCCTATTGATTGCTTGCAGTCAATGGTCTACTGGGATGTGATGTTATAATAACTAACTTATCTTTTGTAAATCATTTTTGTAGGGTAAGATCTCTTGAGAGCTTCGTAGAAAAACTGGACTAGATTATTTTCATTGTTGAAAGACTCAGACTCAATATTTGGAGGATATTCAAAGTAAGAAAAAGAAGATGATGACCTCATGGACTTTCAAGAATTATTTTCCCTATCCCCCCCAAGACACTTGGTCATAGAAAGACCCCAGAAATCTTAAGAAGTCACAATTCACATGACGTTTCTGACTCTTCAAAATAGATACACTGCAGAGATGAGGGTAGACTTTACTTACTCTAGTACCAGTCTTAGAGCATCCTCACAATAGTATAAATCCTGATCAAGAAGCTGAGCTGCCTATGTGATGGCATTTGATGGGTAGACATGAACTGGGCCGTGTGTAAGCATTAGGGAGGCATAAGGACTATGGGACAACGAAGCAAATAGCCCTCTGGTTAAGGAAACGATGATTTCTTGGCCTCAGATCACTGTTTTCTTATTTTCCTAAGATTTTCTGATATTTCAGGATAAGTTAGAGATTCATTATAAATCCTCTGTTGCCTCTATAGCCCACCCACCAATTCAGTAAGTGAGTATTGATCAGCCTCGTGTCAGTGCTGATGTGGCTGTGAGTAGAAAAGACAAGGCCCTTATTCAACTTCGTCAGCAACACAGAAGAAATAGAGAGTGTGGGTTTACAGCCGCCGAGTTTCACTCACAAAGCCCCATCCAGGGGGTGGGAAGGCTGGAAGTGCCTTCTTAGCACTCTGTCCTGGAAAGCCCATGGATGTGTCCAGTGTTACTCTCTGCTCTCCATATGGGGAGCCAGACTCTAGTTACAGACTCAGCCACGGGCATCTACAGGACCACACATTGCAGGGCTAAGGCTCTGCCCACTGCTATTCATTCAGCTGCTCAGAGCTTATTATGCATCTCCAGCAGCCCGTCTTCTGAGAAATAATGTGACAGCTTTATTTCACGGCCAATGCTGTGCCACCCAGTGGCCACAATCCACTAATCGTGGATAAGTTCCTCTTCAGCCTATTATTACTTTTCCCTCTGTCCTTACCTAGATGCTATGTACTCATTTAGTCAAGGGGTCCACTTTCATGCTTTAAATAGTATAACACATACTTGGTTTTTCTGTTTTTTTTTTAAATAAATATCAAAGAGCCCATTTTTGATAAAGAGATTGGTTATAACAACCAAATACAGAAAAACAGGGAAGGATGCAAGCAACAAAAACAATGTCTATGATAATGTAGCTGAAAAGAGGAGCTGTCCCAATCCGGCAGCTTCCTCTCCATTGTGCACCACCAGGAATTCACAGGGTCCTTCTCTGTGCCTCCAGGATGTTGCCCCACATCCTAACAAAACCTCTATATGCTTATTTGTATTGATTTATATTGCTTTTTAACATCTCCCTAAGGTCTCGGGAGGAATAGTTGACCCTTTCCCTGTTTTTTTTTTTTTGTTAGTTTTTTTTGGTTTTTCGAGACAGGGTTTCTCTGTGGTTTTGGACCCTGTCCTGGAACTAGCTCTTGTAGACCAGGCTGGTCTCGAACTCACAGAGATCCGCCTGCCTCTACCTCCCGAGTGCTGGGATTAAAGGCATGCGCCACCACTGCCCGGCTCCCTGTTTTGTAAGTGTGTCTTGATCCAGTGTCCCAGGCCTGACATTTGCCCTGCTTTTGTGTTCTGAGTCCTCCTGGCCACAAGGTCAGCTGAGCTCTGAGCACTGATCCAATGCAAGCATTTTTTTATCTACAGCCTTGAAGGCAATCAAGAAGGTCAAGTCAAAGATGATGTAGCCAGGGAGGGATGATGAGTGTTCAGCATTCTGCCTGAGCAGGGAAGAGCATTAAGACAGCACTAATCCCAAGCCGGCTTGGGCTTAGAGTGCAATTCAAGTGCAGGAACCCAGTGGGGGAGAAAAAAAGAACTAGAAGGAGGAGGACAGTGAAGGCCACCCTGCCTCAGAGATGAAACTGAGGCACACGGAGGTTAAAAGTCATCTTCAAACACGTGCAGAAGGAATTCTGGGTGTGTTCTAAGTCTACTGCTTTTCTAGCCTCATTCCCTAATCCATGACCCCGATGATGATCTTTCTTGTATCCTTAGCTCCATGTGAAGTCCAGAGGCAGGGACTGGGGCTGCTTTAGGATGAACCTGGCTGTGAAGTGATTGGATTCTCTGAGGGAACATGTCTCAGGTGATGTGGTCTTGACTGGAAGGAAGCATTTGGAAACCCGGTATTATTACTACAATCTCAAGGCAAATGTGATCCTCAAAGGGCACCAGGAAAGGAGAAGGAATGGCTGATGTGTTTAGCTCATCCTAAGTGGAAAACTCAAGGGTGTTCCTGTTGATTTCAAAGCCTTACCCCAGAGAGTGTCAGCGGTCCTGGATGAGGCCAGCATGGAAAGAACGGGCTCTTCTAACACGACGTGTGAGGCCCGACACGTATTTCCTGGCTTTCCTGTTTTGATCCTTTCCTACAGAAATTCTGGAGACCCCTATGCTATTGACAGCTTCTATTTGAGAAATACCGTTCTCGCTTTTCAAAATGTTGGGAACTCTTACTTGTGAGTGACAGGAAGACATTCAAGCTGACTTTGATAACAGAGCACTCAATTAACTCAAAAAATTCAAAGGGGTAATGAAGGCTTCAGGTATGACTGGATCCAATGTAATTCGGTGTGAGTGACAGATGGGAGGTAAATATAAACTCTTTTTTTCCATCTCCTGGAGAGTCCTGAGTGTTAACAGTTTCTGGCTTTTCCCAAAGAAAGAAAAATTCCCAGCCTTGGAATTATAGCACATGCACCGCCTGGGTCTCAGCAGCATGATACACGAGGGTTGATCTCGTCACTTTTGTCCTGTGTCCATCCTGGTTGGGCCGATGGCTCTGTTCTGCTTCTTTTCACTCCAGAACCTCAGCCAGTGGAGCAACCACCGTCTCATACATTGGTGTTCATGATGGATTAAATAGGAAATACCCCCACAGGCTCATGCTCTCATTGCTTGGCTCTACCTTGTTAACACTATTTTTAGAGGTTGTGGAACTTTAGCAGGTGCGGCATAGCTAGCGGAAGAGGGGTGGGTCCGTGAGTGAGGTCCCTGTTCACTTCCTCTCTTTTCACTGTTCTCTGCTTTCGGTCCGCTGCGCTAACTGTACAACTCTTCTCTGCCACGCGCTCCTGGTGCCATGATGTTGTAATGAGTGCGTGGGGACAAATCAAGGAGAAACCTGCTCAGACCGTGAGCTTCAATGGTGTACATCACATATTCTGTCAGTGATAAAGAGCCCCCAAAAATGTTTGCAGCATTTAAAAAGCTGAGGCCTGAATATTGTTGACTTTGAGGATATATAGAGAGTGACAGCTTGCCTCAAAAGAAGAGCAAAACACAAACAAACAGAACATCAAAACAAAACAAACAGGAAATGATCTACAGCAGGAGAGTAAGTGCCATTGATAAAGCTAGAGAGAGTGACAGAGAATGAGAGAGAGAGAGAGAGAGAGAGAGAGAGAGGAATTTTGGAGGTAATATTTAGTCTCTAAAAGCTTGTTTTGGGATTGACACTCTGCTATTTGAGCATCACGCTTACTTCATGTATGAAACGGAGTGATAGGCCACCCCAAAACAGGCAGAATAGTGTGAGTTTCTCAAGAGAACTAGAGCCCATTCTAGCAAAGATTTCAAATGAAACCACCCTACAAGTCTTCAGTTCTTTCGCTGGAAATGCTTGCAGCACCGAGGACCAGCCTTGAGTAAATGCCTGTCACATGCGAGGCTGGTGCTACAGGCAGGGACTTTTGTCTTCTGTAACCCCCCACACCCCTGCTCATAACTATTGCATTCTTCTCCACCAGCCATGAGGGCCTTGCTGTGTTTGCATCCCTGCCCTCCAGGAAATAGTTCCCAGATGCTGCTCCACTCCCCCAGGCCCTCCACATGCAGGTAATACATTTTTATTTCCTTTCGGGAACAAGGCCTAAAAATAGATAAAGTGCGGGGCACAAGCGATAACCATTCGATGTATTGACCGAGCCACGAGTTTATCTTGGTGAAATTCAGATTCGTTCTTTATTCCCGAAAGCAGAAGCACCTTGGATGGGCAGTTACAGAGGCATTACCAGGGCCATTTGGCAATAAAATGTGACTGGCTTCATTATGGAGGACGGAGACAAGAAATAGCTGACCTTAAATCACAGAGTCGCTGGCTGGGATGCATTTGGCACAGGCTTATGCAGATAGATTCTGTTTGGTGGAAAATGGTTCTGGGAAGGGGAGGCTGTTGTTCAAGTGCAGAATTATTTTACACCTTTTGTTTAGCTTAAGTGGCCAAAGGTAATTTATGTGCAGTATGAAGCAAGCCATATGGCTCCAACTGGGGGTGCCAACACCCCAGCTGCTGAGGCGCGTCCAAGGCTTTCCAGCTCTTCCAGGGGATGTGGTGGAGGCTGCGTCTGCTTCCAAAGTTCACATTTTGAAGAAATAGTTCATTATTGAGGGACCTGGGACCCCCAAGGTGGTTTTTCAAGAAAAGGGGGCAAACATGTATTGACACTCATCTCCCTAATCTAATCTTTACTCTCCATAGCTGGAGATGTGCATTGTGTGAACCCTGTAACTACTCTTCCGATTTGTCGTTCTTGGCTGATAGTCTACTGCTTTTAGTCTATGGTGGCTGTTGATTTTGCCACCTGCTTCTTGACAAGTATAGTTGAGTCCTTCCCACTCTGTAACTCCTAGCAACCTGACAGCATCCTCATGTGGGCTCTTCTTACCTGGAGGAACACTACTGCCCCCCAGCAGTGCATTCTTGCTAAAGTAGATGTTAGCAAGGGGACCATCACTGTGCTTTGCCTTAAAGGGAAGGTCCACTCTACTGCAGAAAGCTCTCCAGTGCTTGCTTGTTCTCGCTGTCCCACTTAACATGACTTCATTGCATGAAGAGTCTTGTCCAAGGTGGAAGGGTTAAACTACCCTTAGGCTGAGTAATGTCTGGAGCCCAAACCCAGGCTTCAGATAGCATTCTCTAAAAGAATAGTGAGATTTAGGAATTCGCTCCAAAAATGAGAGGAAGGAGCAGATCACCATTGACTTTCTCCCCTTTCCATCCTTTGTTCATGGTCACTGTGACAGGTAACCATAGCTACCTGTTTATGCAAGCAGGCAACTGCTTTCCAGTTCTACAGCTCATGTTTTTTTGGAGAGGCTTGGGATGACTCACATCTAACAGCTTCAGCTTCTGTTTTGCTTGGATATGTGCTTCCTGTGCAAGTCGCTCTCACTCACTGCTGCTGTCTACTTCTGCACTCAGACAGACACCCAGCTCTCGGGCAATCTCATTAAACCGGGTTTAATTACTGATGTGGAGGCGAAGAGAGAGACTTCTGTTGGGCCTCTTCACCACAACCATTATTGATTGGCTGCAGAGGACTCTCTCTTAGACAGCGGATTAGAAAAGGTTAGTTTCCCTAATTCTCAAACACTCTTCGTGGTGATAATTGGTTCTCAGATGAAACATCACCCCAAACAGAGGTGCCTTCTGTTGACTTTCCACCTTCAGTTACGTTTGAAGTGAGATTTATTACAGACAAAGAAAATCTGCATTTCCATAGTTTCTCTGAGCAGAAAGCAAAATTCAGATGCCATGGTGAAGGTTGATTTTTCTGTATGGACTTTATGCCAGTTGTCACAATGGTCTTTGCAGATTTATCTGCTTGTATGCTTTGTCCACACCCAGGAGTACCAACCTGACTTTTCCAGGGCTGGTGATAGTCTTCAGAGCTTTCCTAAGAAGGTCAGGTGATTGCTGCAATGCCTGTTGACCTTGAGACTCTTGATTTTTACATCTCAGATAGATGTGTTTCCTACTTACTTCTTGATGTCTATTTCCTGTTTTGTTCATTAGCCTTCTGCTCTATGGATATTATAAGGCATTTCAGGATTGTGAGTAGGTAGCCAGGCTCTTACGTGGGGTCTAGAAGCCTCTTCCTAACAGAAACAGCTATGGAACTGATGATGTTCGTTTGGGGGTTAGATAGAAAGCAGAATCTTCAGAACACAGAGGTAGAGCCAGGCATAGTGGTACACACAATCCTATCACATGGGAGGGTGAAACAGAAGGACCTTGAGGTCAGGGCTGGCTTGGGCTACATAGCCAGACCTTGCTACAAAACAAACCTATAGATGTGCCAGCATGAGAATCAAGTGGACCATAATGGTCTAACCTGGCCTAAATCCAGATGGAATCAGATCTAAGAGACAAGAAAAAATGTTCTTCCACTAACCACTTTGAAAGAGCTCTAAGGATCAAATGTTACTGAAGAGAAAGTCCTTAGTGGCATTTCAGTTGTTGTGATACTGGTAGTGTCCTCAGCAGGGGATTTTACCTTCCACTGGCATCTATGTGGCAGCCTGGACTTGTATCACTTCTAAGCCCTTGACAATGGAGTTGACCTGACAGGAAAATGTCAAAAATGGATTTCATGAGCCCCAGAATTCATGTGGACTGGGTGTGAACTGTGGTGAACATCCCTCCATAATGACTCTCAATCCGTTGTTCTAATTTTGGAAACAAGAATGCAGTGATATCAGAGAGTGGGGATAGTTTAATATAAATTTTAGTTTTTGGAAAAGTAGTGAAGATCCTAACGTGGCCCACCCACCCTCCACCTCAACAGGCACACAGTACTCTCTGTACAAAACCTCTTACCAGAAAGCTGTCTTGGTTTAAGGCCACACCTGCTGATGCACATTCTGTGGGTTTCGGCACATGTCATCCATCATAGTGTCATATAGGATGCTTCCAGTGTCTTAACAATGCTCTACTGTATTCTTATGCATCGATCTCCACCCCTCTCCACGACCTTAGCATTGACATCCTCACTCTCTCTGATAGTTTCATTCTTTTCAGAAGGGCATCTGTGTGGATCATTCAGTGAAATCTCAGCAGCCTTGTTAGACTCATGTGTTGGTTTCTTAGACTTAGCCACGTGACTTAAGATTCCTCCATGATACTGTAGCACAGTTCTATTCAGCACCTGTAAACTGAGTTTCTTAATCCATTCACCCACAGGACTGACTTCAACTTTTTCCCAGTTTCTTGGTAAAGCTGTTATAATGTTAATTTTTTTAAAGAATACTTGAGGTTTTCAAAAACCAACAATTGAAACTTTTAGGGTAAGCTTCCCCCCTGCCCCCCCAAAAAACATTATCTTAAAAAATCTGCAAGATGGGGGGAGGCGCTAGAGAGATGACTCAGTAGTTAAGAGTGCTGGCTGTTCTAGAGGCCCAGGTTTAATTCACAGCACCCACATGGCAGCTCACAACTGTCTGATCCAGCTCAAAGTGATTTGATACCCTCATATAGACATAAATGCAGGCAAAACACCCATAAAATAAATGCCCATAAATTTCCTGCTTCATGGAAAAGTCTGCTGGATACTATGGGCCTGAAAGCCAAAGATGGATACCCCAATGGTACAGAGGAACTTTGGGTGACTGTACAGGCAGTGAGATGTCTCTGTCATTTCTAGAGTTTTGGATTTCTTGTTTACTTAGGTAATATTATTTCCTTCTGGAGTCTTTGATGGAGTTGAAGAATAAATAGTTATAGGTTCCTTAGTTATGATAAAAGATAAAATAGATATAATTATTGTAACTGCAATTCTTACTTGATAACTGTTTCATTATATGTAATTTTACCATGTTAAAGTTAAAGTCTTCTTTTTTGTTTAAACAGAAAAGGGGGAAATGATGGAGGTGGGTCTTGTATCTATCTGTTGCTTTCATTGGTTAATTAATAAAGAAAACTGCTTGGCCTGATAGGTCAAGAACATAGGTAGGCGGGGAAGACAGAACAGAATGCTGGGAGGAAGAAGGCAGTGAGGCAGTCACCATAGCTCTCCTCTCCAAGATGGATGAAGGTTAAGATCTTACTGGTAAGGCACTACCTCGTGGTGCTACACAGATTATTAGATATGGGTTAATCAAGATGTGAGAGTTAGCCGGTAAGAGGTTAGAGCTAATGGGCCTCGCAGTGTTTAAAAGAATACAGTTTCCGTGTAATTATTTCAGGTAAAGCTAGCCCGGTGGTGGGAAGCAGCCCACCGTTCCTTCTACAGAGATATGTTCAGTTGATGATAATAACAGCATATAGATTTCTAGGTGAAATGAGCAATTCTTTGTATGTATTGGGTGACTTCCATTCATTATCCCTTGGGTTTGTGTTCAGTTATGTCCTGATAAAAATTGTTTCTTGTTTCCTTTTGTTTTGAAAACTAGGGCTACAGTCATGAACTACCATCTTCAACTCATTTATTTATTTGTTCCTGTTTTTTTTTTTTGAGACAGAGTGAGCCTTGCTATGTATCCTTACAGCTTTTATGTAGCTTAGCCTGGCCTCAAACTCTTCCTACCTCAGCCTCTCAAATGCTGAGATTATAGGTGTGCACCTCCACATTCTTTCAGCTTCAGTATTTTAACCAGTAATTTTTATGAGGACCTAGAAGTCTGGTAATTAGGTAAGCAGAATATGCCATGCTGGGATGGTAGGTATTTAAAAAGCCCAGTGAAATCACAATTTAAAACTATCTTACCAAACTGAAAAGTTAGAAAGACACAACTGAATGAAAAAAAATTGTATTGAAGTATAAATAATAATCTCACCATCAGCTCAGGATGTGTTTATTGAAAATAGAGATAATACAGTACTTTTAGCTTTGTTTGACAACAAGATAAATGTGACCAGAGAGTGTAACTGATGATAGGAAAGATGAAGCAAAGCTGATACTGGTCATTGCCTCATGAGTCCCTCCACAGCAACTTTGTGTATACCAGGAGCATGGTTCATGAAGGGAATAAAGAGGTTGACAATGGTGGCTCATGGTCTCGCTGCACCCCCAAGGAACTCTGAACACCAGACTGGAATATTGTATAGCCCAGGGTATTAAATTCCACAGAAGGCATCTCTGCAGTGAAAGGGGAAATGGCAGCACATGCCTGAGCTTCTGTCTGGGTCTAACATAATCTCATGTCGTCAGTGAAACTGAGTCTTTGAGAGGACGAGTAGGGGTCTAAAGTCAAACTTAGAAAGTTTGTCTGGAGCCTTAGTGCTGATAGATACTTGTGCTTGGTGCTCACCAGTGTTGGGTTGGGACTCTGGAGACCTTGTGTTTCTCTCTACTGTGATCTTTGAATAAACTCGATGCCAATCCTAATCTTAGAGTGCACTGCAATACTGAGTCACAAAGGGTTTGCATTTTCAGTCATCCAGGTGATAACTTTGGGACGAGATGATCCCTTTCCAGGACTGATGGTTGGGTGAATTGGAAAGCTGTGACACTGCCCAGGGATTTACAGAGGGCTGTTGATTGGGTTTTTCTCCCCTTATCTCTCTGTAAGTTGTTTCCTTATCGTTTTGCGTTGTTATTTTCTTTATTTGCAAGGGAAATTATAAAGGGAAACTCATATGATCCTCTTCATTCTTGGGGATAATAGCAAAGGCAGGACATCCCAAGAAGAGAAAGTGGGGTACAAAATGCCTGTGTGTTCAAGGGACCCTGAGTGGTTGGGTGTCATCTGTGGTGCCCAGGAGCCTGGATTAAGATGTATGGTCTTGTTCTACACCATCCAGTTTGGACTTGTTGTTGCTGACATACCAGTCATAGCTTTCCCCTAAGTGACAGTTTTGATCTCTTGTGGGAGGCTTTAGTGGACAGGGTGTCCAGACCGTATGAAGTCTCCTTCTTCATTTCTCAACTGTCTTCCTGTAATGGAGTGAAGTGGCTGTGCGAATCTGCTTTTTTGACACATCTGCAATAGCTGGATTCTAGTTATTGTGGAAGATGAAAATGCATGGTAATAGAATGGGTGAGGTGGGACCAGGGACTATTTGACCATCTATTATGGGAAGCAGCAGACAGTGCTTGGATATGAAAGTAAAAGGTTCACAAAGCAAACATAGTTTTTAAAGATGCAGCTTCAAAAAAAAAAAAACATACTGAAAATTCTAGTCCAAGGATGAAATGTTTCTCCAACAGGCAAAGACATCAAGGACTTAATCTCTAGTTAGTGGTACTAACGGACACTTTTGGCAGATGGTTGGATCAGGGGGATTCTTACTTCATCAGTCAGTTAATCCATTCATGAATTTATATTCATAACCGAAGGCCTGTTGGTGGAGGAGGACATTAGGACCAGTCTCTGAAGGCCTTATCTTGTTCTCGCCCTCCTTCCTGTTGTTCTCTCTATTCTCTGGATTCTATAAGGGGAGCAATCTTGTTCCATATGCCTGTGTGTCATGGCGGTCTCTTTTGCCGAGGACTTGAGAGCAATGAAACCCACAAACTGGGCTGAGATCTCTGAAACCAAAAGCCCAAATCAGTTTTTCCCCCATTTAAATGGTTTTTCTCAGACATTTGGCTACACAGTTTGTGAAAGCAATGGAAAGTAGTCGAGCATATTTGTGACTTGGGTTGTCCCCTCCTCCCTACTCAGCTGGTGCTGCTCTTTCAAGAGTTTCAGTAACCTGTAGTCAACCGCAATTTGTAAACATTGACTGGAAAATTCCTGAAACAAACAACACATTAACTTCAAGTGGGTTTTTCTTTAAACTGTGCACTGCTAAAATTGTTCAGTTTTATTCTCAAATGTTATTAATCTTTTGTTGTGCCTAATTTCTAAATTAAACGTCACCATTGGTAGATATAAACATGTAGGAAACAAACAGTGTATATATAGTGTTTGATGCTGTCTGTGGTTCAAGTAGTTGTGAAAGTCCTGGAATGTGTCCCCTTGCAGGTCAGGGCACTCTACACCACAGAGGAAGAAACAGATTTAGCAATTAGTTCAAGATTGCCTAGTGAGTGAGAATCCCCAGCTGCAGGTTAAGAACCAGTGTCCATCTGGCCACAAGAGAAGGAAGGGTAGTGGGTAGGCCTGGGGGTGGGTCTCTGGCCGAGGCTTCCTAGGGCGGCTAGCAGTAGCAAGGCAGTTTTTCAGCTTGGAAGTGCATCTGGATTCTGACCTACTTGCCAGTGTAAAGGTCAGCAGGGCTGACCCAAACAGCAATACTCTTTTTCCAGAGCCATGTACAGCATCAACCTTAGTCACCAAAGGGCAGGGTCAAGTCAGTCCAGAAGCACCGAGAAAACTGCAACTAAGAACACAATCTGGACCCACAAGAGGGCCAGAGAATCCCTGGGAAATGATTAGCAGGCAGATGGAGAGCAAGCGCAATTTGGTTACGAAAGAAGAGCATAATTCCATTTTGTTCTTACTGGTAGGGGGTTTATGAGTTATAGATATTTCATTGTCTTTTTAGGAGATGAAGTGGTTTTTTTTTTCCTGCCAGTGTTCATGAGTTTGTGTGTAGAAATCCAGGTAATAGCACAAACATCTGTCTCTTTCTCAGCAATAATGTGTGTATTGGAGAAACTGTTGTGATAGGGAGCTAGGGAGCTAGGGCCAGTTCTTAACAAAGAAAACACCAACGAACCCCCACAAGGTGTTACAAAAGAAGAAATCTGTTTTTCAGTTCCCAGATGTGCTAACCTTCCCGCCTTCAGGCCTGTGCACTTGGCATTTCCTTGGCCTCAAACTGTCCTTCCTCCATTTCCCATGAGCTGTGCCTACTTACCCTTGATGTTGAGGCCCAGTTTAAATGCCAGGGAGAAGGCTTCCCCGGATCTCCTGGGCAGGGTGGGTCTTTCGAGTCTGGTAGTTTCTGCTTTTCTTTGCAACATCATGTCTCCCTTTCACAGTGAGTGGGAATGGCTGTAACTGTGCCTTTGCTGTTCTTCCTGCAAGGGTGGCAGCTGTGTCTTGTGGATGACTGTGAGCTCCTTGTCAGGTATGATGCTGTGCATCTCGGAAGTGATCAGTTCAGACCAGGGAGTGCTGAATGCATCAAGCTGGCCCTTCTGACTCCAAATCAGATTTGTTTACTATTGTCAATTGATTGGTTGATAGATGTCTGTGAGCACATTGAACCAGGTGAGAAAGGAAGCAGATGCTTTTAAAGGCTGTTTGTTGTCTTTAAGAGAAGTGGATCTAATGTAGCCAGGTTTCGAATTTAGTTGAGAAAACATTGAGCTCTTGATTTTATGGAGAATGTTTTAATTGTTAAATGCCCACAACAGAACGTTTCCGACTTATTTATGTAGTGTGTGTGTGTGTGTGTGTGTGTGTGTGTGTATGACTGTCTGTGTATGTGTGTTTTGGTATGTTTGCATCACTCTGTGTGGTTGTGCACATTTCATGGCATGCATTTGGAGAAAAAAACCCCTTGTAGGAGTTATTCTTTTCCTCCTGCTTACAGGTGCTATGGATTGAATTAACATTGCTGGGCTTGGCAGTGGGTACCTTACCTGCTAAGAGATTTCATGCACCCCTTATAATAGCATTTAAAAAATTTGGTATTGGTCATAACTAGGCAGCCACATTGAGTATGGCTTGAGGACCACTAGTTTGCCTATAGTGGAAAGAAACTGACTATACATGCCTCTTGTATAGTCAAACTGCACTGGAAGGAAAGAATTTTGTCATAAGTATCTTTTGAAAAAATGCTTATGGAATGAAAATAAGGTGGCTAGGGGAACTGGTAGGAAAAGGTGGTGATTAACCAGGAAGTGAAGAGTGAGGACAATAGATAGAGAGAAAGAAGAAAGAGTGACTAAAAACATTGTAGATATTTTGAACTCATAGAGAATCATATTAATTTACATTTATTTAAACATACACATATATCAAGACATATATTAATGCCATTTGGTATCTCTCTCCCCCAAAAAACCCATAGACTAACAAAAATTCTAGCATCATGCATAGGAACCCTCCCTTTGGTAAGGGGGTCAGTAGTCCCTCCTAAACCATATTGGTTATTTCCATTGTTCTTGGTTGCTTCCTGGCATTTGAAGGCAAGTCTCTATTGCTGAAGACATCACATACTTTGGATAAGGACTTAGAGGAATTGAGCTGGAACTATCCCAAAGAGCTATGCAAACTGCCAAGAGATTAAAGGAATCAATGGTCATAATCAGCTGCAAAGCCTATGAACCACAATAATGACTAGAATGGCGAGCTGGCTTCAATGGTGCAATAGTGGCATTTATATCTTGAGGGTAACCAGAAGCTGTCTAAGTGGACTTAAGACCTGTTCAGTAGGAGGGAATTCATGCAAACCTGGCCAACTACCTGTGACTGGTACTATCATAAATTCTAGAGAAAACCTGATACTCCCCCTTTCCAAAACCAGCATAGCCTCTAACTGTAATCTACATTCTTATCCTCATAGCCATAGATAAGTGTATCTCCCACCCCTCATCAAAGAAGCTTAACTTGTAGCAGGAGACCATTACAGAAATATACATCTGGTCAAAATGCAGAGACTTTGGAGTTTCCAGGCCCAGTTGATACACTCATGATGCAACTCCTACATCTAAGACTCAGGGAATACTGACTAAGAGATGGTAGGAAACATTGTAAAGAGCCAGAGAATGAGGACATCTGTTTTGATATCATGTATTACATATATGACAGAGAAGCTACACCAATAACACTTCAATAATGTGATTGTCCAAGTAAGATCAGCACAATGACAATGCCAGTTGTCATGCCAATATGGATAAGGGAAATCTCATTCACATGTGAAGTGCTAAGGACAATTACTGACTGTTGGCGCAAGAAATAGTCCCCTGATAACATGTCCTCTGATAGGTTAGCCTATACTAAGTAGTCATCTCTAAACCCTTTTCCAAAAAAGCAACACTAAATGGACTCAGCAGGATGTAGTTATATATACATATATGTTTGTGTAACAATAATACTAAGATAATAAGAGATCACAGGTTTAGAACGGAGTGGGAGGCATATCAGAGTGGGAGGAATTGCAAAAAGGAGAAGGAGGTGCAGAAATAATGTAAACACAGAACTCATTCATTAAATTCTCAAAAAATTAAAAAAATAAAATAGGGTGGCCAGAATGATGAATGGTCTAGAATCACACCACAAAAGGGGTTTGCTGCCCAAAATGCAAATACTCAAGTCATTTCCCACTTTGGTATCTAATTTACCAGATACGAATCCAGACCCCAAATTATCATTAATGTTATGGTGACAAATCCATGGGGAAGGTGGTGGGTAATGGAGATGCTTATTGACAGATAGGCTTGTTTTGTTGCTCTACCGCGAATGTGGTCCTTCTCCCCAAGACCCTTGAGAGGTCACAGCATTATTCCAATTGCTTGATAATTTTTCAGCTTTTCTGGAACTGCTCTTTGGAAATTGTCAGAATCTGGAACATCATTTTTTAAAATGTCCTCACATGTGACAAATCTCCAAATTTGATTTTCTGAAACTGCCAAGTGTTATTTGGAGCTAAGTCCAGTGAATTAGTGTGGTGATTGAGCTTAGCAGTACTGTGAGTTGTGATTGAGCCCTAACAAGAGAATGATCAGGATAGGATTAGGCACAAGGCCAAGGGAGAGGAGAAACTGGACCATGTCAAATTCTGATTAGTAGGAAGAGGACACAGGCTCAGAACAAGCATTCCGTGGTTCCAAAGCGCCCAATATGGGAAGACTAATTGACAAAACAAGATGAAAGATAGTTGTGCAGTCCCCAGTGTAAGCAAGGGTTGGCAGGATGGACTGGAATGTTAGGGTCAGGTCTAGGTGTGCTGTAGTCTGGGAGAACTCTGTGCTCTAGCGACTCTTCAAGCCTTGACCATAGGAGTTAGTGGGGAACACTAAGTTTCTGGAGTTAAGTATTTACAAGAGCCATGAACAACTCAAGTGTTTAGGGAATCTGCAGTTCTGTTGAGGGACTGTAGGCTAAAGTAGGTTGACCAGATGGATAAAAATGCTAAAAGTACCTAATCCTGAGATGTTTCTTGTATTGAACACTAACCTTCAGAGGAATAGCTCTTGAGTAATCTGGCTTAAATAATCCTCAGGGAAAAACTATACTAACAAATGAGTTGGGAATGTTTGTGGAGCATTACGAGCTTTAGGATTACAGTCTCAGGCAAGTCCTTTACTGCCAAAGTGAAGCACTTTCTGGATTTATCTCCATTTCCCATTTTTTTCCTTTGTCCTCCTGACCTTCTGAATTTAACCAATGACTGTATTTTGATGCCTTGAACATATATAATTGATTTCTACTCTAGGGGCTTGGCACTTGTTGTTCTTGTGTCTGGGACAATTTTCTCTTGCATCTTCACTTACCTGGTGCTTTCTAATATGTGTCGACTCAGATGTTTACTGCCCAGAAGGCTTTTTGGTTTTATGCAGACCAAGGAACTTTCTCCCAGCTTCCCACAGATACTGTCTTTCCTAGACTCTATTTTGTGCCCTTCGTAGCAAACCTATATTTGCGTGCAGTTTGGTTCTTTATTGTCTTCCACAACTAGGACATTTTTTTAAGAGGGTAGCATCTTCCATCTGTCTTCAGACATGCATGACTTATGATAGATGATCTACCAAATATTCATGAATGAATCAAAATATAAGGAACAACTTAATTTATTGGCAGGAAATTGTTCACTGAAAGTAAGGGTTGAAAGGACTTGGATGATGAAGAGACCCTGCCTGTATTTCTTGCTTCTGGCCTTGTCTGCTGCAAGACGTACATAGTGTGGACTGTGCCAAATGATGGGCTCTGTAATGTTTTCAGTTTTGTGATCCCAAACTTGCAGACTGGGGGAGGAGAAGCAAGAGATGATAGCGTATCCATGGCATGATGGACAGTATGTGAATTATGGCTAATAGAGTTCCTGGGGGAAGCTGACTGCGGCTGTTTTATGGGCAGCAAGTATCACAGGGTTGCCATCACATGCCTGAGGCTTTTTGCCTTCACTTTAATGGTGTGAGGGAGAGGTGTCACTGGAAATTCACAAGAGCTAGCTCTCTGACATTCCCTGTATCTACACAAGCACTGAAAAAGGGAAGAATTTCATCACCAAGGCTGAGTTTCTATTTTATGTGTTTATATTACATTTTACTATATTATATTATAATTATTATATGTTCCTGGAAGTGGAGCCCAAGGCTTCATGCATACTAAGCCCAGCGGAAGGTACCTCCAGTATTGCATAACTTACTCTCTCCATACTATTCATTCTGTGAGACTTTTAATTTATATTAAAATGTACTGTAATGTGTGACTTCTGCACTGTTATTTTTAAAATGAAGTCTGCAGTGCTTAGACATCTCATTTCCTTGTCTTAAATAGTAAGTGGATAAATTGAGCAGTTCGGAATACAGTCCTCTTCATTAAAGTACAATGATAACTGTAACCATACCAATAACACTAATAATAAAGTCCATAAAGGAAGCCCCTGCTGACTGCCAGCTATTAACTGTATTTTAAGTGCTAAGACATACTTAAACATCAGAGGCTATGGAAAATTTTCTACCAACATGCTTCCTGGAGAATCCCATAGAAGATACACAAGCTATTCTAGCAAAAACTAGAATTTATACAGTCAAATACACCAGACTTAAGAAATACTGCCAGTCTTGAGTGCTGTGGGGCAACAGGCTGAGCATCTCTGTGCTATTAGTGCAGGCTATAAAGGCGCTAAGATACATAATGCCTACACTTAAAATCTGTATGCATGTGAATGTATGCATAGTGTATATGCATTGAGGTATAAACGTGTACATCGGTACAGATGCATATGGAGGCCAGAGATCAATGTTGGGTGTCTTTCTCGATCACTATCCACTTTGTGTTTGAGACAGAGTCTCTCCCTGGGTCCAGAGCTTACCAATTGGAGAGACTAGCTAACCAGCTACCTCTGGGTATTCTTTTGTTTCTGCCTTCCAGTGCCCATTTCACCATCAAGCTTGGCTTTTTTGTGGGTGCAGAAGATCTGATGTTATAACTTCATGCTTACATGGCAAGCATTGTGTCAACTGAGCCCTCTCTTCAGGATTGTGATAACTAGAGGAGAGTCAAGTGAAGGTGGCAAAGTGACAAAAAGGTTTTGTTTTTGTTCTGTCCAATTATTCATGAGCAGATATCCTATGTCATTTGGGGTACTGTTGAAAATGTGAGTGGCTTTAATACAGTTATTTTCTTTAACTTAAATTTGGATGTGGTATTTTTATTCAGCCAAGCACAACATAACAAAACAAGGCATGGTTGAGAGGATAATTATATATGGAAAAAAGTCACTCTCATAAAATATCTGTTTTGTCTCCCAGCATGTGGGGGGCAGAGACAAGCTGATCTAGATGAATTTGAGATCAGTCTGGTGTTCATAGTGGATTCTAAGCCAGCCAAGGTTGCATAGTGAGACCTCATCTCAAGTAGATAGATAGATAGATAGATAGATAGATAGATAGATAGATAGATAGATGGATGGATAGATAGAAGATAGATGTAGATGATAGATGAATAGACAGACAGATAGATAGATAGTTACAGTGAATGAATAAATAAAGTGCCAGATTCCATTAAGATCCATTTTTTGCTCAGTTATCAAATTTTCTTGTAAGGCCAACATCAACCCCAGCATAGTCATAATCATCATTGTTTTCCTTTTTGCACGTGTCCAAGGACATTCTTGACAACTTTTATTTAATCTGGACAAAGACTTGGTGAGACTAAAGAATTATTGGCCTAGAGGAGACCTATGGTTATTTCTGCTTGTTGTTTGTTTATCCTTATCTGCTTGGCATTTTCCCACAGTGGAACTTCAGTGCACTCTGTACTTTTAAGTATTTAACCAGAAATCACTTATGGATTATTTATATACTCCAAATAAGCCAGTGTCAGCAGCGACTCCCCAGAAACCTTTGTTTCAGAATGTGGTCAATTTCCCTACTTTTTTTTTTCTTCCCATTCTACCCATCTTACCTTGCAGTTGCACAGTAAAGCAACTTTCTTTTCTACCTGAGGAGGTAGCAGAAAGCTAGGAATGGCTCTAGGTACATTAATCCGTGATGGAATCCCCCAGAGCCTCAGTCACGCATTAGGAGATCTGCTCAAGGATTTTTAGGCTTCACCCCCTTCCCGCTCCCTTCCTTTCCCCTCTTTCTTACCTTTCAACCCTTCCCTCTCTCCCTTAGTCAGTCTTTCCCTCTTTCCCTATCGTCCTTCTTTTCTAGATTTATTTATCTCTTCTCATATAAGAGAAACTTCACAAACTAGAAATACAGTGTTTGAATGCATTTCCTCTTGCTAAAAGTAGCTAAGACAGCATATTTTCTCCTCTTGAGTTTATCATCAGCATGTCATATAATTAGGTGTTTTGCCAATTTTAATGTTTTAAGTCTGCAAATAAAATGGGTGCTGTTTTTATTAGCACATATCAGTTTCACAAAATAGTGGCTTCATTATGTCATTTATACATGTACATTTTACGCTTCGGTCATGTCCACTCCCCTGTTCCTCTGTCACGAACCTGCTGGTCTCTCTCCTCTTCCCAAATAGCCCCTTCTACCTCTATGTCTTGCTATTTTTAAATGTAGGTTCTACATATGAAAGAAACATGCAAAATGTGTTATTTGGAGTCTAGCTTATTGCACTTAACATAATATTTCTATTTCAACGCATTTTCCCGGCAAATGGCAGAATTTTGTTCTTCATGGCTGAACAGAACTCCATGTGTACATTTGTTACACTTTATTTGTCTCTTGATGGCACCTTGGCAGATTCCATAACTGACTGCTGAGAACATGGTGATGTGGTCGACTCTTGCTGACTGCTTATTGCTGACTTAGATTCCTTCAGGTATCTGCCCAGGAGTCGGATAGCTGGGTCACTTCAAGCCCAGTTTCACAAAGCAGAGTCTCTGAATTCCTTTGGTACTTTAACAACTTGATCTTAAAAACAATTATTTTAAAGTTCATATGTGAAATCAGACTATATTATTCCTTCTAGGAGGAAAAGATGAAATGTCTTAGAGGCAGTGCTAATACTTCCCACTGGCCCCACCCCCAACCTAGTGCATCCTGTGTCGCCACAGATGCCACAGGCCACAGCTGGGAGTGTAGTCAGGGTTCTGTGCAGCTTGACTTCTAGCAAATGTATGGCAAATGTATAGCCCCAGGAGGTGCATTGTCCTCTGCTATCTGAGTTTGTCCAGTGGAACCCCCAAGCTGGTTTTGGCTTCCAGATTTCTGCCCAGAGGCACCAAGTATAGTGACCTTCTCATCATGAGCCTCTTCTTGCAACTGGGAGACTATCTCTTTGGCCCTAACCCCAAGACTTGTAGCGAGCTGCGTGGAATCACACCTGGTGGAATCAACTCCTGAGATGGCTAAGGCCTGACCTATGTTATGATAACGCAATGATTGTCAGCTGCTTGCAGATGCGTGGGCCTAGGGGCAGTGCCCACCTGGCAATCCGGGATTGGCAGCCCTTGCCTACTTAAGGGCTGGGAGAGGTTTACCCAAGGAGAGAGGAGAGAGAGGAGAGAGAGGAGAGAGAGGAAGAGAGAGAGGAGTGTAAATGGTCCTGGAATAAACTGCAGTGAGAAGAGCTCCGGTGGTCGCATCATCCTTGTGGGTCGAGGGTGGCCGCAACAAGATTGACTCCTGCATCTTCTGTAGATGCATCTGAAATTTAGATAAAACCAAAATATTTCCCACAGCAATGCAACCACTTCCTTATGCTGTATCTCTCCGAGTTTTGATATCACCAAATTGATTTTACGTTTTTGTCTCCAAAATTTATTCTCTCTTGAGTTAGACTGCGGTAGATTTGTGGATGAGAAGGGAATCACATTATTGATACCAGAGCTTCATTTCCCTCCATGCCTAGTGCCTCCGTGCAGCCCAGTACTCAGCTCAGAATCTTTCTGAACCGCTTCAGTGTGAAGTCCAGCTTCTATTTTTTTTTTCACTAGTGTGGCCTTAGAGTGGTGATCACTTATGGTATTCATTTATTCATTTCGCAAATATGGTGTGAATGATGGTCCTTTGCCCCTAGCATAAATACATTCAGGATGAAGTTGTCATTCTGCCTTCCCAGATTCTCCCTTATTGCCAGATCCCAGTTTCCAGAGACTCCCTAAGGGAATCCCGACAGCCCTTGCTTCTCTCGAAGAAGGGGATTAAACACTGTGTTCTGCTGCCAGCCAGGATTTCTGCTGCTCAAGAAACACTCATTTCTTGTGCATCGATTTTGAAGGTGATGGTATAGACAACCTGTCAACCGAGTTCGCAACATCCAGATGTTTCATCCTCTCCCAATTACAGGAGTCTTTTGGGTTGTGAAATTACAGTGGAGATGTCGAGGGACAGAGGAAGAGCGCCTGTCGTCTAGATTGACCATATTGCACTGTGTTAAGGTCATATTTTCCGACTGGCAATAACAGATTGATAATGCATTCCCACCACGCTGTTGTTTTGTAGAAGATCTGTCTTGGCAAAATCTCAGAGGATTCAAGTGGGTGTTGAAAGGCCTGATGTAAGGAAGAAGAATCGGTTATGTTCTCCTGTGCTTTAAGCAAGCAAAATAATCTACTGTCCCAATTTCCCTGTGATCATCCCCACAGCCCTCTTTCCATTCAGCAAACTTTCTTGAGCATCAGCAATGGACCACAGACTGTAATGATGTTGGGCACATAGTGATGAGGAGGAGAGAGACTGAGCCGTTTTCAGGAAGTTTGTGGCAGAAATGCACACTAATCAAATCTTATCCCCAAATCTGAAATCACAGCTATAATAGGTGTAAAGAGGAAGTGTGTGTTATTCTAACAGCACAGATAATCGGGACAGCAGACTCCTCGCAGAGGTAAGTAGGCAAATTTGAAAGAGGACTTCTAGAGCTGAAAAGAGCACAGAAAACACCGTAGCCAAAGGTGATGTTCCCAGAAGTACGGTGCAAGGATTGCAAAATGTTCAGTGTGGGTAGGCATCTGAGCCCCCTGCAGACAGAAGACATTGGAGAGTACTAAGGACAGGGGAGGGGATTTGTCAGGAGAACAATGGGAAGCCTTATGTAAACAATAAGCATATTTTTATCAGGTGGTGGGGAATGGAGTTAGCGACTCAACTTGTGTTTTGGGAAGATGGCTTTGATTGCAGTGTAGGGAATGTAGGTGCTATGGGTTCATGGTGCTGCTTGGGGCATTGCCATTGTTACTGGGATGAAAGTGAAGTACTTACGCGTTGTTTTGGGGATAATTCCTCATGCAGTCAATGTTGGTTTTGAGTCTCTATCTCAGAAAGTACTCCTTATCCATTTCATGACCAGAAATTCTAATGACTCTTTTGCAGTGAGGAGTCTCTTGTCAAGTCCTAATAATTATTTAGTGCTTGTATAGCACTGGAGAGGGACCTCATGGGCCTTATAAATTATAAAAAATGTGTGAGTTTTACAAGCCTGTCTCTTTCCTCCAGGAGGGAATTTCTCGGTTTGGAAGAAATAGATACACAACCTAGCCACCCTTCCTGTCATTAAAATAATACTTTCTACTTGGCTATGTAAATACATAGAGAGAGCCAAGCAGCCTTGACTAGGTGTTGAGACATAACTTCCCAGCTGTGTGATTATGGTCAAGTTGCTGACTTCTTAATACAGCTGCAAATACATGCAAAATGAAGACTACAGTGGTCCCTAGCATCAGGAATAGAGTGCTAGGAGAGAACCCAGGGCACAATCATTGCTGGGTAAGCCTTAAGTACTATCCTGATTCAAAATGAGACATGCTGAGAAATTTAGCATCATTCCTATTTTAGATAGGGAAAATAACCTCCCTACAAATTGTGGGACAGTCGCCTGTAACTGGAATCTTGAATATTTTGCCATGAAACATTATCAATCACACAAAATTGGGGGAAAAAATCATCAATTTAAATCAGATGAGTCCAGATATTATCACAGAACAGTCAGACCACCTGTACATCGTGTGTCCCAGTTAGATTTTTTTTTGTTGTTGTTGTTAACTTGACACAAGTCAGCTGGAAAGAGGGCACTCGAGTAGAGAAAATGCTTTCCTTTGATTGGCCTGTAGCCAAATCTGTGGGGGGCATTTTCTTGATTGATTGATGACTGACATGGGAGGACCTTAGGTCAGCATGGGCAGTGCCGCCCCTGGGAGAGTAATCCTGAGTTGTATAGGAGAGTGAGCCAGGAAGTAGCGTTACTTTATGGCTTGTGCTTTGTTTCAGGCATCCAGGTGCTTGCCCAGGGTTCCGGTCCTGCTCTTCATGATGGACCATGAAATACAGCCTTTCTTTCTCAAGTTGATTTAGCTGATTGTGTTTATCACAATAATAGAAGCTCAACTAAGACATTGACCTTTGGTTTGCTTAATGCCTGAGATTTTAGGTTTGTGGCTGAAGGATGGCAGTGGCTCCTCCCTGATTTGCTGCTCCTGTCTTTTGAAAGGCCCTCTCGATGCATAGATCCTAGTCATGGCATTATCGTAGGTATCACCTCCTTCTTCGAAGGCCTGCTCTTCCCCAAGCTAGAAATAATTTCTTCTGCTGCTGCATGCTCACAACACGAATCCTTCTGTGAACCCCTTCTTCTAATTACTTGTATTGATTCGTGAGCTTAGGACTTGTATAAAACTCCAGGCACTCCACGCGTGTTCTGTAACTCTAATGCTGCAGGCTACTGCCCATCCCCCCGGGCTGGTCTCTCATGTCTGATGCTGATGACTGTGCCGTAGTCACCATTCATAGCCGCCTCTGAGCACTTGCACTGTTTTAGCTCCATGCCAGGCACCTACACTCATGCTTGAGTTGATCTTCACATGCCCGCATCTTCATGCTATAATTGAACCTGTTCCATAGATGAGCGGCTTAAGCAAAACAAGGCTCAACACCTTTCCAGATAATATCTGGGGGAGTCCGAGCATGATTGTCTTGATGGTATTTTGACTCTGTGTTTCAGAATTGCTGGGGCACACTGCTTTTAAGTCATGTGTAATTTACTTATAGGATTTAAAAATAAGCAAAGATGTCCTTTTTTTTTTTTTGCCTCTGTGTGGCTTCTTTTTGTGGCACCCGTGTGTCAGGAAAACCAGAGCCAATTGGAGGTAAAATGATGGTGACATATTTGACTTAGGAACTGTTGGCATAGGGGAAGTGTAGAACTGCACTCTGTTATGAATACAAAGTCAAACAGAATTATGGAAAAGGGCTAGAGGTTATGGATGTACAATTACTAAGGGAATGGAGAGAAAATTCTAGCTAAGGTAACTCAACAGAATCCACACTGACCCATTAAAGTTCATTCAAGTCAGCAGAATATTCACTCAGTGCAGTGCAGGGCAATAAAGAATTTTATCAGCTATTAGGGGTGCAGTATTTTCACCCAATTTAGCCAATGGGATACTTGCTATAAACAGACAAAATGAGTTCAAGTTTGAGACTAGTGAAATGTGAGCTCAAGAATGCAGTCCAAGTTTGATCAGAGGAGGAATTTATTATCAGGGTCTTCTAGAACACTCCCAAAGGGCCCTATGTGTCCCAGGGCACGGCCCTCTTCATAGTTAAACTTGGGAATGATTCTTTGCACCTTCACAAACCACCTGTGTTTTATAAACTCACAATCTCTCTCTCTCTCTCTCTCTCTCTCTCTCTCTCTCTCTCTGTACGTATATGCTTGTGTGTGTGTGTGTGTGTGTATGTGAACAATGCACAATATCCATATCCAAATGCATAGTGATGTTGGGGATTAAACTCTGAGACCTTCACTTTTTAGGCAGAATTTGTGATATCACTTCAGTGACCAAAATTCTGATATCTTAGAAAATGATCGCTTTGGGTTCCGTGAAGCGGTGAGTGCAGCAGGCTGGAGGACATGTGTTGGTGACAACATATAGGCACAGGGTCCACTCAGAAGACCTGTATCATTGCTGGGGCATTTCATTTCTTGGGTACTAGAGGATAAAGTTGCACATTTGAAGGTCGAGCTGTACTTTGGAGCCCAAGACTTGGAAGTCCCCAATTCCTGCAGAATGTTGCATCAGTTAAATGAACATTGCTCCTTTATCTTCAGAGTAAATACAGTAGCCTATCCTATGGAGTTTCCATGAAGATTAACTAAGATACATAAGATGCCCCTTGACCAGGTCCCAGCATGTACCATGCACTCCAGGATACCAGATTTGATCACTTTTCCCATTGTGATTGGAAACAGTCTTTGTTTCTGGACCTTATAGGGGTTGTAGTCCCTTCCCCACTGGACACTCCTGGTCCAGAGCAGCAGGAAAATATACAGGATCACCTCTCTGGGTCTTGTAATTAATCCCTCCTTCCATAAACATTGGCTTGCACCTGGAGCTAGGTAGCTGAAACATTAGTGAATAGTCTGGATTACGAATTCTGGAGTATGAATCAACTAGTCTATAGCAGACTCTATAGGAGCTGAGATCCACTGCCCCTTTTCAAGCAGAAGATGACTCTGGCTTAGAATCTCCAGCCATCCAAAGCAAAATAGTACAGAAACTAGAGTCAGACAACCTTGTCTGTGAGTTTCTTTTGCAAGTATATTAACTATGTAATCACTTGACTTCAGTGAGTTTTAGGTTTTCTTATTAATAGAAAAGAGAAAGATTGATGCATTCCTAACTATGCCACGTGGAACATAAATGCAATAAAATCTCTCACAAATTAAAGGAGTGTCACGAGATACTGTGCACCCATATGTGAACATGTGAACAGTTTCAGGAACATTCAGCCCTCCTTAGCAAGGGTCGTGTGGTCCTTCGTCTTTAAATCCTACTTTTCAATTTAGTATTTTGGTGTGAACATCAGTGCTTCAGCTGTATTGCCTGAACCAAAATTACAGTTGAAGTTTCTAGCTTTCTGCTAGTGTCTCTATATAAGAAAGAAAGTAATGCAATACCATATTCCTGAACACTTTTACAAATGAGAAAGAAACCTCCCTAAGCATCAGTTTGACCACGTGCTTTGACCCACCCTAGATCAGGAGTCAGTAAACCAAGACCCACATGTCAAATTTGACCTGCCTCCTGATACTTGTAGCATATGAGCTAAGGATATTTTGAGAATTTCTAAACAATTGAAAAGATCAAAACAAATACAATATCTGGTGATACATGATCATCCTCAAGTTCATGACCATTAGGAAAGCTTTATTCAAATCCATTTGCACCGTGTTGTACATGTTATCCTTGGCTGCCTATGGGCTACAGGGGCAGAGTTGAGGAACTGGGAAAAGGTGGAGAGGGTCTACTACTTGGTTCACTGTTTCTAAGCACCCCCTGAGATGTCCCAGAGCTCACTCGTGCAGGTAGCGGCATATAAGAACACATTCTTACTGTGACACGTTCAGTGTTCAGAATGACTGCTGTTGGCCCTCCCTGTAAAAGGAATGGACTCACCAAAGGGGCTGAGCCCTATTTGACCATGCCATGTGTACTTGATGTTCCTGAGGTCACAGCTGGATGCTTGCACCGAGGATTCCTGCATTCCGCTGAGGTACATAGGCTGTTCTTCACTTCTTTCTTCACTTTATTAAATCTCAGTTTCTCCATTTGTAAAATAGAAATTACAATGGTCTCAAAGCTGTGGTGAGGTTTATTTTTTTATATTTTTTGGTGTATTTTAACTGTACAAAATGTGTTACTCCCAAAATTTTGATACAGTTATATCATGCATTTTAATCTTATCCATTTCTTCTCTTGTCCTCAACACTATCCTTTTATCCTCTTCTCTTTTCCTAAATAGTCTTGAATATATTTTCTTGCCTTTAAAAAATATAGGTCCTGTTTATTTGAAAAAAAATATTTGTGTGAGTCTCACTTCTTTTGTTTACCATAATCTCTAGCTCTAGTCATATGCCTGTAAATAACTCTATGACATTTTTCTTTGTGGCTGAGCAATAACCTGTTTGTGCCCATGCCCCAGGCTCTGTATCCATTCATCTCCTGATAGACACCTTGGCTGCTTCGAAGGCATGGGTATGGCAAGTGTGCCATGTACATGGATGGATGTGCAGCTATCTCTGCAGCTTGCTGACCTTGATCCCTTTGTGTGCACATCCAGGAGGGGTATAGTTGCTTACATGGTAGTTGGCACTGATTTCCACTGTGGATGGAATTTACATTCTCACCAGCTATGTACAAAGCTCTTCCTCTACTGTACTCACCAGCATCTGCTGTTTGTTTTCTTAATGAGAGCCATTCTACTTAGCATGAGAGGGAACCTCAACGTACTTTTGGCATGGTGAGGTTTAAATTACATGAATATGGAAGTCACTCAGCAAAGTACCTAGCGCAGAAATGCATTTTGGTGTTATGATTAAGATTTTCATTGATATTACTCTTGTGTGACGCCACGGATGTTATATTAGTTATCATAGTCTTTGTTTCTTCTATTTTAAATTGGCAATGATGGGAAAACCTATGTCTTAGAGCATCTGGAAAAATGAAGTGTTCTCACTGGCCATGCATTCTGCAGAGAGAGCTTAGTGGTTTTTGTCTTATACCTCCTACAACACCAAGGTCTAAGTTTTTCGTGTCTTTGATGCTTCCGACATCTTTCACATTTGGACCCCTCATTTGTCGCTAGCCATGCATCCTCTTGAGTCATTGAAATACCTCTGTCATGCCTCTACATCAATCAAATAAGTCATTTGAGACTGGGATTCAATATGGCACTTCTTATTTGTCTAAAATTACAGTGAAGTATAAGCCAGCTCAAGTGACATTAATATACAAATTGCATCTTAGTAGGGTTTACTGTAGCCAAACCCTGGCTTTTATCCAAAGACTGGAGGGAGTAAGTTATGCTTCCAGTGAGTCAGTGAGCAGGTTGGGAGGCAAGCGCTAATGTGCAGGATTGGGAGGGGACTGTTGGGGGGGATCTTTGTGAGGTGCTATTTGTAGTATATAGGAGCCCTAAATCTGCTCACCCACTCACTGTAACATAGCTTTTCCTATCCCCTAGACACGGTCAGGCTGACTTTTTATAGCAGTTATTCCCATCTGCTGAGAAGCAGATGTCTGAGCTCAAAGGGAGTATCATCACTCAGAAACAGGAACTGCACTTCTCAGCATCCCTTGCCACCCAAGGAGGCCCTGTAAGTTCTTGCCAGCAGTGTAAAAGCTGAGTACCCTCTGGCATTCCCTTGAAGTATTCCTTAAAGGGTGGGGTCTTATCTCCTTGTTTTCGCCACTTCCTGCTTTCTTCCAGCAGGGACTTAGATGGGATAAGTGGAGGGTCCATTGCTGTCTTTGACCATGGCATAGGCTGTGTTCCTCCAGAAGGACAGATTTTGACTCAGAGGTCAAGAAGAACGTTCCAAGATTACATATGCATGCCGCCATTTACATGACCTTTACATGGGTTCCAGGGATCAAACTCAGGTCTCTAGGTTTGCAAAGCAAGTGCTTTTATCCACTGGCTGAGCCTTGTTTGTTTGTTTGTTTGTTTATTTTTGAGGCAGGATCTTGCCCTGTGGCCCATGTTATCCTTGAACTTGTAGTCTGCCTGTTTCATGGGTACTGGTATTAGACAGGTGCCACCATGCCTTACCATTTATAGCTCTTACCCCATCTGTTTACCCTGTAAATTTGAATTGATAGTATGTAACTGAAAAATCCAGTGTAATATCGGAGGACCATAACCATGGCGAGGAGAAACCTGGGTGAGATGCAGCCATGGATCCAAAGGAGGCCCTGACGCAGAGGCTGGTCCTAAGGACCGTGACAGCATTTCACCTGCCGTTCCTTGCCAAGCAATACTACACCATGGAATTGGGTTTCTTTGTAGGTTGTCTCCCAGTGCGACTCTGGAAAGAAGGCCGTTTCCCCAAGCTCTGCTGCAGCCCCCTCCTGCCATTCAACACTGTGGGAAGGCATCTTTAAAGTACCCTTGGTCTCAACACAGTGGCATTCCCCTGAGGGCTGTTTAAACAGAAGCTAATGTGATAGTGGCCAGGATGCTGCAGAGGGCCAGGTTACAACACTGGCCTGGGAGCCTGCACAACATAGGCTCTGAACAGTGTCCTAAGGGTGTGATAAATGTCATCTGTAGCTTTACAGCCTCCAGAATGAGTTTGCAGCACAGAATTGACAATTGTCTCTTTTTTTTTTCCTTTAGTGCAGGTTTTTATCACTGGTAGTTGGTCTCCAGGAAACCCATACAAATTCAGAGTTTTAAGCAATTGCCTTTACTATCAACACTTACAATGAATTTCCCACTAGGAAACTTCACAATGGCTCTGTAAATAAATGAGTATGCAAATTAAATGTGCCTCCTGGGTGGGCATCACTCTATCTCCTCTGTGCTGAGTTTGACCACAGGTTGTCCAGTGGCATCTGGAATCCTGGGGTACTGCTAATGAGAGAATATCATTCATGCATTTGTTCAATAGGCAGCTATTGGAGTGGTTAATATGTTTTAGGCACTGGAGAGTGGAAGCTAATACCATGTGAATAATAACAGATGATATGGTATAGTTTGCTGTGGTTGGGGAGAAGAACTGAATTGTAGGTGTCCTTTTAAAATGCGCTCATAGAGTAAGGAGTGAGTAGCTTCACCTGACCCATCAGAGACTTTTCCTTACAGTTCAATATTCTGCTTTCCCCAAAATTAAACACCCCCATCCTCTAAAATATACCGCCTTTTGGCCATCCCTTCATTGCTCTTCTTGTCAAAATCCTGCTCGTATTCCAAGGCTGTGGTAGATGATGCTGGAAGCCACCTAGAAGTTACTCTCCATTGCTCCGTCTACAGAACCTTATTTATAGAAAAATGACAACATCACGTGGATATGAGACCCTGATGACAAAGCTTGATTCACCCAAGCATAGTGTCTAATTCTGACTGGCTAGCTAGTTTATTTCCTATAAGGAATTATAACACTCTAGAAGTAGAAAAGGTGTTTCTGTGCAAAAACAAACAAACAAACAAACCAAAAACCCCATAATATTATTATGAAAGGCTTGGGACCAATCTTTTATTTTCTTAACAAACAAAAAGCAGGAATGCAATGGAGTGGGAGGGGGGGAACATGGGAGAAGTTAGAGATGAGGGCAATGATGTATTTTAACGAAAAAAATAACAACAAAATCTAGAAGCAGCTTTTAGAATTGGTACAGTAGCTGAGACATGTCGTCACATATTGGGCTCTTCCTGTTTCCACTTTGCCTTCCTCTGGCTTCTTAGTGTGCCACCTTGTGGGTCTTGGATGGCAGCCTTTGGTCTACATAGCACATTCTTCTGTAACTGCTTATGGCAAAAAAATGTTGCAGGTTTCCATACTGTCCCTCATGTATTCTTAGACTCTAGATGTCAACTATGAAGTCTTACTAGAAAAAACAAAACAGAAATATAGATCAAATGCCCCTGGGTGGGACCAGGGCAAGAGTGTTGGTGAGAACATGACCACCAAGAAAGAAAACACAGAAAGGAAAGGAAGCACTGCTCACATTTTAGGAGAGGAGGGAGCTAAGGAGAAAGGAGACTTTGCAGGCAATCTGGAAGGCAGGATAAGATATGCATTGATTGTGTATTCATAGGCTCAACAGCAAGAGGATGGTGGGATCACATTGGGCCAGAGTCCACTGAATACAAAAAGGCACTGCAGCATTTCTCTTAGGAGGAGAGCAGAGTACAGATGAAGGCTGGAGAGAGAGGGCTCCCAGGTACGGTGGTCAGACCTGGCTCGGTTCTGCCAAGGCTATCTAGTTGCTTTTTGAGAAAACACCTCCATCATACCACATCACTCCAGCGTGAACTCTTTCCTCCGTATCTTCTCTGCTAAGGGCCAGGAAGGGTAACTAACCGTATGCGACTGGGAGCAGTAGACACTTTGCTGCAAGGCTCTGTTTAATTAAATTCTGTCTGGAGCGATGCAGCCTGTGAAAAATCAGCAAACCTTCTCCTCTCCCTTAAATCTCAAAGCAACCCCATGAAGAAGAAAGGCTTACCATTTGGCTAGTTTCAGTATTCCTTGGAGTCTACTAGGATTTCTTAAGCTGGCTGTGGTAGATGTGGGGATAGATGTCTGTGGTCTGGTGTGGAGAATCTCACTTGTGTGTGTGTGTGTGTGTGTGTGTGTGTGTGTGTGTGTGCTGCAGGCCAAGCAGAGCCAAGATTTGTTCAGTCATAGCACACGGATCCTTGCACATCTAGTATGCATCAGCACCTTCCTGGATGCTGGAGCTATAGGGATGAGGCCTTGTGACAGCGATAATGGCAATAATCATCCTTCAGAGTAATAATTGATCGGATGTGCAGGTCTCCTCTCTGTGCTTTCCCCTCATGATTGGTGTATCTATCAGGGCATCCCACCATGGTGGGCTCATCATAGCTGGAAACCACACACAGTAGCTGCCCTTCCCTGATGCACAAAGTGGAAAATGTCCTTCCAAAGGTTTTAAGTATCTGGACTTGTCTGTCATTTCTACCACATTGTATTGATCAGAGAAGTCCTTGAACCGGCCAAGAGTCAAAAGGTGAATGAGCACCCCATCTTTTGAAGGGAGAGTGACTAGATCATGTTGTGGCAGAGCCTACAGAACCAGAAATACTGTGACTGTAATACTACAAAACAGAGCGGTCACAGAACACAGAGAAAGCGAACTTCTTCTGAGGGAGGCTGTCCATAGTAAAGGCCTGGAACATGAAATTCTCGAAATCACCCCAGTTTGCAACATGATTCTGCCAGCTGTATCACTGCTGTTTCTCGAGTACTATGTTGCTTCTAAGAAAATAAGGACCCCTAATGGTCACATCCCAAAGGACTGAACTTAAGAGTTGTTTGCAGTTCGAAACCTGAAGTTCATGTTGCACATCCACTGTGAGTGTGCTTTGTGACCTTGACTCAGTGATTTTATCTATCAGAGCCTGGGCCTCCAGCTGCTCACAGAGAGACTATCTCCATACCATAACAAAATGGACAGGTGTTGCAAACTCAAAAATGAGATAATGAATGTTCATTATCTGAGTGAGTTCTTGTCAGGTTGCCTTGCCTGCCTCAAGCCTGCATTTATTCTCTCTTGAGGGAAATAGGACCAGAAAATCTGTTTAACAAGAAAGCTGGATGACAGTTCCTAATGGGATTGGCCGCAGCCTCACTGCTGAGAACACAGAGGGTTAAATAGGAGCATCTGATGTCCGGTCTCCCCTCACCCTCACTTCTGCCTCTTACAGATCCAAATGCGTATGTATTTTCACATACAGCAGCAGAGATGGGAACGCTCCTCACCAGTCTCTAGGAGGGTTCCTCGCATCTTCCATCTTTGCTTGGTTGAAGGGAAGCAGAGAACAAGCTGCATTTTCCATGTTACCCAGAATGCTCCTATTTTAGCCAATCAGTTGGCAATGCTGGCTTCGGCCCCTCAGCCTTCTGTCTACTCTTGAAAACATGGAGTATGTAAGTTTGAAGCTTAACACCTTAGCCTAGAGGGACACATACTATTCTGCTCTATGCGGAACATTATATACAGACAAACAAATGGAGGAGATGGGAAAGTGTTTTTGGTGGACACGGACTTTCTTCCATACTCTCAGTGGTGTTGTGGTTCAATGAGTCGACACATGGACCATTTGCAAGAGCTGCCTGTACCCTGTGAGACCCTGTGGGCTCCAAGTCCAGCCCACTCCCTTTGTGGTTACTACGACAAATGCATTGTTATATCAAAATGAATAAAATAGCAGGGTTAAATTCTGAGCCAGCAAAAGCAACAGGGAAGAAAGAACTCAAAGTCAGTCTAGAAAATGGTGGTGGATCTTCAAGCAAACAAAATATACACTTGTTTCAGCTCACATCCCAATTAGCTCCAACAGAGCAAGTAGAGGACTGTAGCGGCTTGAATCTTGAACTTTCAAAGTTGTGCACAAACCAACCCCTGTGTGTGCAAGGATGAGCCATTACTGCCTGTCCCTTGCCCCTGTCTCAATCTCTACACTCCTGATGGCGGCATGTCTAAGACTGTGCTGGCTTTCCCTTCTTTCCAGCTTTTAGCTTCCCCTTCTCTTTCTACTGTGTCCCAGGGTTGATCTTTCAAAACTCTAACTTATACACAGCCTTGGCAGGTGTGGGCCTCAAATAGATGGGCTAGTTGTATCTAATTATGGCAAAATGAGAGACTCAACCCACTCCAGGTGCTATTAGATAGATCTCCAACTCCTGAGTTCCTGGCCACAGGTGTCTGTCTGTCTGTCTGTCTGTCTGTCTGTCTGTCTGACTGACTGTCTCTGAATTAAACCCAGGGACTTACTAATGCTAGTCAAGCTCTGTACCACTTGACAATATCCTGAGCCCCAGAGATGTTTTCATTCTTTTCCTGGCCTATGAATTTTCCATTTCTTGCCAGGACAAATATCCTCGATAATTTTGACAAAATTACACATACTTCCACAGGGGTTTCATGAGCATTCACTCCTAGACATCATCAAAGAATTTAGTGCTGTAAGGCTGGAGGCAAACATCCCTCGGCTTCAGCTCTGCGCACTTGTCCTCTCTAGCCCTGCAGGTGTTTCGGCTGCATTAGGACAGCCTGTGGGAGATGAGCTAGTCCTTTGCAGGAGGGCATGGGCCGAGGAGCTGACTTGGTGCTTGAAATAGGCAGGATTTTAGGAATGCCTTTGAAAATGAAGCTGTGCGCTCTAACCAGCTTAGAGAATAGTGTAAGAAATAAGTCCCATATTCTCCTCTTTTTCGTTTTTGAGATTATAATTACATAGTTCCCCCACTGTCTTTCCTCCCTGCAAATTCTTTTACAAGAATATATATGTATGCACCATTTGTTTCAACTTGTTCTTGGGAACTTTGTGATGCTCTAGAGGATTTTTTTTCTTTTGTTTTGTTTTGTGGAAGAGACTGAGGCCTATTGAACACTTGCTCAGAGTCCCACAGCTAGGCAATGAATGGTAAAACTGGATTTTGATCTCATGTAAGATGGTCACAGAGCCTGCTCTGCTGGTCCCTCCAAGTTTCGCTACTCAGTAAATGGCAATGAATCAGTACTATACATCAACTGTATACATTTCCAGTTATAACTCAGAGGTTGACATTTCTCCATTAGTTCAACCACAGTGTACACAGCACTTTGTTTTCTATAATTTCATTTTACTGTTTAGCTTATAAGCATGATTTTATGTTAATTTTCCTGGTAATTATATATTGTGATTACATGATTATATATACATATACATATATATGTATATACACTTAAGTAATGTGCATGTATTTAAGGAAGTATATACGTCAGTAATCAATTGCTTCAATAGTTTCTCAGCCATTTATTCATTTTATTTAATTGATTCAACAAACATTTAATAAGAATTTACTGTGTGTCAGGTGCTGTAGCTGCATACTGGATGTATAGAAATAGATTAGGCATTGTCCATTCCAGTGACATACGCAAGTCCTAGGGAACATAAGAAGCAGAAGCAGGTGCAGAGTTCAGGTTAATTTAACGTTGTATCTCTTCTGTGAAAATGTTTGAGTGCCTCTGTTGTGCTTTGCTCGTATTCTAAATAGATTATCTGGAGTATCACAGTTAATTTTCAGAGGAAATTTACTGTTAATACATGGTTATACACACATCAAAGAGAGGGAAACTGTGTCCTGAAAGTTCAAAGCATGCCCATGATCACTTGACTAAAGCATTGTTATACCTTACATAGCTATAATCTTATCATAGGCTGGGCATTTTGAGCTTGGCCTGTACCTGGCCCTTACTGCGTGATGATCACCACGTTTTTCCAGCTGGAGACTACTGGGGGCCAGCATGGGCATGTACAGGGTTATAACCATTTTTTAGTTCATGGTGGGGCCAAATGATGTGGCTGTCACCATACCCAGCATCAGGCCTAATCTCATCCTATGAAAGGTTTTATCTTGTCTTCCCAACTGTACATTGTGACTTGAGGTGACCTGAGGTGCCCGGGGACTAGCCCTTTGTGGAGAGTACAGGCTTTTACGAGTCATCAGCTCATACATGTTGGCTTGACTCGAGAGTGAAAAAAAAGGTGAGCATCCCTGCCTTACCATGAAATGACAAAATGGGTAGAAATGAGTCCCACTGTTGCGGTTCCAGGAAGGTGGGTTGCCTGGTGGCAGAGAAAGAGTCTATAGTTCAATGCTTGCGCAGTTTCCAACTCAGTGTAAGATGGCGGTGCTGGCAGTGGAGATGGGAAAGTTGACATGCTGAGGAAAGTCTTATAGGAAAAAAAACCTCACCAGCACTCCAGTTCAGAGACAAAGGCTGGGCAGACACTGGAGGCAGAAAATGTCCCCCATTGCATTGATGGGCACATTGTGAATGCTCCACAATGGTTCTTAGGACTTGGTACCCAGACCAGAAGCTCTTGGGGTAGGTGTAGCCATGCAGTTAGGGAAGTGACTGTGGCTTGGGTTCATGGGTGAAAACCATCCCTTTAAAGCAAGAGATGAATTTAATATTTCTCATTTCAAACTCAGAAGTTTGAAATATTTTGCCTTTCATTTTTAAATCACATGATGTTCTTTAGCAAAGCTAAACTAAATTACAAAACATGATTAAATTGCCCACAATTTTACCTATTAGGCTCCTTATACATTTTTCTGTAGACCATTAACCTATTCAAATAAGAACAAAAAACTGTGCCTAATCTGCCTCGGTTTTGATGAACTGACATGAGCATCCCCTCCTGGGTTCAGGTGGCAAGAGAAGAAGAGGATGAGGTGGAGGCACATAGCCTAGGAATATATCTGGAGGCTCTAAGGAGGAGGGTCTCAGAACCTCCATGTCTGCCCTGGGGTTGGGAAGAGGTGGTGGCCCTAGTGCAGAGGCCTGAGCAGTTATAATCTGCCCATGAGCATGTTACCCTTTTTATCACTCTCATTAGATGGGGTAAGATTTATGTCAGCTCAGAAACCATCCCAATGATCAAAATATGTGAAAGGCTGTCATGGGGAAGAGGGATTAATCTCTCAGTGATCCCAGGAGAAGTGGGAGGCTCTTCAGGGGAAGGCAGGCAGAGGAGAGAAGCCGGGTAGGAAAGATTTTTAACTCCGTGTCAGAAAAAGTCCTTGCAATCAGAATGAATAGACAACAGGAAGGCTGCCTAGCGAAGAGGAGAGCCCACAGCCTGGGACCTGCTGCTTTTCATGGTAACTTGTAGAAAGGCAGCTTGTAAGAAATAATGGCCTTCAAATGTGTCCGCTATGCATAACTAGTGAAGTGCCCACATAGCAGAGGGGCACGTATAGTGACTGTCTTCTTGGATAGTCAATGTTCCCTTTCCAAACCACTCTTGCGTCTCTGACAATGATACTCAATGACAGGTACCAATGATCATTTTATTCTTAAAAAAATAAGTTCCTCTACTTACCCCTTTCCTGTTGGTATTAGTAAGGAGCACAATAGAGTATTTAGAATGTGGGTTCTAGATCCAGATTGTCCAAGTTCAGGTCTTTCTTCCCTTATCAACTGTGTGGCTTTGGGTTAATTGCTTGGTAGCTATGCATTACATTTTCGCTATTTTTAACTTGTATTTATACTTATTTATTGGTATGTGCATGCACATACATGCGCACATGGGTGGATTAAACTCAAGTTGGCAGGCCTGGCTTCAAGGACTCTTACCTGCCGAACAGTCTCGCTGGCCGCATTGCGTTTTTGTAACTTTTACAATCCATAAAACAGACTTTCTGTGAGGGAATTAATAGGTTAATAAAGGAAGAGTGCCTGCAGCGATGCCTGAGAGCCGCCATCAATGGAGGCCCTCGTTCTTGTGGCTGCTGCTAATTATTTCTGCTGCTATTCATTATTTGCACTGTACACCTGCCACATCAATATTTGAGCTGTGACATCTGCTTCGGTGTCCCTCAATGCTTTTTCCTGCCCCCATACAGCAGCCCCGAAGTCGTTAGAGCATAGCCTAGAGCAGTTTCTGTCTGCAATAGACATTTTATTCCTTAAGATGGGGAATTTTCTGTGACACTCAAATATAGGGAATTCATGCTTAATTAATTCAAGAATAATGCTATCCTGCTTGGCAGGTAGAGACCTTGGCCATCCACCCATCTACCTGTACTGAACTCACAAGAGTGAGGCGATACTATGAAATGAGTGTGCGTGTGTGTGTGTGAGTGTGTGTGTGTGTGTGTGAGTGTGTGTGTGTGAGTGTGTATGTGTGAGTGTGTGTGTGAGTGTGTGTGCGTGTGAGTGTGTGTGTGTGGTGTGTGTGTGAGTGTGTGTGTGTGTGAGTGTGTGTGTGGTGTGTGTGTGTGAGTGTGTGCGTGCGTGTGAACGTGTGTGTACACACGTGCAAGTGTGGGTGTGAGCACATATGTAAACTGTCTTGCAGAACAGGCAGTGTCCACTCCACACTATGATCACTAGTTACAGCTTTGTAGTTAGACGTCTTTTATTATTTAACTTTCTGCTCCTAAGCTTTCTAGGTATGGCCAGGGGCAGGTCCCTCCGTCACTTTCTGGGTCACTGGTTCCTCAGTGGCGTCTTCACTGGCTTATGCCAGTGTTGACTGAGGCACCCGTGCAGCTGGCATGCTACAGATGCTACAGATGCTGCATTTCGTGTCCCTCTCTGTCTTTGCAAAGAGAAAGCAAAGGGTTTGGCGTAGCATTATCTTGAACTGGAGCTGAAAACTGATAAGAAGCAGCTGGTCTCCGTTTCCCATCACACAGCAGCCTGGGGAAGTGAGCCCATTACTCAGTGTGAGCTCTGTTGTGGTCCAATGCTCTGACTTCAGGCACCTGTGTCAGGCAACACAGCTTGTTGCCAACCCCAAGTAAGCATACTGATTTGATGTCTAGTGCAGTCTCAGGCTCCGTCAGTACCTGTGAGCTAAATTTACAGATGGGGAAATCACTGAACAGTGCCCTGCCCTCTGTCGGGAGGCCAGGATATTCTGCTCTGGTCTTCAGCATGTGCATGTGGCGCTTGCCCCAGCCCTTCGCCCCTTAGGTGCTAGCAATAGGATCAGCAGGGATATGGATGGAAACATTTGAATTGTCAAGCCATTTAACCCGTGTGGTCCTCAGTTTCTACCCTGTGAAATGTAAGTAGAATAACCAAATTCCTGTGGGGGTTAAATGTGAAGCTCATAGGTGCCCATTAAAATTGGATTCTTTTTCCATTTCTCTTATAATTTTGAAGTCATCAAAGGGGTTTGCCCTCTGGATAGTCATCAGCTCACGAAGTCATTCCTTCACACATATCCTTGTTCATTTACTAACTCATTTATTTCACAAGGGCACCCTTCTTAAGACACTTATTGTACAAGCACCCTTTCTACAGTGGTCCTTCTGGGGACCTAGAGATCCAAAATAAATAATATCCAGCTATTTACTTGAACACTTTCCACCCTTTCCAGGAAGAAAGAAAATAGTTACCTATAACATAACTTGACAAGATGATGCATCTAATGGAAGTTGCATGCAGCTTATAGCTAGTGCATAATGGCATCATTTCTCAATTTATACAGTCTGTTTTCAACTCTCTGCTTAGCTCCCTCCCACTGAAACATTGCCCTCAGCAAGGCATAGGCATTTCTGAATAGGTTGATTTTTAGTGAAATGTTTTCTGGGACTGAGGGTAAAATGTGGTGAGGTTAATAGTGAACTCACCATGTTTCTTGACTTTCGAAGGGCTGAACAATAGAACAGTGAGTGAAGGCAGAATATTTAGTGGCTTATGGACTTATACATCCATCTACTCATGCTCCCATTCATTTGACATCCATATATACACATGCACAGACATCGATACATTGACCCTTTCATGTGCACATCCATCCATCCACCCATCCATCCAGCCCGTCAGCCACCTATTTACCACCACCCATCCCTGCTGTCCTCATTTCAGAAGTAGTAGTTAAGAGTGAAAATTCTGGAGCTTGACACCTGAGTTCCTTACTAGCTTCATGATTTATAAGGTCCTAAGCCATTTTGGGCCTTGATTCTTGTTTTACAAAATCCCACAGTAAAAGCAACTGCTTTGGTTATGTCATTGTGTACAAAATTACACCAATTGCCTGAAAGAACAACATTTATCACTGCACCATTTCTGTGGGCCCGAAAGTCACCCAGAGCTTTCCTCTGATTCTAAGCCTTTTGCAAGGCTGACAATCATGATGTTTACCTGTGCAACTGGGTAGCGCCCACGTCATCTTTATTGATTGGTATGAGCCAGTAGAGCATAGAGAGTGAGCATAGGCAAATCTGAAGACTCAGTCTTTTATAGTCTCAACTTTGTGACTTTGTTCATTAATGGTGAGTCGGTCTGTCAGGCTCACATCAAATAAATGGATGACATTCATTTGCTTTGGGTGCCATAAAGGTTGAAATAGTAGCTGGGAATGGTGATACAGGCCTACAATCACAGGTAGTCAGGATTCAGAAGCAGACACATTGGAAGTTCAAGGCCAGCTTGAGCAACTTAGTGAGACTCTCTTTTTTATGTAAGATTTAAAAAAAATGTATCATGTTTTCTCATTTTACATAGATATCCCTATCCCCATTCCCCCCCTCCTCCTGCTCCACCCGTTCTCGCCCACCCCTCTCTACTTCTCCAAAAGGTTAGGGCTTCCCATGGGGAGTAAACAAAGTCCAACACATCATTTCGAGGCAGGACCAAGGCCCTCTTCCCTATATCTAGGCTGAGCAAGGTATTCCTCCAAAGATAATATGTTCCAAAATGCCAGTTCAAGAACTAGGGATAAATCTTGGTCCCATTGCTAGGGCCCCACAGACTGCCTAAGCCTCACAACTGTCCCCCAAGCTAGTGGGCCTAGTTTGGTCCTATGTAGGTTCCCCTTCTATCAGTCCAGAGTCAGTGAGCTCTCACTAGCTTCGGTCAGCTGTTTCTGTGGGTATCACCATTCTGGTCCTGACCCCTTTGCTCATATTATCGCTCCTCCCTTTCTTAGACTGGTCTCTGGAAGCTCGGCCCAGTGCTTTGCTGTGGATCTTTGTATCTGCTTCCATTCATTGCTGGATGAAGGTTCTATAATGGCAATTAAAGTAGTCATCAATCTGATTACAGGGGAAGGTCAGTTTAGGCATCCTCTCCACTGTTGCTTAGGAGACTCTCTTTCAAAATAAAGTGCAAAAGAAAAGAAAGGGTCTGGTGATACAACTCGGGGTTTGAGCACTTGCCTAGCATTACGCGCAGCCCTGGGTTCAGTCAACAACAGTGCAAACAGAAGGGGTTTGTTGTCCTTGGGAAGCATTGAAAGTTACCCTTCACAATGAGAATTAAATGAGTTGTACACATAACGCATAGATGTGTCATGGTCATACTGTACAGTTAACTACTATTAGCTTTCATTGCAACTAATACTACTATTTGTTTATGTCTTCATTAACTGTTCACTATATTTTTTACCAGATCAAGTATGCCATTCTCATTGCTACTAGTGCTAGTCAAGCGTCCGACTATTTGTGAGAAGAATTCCTAGTGGAGCGGGGAATATTCCGTGTGAAATGTATAAAACGACAGAGTAGAAGATGACTGTTGTATTGTCACAAGAAGGCAGAAAGCCGAGGATGGGAGGATCTGGATATAAACAGACATTGGGCATTGTGCAGTTTAGTGGAAAGGCAGGACATTTGAAGGTATGACAATTCTGACAGGCATGTGGAGTCCACCCCTAATAAGATAGAAATCATGGAAGATAAGGATTACCAGATAGAGATGCATGTTCCAGAGGAGAGGGGGCAACCTGAGGGACTCTGGAGCCACATACTCAAGTTCAGAAAAAAATGTGTTTTCTCATTGACACAATCCATCATCACCATCAACAAATAACAATACTAGCAAAAACAACAAAATAGTGCAAGAAACTTTATTTCTCCTTCAAGATCCTTCCCCAGGAACGGTACAAAGAGTGAGCGCTCCTCTTCCCCATTCCCAGAGGTGCTTGGCGATTGGGGAATAGTAGTAAAAACTCAGAGGTAACATTTTAGAACCTAGCACCTGGCTCTAAGATCTTGAATGTGACATTTATCCCATAGCACCCAAACTTCCTTCTCTGAAATTTGGGCGTGGTCTTAGTGTCTTTACATACTTTGACAATGACACACGCACACACAGATGCTTATTACTGCTTTCTGAGTACTTCATATGTGTGCATGTGCACATGCATAGGTGCCTACACTTCTCCAGTGGGCATGTCTTGTGGTCAGAGTTAAATACCTGGAGTATTGCTATAGCTTTCCACCTTGTTTATTGAGACAGGATTTCTCACTGACACTGGAGCTCACAGATTATTCTAGACTTCTGAGTCTAAACTAACCTTTGGGATCTTCTTGTATCCCAGCAGGGAGGTCACAGGTGTGCCTAGATTTTATGCAGGTGCTTGGTATCTGAACTCAGGTCTTCATGCCTATATATAGCAAGCATTTTACCCAGAGTCATTCCCCCACCCCTCGATTACATTCTAAAAAGCTTAACGGCTCTGTGAACTTTTGTTTCTGGGCCTTTCCTGGTGAGGTGACTGAGAGTTAAAAATATGTCTTACTGGTAATTTGAAGAGCCCAACTTCAAGCTATGTTGACTCACAGCCCATGTGACTCGTACATTGTCAGATTGCTCAGTGGTTAAATGTTGTAACATATGTTTTTTTTCCCTTTTATGTAAGTAAGCCGTCATAGGAAAGGATACCTGGCTGTGCCTGCCTGAGAACTATACACACAAGATGGCATGATCCCAACCAAAGGGATCAAGTATGAATTGCCCAGATCTTTGCATAATCATACAGAGAGATAAGCCTCCAATGTATCCCTGCTATGCAATTGACCTTCTAAAATTATACAGTTTTTATGTTTCTCCTTCATACCATTATCTCTTTTTAAGAACTTACTCTTATATCACTCTCACTTATAGTTATTTTAATAGTTTTAAATCAGTCGACATACCGCTAGTTGTTGATAGTTTATCCACTGCAGTTTTTGTGCAAGACTTGAGAGGACTGGTCACAGGTCCCAGGGTCACTGCCTGCATAGCATCTGTGCTTCTCCTCTGCTGTCACTGTGAATAGTAGCACTGGATGTAGGAGCACTAGGCTGTTTTGCCTTTTCCCATACTGCATCCTAGGATGGCCTCTGCTATAAAAATCCAATCAAGAACAAAATGAGGCTCAGGAACTAAATGATGCAGTTCTGAATCCTTTATTCTGAATTTGAGCTTGGAAAATGTGGTTTAGTTTTTTTTTTTTTTTTTTTTTTTTTTTTTTTTTTTTTTTTTTAAAAGCAGGAAAGGAAGTTGTAAAATCTAGATGGTTCACACCCTTTGGGAATGCTCCAGTGAGGTCAAGGCTCATGTTCCGCAAAGACAGCATGTGCCAGCCAAAGGTCCAAATTACAGCGGCTATCTGTGACAAGTGGCATATTATATAAGCAATATTAATTTTCTCTGCATATATTTCTCTATTTCCCAAATTTTCTTTTATGAAGGTGATATTTTATACCTTTCAAAGAATCTAAACGAGAAAATATGTTGTCTTAAGATGTATTAAACTTCAGCCCCTTGCTAGCTCGCATAGGAAATTAGTGACATCTTCCATTTGCAGAATCACACGCATGTGCCTGAAGGTGTTTGCTTGATGTATCCTAGCTGGAGTCTTCCTTTCCTTATTTCTTCCCAAATTCCCACTAATGCGCATTTCCCCACGCAGTAATTAGCTCATCTGTTATCCCAGGTTTCCTGCCCAGCCCCTTAGACTTGTCCTTGACTGTTTCCTCACTGTTTCCATACAAGTCATTCAACAAATCTTGTCATTTTTACTTTTGAAAAATATCCAGATAGACTATTCTTTCCGCTATGTCCCAGTCATCACTATGTCATCTTGTCTAGAATATTCTGGAGACTCTTTTTTGAAAATCTGGCCTCTCTTGTAATTTTTCTTCACCTGCAGAAAGAGAGATCCTTTTGAAATGCTAAGTCCGAACATGTCCCTTCTGTCAAGCCTCTTCAAAGGCTTCTTGTCTCACAGAGGATAAAACAGACACATTAAATGTTCTTCAGAAACATGAATTCTGCCAGTGATTATGGTCTAAATTGTGTGATGTGCTGTACTCTGTTTGACTTTTTCCTGTGGTTGGGTTTTTCCTGCTCCTCTAAAGGCTGGTCCTCTCTCACTTCTTGGATGGTTGTCTCAGATGGATTTATAGATGCAGAGATGGCATGACCATGGAGGAAAGAAGCTGACTTGTCTTTAGTTACAGTTTGATCCGGTTCATAGCTCTGCAAAATATATCTAAGTAAGTGTGTAAAACTAAACCTTCAGCACTGGTGAATTTTATAAATATGGCTTGGCTGAACTAGATTAAAAGCATTATATCTATGTTTTAAGATGGTGTCGATTCTATAGATGGCATTCTTGTCTAATGGTCAAACTCTTCTTGGTCTCTTGTCTACTGTTGGAGGTGTGCCCTACATATACATAGCATTCATATGTTCTCATAACTCAAGGAGATTTTTGGTGCTTTTTACTGACACACAATGGGACCAGAGCAGTCTTGGTTTTGAGGGCCATAGAGTTCTCTTTGGCTTCAATAGTGTCAAAGCAGTCACAAACAGTCTATGAATGAGCAGGCTGTCTTCTTTATACTTTCTTCTGTAGAATAGGAATTTCATATATTTTCTACTCATCACAAACCACCTATTTTTTGTATTCCACCCCACTACTTAATAATGCAAAGCCATTCTAAATTCACCAGCCTGATTGGCAGACAGATGTACATTTCCAGAACTTCTCCTGGATCTTGGGCAGGTTGGATGAAAACATAGTAGATTCCCTGTGTTTGTGAGTTCTACACCTCACCAAGTTCAACTAAAACCCTGCATTTCTAACCTTGCTGGTGCACACCTTTAGAAATTATTATTATTCCCAACACAATACAGTACTACTATTTGTAAAACATTAAGGGTATGTGCAGTCTAAAGATGATTTAATAAATGTGAGGGATATGTGTGTCATATGCAGATGCTATGTTGCTTACATAAGGGAATGAGTAGATACAGAAGTGGGGTCTAGGAGTGGATCCCCACATGGGGAGGGCAACTCTATTCATCCACAACAAACTAACTTCTAAGCACAAAACAATATTGCTTTTATACTCATGTAATGTAATATAGCCCCACTGTTGTAACTATTAGAATAAGCACTGGTTCTCATCTTGGATACTTTTTGAAGCATAACTCAAATCAGCCATTCTGTGTGGGCATTCTTGTTACACATGGATGTTGCTGGGATTTACTTTGCTTTCTTCCTCAGTACAGGCTTGGTTAAGCTATCCTGCTTCTCACTCTTTCCTGCTTCCCTCCTGTCTCCTATATTCCACATACACTGAAGCCCTTTCAAGTTCTTGTGTCCACCATGATCGCCTTAAATTCTCACTGCAGCCTACATCTTAATTCATCTAAATAATGACTAATACTGTCTGGACTGTCAAACATAAGGCATCCTTACATGGCCATCATTAAGTGATCGAACCCAGAGTTTCTTTTTAAGTAGTTTTTCCCATAGTGGCACATCCAAGTGTTCTGAAGCTGCCCTTGAATGGCTTTCAAAGCCCCACCCTCAAGCAGGACGCTATCAACACCACAGAAATCTGCTGTTCTTTGGAATTCAAATTCCTAGTCCCACTACACTTGTTCTATAAAAGGAAAGTGGAAGAACATTGTTTATTCTTTAATTAAAGCCATAGCAACGACAACTGTTGACAGCCTGATTTACGCTGTGCTGTGGAAGAGAAGTGGGGCTTTGAGTGCCTCCGTGTGGGTGTCCTGCTGTGACCAGTAGTGTCAAAAACAGATTACTATTCCCAGCCTAGAGCCTCCTCAGTGGAGCTCTCTTCTTAAAGGTCAGTAGGTTGTCATAGTACAAAAAGATTTTGGAAAGAGGCAGACTCGACTTCACATTTATTGGATAAATTTTGAGCCTCTGTTCCATCTGCAAAATGGTGAGTCAAATGTTTATTATACGAGAAGGTGAAGGTGGTGTATGCAAAGGTATATGTCTCCAACATGGTAGGATCTCAAACCTGGTAGTTATTAACCCAGTAGTATTTCAGACAAGGCTGTCTTTGAATTCCAGACAGAGCACCATATGCCCTGCAATAACAGAAGCCAATGACATGTGCTTCTACCAATCTCAGAGATCCCAATTATTAGAAGAAAGAACACAGGCATTTTCTAAAGCAAAGGTCAGTGACTTTTTGCTTTTTCTTCTGAAAAACACTCAAAAGAAAACATTTTCACCCTGCCAGGCCATATAGTCACTGTTATAACTATTTGTTATTATTGTGTAGAGGGAAAAACTCACAGCTTTACCAAGTGCACAAGGTTGTGTGACAACAAAATTATTACAAAACCAGATGGCAGGTAGAATCGGCCTGGTACTGTAACTCACCACCTCTGATCTAGACTGTGTAGAATGTGACATAGTGATGGAATTTCAGAAGGCAATGTGTCAGGCCAATGTTCAGGTCACCTGTCTTTTGTTAGTCAAAGGGACTGTTTGGAGGGATTCAGACCACAAATCAACATGTGAAAATGAACCCGAGTTTACGTTCCCTTTAGGAGTGCTGCGACAAGTTTCATATCATCCTGGAATTCATATCATTCAGCACCAGCATTGGTTTTTTGGGGGATCAGAGAAAGAAACGGCAGAGAAAAGGCAGAGGCCCCACATCCAGGCTTGGACAAGAAGTGGAGGAAGTCTCGGAGGAGGGAGTAGCCCATAGCCATGTCTAGTCATGGGACAGTGGTGGATGTGTTTTTGCCTGGTGCCCATGTGAGGCCCTTAAGCCCTCTTCTAGCTTTCCTTTGGATAGTTTTCCTTGATACTCTTAAGAGCCAAACTGGACTTGGCACTTTCTCTCCTCCTTTTTAAAACTGGCTGGGATAGTTCCTTGCCTGGATGATTGGGTTCTAGGAACCTGTGTGGGGAGACAAGGGAATTGAAAAGGGACAGACAGAGACATAGGTACAAAGAAGCTGGGCTAGGGTGGATCACGTGCTCTGAAGGGGGATACACCAGCATCCTGTGGGATGAGGTGGTGGGCTTATTGCATACAGCTGATTCAGGAAACAGGTTAGTTGATTTTGGTAGGCAGTTTCTGTAGGGGAGAAGTCTCAGGTTTTAGTCACCCAGGAGGAGGAAGCTGGGGTTGATAATTAATGCATATGTTTTAGCGAAAGAACAATTGTGTATACCATCAGTATTTAGACCAGAGGAAGGCTTTGCCATTCCCATGTGTCTGAGGCGCTGGGACCCTTGTTGTGTCTGTTCTCAGATGAATAATATACATTCGCTCAGGATTTCATCTCCTCCCCACAGTACCTCAATGACAGGCGATGAGAAATTTAAGTATTATGCTTTCCCTGTGGCTGTCTATGATCTTAGTTCTCCATGCAACTAAAGTAATTTTTTCTAATATTTTTAAAACAATCTTAGTTTACAAACCAATCCCAGATCCCTTTTCCTCCTGCCTGTCTGCTTCCCCTAACTTCTCCCTACCCTAAGCCCCATCCATGCCTCAGAAAGGGTGGGGCCTTCCATGGAGAGTCAACAAAGTCTGTCACATCACTTGAGGCAGGACCAAGGCCTTCGCTCTTGTATCAAGGCTGAACAAAGTATCTCTCCATAGGGAATGGGCTTCAAAGAGCCAGTTCATGTGTTAGGGATAAATACTGACTCCACTGCTAGTGGCCCCACAAGCTTCTCAAGCCACACAACTGTCACCCATATTCAGAGGGCCTAGTTCGGTCGTATGCAGGTTTCCTAGCTGTCCAGAGTCAGTGAGCTCCCACTTTCTCGGGTCAGCTATTTTTGTGGATTTCCTAATCGTGGTCTTGACCCCTTTGCTTTAAGTCATGGTGATCTAATAAGATACAGGGGGTTATTCTAAGTTTTTTGTATCTGTTGATGTTTGCTTTGTTACCAAGTAGGTGATCAGTTTTTGAGAAGTTTCATGAAGTGCTAAGCAGAAGGTATATTCTTTTGTGTTTGGGTGAAATGTTCTATAGATGTCTGTTAAAATTAATTGACTCATAACATCTGTTAGTTTCCTTATTTCTCCGTTATAGAGCTGTCAGGTAGACTTGTCCATGGTGAGAGTTGGGTGTTGAAATCTCCCACTATACGTGTGTGGGGTTTAATGTATGATTTAAGCTTTAGAAGTATTTCTTTTACAAATGTGTGTGCCCTTGTGTTTGGGGCATAGATGTTCAGAATTTAGACTTTATCTTGATAGAGTTTTCCTGTAACAAATATGAAATGTCTTCCTTCATCTCTTTTGATTAGCTTTTGTCCGAAGTCTGTTTTGTTAGATATTAGGATAGCTATATCAGCTTCTTTCTTAGGTCCATTTAATTGGAAAATCTTTTCCCAGCCCTTTACTCAGGTGTAATGTCTGTTTTTGAAGTTGAGGTGTGTTTTTTTGTATATAGTAGTAGGATAGATCCTGTTTTCATATCCATTCTGTTAGGCTGTGCTCTTTTATAGGTGAATTGAATCCATTGATATTAAGAGATATTAATGACATGTGATTGTTAGTAGTTGCTATTTTTTGTTGTTGCTGGTGGTATTGCATACGTGTGTGTCTGTGTGTGTGTGTGTGTGTGTGTGTGTGTGTGCAGGCATAGTGGCACATGTTTTTAATTCCAGAACTAAGGAGGAAGAGGCAGGTGGGTGTTTGGAGTTTGAGGCTAGCCTGGTCTACATGTCTACATAATAAATTCCAGGACAGCCAAACAAATAAACATAAAACAAAAGAACATTTTGGATTTGGTCCTGCTGTTATTCAACCATGGCCCTTTCACATTCAAAAGGCCAATCCAACAGTTGTTCAGTCCATGAGGCTGGATGCCTGGAGGATTTTCAGAGAGCTATTGGTCTTCATTCTACAAGAGAATTCTTAAGAAGTAGGTTCTACTAGCAGTGAGAGAATACCTCAGCACCAGGATGGATGAGTTTTCTAGCAAGAGGGAAAACATACAAGCAAAAGGCAAAGTTGCTTCTTCCACGTCCTTTATTTAGGCATCCATCAGAAGGTGTGGGTCTTTCTGCTTCAAATAACTTGATTAAGAAAAATGCTCAAAAGCTTACCCAGTATTTTGTTTTCAGTTGATTCCAAGTGCAGTCAAGTGGACAAACAAGATTATTCTTTACACTGAAACACGCATATTCCCTACCACCTCAGTTTCTTCTGGAAATGTCTCCTTACCTTCTCCAACTTACTATGAATGCCATTTCCTGTTATGAATGTCTCATACTTTCTGTCTCCCAAAAGTTATGTACACTTCCTGGTCTCTTGGTATTGGTACTTTTGACCATCATACTTATGTGGAGATGACCACTACTGGCTTCTCCACTGCCCTGCATGGACTATCTCTTGAGGTTCCTGGGAACAGAAGATCAGTCAGACAGAGAGAGTTGGCCATGAGGCTTCAGGGAGTCTTCTTCTTGCCCTTTGCTACCATCCCATTGTGTGTTCCCTCATTTGTAGGTATCTTACTGTTTTAAAAGCATGCAATATTGTTTTCAGTCATGTGTGGTAAGAACATGTGTAGGAAGAGAAAGAACATTTTACAGTCACATAAACAGGAAACATTAAAATGCCATGTATAGCCATACGTGTTTGGTCGCAAGGCTTCAGGGTTGAGAAAAAGGCAAAAGAGCCATTCAGGGATATGCATGGTGAGCTAAGCTTGTTCATCAGAGCATGGGTGGAAGAGTTGCTGATGGTTGTCTGTCACCTGTTCTGAGATGATTAGGAAAAGGAAATGAGAGCATGGTGGTGTGGCCTAAAGGAGCTCCCTCACAGAGGCAGTGATGGCAAGAGCTTGCTGTGAGTTGTATTCTAGCTCCATTCTATCGCTGTGATAAAATACTCTCACCGAAAGCAACTTGGGAAGAAAGGGGTTTTGTTTTAGCTGACACTCTGTTCTCCTTAGACTGCAGTTTCTGTGTTCTGACTTGGAGCAAATATTCCCCAGAGGGTTTCACCTCCATGATGCTGTGCTCTTATTAATCACACCTGATTTTTTCCCGCCTCAGCTAAGCAGCGTCTATTGTTCCTGTAAAGCACAGAGGGGATCTCCCTACCCGTATTGCTCTCTTAATCACAGATGGCTCTTCAGCACCTGCTGACTAGAAACTACAGATTATTAATTCGAATGTATGAGAAGAATGCCCCAATAGCTGTTGCCTCCTTTGTAGCTTCACAAGCCAGGCTTCATTGTCTGCACTTCTTACAACATTCTTATCTTCCAAGTTCTCACAGAACAGCACATTCAGCTCTCAGAACTCAGAAGCATGTCCAGCTTAAGGTTGCAAATAATTACATAACCCTCCCCCAAAATAACATATAAAATTATACGACAGCTACACTTCACTCTTGACACCAGTTTCTGTTCTAGTCTGATTTCTACTGCTGTTGTAAAACAGTCAGGCTAAAATCAGGTTGAGGAATAGCTGACCATCAGAAATAGACTATCATCGATCAAAATCAGACTGGAGCTCATGAAAGAACCCTCAGGGACCCCTGCTTACTGGTTTTCTACCTGGCTCTCTCTTCCAACTGTCTTACACAGCCTAGAAGCACCTGCCCAGGGATGGCACCATCCGCAGTGTGCTCCATCCCACATCAGTCTCCAATCAAAACAGTTCCTTCCAGACATAACCACAGCTCAATCCTACTGAGGCAATTCTTCAGTTGGGGTTCCCTTGGTTCACTATGAATAGTGTCGAGAGCTGAAGGACAAGTTGTTGTTGTTGTTTTTTTTTTATGAGAGTCAAATTCTATAGAAAGTTGTTTGTTATGTCTAGGAATTTGCTAAACCTAGGAAGGAGATCAGTCCCAACTAGACTGAAGGTCGTCAAAGCATCAAAATCAAAGGCGTACTTCATTAGCCTACCCTTAATTACACATCTGAGTTCCATCTCTGTCTCAGACATGATTTTTATTACACATAGCATGCTACACCTTTTCATCATACAGTTAATATCACAATGGAGTTATCATGATAGGTGTTTCTGTCCTACATTGGACTATAATTTTAATATACACATACATGAGGTACATTTTCTCCATTGTCTGCCCAGCCTAGTGCTTGGTAAGTACTTAATAAAGACATTGATTGAACTAACACATCTTGAACACTCAATCTTTTATTGATAAAATAGGGTAAGAAAGTAATAGCTTTTTCCACGGGTCATATATACAACATGCTTAGCATGAGTGAAGCCCCTAGTTGGTGCACAGCAATGGACTCTGATGTCATGAAACCTTAGTAACAGCTGCAATCTGTTCCATGAGGGATTGAAAGCTTGTGTACAAGTATGAAAGTGTAAATACACATACATATGTTTTGGGTTTTTTTCATTTGCCCCATGATGCTTACTTGTGCCTTCCTGTCGATCTTTGGAAACTGTAGAGTAGAATAAAGAGTATCAGCTTGCTTGTGGGTAAACTGGAGGCTGCTGGGAATTCTGGTATCCACCAAAGTCTCTTGGGATACAACTGAAGATTTGGGGCATTCTAGGACACAATGGGAGCTGATGGAGGTAGATGAGGATGCTGAGATGTAACTGAGGTTGTAGGGATTCTGGGATACACCTAAGGCTGTTAGAGTGGATGGGTTATACGTGAGGAGTCTAGGGTTATCTAGGATGTACCTGAGGAAGCTGGAGGTAAAAGGATGCTTCATCTTCCTTGCTGTTCACTCATTTAGCTTGGATTTGAATTTCTTGATATTTAAATCTTCACTCTGACAAAGAGTCATCCTTGTGTCTCCCCAAAGTCTCAGGAATGAAGCCAGACCATGTTTGTTCAAAGACTTTGAGCTGAAACACCATCTGGCAAGCCATGTTGGGTCATCTTGACTCTCCTGCCTCAGACTGTCTGGTGTTCCAAGCAGGTGCCCAGTTTACTTCTTGGAGACAAGAAGCCTCCCCAGTCACAACTCCCTTAATCACATGAACCTGACTGGTGCTGTACTACTTGTGACCTTCTAGTCCATTTAGAATTTGTCAATATTCTGGTATAAAACAGAACCATATGCATTCGACAATTTTTTACGGGGTTCAAACAGGATGGGTAGCATGGCTACTAGTTACTTGGGGATACAAGAGTGAAGAAAACAGCTCCAGCCACTTCTTTCAAGCTTGTATTCAGTGGGGAGTAAGGCCATGAGAAGAAGTAAACAGATAATTTTATGAGATGAAAGGCTCAAGGATATGGTCAAGGATGAGGCATCTGCTTATGTCCTCGACCGTCTGAGCAAGACCCTCTCCTTCAGGCTCTTCCCACCCTTCTCTCTGACCCCTTGGGCTTCATTTGCACCAGGTCACTCTAGTTCCAGGGTGAGACAACACTGCTTCTTGCTCTGCATAAACTGAGACTTAACCTCAGCTACGGAGGGATGACACTAGTGCCTGCACCCTGAGACTCCTGTGACTGACGAAGATGGAGTATGCACAAGTCTCAGGATAGCTATCCCCATGGGAACGTGCACTTTCGCATGTTTCCATACTGCATATGGTGCTTGAAATCCCATTCCCTGCTTTTGTATGCTGCTCTCAGCAGCATCCCCATCTCCCTCGAGCCCTCATGCCCTCCTTGTAAGAGCCCTCCAAACAACCTTTCACTATTTTTCCTGGCCAGAGTCACCTCTGCATGTTGTTCATGATAGATGCGCCAGTCCCTGGGAGACAGAAACTCTGTCTTTCTCGGCTCTGATTTCCCCAAAGAGCCAAGTACACAGGTATTTGTGTGTCTGTCAAAATCTTCAGGATGAATGAATGAAAGTGCAAGATACGTGCTGTGAACCACATATGATTCTACTGCCCGAGTCAGTTTCTGAAAACCCCGAGCGGCAGACTCACAAAGATGAGGCCTGGAGGTTTATTAAAGGATGGTGGCCTGGGGCTGTAGGGGATGGATGGCTTCTTTGAATTTTAGTCTTCTAGTGACTCTGGATCCCAGGAGGAACACACAGCTTGTTTCACAGACAGCAGGAACAACAGCTCAGCATCCTTGCAAGGTAGCGAGCTGGACTGGGTGAACTCTACTAACCCCAGACTCTGCCTGTGTTGTTTGATAGGGAATTTTGAATCCCAAAGTCAATGAGAGCTACAGAACTTCATCGTGTGGCAGCGGAATGTGAGAACGGAATGTCAGAGCTGAAGGGAGGCGGCTGTGTTTGTGTTCTCCACCTGTCAGTTCCCGCTTCTACAAAACCGGCCATGTTACTGGAATGTGTCTTGCATCCATTTCCTTGTTTGTAAAATCCTATGCTTATTTTGAAGAGTTTCTGTGGAAACTACGTGTCACCAAACATACAAAAATACCATAGTGTGGAATTAAAACTGGCTCCATATGGATGAATTGAGACACTATGAAGAGAGAGTTTCAAAGATGCTTGGGTGCTGTGGTTCTAAAAGTAGAGAATAGGACCTATACTAACACTGCTGGGTCAGAAGCCTACATGGTCACCTGTAGTTCTTTTTGCTTAGGTGTTTCAGTGAAGAGGTATCCTGTGAAAATTATTCCAGGATGGTGAAGAAGTGTGCCCCAGATGTCCAAGTGGGTAACAGTCAGGGCTGCTGTTTGGGTTGGAATCAAGTTCTCTCTTATTTTCCCTCTTAAGCTACCATAGTACAAAGCAATTCTTGCCTGCAGCCCGTCACATTTTCTGAATGCTCTTTGTCTCCACATATTTCCTTGACATTAATCTCTTCCACGGCCACTTCTTTGTTTGCATTTCTTTTTTCTTTTTCTTCTTTTTTTTTTTTTACATTATTTTCACACATTGTCTTGGTCTTACTCTCTGTTTCAAAGCAAACTAAAAAGAAAAAAAAAAATCCCGAGTTTAACCTCTTTCTGGATCTCTGGCTTGACGCTCCCTCTGCTGAGAGTTATTTTGCTGGGAAGGTGAAAAGGTCCTATAGATGAGGGGTCAGTCTTGAACAGTGTCTTTAGTGGTGGCCAAACATCAGCAAGCCCTAGTAGTACCTGCAGGACTTGCTGGGCCTTTCTGCATAGCTTCTGCTGTCATAGGTTGGGTAGAAGCAAAGGACTTGCATTTCTAAGATGTTTCTTTACTAAAGACAGAATTTTCTAGTACAGTATCACATTTTATGTATTTGTTTGAAACCTTAAGACATATTATCTGTGCATAGTTTGAGTTTACAATATAATAATTTAATATATTACTATATATATTGGTCAATCAAGGTGTTTCAAATTTCCATCTTCCTGTGTAAGCATCAGTTCTATGTGTTGGATCCTTTTGCTTATTTTGAATGACATAAAAATTGTGGTGGCCTCTATTCACTCTACGGTCATACTTCAGCATTGCACCTAGCTTGATCTGCTTCATACCAAGGTAATAAAACCTCATATTAAGAGGCGAGTGCGATGGGAATGAGGCTTTAGTTTTCTATTAATATGAAAGAAATTCTAGAATTCTAGCTGCAAAGCTTCCCTTTGCTACTACAGATGTTTTGCATTCTAGAGAATGCACATTGAATACATCACATTAATTATTCCTGGGGGATGTGAACTAATATCTACTTATCCCAGACGGGGCACCAGTACCAGATCAATGTAAGGATGCCATCCAAGTTGAATCAGTGAATTTGCTGAGCTCGTGTATAGAGCTTGGGAAAGGGACTACTTGAAGAAAGAAGGTGACTCCATTGCTACTCTTCAGTGTCCCCTCATCATGGATTAGGGCCTTATAGAACTGGCATCATAGAGTCCAATTTTCAGGTAAACTTTTATTTCCTATAGATCATATATTTCCCAAGGCCCATGGTGACTCCTTTTTAGTACCCAGCCTGTTTCGAATATCAGGGAAAAGGGGTTTGGGGACTGGAGAGACCTTCCTGGGAAGACTTGGGGAGGTCTTCTGGAAGTTTTACCTTGCTTCTTGAGCCCAATACAACGTTTTTGAGTTGCATCCCTTGAACTGGGTGTCTGGTGATAAGACTCTCTCTCCAGGATGTGGAGTAAAAAGAATGCTACAGCTGGTGGGAATGCAAACTTGTGCAGCTACTTTGGAAACCAGTATGGCAGTTTCTCAGAAAATTGGGAATCAATCTACCTCAAGACCCATCAGTAACACTCTTGGGCATGCTCAATCACATCACAAGGACACTTGCTCAACTATGTTCATAGCAGCAGTATCTGTAATAGTCAGAACCTGAAAACAACCTCGATGCCCCTCAACCAAAGAATGGATAAGGAAAATGTGGTACATTTACATAATGGAGTATTACTCAGTGGTAAAAAGCAATGACATCATGAAAATTGCAGGCAAATGGATGGAACTAGAAAAAAGATCCCAAGTGAGGTAATCTATACCCAGAAAGACAAACATGGTATGCACTCACTCATAAGTGGATATAAGATGTGAATCAAAGGATAACCAGGCTACAGTCTACAGCCCTAGAGAAACTAGGTATCAAGGAGGACCTTAAGAGGTATACATGGGAATATATATAAAATCTCCTAGGTAAACAGGGAGTGAGCAGTGGGGGTGAGGGGGTGGGGATAGGGAATGGGAACATGAGGGATCAGGATAGTTGAGTTGGGAGAGAGATGGAGATAGAGTAATGAAAGAGATATCTTGATAGAGGGAGCCATTATGGGGCTAGGAAGAAGTTTGGTTGGTGCTAGGGAAACTCCCAGGAATCTACAAGGATGACCCCAGCTAAGACTCCTTGCAATAATGGAGAGGGTGCCTGAACAGGCCTCCTGTAAATCAGATTGCTGACTACCCTAATTGTCATCATTGATCTATCTTCCACTAATTGATGAAAGAAGATTCAAAATTCCACAGTCAAACATTGGGCTGAGCTCTAGGGGTCCAGTTGAAGAGAGGGAGGAGGGATTATATGAGCAAGGTCATCAAGATCATGATGGGTAATCCCACTGAAATAGTTGACCTGAGATCATGGAGCTCACAGCCTATAGACCAACAGCTAGGGAGCCAGCATGAGAACACTGTAGGCCCTCTGCATGAGGGGTGATAGTTGGGTAGCTTGGTCTGATTGTGGGACCCCTAGCAATGGGACCAGGATCTGTCCCTGGTACATGAGCTGGCATTTTGGAACCTATTCCCTGTGGTGGAATGCCTTGCTCAGCCTTGATGCAGGGGGCAGAAGCATGGTCCTGCCTCAACTTGATATGCCCTTCTTTGTTGACTCCTGTGGTAGGCCCTTACCCTTTCTGAGGAGTGGATGGGCAGGTAGAAAGGGATGGGGGGAATGAATGGGAGAAGAAGAGAGAAGGGAAACTGGTCGGTATGCAAAATAAATTTAAAAATTAATACAAAGAAAGACTCTCTGTACATTCTCATAACCTCATATGGGAAGAGAAAGACCTTGCCATTGTGCAAAATTAGTACTCATTGCATGGTGCAGCACTTGGCAGACAATAAACCTTCAGCACTAATTGATGGGGATGAGTGAAGTGAACTATCCATAACTCAGTGCTGCTGAGTAAATCATCTGTGAGAGAGAACTGAGAAATACTATCTGATGCTAGGTCGAGGATGGGGGATCCTGGGAAAGATGTCCTCATCTAAAGGGCTCTCTTATGGCTTGTGCGCGCATGCGCATGCGCGCGCGCACGCGTGCGTGTGTGTGTGTGTGTGTGTGTGTGTGTGTGCGTGTGTGTGTGCAGTTACAAAAAAAATGGTAGCTAACCCAAGAATGCATCATCAAGGTCATGAATGAAGCTTATCCAGGAGTTTGAACTTCAGTTCCTTCATTTAAAATGGGGTGGAGTAATTTGTACTGTACAGATTTAGTTGACTGGATTTTGAAGCTGATTCCAGTTATCATTGGCAGAGGAATGAAAAGAAAGGGCAAGTAGTGAGTTTCCAGTCTTGAATAAATTGTCACTGTGGGGTGTTAATTAATTAACTGGGGACTTCTGAAGCCAGGGTAGAATCTAAGGCAGCCCCCTACCCCCAACCAATACTGCCCATCACTGGTTCTTCCTGTTGCATCCTAGAGATGTGATCAGACGTTGACAATGTCTGGGATGCAGGGCTGCCTTGACCCCTTAGAGAAAGAGGCCTCTGTTTACACATCTCCCTTTTCTCCCTCATTAGTCTGAGCTTCTTGGGGCGATTTCTTTAATCTCATCTCTTTCGTAGGAATCCCATAGCCAGCCCTTAGCGTGTGTTCTTTGAATGACTTATGATGATCAGAAACATGCATTAAATTTTCAGTGCGATGTCCAACACTTAGAAGGTGCTTCGTGATGATTTCACAAGGAAATTATCACACAGTATGGGGCCAGGGAAAGAAACATACATTCAAAGGTTTAACTTTGAGAAGGATTCCGAACAGAAGGATGGCTGCCCTTCAGAATGCTGTTAGTGTAAGTGGTTCTCAACCTTCCTAATGCTGTGACCCCTTAATGCAGTTCTTGACCCCCAACCATAAAAGTGTTTTCATTGCTATTTCCTAACTGTGAGTTTGCTACTGTTATGAATCATAATGTAAATATCTGATATACAGATTATCCGATAGGTGACCCCTGTGAAAGGGTCACTTGATCTCCCAAAGGGGTCTTAACCCCTACGTTGAGAACTACTGACTCATACCATTTATTTGCCAGGTTCCTTTGAGATACATCCATATAGTGATATGTAGTCTGCATCTGATTTCCCCTAGAGAATCATATCATTGAATACTTGCAAAAGCACTTGAGGTTGGGAGCAATGAAATTGCTTCCTCTGGTGTGTGGTGCCAACCAGCCCAGCAGGCATCCAGTCACACATGTTTCCAAATAGAGTGACATGTCAGTTTGGGTAAATTAATTGTTCCTCATTCTCCCACCTAGAGATGTGGGTCCATTTGCCAGTGTGAGCACAGACAGAGCTTGGCATCAAGATCAAAGGAAGAGAGTCTGACATTCTCTAGACATGAGCCCCATCACTTCATTCTACCATTCTAAATCATAGATCTGATTTTTTTTTTGGTAGTTTATATGGGGGAATCTGAGACTTTCAATGAAAACATTTCTGTAAGGAAACTGGTTTGTGGCTGTAGGACTGATTTTCCAACCCAATGACATGTCAACTTTATACAAAGATGCTTTGAACTTTGATACCCAAGATGCCCAACAGGTTATTCTACCACACTTGTCCCTTACTCTGTAATAGGGTGTTGAGTAGTTTAGAAAAGGAATTTGATGCTGTCCTTATGGAATGTATAAGGTCTTTGGGAGAACAGACTATGCTGTTCAATGGAAGCTGACTAAGATATCATTCTGTATCACCAAAGTGGAAAAATTTGGTATGTACTAAAAGCCTTTAATCTGCAAATGATGAAAACCACGTATGGCTTCTAGGGAAGTCAGATATAATAGATCATCTAAAACATAATTTTATTAATGGTATTTGTTATAATTTCATACATGTGTACAAAGTATTCTGATATTCCTCTCCCATCTCACCAGTATCCCATCCATCTTTCTCCTCCCGACTCTCTCTCCCATGTCCGTAACTACTTGGCTTGTTTTGTGACTTAATGTGTCTAATCAGGCTCATGGGAGTGACCATGGGTTTAGAGCCTGGTGGGCTCTGCAGTGGCTGTACTAATGGTTTGCCCTCCTAAAAACAACCAGTTGCCAATAGTTGAGTGTTTAGGCTAGATGAGTGTTCAAACAGTGCCACTGGGCATCTCTCCTCTATTTTACTCTTCAGTTCTAGCCAGATCTTCTTCATAAAGAGAAAGGATGGGCAGAGTCCTCTCTAGAGTCTTCACATCACCAGCTCAGAAGAGCCTGCTTTCCCAACAAATTTCTAGCAAATATCCTCCACTACGCTAGTAGGCACTGTGGGTGATATCTCATTCAGGAAGCCCAGACTGGCATTCGGGATCAGAAAATCCACATGGACTAGTGTCTGGTTGTGAAAAAAAACTGGTGTTTGCTTGCAGAAATAGCCTCATATAGGGGCAGTGTGTTACAGCCAGCAGCAGTGAAGACCTGGAAGGGGAGAGGAAGAATGTCTGGCCTCACAGTTGGCTATGAATAGTGTCTCCTCATTAATCACCTACTGGCTGCCTCAAATTGATCTGAAATTGCTAGTAGAGCCTCGTTGTACAAGCTCTGGTGTCAGATTGCTTTCATTCAATCAGCTCTGTGACCCTGGGCGAAAAGACCTTGACTTTCTGGGGCTCAGTCTCCCATACTGTAAAAAGTAAACAACACCCTTGCTGTTAGAACTAAAGCCACTAAAGTAATGCCTGGAAAACAGTCATCCCTGTGCCCTGGGCAAGGTTTAGGCATTATGTTTAATCATCTGCGTGGCAGAGGTCAGTAGAGTCCTTCCTGTTCAGAGTAAGTAGTCTGTAATATTGCTCTCTCTGAGTCCGGACTCTATGACTTTTCCCATTACCATATCTTTCTGTTAGAAGGCGCATAATCAGAGAGCAAAGGCAGGGTCAAATGTGTGGATGTGTCTGTGTTCTCCTTCATGTGCTTGCCCTGGTGGAGTTGGGTTTTTAGATCACAACATCACACCAGGGTAAAATTTTGAATCAGAAAGATCTCAATTCTGGTCCCATCTCATAAGCCACTTTTATCACCCACATTATGAGGTGGGCGATATTTCTCAATATCATATAGTTGGTGCTAAGGCACAGATTTGAACTTTGTCTTTCTGATTGCAGAATAAGAAAACCACAGTGTAGGAGCAGGAATTCCTTAGGAATCTCTAGCGATTTACTGAAGAAAGATAAAAGGCAATATATGTTTCCCTGTCCTCAAATACCCTCAAGTCTTCAGGCACTGTTTGAATGGAGGGTTTTCCTTGCCCTGCACTTACCTTGCCCCCCTTTGACACATACCAGAATTTCATCCTATGCAGGGCTCCCAGAAGTCAGAGGACCCATGTTTAAACACAGGAGCCTTGACACTCAGGCCCTCCTGCGATCAAATGCAGCCTTTCCTCTCACTGTCCCCATCTCAAGCTCCCTCTGGAATGCAGAATTTAGTGGCAAGAGTCTGGTCAGATATTCCCACACACCCATGAATTAGGCCAGAGCAGAGTGTCTTTTTGCAAAGCTGAAGATTCTCACATCCTTCTCTGGTTGACAGGCACACTGGTGACAACAATAGGACCATTGGAGGTTTCTGTCTGCTTGAGTCCCCATCACCTGCTCAGTATGGCCTTTCCTGCCGCCTCATTTCAAATCATCCACCTCCCCTATTCTTCAACCCCCCTCTGCTCTAGGTATATTTTTCTTAATTATAATGATCTTCACCTAACTTGCCCACGGTATAATTTCCATTTCCAACTGCCTGTCTCCCCTGCTAGAAAGGAACCTCCCCAAACAGGTTGTTTCTGTTTTAATTACTGCTTTATCCCCACAACTTAGAGGGGAGCTGGCATTATGGATAGAGGCACGAATGAGCTCAGTATTCATAACACCTGTGCAAAGGTGGTTTATTGTTATCCGAACTTAAGCCTGAAATTCATTCGAGGGGTAGTTTTTAGTTCATTTGTCTCTAAGCCTCCAGTGTCATAAAGTGCAGCTTTCAGAGACAGGACAAATGCCCTCGCTGTCATCTCTGGCCCCTCCTGTCTGGGCTGCATGCCCATCAAGGTACTTCAGGTCAACTCGGCCGTAGCCCTGTGGCCTGGCCATCATTGTTTCTTCTTTGCAGGGTCCATAAATATGTTATTTCAGCCTGGACATTGATGTTTTGGATAAAATTTTGTCCTCGTTCAGAAGCACATTAAGCTGAAATCACGTGCGTTCTGCAATGGTATTCATTTTTATGGAGGAGAATATGCCGGCTGGAACACCTTTTCCACCCTCAAACTCCACAAGCACCTTTGAAGCCAGGTCTGGTCACACTCGATCTGATCACCAGACATTCCAGGTGGTTCTGCGGCAGTCCTTCATGATCCGGGACGTGATTTTCAGATGGAGTTTGTTTTGCCACGGCTCTGCCTCTTAGGCTCAGCAATTACATTTCATTAACAGGGAAGCATAAGCCATAAATCATTGATCAGAAACAGGTTGTTAATGGGTCTGTTTAAAGTGTCTGCTGGCTGGCAGGGCAGGGACTGCAAATTGATGGATGCCTGGGCGCAAACCCTACCCAGGTAACCCATTAAAGCATTACCGCTAATAATTTCCACTAATATTTATTGAGCTAGTTTTCTCTTGGTCTGTAAGTACCTTATCCTCACAGCAGCCCTTAAAAAGACTAGTCCCATCTTACTGATGGAGAAATTGAATTCCAAAATATCTTAGCAGATGGCTGAAATTCGCAAAACTGACAGGTGCCCAGAACAGGCTTCAAAACCACTAAGGCTCCAGGCATTCTACTGTCCAGATCTTCATCATCTGGGTGAGGGGTGACAAGGGTTGGAGTCACCAGCCAACTGTCTGTGGCAATGCCCCTGTCCTTAACCTCACTCCACCCCATCCCCTACACTCATGCCGGTACCTCTGTGCAGATGAGTCCTGTTGAAGCTTTGGGGGATTGCAGAAGAAAGTCAGACTCTGCAAGATTGAATTCTAACCTGTGTCTCCATCCAGCTGAAGCTGACCAGCGCGGCCGGGCTTCTGGCTAATGCATCTGACTTTTCGTGCATGCCTGTTTTCTGTGGAGCAGAGTGGTGGCAGCTGGGCCCACTCACATCCTATTAACCTTGTCTGGTGGAATGACACCTGGCTGTGCTGAAGCCCGGGATCCTGTAATTAGGAATGTAAACAACTCCAGCTTCTGCCTGTCTTGGCTGGCATTGTGCCTACCTGCAGTTCGCCCATCCCCCTGCCAAGCATCCTGAAAGAGATGCTGCTTTCTTCGGCCTGCAGCCTGAGGCAGATGCAAGTACCTTTTACTTTGAGGTCTTTTGTTGATCTGCTAATTCGCCTCTGATGTTTTCTAGACTTGACCTTAATCTGCCTCTGATGTTTTCTAGACTTGACCTTACGCGAGCTATCTGTTGCTGTTCTGTGGATAATGAAGTGGGTCTTTGGGGATTGTGAATGTCTGACCTTAAGTGACGACGTTAATGAATCTGTAGAACAGCGTGTTGTTTTGCTTGTGTGGTTCAAAGGTAAACTGAGGCAAAATATCTGTTGTGTGCCCAAGACAGATAATAACACAAATCCCACTTTAAAACAATGCGCTTAAACTAAGAGCAGTTCCTGAAATGAATCTGACAAAGTTCATGCTTCACTGAGGTAGGAAGTAGCAAACTTACGTGATGACATTCATGCCGAGCTAAGGAAATACCCCAGTCAGCTCAGGACAATTCATAAGGCCTTGTCTGTAAGACTCCAATAGCTCCCAATCCACCACCCCAGAGACTGAGCCTTTAAGACATGTGTCTTAAAGGCCCATAAACATCCAAACAGTGGCAGAGATAAAGCCCAAGAATGGGTAATTTACAAGAGGTTAATTTTGACTTGTGGTTTTAAAGGGCAGGAACTCCAAAATTAACTGGCTATATCTTCAGCATGCTGTGTCTGCTCAGATATGCACAGCTTTGTAATAACCCACTTGGCCCCAGAAAAGCAAAAGACATTAGTCCTTGTGTGGTGGCTGGGATTCTTTCATTCAGACACTGTCTACAATGTCTTTCCACCCTGCATATCGAGGTGTTAAGTTTCAAGAAGGGTTTCAGTGGGGACAGAGCATATTCAAACAATTGCAGGCTTGCTGTTCTCCCTGTACGGGATGATAGGGAGACACAGAGCATGCCTGCCTCATTACTGACTTAATATGCAACCCCAGTTCTCTTATCATCAATAACATTGATACCAACTAATTTAAGCCCACTGAACCAGCAAGCTCTAGCTGCAGATGTGTTTATGAGCTGGATACCAAGTAGATATCTTAACTAAGTGCAACATTTCTTGCTTCAATTAATGCAAAAGGTAGCAACTCAAAGGAAATATTAGGGGCATTAAGTTTTATATTGGTTCCATTTGTTATATATGATATATAACACTTTTATTCATTTTATTTTCATGTGGACAGCTACTAAGAGCAAGGGATTTTTCTGTGGTGACCATGACCTAGGAATTACTGTCAAGTCAAGACAGATTATCTTTAACCCCTGAGCTGCCAGTGTCTCCGAGGAAATAGGGTGTTGTTTGCTTTATTAAGGGCAGTGAGATAGATCAAGCTAGTGAACTGCAAAAAGCAGCTCTATGAGAAACACGTTTTTTAGAAAGAAGAGGTGAGGTGGTGGAGAACACACATGTGTGAAGCACCCACTGGGTGCCAACCCTGTGCTGACACCTCTCCACACTGAGCAAATCCCCAGGAATCTCACAAGGTTGGCTACAATGTTGTCTGTTATATAGAAACTGCACAGGCAAGGCCTGAGGATATGGCTCAGCCATCAACGTGCTTGCTTCGCAAACACGAAACCCTAAGTTTGATTCCTCGTATCCACATAAAAGGCACAGAGTGGCCACTTCATATAGTATGATTTTATAATTGTTTCGTTGTTATTCGTTATTTCCATTAGTCCCTTCCTGTGCAGACTTCATTAAACTTTATCCAAGGTGTGTGTGTGTGTGTGTGTGTGTGTGTGTGTGTGTGTGTATGTGTAGGAAAAACTTAACATATGCAGAGTCCTGGGTTATTCATGGTAGGCCCTCTGTAGGTGTTGTTGGACTATTCCACGGCATAGGTGTTAACTATTGTACGTGTGTTTACAGCGCACAGATATTCAGTTCACACTACCTGCATTTTTCTTAGGACATGATTTTATGACAGAGCCCTTCCCTATTATCACAATACCACTTATTTTTTATTTCATGTAGTCTTTTTTGGTACTCTTGCTCATTTAGATTTATTTTTTCAATCTTGTTATAACTGGTTCTCTTTATTTCCCCCTTTATCATACTTGTGTTCCCTATATATTGTTTCATACAGGATTATGATGAGCACATAACATAATTTTTATTTATGACTTGCCATTTTTATCATGTTAGTATCGCCTCTGAAATAATTTCTGCTGTTGGTAAGTGTAGATAACTTGATCTTATTTGTTTCTCTTTAACACATATTCACTTCTTTAAGTATGTTATTTGTTTCCAATGCTAAGTCAAAAAACTCTCCATTATAAGATGTTAGTAATAACAATAGAAATCTAACTTGTACCTAAGTACCCGTGGGACGTGTAATATTGGCAAAATACAGCTAAATGAATATTTAAATATGAACAAAAGTTCTTTAGGAAGGCAGAGATACCTCAGTGGGTAAAGTGTCTACCACACAAGGCTGAGGACTGGAGTGCAGATCCTCTGCACCCAGGGTAAGTATTGGGTAGGTGTAGTGGCTCAACAGTAATCCCAGTACTTGGAAGTCAGATACAAGGCATCCCTGAAGCAAAGTGACTAGCTAGACTAGCCCCATCGACAAGCTCTACACATGAACTGAGGGGAGGGAGCAGAACTTAAGGCTCAAAGAACTGTATCTTCTATCCCGAAGTCATGTAGCTGAGGGGTGGACCTAAATTTGTCTTTTGTTCCTTTTTCTCACTGCGCATTGTTATTTCCACTTTAGTGTCTTTTTTTTTTTTCTGGAGTGTCATGTATTACTAAAGAAAGCAAAGTCCTATGAACTGTACATATATACAGACATCACACATACACACATACTTACATACACAGTCTCAGTTTCATCAATTTTCTTAAATTATTTATTCAATCCTTTTTATCAAAGGACTAGCTGAACATAGCGGACAATGAGGAATACTGAGAATTCAAGAACAATTGCAGTGGGTTTTTGATCCTACTGCACGTACTGGCTTTGTGGGAGCCTAGGCAGTTTGAATGCTCACCTTACGAGACCTGGATAGAGGTGGGCAGTCCTTGGGCTTCCCACAGGTCAGGGAACCCTGATTGCTCTTCGAGCAGATGAGGGGGGGGGACTTGATCGGGGGAGGGGGAGGGAAATGGGAAGCGGTTGTGGGGACGAGGCAGAAATCCTTAATAAATAAATAAATTAAAAAAAATAAAAATAAAAAAAAAGGCAGTGTATAGCTCATACCACATTGAAAGGGCCAGGAATCGTGGTACTTTTCTTGTAACCGGTGAATAATACTATGCTATTTTAGAAACTGTGGCTTCATGGAATGACTGTGAGCATAGAAATCAGTAAGACTTTAAAGAAGGTTCTTCCCATCTTGCCTGTGCAGAATCTTAACAGTGTGTTTTAGAAAATCAAGATATGTCTGTGCAGGGAACAGATGCCAAATTAAAGTGATTGAAATACATGTGGGAATTTTCAGTCTGTGTACCTGCAAAGCTCACAGGTCAAAATGACTGGGTCCAGGGACTCAGCTCCCACAGTCATGGCTGCCTTTTGTCCTAGCTCTCAATTATGTTTCCATCTACTGCACTCTCTCTGAGGTTGGCTCTATCCATAGAACGATCTCTGCAAGGACTAGGGTTCCAGTTGACTCTTCATCTCCTCAAAGGAAGTGTCTTTTGCCCCTGAAATAAAAGTGTGACGTTGTCTAGAACAAGCTTGACTGTGATCCCTTGCCTGTCTCTGCACCAATCATCTTGGGCTGATTATAAAATAGAGAGACTGGTGTAACTCATCAAATGCAGTCACTAGGTGTGCAAGGACGGAATGTGGTGAGGGCCATTTTCCCAAGATGAATTAGAGTTATCAAGGGCGAGAAAATGCGGAACGTTCACCAGGATGTTTCTACCACAGACATTGAGCAAGCTGTTTACCCACGGTGAGGCATAGTTTTCCAATTCTGAGAGAAGAAAAATATATACACTTGCTCCATTGGGTGTGTGTGGACACAAGTGTAAATGCATGTGCAGACTGACAGTTATGTCAGATGACTTCCTTGATCACTTACTTCAAGCTTGATTAATAAAAACTCAGAGAGAGAAATTGAAGTTCAACATGAAGGTCAGAAGAGCAAAACAGTCAGCCACTGGCTTTTACCTCTACCTCAGTCCAAAATGGCGATCCTGCCTCCAAGAATCTCAGAATGAGACTGAGCTTGAAAGCTGTTTCCTCCCATTTTATGATCCTCTCTAATTCTGGGATTAAAGATGTGCACCACTGGGATTTTTAAAGGCATGCACCACCCAGTTTCTATGGCAACTAATGTGGCTACTGGGATTAAAGGTGTGTGTTACCACTGCCTGGTCTGTAAGGCTGACCACTGGGGCTCTTTTACTCTCTGATCGACACGCAAGTTCATTTTCTAAAATGCAAATAAAATACCACTGCACTTAGGCTATAGAGATGAATACTTTGCATTGGTATGGATCTAGGTCTAGTGATAACAAATTTAAGGCCAGTTTTGTTATATGTATATTTCTGTTCTTGATTAAGGTATTGTGTTTGTAATGCAATGCCTGCTCTACACACTGTGGTGTGGTTCATGAGAGTCAGGCAAGGGCCTGGAGATTGAAGCACACACACACACACACACACACACACACACACGGGGGGGGGTAACACCAAAATGCCCTCTTTATTGTGTTCCAGAGCAGCTTATATAGGATCTCCTTGACTAAGGGCCATGCCCTAACTCTCAGCTGCAAGCCCACCAGAAACCACTCCCCCTGCCATCAGGAACTCCTAAGGGTCTCAGAGCTCTCTGAGGTGCTCAGAGCAGGTGCAAATCAAGTTGTTTGCTCAGAGCAGCTGCAAGCATAAGAAAACAAATTGTTTACTCTGACAGGCAAGAGGTCACAGGAAATTCAGAGTCTGGGGATCCACAGTCCCCAGTAGTGTTTATGCAGATCATTTAAAAATGTAATGTATATTAGTAAATACAGGTTAAAAGGTAGTCATCTATAATAGTCAAGTTTGCAGTCAGTTAAGTTTTCTAGGTGTACAGAGATATATTTCAGACAGATAGGTATTCTTCAAACCTTACAAAGACTAACAGAATATGGCATTTAAAATGTTTTACGAACTTGGGACTTTTCATGACAATGAGACACATCTGCTCCTGGCAGCACCAGTCAACTTCAAGAGGATGATGGGCATCGAAGAGGTTCCTTATGGAGGTTGTTAGCCATTTGGGCAAGAATCTACTCTTTGGCTGGACTGCTTGATGGTATGCTGTATAAACTGAATATGCAGAGCCCACAGAAAAATGACTGCTGAAGTCGCCTAAAGAAGGTGAGAGAGTTCCTGCTACATGTAAGAATCTGCCAGACATTATGCAGGACATAGAAAAAGTGACTGACAAACTGACAATATAGGTAGAACTGTCTTTTAAATTTCCTGCTTCGTGGAAAAGTCTGCTGGATAGTATGGGCCTGTAGACTGAAGATAGATGCTACAGCGAAACAGAAGAACTTTATGTGACTGACCAGACAGCGAGACGTCTCTGTCAATTCTAGAGTTTTAAATATTGCTTACAATGCCCTCCCTGCTAACTTAGCTAATATTATATCCTTCTGGAGTCTTTGATGGAACTGAAGAATGGATAGTTATAATTTTAGAGTTTTTCTTAGTTATGATAAAAGATAAAGTAGATATAAATATTGTAACTGTAATTCTTGCTTAATACCTGTTTTGTTATATGTAATACGTAATTTTACTATGTTATAGTTAAAATCTTCCCTTTTATTTAAACAGAAAAGGGGAAATGGTATGGGAAGTCCTTCTGTATGTGTGTTGCTTATTGGTTAATGAATAAAGCTGCTTTCAGCCAGTGGCTTAACAGAATATAGCCAGGTGGGAAATCCAAAAAGAGATGTAGAGAAAGAGTTGGCAGAGTTAGAGAGAAGCCATGCAGCCACTGGAGGAGACAGATGTCTCCACTGGAGCCTGCCAAAACCTTGCCAATAGGCCACAACCTTGTGGTGGTGCACAGATTAATGGGAATGGGTTAGATTAGGATATAAGAGCTAGCTAGAAAATATGCTTAAGCTATTGGCCAAACAGTATTGCAAATAATAGGGTTTCTGTGTGATTATTTTGGGTCTGAGCAGCCGGGAACAAATAAGCAGTCTCTGACTACATACGTACAACCTTATAATGGAGATAGGGTTTCTCAGTTGAAACCAAACTGGCTCCAGGGATCCCCTGTCTCAGCCTCCCAAGTACTGGGATTACAAGTGGGCCAGCATGCCCATCTGGCATTGACAGGGCTGCCAGGGATTGGAATTCTCATCCTTATGTTTGTGCAGTGTCTTCTTCACCAAGACATCTCCACAACCTCCCTATGCCTTTTTTGCCTCTAATTACCTTGCACACAGTGAGTGCATAAGTATGAGTTCTTATTTTCCTTTCTCTGCTTCTTAATCCTCCATTTTCCTCAGGCTTTCCCAGAAATAGATTTGGGATTTGCTGAGAAGCACATGTGTTTCTGTTGATTTGTTCTTTCTCCTTGTTAAAGATAAATAAAAATAAAAAGCAATACAAAACTGGTAGATACGTAGATAAGATGGACTAGGAAATAATCAATATAAATAATGACCTTCCTTGGCTGAGAAATAGCTAAGGAATGTGAGGACAGGCAGGATCAAATCAGAGCTTGCTGTGGGGGTCCTGTTCTCTGCAGGAGTTGGAGGTAATAATGCCTTTGACCCAACATCACTCTAGAGTCCAGAGTGGTTCTTTCACTTGTATCCATTGTGGTGGAGGTGAGAAGCACATATTACAGTGCTCAGGGAAGACCCTGAATATTGTTTAAAATTGTAGATTGATATTTAACTGTCTTATTTTCTTTGACAGTTATGTTCTTAAATGTTTTAAATTTATTATTTATTATATATGCATATTTTGCCTTTATTTCCTTTTATGCTCAGGTTTTAATATATTTGAAATGTATTATTTTATTTTGTGTGTTTGCATTTTTGCTTGTATGTATGTCTGTGTACTATATGTGTGCTTGGTGCTCATTGAACTGGAGTTATCAATGGTCATGAGTTACCATGTGGGTGCTGGGAATTGAACCCAGGTTCTATGGAAGAGCAGCCGGTGCTCTTAAACATTTATCATCTCTCCAGCCCAATGTTTAGGTTTTTAATCAAGCTAAAAATTGATATGTAGTATGGGATGCAGCATTCCCTTTCTATGTCTGTAACAGATATCAGGCAGTTGTGGCAGCACCACTGACATTCTGTTTTAGTCACTGTTGTTTCCATTCCCTGTCCAACTGTAGAGTAATGCAGTTTGTGCTAATTTTAAATTTACCTTGAGTTCTTCCCTAAATCCTGTTATTCATTATTACCGGTACCACACTGTTTTGCTTGTGGTAAACTCATAGTATGTTTTAATCATCACTATCCTTCATTACTCATACTTTTGGTCACTCGAGGAAGGGGAGATTTATTCATCCAACTTAAAATTAAAATGTAAAATAGTTAGTGAACAATCAGTGTTGTAATTGAAATATCCTTGAGTTATTCTAGCTTCGAGATAATCAAATTTTAATACATCTGTCCTATCATCCTTATACCCAGAGACCTTCCACTCACTAATGAAGTGAGATCCATGCAGTTTGCTTTTTTTGTAGGCTCACATACCTTGGGTTTTTAACATATTTCTAAATATGTTTAGCTTTGCTGTGCTTATGAATATACTAGTTCCTTCTCAAGTCTACCTTGTAACCTGCTGAGTTGGAAACTTGATTTTTGTTTGGCTTAGATGCAGCTATTCCATCAAAATATGATGGTGTGGGACTGGAGCCTCGTCCATGTCCTCGTTTGCAGTGTTAGCAAATAGTTTTTCTCTACTTCTTTTCACATTTGGTTTTTTTCAATTTTCTTTGATTTTTTTTTTTTGAGTTTACAACACATCGTTTTCCTTCCGCCCTTCCAATTCTCCCATATACGCTTCCTTGCTTGCTTTCCAATTCATGGCCTCAAATCCATTCCTAAATATAGCCTGCTCAGTCTGTATAATGTTGCTTGTATGTATGTTTTCAGGGCTGGCCATTTGGTTAGAGGCACTGACTGATCTTCGTCTAGAGGAGTTCAGATTTAATTCCCAGCACGCAAACAACAGATCACAGTCATAGCTAACCCGAGTACTAGGGATTCTGATGCCCTCTTCTGGCTCCAGAAGGCCCTGCACACACATAGTGAACAGACACACATGCAGGCAAAATACCTAGGCACATAAAATAAAAAATAAACAGCAAACAATTTTTAAAAAGAAGATTCTTTACCTTTTTATTTATTGTTTTGGGTATGTGCATTTGTATGTTTGCAGTCACGTGTTTCTATATGTGAACCAGTACAGGTGTACATTAGAGGTTGATGGTAGGTGTTTTCCTCAATTGCTGCAATTGCTGATCACCTTATTTTTGACACAAGGTCTCTCGCTGAGCCTAGGGTTTACTGATTGGTTACACTGAGTAATTTTCCATTCTCTACTCCCCTTTGATGTAGTTATGGTCACATGCTGCCAGGCCTAGAATTTTTACATACATGTTGAGGATCTGAACTCAGGTCCTCATACATGCGTAGCAGACCCTTTACCCACTGAGCCATCTCCCCAGCCCCTGCTCCATAATTCAAAGCTTACACAGAATGTACAGTGGCAATAGTGACACAGGCCACGCATCTTTTTTTTCCTTCACATTCAATAAAATTAGGTTCATGAACTACGGGGAGTAATGATTATATCCATATGTCAGTTTAATTTCAAAATCAGTCTTTCTTTAAAATTATTTTTCATATAGTGTGTTTTCAAGGCTGAATTAGCTAGAAATTGTTTGGTGGAAATCACAGAAACTGAACTCAACTGAACACTTTACAGATCCCCATGATAGAAAAACTCAGTCTGAATTAGGCATCTCTAGACTATGCTTGTCATCTGATAGCATGAGGGAGCTATCTGTGTTCATGTCTCCTCCGTGGCCGTTTTCTCACTGATTGTGTGGTCATGGTGTTCTCTAGAAGCTAGACATAGTGCCTCTCATATTGGCCACGAGAGCGAAAAGGGAACGCTTTCCTAAGAAGGCCCACCTTAGCTTCTGACTTAAGCACGGTGAAGATGACTTAGCCATGGGAGGACAAAGGATTGTGACAGCCATCCTGTCGGTCACTACCTAGTGCTCCGACTGATTCTGAGTCACAGGGCTAAGAGGGGCAAATGCACCCTCAGAAGAAATGAATTGTTGCTTTGCAAGGAATGGGAGCAGACAAAGCAGCTGCCTCCCCTTAGCGGCTCATTAACCACATCTTCCTCTGGATGTGCTTTCTCTCCTTCTGAAACTGAACATTTCTATTAAGCTAAGAATGTGTGTGTATATATCAGCCACAGCACTGTACGGGGGTTTTATGTTCTTCATTATAAATATGTCTGCTAATATACCCAAGGTCAGCTTCATATTTTTAGTAAATGTAAATTTTAGTAATCCTGCATTGCTGAACAACTGGCTACAGAGGGGGTGTCATATTCATGTATTTTTTTAGAATCAATCCATGTCCAAAAATATGAGTATTTTCACTCTTGTCCCTGACCACCCTTCACCCTCCCTGACTTAGACCACTTAATGAGTATTTTTCTCTCTACACCCACAGAAATTCCACAAATGGGACTTTGTTCTCCTGTCCATTTGCTGAATCCACATTCGGAATTTTGAGAAAAAAAAAAAAGTAGAATTCGCTTGATGAAGTTTCTTGAGAAGTCTTATGCATTTTCCTATGAGAATTTTGTTATATTTTAGAACTGCTCTGTAGTGCCAGGCACAGTGGGGCACACTTTAATCCCAGCACTTGAGAGGCAGAGACAGGCAGATCTCTGTGGGTTCGAGGGAAGTCTGGACTGTACAGAAACAGCCAGGGCTGCATACAGAGGCCGTGTTTCACAAAAAGAATGAACAAACAGCAAGCAAACCCAAAGTGTTCTCTAGTAGGCAATGTAGCAAGGGCATGAGATTCATGAGCGTGTGCATTATGAACGTGTTCTATGAGCTCATGTTTTGGTTTTTGCAGAGTTAACTTCTGAAACTCACTGGGACTATATTTTGCTAAGCATTACAAGCTACGCATACCTTGTGCTTTTTAATAGATCTTCTAGTTGAATTGACTTATTTCTTGTCACTTGTTTCATTTAAAATCCATAACATCTAGAGCTGTGTGTTTCAAGGTCTCTCTGTGTGTAATGTCTTGCTGTGGGTCTCAGTATTGGTTCCCATCTGCTGCAGGAGGAAAGTTTCTGATGATGGCAGAGTGAGGAACCAATCTGAGTATAGCAAAATATCATTAGGACTCATTTTATTGTTACTCTTTCTCTCACTCCCCACCCCCACTCTCTTACCAGCAGCATTCACTTTTACCCTAGTTCTCTGGGCTATCTAGACTTTGATTCTTGGTCACCCAAGCAGTGTCAGGCATGGGCTTCGTTTCAAAGAGCAGGCTTTAAGTCAAAACAGACATTGGTTGGTTGCTCCTACAAGGTTTATTCCATCCTTTCTCTAGCATATTTTATAGACGGGACAGATTGTAGATCAAAGGTTTGATGTTTATTTTTCCCCCTCTTTTTTTTTTACTTTCTCTATCATAGACTCTAAACAAGATGTCAGCATCAAATCCCTCCCCTCAGAGCTTGGGGAACCCTGTAGAAGAGGAGACAGAGGGATGGAGGACAGCAGGGGAACAAGGTCCTCCATAAACAGCTAGACTAAACTCATATGAACTCACAGAGCCTGAAGCAGCAATCACAGGGCCTACAGGGGTCTGCAGCAGGTCCTCTGGGTACATACTATGGCTTTCAGTTTAGGGCTGTTGTATGAGATTCCCGAGTGTGCAAACGAGTGGGACTCTGGTTCTTATGACTTCTATTGGGGCTCCTTTATTTTTCTGTTGGCTTGGTTTGTCCAACTTTGATGTGATGGCTTTCATTTTATCTTATTATATTTTATTTTGTCATGTTTTGTTGGTATCTCCTAGAAGCCAATTCTTTTCTAATGAGAGACAAAAGTGGAGTAGATCTAGGTGGGGGAGGAGATTGGGAGAAAGTGGGAGGAATGGAGGGAAAGGAAACTATATTTGGATTATATTGTATGAAAAAAAAGAGTCTGTTTAATAAAATGGTAAAATATAAAAACAAAAGAACCATGCAAAATGACTAAATGAAAAAAATCCATAACACGTGGAACTCCCAAGTTTCCTCTAGGAAACTACATTACATATATTCTAGGGATTCTCAAAAATTCATGTTAGAGTTTCTGTTCAAAATTTAACTTCAAGTTGCCTGCTAGGCCATTGGGAACAAGTGTGGACATACGACATCCCAGTGCATGAAGAGGAAGTCTAATGAGTACTTGTATCCCGTGTACACATGCATGTATCTGGATTGTTGGTAGGCATTGCCATGCGGCAACTTTAGCAGCACAATCCAGTATAAATACAGTAAAAATTAGACAGACTCTGGAGCAAGACGCGGGTGTCCCTGTTTAGTTTATGCACCCCAAGATTTGTCAGCTTCATCGCAGCACCTCCTGCTTTGTGCTGCGTGTAGTTTACCTTGTACCTGTTGCTTTCTGCATTCATGAAGGTTCCCTGTACAAAGGTAGGGTTCTCTCAGGAATGCGGACGCATGCTCATCAAAATCACAGAGCGTAGAGAAAGCTCAAGATAGCCTCTTTTGGGATATATGTCTCCCCTTGGTTGCATACCTATAACTAAGAAAATAACTCTAATTAATCATCGAGGTCCAGATCTATAGGAATGATATCCCTAGAACAAGATGAAGTGTCTGCATCCCAAAAATCTTGAGGCTTGAGAAACACTGTTGAGAAATAGAGGGAAGGATAGTAACCTCAAAAAACAGAAGCAGGCAAAGCTCAAAGGGATGAATGCACTGACTGCAGGAGGAGTCAAAGTGCCGATGCTTCAGGTGGTGTGCTGAGAGCAAGCTTCGCAAACAGGATGCCCTGGCAAAGGCAGGAGATCCTTAGGTATTTGCTTTTGTTCTCCAGGGTAGAGCTGGGAGAAGGGGTGGGGGCAGGGATAGTTAATATGAATCTAATCCTAAGGAAACATCAGACAAACCACTACAAAAGTTCTGTCTAAAGAAAATATGTACTGTTCTGTACTATTTTAAAATGTCAATATCATAAAAGATAAAAACAGGTTATACGAAGATTCTGGAGATGTTCCAGATTGCAGGAAGCTTAGGCACACTGAGTAAATGCAATCACAAATCCTCAATTGCACCTTGCACAAAAGGGAAAATATAAGCAATAAAAGACATTATTAGCTCAATTGACAGTATTGGAATTCAGATGGTAGATTAGACAAAAGTATTGAATCAGTGTTAAATTTAGCAAAGAGAATAAGTGCAGTGTACTTGCATAAAAAATCAATTCTTCTTAGAAACATGCATGCAAGTGTTTTAGGGGTAAATGGTCTGAGCCTTACAGGAATGATGTACTGAGAGAGAGGGAGGGCATTCTAGGATTTTTCAACCGGTGGAAATGGTTCTGAAATATGCATCTGTGCATATGTCCATGTATGTCTGTGTGAGCGCACATGTGTGTTTGCATGCGTGCGTATGTTTGTGTATGTACATAGAAGTAAATAAAGCATTTTGGTTTAATAAAGTGTTATCAATAGTTGAATAAAATACATAGATTTTCAATATTTTTATACTTGCAATTTTTGTCAGTTTGGGATTATATATAAAGAGTAGAGTTTTAAAAAGTATTTTGATTTCTTCCTCTCTTTTTGTAGGCAATAACAGAGTAATCGAGTTTTTCCAACACGCCTATATGTGATATGTTTTAGGTCTCTTTCAAACAGCCCTGCAATTAACGTAGATGCACCCTGATTCTAAGTGGAATCAATTTTACACTGTAGAAGAGGGATCACATGATTCTCTTATTGGCTGTCTGGGGGCATTTTAAAGGGAATTTGAGAGTGAGTTTCCTTAGTGCTTCCAACAGCTGTACCAGTTCCTCCATTGTTGTTAAGTTTGGATGTCTTTTGAAGGAAGATCCTGCTGGTTACCATGGGGAAGGCAGATTGAGAGGGAAATGACCCTGAGGTGGGAAAGCAGTTCAAGGGCCTGTTGCCACAGTTCATCCAAGAAATAATGAGGAGAAGAGAAGCAAGTGTGTGTTTGAGAGAGATTTTAAGGGATCGTTGTCAGGACTTGGTTAATAATTGAACACAGGGCTCGGTGCTAACAAGGGAAACAAGCAGAACTGGCAGCTTGAGCATCTTGAGCGAGTGATCGCGCTATTGGTGGAGATGAGGTTTGTAGCAGAGGAGGGGATGGGGCTCAGGAGCGGCGCGGAAGACGATGAGTAGTCAGGGCGGTGCTGCCTCTGTGTAATTTCTAATCCCAAGTATTTTCAAGGGAATCAGTCTTCTAGGTGCACTGTGCAGAAGAGCCGGTGTCCTCAGAAGGTTTAGGCCTCTTTTGTACAGAAGCAATCTGAATTACCCTGTGCATGTCTGGGGATACTCAGGAAATGTGGAATTATAAAAAGAAAGGAGATGGGTGTGTTGTGCTGAACTGTCATCCCAGCTACTCTGGAGCTGAGGCAGGAGGATTCTAAGTTCCAGCCCAGCACAGGCTACAATGCAAGCTCAGGGACAGCCTGAGAAATTGTAGGATTGTGCCTCAAAATAAAAATAAGTAAAATATGATGCAGCTGAGGTTGCTCAGTGTTGGAGTCCTTGCCGAGAGTATGCAAGGCTCTGGCTCAGTCCCAGGTACTGGCACAGAGAGAAGGGGAAAGGAGAAAAGGGGGAGGGAGACAAGGAGAGGGGGGATAGACAGAGAGACAGACAGAGGGGAGAAAAGAGAGACAGACAGACAGACACAGAGAAAGACAGAGACAGATTTACAATCCTAGCATAATATCTGGGCAGTAAGCACGGTTGAAACAGATCACGAGGGAACCTCATGGGAATGAGCTGTACAGAGTTCTTTAATGTGGAGAAAATAATCCTGAAAGGAAACTCTGGAAGAGGGCAGGACTCAAATTCCCTGTTGATCAGAACTTTGTCTTAGGTGACAACCCCAAAGACTGACAAGAGGGTGTGCTGAGCTAAAGCTATTGCTGATGCAGAAGGGAGGCGCAGAACCTTATGGAAGAGCCCAGGGTTTTGGTTTTCCAGTATTAGCTGTTTTCATCCTCTCCCAGACTTTTAGGAGAGAGGACCTTAACTTCCTGATGTCTCCTTAGACTCCTCACTTGGGAGGGACTTATGGAAGGGTTTGTTGGGGCCATGGTTTCTTCTCTTTACACAGATCGTGTTTATGCTCCTGCCAAGTTCCTCTCAGTAAAGATTGCTGGGTGTGTAAGACAGGAGATGGCTAACTCCTCATAGCATAGGAGGGATAGCAACCTGCTTTCAGCTAAATTAGACAGACATAGTGGCTCATGGGACTAACAGCCAAGGGTTTCCCATTTTAATGTTGAGGGAAGAGTAAGGTGTCTCATTTAATAAAGTGTTCATCGTACAAGAACAAGACCTGAGATCAGATTCCGATACCACATACACAAAGCTGGGTAGAGTAGCATGTCTATGACTCCAGCTCTGCAAGGGCAGAGACAGGTGTTTGGAGCTTGCTGGTCAGCCGATCAAGTCAGTCGGTAAGCAACAGCAACAGGTTCTGTAAGAGGTCCTCCCCGTCTTAAAGCATAAGGTTCATAAGAAGATACCTGACATTAGTATCTGCCTTCACACACACTCACATACACATTGTGTGCACCCACATGCATACGTGTGCATGCGCGCGTGCACACACACACACACAAACATATACACTTAATGTTTAAATTTGCAGGCTCTTTAGCTAAGCCATTTTATAAGTTTGAATCCTGGTTTTAATATTTATCTTCTTGTCAGCAAATGTATAATTATAAGACATGTTATACAGGATTCAATGATTCTAACACAAATAAATATTCAGTATTATAAACAAATTCTGCTGGCCTGTTAGAGAAGGCCAAGTGCAGGTGCTGGGTCTGTCTCCACCCTGTTCTGGGTCATCTTTTTTGTTCACTTCCTTCTCAGGGAATCCCTGTTTTCTGGGGAAAGGTGAATGCCAGATATGTCAAACTTGAACACAAACAGTTCAGCTATCCTCAAAAAATGCCTGTGGTTTTTGTTTCATATTTCTAGCAGAATCTCACATGTGGCTGTGTTCTTGTTACTATAACCAAACACTTGAGGATGTATTCTTTATAAATTTATTTTTCATTTGTCTGCTTGTTTCTCTTTTAGCTCACAGTAGTTCTAGAGTTTCGAGGGTGAGGCATCCATATATTTTCAGTTCTGGTGAGGACATTCTGGCTACATACCCATATTGTATCTGATGTTATAGATTTAAAGGGACTATGGTGGCAAGAGAAAACACACTCATGTGACAGTTGAGAAAGTCAAGACATTCAGAGGCCAGGCAGGTTCTTATGAGAAGGGATCAGATTCTCACCGGAAATACAGTAATCTTTTCTGAAGGAGGTGAACCCGTGAATTAACTGCTTTCCTCAAGGTCCTGCTTTCTGATGTTCTCCCATTTGGACTGTGCCATACCAAGGACCAAGACTCCAATACATGTCCCTTAGGTGAGCACATTCGATTGCATGGAGCCTTTCAGAGAAGCAACTCATGAAAAGGCTACCCCTGCCCAGCACTCAAGGGCAGCGAGAGCTAGGGTGCTTATAATTCATTTCTAAAGCCATGGCCCGTGTTAGTTTGTCTTTGTTTTTCACGGGGATGTTTTCAGTGTGGCTGTTGAGGAGTGGGTTACAGGGAAGGAGAGGCGTTTGCTGGCCACGCACACTAAGCAAAGTGTCAGTCAGTGTATCGACGTTAGCCTCGAGGATGTGGCCTCACTCTCACCCGTGGAGGTTGTGAGCTGGTGCCGGATGTCTTCTCAACAAAGTTAGCTACTTCTTGTTGCGTCTGCCATTCATTGTAGGTGCTGTGTTCTGGCATTTGCCACCGTGCCAAGGCAGCTCATTAATCCGCTCTTGTCTCTCCATTTGTTACCACATCACAGGCATTTGTGAAGTTTAACAAGCATTTGCTTTCTTTTCTGTAGGCGAGGAGCTAGACACAAGCCCTCACTTCACCTTATGATCCTGGACCCCGCAGGATCTTTCCTTTCAGCCTCAACTGTAGTTCTCCCTCTCTGGCAAACCAGCCCCAAGTCTAACAGAGATCCATCAGTGAGGTGTGTCTGGAAACCAGACGGTCCAATCGGGTCTGTGCACTTCTCTTAACAGTAAGCACACTTTATGCTCTAACACTGATCTGTAATCCAGGAGAACCAGGCTTTAAGAGCAGCTGATAAATAAATTGGGCATTGTTCAGCCTGAAGAGACACTCTGGCAGGGGGACAGCCTTGGGTGGAGAGATTTACTAGCACACAGTTCAAGTGTTCATCATGGAGTAATTCTATCAATCAGAAATACGGGCTATTAAAAAGCCTTCGCAGAGACTCTAGAGGAAAAAAAAAAACATGAACAGGAGCTGCAATTCTACTCTATTTGGTGTCATGGTTTATAGTGCCAGACTCTGGATGGCACCTGTCTCTACGTGGCGACAATGATACAAAGGCAGGAATAAATAGGCAGGTATACAAAGGTCTGTAATGGCAGCATGCTCAGCTAACTCGTGGGGATGTGAAGACCGATGGGATAAAGCCCTTGCAAGTTGCCTTTCCAGCTAAGGAGACTTAGATCATTTTGGAAAAGTTCAGTGGCCGCCATGATGGTAGAAAACAATTTTAAGATACCATCTTACACCTGTCAGAATGACTAAAATAAAAAACACCAATGATAGCCTTTGCTGGAGAGGTTGTGGAGAAAGGGGTACACTCATCTATTGCTGGTGGGAATGCAAACTTGTGCAACCACTTTGGAAAGCAGTGTGGCAGTTTCTCAGGAAATTCGGGATCAACCTACCCGTGGACCCAGCAATACCACTCTTGGGAATATACCCAAGAGATGCCCTATCGTACAACAAAAGTATATGCTCAACTATGTTCATAGCAGCATTGTTTGTAATAGCCAGAAACTGGAAACAACCTAGATGCCCTTCAATGGAAGAATGGATAAAGAAAGTATGGAATATATACATATTAGAGTACTACTCAGCGGTAAAAAACAATGACTTCTAAGGTGAGCATCCAAACTGCCTAGGCTCCCACAAAGCCAGTACGTGCAGTAGGATCAAAAACCCGCTGCGATTGTTCTTGAATTCTCAGTATTCCTCATTGTCTGCTATGTTCGGCTAGTCCGGATTTATCCCATGCTTTTTCAGACCTAGACCAGCTGGCCTTGGTGAGTTCCCGATAGAACATCCCCATTGTCTCAGTGTGTGGGTGCACGCCCCTGGATAGAGGTGGGCAGTCCTTGGGCTTCCCACAGGTCAGGGAACCCTGATTGCTCTTCGAGCAGATGAGAGAGGGGGACTTTATGGGGGAGGGGGAGGGAAATGGGAAGCGGTTGCGGGGAGGAGGCAGAAATCCTTAATAAATAAATAAAATTAAAAAAAAACAATGACTTCTTGAATTTTGCATACAAATGGATGGAAATAGAAAACATTATCCTGAGTGAGGTAAGCCAGACCCAAAAAGAGGAACATGGGATGTACTCACTCATATTTGGTTTCTAGCCATAAATAAAGGACATTGAGCCTGTAATTCGTGATCCTAGAGAACCCAAAGAAAAACATATAAGATCCTCCTGAATATTAACCTTCATCAAGCGATGAAAGGAGACAGAGACATAGACCCACAGTGGAACATTGGACTGAAATATCAAGGTCCAAATCAGGAGCAGATGGAGAGAGAGCACGAGCAAGGAACTCAGAACCGCGAGGGTTGCACCCACACTCTGAGACAATGGGGATGTTCTATCGGGAACTCACCAAGGCCAGCTGGCCCGGGTCTGAAAAAGCCTGGGATAAAACCGGACTCGCTGAACATAGCGGACAATAAGGACTACTGAGAACTCAAGATCAATGACACTGGGTTTTTGATCCTACTTCACGTACTGGCTTTGTGGGAGCCTAGGCAGTTTGGATGCTCACCTTACTAGACCTGGATGAAGGGTCCTTGGACTTCTCACAGGGCAGGGAACCCTGATTGCTCTTTGGGCTGACAAGGGAGGGGGGCCTTGGTTGGGGGAGGGGAGGGAAATGGGAGGTGGTGGCGGGGAGGAGGAAGAAATCTCTAATAAATAAATAAATAAATAAATAAATAAATAAATAAATAAAAAGAAAACTCTGTGAGCATTGCATCACACGGGGCCTTAAGACTGATTAAATAAAGACACTCATTCAAAGCAACTTTCTGGTTGATCTTTTTCTGACTTCTTAGTTACTTGTTTTTACCTGAATGAAAAAAGGCACTACTATTACCATCTCTTGCCTGCAGAAGCAGGTGGGTGTCTGTGGTTAATGTTCAGTTACCCCCTTTTATTATATTGCTTGTGGCTTTTATATCTGTTGTTGTTTTTTTAGATATCCTAGTTCACCTTCCCATTTTAAACCCTTCAAAGCATAAAGTTCACTCTTCTATGCTAAAATAGAGTTTGAAAGGGGAAGGCTTCCGACGGAGTGTGATTGTTGAATGGCAGAGACAGAGCTGAGGTTAAGATGAAGGTAACTCCCTTCTTCCACCCTAGAGCTTTGGCTCATGCCCACAGTAGGGGGAGATGTTCTGTCCTGTTTGGGAATGCAATAGAAAAAATGGAAAGGTAAAATTTCTAAATAATACAGCCCATCCTGAAACTCAGGTGACTCTGTTTTTACTCAATAATATAACGAGTTTTATTTTGAGTGATGCTGGATTTAATGGCTAAATCAATAGGTGTATTTAGCGTTGGGCTTTATTTCCACACTAAGTGACAGGAGATAAGCAGCCTTAGAGTGTGTTAATTGGTTTGTGTTTAGCATTTAGGCTAATCAGCAGTAGCAGAGGTGCCCTGGGCCACTTCAGGCCTGGTAATGGGGTTTATCTAGACCGAGCTCTGTTTGCATTATTGACTGAAGGTGAATTGCTCCTGTTGCTCATACACTTGAACATTAAGCTGGATTTGCAAGTGTAACTCAAGACCTTCCACATTATTAAGAATTAATCCAGGACGAGAAGAAGCCAAACTAAATGGAAGGAAATAAATCCCATGCTATCCTGGCTGCAGGGAGCCTGGGAGGCAGGAGAAAGCTCCGGTGAGGACTTAGGTGGGTAAAGAAATCTTTAAGCCAAGGATCAGGGCTGAGGGTTGACTTCTTAGACTGAGATACCTGTGGGTTGTCCCTGTTACACTGTGGGGTGGCTAACTGTGGTGTGGACTGATATGTGCTTTGCAAGACGTCTGAAATTTAGCAGCAGCCTGTTTCTGGATATCAACAAAGGTTTTCCGATGGGAGGTATCACAATAGAATAGGACTCACTGTATTTTAAAAAAGATTTAAATACTTCTATATCATGCTAAAGGACTTTGGTTGGCTTGCTTGGGGTTTTCAGATGCTAGCATTTTAACAGCATGGTGATTTCATATGATTATCCTGATTGGGGAATTGTCTTGAATGGGGGATGGAAATGTGGCAAATTGAGACCTCCTGACCTACATCAATTACCAACAGGAGATGATTACTAGTTTCTGCTTTTCAAAAAGGCATAGACCCCCAGGTCTTTACTGTGCTTCTTCCAGTCTGTCTCCCACATACATCCTCACCAGGCTCCTGAAGGTACTGGCTTCTGTAGATCCAACTTTAGATTTTTAAACAATAGCCAACTTGGCCCTCAGCAGCAGGAAGGCAAAAGAGTATTGAGAATCACATGGGGACTGGATTCAGGTCTTAGCTTACCCATTCATCACCTTTGTACCTTATTATGCTTCTTTGTCCTTATTCGGGGTGTGCTTGTCCTCAACAAGCACTACAAAATTGAAATGTTAACAAACACATGTCAGAGAAGTCATAGGAGCAAAAAGGTGTGGGACGCCTTGGGACTCAGTCAGCATCACTGCACTGCCTGTGTTTTGAAATCCACCCTCACTCCTAATTTTGTCTTCACACCTGCTCCTGAGGTATGTAGATTCCTGAGACTAAACCATCTCCTAGGCCATGTTGGTGACCTTATACTTTGTTTTCATGGGAGATAGTGAAGATAAAAGCTTACAAGATAGTATAAAAGCAAGCTGTTTGTTTCCTCATGTCAGTTTTTAGTAAGTACCCTCTGGAGTCTAGTCCTTCAGAGTTTCATGCAGTCCATGTGGATCATTTCATCCAGAGAGGCCCATGTGGGAGATGCAAGTACTTCCATCCTGCTGGAAACAGAGGGAGCTGGGACTTGCAGCAAGTCTTACTGGAGTTGCACAGACCTTCATTCATTCAGTTGCTGGAATCCATAGGTCTTGTCATTAAGACTTTGCACATGCTTTTGCCTGTGTCTTACGTGTTCTTCCCCCTGACCCCAGCCCACTATTTAATCTTCCTCTTCCTCTAGCTCTTTGTTCATTCATAAATTCCCCAGATAACTTGGTTCAGACTGGTGATCACTTTATTCCATTAGGCTATTTATTGTGTCACTATCCCCACCCCAACTCTGCGACACCTTGGTTCCGTTGCCATTGTTATAAATTTAAATGGATGTCTTTTTTTAAAAGAAAGAAGGAAGGAAGGAAGGAAGGAAGGAAGAAAAAAACAAACGTGGTCAACTAGTTCATTCAACTAACATCTTCAGAAAGTGCATTCTGGGATGGGCCTGGGGTTATGCACTGTCATTCTGAAGACCAGTAGATCATTGCTTCTACCTTCCATCTACAGATGAGGACAAGTGGAGTTTTCAGGATCTCTGCAGACTGACATTACAGAGTGAAAAATATAATTTGAGCTAGGTCCTCTGCATATGCCATAAAGTTGTTTAGCTTAGTGTTCTTGTGGGACTCCCAACAGTGAGAAGAGGGGATGTCTCTGACTCTTTTGCCTGAGCTTGGGACCCCTTTCCTCCTACTGTATTGCCTTGTCAGCCTTGATACAAGGGATTGTGCCTAGTCTTACTATAACTTATTAGACCATATTTGGTAGATATCCTTGGAACTCTCTCTCTCTCTTTCTTTCTCTCTCTTTCTCTCTCTCTCTCTCCCTCCCTCCCTCCCCCCCCCCTCTCTCCCTGGAAAATGGAGGAGGAGTGGATCTAGGGAAAGAGGGATGGAAAAAAGGACTGGAAGTGAAGGGAAACTACAGTCGGGATGTAATGGATGAGAAAAAAAACTTAAAAAGAAAATTATTTTAAAATTTAATTGAAAAAAATGTAATTTAATAATCTAAAAAGAGAGAAAATACATACTCAAAAAATTTATAAAAGAAAAAATGTAATCTATAAAATCTAACTTATTTGCAAAGACATGACTTTTAAGAGTAGGGTCAAGGAAACCTGGGCATTTCTGCATATGTTCTTAGTTTATCTTCTGATACATTTGCATATAAACATGCATAAAGTAGTCTGATTCCACATAAACTAGAGTGTTGGAGAAGAAGGAACATTTGGGGCTAATGGTTTGAATACTCTGACATTAAACATTACAAACATCCCTCTATGCTTCTGTTTCTTATGTAAAATGCAGACAGCAATAGACCCTTTTGTCTATTCTGTGGGTCCATCCCAGGGCACGCACAGATACATGTGTGTGGATGTACCTGTGCACATGTACATGGAGAAAATGAAGTTGGAATGGAGACACTTTGCAGGGAGAAAGAAGAGAAATCTATTTCAACTCACCTACAAGGAATAGCATACGGGCTGTGTGATGTTGACATTTCTGATACAGAAAGAAAGATGCTAATGTACAGGTTCTAGGCCTCCCTCCACATATATTTCTGAAGCTGAGATTGATGAAAGCCAGGCCAAGGCCAAACATCTATTGCAGTTTATAGAAAAGATTGAGAAGGCTGTAAAATTGGGGAATAGAATGGATTCTACACCTGAATAATCAATTAATGCCTCTTTAATGATTGTGAAGGCAATGTGTACAAATACCAAATCAATCTCAGGAATTAATCAACCAGGGCAGCGGAACTCAGCCTCTCAGTGGAGAAGCCAGCAGGGTGTGGTTGGCAGATAATCCTATTTTACCTTAGATCAAGAAGATGGAAATTCATGTTTTCTCTCCTCTCAGTGGCAAATGGAAAAAGGAGTCAGCGGCTTCCTGTCAGTGAGTGTGAGCTTCCAGAGCAAGGGAGGAGGAAATAATTTGTTCGAGCACTAGGAAGGGGAAGTGCACTCTATATCCAATCAGCCCAATAGTCCAATCAAGAGGAAAGATCTTGGGACACAAATCATGTGTCAGCAGATGAGAAGACCCAGTTAGTGGACTCTTGTAGGTACGTTTGAAGATTTATTGAAATTTATAATTCTGCTGCGATGGGTTTTTGTTTCACAGAAGCCACTAATATTTCTCCCATTGTTTATGAAAATGTCTAGGTGCACGAGCAATAATTTTTATACACCACAACTCTGCTGACATATTCCTGTCAGGAAGACAAGCTGAAAACACAGGAGACAGTTCAGTGGTGTTCCAAGGCTCAATGCGGTGCAATATAATTTCGCTCCTATTGCTACCTCTGTGCTCCAGTATGTGCACAGAAGCTATCCTACATTTTTTATATTCTCCCTGCCTGCCCAAGGGCCACGAGCATGACAGGTGTTTGATAAATGCTCATGGAATAAATGAATTTATTAAACCAGAAATTCACAGTACAAGTTTAGTTAAAGTATGTTTTAAGAATCCAGAGAAAGAAAACCAAACCATGATCAGTACAGTTTGGATAAGATGTGTCCCTCAAGGTAGCTGGTGTGTTGAAAGCTTGGTCCCCAGTGACCGATGCTATTGAGAAGTGATGGAATTAAGGGTGCTAACCTCACCAATGGCTTTGTCCAGTGACAGGTTCATAGGTTAATGAGATATTAGGAGGCAGGGCCTTGTTGGAAGAAACACATTGTGTTTCTTCCTTTCTTTTTGTTTGTTTGTTTGTTGTTGTTTTTTTGAAGACTATATAGCCACTGGTCCCAACTCCCCTTTCTGTGCTCCCCAGTTAACATAAGTTATCCCTCTTACTCCATCACTCCATCAATTGCCTCTGTTCTAATGTGTCATGATGTTTCTTGTTGACTGAGGTTTTCTGTCCCTCATGGTTCTGCAGCCATTAAGTCCCAAAGAAACCACAAGAGATCTACATTAGTTATATTAGCCCAGTATTCTTGTTTATATTAGCCATGTGGCTCATTACCTTATTCAGCAAGGCAGTCACATCTTGCTTCTTCTGTGATTGGGACAGGACTGCCGAATAAGCTTTCTTCTTCCCAGAATTCTCCTGTTCTCGTCACCTCACCTCTACTCCCTGCCTGGCTACTGGCCAATCAGTGTTTATTAAAAATGTAATTGACAGGATACAGACCATTGTCCCTCAGCAGTGTCTGCTCCATGGGCCCAAAGCAGAAGCAGCATCCACACACTGAAATATCTGAAACCATGAGCCCAAATGAACCTTTACCCCGTAACCTATTTATTTCAGGTATTTGGTTACAGCAGCGAGAAATAGATTCTCTCATTGCTGTTCAGATGTTCAGTACAACTGAAGGGTTAAGGACAAGATCTCAGGAGATGAGTGTCCCAGTTAGTCTTCTGATATTTCTACTTAAAAGCATTTAAATTGTGGCAATTTACATCATGTGCTGGCCCCAATTTACATCTGTAATTATTGTGAGGACATTATCTACCTCAAGAGGTTGTTGTGAGGATCCAATAAGTAGTTAGTACAAAATATATAGCAAATACATAAAATTCTACCATTATTGTTATAAAAATGCTTTTCCAGTAACAATCAATATGCTTTGTAACGATGCACATAATAGATATTTAAGTTTCATTAAGTGGCAAATATTAGGGTCACCAATTTCTTTTCATTTGATTCTTGATGACCATGTTTTCTCTACTTAAAATACACCAAGCATATGTACACCTCAGGACTCTCCCTAAGAGATGGTCTTAGTGTCTCTGTGAGAAAGCATCTGTCCTACAGCCGAGTTATCTCCTTTGTGTTGCTTTATTTTCATGTGTGCATTCATTCTCCAGAAATGATCATGAACGCTTGTTGTTCCTCCAAGTAGAATGTGAAATCCATGAGAGTCCTTATGTTTTATACTGTCTCCTTGAGTTCATGTAGACACTATACGAATACTTAATGGGTAAATGAGTGAATGGATAAACGATGAATGAATGAAAAAGTTCTATCGTCACAGTTTCACATGTTGTCAGAGTAATTGAAGTGACTTGACCATCACATAAACAAAGGGGTAGATGTAGAGTTTGGCTCACTATGAAGTTTCCCTCAGCTCTTCTCTTTGTGTACTGGTGAGTGCGTGCTGGAAACACCTTCTGGCTATTATCCTGTGTAACCCTTTCCCAAAAGGAGTTATGATGAAATTCTGGAAGAAAATTTACTAATCCCAATTGCCAAACTGAAAATTCAAGGCACTAAAATCTTAGATCCCAAAGCCAGCTTAGGGTTTCTTTTGCTGTGATAGAATGCCACGACCAAAAGCAACTTGGGTAACAAAAGTTTTATAATTCTCAGGTCACACTCCATCACTGAGGGAAGTCAGGGCAGGAGCTCAAGGCAGGAAACTGGAGGCAGGAACTGAAGGACATGAAAGAGTTCTGTGTACTGAGTTGTTCCTCATGGCTTATTCATCTGGCTTTCTTTTATAACTCAGGAACCCTGCCCAATGTTGGTACCATCCATAGTGAGCTAGACACCTCACACATAAAGCATGAATGAAGAAAATGTCTGACAGACTTGCCCAAAGACCAATCTTACAGAAGCATTTTCTCAATTGAGAGTCTTTCTCAAATGAGTCTAGCTTCTCAAGTTGACATAAAGCTAATTTTTATGACAGTTGCTATTAAACCATAACATTTTCCCCTTTTCCTTATGTCCAAGATCTCATATTAATATCTATAGCCTATTACAAAACACATTTCAACTTATAAAAGTCCCATAGTCTTTAAAAACCCAGACACTTTAAAGGTACAATCTCTTTGAAATATCCAAGGTCTTATTTAAATTTCAAAGGCTCTCTAAAATTTCCAAAATGCTTTAAATCTCTTTAAAATTCTGAAATCTCTAAAGTCCCACATATTATCTGGGCTCCAAAGAGCCTAGGCAGCTCCTCTTCACTTGCAGGCATCTCCATTAGAAGCATTATCCTGTTACACTCTGCTGTGAAACTTGTCCTGGGGAGATGTAACAAACAGCCATTAGAAACAGATATGGCACCAATGGCATGTTTTCACAAATGTCCAGTTCAATGAACCAGTAAGATTATTAGAGTCACTCATAGAAGTATGGATGGGTGGTTACTGATAGGCACATAGATGGACGGCACAAAGACAGGTAGCCACAGCACTAAAAAGTCCACCCCAGCATGTGTGACCACTCATGAAAGCCACATCCCTGTTGTTCACTGCCCAACTTGCAGGTAGTTCTACAGGTCAGAGAGTCACCTCTTTCCAGCAGCTGTTCCTCAGGGAGGGATCTGGTGAACCTCGTGTGTTTCAAGGACTTCTTGAGACTTTTGAGTTATTTATTTCCTGAGTCTTAATAAGCCTGTCTGGAGATGGATCGTTTCAATATGGAGGAAATTGCTGCACAACACATTTTATGTTTTATACTCACAGATATGCAGTCCCTCTAGTATGGAGGCTGTGTCACGGCCACCCTCGTCCCGCAAGGATGATGCGACCACTGGAGCTCTTCTCACTGCAGTTTTATTCCAGGACTTTTTACACTTCTCTCTCTCTTCCCCTCTCTCCTCTCTCTTTCCCTCTCTCCCTGGGCAAACGTCTCCCAGCCCTTAAGTAGGCATGGGCTGCCAACCCCGAACTGCCAGGTGGGCACTGCCCATAGGCTCATGCATATGCAGGCAGCTGATAATCATTGCGTGATCATAGCATAGGTCAGGCCTTAGCCATAGGAGTTGATTATCATAAAGAGCACTCGCTTTCGGGATCGCGGAGGGCGGGAGCCAGTACCATCAGGTGGCTCCACGCAGCTCTCTACATTGCCATAAAGCATACAGGGCTGCTTTAGAGAGTGGCCATGCCTTTTTGGTCCCTGATGCCAGTTCCCAGACCTAGACCTAGCCCTGCATGGTAAGACTACACAGAAGAATGATTGCTTGCAAATTGGCGAAAACAGGGTAAATTAAGCGAGGGGAAGGACTGTGGAGCATTTACGTGGAGTGTTTATGTCTTGGTCTGTGAGAAGAAGACTAAAAGGAAGGAAGCAGAAGTCAGAACAATAAGAAACCAAGAGATTGTGAGAACTCAGAGTATTCCCATTCACTGTTCTGTTCATTCTGTCGTTCAACAGGAATTTTTGGTGTGCTCTTCCATGGCTCCAGGGGCTGACCTAACTGGGGCAGTAAGGTAATGAAGAAAGGGCAGACACTTGTAGAAAAAAAAATCTAGGATAAGGTCGTCTGGACTGTTGGATGGAGATGCTGCAGAACTCCAAAAACTCAGTGTGTTTATGATATCCAGGTGAACAAAGCAGCAGGATTATTACATACGGATAACCAAGGAAGCAGACTTATTATATACAGCTGAACATGCAGGCAGAGTTAGCTGATATCAGTAGAAACAGTCTCTGTAGGGGAGCAATGTTTAGACCATAAATAGCCAATATCCAGGGGAGAGGAATCTATGATGGACATTTTCTGCTCACACCATTAATATTTCCACTCAGACCCAAATTTGCCATTCTTCTGGGCCTCACTAAGGGAAGGCTTTGCCACTCCCATGGGCTGAGGCATTGGGCTTCTTTTTTTTTTTTAACTTTTTTTTTTATTGAGAAAAGGAGAAAAAAAAAAAAAACAAGTTTCCACCTCCTCCCAGCCTCCCATTTCCCTCCCCCTCCTCCCACCCTCCTCCCCCTCCTCCCACCCTTCTCCCCCTCCCCCCACTCTTCTCTCCCTCCCTCTCCAGTCCAAAGAGCAGTCAGGGTTCCCTGCCCTGTGGTAAGTCCTAGGTCCTCCCCCCTCCGTCCATTTCTAGGAAGGTGAACATCCAAACTGGCTAGGCTCCCACAAAGCCAGCACATTACGTAGGTTCAAAACCCCGTGCCATTGTCCTTGGCTTCTCATCAGCCCTCATTGTTCGCCATGCTCAGAGAGTCCAGTTTGATCCCATGCTTTTTCAGTCGCAGTCCAGCTGGCCTTGGTGAGCTCCCAATAGATCAGCTGCACTGTCTCAGTGGGTGGGTGCACCCCTCGTGGTCCTGACTTCTTTGCTCATGTTCTCCCTCCTTCTGCTCCTCACTGGGACCTTGGGAGCTCAATCCAGTGCTCCAGTGTGGGTCTCTGTCTCTATCTCCATCCATCACCAGATGAAGGTTCTATGATGATATGCAAGATATTCATCAGTATTGCTATAGGATAGGGTCATTTCAGGTTCCCTCTCCTCAGCTGCCCAAGGAACTAACTGGGGACCTCGGCTTGGGCACCTGGGAGCCACTCTAGGTTCAAGTCTCTTGCCAACCCTAAGGTGGCTCCCTTAACTAAGAATTGTGGTTCCGTGCTCCCCTGTCCAACCTTCCTTTATCCCAATCCTCCTTTTTCCCCAAGTTCCCCCCATTCTCCCCTTCTCCCTTTTCTCTCCCCATTTCCCCTTACCCCCAAGATCTCAATTTTCTCCCCGGCAATTTTGTCTACTTGGCATTGGGCTTCTTGACATGGTGTTTTAGTTACTGTTTCATTATGAAGAGGCCCCATGACCAAGGTTACTTATAACAAAGAATTTAATTGAGGGGTTGCAGTTTCAGAGAGTTAGTCCATGACCATCCTGGTGAGAAGTGTGGCAGCAGCAGCCGACAGGCATAGTGCTGGAGGGGTAACTGAAAGCTCACATCTGACCCACAGGATGAGGCAGGGTTCGGAGTGGGAGCTGACTGGCATTGGCTTTTGAAACCTCATAACCCTCTCTAAGTAACATACTTTCTCTAATAAGGCTGTACTTCCTAATCCTTCCTAGGAACACAAACTGGGAACCAAGCATATAAATATATGAGCCTAAGGGGGACATTCTCATTCAAACTGCCACACATGGCCATGCTCATGCCAACAATACACATTCACTCAGGTCCAAACTCACTCCCTACACATTTTCTCAGCCTCCTCCATCATGTTGTGCTGTAGGGATACCATGTGGAGTTCAAGACATTATGGCTGCCCTCAAGTACCCACAGCACTGTGGGTACACTGTGAAACTGAGTTCTAGGGGCCATGGAACTTTTCTAGTGTAATACAGCCAATAGTGATGAAGTCAAAGAAAGACAGTGGTCTGAGTCTATCCTGGAGTATTTGACTCAACACCAAGGACCACAATAATGACCAGAAGGCATATCTGATCCTCCCGTTGTGGCTGAGTCTCACTGAGCTCAAAAAATTGGGAGACTGTACATAGACATCAACTTTTCTAACAGGCAAACAAAAACCAAAAGAAACAAAAATCCATCTGTCTAGAGCTGTGTATCCCAGTGTCGTTAAAATAGTCACCCTGCCTTGGCCATCTGTCCCTTGTCCAAGTTCACTTGGTTTGTGTTGCCTTCCTGCTCCTGTCACAATCCTCATTCCATCCCACCTACATTAGCTCTCCTTTCCTTCCTTGCTCCAGCTTCTACAAAACTCCTAGGGAAGGGAGGGGATCATCATATTCCCGTTCTGCAAGCAGATTCTGCCAGCGGCTAATTCTTTTTCTCTCTCCTGTCACTCAATGTCTACATCCAGAGTGACATGGATATCCAGTAATCTGTGATGTACATGCATTTCTCCCTTCTCAAGCTCCAAGCACAACAACATTAGCTTATGAGAAATGGTACCACCGTTTAGTATTTTTATGTCCCAATCACTCTGGCCTCTAAGTTCATTCATTATGTATGCAAAATGGTAATATGCTTGTATTTTAATGCTCTTAAGCATACAATATTCTTATTAATCCAAGCACTTTTTTCATTTGTAATTGAATGGTTTACTTTATTATTGCTTTATGGTAACGACTCTGCATTTCCATTTTTCTATAGGGTGCCTAATTTTAACAGGAGGGCAATCAGAATCAGGAGGGCTGGCTGTTCTAATTGCCTTCATTATAAGAGCAGCTAGCATTCTGGCAACAGAATGATCGACATTTACTGGAACTAGAATAAAAACATGGAGATTGAAGTGAGTCTCTCTGCTTTCTGGGGAGCCAGGATGTCACTTCTTATCAAATACATCAAACATCACAGATCTATATAATGTAGTCTTTGTCCTTCCATGGTGATAGTTTGGAAATTAGCAAGGTTCAAGGGCTATTTATATCAGTTTATATTTTTAATCAAGTTCTTTTTCCAATTTTTACTGATATTCAAAGTCTATCCCCATCCAAGGCATTTGGTTCACATCAACTGAGATGGAGAGTAATCAAGATTTATGATTCTCATTCTGATTACCATCCCACGGTCACTGCCATTGCTACTTGCCAGCTGCCAATCCACTTCCCCACTGATGACACCACCTACATTCTTCCCGTGAGTGATTTAATGTCCATCTTGAAACTGTCAGAATACTTCTGATGCTCCAGATAACAGCTGAGAAGTTTCTGGGCTCCCCCCCCCCAGCATCCCCAAAAATATCTGGCTTGCTTGATCTTGCCTTTAAAAGGCTCCAAATGTCTAAAACCCAAATCTGGTAAACTCCTGGGAAAGAGTGTTTAATCCAGAGAGTAGCTAGGCAGTCACTCTTGATGGTTGCCAGTAGAATCAAAGAGATGGCATGAGCTAAGTTGAGGTAACGTTCTTTTGGCTTGATCATGGCCAGTGTAACTTACTTTTTATAAAATGAAGCAAAAGAAACCAAAGCCCCTGAGTCTATTTAAAGAAGTCTACTTTCTGTGGTGTATCGCCAATGATGGATGTGCTGAGAACAAGTGGCATGCCATACTGTGTTCCCAGTGCCCAGTGGATGCACTCAGAGCAGCTCACTGTAACCTCACTGAGCCAAACTCTTGATGTTCAAGAATAATGAACACTGAGAGCTAAGGTGTCTTTCTGTAGCTAAGACCTGGAGAGGATCTTCTACAGGGCTATAAGCACATTTGTTGAAATTGCATTTCTATGAAGTTCAAGGTGCTGCATGCTGCTGGTGCCGCTATCCAGGGTAATCATATTTGAGAACCCAGATGCAACATTTAAGAGTTGTTTCTGCTCAAACTGTTGCTTAGAGTCACAGGGACAGCTGTGAGCTACTAGAAATGGGTCTCAGCTGGGCCTGGTGTTACAAGGCCTGCAATTGTTCTGTAATCATAGATACTCCTGAGGGCGAGGTAGGAGGATCACACACTCAAGACCAGCCTGGGAAACTTAGCAAGACTTCTCAAAATAAAACACTCCTTGTCATTCTCCACACAGAACATTTTACTGACACGCTTCCCTTGTCTAACCACTGCATGACATTCACACAGGTGAATCTTCTACCATACGGTGCCAAATGCACTGGGAATGCTCAAAAGTGGATGTTAGTGAGACTCTTTGTATACCACAGAGACCCACAGAGTCACAGAGCTTTGAGTGTTCTTGGAGATTTACACATCAGACATGGGATGCCTTCCCTATAAAGATAACGTTAAAATACATCCGGCCGGTGTCTTCTAAATGGAACTCTGTGTGTTCGTTTCATGGGTTAATCAAGAAATGTGTATGTGACAGATTCAGCTTCTGTTGGCTTACTCCCCATCCTGTGACTGGAGCAGCAGCACTCAATATTGGCATAGATAGCCTTATAATCCCGCTCATCTAAGTCAAGAGCCAGAAATCTCTGGAGGTCAATGAAGGATGTAGGATGTGCAAGTCAAGGGACACTGACTTTCCTGCTATAGAATGAAGATAATCCCTGGCCATGGGAATGGAGAAGGGTGGCAGTTATACCAGCTGTACAGAGGCAGGTGGTAACTCAGGTCTGTTCTGTGACATGTTTGTTAATTGGCTTTAAGAATGCCCATTTTGATTACTACATTCTACTCCAAGAAAACACTTTTTAAGGAATCAGCCACATTGATGTGAAGTCCATCTGATGTCTTCACCCTTTTTCTGTACCTACAGCCCTCTCGTGTACTTCCCTATGTATTTAATGTGTACTTTCCTATTGCTTTCCTGTGGTGGAAAGATGGCTTAGTGATTAAGAGCACAGCTCCCAGCACCCACGTGGCAGTCCACAACCATCTGAATCTCCAGTTTCTGGGTATACAATGCTTTCTTCTGGTCTCTGCAGGCATCAAGAATGCTTGTGGAACATACACAACATTTTAAAAGCAAAACAAAGCACTATGGCTTTCCTCATAAATTGATACAAATTGTGTCACATTGATATACCTTTTTTTCACTTCTCCACAAAAACTACATCAATAGGCTAGGCATACAATGATACTACTTTATGCATGGACACACATAAGTGCACATGGTCACACATACATGCCCTCAAACATTATATGTTAGATCTGATCAGAGGAGTGGTAGTGAAATGGATGGAAAGACATGAAATTTTGTTACATGCCTTGTCAACGCAATGCATATAAAGGAGCCACACCACCTCGTTCTTATCTCTGATTTTCTGGTGGATGTGGCATCACAGGATGAAATGAACTTGATAAGTGTGTACCTGGGTTTATTTCTTAGAACTCTGTGAGACCTCCAGACACGGAATCTAGCTATTCCATGAATAAAAGAAAGAAGGAAAACAGAATGGTTTTCTTCTCATTGGTCCTTGGTACCGTGGGTGATGTTTATAAAGCCTGAAGCTCAGGACACGGCAAGATGCAGCAGGATCTGCCTGAATCTGTGTTATAACTAGCCATTGGTCGATGTCTTATTGTGCCCTTATTGCATAACCCATCCTCGTTTTAAAACTATGAAGTAAGACTCACAGGTAGGAAGGGTAATGTAGAATGGTTTTGTTTTGGTTTTGAAAACAAGTCTTTTTTATTGCTTTTATTGAGCTCTACATTTTTCTCTGCTCCCCTCTCTTTTTCTCCCCTCCCTTTCAACCTCCTCTCATGGTCCCCATGCTCCCAATTTACTCAGGAGATCTTGTTTTTTTTTTTTCCCTTCCCACGTAGGCTAGATCCATGTATGTCTTTCTTAAGGTCCTCATTGTTGTCTAGGTTCTCTGGGATTGTGAGTTGTAGGCTGATTTCTTTGCTTTATGTCTAAAAACCACTTATGAGTGAATACATATGATATTTGTCTTTCTGGGTCTGGGTTACCTCACTCAATATAATGTTTTCTAGCTCCATCCATTTCCCTGCAAATTTCAAGATATAATTATTTTTTTCTGCTGTGTAGTACTCCATTGTGTAAAGAAAAACTATTTCTAAGATCCTTGTAATGCCAGAAGAGATGTGCTACTTTTAAAGCAAAGTCAACATTTTCCAGCAGGAAGCATTCTCACACCATCTAATGGTGCAGTCCATCCTGCTGTGTTGACTGTCAGGTCTCCAGTCTAGAGGCATTATCATTTCATTTTCATAGAGGATGCCAAACTGGAAATCAAAAGTGCTTCCTAGAACATGTTACTCCTCTCTGAACATAGACATTCAGCATCTGTCCCATTTATACGCGACAATGCCAGTGACCGCAGAATTTCCAGCCACATTGACTGCTTAAATAGGAGCGATATTCCCAGCTAAGCTAGAAAGTTTCAGCTGTGGGAAGCTTTTGATTAGCTTATGATGTGCCATTGGTTCCTTACTGGCTAGCAATGAGGCATGGGGGCAGGGAGCATTGATAAATTCAACTACTTGAGATGAGACAAAGGCTACTTCCATTGGGGCACTGATTGTTGTCATGATTTGGAAATTACCTGGAATTTTGTTTTCCAAGGAACAAGGCCTAGGAACAGTCTTAGTTTTTCTTTACAACGATAATTTTGACCAGTTCTCTAAAAGCCAGTGCACTGGGGCTTAGTCACACTATGTTAGGGGCCATGAGTCAAAGAAAGCATTAATTTCGTTCACATAGACTTTGAGAGCACATTGTTATTATACTCTCGACAAGTGTTTAGAAGGGGGGACCTCCAAGGCCGGGGCTTTCATGGGCTCAGAACTCTCACTACTAGTGTGATTGTACCCGTCTTTCTTCTGCCGTGTCGATATGTTCGTTTTCCACCCAGGCTTCTTTTGCCTCCTGCTCAGGAAATAGATGCATCGATATTAGCCAGAGCCATCCAGAGCCAACTCTGTCCAATCAGACCCATAAAAATGTGAGAAACAAAATATGAGATAATTTCCTAGTGGTTTTCGTTCAGCAATGCCAGGGAGTCATTCTCAGGAGTCACCAAGCCAATCTCTTCTCCTGAATGCTCTCCAGAATTGACTTCCATCCCCTTCCCTCTGCAAATCCCTGGCAGGAGAAATGGGTTCATTCTAATTGTTTCCTAATTGGCATTTCTTTCGGATGATTAGGCTGTGTCAAATTGACAGCTGATGCTAACTAGAACCCTAAGGACAACTGAATGATAAAGAGGGACATCTTTTATGTGCTTGCATCTATGGACTGAACACATGGAGAATACCATGTGGCATGTGGCAGACCTGAGAGTCTGTGGTCCTTGATCATAAGTTGGTGCTTTCAATCTTCCTCCAGATCGTGTGTGTGTGTGTGTGTGTGTGTGTGTGTGTGTGTGTTCATCTGTTTTCTGGTGCTGTGACAAAGGCCATAACCAAAAGCAACTCAGAGAAGAAAGGGTTTGTTTTATTTTATATTTTCACAGCCAACCACCGAGCAAAGTCAGGGCAAAAACTCAAGGCAGGATCTGAATCAGAGGCCATGGAGGAATGTTGCTTATTGGCTTGCTTTCTGTAATTCACTTAGTTTGCTTTCGTACACACCCTAGAACCACCACCTTGAACTGGCCTTCATTCATCGGTCATTAATCATGAAAATGCCATACAGTTGTAGTCGTGCATACAAGCCAATCTGATGAAGGCATTTTCTTCATTAAGATCCCCTCTTCTCAGATGGCCTTGACTCACGACAAAGTGATAAGAGACAAACAAACAAAAACAACTATCCTATGTAAGACATTTGGAACTAAAACTTAGGAATACAATGTATTTCATTCTTTACAAGTAAAATCAAAACCTCCCAGAGTTGGGTATTCCTTGGATTTTACCTTGCTGGCAGAAATCTAAAGAAAATCTCATTCATAAGAAATTCCTGTGGCTCGTTTTGGCCAGAAATAAAAATAGATATTCTACTGTTTGTCCTGATTTGACAAATAAAGAATTCAAGGTCCCCTAATTTTGAAATACATGCTGAAGTCGAAACCCTTGTAGCACTCACGTCTAACTCCGGCAGGGGTGAATTCACATGAGCACTTTTCAGAACTGAGGGTATAGCTGTGTTGTCTCTGACCACCCAGGAAAGAAGTAATCTTGACAACGGAGGGCCTTTTTTCATTTTCCTAAAGCCAAAACTGTGAAGAGTCAGCTTGAGGTAGGGGTTCGTTAAACAAACATAGTAATCGCATACATATCCCCCTTCCCTTGAATGGATGAGTCTGTCCTCAATGCCACAGACTTCTCAGTCTGTCCTTTGAGTGCAGCATGATGCCTGGCACCTCCCTTAATCGGGGGATGTTACTGGCTTGGTTAACAATTCTGAGATGTACACTGTCTCCTTCTGGCATCTTCTTTAGGTTTTAGGGGATAGTCCTAATACTTTGTTTCCATCTCTGGGCAGAAACTTAACCTAAACCCAAATGTGGTCTGATCCAGGTTTTTATTTATTTATTTATTTATTTATTTATTGAGAAAAGGAGAAAAAAAAAACAAGTTTCCACCTCCTCCCAGCCCCCCATTTCCCTCCCCCTCCTCCCACCCTACGCCCCCTCCTCCCACCCTTCTCCCCCTCCCCCCACTCCTTTCCCCCTCCCTCTCCAGTCCAAAGAGCAGTCAGGGTTTTCTGCCCTGTGGTAAGACCTAGGACCTTCCCCCTCCGTCCATATCTAGGAAGGTGAACATCCAAACTGGCTAGGCTCCCACAAAGCCATCACATTACGTAGGATCAACCCCCCATGCCGTTGTCCTTTGCGTCTCATCAGCCCTCATTGTTCGCCATGTTCAGAGAGTCCGGTTTTATCCCATGCTTTTTCAGTCACAGTCCAGCTGGTCTTGGTGAGCTCTCAATAGATCAGCTCCAGTATTATTTGTAATAGCCAGAACCTGGAAACAACCTAGATGCCCTTCAATGGAAGAATGGATGAAGAAAGTATGAAATATCTACACATTAGAGTACTACGCTGAGGTAAAAAACAATGACTTCTCGAATTTTGCATGCAAATGGATGGAAATAGAAAACACTATCCTGAGTGAGGTATCCCAGACCCAAAAAGATGAACATGGGATGTACTCACTCATAATTGGTTTCTAGCCATAAATAAGGGTCACAGAGTCTACAATAGGTGAATCTAAAGAAGCTAAGTAAGAAGGGGAACCCAAGGAAAAACATATAGTTGTCCTCTTGGCTAAGGGAAGTAGACCAAATTGCCGGGGAGAAAATTGAGATCTTGGGGGTGGGGTGGGATGGGGGTAAGGGGAGATGGGGAGAGAAAAGGGAGAAGGGAAGGAGGTCGGGCCTTGGGAAAACAGGAGGATTGGGATAAAGGAAGGTTGGACAGGGGAGCACGGAACCACAATTCTTAGTTAAGGGAGCCACTTTAGGGTTGGCAAGAGACCTGACCCTAGAGGGGCTCCCAGGTGCCCAAGCCGAGGTCCCCAGTTAGTTCCTTGGGAAGTTGAGGATAGGGAACCTGAAATGACCCTATCCTAGAGCAATACTGACGAATATCTTGCATATCATCATAGAACCTTCATCTGGTGATTGATGGAGATAGAGACAGAGACCCACACTGGAGCACTGGACTGAGCTCCCAAGGTCCCAGTGAGGAGCAGAAGGAGGGAGAACATGAGCAAAGAAGTCAGGACCACGAGGGGTGCACCCACCCACTGAGACAGTGGAGCTGATCTATTGGGAGCTCACCAAGGCCAGCTGGACTGTGACTGAAAAAGCATGGGATAAAACTGATCCATGTTTGATAAGCAGGCACAAACCTCTCTGAAAACTGAGTGCATTGCAGGGTACTGAGCTATAGTCAGGAGGCCGCACATTGCAAGAACCCGGGTTTTAGCTTCAGCTCAGATAGGTTTGAGTTCTATTATTCCACTTACCTGCTATTATTTTGTGATTATTTTATGATTAGTCTCATCCTGATAGTTACTCACCAATTCTGAGAAACAGAGCGAGACATCCTTCACCTTATCTCTAAGGTTTTTGCAACTTGAAATTTGCCGTAATTATTCGTTTCCCAGAATTGTCATGAAGAGGAAGTAAGCTCAGAGACGTGACATTGTCACAGTGCAAGGGGGTGGGACTCATCTCAAAGGCATGTGGCCTGTATAATTCTCTAGGAAGCCAAGATCTGAAGGACCCTGGCTAGTGTGATGATCTACATCTGATCTATTGAAAATCTTGATGTTTTTATCTGTCTATATATGTTCACAGATCTATGTGCATGCAAGTGGACAGTGCAAGATGTGTGGAGGCCAGAAGTCATTGTGGATGACTTCCTCCTTAATTTTTGAGACGCTGAAACTATGAGTCTCAGGGATACTCCCGCCTTCACCCATCCAGCACTGCTATTGCAAGGATGACCACTGCACCTGGCGTTTGTGTGTGTGCTGGGTCAAACTATGGGTACTCAATCTGTCACAACACATACTTTACTGATTGTCCCATTTCTCTAGTCCCTCTTCATACTTTTAACAGAATCCCAACATTTCATTTTTGTACTGCGTTCTACAAAATATGGAAATATCCTATGGCAGAATTACTGGGCAGTCCCTGGAGAAAACGGGTGCTGCTCAAAGAAATTAACCAGAGAGGAGCTGTTTCCTGGTCAGGCAAATGCCATTTCCACAACCAGTGTCAAACAAGTAAGACGCCCTCTAGTTTGTCTCATGGGAAGCCAGGGTGTGTTCTTCCTTTCGGACTCACGCCTCTGCACTCATTGTCCTCTTTGCCAAGTATACCTGTGCTCCATCCATTCAAGATCAACTTCTATGACCTCTGTGTTTTTTGTACGGAGACACGTGAGAAGGTGGAAGAACAGCATGGCCCTAATGACACTGGTGACCCAGCTTCTGGCTCTAAATAATGTGAGTTAAATTTTGTTCCATCTTTATGCAATTAGTGGGTCTGAGGGTGGGTGGAGCATCAGCCAGACACATGCCAGTTCTGCCGTTCTAAACTCTGGCACTTTGAGGAATCCAGTACTCCTGAAGACATGCCTGGCACATAGTATGCATTTTAATGTGTAAACTAGAATCTTGTCATTGTTTCGCTTTTTTTTTTAAATCCACATAAGTGGATTGAGTGTAAGTTCTTTAGAGCCAGTGGGAGGCTGTCTGCATCCATCTCCTTAGAACTCACTGGCTGTACAAATCTAGCTACCTGTTATGTAATAACTAGAGTTTCACTTCTTAAATAATAAAAATTCTGAGAGTGAGACTTGCTATAAGTTGAAAGAGCTTGAATTTTACATTTTTTTAACCTCAGAGCTGTGTGAGATTCTAAGTTATGAGCATTCTCTAAACCTTTTTCTCCCCTTTAATAATAGGGACAATCGAGCCCATTTAAATAGACACATCCTCTATTAAAAACCACGAGTTCTGCAAGAACACAGATGTGTTCTCTTTGTTTGTTGCTGCATTCCCCAGAACAAGAGCCCGTGGAAAGTGCAGAAACATTGTGAGGGCCAGGACAGGTTTGAGCATTCAGCACTAACTTAAGCGAGTGTGCAGTGTGGACTCGGGCACACACGTAGCAAATGCTGCTTCAAGTGATGGCTGTGGATATTACTGTGCTATCCGTGGATCCAGCCAAGGGCTCTGATACAGCCAGAACACCTTCTCAGGGATAACTGTGGGATTAAGAAGAGGGCTCTTATGCAACCAAGATGAGCAGGGAGCTGAAGTGGAAAGGCAAGCCATTGGCCACCCCAGGGGAACCAGAGGAAGGAAGAGTCTACACAACACTCAACAGCTCTGGTTGTACAGCACTAGGAATGGTATTTCTTTGAATTGAAAATGTAATCTTTTATGCAATATATTCTGATCTAAGTTCTCCTCTCCTCTCTTTTTCACCTCCCTATCGACGCAACTACATGCCTTCTCTGTCTCGCTTTAGAAAACAAAGAGGCAAAGGAAGCAAACAAACCAACATGATAAAAGAAAAAGAAAGTACAAGAAACACATTTATAGGCAGAGACATACACACACAAAATCTATAAAAATACCAAGTTGGAAGCCATAATATACAAGCAAAGACCATTAAGGCAAAATTGCCCACTCACTGGGAACAATCATACCACACTTCTTCCAGCAAGAATGAGGCTCTGACTCTCACTGGTATCAGAATGGGATTAGAATCGTGGTAGATCCCAACTTTTCCCAAGAGCACGTTTGTATCATAGCAGGAGGGGTGGGGGGTGGGGAGGGGCAGAGAGGCTTGCGCACACTGAAACACATTCAAAGCTACAAAGACAAGCTTGATTATCACTGCATTTATTCTGACAGGGCAAATGTTGAATCTTTTTTTTTTTTTTTTTTTTTTGGTTTTTCGAGACAGGGTTTCTCTGTGGTTTTGGAGCCTATCCTGGAACTAGCTCTTGTAGACCAGGCTGCAAATGCAAATGTTGAATCTTAATCAAACAGAAAGGAACAAATTGGTCCCACATTAAAACTAACAAACAAAACAAAAGGAAGAATGATCACTTAGCAAGTTTGTCGATAGAAGCCTCCATCCTGACTCACAGAGGCTCATCCTGGCTGTGATAGGAAGTTAAGGATGTGGTATTGAATACAGTTTAGATGCTGGCTCCGGTGTCATGAATTAGGGAAGAGTGACTTCAGCTCTGTCACTCTCCTTACACTCACCCAAGGCTGAAGGTGAGGTGGGACTCACTCATTAAGTACTTAAAAGTAGCTGCAACATTGAATGGATGGAAGGGGAAAGGCCTGGGCTTTAATTCATGCTCTGTTATTTATGCCCTGGGAAATTGGAGGCTCTTTAAGCCTCCACTCCCTCACCTCTAGCCAGAGATTCTTACTATATAGTAAAGAGAGTTTTAAGTGAAAACTATATGCAGGAGGTGGGGTGAGGCAGGAGAATACAGCAGAGAGATGGCTTGTCTGAGTCCTTTCTTTGTGATCATGAGTTCCTGATTTCAGATCCCAACTCCAATATAATAGCTAGGGTGCCCACAAACAACTGTAACTTTAGCTGTGAGATGGAACAAGACAGAAGTATCCCTGGACTTACTGGCTTCCAGCCTGCCTGAGACTCATGAGCTTTAAGTTGAGGAAGAGACCCTGCCACAAGAGAATAGGCAGAGAGTAATAGAGGATACATGACACCTCTTCTGGATTATGTGTGCATGTTTATAAGAAGAAAAAATGCTGACCAGACCACACTGCATAGAAAACAATCTCCTAATCTTCATCTCTCAGGGTCTAGGTTCTGTTTCATGTTTCATCTTCAGAAAATCAACTATTAAAATAATAGATGAAAGACTCACTCACCCCTGCCTTCTCCTCACATTTTCAGTAACCTCTTTAAATAAGCACGTGTTGGGGTTGGAGAAATGGCTCAGTAGTTAAGAGCATTTGCTCTTCTGGCAAAGGACCAAGTTTCCTAGCACCCATATTAGGTGACTTACCACCACTTGTTAACTTTAGCTCTAGGGGATTTAATGCCATCTTCAGGATGCTGAGGACACTGGCACACATGTGGCATAAACACACACGTAAATAAAAAAGAGAAAATGAAGCTTTAAAGTAGCATATATCATTTGTACAAAATAATGGAGGTTGCATTATGATATTTTCATACATGTACAGGTACTATGTAGTTCATTCATGTTCACCTCTCACTGCTTCCTCTCATCTCCCCTCTTTTCTGCTTCTCTTTATTTTATCTTAAAACAATATCTAGAGTGCACATGAGAGAAAATCATGCAGTACTTCTTGCTCTGTGCTTGGCTTTATTCGCTTAACATGATCTCCAGTTCTGTACATGGTTTTGTTCTTATGTATGTTGTAAAGTACTGCACTGTGTATACATAGTACATCTTCTTAATTCTTCCTCCCACTGATGGGCTCCTAGTCTGATTCCATAACTGGGCTGTTATGAGTTTTCTGCTGTAAAAATTGGTGTGCAGCTATCTTTATTCCATGCTGACTTTGAATTCTACTACGCTATACCCAAGAATGACAAAGCAATTTTTTTTCAAGTTTCTATTGTTTGGCTCTGGTTTCTTTTCATTCCTAGTAAAAAGAGAGAGCAAGAGAAGGCAGACATTCATGACATCAGAGTTAAGACTAAATGCAAACGTCCAGTAACATGATGGCATTTAATGGAAATGTGTGCACAGGTGCCTGAATGGCATTACCTGCATCCACAAAGCTGACCAGTGTGTACACCCTCACCATCCTGTACAGAGCCTGGCAGCACAGGTCCTTGGTTCAGCTATGTCTCCTGCCTGTGCTTATCTGAGAACACACAAGGCAGAAATCAGATGCTACTCCTATCTTGAGGCCACAGCAAATACACTGGCTTTCTCTTTTCCTTGCCCAACATCTGGATGAACTTCGCCTTGTCGCCACCCTCCATGGCTTCCAGGTTATTCTCTGTCATGTACCCATATGTAAAAATAATCATGTCCATCAATTCCTGTCCTGGTGGAACATCTTCCTTAGGGGTGCTCTTCCATTCGGTGGTAGTGAATGGAGAGTGTCACCAACATAGAGCGTAAGGTTGGGGATTCCAGATGCCTGCTGTTTCCGTATTGAACGACATTAGAAATCAAATGAAATTAGTCTCAATATTTACCTGTATTTCTTTGACTACCTGTGTAAGATATTGATATATTTTTCTTTAGGAAAAATATCTGACAAACTGAGAGTACACTCTCCAGAAAACTAGCAGGGGTGAAATTAGAATTAAATAGTAACAAAGTATGGGTGGGAACAGTTTGAAATGGAAGAAACTCAGCACCACAACTGCAAATAGGGGAGAGCTGTCAAGCGGAGAGGTGGTAATTACTGACTTTTTCTCTGGCTTTTTATTCTTCTCCCACTGATATTATGAACATTTTTTGATTTACATACTACTGTAAGTAAGTAGACTCATCAATCAACATCACCAGCCAGACACACTCTGGTGCTCCACAGTTATGCAGACAACCATCTCCTCCTACTGACTTCCAGGCTGAAACTATGTTTTTAAAAACCCCTTGCTATAAAGTTAGTTATCTGCTGGAGTTGCTTCTATTGGTGAAGTTACCATTATCCTCTCAGTTGCACAAAATGTAAGCTTTATCATCATTTCTATACTTCCTTTTCCTTTAGTCTCCTTTGTCAGATTCATTAACAACAGGTGATTGTCACTTTAAGTCATTTGAATCTACCTGCTTTTCTCTCTCCTGCTTTTCTCGCTCCTTAGTGGGACATTCAGTTTATTTTATCACATAGTCCCCAGCTGATCTCTTCTCATATACTGCAGCAAAGGGACCTCCTCCCCAATAGGAACCCATTATTCTGCTATAATTCTGTCTTTGTAAGTACATGTTTAAAACTGTCCATTGTTATATGCTTGCTCCTATTAAAAAGAAAAAAAAAACATGGATCTGGAAACAGTTAGCTCCCAGTGACAACTTGTGGAATGTACTGGAGAAAAACCTAACACTTAACTGTTGTTAACACAAGGAGTTCCTATGCTCCACATAAGGGCTCCTGCTCAAATGAGAGAGAGAGAGAGAGAGAGAGAGAGAGAGAGAGAGAGAGAGAGAGAGAACCTTGTGAGCAAAACCTCAGAAGGGAGAAACAGGGGTGGTCTGAGATCCTGGGAGGCTGGGTCGGTGATGTGGGATTCCCCTTTGTATTCTGTGAATATGTTTTAATACCATTGATTAATAAAAGAAGCTGCTTTGACCTATAACAGGGCACCATATAGCCAGGCTAGAAGAGATATAGAGAGAGAGGGTAGGCAGAGACAGAGAGACGCCATGTAGCCACTGAAGGAGACAGTCACCCAGGAACCTTACTGATAAGCCAGGAGCATCATGATAAAATATAGAATAATAGATATTGGTTAATTTAAGATATAAGACTTAACTAGAATACAATTATTAGCTGTATACAATCACTGCTTCAGTTAAACAGTACAGCTTAAGAGGAAATAATATTCATTATGATCTGCGGGTAAAAATGCCCAGTAGAATGTGATAGTTCCATGAGATAATCACACTACATTAAAGGCAGTGGGAGTCCTCCCACACCCACTCACACCATGCCAGGTACCAGAGAAAAGTGGCAGCGGCAAACATGTAAAAAGGCACAGCAGTGACTGACACCTGACAGTGTGGAGCTAAAGCCCAGGCATGGGGGAGGGGGGAAGGGCAGGAGTAGGGGCTGCCTATCTGAGATTCAGCCATCAGTGACTTGCTTCCTGGTGGGTCGAACTCCTCAAGCTCCATTGCCACCTGCTGTTCCTCTGTGATGGCCAGTGGCCATCACAGGTATCTTCCTTGTAACTATACTGTTAATGTAATAGTGTTAGTTTAAGTCAGATTTTGATGACTAAGGGTTTTTTAACAAACGTAGTAAGGGATTATGATAGAGGTTAGTTTCATGGGAAGATTAATCCCGGTAATGGTAGTATTGCCCCACCCCTGGGTAGAGCAGAGGCTGCAGAAGGTAGAAAATAGGAACAAAGAAGTATCACACAACTAGGACTCATGAGTTTCTCTTGAGGAGCCGTAGAGACTATGGTTTAAGTTAATTATTAAGGAGAACAATTGTGTTCCAGAAGTTAAGCTACCTCAAATTCTTTCAATCTTATTGTTGGGAGATGTGTTCATTGGTTTCAATGTATATCATAGCAAAAACAAAGTTTTAAATATATAACTTAAGTTTAGGTTAGGATATTTTTGCTAATGACTTTGCAGTAGAAAATCTTGGGAAACAATTTAATGTTTAGAAAGACACATTTTTGATAGTTGAGGAAGGGACTTGTTGAGGTGAGGGAACAAAAACAATGGCAGCCTGACTACTGTTGGCTGACAATACCTTTCTTGCTAGGATGGGTTAATGAACAAAGGTGATGATTAATTCCTTGTACCCATTTCTGCCCTCAGATTCCTGATACAATTTAATAAAAGCTGTGTGACTGCATGCCCTCCCTGAGGATTTAAAGTAGAAATGACTGATTGTTTTCATATCTAAAAGTTAAGGTTTGTGATTCTTTTAAGATTGTTTATAAGGTTACCCTTTGATATAAATAATAAAATCATTGGTCCTTTTTTCAGAACCACAAAAATCAGCCTGCAAGTAAAAAAACTGGCTGAGACAAATACCTTCTTGCATGCACTCTGTGAATCTATAACAACCTGTTTGGACATGAATGTCTGTGGGTTCTTGGGGATAATTAGTTTTTCACCTGTACTACATAACATGTTTAATCATGTAAGGGACATGGAAAACATGCTGGTTTTTTTTTACTTGTGTTCATAGCAGTCATTCACTTGAAAAATAAAAGGCAATCAATCACAAAAAAAGAGTTAACTAGTAATATGCTTAAGCTATTGGCCGAAGAGTATTGCAATGAATACAGTTTCTGTGTGATTATTTCTGCTCTGGGTGGCCAGGAATGAACAAGTGGTCTCAGTCTACAGGTAGGCATTACAGATAAGCTACAACTAAGTGGAGTCAGAATATGTCTTAATACATTTATTTAGTTATTTATTTTACATTTTGCCTACAGTTTTCCCTCCCTTCTCCCCTCCCAGATCCCCCAGCCCTCTGCATTTTTATTCCCCAATCCACTCCTCCACTTCTGTTTAGAAAAAAAGCAAATCTCCCATGAAGATCAACAAAATCTGGCATATCAAGTTTCAGTACGACTAAGCACCTCCCCGTGTATTATGGCTTGGCTAGGCAACCCAGTATGAATAGTAGGATCCTTAAAGCCAGTAAAAGAGATGGAGATGGTTCCTGTTCCCACTATTAGGAGTCCAACAAGAGGACTAAGCTACACAACTGTAGAATATATACAGAGTGCCTAGGTCAATCCCATGCAGGCTCCCTGGTTGTCAGTTCAGTCTCTGTGAGCCCCTGTGAGCCGAGGTTAGTTGATTCTGTGAGTTTTCTTGTGTCCTCAACCCACCTGGCTCCTAGAATTCTTTCTCCCGCTCTTTGACATGGTTCCCTAATGTTTGGCTGTGGGTCTGCATCTGTTCGCATCAGTTGCTGGGTGATGCCTCTCTGATGACGACTGGGCTAGGCATCAATCTGGTCACAGGAGATTTTTAATAAGTGTATTACAGCCTCATTAAGGTCATGCTAACTGGAGAGGCAAATCCCTACTACAGCCCCTGCTGCTATAGTATCCCAGCTTGTAAGGCTAACCAAGTATGGAGAAGGCTGCGCTTAACAGGAGTTTGGCAAGGTTTTGCCATCTTGAACCTCCACTGACTTCTCTCTGCTCAAAAACCATCTGGTCTATAATTTCTTCTCCAGTAGAAATGGGATTTGACCTGGGATTCAGGCTTGGTTTTGAATCTTCTTTGAACACAATCTCATTTGTCCATATCTAGTCTCCTGGGGGCTCTTTTATTCATTTCCATGTGTTTGTTTGCTTTCTTGTTTGGTTGGTTTGGTTTGATTTGTAATTCATAGTTTCATGCATGAACTGTCCTTTCCCTGGTGGTCCCTGTGGTTAGTTCTTGAAGTTTCTTTGTCTTTCCACCAGTGAAGCCCTCGATGGAACCCACATGACCTCAGTATGGCAGGAGAAACTCATCTCCATTGACTTTGCACTCCCTTTTCCCTGTACTCTTCTCCTCAGTAACCCTTGTTATCACAATGACCTCTTCACTTCATTCATAGATTGTCCATCTAATTATACTGGGTAAGAGTCACCATGAAGGCACAGACCTTGTTGAAATGTTCCTCTTGTAACCCCATCACATGACTATATGACATCTTGGCATGGATGTTTAGCTCCAGCATATGAATCTATATCTGTAGCACATGAACCTATAGCTCCAGCATTTGACCCTACACTGGACCTGTTTCTGACCTGCAAACATAAATAACAGTCCTGAGTTCACGGTAGGTACTCCATACATGCTTGTGGTAATCGATGGATACATAAAACACGTTCATGTCTATGAGCCTCTGCTTAAGGCACTGTCTATGTGTGATGGTGATGTATGATGGTGTAGTTATCTTCCCCGGTGGCTCCTCCTTCAAAGTCTAGCTCAACGCTTCATTAGCTCTGTGGCATCCCTTTCTTCTTCATCCCACTCCAGAATTCTTTACTTTCTTTGTTTCTGCCATGATGATTTGAAGACCCTTCTGTAAGGATGTCACCATATTTTTGTAAACATGTCACCTGGACATGTTTTTCCTTGAAAAAAATGTGCATGAGAAGTTTGTGAATACATTCATACTCTTAAATATCAAAAAATGCAGGCAAAGTGAAAGATCTTTATCCTGCTCTTTTCTTCCCAGAGGTAGTTCTGTCTCAGAGAGAATTTGCATGCACACATAGGAAATAAAAATGTTAAGCCTTGTTATAAGTGTCCCTATGTTTTATTACATATGTTTTGTTGTATTTCTTAATATTTTTTAACTTCTTTATGAGATACTGTGGGCAACTGTTTATTTTATACCTTCATTAAAAGCAAAACAAAAACCCTCTTGAGCATTGACTTGCATTGAGTTGCAAGGGGACTCAGTTCCCCTTCTGCCATGTTGTCAGTGCTGCAACTATGCCACACTGCATGTTGCTGTAGAGTCTTATCGCATGCTTATCTCTGTAGACTGGACACCTAAACAAGAAGCAGAGGAGTCGAAAAGTATGTAGATCTGAGAGTCACAATTCACCGTCTAAAAGGCCGGGGAAGTTGCAGGGTATTCTCAGAGGTCCTAATGTTTGCATACTTACTGAAAGAAAATGTGTCGTTGGAATATTGTTTTTTATTTCTCTGATTATTGCTGACTGTAAACAGGCTTGTGTATGTTTATCAGAGTTACATTTTCCTCTTCTTCAACACATCTGACCATATTTTAGGGAAACATTTTTCTCTTTCATTGCTGTCAATATACTTTCTGTGTTATTTGTCTCACTGGGCTCTGAGTTCCTTTGAGGGGGGCCCGTCCAGAGCACACAGCTGGCGCTTAATGAATGTCTACTCAATTGTATTATTGGAGCCAAGCACACTGTTTCCCATTGTACTTATATCAGTTGTCAGTGCTTTCCGTATACTAAGACCTATTGTGGGAAGCAGGCATGCATTATTCCATTTCTTCATACTAACCCCAATGCTATGTATTGATCTGTCTGTCATACAGATAAGCAACTGCTGTATAAATGATAAGGGCTTCCCAAGAAGCTCAGTGTGGAGAGGTGAGATTTTCAGGAAGGGCAATTCACTTTGGTGCTAGGCCAGGGCAATCTCCTCACAGCAGGGATCCATTTCCTGGATGCAGATTGCACTCCCTTGGGTGGCCTTTCCAAAGATGCCTCTGTCCCAGACCTCCCACAGGCCAAATGATGCAGGTTCTCTGGGGATGGGGTTGGGAAAATAGCATTTGCAAAGCAAGTCAAGACCCCTGGGTGATATATATGCATAGACATGATTGAAAACCATTGCTGCACAGCAGAGGTGAGCAAGCCAGTTTCTGTTGAAAGTGAGATAGTAGCATTTTATATGTTGCAGCCCATGTAAGCTTGTCTTGTTGAACTCGGTTTGCCCCTTCCGAAAAATCAATGCATTAAATTAATAACATGAAGAATATTTTATCTGAGTATGGTGTTTAAAGGTGGGACATTGGTAGGGTTATTGCATTTCTTATGGTTTGTCACGTGATACCCAGAGCCATCTTGGAACTCTAGCAGCAAGAAGGCCATTAGCAGAGGAAGTTCTTGACCTTGCACTAGAACTGTGGATGCTCTTCCCCCAGAATGGTGGAGTCTGCTAACAGAAAATGGAATCACACATGGTCTCCATGGCGACTACCCAGGTTGACTTTTGGAACACCGGCAAAAGGAGTGACAGTGGTCATGTCCCGGCACACACCTATTTACAGAAACAAGTGGCAGCTGAATTTAAGCCATAGGCTTTAATTTGCTGGTCCTGTAAACCTATAGTGAAGTATTTCAGAAGGTGCTTTTGACAGGTGTGGAACCATGTATCCCAGCACTTGAGACAGGAGAATTGTGAGTTCAAGGCCAGCTGAGCCTACATATTGATAGCCTGCCTCAAAACAAGTTTGCATTTAAAGTTTATTCTCGTCAAGCCATAGTCTCTGGTCAAGTAGCTGTCCAAATGCAATGGGTGAAGAGCCCTTCTTTAGCCCGGGACACTGAACTCCAGAGGGTCTGACCCTGGAAGCCTGCATTCTCAGCAGATGCTTCTGTTGCTGCGGACTTCATGGACCACACTTGGAGAATCATTCAAGCACAGAAGTGTGGTATCCTTGGCAAGTAAAGAAGACTTGGCTAGTGAAGCAGAACTGGCACCCACTCAAAACCCCTAAGATCACAGAAAAACATGTTGTGTGTCCTGGCTTGCCTTCTGTTCCAACATCCGGCTTCTGAGGTTCTGGAACCTTTGAGGCCCAGGCAGCAAACCCTGTGCCCGCTGTCAGAGAATGAAGTCACTCCTCCTCTTCTTGTAATTAGTAAAAGGCTAGAGTCTTCATAGGTTTCACAACATTGTTGAGAAAGGGACTGTTAGCCACCTACATAATAAACCAGTGCTGGCATTTATCAAGTGTGTGTGTGTGTGTGTGTGTGTGTGTGTATGTGCGCGCACGCACACACACGTTCTTCAGTAGCTACTAAGTGGAGCCTCTGCACTCCTGTCCCCAGCTTGAAAGCTCTGTGGTAGGTAAATGCAATCATTGCTGTTTCTAGTCCTCTTTAACATCCATTATTTCTCTGTTGTCCTCATCTAATCGTCTCGGTCCTTTCCGTTGGGATGGCACAGCTATTGCCAGGCCACTGCCTTCGGATTCCATCCAAATGCATCGCAACAGTTGAATTTACTTCTTGCTTCCATCCTAAAAGCTTTTTTAGCATTATCCAGCTGAGATGGCTTCATCAGGAGAACCATTATTTATAGATTTCTTTATTTGGTGTGTGTGGAGGGGGGAAGGGGACAGTAGAAATAATTTCTCCAAAGATGAAAGTGAACTTTGTTCAGTGAACATCAGCGAAACGGTCCTTCTCCCTCCTTTTTCCATTCTCCTGTAGTGATTTTCCTTTGTAAATGATGCTCCTCTGGAGTAGTAAGAACACTGTAAATTTTACAATTGAGTCAAGTCAATATTTAGAGTGACTGAACCTTCAGCTTTCTCCTGGGGTGTAGCAGTGTTGTTTCCCACTGTGCCTCCTTTCCCAGGTAGCCTATAATATTAATATTGGACATCATTCCCAGCTTTCTAATGCCCCTCCCCAGTTTCACCTAGCTACCAGCAAGACAAGTCATCCCCAAGTGTTAAAATGCTGCCATCGTTTCCGAAGCGCAGCACTGTCATGTTAAAGTGGTGTTCTGCATGTTTCCAATATCTGTATACATATCTGTCAGAGCCTGGAGGGACGTCTAACATTGTAATTAGACACCGAAACCACGCTACGCAAACAAAATGTGCACGCATTGATTTTTCAGAGCTCCCGTGAGAATTGGTGTGGTTGGCTGAAACATTCCCCGCTCACTAGGGCTGGATCACACGAAGCGCTGTTCCAGATGAGCTGATGTGGAAGAATCGGGACTGCTTCTGATTTGCAGGCAGTTTGCATAGATGATGAAATCAGTAATTGTTTATTTTCTCATACCGTACGTCAAGACCATGGTTTCTACTTCCTCTACTTCTTCCCCACCTCCCTCCTCCTTCAGATCCACCCCTCTTCCATTTCCCTTCATAAAAGAGCAGGCATCCCAGTGATATCAACTGAGCAGAGCGTAACAAATTACAGTTAGTCTTAGGCACAAACCTTCATATCAAGGTTGGGCAAGGCAACCCAACAGGAGGAAAAGAGTCCCAAGAGCAGACAGAAGAGTTAAGACACACCCACTCCTGTTTTTAGGGTTCCTACAAAACACCAAGCTAATAACCATAACATATTTGCAGAGAAACCCAGTGTAGACCCATGGAGGCTCCATGGTTGCTGTTTCAGTCTCTGTGAGCCCCTAGGAATCCTGCTCAGTTGATTCTGTAGGCTGTGTTCTCCTGATGTCCTGGACCTCTCTGACAGTTCTCCCAGAAATTCGAAGTTCCCACCTTAGTCTTAGTGTTGTGTGATTTCAAGCAAGTCACTTGTCTCCTCTGAGAATGAATTTGTTATGTTATAGGGGTAATAGAATGTGAGCCAAGCTGTGAGGTCACAGATCTTAAGCCCTGGGTAAAATTAAAGGTTCTAATCACAGCACAGTGGTGAGAACACAAAGGGTCATACTTAACATAGTAGAATGCTCTAAAAAATATCTCTGTGTGTCTGTGCACATGTGTGCAGGTGCGCATGGCACATGCATATCTGGCGCATGTGTGGAAGTCAGAGGAAAACTTGGGTGTTGGTCTTAGCCTCTCATTTCATTTGAGACAGCTACTCTTGCTCATGGCTGTCTATGCCAGGCTATCTGGCCTTCACACCTCCAGGAAATCCCCAGTGGTCCCTACATTTCATCTCACCACAGGAGCACTGAGATTAGAAACACCGGCTACAAAATCCTGCATTACACATGTCTGAGACTCCAAATCCAGGTCCTCATGCTCCCACAGTAGGCTAGCCATTCACCCCGTAGAATGTTTAAAATTAACGTCTTCTTTGACAGTTTCATACACGTGTGTAATAATTCTGTCACAGGCATGTCTGCAATGTGTCTTATCTTCCTCCACAGTAGAACCTTTTAGAGAGCCATCCTGATAGGTTGTTTTCCTCTTGCAGCTCAGATCCTCCACAGTTCGTGACTGGCCCTACTTTGTAGGTTAGGAAACCGAGGCATGGGATGAGTTGTAACATGAGGGTCTGCTTGTTGGGGTTTCTTCCCTGCCAGGTTCCTACAGCTGGTAGATCCCAAAGAAAATCACACAGAGGTCTATGTAAGTTATAAACTGATTGGCCCATTAGCTCAGGCTTCGTATTAGCTCTTATAACTTATATTAACCCTTTATTCTTATCTATGTAAGCCACATGGCTCAGTACCTTTTTCAGCGGGGCAGGTCACATCCTGCTTCTTCAGTGTCTGGACAGGACTGAGGGAAGAGCTTCCTTCTTCCCAGAATACTCCTGTTTTATTGACCTGCCTATACTTCCCGCCTGGCTACTGGCCAATCAGCATTTATTTAAAATCTAATTGACAGAATATAGACAATTGTCCTGCACCAGTGAGTTAATATACAGTTCCAATCACAGCAGGTAAGGAATGGCACTTAGGTTCCAACCTGGGCAGTCTGGACCCAGCATGTCTGCTATTTCCTTCTTAGAATGATGGGGCTGTGCTTCATGTGGGACTCTGGCATATGCAGCACCTTATGCGTCAAATCAAGCAACTCCTCTTATGCTGCACTTCACCAGGCCTTGCAAGGAGCAGCCACGCAAGCACTCTGCCCGTGGAGAGAGGGGGAAAGGGAAGGTCCAGAGTCCACAAATGGGCTGCAGTGGAGACTGTCCATGTACTATATGTAGGGTGCCTGTCGCAGACATGGACTGGGGAAAAAGGGAGGAAGCTGAATTGGGAATGGGAAATCTAGGGTTCCACCTGCATTATAGTACTGTGAGAGTCTAGCTTAGGAGGCGGGGCTGGGTGTTGTGGATTCCATGCTGGAATGATACTGAAATCTGAGGAGTAGCAGAGGATGCAGGTGATGGAATGTTGAAGTATAACAGGCACAAATCGCCACTTCCATAATGAAGACTACATCCCGAGGGAATCAGGACCCAGGACTTTGTTCATTCTGTGTCCACTGACACAAGAGTGGCTGGAAACGTTAACTGAGGTATGTAAACCTAGGGCAGGTTTGTTACCAACCAGTCAGTGAGTCTCAGCACACTTCTGTGAGGCTGGAGATAGTTCACTCGAGCGCAGTTTTGCACAATGCTCTGACAGTCCACACGAGTGTGTAATTTGTAGATGAACCCATCTTAAAGGCTGTGGATAATATGCCCAAATACATCGAAGGAGCCTGACATATTGCAGCGCTGGTATTTGCTTGCTCAGGGCCTGCCTTGGCATTTCTCAGGTGTGTCTGAGAGATGTCAGCTGCTGACATGGGAGAAGTGGGATCAGCACCATGTTGAAGGTATCAGGAGACACTGCCCCCCTCCTCTGCTCCTGACAATGCAGCATGTAGCTTTTTCCAAAGGTGGGCTGCATCTCAGGCATGACATCCTGAAGCACTTCTGCTTTAGCAAAAATATTAAAATAATCTGGCCCAAACTTGGTTGACCAGAAAACTGGTTTTATGGTTAGTTAATTAGTTTGTTTGTTTATTCAGAAGAACAATTACCAAATCATAAGCATCATCCTTGGGAACAGGGGATACAAGGTTTGGAAAAAAAAATGACTCCATTCTACATAGTTCTAGATTTTATAGACCATGGCAAGAAAGGAAACGAGCAGGCTTGCCATTGAAAGCTTTCTCCCCAGGTGTGTAAACGTCTGTGGTTTACATCTTACAAGTCTGCAGTCACGTGAAAGGCATGGTGCCTGGGGTGACTCTGCTGTGAGGAGCTGGAGGAAACCTGAGTAAGCTGAGATCTTCTTAGGGGAGGTTGTCACTGGAAGCTGAACCTAAGAGAAGACCTTCCTTGTCCCTTTATTGCTCTCTCTGCTTCACAGCTGCCTTAATGATCTCCCATCTCCACGGGCTCGGAACGATGGGACCACCACACACAGACTGACACCTGAGGAAGCCTGGGCCAAAGTCAATGCCCTTCCTCCTTAGGTGCCCTGGCCCTGGGATGAGAGATGGTGAACACAGGGTGGTTTTCCATGCCAGAGTTGAACTCTGCAGGTGGCATTATCACAGCTACACTATCTACCACTGATCTTGCTGGTATTCTTGTGTTCTGATGCCTGTTTAGGACAGCCATCATTCCAGAGTCTGCCTTTTCTCTTGATATTTTCTATCAATTATTACATTTTGTGTATTGATACTGCCTTACCTTTGGTCGTGTCTAATGGATATTTGCATTCCTTTATTTTTGTTTACTTTATAATTGTGCTTATTTCAAATATTTCTGTTCTCAGTTTAGTTACCTATTTGATCAATTCAGTTTTTTTTTCATGAGATTGCAAATTTGGAATTTGAGCAAGGCCATGAAATACCCTCCTTCACAACTGCTTGTTTCTTATAGGATGATGTCCTTCTTACAGTGTGTTTTTAGGGCTTTTGCTATAGGGTTTTCCTTCTGCTCAAGACTTAGCTCTTCTTAAAGGAATAAAAAAATAAATCCTTTCCCAAGCTCATTCATTTGCATTAGACTGTGTGGATTCATCATTACTTTCCATGTGGTATTTCTGGAAGATGTTACATCCATATCTTAGATTACAGAGACTACCACTGATCCATATTGTTGCATGATTTTAGTCAGTATGGGGCTTTTAAGACTCCAGGAGAAATCCTGTCTACAGTTCTTGTGTCTGTTTTTGCATGTGTGTAAAAGAATTAACTTATTAAGCATGGTGTTGTGGTTAGGTACTAGCCACGATTCTAAGGCCAGTCATATTCATAATCACCATAATCCTTCTATGAAGGTGATAGTCTGGGTGTCCCCATTGATAGATTAGAAAACTGAATCACTGTCATTTATCCTATGTCACATCGATGCTGGGTGTCTAAGCCAAATCTAATCAAATTCTGCAGTCTGCTCTTGACTGACACCTGTTTCATTCCTTTTTACTCAAAAATAATGTGGGAAACTGGAGCTACTCTGATTTTCCTCGTTCTGTTCTTTCCAACCTAGAGAATGCTTGTGACAGCTGCCTTCACAACCGGGCACTGCAGGCTTGCAGGAGAATAGACATTACTAACTCACCGCACAGAGAAATGGAGGAGATGGGTGGCCATAGGTAGTCTTACAGAACTCTCACATGTTGGAAGGATCCTTTCTACCTCTGCTTTGTACAGGACCATGGCTTCCGTGGGGCATCAGTGTCAAGTGAACCATGTCTTTGCCAGCTGGTATTCTGCCTGAGAAGGCCCCGTTTTTTTATTGATCCTTAAGAAGGTCTTGCAATTTGTTGTCATTAATTCTGCTTTGTAGATGAGAGGACAGTCTCAGATGGCTTTGGAAGTCACTCTGGGTCTTACAGCTAGTGAACAGAATAGAGTATGAGCCTGGATCTCCTTTCTTAGGCCACATCCCCCAACACTCTACCCCCAGCCTTGCTGTACATTGGCTGTTCTCCGTGCCTTCGTGTGTTGCAGGCTGGCCCTGAGTATGACAGTCCTGGGAAGTGGTGAGACCTAGCAGAAGATCCTTAGTTCAACTGCGGGTGCTGTCCTTGGAAAGTGTGACCACTTGGCAACAAGAAGACCGTTATTAAAGCTTGAGTGCTGTCCCATTCAGACATCACTGGCTTGCTGCTTCCTGTGTCTTTGTCACAATGTGTTGAGAGCCTTATCAGAGCTAGCTTCATTCTAATACCTTGAATCTCCACAACTATGAGCTGAGTAAACCTCTTTTCTTTATGCGTTAACTTGCCTGAAGTGTCTCATTATACTACAAAATGCCTACTAATGCAGGTTTTGTTACCCAGAAGCACATGGGGGAGACTAAAAGGTTGAAAGTAGTGGCCCCATGGTGAACGGCAAGTGGCAGGGACAACGACTACATTTATCGGCAGGATTCCACTCGCATGGATGGTTGCATCACGTCTCCTCGAGAATGTATGATACTGGCGAAGGGGCTTTGTTTCTGACTCGCCTGCGTGTGAAGGAGTCACCCGAGTAGAGTGAGAGTTTTAGACAGGCAAGAAGTTTGTAAAGTACCACACGACAACTTTCTAAAGATGCCACGTTAAGCCACAGTGCGGATCACTCAACATTACACATTTATTTTTTCCCAGTTTTGGTATCGGAAGGTCTGAGGCTAGGTATAGACTAGGTCCATGAGGTCCTGCTCCTGTTAGCTTTCCTTTTGTTGCCCATCTCCTCATCTTCCCTCTGAGTCCATCTGTCCTAGTATCTTGTAAGGACACACATCAGATGACACCAGGATTCTCTTCAATGACATCATTTTAACTTAATTACCTCTACAAGTGACTTATCTTCAGATACAGTGACATTCTGAGATATTACAGTGGGGAGGGAATTGGGATTTTAAAATGGGAATTCTGGGTAGACATATTTTAGTTCACAACAGGTTGGAACCAATTCCAAGTCATGGAAGCAACATAAGAAAGGCTGGGGACAGACTAGAGCTTGCAGCCTGCTGCGATCAATGTCACTTGGAGGAAGTGGCACTCAATCCTACCACTGGGGCACTGTTTCCCTGTGTAGAATACTTATCTCTTAGAATGTTAGTTCATCAAAAGATGCCTCTCATATCTCTCTGCCACTCTCTATTTCTCCCTGTGAAAGAAAACGTGTTCAGAGAAACCTTAGAAAACAGTGGCAGCTAGCTTTAAACAAACTTAAGATTTTATTGTTTCCTTAATACACTACTTTATTACTTTTTGAGGAGTTTATAATGCATACAATGTATTTTGATCATATTTGTCTCTCACTGCTACCCCTTGCTCTTCCCAGGTTCACGCCATCACCTCCATCCCCCTTGTATCCCTTCTTTTTGTTTGTTTGTTTATTACTCACTGTTTATGATGTCCATACACTGGAACATGGTTAACCTACCAGAGACCACACTCTTGCAGAAAACTGACTCTTCCTCCCCCAGAATCCATCCATTGTCAATAGCTCCCCAGCTGGGGTAGAGGTTTGTGAGCCCTTCTTCCACCTGTGCTACAATGTTGACTGGCTTGATTTTGAGCAGGGAGCCACAATTTCTATAAGCTCATGAGTAGAATGGTGTTTTCATGTCCAGAAGACACTTTTTCCCCCCTGATCCTCCCTGACCTCTGCTCGTACAATCTTTCTGTTGCCTTTTCATTAATGGCCCTTGAACCTTGTAGGAAGAAGGTGTAATATAGATGTCCTATTTATGCCTGATCTCTTAACACACGCTTATTTTTACACTGATTGCTTGTGTGTTTCTGAATTAACTACACACTACTGTACAAAGGAACTTCTCTAACGAGGCTTGAGAGCCACACTAATCTATGGGTAGATGTGAATTTAGATGGCAGTTTGATACTATGGCCATTTAGCAAAATAATTGTAATAGGCTCACCCTCAAGGCCTGTGTGCTCCACGGTCATAAATTCTTGGTTAGACTTAAGTGTCAGGCATACATTTCCTTCTGTGGAAAGGACCTTAAATCCAATCAAAAAGCAATTGGCCACTCCCATCACTTTCATGCCACTATTACACCCAGGGGTTTATCTTGCTAGACTATCTGTTACTATAGCGCCTAGCACTCACAGCTGGCTAGTTGATTGAGGACTTCCACCATCCACCAGCCTGCGTAGCACTCCGTGCTACTGTGAAAGGTGGCTGCCAGAGAGGGGTTCTTTCCTGTCAGTGTAAGCTTGATTTCTTCATGACTGGTGACCAAAGTTTGTGGTGGTGTCTTCAGCAATAGTGTCCTGGCGTGAAGTTTTGGTGCGTACCAAAATTAGTAATAATAGCCTGTACTGTTTTAGGGGTTTCTAGAACCCTCATGATCAACATATCCCACACCTGGCACTGGCCGTTTTTATTTGACAACTTACACTTCTGTGAGGAGTATTGTCTCCTGTGTTAAGGTATCTCCAATTAGCCTCTTCTCTATGCAATATATGAATTATATAGAATAGTACATTTCCATAAGTTCTTTTCAAACATTCTCAGCATTGGTTATCTCTTCTCCCACACTCTCCCGCTCTATTATCCATCTCCGCACTTAAGCATCTGTCCTCATTACTTGTTCTTTTCACTTCATAAAATCTGTATTGTATACCTGCATTTTATTTCTCCATGTATCTTCATGCATATGTGTGTGTAAGCATGCGCATTCATGTGCCTATGTTCTCATACCCTGAAATCATCCATTAGTGAGATGGACTAGCAAGTTCAGATCTGTCTTTATCCTCACTCTAAGAAGAATTGAACACACCTGCATTTGCTTGTGAAGTAGATAATGATATGAATCCTATTTTTTACAGAATCATGCATAGTATTATGCATGATGTATACAATGATATCAAATTCTGCTAGTTTCTTGAGAAATAAGTCGGTGCCAATGACTAGAGATCATATTCCCTGTAGCAGGTTCTGTGTAGCGTGCTGTAGCTAGAAACAGGCCAACACCAACAGAGTCCCAGTTAAGAGGTCAAAGACTTGCACAGGACACTTACCAATCAGGTCCTCTCAACCCAGTCCTCATGCGTTGAGTAGACAGAAATGTTTCTCACACTGATTGCTCTGGAGACAAATGAGGCGTGTGAATGGGCGTTGCAGATCATGTTAGGTGTATGTCCAATGCTGTTACTCTGAGCCTTCCCTTCAGTTTTCCTCAGTTGCCACTCAGAGAGCCCTTGCCTTGATGGCCTTCAGCAGCATGCGCAAGATACAGCATCTGCTCAGAAATCCGGATTGCATAGCTCAAGTACTTCAACTGGAGATGCTAACATCTCTGTCCATCTAGGAGCTGGGATGAAGTGGACGGGACCATGTGATCAGAAAGTCAAAGATCTCTACTGGGGTGCAGCGCGTTGTGTTTTTAAGGACACCGCCATCCATTGTACTCTGGTAGGAAGTCCCATTGTGGATTAATAAGATTCAGTCCTGAATTTTAATAGGAAGCCCAACAAATGTGCAGGGCTCGGGGCTGATTAATTGAAAGAAAACTATCTGAGTCAGATGTAGTTCATTCAATACATTTGTAGTCTCTCTTCTGCTGGTGAGGGTTGGGGGGAACCTTCAGGTGAACAAGTTAATGGCACCTGCCTACTGTGCCTTTAATGACCCTGCCAATGTCTAGCGGAGTGGCAAGTGCAGCAGCCAGATGCACATCCCTTTGGCTCTCGGCACAGGGTGGCACAGCTGTCTACCCCAGCTTTCCTGATTAGGAAGAACACAGCTTGCCAGGGCCAGTAAAGCCAGCACTACTCTCAAAGGGTGAATCTTTTAAACTGCAAATCATGCCCTGGGATGCCAGTGTGAAGAAATGGATGCTCAAAGGTACAAAATGATGTATCTAAAACCACAGATTAGGACAGGGCGACTGGGAGGAAACACAGGTGGTTCTGGCCAGAAAACTATGTCCCTCCTGGGATTCAGTGCAGCTCAGTTTCCCTTCTAAGTCTTCTGACCTCTTTCACTCTCATTGTTCCTCTTTATGTTCTTTTACCATCCAGTTCTCTGTTTTTTCTCTCTTCCTTCTTCCTCCTCTCTTCTCCCCCTTCCTCTCTCCCTCCTTCCCTCCTTCTTTCCTCTGTAAAAGGATGTTTTTTGTCCCAAGCACCCATTCCCAAATAATTGATTCAGAGGCTGGATATGAATTACAAATGCTTGGCTGATAGCTCAGGCTTATTACTAGCTAACTCTTGCCCTTAAATTAACCCATTACAAGAATTCCATGTATGCACCATACTTTATATCCATGCCCTACTATCTTCTTTTTCTCTTCCTTCTCTCCATTTCTACTGGAGCCCTTCCTCTTCCCTCATAGCCCCCTTCTAACTTTGCAGCCGTTTAAAATTATGCTCATTTGTGTGGATCTTTAGCTTTTGGTGACATTAAGAAAATGTGTGAAGAATTTTTCTTGATCCTAGAAATTGTAGAAAACTGAGATTTAATGGGCTGGGTAGCTATGTAATTTGCAGCTATTTTTATATAAGCAGGTATTATTCCTTTATAGCGTGTTTTTTGCCATAGATTTTATTAAAGATGAAAATAAAATATTAATTATCAAAGAAAACTAAAAAAATGTTTCAATTCTACATATAAGGGAAAACATATTGCATCTGTCCTTTGAAGTTCAGCCTTTTTTTTTTTTTTGCCTAACATGATAATCTCTGGTTCTGTCCACTTTCCAACAAATTGTTCGATTTTACCATTCTTTGAGGCTGAATAGAACCCCATTGTGTCCATAAACACATTTTCTTTATCATTTGTTGTTGAGGATATTGGCTGGTCTCATATCTTGGTTATTGTGAATAATGTGGAAATAAACACGAAGACACCCGCTTCACTGTGTTGTGCTGCCTTGATTTCCATTGGGACAGAATAATGCTGCCCTAGTCCCTTTTCTGGTGCTGGGATAGAATACACTGACAAAGCAACGTAAGGGGGAGGAGTGTTTATTTCTCCTCACAATTCCAGATACCGGCCCTCATGGCAAGAAGCCACAGCATCAGGAACTTGAGACGGTTGGTTATATAGCATCCACAGTGAGGTGGAGGGGCAATGAGTCCCAATGGCGCAGCTCACTTCCTCTTGCTATACAGACCAGTATATGAACTTGGGGAATGGTGTTGCCCACAGGGGGCATATCCTCCCAACTTCTGATGTTCAGAGGATCCATCTCCCAGATCATTCTAGATCATCATTGAATTTATAGTTGAGACTAGCCATCACAAGCACATACTCACCATTTTCTGTTTCTCAGATATACCAGAGGGGGCAAGGTCAACATCAGTATCAGTATTATAAAACATATTTGTAATTACCATGTTGATTCACATATATTGTCATATTGCATAAGACCTTGCATTCACATAAGGTCATATTACATAAGACCTTGCATCAGTGGTATATTCCCCATTGATAGTGGGTAGATTAAGGCTCAGAGAGGTTGCATAATTCACTCTGTGTCTTAGAAACGTGTTTACAATTGTTTCTCTCTGTGTAAAGAGGAGAAATGCAGAGACCTTTGACGAGGTATGGCCTTTGTCTCACCAAAGGGGATAATGGAAATTCTAGAAGGGGAAGCCTGTTAGAAGGTTACAGACAGATCTGTCCAGAAGTTAGAGGAGATACCTGATGGAGCCGTCATAATTTAGCCACACAGTGAGCGGCAACACAAGTTGTTTTTAGGAAAATGGCTCTATTTATGAGCTCTTCATTATAGATGTTCTCTGCCTCTGTAATTGTGGTTGTGTAGTTTTCAGTGAGGCACCAATCCTTTGTAGAGTCCAATTTCCTCATCCGCTAGAGCCAGGGACTGAGGCAGAGGCAGTAGAAGGGCCTGTGATTTCAGTGTTATCTGGGCACTGGCTCAGAACAACCCCTGGGGATTCTCCATTTGTCAAAAAGGAGAAAAAGAAATCAGGCCCCAAGTGACGGTAATATTTTTAGATTGTGTTGCTACCCGCAGGCTTTTTGGTTAGCTTAAATGTGGGCTTTGGGGCAGGGCCGTGACATGAATCAGCTAAGGAAGCCAGTATGAGAGAGCTCCTTGACCCTTGAGAGCAGGGGTGACAGAGCGCACAGGCACAGCAGGGGGTGGGCAGCTATGTGGTGGTGGCAGTGGCTAAAAGGTCTTAATGGATGGTCCTTTCTCCTGCTCTGCAATTATGGGATGCTTTCCTGTCTATCATGTCTGGGTGCTGAAGAATCACTGCTCTCCTTCTTTACCTACTTCTCTGCCAGTGGAGAGGCAAGTCGGTCTAGGAAGACCAGAAAGTACCTCCCTGATAGTTTGTTGTTGTTGTTGTTTTGTTTGTTTGTTTGTTTTGGTCTCTGCTTTAGTCAACACAAACGGAAGTAAGTCTGGAACGTGGGGTCTGGAAACGAATTCAGAAAACACCCCCCTCAGTTCCTTCTTGGTACAGATGGGGAAACTGAGGCTTAGAGAGGTAAGAGGAATGGCTGAAGTTATTAGCAGTTAAACACTTGCTGGACCCCAGTATCCTAGCAGTCATGCAAGTGAGCAGGTGTTCAGGGAGCTTTGCCTGCTGGGCCCCCGTGTGTTATACCAGTTCAGACTTGGTGTACTGGGGTGGGATGTTCTGCCCCTGAAATCCCAGGCAGATGAGAAGTGCTGTAGGTTATCTCTTCCTTACGGAGCATGAAAGAGTGTGACGGGAAGAGTGAGTCTAGGGCTGGGACAAGCAGGAGCACTCAAAGGAGAAATGTTGAAGCTCAGATTCAAGGCAGAAGGGGAAGACAGAAAGCTGCTAAGGCAGCTGCGGATGGGAAGGCAAACTGAGACCTGGCCCAAAATGACAGAGTCAGGGATCCAAGATGGCTGGCATTGGGCTGCTTAAACTCTTGTTTCCCTTCCCTGTCCCTGTGTCTTCCAGACCCTCTCTTTTCTTTCTCCCATTCTCCATCCTGCCCTTGTTTTCTCAAACACTCACCACAGGCTGTGAGATCTGCTTTGCTTGGAGACCCAAAGAAGCTGAATTCTTTCCAGTCTATTTGAAAAGAGAGAGAGAGAGAGAGAGAGAGAGAGAGAGAGAGAGAGAGAGAGAGAATATCTCACTATATATCCCTGGCCAGCCTGGATATATTGACCAGGCTGTCCTTTACCTCACGGAGATTTGTCTGCCTGTTCCCGAAAGTGTTGGGACTAAATGTGTGGGGTTCATTACATGTCCCCACCATGCCCAAGCTCTTTTTACTGTTAGCAATAGTCTAAGGCGTATAGGAAAGGGGTCTTTAGATACTAAAGATGGAAAAATAGGCAGAGGATAGGGAAATGGGTCAGAAAAACTGGGTTTGTTAGCCTATTCTTTCCTTAATTCATTGACACTCAGGCCTAGCTATCTGGGAACCTTAGGGATGTCTGGGATTAGTAACCTGTGGTATTTAAACAGGATGTCTGTGATTAGTACTGGTGGTATTTAAACAGGATACTTTCCCACCAGACTGAAGCCCAATTACTTCTGTCCTGGACCTGGTCTTCCCAGCTTTTGGATGGATTTCCTAATAGCTCCTTGACGTCTGCCCTCAGATAACTCATTGTTGGCAGTTCTGAGATCACTAGTGTGTCCGCACTGCTCTCTTTTTGCTTTTCTATATCTCCCCTTATTAATCAATCTTAGCCTTGATACTGTTCATCTCTTCTGACCACTGGCTAGGATCACCCTGAATGCAGTGGCTGAGGAGTCCCCACAACAATTCTGAGTTTGGATAAATTGGGATCTCAAAGAAAGAAGCATGCGATACCAGGGGGTCAGGGTCAAACATTTATCAGAAGTTACAGGGTACAGCAGGCTGGCCTCCCAATGCATAGGAAAGAGAAAAGAGTAAAAGGATCTGAAAGACCCTCTAGATACTTAGTCATACCAGAGGTTGGGATTGTGCCTCAGTGTGTCTCTCCAGCTCACAACTCACATACTGACCGAGTATGGCAATGTGTTTTATTTTCTACCAGATACCATATTGTGGAAGAAATCTGCAGTTATTAGTTCTCTTTGTTCTTAAAATGCTCAAGAGAACAGGGTAGCCTCAAACTCTACTTTGCAATTGATCAGGTTGGCTTTAATTAATTTTCTGATCAGTCATTAGTTACCAATTGTCTGGGGACTCCCATCAGAGTCTCACTGCTAACTTCTCATTAACTGGAGGAATTCACGTTGCGTGCACACACACTTCTGGGCTTTCCACTCTATAGCAGTCCTCGGTCTTTGATGAAGATGTTCAGTAGGACAAACGCTGTCTCTGATCCTTGAGGAACACAGCTCATTACATGTCCCCACCCTCTGAAGAGCCTGTTTGTTTCTCCTCTGTTCCTGGCTTCTAGGCAGATTATGTGGTCATGAGAAAATGCACACACATCCAGCAGTCCCATGGAGATGCAGTATTTCTGAGCAGCTTTTGTTATGGAAACTTGTCAAAGGTTTTCTGTCTTTCTTTCAAGTCTGATGAACTTATTTCCACAGATGACTACGGCCAGCTGACTGTGCGCTGCCATTAAAAGTAGAAACCAATTAGCTGTGTGTGGCTGAAACCACATGGTCTTTCTAGACCAGGAGATCCTTTGTTAACCGGGAACATACTTACTGCTTGTGTGACACTGCCTAAAAGTGCAGCATTGGGTCACTGTAAATGACAGCAAGTGGAAAGACCAGAATCAGCACAGGACATCCCAAGAGCAAGTTCTCAGCACAAAGGAGATGTATTTGCCACAGAGGAACAAGTTCTCAGCACAAAGGAGATGTATTTGCCACAGAGGAACAAAGGGCATGGCATAACAAAGAGACAAAGACAGGAGATAGGATGGGAGAGATGAGGAAAGGTACAAGGGCAAGGGGAAGGGATATTTGCCCTGGGCAGAGAGGGGACATATGGCCCATAGATGAGTTGGGTTAATTTTGATGGAGCATGGGAGCATGTTAATTCAGGTAGCCACAGGGGGATTTTAATTGCTGGATTTCAGTTCTTTGATAGGTGACCCTTAATGGCCAGCGGCAAGAGGAGGAAATGACCAAATAAGGGAATGGATCTTGGTGACTAGTTTTAGGAATGTACTCTGTTTAGCAAGGCAGAGGGAATGGGCGAGAAGGGTAAAAGGCAAAACCTAATGGCGCCATGTTTACTGTGCTCAGGCCTGCTAGCGTCCTCGCTGAGTCTCAACTACTTCCATTTCTTCACGTTTTTCTTCTTCTAGGTCTCTCTGACCTCCACCCACCATCTTGGAGACCTTGTAGCATCTGGGCATAATCAGGACCAAAAGGCAGGTGGTTGTAAGAGAGATGGCTATAGTGGTATATTATTTGTGTTTTCATAAATAAAGCTTGCCTGAAGATTAGAGGGCAAAGCAGCCATAATAGACACCCATACAGGCAGAACATGGAGTGGTGATACACACCTTTAATCCCAGGACAGAGGTAGATGGATCTCTGTGAGTTCAAGGCCATCCTGGGCTATACAAGATTGATTCTGTCTAAAAGAGAAACAGAGTTCACACAACGGTGATCCCAGCACTAGGGAGATGGAGACAGGAGCAATATGATTGGGAGGAGAGAAGAATACAAGGGAGGGAAGAGACAGGAACTCAGTAGAGTGTTGAATGTGGGGTGTGGAGTCTTCAGGATTAGTGGAGACAGGATCTCACCCATTTTCAGTCTGAGGTAGAGGTAATTCCCAGTGACTCACTGCTTTGCTTTTCTGACCTTCAGAATAAACCCCAGGATCTGTCTCTGGGTGTTTATTATTCGTACTCTTCCAGAGGACATGAATTCATTTCCCAGCACCCATATGGTGGTTCACAACTGTCTGTTACTCCAACTTCAGGGAATCTGGCACCTTTACACATACATACATGCAGGCAAAAACACCAGAGCACATAAATAAAAATAAAAAATCTAAATAAAGAGTCCTGATCAGATGCTGTATGTAGAACTTGCCGTATTCTTGACTTTGTTGCTTGTCCAAAATTCAAGTAGGGCTTGTACAGAAAACCTGGTTTAGTTTGTGACCAGGATACGAATTTATAGCCTTAGGAACATGAAAAGAACAGATCATTCTAGCTTCAAGTAGCTTGACTTAGGGTGTTAAATATTGTCATTAGGATCCGTTTCTCAGTTTTCATTACAATGCAGAACTTAAAGATTCATGTTAGCCTCATCATCTGGTATGCTCCAGTCTCCAATAGCTGAAGGCAGCCAACAGCTTTGGTCTCAGATTTTCTCACCTAATGGTCTAACCAGGTTAAGAAAGAGTGCCTCCATCTTATCTTTCCTTTTCTCCTCCTTGTTATTCTCTACAAAATTCTGCAGATTCCCTAATTGGACTGGCTCAAGTCACATGCTCATCAAAAATAGATTATTTTTTATCTCAGTAGGTAAAGATTTGGAGAGTATGGACTTGTGTTTTGCCTTCTTGACTTGATTATGGAGTTTCTACCTGCAATGTTTGGGGGAGGGGGAAAAGCAAGAGGAAGCTTGAAGAACACCAAGTAGCTACAAAAACATATTGTTTAACATCCTTGGTATCTTTTACTTCTTATCTTTGAAACAAGTCCTTGCCTTTTGATAGTTCTTGGTATAACGATTGTCTCTCATTGAACATTGGTTGGTATCTTACCATTTGCATATCTGCCTTGATAACTCTGTGGTAGCTGTCAGTCAAATGAAGTGTTGCTTTATCCTAACCATTTTATTTTGTCCTCAGGGATGGGATGGTTGTGTTAAGCTTTGAATAGGTACCCTCCAACGGACACCATTGATGAGAAGTTGCCTCGGCATCCAAATCATCTTTCTTACTATCCACCATATGTTATTAGGATACTCCTATTATCATCATCATTCCAGAGTCCCTGGTTGGTCTGACTACTCCTTGGAGTTCTAGATCTGAGGAATCCTGTCAGCCTCTCATCGTTGCCTCATACCCCATCCATCATCAGCCGAGACCAGCATCAGCCTTATCATGAGACAAAGCTAATAGAAACCACAGAGGTTAAATATCCATAGCACCTTGTTAGCCTGGGCTCAAAATAGTGTTTGGAGTCACCTGCCATAGGTTCTTTCTTCAGAAACATTTCATTTGAATGATATGGGATAGAGAGGATTATTTAGAAGTCAGTGATGGGCGTTGAGAATTCCACAAAACCATGGGAAACGGGCAAGGACTGTAAATCAGAGCCTCTTTATTGACAGTTAGCCCATTAGTGTCCTCTACACTGGCAGTGTAACTAAAGCATTATCATGGTATTCTTTCAAAATCTAATGGGATTAAATGAATCTTGGGCGTTCCTGGGTTTCTTACTGAAACTATAAAAAGCTGAGTGACTAATGCAAACAGGCAAGTGGGGAAGTGTCCATACATGTTAGTTTGTGGACTACAGTGAGCAGGTAGGTAACAAAAACCTCTTCCAAAGTAACCAGCCACTGCTCATCTTCCACTGGCACCCTATGTGTCTCTTCCATCCAGATCATCCGCTCTTTGAAGAGATGATAGACATCTCGACTTTTAAACTAAGCTCAATTTTCTATGACTGAAGTGACCATCAAATACAATTTAAGAAAGGCTGCTGGCACTAGCCAGTAACCAAGCAGGGTCAGTTCTCCTGGCTTAAAACATTATTCAAGAGAATGCAGAATGCCTTTCATGTTCTCATATTCAAAGAATATACTATTTGAACGTGCACAGTGTGCATTTGTCCATCTCTAGGCCTCTGTCATATGTGGCAAAGGCTAATTTTCCCCTTCACATAGTTCACACTGAGTAAGCCCTTTGCTGGGGACAGACATCGCTCTAATTTTTCTACTTAGCCTTCTGTGGGAAGGAGCCATCATATTCACTGAACTGGAAGTGCCTTCAGCTGTAAGGCACACAGCTGTCAAGTCTAACTATAACATCAATTTTGTAGTGCATCCTGACAGAGGAGAGACTGAGAAGTGTGATCTTAAGATTTATACATTGCATGGACAGTCTTCCTTCATTTGAACATCCAGTTCCTAGGAATAGAGGTCAGGGATTCTATGTAATTCACAGACCGACCCAAAACTTGAGAGAAAAAAATTGAGCCCAGATCACATGATTTCAGAGCCCACGTTCCTAATCACCTCATTAAACCTCTCTCCATCAACGGATGAACAATATTTCATCTATAACCTCAATTATATGGCCTTCAGGGCTCAAGTGGGCACTTGACACTGTTCATTTCTGAGGTAATGGAAGGAAATTATGGAATAAGTGCAAAACCCTGAAAAATATACCATCAAAAGCCATATCTAATGCATGAGCTATAATTTGGCATTTTAGGATATTGTTTTGCTCCCAACACCAAATGCGTTTTAATACTTAGATGGATTCGTTTGACTTTTGCACATTCAACTTTGTGTGTGATTTCAAGAGGACATTGCAGGTAAAAGTTAGCATCTTGATAAATCGTTTCCAGAAATGAATTCTTCAGTTCCCCTCTTGCTTGGATCCACACTCTTTTGCGATTCAGTGTTGCAGCTTCTTCCATGAAGAAATGACACCTATCTCCATGTCTTCAGAAGCAAGCCATGCTTTCACATGCAGAGTGTGGACAAATAAGCATTTCAATGTCGAGGATCCAGGAAGTCTTCTGAGATTTGACCTCCTAGAACTATGCTCCTTCTTGAGAATAAATCCAAGGGAGCCCACTGGGAATGCAAGGACATGATAGCCAAAGACTAGTAGTCTTATCTGAAGGCTTTCTGGACAGCCAGCCCTCAGGAAACCTGCTAGCTCACTACAGATGCCTGAGTAAGTCCAACCCAAATCAGAAGACCATAACCCTGATAATAAAACCTGAACTCAGTCAACCCGTACTCTCAGGAGTGAAGCACGTGGCAACTGTGTAAACTCTCAAAGTTTTCAGAATGTTCGTTGTGCAGACATAGCTAACTGATAAGCATCTGTCTTGGAGCGTTGTCAAAATGAGTAGAATGATGGGATAGCTGTTGGCAAATGCATCAAATTCCAGGGTGAACATTTACCTTGGAAGAATGCTTTGCATTCATTTTTTTCACAGAAAGCATTCCTACTGAAATAACTCCATTTCCCCCTATATCCAGTTTCTATAGCAACCTGATACTTTTGTTCTCTGCGCTGGTCCTCTTGATCATATCACTTTGCAGTTAGTCAACACGATGTTGAAACCTTGGTTGTTATGGTAACCTGGGACCATTTTTTTTTTAAATCTATTCCATTGACATTGTTTTCGAGGAGACCTGTAGTTTTGTCTTGTACTCATCTGGAGAAACTTGTGGTACTGAGCAAAAAGCATCTCGGTTACCATTCCTCTGGGGAGAAATTCTTCATTAAAGCCTCCTTCCAGAAACTGCAGACATTCTGTGCTTTTATGGATTTTTCTTATTTAAATGCCTCCTAGAATTTTGGTGAATTGCAAAGTATGTTTTAAAAGTCCTAAAAGAGTCTGAATTGCTAATAGAAAACATGTGTAGCCGAATTGTCATTAATTATGCATGAAGCACCATAGGCAACTCTGCACAGTGATCCGCAAAGCCTAGAGATAAGATTCTTCATAGTGTGTAGGGGAGCTGCATGCAACAGCCCACCATAGGTTTATCCATGGGAGGAGATGACAGAGGAGGGAGGAACGGGGATAGCCTGGAGAGTCACAGGGAGTACCCCTAGGAAGGAGAATTCCACAAGAGTCTTGAAACAAGGAAGCAGACAGGGAGCTGGGAGTTGCAGCATTTATGTTCAAAGCATGCTCCAGAGGGAAAAGAAAGTATTGTGTTCTTAGAGATCTAACAGTTTGCAAGAGGCCCGGGGCACTTGCACATTTGAAGCTTCCATTATATTCAAAGAATCATGAACTACTTAAAGGTTATGAAATAGAGGCATATATTTGTTACTTTCCTCATTGCTGTCACCAAATACCTGATAAGAAGTGACTTAAGGGAGGAAAGATTTATTTGGCCCGTGGTTGGTAAGGATACAATCCATCACGGTACAGAATGTGCACTGACTGCTTGTTGCTCCTCATTGTATTGGAATAGCATGCGTCCTGAACCAGGACTGGGCTGCTACCTAATAATACCTATCTCTTAATAACCACTTCCATAATGTTCCACAGCCTCTCAAAGCAGTGCCCCTAGCTGGGGACCAAGTATTCAAACACACAAACCTGAGGGGGACATTTCACAATGAAACCATAACAAGACGTCTATAATGAAAGCAGGAAGGGATAAAGTCGCATCTGCTCCGGGATAATTAGAAGATTATTTAAAAATACATTCATTAGTCATAGCCCCAAACCAATAGCATGGTTCAGGTGGAAAGCTGTAGAATGCACCAGGAGGAGGAGAAGGAGAATTGTGTAGGAAGAAGCCTCTTCTCCTCAGGTCCAAACATTACTGGAGGCTTTCATTTGCCTCATCATTGTCTCCATTCTAAGCCACACTCCTCCATCTCTGAATTATAAGTGTATATTTTCAAGTATTCAATCTTGAAACATTGGTTAAAACACAAACAGAAGCAGCTGGAAATATATGACTTTGTTAAATGGTCCTCTATCTTCTGAACCAAAGAACCCATCTTGGTATCTATACGTTTTTGTGGAAGCCAAAGGAAGAACATCAAATAAAATGCAGAGCTCTTTGATGTGAGCAGAGTAGAACCCTGGGCCCCAGAAGAGCCACTGTCCTGGTGTTTGACCTTGAGTAGTGTAGTGCCTTTCCTCTCTGAGGCTGTGTCCTAGCTCTCATACACCATACAGACGATTTCTTACAAGACCATGCCCAGTCAGATGAGCCAGGAATTTATACAAAGAGTTGTTGGATTTTTGAAGAGAAAGGCAATTTAGCCAATCTAGAAGGGGCCCATTCTATCACCTATCCTTCTAGAAAGCTTATGTGTTGTTCCTACCTGTGGTGTGAGCCATGGGGTACCAGCATTGATATCAAGCATCAAGCTACTGACCGCTTGGGCTGTGAAGTGGTAAAAGATGGCAGAAAGAGGCTATAACACGTTGGTAAAGCATGCGCAAAACCCTGAGTTCTCAACACTGCACAAACAAACTCGGAAATTTAATATGGTGCCCACAATATGGTAACTTCTGGTTTTATGCCTGAGAGGCAGTTTGCTAACTGGTTCATATCATGATAGTGAGATGGAGAAAAAAACACTACGACTTATTTCACAAGCACTACAATTTATCTCAGAAGCTTAAATGACTTACTACCTGCAAGGTTGTAGAACAGAATCTAGCAACTAGCAAATCATATCATGACTCTTATTGCTGCTTTATCCATTTGTTTACCTGACAGACATGAGCTTCTTCAGTGTGTGTCTGGCTCTGTGCCATGCACATTGGATACAGAATTAATGTCAGCATCTCAGGTACGGAGACGCACAGTTCAGCCCCAACACAGTACAGCACAGTATAGGGATATCACCCCAATGCTAATGGCAAGGCCAGGCAAGCATTGTCTTTGTATAGAGTTAAAATTACCTGTCCACCTCTTATATATTATTATAGTTTGCAGGCTTTCAGTGCTTTGACTCTCAAGGTTGTAATGCTAACATCTAAACATCCATTAAAGTATGGTACACACTGTGGGTTTCGGGACCATTTTCTGCCTCTGCTAGGTTTAGGGTTGTGGTTCTGTCTTACACTTCTGTTGCTGTGATACAGTGCCCTCCCCCCAATGGCAAATTAAGGAAGGAAGTGTTTGTTTTGGCTCATAGTACAAGTTATAACCAACCCATCACAGCAGCAGGAGCCTGAGGCAACTGGTCAACATGCATCTGTTGTCAAGAAACAGGAGAGCGAATGTCATAACCTTTATACTTAATATTTTTAACTATGTGTGTTATAACCAACCCATCACAGCAGCAGGAGCCTGAGGCAACTGGTCAACATGCATCTGTTGTCAAGAAACAGGAGAGCGAATGTCATAACCTTTATACTTAATATTTTTAACTATGTGTGTTTGTGAGGGTGTGTGCACATGAATGCAGGTCCCAACGGAGCCCAGAGGCATTGGATCTCCTGGAGCAGGAATTACAGGCATTTGTGACATACCTGACTGGGTGCTAGGAACCAATCTTGAATCTTCTGCAAGAGCAGTAGAGTCCTTCACAGCTGCACCATCTTGCCATCCCCAAGAGTATTGAATCGATGCTCAGCAAAAACAGGGCTTATCACCTCATTAATTCTGACTGAGAGGACCCCCTCATGCATGTTCACAGTCCTGTCTCCCAGATGATTGTAGATCTCATCTAGTCGATCGTGAAGACTAACCATCACAGGTACTAAACATATGGATTTGTATTTGATTTCTGCTCGTCTTCACCCCTGTTGCCTGCAGGCTGCTATTTTACTGCATTAGTTCTTGGTCCCTTTGCTACATCTGGGGCTACAGGACTTAACAAGACAAGGTCTGTATTTAAATGCCAGGGTTCTGCTTGGTTGTTGTAATGATGTCACAGAAATGCCCATCGCTATTGCCCCGCATTACTTATTCCAATCCTGATTGCTTAATTTAAAGATTCTCTGCCTTTAAGTTTCCCAACAAAGTGCCGTTCAGGTTTATGATGCAGATAACACTCCTGTGTTAGTCCCTGCTTTCTAAAGACAGGCAGCCTTAGTTTCCCCATGGCTTCTAGAAGGGTTCTCCCTTAGCCCCCTCCCATGAAAATTCTGCTTAAAACATTGTGTTCAGCAAAGTTGTGTGACTGAAACTCTCCCCCAGATACGTTTTTCCCTAGTTTCGTGCCTAGATCTTAATGTGTGTTTAGCTTTCATTGCAAATAGGTAAAGATTCCCTGTCATGTTCAGGACAGTTTGAGGTGACAAATGTTTGTTGGGATTTGAAGATGCTTTGGGTTTCTTCATAAAGGGGTTATTTCCTCCATTTCCTCTTTGTAATGGTCTCATGCCTGGAGCTGCAGCCATCTGCAATGAGAAGGGACAGAGATAAAACCCAGTGTACTAAGACTGGTGGGAAAAGAAAGAAAGAGGGACAGTGGTTCTTGTGTACCTCTCTCAGTGACTACAGGTGGGGTTTAGATACAAATTGTGTCTCTTCCCCTAAGTCTCTTTGCTAGAGGCTTGCTCTTCAGGGTGTAATTGAGAGTCTGGGACCTTTAAGAGGTGATCATGTAGTTAGCAGCCCTGTCCAGGATTACTGCCAGTCTTGGGACAGATCGTGAGTCCCATTGTTGCAAACAGGTTTTGCACAACCTCTGGCTTACTGTTGCTCTGGTTTCTGACTTGAAATATTCACACACACACACACACACACACACACACACACACACTCCACACTCCCTCATTCAGCTTCTCCTCTGTCCTTCCATCCTGCTTCTTGCCCTCCCTCTCTCCTTTCCCCTCCCTGTATCTATCCCCATGATGTCATTTGTGATGCCAGACACCTAGAAGTCTTTGCCAGGGTTGCCAGATGCCAGGGCACAATGCTTTTGGAGTTTTGAAACTGAGTTCAATAAACCTCTTTTCTGTGTAACTCTTCAAGCTTCTGGTATTTTGTTACAAAACTTTAAATTGGACAGAGAAATCAGAGAAATATTCATTATATCATTCTTAGTCTTTGGACTCAGAATAAAACTTTTTTTTCTAGGCAAGCGGCATACAGAGCAATAAAGTGGCTATTCGAAGTTTCTCATTTCGTTCTTTGTCTGCTTCCCTCAAATAAAGTGTTTCTCATTTGGGTTAATGTTGGCTCCCCAAGTCACACTGATTCACTTGAGGCAGGGGAGTGCTCAACTCTGTTTCTCTGTTTTCTTTGTCTAACTATGAAAGACCCAAACAAAATGCTGCTGAGTTCCAGAGTGTACTTGTCCCTCTCTGCCCTCCTCTTCTCTACCCATAGGCTAGTAGCCTTCCTCTTGGCTGCACAGCACCTGTTACCAATAATCATCAGTTAGAGAACATCCTCTGATGACCTGTAATGACCTCCTTCTCGATACGTGGTAATTACCAGAGGGCGTGGCATGGTTATATTTCTGGTATTCAGCCTGCCTTTGACCCATAATTAGGCTCAACAAAGGGTGACCCTACAGAATGGGTGAGCATCAGGATATTAGCTAGGGGAGTATGTTAAGGCCACTTAGGAATTTTACTGGAGACTTGCAAGCTTCATTCCAAGATGTGGGCTCCTGTAAGTGTTCTATGAATATCCTGTAGAACTTTGTGGGTGGCATCACAAACAGAATTGAAATTCTTGGAAAATCATATGTCATGAGCCTTAGAGCCTTCCTTTAGCCATCTGGGGTATGAATATGAGAATTCAATCTAATTATATGATATAATATTTTCCCGAAAGGCCTCCTGATGCAAGCATATTCTAATTACTCATTCTTCCTTCCGTGTTTTATTGTTGTTACTAAAAGGAACTTATTAGTACTTTAAAGTTAACTAAAAATGACATTAATAATAATTGTAATAACAATATCTTATTATATTAATTGTATATATAGGATATACCATGATCTGAACCAACTAAACCTAGTTAATATATCCATCTTCAGAGCTGTATCTAGAATACCACATTGAGATAGGCATGAACTAGAGAGTTACGTTGATGAAGAGCGCTGTGGAATCATCGGTGCTGTGAAGGACCCATTTGCAGGAAAGAGAACGGAGCTAGGAGAATCTGAGCCAGAATTTGCACACAGAGGAAATAGAGAGTAGGGAGCATGGAAAGCAGCCAGTTTCTGCTGCATAGCAAACTGTTCCATAACAATACAAGCTCACTTGGGCCTTGCTTCTTTGGTGTGACTCCCCCACCCTTCTCCCCTGAGAACACCCCTGTAGCTACACTCCTCTAACTGTGCTGGGAGTCAGGATTTTCCTATGCATCATAGTCATCTCAGGACTCTCGGAGGGTGACTAAAAGCAGAAGTTGCCAGCTGACTTAGGCCTAGGTGTGAACTTTTTACCTCTTATTTTTCACACTTGTTTGGTTTGACATTACTGTGACCAATACCAAGCTCATATTTAAGGCAGGAAGGAAATAGACTCAATCTTTGGGAAGAACCAGCCACAGGATGCTGTAAATTAGTCTGGTCACAGGAAGTGCAAGAGTTAAGGGGCCATTGTGACATCAGCCGGAAGTAACTGGAAACCAGCTCGTCTTCTGCCCACCTCCTTTGTCCCCAGACCATCTCATGCTGCTACTGCCTCACACCTACCCCAGCACCTTAACTGTATGTTCTGCAGTGTTTCATTCTGAGTATGCATTGCTTCCCAACACGTGGTTCCTTTGCGTGTGTTTGCCTACCCCACAGACGACATGCGGAGTCCAGGACAGCATGGGCTTCATTTGCTTTGTTTACTGCTGCGCATGCAGGTCCCACACTGGCGCCTGGCATAGCCCCGGGACTCAACAAATGCCCATTGTGTGTATCAACTGTGTCATCCAAGATACAATATTCGTATAGCTATGACTGAATGAACAGTTATTCCAAGCCTCCTGACGTGTGTATGTGTCACTGGAAGGTGGAATGAAACCTCCAGGAATAACAAGTAGACAAATAATGTGCTTCACAAAATAATTGTGCTTTAATAAAACCAAAGCCAAAAACAAACAAAAAGAACCCAAACTGTGCACATGGCCCAGATTCTCGCACTCTGTGTGTGTTAGCTGGCAGCAGCAGGTTACTGTGTCTGTCTAATGAAAGTCTTGGCTGCTGTGGTTTAGTAATGTGCATATGTATTGGGCTTTAGAGAGATTAAAATTAATTTCAGTATTAAACAGCATATATCTGAGCTGATGCGCAGATATATCTTGAATATAGATTCCCCAGACCAGAAAGATTATAAGACATTAAATCTATGTAAATTCAACCGTTCGTTGATGTTTGAGCAAATTCAACAAGAGATTTGACTTCGGGGCTTATAGACAAATAGATACGGTTAGGGGGAAACTGCATAACACTGTCTTCAACCATGGTGCTGTATTCCCCTGGAAAAATTCCACGGCTGAGTGACTGTCTAACAGGTCACAGTTGAGAGACCAAGCAATTATGCCAGAGTGTGTTAATAATAAAACAGGCAAACGACAATGTTCGTCTTGTGTGAAGATGAAAGCAGCTGTTGATACCAATTCAGAAAAATGATAGGGATCCGAGCAGCCCCCGTTGTTGGATGAAAAGGAAGGACCTCCTCCCAGGCATGTCTCACCCCCCCCCCCCCGCCTTTGCTGGTCCAGGGCTGCAGATGCTACCATCAACATGTCACTCGGTGGCAGAGGCAGGCAGATATAGTTTACAAAGGCCGCCCTGAGCTGGTGCCTGGGTAGTCGGAAACATAATAAACGAGCTGCCTCTGCGCGATAAACGACAGCTGTGACTGAAGGAATAAACAGAATAATCTGGACTTAGACGAGCCGCAGGGGGCTTTTGGCAGCATGCAAATTCACAGACTTATCAAATGTATCCTCTGTAAATAAAGAGCTCTTTTGAAACTGGCAGTCAACGGGAAGTAGGGAAGCCGACATTCCCTGGTATGCTCAGGAGTCAAGGCTGCCAGAACGGAAAGTCTTGCTGCCTCCACGGGTCTCATTGTAAGATCAGTGATGATAGCAAGGATAGCAGCGAACACTTATTGGACTCTTACTCTCTGCCAGTCATTTGCTATGCACACATCACAAACTTAGTGGGGAGGGCTACACAGACGAACAACCTGAGGTTAAGCAACAGTCCCCAGTCATCAGTATCAGAGCTGAGATTTGTCCCTTGGTCTCTCTGATTCCAGAACCTCTACTGTCATAGACAAAGCAATTTCTGTTGAGGAGGAGGACCAAAGAACCTCCTCATGGGGATGTGTCTTAGCTCTGCTGCATGTCTGTTCTAGACCATATTTCATAAGGTATAGTGCTGTGCTGGCTTAGTGGAAGAAGCCAATCACAGTCGTGGTCTGGGATCCGCTTTCTGAGTGTAGTATCTTAGGCATGTTTTGAGAGTATATTCTCTGTTTTCACTTAATTATCATAACAGATACCATCAGACCAGGTGCTGTAGCTAGCTAGCCTGGCTTTAAAGAGGAGGACATTCAAATACCTTTTGAGAAACTGGTTGGGAGAGAATTTAAAGCTTCATCACTATTTTGCAGAGTGCTCTGCCCAGGTTGCACCCCTGCGTGGAGGCTGGATTCAAGAAGCCAGGCAACCTGGGCATGGCTGAAATTCCAGCAACCAGAGGCAGGAGAGAGACAGAAGGGATTGTAAATTCAAGACCAGCCTGAGTTACATATCAAGGTCATGTCAAAAACAAACTAGTTGGAGGAAGAGGGGAGCACTGAAAAGAAGTCATGAAAGAAAAGCCCCCTTTACTTTCTCCAACCAACATTTTCTAAAGACCTGTGTTTTATTTTATTTATTTATTAATTTGTTGGCAAGGGACTTGGAATACAGAATAGAACAAAATCAGATTCTGCCTTCCACGAGTGATCTGTCTGTTACTACATGTCCACTTGTGGAATGAATGCAAGGATGCATTATGTAATAAAAACCCTGTTACAGACAGAGGCAGAGTTACGACGGACCTGACCTAAGTTGGGTTCCCCTAAGGTTATTTGTTTAGGTGTCTTTAGATATCAATCCCAGAAAACAGCAGAGAGGTGTGGAAGATGAATAAGAGGAACAGAATAGCTACTACACCATCAAACAAGCCTCTGTGGACAGTGTACGCATGAGCCATTGCGAATTTCCAAGGTGTGCCTCCCAGGGATGTGTGGGCTAAATGGGCTCCAGTAGCCAGAGAAAGACCTCGAACAAGGAGTCACAGGTGCTGACAGTTTTGCTCTGTTCCCCTGGCTTCTGTGGGAACAGTGAAAGAGGAAGATGTCGGTAGATCAGCAGCATCTCCTCCGGCCTTGTTGATAAAAAGTGTCCGCAGACCTACCATACACTTCTTGAAAATGAACAAGCTTGGACTCTGTCCCTTCTCTGCTGAATCAAATTCTGATGTGAAAATATTACTAAGTGATATAAATCATTATAGAATCTAGACTCTAGGTCTTTCTTTCAACATAGTCATTCAATAGATATCTGTTGAAATTCCCAGAGGTGCCTGACACTGAGATGCTGAGGAATGGGTGATAATTTCTAGGTCTCTACATTAACAGAGATGTCTCAGATACTATGCAATGTGACCACTGACGTGTACATGTTCAAAGAGGCCCATTGAGGACACACCTCTGTGGAGGCTCATAGCAGGTGTGATGTGTCAACTGAGTCCCTGAGGACAAGGAAGTCTAACTCAGGTGAAGAAATCAGAGGAATGTCTGAATGGAAAAAGCAGTGCCTTTTAAGACCTGGAAGTCAAATGGAGAGCTGGAAGCAATTTAGGAGCTGTTGATCAAGTCAGACCAGGGTATCAAATTGGAAATGGAAAGGAAGGTAGAAACAATGGATCTGGCATTGCACAGGATCCATAGAGCATAGCGTTTATGGAAGAGTGCTCTGAGCATCTTCTTTTGGCTACCATTGACACTTCCTCAAGTTCTCTACATGAGTAGCCGTTCTTCCTCGAGTCATACACCTTAGGCTTTGGCTGGGATTATGTAATTTTCACCTATCTTTAATGACTTCATGATCTTGCCCTTACTTTTTCATGATTTAGTAAAATACTCCTTTAACTTTCCCCCTTTCTTCCTATTTTGAAGGGAAGAATCATGGCTTCACAAGGTTTTTACAGATATGACAGTGGAACTTGACTTTCCCAGAAGACAAGTGTTTCCACAGCTCTGAAAATGGGTTATCCCATGTGGACAAGGACGTATACACTTCCTGTGGATCTGCCTATTGGTCTGTCAGCTGTGCATTTACTGTAGAGCCTTGTGGGCTCCAACAGTTAGGCTTGCCAATGAATATGAACATGGCATGTATCAGAGTAGGAAAGAGCTGTTTCTTAGTCTGCTGCTACCTTTAAGCAAGAAATTTTCAGCTTTGTGTTTAAGTGGTGAATTTGTTAATGGTCAAGTGTCCTACAGCCTGACTTCATGGAGAAACCTACCTCCATCCCGTTGCTTCTGGCCAAACACATTGCACATGGCATGTGAGGACGAAGGAGATGTTTGTCGTTTTAAGGCAGTGGTGTTTGGGGGTTGATAGCTGCCACAGTATAAACACACTGTAATACAGGTATCCGCTGTAGGGACCTGCTGCAAAGACTGGATGCGGTAAGCATTTATGCAGCTACCGGCACCAAGAGAAGAAAATGTGCAATAAGTGGAAACCACTGCTAAAGATATGCAAAGCCACAATGAAGCCCCTGTAGCCTCAGTTCTGGGCTTCCTCTTTGCTCTGACCCCAGGCCATATAGAAACCACAGTAGTTTGTTAGTCTTGCTCCCATAGTGCTTAGCAAGTTGAAACAGAAAAGAAGCCTACCATGTCTTTGATCTTTCCAAGCTCTAGATAAAGCAGATATTTGGGATTGTCACTGTAGCCAATTGAATAGGCAGCATTAATTTGAATATATTTGTAACTCTTACAGCTGTCCTGAGTATTGTCTGTGTTCACTCTGAGTTTGGCTATTCAAAATATCTGAAAGGTTCCAAAATCCCAAACTGTATAAACTCCAATATAAAGCTCAAAAGTTTTGGATTTTATAGTCTTTCTGTCCCTTCTTCCAAAGTCTCACCCACAGCTGAGGAACTATTGGTACTTGGTGGCTACATAGTGGGAAAGTCAGTTTTCTTCAGGGTTGTAACTTTGTTAGGTTGCCCATGTATCAGTGAGTGGTTGAAGCCCATGTACTGGTTGTACTCTGTAGTAAATAAGGGCGGCGGGGCTGCGTTCCCAGCACCCCGGCTGCCTGGCTAGCTTATGCCCGAAATAACAACACACAAACTGTATTCATTTATTCACTGCTTGGCCCATTTCTATCTAGCCTCTTCTAGGCTAATTCTCACATATTAATTTAGCCCATTTCTAATCATCTGTGTAGCGCCCCTAGGTGCGCTTACCGGGAAGATTCTAGCCTATGTCCATCCTGGGTCGGAGCTTCATCGCATGTGTCTTCCTGGGAGCTGGAAGCATGGCATCTCTCTGAGGCGTCTGCTCCCGAGAGGAGAGCTGTGGAGTCTGAGCTCACTTCCTCTTCCTCCCAGCGTTCTGTTCTGTTTACTCCTCCCACCTATCTTCTAACCAATGAGGGCCAAGCAGTTTCTTTTTATTTAACCAATGACCTTCCTTCATCAGTACTCAGTGGGTTAGAAGATTATTCTTTGTTCAGAAGGAGAAGAGGGAGGGGAAGGCAGGGGAGGGGAGAGGAAGGGAGGAAAGAGAAGAGAAGGGGGGGATGGATTTGATCAGAAGACACTGTATATTTGCATGATAAAATTTTTGAAAAAATAAATAAAAATTACCACCAATTTTGAGCTTTCAAATTGGGTATGTCTAATTAGCCTCATCTCTGCAGATAACATTTGATGGATTTCTGGTCCCAGGCACTTCAGAGAAGAGCTATTCTACTTGGAATACTTTCTGCTGCTTTTTCCCCCTCCCAAACTTCATTTTATCCATTCACTAATTCCATACTGTAAGCAAGGAAAATTCAGTGCTAATCTGAACCAAGGGTCATTAAACATATTACCAAAGAACCAGGGAATAAACAGTTAGACTTTGGTCTCCTATGGTCTCTATCACAAGTGCTCTGTTTGCTCAAAATAAACCTGGCCACAGATGATATAGGAACAGGCATGCACTGCTTACCTTACTAAAATACTCTGTATAACACTTGGCTGATCTGTGATGTAGATAGGGAAACTAACATTCTTGAGTTCTAGTACAAATAAGTTAAATTTAATCAACAGCAAGCTAAATAAAGGTAATAATTTCACATATAACAAGTGCTTTGGATAAAAGTCAACATACTAGCGAAGTCATTATGGCCTCCTTCCATGATAGGTATATGAAATAAAGCCAAGAATCCTTGAAGGATCCAGTGTGAAGAAAATTACAGTGAAGTCGTAAGAACCAGTGTGCGAGATGTGATCAAGCTTGGTGTGCCAAGGGACAGAGAGACCCGAAGGAGCCCCTTCCTGCCAAGTTTGGCCTTGGCCTTAATGCTCTAATTCCCCTTGACTTAGCTTTCCTCTTTTCTCCTGGGCAGTTTCCCATGGGCTGTCTTCCATAGTCCTTGTCCCTGCCGAACATTTCCTAATTCAGGTACCTGTAAGTGGTTATTATGTCGTGGTTTTTGCTTATCCAAGTCAAACAGACTTATCTTGTCAAATTCCTTTCTGAGATCTCAGGGCCTCCAGCCATGAGTTTTCTATGGAGACTTCTTACTATCAACACCACCCCAGGCCTTCAAAAGTAACACCTCTGCTGGGACTGGGTCTCTTCAGTTCTTCTTCCTCTGGCTTTTCTTTCTGGAGTCAACACTCAAAGCCAACACTTCAGCTAATATGTTATTTGTTTTGCCTGCAGGTTTACGGGACTTGACATACTGAATGCTTCCTAGTCAGACAGGGAACAGGCTTCTATTCTCATCTTTGCCTCTGTGGTCTTTGTTCTGCCAACCAGAGGAGCTGAGTTTGTGATAGCTTTCTTTGTTCTTTATGAATCCCTTGAGTTCATGGTTGCTAATGACTTTCTTGTGCTCCCTGCAAGGCCCTGCCTCTAAATATTACCCACATCCATCCAATGGCTTGCAGTTAGGAACAAGACAGGGATTCCAGGAGAAGCACATTTGATAGAAAACTATGCATCTGTGGGCGTTTTGCTTTTCTGATGTTACTATGTTTTGAATCTGAAATATCCCTACAAAAGCTTATTTTTGAATGTTTATTAGGAGTGCTGTTTTCAAAGTTCTTGGAATTTTAGAAAGTGAGGCCCAACTATAAAAAGTAGAACATTGTGGGCAGGTCTTCATGTGTCTATCATCCTTGGATATTTCTTGACTGTCTATCAGACTCCTACCACCATGTGGTCCTACTCAAATGTGTGAGGCCAAGAACCTCTGGGTGAAACCCTCAGAAACCGTGAGTGCAGATGAGTAATTCTTACCTTTAGTCATTTTTGTTAGGTCTTTGGTCATAAGTTATTGAGAAAAATAACTTATACAAACATTCTGGAGACTTCTAAAAAGAACCTAGCTGAATAAAACAAGGCTTAAGATTTGGATCTAGATAAATCCTGACTCTCCCCAAGTAACCCTTCAGTTTAGTCAATTTATTCGTTACTGAACCCTTCAGTAATAACATCTTAACTAGACTGTGGACTAGGGTACTTGCTGTGGAGTGTGTGGGGACTAACTAACAGAGCACATGTAAAAGTGAAGCTGGTTTCCTTAGTCATTCAGCAAATACTTATTGTCTACTATATCCTAGGCCCTGTGTAGGGATCTAGCATTTGCAGAGGACAAGAACACATAGGAGCAGCTCGGAGTTTATCTGGTTTACACTCTTGGCAGAAAGACAAAGGTATCCTGCTATTACTTGAGAGCTATTTGAACAGGCCATTGTGTTAGTTCACATATTATCTCAATCCATCGTGTGAAAAAGTGGTTATCAACTCTAAGTCATATATTAGAAAACTGAGGGTGAAAGAGGTCATAGGATTTGCCCAAGGTCAGTAGACAACAAAAGCACAGGTAGGAGCTGAGTCTATATTGATCTGTCTCAAAACCACTGTCTTTAACCCGGAAGACATGATGCTCATTTAGAGTGGAAGTGGTGGAGGATGCCAAGGTGCTTGGTTCCCATACAGGCCAGGAGAATAGTGCCTTCTGATTAAACCCACAAGAAACATGTCTCGAGTACCTAGAGAGATGTTCATATTTGAGTCCCTCTTGCTTTCCTAGAAGAGGGCATAATCTTTTTGAGTAACAATGATAATGGTTGTTTAGAGCTCTTAGCATATGCCCCGGTTCTTGTTTGTTCTTCCTAAATGTGTGTGCTATGTATTGAGGAGTCTTTAAGGCTCTTTAGATTATATAGTATCTATTAACAATAAAGACGCGTCATATTAAAACCCTGTGGAGTATCAAAGAGGTCCCTGAAGCCTTATAAAACCCTTGGTCTCGTGTTCTGAAAGGCATAATTTATGGGTTTATTTAAAGACAAATCAATCGTTTTAGTAGTGATTTGGGAACTGAAACAGGGAGAGACTCATTCAGAAAGGAGGGATCCAGAAAATCTCAGAAAGGGGTTGATATTTGGCTTGACTACCAGACAAGTAGGAGGTAGGTAGTTGTACTTGTTTGTTTTTGTTTTGTTTGTTTGTTTGTTTGTTGTGTCAGGCATTGGGTGTTGATTTTTATAGTTATTATTTTCTTGTTATTCTTACAGTATTAATAAGTAATAAGAAAGCACGTCTTACAGAGGAGAGAATGGTTTTCTCAAACGTGGACATGTCAGTAAAATAAGGAATAGGAGCATATCCTTCTCCTTCTGTTGTCTGTCCTGTCCAACTCTGTTCTCCTGTACTATCTCCTGTGTGTGTGTGGTGGCACATGCACATGGCTATGCACATACATGCATGGGAGCCTTGGGATCACCCTGGTTGTTCTTCCTCAGGAACTGTCCACCCTTCCTCCTTCATTGACCTCTCCCTCTTTTCCTTTTCTCCCTCCCCTCCCTTCCTCCTTCCTTTTTTCCTCCAAGGGTTTGGAACTTCTCAGGTAGGCTAGCAGATGAAGAATTTGCCTGACCTAAGATTCCAAGCATGCACTACCCTGCCTAGCATTTTTTTATGTGTGTTGTTCGGCATCAAACTCAGGCCCCGGTGCTGGCAAAGCAGAATTTTGCCAGCTGAGCTAACTTCCCATTAGGGAGACCCAGTTCCTTAAAGAAGATCTAGCTGTCCGTAGCTAGTTATATGACATAGTACTGAACTCTGGTACTGATTGATATAAGCCTAATGGAGATTAACAGCAGGCTGACAGTTGGGTACAACTGGAAAAAAATCCATAGTTTATTAAGCAAAGTGATTCAGAAAGACAAACCCCACCATGCTCTCTCCCGTCTGTGGATTCCTAGCCTGTAATGTGTATGTGGTCAATCTCATGGGTGCAAATGAGGTAAAAGCTAAACATCTAGAAGGAGATCAGAAAGGAGAAGAAGAGGTGGTGAGGAAGGAAGTGGCAGTGAGGAAGGAGGCGACGGGGACAAAATGACTGTGGGACATGAAAGAGGATACTCATACTTGGGAGGTGGAAGTTACAGGGAAGGCGATAGGGCAGGGGATACAGGGGGAACTCTACTAAAACACACTTTGCTTGAAAATGCCATGATCATATTGAATAATTACTTATTTTAAAATGAAGTCTATCTGATTTAAAGTCAAGCCAGTCTCTGTTTAAACCCAGCTCTGCCAATTCTAAGCAGCAGAACTATAGTATAACTAACAGCTTATGTCTCTGACCCTCAAGGTTGACATCTGAGAAATGGGCTAATGGAAGGCACTGCAGGGAGCGTCAGATAGAACTTGGCTTTGGCGGGCCTGGAACTCTTTCTCTCTGCTCTTCGCTCTCTCCTTAATCACCACTTGGTCATGGCTCTATTGATGGGGACACTGCGGTTGTCTTGTTCTTGGAGCTTGCTCTTGTTTTGTTTTCTTGATAGTCCCTCAGATCACTTGAGCATGCATCATAGGCTCATGTTTTTATACACCCTTCAGACTGTCAGCATGACAGAGTAGAGCATAGAGATTGTGTATGCTTTCCAAGAATCTGGAACCATATTTGATGCTTAGCAGATATGCAAGAAATAATCCATGGATGAATGAAGTCCGGAGAGCCCTTTCCCCTTAATACACATTGATTACTCTTTACATTTTTGTCTCTTCACCAATTAATCTCTGACAGCATCTTTCATAACTGCACTCTTAAATCTTTCTATTTTCTAATATCTAATTGTGTTGGATGACCAGCGTCTACATTTATGAGCCTAGATGCAAAGTTAGCACTGACAGGCTACTGCCTGTGCCCCGTTAGCTGCTCGCTCGCTGTCACCGCTAAGTGATAAATTTCTTGCAAGCAACCTTGGTTATGCTGAGAATTATTTTTCTCAATCCTTTAATGTGGAATGTGCTGATTAATTGTTCTTTAAACACTTTTGGGGTTCCAGTTCCCACCTGTTCGCCGCTGTGACACCTGAAAATGTGGTGTGATTAAGAATCTGGTGGCATTGCTTGCAAAGGCCCTGGAGGGACTCTCATTTATGCAATTTATCCATTAAAGAGAGCAGCAGGCATGTGGCTGGCCATGCAGAGTGGGCACTTGTGAGTGGCTCAGATGCATTTACTTGCACTGAATAGGAATTCAATCTTCTTGACTTGGTTAGAGCAAGCCCCAAGCTGTGCAGGTAAGTAAATAATGAGCCACCTGCTCACCAGGAGCCTTTATCTTCCCATGAAGGGACAAGCTGGCACTGGGATTTGGGTTCCAAAGAACCAAAGCTTACTAATGGAGAAAAGGGACACCTGGCATGTCGTTGGCCATGTCAGGACTTACCTCCGGAGCTCTGTGTTTCCAACCACCTATGTTTCCTAAGTCATGAGTGGGTCTTCTGACTTTACACTTAAAATACTTCCAGAGTGCTATATTTCCCATTGTCGCTGCCATTGCATACTGACTTGACAACTCCTGCCTAGACTGTGTATGTATGGCTTTGTTTTGTGACGCTCCACTTCAAGCACTTCCTTCCTGGCCCTGCCTTTACTCAACTTATCCTACCAAAAGTCATTCAAATTATGACTTAAGAACACAGTGGTTTTGATTACACTCACCGTATAGTTTATAGCTCTGCAATGCCCTCCTCTTTCCCTTCAGATTATCATTCATCTCTTCAGTATGGATGCTTATCGCAAGGGGCTGGAATTAGGTAATGTGGCTTAATCCAGAGGAGGAACTTGGCACAGTTCCTGGAACTCAGTAAGGTGAGATGAAAGTTGTCTAATAGTGGTGCCTATTGGATGTTCTAGCTATTGGTTGGCTGTGGTAGTGTTTTGATTTGGTGGTTGCTTTGCTGTGATAGTAGTTGTGGATATTAATAGTCGCTTATAATAATTTTGGTAGCTATGATTTTTGTGGACTATCTGTGTTTACCTTTGAGCTGGTTTTGTTTGTGGTGGTGTCTCATTGGTTATCAGGGCTGGTGGGTGAAGAGACAGATGGCTGTGGTGACAGACAGCGTCTGTGGCAGTGTCTGCTTGTTTATGGCGCTGGCTGTGCTGATGTACGGTTCTGACTTAATGCATTTGTTGGGATGATTTGTGCTATCTGACATTTCTCTGTGGTGACGGCCTGCCGACTGTAGTGACTGTTCTAATCAGTTGTTTATGATGACTAGTTGTGTTGGTTTGGAGGTGATACTGGCTGACTGGTTGTATGTAATACATGGCAGGCTTATGAGCTCACACAGTTTAAATGTAAGGTTTAGGTTCTCAAGTGTGCTCATTTTAGCTAATCTTCGTGACCAACAAAAAAGATGCTTACAGTGTCATATTGTACATATGAGAGGCTACTCGGTATGAACTTATGCCTGCGACCTGGAGCTTCAGCTGTATGCTAACGTCTGGTTTGTTTTTATTTGCCCTTGGCCTCTTGACAAGTATGCCAGCCTCCTCTAATTTGCAACCACCAGTTCTTCTTATTTTGTTTTGATTCAAGGTGCACTAAATGAAATTTCTTTTTCCCATCTTAGTCTCCAGCAAGGTCACTGACTCCCATTCTAGAAGCCATGCAGACTGTATTTTCACTCAGAGCATTCAAAACCTATATAGCAAATTCTGCAAATTTTGTATAGGCATTTTTTTCTAATATAGAGCAGACAAATATCAAAAGTATAACTGTTGGTGTGAAAGTCTTCTCAGAGAACATATTGCTTCTGTTACGGTTCTTCCAATGGCTGTGCTGAAAGGAGCCCTGGGCATATGCAGACACATGACTAACAGTAGGGATTCTCGACTCCCATCCAGGGGTGCTTCTCAGAAGGCCTGTATATATGAAGGAACAATTTAAAAGCCTTAGGAATGAAAGCGGAGCCATTGCATCTACAGACTGAATGGTAGCTTCAGTATGGGTGTGAAAGTATAATTTTCAGTCTATGCCAGATGAGAGCAAGTGGCTTATGACCCTGGCAGTACTGAAAGTGATTATATGTTGCATGATCCTTTTGTAGGTTTAGTGAAGACGGAGGATTTGTTATAGCAGTAGGAATGGTCAAGTTGACTGAAAAGTGACCACAGGCAAAATGCCACTGTAGAGAGTTGAAGAACACATGGAAAACAAGGATGCTTGAGGAAAGAAGATAGAAGCCTTGCGTGTGCGAGTACTGTGGGCATTCATATGCTTCATCTTATTTTTATACCAGGCACTATTTACTATTTGCAAACCGTGTTACCTGAGGCCAGTGATTTTGTTTTGTCTTTAAATTCTGCATCTTCTGAGATGAGAGAGCACAGGTGGGTTTTTGACTTAAAGAGCTGAGAATCCTCATTCTTTATAATATCTAACCTTGAATAAGAAAACTCCTTGTTTAATGAAGCATGGTGAGGGTGTATCTGTGAGAGCATCTTCAGAGATGGCTGGAACTAGAATAGCAACTGAGCTATTCCCTAAGACCTAGCTTATTCCCTAAGACCTACCATGAATGTGAGTGGTACCATAGACAGAGGACCAAGACGGAACAAAGGTGGGAGGAAGATGCTCATACCATAGGCTTGTCCTCTGCTGTCTGTCCTCTGCTGACCTCATGTCGGTGGCTGTGCTCCCTCAGACCTGGGACTCTGTCTCACCTCAGACCTAGAAGCCCAGATCCAGCTGGGCATGAAACCAAGAGCTGAAATATTTATTCTTAAATATCTATTGCAAGGTGGTAAAGGCCAACTGACATGCCCAACAGCCCTAGACTCTGCCACCGCTCCTCTCTGTTCTTCAGTTGTCCATAGACAAACAGGGCTCCTCTCTGGAAGAGCACTACGACTGCTGTGGGAAAATGCAGAGGGAGCAGTGTTCCTCCATCAAGACTCCCAATAGACCTACATTCCATAGGAAGCATGGTGAGGGTGTGTCTCACTTTATTATTATTATTATTACTTTATAATCTAGTTGCTAGACCTGCTATGAAGTAATATAGAGGATCAGATCCTTTAAAAGCCTTCAGAAATGATTGTTTCTCCACCTCTCTGTGACTTTCACAGTTACACTGTTAATTATTTTGAGGAAAAAATGAAAATGATTTAGGTTAGTTGAGGAAATATTCCTAAGATCACCCAACTGGAATAGCAGAATTAGAACTGGACCCATATATCCAGCCAATAATGTAATATTTTTCTGGAGATTAAGAATCTAGTAAATTGCCTGCCATTTCCCAGAATGCTCTTGTTTGTGACTTCAGCGTCATAGGTCATTCATTGTGCCGTGACCATGTTGGCCCACACTCCACAAGATGTAGGGCCTAAAAGACATCAAAAAATGTTTGTATATAAAGCAACCAGGGCTTCCTGGAGGACCATTCATTCTTTTTACTCTGCAGAGATATGTCGAAAGGGTATACCAGATTTCTCACAGGAATAAGATCCTTCTCAATAACGGATAAGACCCGAAGAGCTGAGCACATAAAGAAACCAGACTCATAAAGGTGACCTGCAAATCCTACACTGTCACAGAGCGTGTCTCCCTGTGGAGACCCCGGGGGGCTGTGGAGAAGATTTGTGCCACCATCTAAAGGGCATCTGATCATAAATAATCATAAGAGATTTTAATTTGGAGATGCTCAGCCTCCAAGCAACAACAAAGATGTGCTAAAGCTGAGTTATGGGAAGCCCCAGAAAAGGCTGGGAAACTCTCTCGCTGGCCATGGAAGAGCACTGAGAGACTGGTGAAGAGCCCGCAGAAGGGGGGTGAGAGCACACTGGCCCTTTTGCTCACAGAGCAAATATTCAATTTACTAGGCTAGGTTAAGAAGTCACCCCGGATGCTAACTCAGCACAGTCAACCTTACTGTCAAAAATTCCTTGAGAAATTACTGTCTGTGGAGTTTTATTAATACAACCTGTTGTTCCTCTTAGGCACACTCAAGTGTGAGAACTGCTAATGTAGACTAGAGAAAGAGACGGCAGTGTTTTCATGCCGATGACTGGATATTTTAGTCTTACTTCCTTCAAGTTAACCAATCCTTAACAAGGGGAGGGATGCTGGGGGACTGTCAGATGTTTCTGCTTGCTTATGGTGTTGACCTCCTTATTGGTATTAAAAGCCAGTAACTTTAATACACACAACCAGATGTGCTTGTAGATGAATTAATCAATAGCTTCATTAAAAACATCTAGCAGATAGTCTGGAACATAATTAATAGGCAACTGAGTATAAATCTTAATCGATCAGATCCACACATCCTCTTTAAAACAGCAGATGACTTGACCACTTGTTCCCTTCCATCCCAAGGAAATATTGGTTATTATCCTTTATCTTCCACGTCCTTGTGTATTGATTTTATTGAACATTAGATCTCCACAATGATGCTTAGTTTTTTCCTCTACCTCTAGTTCCAGGGAATTCTGGGAAAAGTATAAACTGAGGCAAGATTCTACTGAGCTTCAGGTAGGGATGCAGGGAAAGATAGCATATGATGGGTAGTCAGTAGCATGAAGCTACCAAAAAAACACTCATATTGAACTTTCAGAGAGCTTGGAATCCCCCAACAGAAGAATAGTTAGGGTGAATGAAAAGTTGGCATTTACTAAGTACTTATTCTACCAAGAACTTCACTCATATGTAGTTCTTACCGAGAGTATACTACGAATAAGTAGGATCAGGGAAGTACACTTTTCTAAGATTGATTGTGTCAGAAAGTATTTCCTATATACCTACTATGTATGGAATATCCCCATAGCTATGAGGTTGCTGTGGCTCAAGTTCTTTCTATTGGATCCAAATTCAACTGGAGGTTCCATGATATTTTATATACTTATTACTATATTATAATATATACATTATACATAACATATACCATGCAATATTATACTTAGAAGTGATAGCACAGCTTATGGTAGAGGTATAGAAAAAAAGCTGGCAGTGCTGATCTGAGGGCCCTGCTCACTCTCCACATGTTGCCTATATCTTTGTATAGGGCAAGCTGTGCTTTCTCAATGGCACTGTAATGGGATGAGCTCGGAACATGAACATGTGAAAACTCTAGAACTCACCTCCAGAAGCATCATTCTTGTATCTGTCTTTGGTCCATCCTTGACCCTGCTTATAGCCCTGTGTTCCTAGGCAACACATCAGCTACCACAACCCCTAATAGAGGGGACACTATCTATATTATGGATAAATATGATGTGAATTTGGCTAGTTGAGAATTTTGTGAATGTCAGTAAGAGAGCTGCTTCTAGACAAGCAGTGAGTTTTCCCTGCCATGTGCACAGCCATGATTGTCCCCAGGTGTCAGTCATGGCCATCCACCAGCCTGTCAGGTTAAAGGTGCCTGCAGGAGGCAGGCATTGCCTCAGAAACCTTTGTCTCTCTATAATATGATATGATATCCACCAGAGGCTCAGAAATACTCAGCAAAAGAATGAACAAATAAGTTAATGGGCAGGACAGACACATGGAAGGATAGATAGATAGATAGATAGATAGATAGATAGATAGATAGATGGATGATAGATATATAGATAGATAGATATAGATAGACAGACAGACAGACAGACAGACATGCACATGGACAGATTATAGAACTGACTGGCATCAGAGGAAGGAAGCAAACAGTCAAAATACTTTACTATTGAGAACAAACTCCAGACTGAATGATTCTAAGGCAACCTGCAATTGTGGTTCAGACTAACAAGCAATGTAAAGACCCAAGACCCATTTACACTAAATGAGAGGTGTAATTTGAGCACTATTCCGATAGCATCTGGGACTCTTGTTAGTGGCAATAGAATCCTTAAACTCACAGATACCCAGTTAGGTAGGTCCTATCATTACCCTTCTTTTATAAAAGAAGCTCAAAACTGTTGAATAATTTCTCAGGTCAAATGTTGGATAAGTGGCTGAACTTAAATTTGAAGGCAGAAAATGAGACCAAGATTTTAGGTCAACACTGCTCCTGAAGTTAATACAGGAAAATTCAAAAGGAAAATAAGTTTCCTTTGTCCACCAATCTATCATTTATCCATCTGTTCATCCATCCATTCATCCAATAATATTTGTTAAAGGACAGTATCTCTGGCTCTTGGGAATGGAGTCTTGAACAGGACCAATACCTATTTCTTCCTCAAGGAGTATATCTTATTACGTGAGAGGCATACGGCAAATACATAAATATACACACAAGTCAGTGGTGATACATTTTTAGAGACTGGAGGATTAAAGATTTAGCCTATTCCTGTGGGAAGCAGCAGCTTCCTGAGAAAGTAGATGGCTATTATGAGGAAGGTTCTCCTATCCTCTGTATTATCCAGTTCTTGCAACAATGCTACAGGGAAGTCACTATTTCCACTGTTACATAAAAAGATGATTGCTAAACACTAATGTTGACTTCAAGGTCTAAGTCACAGAGCAGGGGTGTATAGGAAAACATTCTAGTACAAACACTCTACAAAGCCCTCCCTCTAGAATCCCCTCTCCCCCTCACATCTGATTCTAGATTATTTGTTTTCTCAGCCTTCTGGACCACTTGAAGAATTTTTTCCTATTTGCCCTAGTTATTAGGACTCAGCACTCTTGGTCTAGTGTGTGAGTCACTCCTGTGTGCCTTCCCTTCCTTCTGCTCTGAACTCATAGAGCAAACGGCTAATAATGAGCAAATGTTTGGCTCAGATTTATGAAGAGTAACCCCAATGCATTATTTTCATGCCTTATAAATCTCCCTCAGCTGAAATGGAATCATTAGTACAGCCCTAAGAGAAATCTGTTTGAACTGCCATCTGGCATCACAAAGCGCTTTGCTCTTCCACGGACCCCTCATTAGTGCTCCCCTCACTATCACATGACCTCACGAGAGCCTCACAACTGTGCTAATACTCTGATAAAGTAGTCAAGGAAGTTATTAGCGCCCCCATTTTGCAGATGCGTTCATCTTAGAGGTGTTGTCTCTCTGATTCCGCGGGGCTCAACAGCTGGAGATGAGGAGCTTGGCCCCACAGCTGTTCCCAGCGCTGCTAATGGTACCACCCCTTCCCCAGTGATTGACGCTCACAGCCTGTGAATCATCGTTGTCCACATCCCTTGATGCTCATAGAAAGGCTATCAGCAGAATCTGTTGATTGCCGTCTGTGTCTCTAACCCGCTTCTCTACATCTCTGTAAAATCCCTTCTCCAATCGTCTCCCACTTAAATGGCTGCCCGTTTCCCATTGTCACCCCTTCTCCTATCTCTAACCCATGCCCTTGTAGGAACCGAGGGGAAGGTTAAAGAAACTGGTCCTTTTACATTGCCCCTTGAAGGCTTATTGTAAGATTTAAACTCTTGGGTCCCTTCTACACTGTGTCGGCTCTGTCACCTTTCTTTCTTTCTTTCTTTTTCTTTCTTTCTTTTTTTTTTTTTTTGGTTTTTCAAGACAGGGTTTCTCTGTGGCTTTGGAGCCTGTCCTGGAACTAGCTCTGTAGACCAGACTGGTCTCGAACGCACAGAGATCCGCCTGCCTCTGCCTCCCGAGTGCTGGGATTAAAGGCATGCGCCACCATCGCCCGGCGGCTCTGCCACATTTCAAATCCACCTCCTAGCTACTTATGTTTACTCACTTGGCTTTTCGTTGTTTCCTTGAATTAAAGACCAGACATTCATTATTTGGTTTCCTGAAACATGTTGCCTCTGTTTCTATGTATTTATTTTTCTTTTATAGATCCCAGTTTAGACAGGGATGCTGATAACCATGATAGCCCCATCACCTCCTCCTGCTCTTTTGTTCAAGGCTGTAACTTCCAGTCATCTTTTTGAAGTGTGTTTGCAGATGTTTAAATGGTTTGTTCTGTAACATCCCAGGGGCCAGCTGGAGTGTGGCTTCCAAGGAGACAAACTGTCTGTTGCCCCAGTGTTTGGGGTCTGAGAACTGGTGGCTGAGCACATGGAGAATAAGTGCACTTCAACAACTGGGCAAAAGGGGGTGCAAAGTTGGTTATATCGCGAGAGCAGATGGTCCGGGTCCTTTTCTGGAGGGCCTAGATTCATTTCCCTGTGCACTTATCTGCATAGAGTCTCCATGTAATGGGTCCTCAACAAGCGGTTATTACATTAATGAGTGCACAGAACGGAGGCAACACGTGTGTTTTATTTTTAGGTTTTACAACTTTTTCTTTTCATTTCTTTTAATTTTTCATAACTAAATAACCAAACTCTATACTCCACCTCCAATTTCTTTTCTAATGTCCCCTCTATTTCCCTTCGAAGTCTAAGGATTAGACTCCTTATAGACAAAAATGTTTTTTTGAAACCTTATAGTAACCCTCACTGCAGCAACATAGGTTGCTTTCTAAGTGCACTCCCCTTTGGCATTGTTCCTGTCTTCAAGGAGAAGAAGATGGGGTTTGTTTCAAAGCTGCATCCATCCTGCAAGCACTTTGGACCTGCAGACAGGGAAGACATTTAGTCCAGGGTGAGCGTATCAATTCAACAAACATTCATCCTGAATCTCAGAGTGGGCATTTACAAGTCAGAAATCATACACAAGTCCAGCCTTTGAAAATCCCCATGATTCTAGCACAGAAGGAGATCTTTCTTATGGAGGAAGCCTGCAAGTTAGTCAGGCCACCGTTACCCAGAATGCCTGTTTCTGATGCTTCCACCCTGCTGGGACACAGGGCTTTAGTCCTGTGATCCTTGGCATTCTCATCAGGGATGTAAAGAAAAGACCCCCACGTTCCTGTTGGAACCACATGATTTGTATCCTCCCTCCGCTTGCTCTCTTCTTCCCCCATCTGTCTCCCAAGAGATGGTTGCCTTTTTCTGCCCTTCCTCTATCTCACTTGACAATAAAGCAAGCAAACCAAAATACTATACCTGAGACTGTTATTAAAGGACCTGTAGTGTTGGAAATCATTCTTCCTCTACCTGACAATCACCATGCGTTACGGCTACCTGTACAGGGTTTAAAAACGACTTATTTTCTCCAGAATTCAGCTCATTTACTTGTTTTCTTTATTGACTAGAAGGATGAGAGAAAACAAACATTTATTCCGTTCCTACTGGGTATCAGGTTTTGTGTTGCTTTAGGCTGGGCTTTGATAGTTCAGGGATAGGGCACCCGCCTTGCATGCACAATGCCCTTGATTTCATCTCCAGCATTCGCAAAGAAAAAGGTGCAAGTTTAGTTTTTAACTCATGTAAATAGTCTGGCAGTTTTCAGTTACTGGCTGAGGGAGTTTATTTTATTTGTTTTATTATTCATTTATTTATAATTATTTGTAGGTTGAGGAGTCTATCTCAAATACAAGTCCAGAGGATGCCAACTCCAGTTTCTCTTCCGGGAATTATAATTCTTCCCTGTGGAATAAAAATGTTCCCTCCTGGAGTTCACAACATAGCCCATAAAACTTGATACATAGGAAATGTGTGTCGAATATGCTTGTAAAAGGCCTCACAAGGCAGGAGTCACAATGACTCTATTGTATTTGATTACAATAAAAGACTACCGTTGAACAGTCAGTCAGGATCTCTGCCCCTTCTCTTCAGCGTAATGAATCCAGCACCGCCTTGCCCAGTGACTACTCCAGGCAATTCCTGTTTGGCATTCTTCCATGTCTCACACTCCCTTGAGTATCCCATTTCAGAGTACAGGTTCTATCTGCATTGCTTGGAATGGAGTTAAGGTGGGAGAAGAGCTCATGTGTAGGTAGCTGTTGTACAAGTGTAGCCCTGGGCTTGATTCCTATCACTGAAACCTGAAGGAAGGGGCATCTTAATTCTTCATATATAATCAAGGCTGTTCGTGATGCTAGGTGTTCACCAGTATCAATGAAACCTCCCTAATGCTTAAAAGTGGGTAACATATGACATCCATACCACTGTGGAGAAAGCATAATTTCCATACAATGTGCAAAATTGACAATATGCTAGAAAGAAAATATTAGATTAGGAGGCTTTTAAAGATGTTTATATTCTAAAGTGCTATCAAATAGTTTTCTTCAAGCACATTGGATTTATATTTATTTTTACAATGAAAGAATGGGTGTCAATGGCCTCATCAATGGGTGCCTTGCCAATTAGCTTTGTTAAGTTAGGTAGAACTCAGCATTCCCTCCTTCTCAGGAGGAGACATTAAGAACATCCATTTGCTAGTTCATCTATGATGACTAAAGAAATGTCTGCACCTTAATCTGGCTTTGTCAACCAGTGAAGTTGCAGCAGCCAATTCCAGGAGCATGGATGACAGGAAGGCTGCTACCTCACTGCAAAGCCTGCCCCTGCTAGCAACAATCACAAAAGCTCTGCACCCAGAACTCCTGCTCAGCATGCAGGCAGTTCTTCTGGTCTGAGAGCCTCACTCCCTAGTGGTTATTTACTGCTTTAATCCCCTTTGGGAGGCATCTTGTGAATAGTGGAACATTCTGAGCTTCCTAAGTTTCATTGGTTTCCTGAAAGTTGTATTTTTTATTTCCTGAATCTATGAGCCTCTCTTCTTAAATGTTTTAATTCTTAAGTAACAACTCCACACCTATATAAGTCTATCAGGGGCTAGGTTCTCACTGGAAGATTGGGAATCCAGCTCCTTCTGCCACTAGCCCACCCTAAATCCCATTTTTTTTTTTTGAGAAAAGGAGAGAAAAAAAAAACAAGTTTCCACCTCCTCCCAGCCTCCCATTTCCCTCCCCCTCCTCCCACCCTTCTCCCCCTTCTCCCACCCTTCTCCCCCTCCTCCCACTCCTCTCCCCCTCCCTCTCCAGTCCAAAGAGCAGTCAGGGTTCCCTGCCCTGTGGTAAGTCCTAGGTCCTCCCCCCTCCGTCCATTTCTAGGAAGGTGAACATCCAAACTGGCTAGGCTCCCACAAAGCCAGCACATTACGTAGGTTCAAAACCCCGTGCCATTGTCCTTGGCTTCTCATCAGCCCTCATTGTTCGCCATGCTCAGAGAGTCCAGTTTTATCCCATGCTTTTTCAGTCACAGTCCAGCTGGCCTTGGTGAGCTCCCAATAGACTTGGTGTCTCAGTGGGTGGGTGCACCCCTCGTGGTCCCGACTTCTTTGCTCATGTTCTCCCTCCTTCTGCTCCTCATTGGGACCTTGGGAGCTCAGTCCAGTGCTCCAGTGTGGGTCTCTGTCTCTATCTCCATCCATCACCAGATGAAGGTTCTATGATGAATATGCAAGATATTCGTCAGTATTGCTATTCTTAGTTAAGGGAGCCACCTTAGGGTTGGCAAGAGACTTGAACCTAGAGTGGCTCCCAGGTGCCCAAGCCGAGGTCCCCAGTTAGTTCCTTGGGCAGCTGATGATAGGGAACCTAAATCCCATTTGTATCCACTGGAAGCCTCTGGTGGTCCTGACTTCTTAACCTGATTGCCACAGTTGACTAGAAGATAAGAGAATGGATAAGAGAATGAGATTCTCTTTTTTTAGATGTCCAAAATGACTATCCTGTGTTGAATCCACTTACTAAATGACCCATGGGCACAGTCACCTAAAAAGATAGGTGGGTAGAGACGCCCTCCTGACCCCTATCTCTGAGCTGATTTTTGTCTTTTCTCCAAGAATGGAGTGGACAAACACCGAAGAGAATAAACAGGAGATCCTTGATTGTAAGCAAGTAAAAAAAAACAACAGATTGCCAAGTGAGATTTAGGTCCACTGAGGGAATTTTCTGTAGCAGTAAGATGTTAGCCAAGCGCCCCAGTGACTGAAAAGTGTTACAGTTGCTGGCTCTGGAAGGTGTCAGAGTGCCAGTAAAGAGTCATGCCTCACAGGGTAAATCTACAGGTCTGAGAAATATTACCACTCAGACTTCCAGAGAAGCAGGGAGCTTGCTTGGGAATGGTTCCTGTCCAGAGCTGAAACATGGGGCCAATGAGGCAGACTCAGAGAAAGAAACAAGTCCCCTTAGCCTGGACTCACTAGTCCAGTCATGCAGGCTAGCACTTGCGTGGAAGCCTCAAGCAGAGGAAGCTATTAAGTCCATCTCCTGAGAGCCTCTGGCTGGGCCAGAAGCCTGCGGGGCAGCAACAGTCTGCCTCCTGACTCCAGTAAGTGTAGTGGCGGGCATTTCTGGGGCAGTCTTAGCCGAATAACCAGGCCCTGAAATCCCCATGACTTCTTTTTGACAAGTACCTCTGCCAAAGTGTGTACGGAAGCCCACGAGACAGTCATATTCTTTGAGAACCAACTGGGCTCTGATGGACTGAAGCTCCACACCCAGCCAATCAGGAAAGAGATGTTGGAAGTTGTCTTGGTGGTCTTTGTAGCTCCCCATCTGCTGATTTGAGGGAAAATGGTTGACTTTGGGCCAGGGGGTCAGCATCTGGAGGGAGACTCTACACTGTGCTCCTAACAAGAATATCAGCTCCACCAGGAAAGTTCTGACAGACAAGGACTGTATCCCATCCTTAGCCATCTAGTCTCATGGCCAGTTTTTAGACAACGGATTTCCATTCATATCTAAGTACAGACCAATAACTCTCCTTTGTAAAACTGTCTCATTGACATTTCCACTTGTGAGCCTGGTTAACCCCCAAGAATGAACCTTCCCAAGTTGTACCTTGATGTCTCAGCTCCACCTGGCTGTCTCCCTCTTCTCTGGAATGAAAGCTCAGGCCTTTCCTTTCATCCACTGGGGGAAGCCAGGACCATTCTTGTTCTTCCATCCTCACAGCTGGAATCCAGCCTCTTCTGTTGGGATTGTGATTGTGAGTGGGTCAGTGTCTCCACCTCTCGCATTGATTGTGTCAGCAGCCACCTAATTGACCACCCCTCTTCAGCCTTTGTTGCTTAAATCCTCTATTCTGCCTGACAATAAAACGAACCCACATGTGTGAGTCTGATGATGCCCTTGCCTTCTAGCGAATCATGGGAGGCTCCTTCTCATTCACAATAAAAAGATAAGGGTTCATTCTCAGGATGCTGTGGAAAATATTGACTGTGTGGGACCCATGAGCCTTCTGTCTCCTTTCCTCCCACATTGCATTTCGTTCTAGTTATATTCTCCTTTGATTCTTACCGTGCCAGACAGATTTCCACTTCTAGAATACTGCCTTTGTCTTTCCTCACTTCCCTATTCATGTGCCACGTGGTGTCGCCTCTACCCCTCTTTGACCTCCGCCCCCACCCATGTATCATCCGGAGTTCCTTTTCAGTTGCATTCAGATAAAGCTGAGTGAATATTTTCTACTAGGATTTAGTCTATTTATCTAAGTGCAGAAAGAGAAGGGAAATGAGGATGGAGAATAATAAGAGATATATAATGAATGGATGAAGTAGAAAATGAGAAAGGTGTCCCCTGAATCTAATTCCTGTGGTGTAAACCCAACAACACTGCCGATCTATTGTTGGAACCTGCCCCCAAAGTGTTCCATTCCTGCTTCTTCCAGAGTATTCAGGAACAATTCCTTATGCTCTATCTCGTATGTCCTCCAAGTAAATTGTTTCTAACGATTGGCCAGGCAAAGCTTTTGTTGCTTGTTGGGAACCTGCTGCAAGTTATAAGCTAAAGTGCATGCGCAAAGGGTGAAGAGGTCAGGAACTAAGCATTCAAGCATAATGGAGAGCAGGTGCCAGGAACTCCCAGGGGCTACACTCATACCCCTGCAGTTTGAACCAACACTCTGACCAGGACAGGACATGGATCAGTACGCCCAGCAACCTTCAGACAGCAATGCCAATATTTGATAGAATGAATGAAGGACCACGAGAGTCCCATGCCCTCCCTTAAAATTCATAGCAAAAATATAAGTAGGAGAAAAATCAAAATGACCTCTTTTCATGGGCTGGTCCCTTAGCACATATGAGGGGGAAGAAAGATCTGATGTGAGCTGCTCAAAATTCATTTACCCTTGACCTTTCCTGGGTCACCTCCCCCATCCTCACCTGTGCTGAGAGAAAGATGAATTGTCACTTCTTGTGTGCAAGAATTTGAGCAAATCAAAAAGAGATGCATTCACATTGCACACCATGACTTGCTGGTCACCTGTGGTTCTGCTGTTTCTCCATCACAGTCCTTGCTGATTTTAAATGATTTTTTTTCCTGTCTGCGCAGCTCAAACTAGCTGCCTCCTCCCCTACATTTCTTCTGCTCTCTGAGGAGTTTCTTATTATCTCTTTTGGCCTCACAGTGCCTCGAACAGACTCTTGTCTACATCAGCTCTCATCACCTTGCCATGTGAGAATAGCTTGGTATTTGTACTCTGATACTTCTGGCTTACATCCCAGCCTGGTGACATATAATTTGGTAATTTGGTGACATATAATTTGAGCTGCTTTCTGAGCTCAACTTTTCCTGGAAAAATGGAAGTCAGTAGCTCAATTCACAGAATTAAGAATAAAAGTACCTGTCGCCCATGGGAATCAGCTAGTAACAAGTCTGTACTGAGAAGCATAGGAAATAGGTTCTTGATGAAAATGAAGCCACCTTCCTGTGATTACTCACCTGTACAAAGGTAGCAGTCCTACTTGAGGAAGCAGGAGCAGTCCTGCTTGAAATCACTGCGAAACCTTCGCTAAGTCACTCGGCCTGTGTGGTGTTTACTTTCCCTACTGGAATATGTGGATAAAGCAATTTTCATTCTAGAAGATTATCATAAAGATTAAACAGACTTAAAAATCTTTTGGAATAGCACGTGGCCTGTATTAGGGTCTCAATACATTTTAATATTCAACACTTTTGGTCTGGATAAATTTTAGGTATTGCCAGGGGCTGCCCAAACAAGCTATGAACTCCCTGTTGCCAGAAACTGTACTTAGTCATATTGATCTTTATAGTCTAGGGCTTCACAGAGCAGTTAGCATACAGTGATCAATCAGAAACTGCTTCGAGCATGGAGGAATAAATATGTGTCAAGCAATGGACGGAAATGTCCATCCCACCCTACTGCCCTTCTCCTCGTCGAGACACAGAATAACTCAGGCTAGAGAGACACAAGTGTGTCTCTGAGTGTGCGTGGGGTGAGGGGTGAAACTAAGAAGATGCCATCACACAAACAATCCCTCAGTGGGAAAAGAAATGCGTGCTCATTCCCTTCAGACCAGGGCAAAATGCGTTGTGATTTACTCCAGCAAATTACCTACTGTAAAATATTTACAGCTAATTCCCTCTACCTTCCAGGGAGGTGGTAGCAAAGGGAGGCAGGTTGTTTAGGCAGTAAATGCAGGATGCAATTTCCATTTCAGTGGTCCCACTTCCTGCAGCAACCTCAGGCGACAGCTTCATTTATATCTTCCACACACGTTCTTTTCTGCGTGTGCATGAGCCTCGATTACAGGCAGTTGAGGTTTGTGTGGCAGGCATTACGCATTTATGAGCCAGAGAAAACATTTACTAGTGCTAGTAATTCATTTAGGGTGGAGGGAGAGTAGCGAGGAAGCAGCAGGGCACACACTGGCTCCTCACAGTGTACCAGCGACCTGAGGGGAGATGAGGAATTAACACACAGACTGGCAAGAAAAGTCTTGTTCACGTGAAATTGCCTCCTTCCCTTACTTCCCCCGGGTGTGGTCATAAAATTGGAGAGATCCACACAGAAATGCCCCAGCGCTCAGTCCTTAAACCTTTTGACATCCCTACATACCCAAGTGTATCCTGCCTGCATGTGTTGCCAATGACAAATACTTCTACAGCTCACGTGTTTCAGCTCATAGTTCCTCTCCTCACCTGGCTCCTGGGTGTCAACAAGGCATTGGGATTTGTCTGGAGCCTGCCTATGGAGCTTTTCCCACGGCTGCTTCTCTTGCTATGATGTCTCCCTGCAGTCTGTTCCAAGCCATCCCTTGAAGTGGTCCTTTGGTATTGCAACTCATATATTAACATTTTGCTCTCAGCTTAAAAAACTGTGGGGGATTTCCCATCGTCCTCAGAACAGTCAGCACCGGACCATGACTTCTCATAGGGTCACCTGTCACTCTTCCCCCTCTCGTTCTTTCTGGCCACACCCACCTCCTTCCACTTGGGAATCCCTATTTCTTCCACTTAAAACAGGCTGCTCCTTGAGACACTAAGCTCCTTTAGTTTCCTTAAGTGCCGTGCGTTCTTTTAGGATTCTAAAAGCATAGCTGAAAGATAAAGGAAAGATAAAGATCAATAAATTAAACGATTGCAATATTACAACTTTTTAACCACCAAAGACATGTCGCTAAAGTGGTACACAAAGTTCCAAACTGAGATAAGGTATTTATAATCTACATGACAGAGAAAGGAGTAGCCCCCAGAATAGGGAAAGAATTTCTACTAAACCAAAGAACAAGCAAATAGAAAGATGGAGCAAAGACTAAACAAGGCAGTGTAAGGACAAACCATGGCATTTTCATTGTGATTATAGAGGAACATGGGACACAGATGACCAATAAAAAATACAGATTTAAAGACGTTAAAGGTCTTCATTTGGGGGAACTCAGATTTAGATCCTAGTGTTTATTAAGCGGCAATGAGAAAGATCAACATGACTTCTGGACACAGATGGGGAAATATGGCTTGTGACAAGCGCTTTCAAAAACAAACTGGAATTTTCTTGTCAGGGTAAAAATTTCAAGAGTCTGGGAAGCGTCCTCTGTAAACAGCAGGCCTCGGTGTTAGAATGCACAGACAGGATCCTGAAAAAGCCACAATGGCAGCAAGAAACGATGTAGAGGCTCTTTGAGAGTCTCTCGGCAGAAAGAAGATATAAATAAATAAGTCCAAACAATGGATTGCTCTGCAGCAGGGGGAGTGCATTAAGTAAAGCCAAATGTAACAGGAAAAATAGGATTTACAGCTTGTTTACTTAAGAAGTAAGTTTGCAGAAGACTAAATAGAGTGTTATGTCATTTTCCCAAACAGCAAAGCTAAACAGTATGTTGTTTAGAGAACAACATATGATGAACACAATCCAGAAGATCAGTTTTTCCCTCCGGCTCTGCCGGCTCCCAGGCTTCTTAGTCTCTCGTGGGTGCATTTCTCCAATGACTGGGTCTGACCCTTGAGGAATCATGGGAATTACTCCAGGCAGAGCATTTAACGGCCAATGTGATGCTCTTCAGATGCCTATCCTTCCTTCTCCCACTCCGTCTCCTCCTCTTCCTCCTCCCCTCAACATTCCACCTTGCAAGCTATTGGATGGATGGAATGGCATTCTCAGTTTTCAGTTTGGCCTTGTGTGTGTGTGTGTGTGTGTGTGTAGGCCCTCCCATATTCAGGTTCTGTTGGGAAAACCGCATCTATAATGAACAAATGCAGACTGTTATATCCTGTCACTACTTTTGAAACAATACAATGTAACTATTTACATGGCAGTTGCATGAATTACAAGTAATCTAGAGATGATTTAAAATGCAGAGAAGGGCAGTTATTTGTAAATATCGCACCACTTTAGATAAGGCCCTTAAGCCCATGTAGGTCCCATAAAGAATCCCTTGTGGATAACTATACTACAGTCCACAGACCCAGAGAGACTAGGAACAAGGAGGGTTCATGGGGGACCCGCTGGACCTCCCTGGGAAGAGGAAATCAACAGGATTTTGTTAGTGAACTGAGGGTGGGTAGGGATGGGAACATGAATGATCAGGTTGAGCGGGGACAGAGGGGGAGATTGCTGGAAGAGAGGTGGCATTTCGGGGTCAGATAAATCTCTGCACAAGGGAACCTCCCAGGAATCTCTCTACAAAGATAACCTCAGTTTAGCCTCCCAGTGATAGCAGGTGCTAAGTCTCAGCCGGCTATCTCCTGCGACAAGATTGGTGCCTAACCCAATTGTCATCAGAGAGGCATCATTCAGCAACTGATGCAGACCCAAGTCAAACGGTAGGCGGAGTTAAGGGAATCCTGCAGAAGAAGAGGAGAAAGGATTGTAGGAGCCAGAAGGGTCAAGGACATCACAAGAAAACTCACAGAATCAACTAACCTGGGCTTATAGGGGCTCACAGAGACTAAACTGACAACCAGGGAGCCTGCATGGGACTTACCTAGCCACAATTGTATAGCTTACTCCTCTTGTGGGACTCCTAACAGACAACAGGCATTGTCTTCATCTCTTTTACTGACTTTTGGGACCTTACCTTGACCACCCTTAATATATGGGGAGGTGTTTAGTCTTACTGTGACTTGATGCCATGTTTTGTTGATAGACATGGAGGACTGCCCATTCCTAAACAGAAATGGAGGGGAAGTAGTTTGGGGGGGGGGTAGGAACAGAGAGGGATGGGGAGACGGACTGGGAGTAGAGGAGGGAGGGGAAATTGTGGGCAGGATGTAAAATAAATAATAATTTTTTTAAAAAAAGAACCCCTGTGGATACAGAGGGATATCTATCTATCTATCTATCTATCTATCTATCTATCTATCATCTATCTATCTATTATATATACATACACAGATATTCACTTATTCATATGAAGTATGTGTGGTGTGTGTGTGTGTGTGTGTGTGTGTGTGTGTGTGTGTGTATGTGTGTGTTCAGGGAAGATTACTGAGGAGGCTTTGGGTCAGGCATTCTGTGAACAAGAGTTGGATCAATCAGCAGGTAGGAAGGGAAGGGAATTAGAATAATTTGGCGTGCTGCAATCAAGTTACAGGTTTTGACAATGTCCGATGTGCCTAGTAAAACATCAAGAAGTTCCAACAGGCCTGGATGCAGAGTACAGAGTATGAACATTGGAACCCATGGATGCTGATGGAGAACTGGACCTGTAGGGCAGATATTTAATCTTGCCAGTAGACCATTCCTCATCCCGCACAGTTGTACCAAATTGCATTATTTCCCACATGCAGTTATTCTCACATCAATATTTTTAAATGCCCAAAGCTCACATGACTCTCCACCTGTTTCAGTCACTGCTGGGAGCACAGGCATCCCTGGCAAAAGCATGTTACAGCATCTGGAAAAAGCAGGGGGTTAATCTGGTCCAGACCTGCCAAATTTTTCTGTGAGTCTATTCAGGCCCCTTCTCTACAGTAACTTACAGTCTGAGCAAGAAGAAGGAAAGGTGAATGCACCTTGTGATGGGAGGGTCAAAGTTGGGATACCCTGTCTCCCAAGGCCTTGGGAGCCAGCACGGAGAAGCATGCTACAGACGGGGCAACAGGACAGGTGTGAGGACTGAATGGTGGCTATCAGCCAACATTAGCAGAAACAAACAGTTTCAAAGTCATCACATCATTACGGGTCAGTGAAGAGACATGAATGTGAGGGGGAGCACAATTTGTCATAACACCTGCTAAACTTGCAGAACTGTCCAGCCTCTGGCCTGTGGGCCGCATGTGCCATAGCATAGCTGTGACTGTGGCCCAACAAGAAGCCATAAACTTAAAACCACACAGCTGTGGACACCTAAATTTTGACCATGGAATCAAGATGTTATGAGATTGGTTTGTGGTTGTGTGTGTGTGTGTGTATGTATATATACATATATATGTACATGTATATCTTAATTGCAGATTTCTTAGGGATGAACTTTGAAATTGACAGCTTCATGCTCCAATGTCAAAAGGTTGGAAACTCCATAAAGTCATTGATACAGAAGTCTCCATGAGCTGGTGTTTCAACTTTCCTATGGCTACCAAAGAGAAATGCTAAAAAGGAAATAGAAAGGCATTTGCAGGAAAGTTTCTTTTTGATGTGTCACAATGGAAAATTTGTTAAAAGCAAAGGACCCTCTGCAAGGGAATGCCTAGATGCAGTGTGGTTTGTATGATGAATGGCTAGATGCAGTGTGACTTGTATAATGAATGGCTACATGCAGTGTGGCTTCTGTAATGAATGGTTAGATGTAGTGTGCTTTGTGTAGTGAATGCTAGATGCAGTGTGGCTTGTGTAATGAATAGTTAGATGCAGTGTGCTTTATATAATGAATGGCTAGGTGCAGTGTAGCTTGTGTAATAATTGGCTAGATGCAGTGTGGTTTATGTGAAGAATGTCTACATGCAGTGTGGCTTGTGTAATGAATGGCTAGGTGCAGTGTGTTTTGTGTAATGAGTGGCTGGATGCAGTGTGCTTTGTGTAATATTTCAATGCAACTTTCATTTAAAAATGATTGTGCACTGATTTAGGAAAGAGCTTAAGAATTCTTATTGAACATAAACCTAAATTTTAGAATGGTACATAAAAAGTATGTTATTTGTATGAACATACCCTCAGGTACACACCTCAACTAATATAATGGATTTCGTAAAAGTTCTATGCAGGGAGACCTACACACACATACAAACACAACATGCCAAGCTCAAAGTTCACTTAGTGTTGCTCCTGTGTATGTGTGTTTAGGGCTAACTGTCTAAGGTGGAAAACCTACTAATGATTTTATTCCTGGGGCAGATTGCTTCTTCTTCTCTCAGTAGTAATTACTTACCTGTAGCTCTTATTTAGGGGTGGGGCCTTGTGAGATCTATTTCATCCACACAGGCATGTCAGTTGATTCTGTCATTTTTTGGTCTGGCTTAGGCAATCATATTTTTGAGATTCCATGGGAGCAGTTTCTCTGCCATATACAGAAAATGCCCAGCCTTCTAGCTCTTAAGCTTGTTCTGCTTCCTTTTCTGTGACGTTCACTGAACTTTTGATGTAGGTATTGCATCTGTGCCCTGTAGTATTACAGATGGCAAGAGAGAAAGGCGATCAATAATCCTATCCAGTTATAACATCCAAGAACCACAGCAATGGCCAGAACAACAAGATACCTCAAAATGTGCAATCGTGGTACTTCTATCCTGAGGGTAACCAACAACAGCTTAAGTAGATTTACAGCCTGACCAACAGGAGGGCAATTATGCTTGGATCTATAAGCCTATCCCACTACCCATAGCTGGCAAGGCCAAGTACCCTAGAGGAGACCTTATTACTGTCATTTCTTTAATCTAGTATAATCCCTAACCACATTTAAAATACTTATCTCTATACCTACAGATAGATGTAGCTCTCACCTCTTATCAAATAGATGTCTTTCTGTAGGTGATGGAGGTCATGGCGAATTTTTCTGATGCATGTGGCACCTCATATGGGAGAGAGGAAATGACTCTGCAAGAAGGCCTTCATTAGCTGTTACCCTGGATAAAGCCAGCCAATTGGATATAGCAGGGTATATTTTCTTCTTCTAGAATCAGAGAGACACACTTGCCTAACTCAGAGAATTTTGTCTGAGTCTCCCAGAAACATTCTCACCCACAGTGGCTAACCAAGGGTGAGAGTGAGCTGGGGCTCTCAGCCAAGGTGGTGACCTGAATCAAGACTAAGGATGACACATTACCTGGGGGCTGTGCCTGTATCCCTGCCATCCCTGCCAGAGCAACAGTGAGAGCAATAAAGGTGGGGACATACGGGAGAGAGCATTAGGTAGGTGACACCAGAAGGATAGTTACTTCTCATGAACATGTTCTTCCAAAACGGGTTGGGCTAGTGCGCTAATGGCCCAACTACTTCTGACAGGCCGAGAGAGCGTTCAAGTCTCTGCTATCATCCACACGAATGAGACAGAGGATTCTCAGGGGCATGTGTACCAGGAATTGGGACAACCAAGGACATTTTCAAGTATTTTTACTATATAAATTGTCTTTATTCCCTTTGGGGTAGAAATATATACCTTTTATTTAAGTACATGCTTTTAAACAAATAAGAAAGACACTGACTTGAAGACCAGTGTTGAGTGACATCCGACTATGCTGGGATGTGGCAGCATCACTGTTATCAGGATACGTTAAGCCCCAGTCACTTACTTCTTCCTCTGTGTCTACACATTTATATAGTTGTGTGATAGTCTCTTGTCTTTCAGATAATTGGCAGGAGTACATTTGTATAGTGTGGCGATGTGTTAGAGTCCACCAGAGACACCTTTAGTAAACATGCGATGGTAAGGTGCCATCACAGACTGTTTAATCAGAGTCATCATTGGTGAGGGTCAGGGACTTTAAATAGACTACCTGAGTTGAGATCACTTGCATGACAGTTGCAGGGAATTGCTTCCAAATTTCAGATGCAGGAGTGCTGGAGATTCAGACAGCAGGCCCTCAGTCACACATGAACAGGCACATTCGGACTGCTTTTCATTAAAGCAGAGTCTCAGCGAGGTGGTGGACATTCAGAAGGGAGGGTGAGCCCTGTGCTGACCTCTTGTGTGTGTTCCCAGTCTTTAAGTCTACCCTTGACCCACAGCCTGATCTTCAGAATGGAATCTAGATCAGACCTTTCATTAAAACTGCAGCATCAATTCTTCCTTCAGTGTGCCTTCCTAAAGGTTAGAATGATGCTTCTATATTAGATATGAATTTCATTGTGTAGATCTCGCTAGACCTTAACTATGCTTTGTCTGCCATGCTGGTGGGAGCGGAGAGCATACATTAGCATCTTTATCAGACAAAACTCCATATCTTCTGCCTTCTTATCCCATAGTAGCAAAGAGATGAGAGTTCATATATCACCATGCCAGAGTTGTCATGGCTTCTCTTGTTTTGTTTCTGGGTCCTTTGTGTTAATGAAGGGGGGAGGGAGGGAGGGAGAGAGAGAGAGAGAGAGAGAGAGAGAGAGAGAGAAAGAGAATGAATGTGAATATGTCTATCAAGGAGTCATTCATTTTATCTTTATTCATCTGTTCATTTATTAAGCACTCATAATGTGCCGTGATTTATACTGGTAACAGAGATCCACAATGAACAAGACAGCATTTTGCTATTGTGTAACTTAATTTCAGATGGGGAAGGCATCAGCAGTCATATGAACCAGTGTTTAATTAGATAATTCCAGCTCTTGACCAATAACACGAAGTGGGATAAAGAAATTAAACCGAACAATGAGACAGAACATGCCTTGGAGCAGGTGCTGCTTTTAGTGATCACAGTGTTTTTAGAGGTGACCTTTAGCAGATACATAGCAGAAACAGAGGCACAAAAATCAGGACAGGTGTTATGAAATAGAATGCTCTGTGGTGAAGAAAATGCCCTACATCCACGTCTCTAAAACACTAAGTAGCAAGGAGTTAGTTGTGTTGTTGGTCAAATGAGATGTGGCTCCTACAACTGAGAAATCGATTCTTTGATTGTAGCTAATTTAAGTTTAAATAGTTACACATGTCTACTGGCTCCCATATTGGAAACCACAAGTCTAGACAGTTAATGGAAAACGTGGTTGAGAGGGAGATGACAGGCATATACAGATCTCAGGAAGACCCGTCTAGAGTAAGCAAAGAGCCAGTGCAGTGTACTCTCGAGGCCGAGGCAGGAGGATTGCCGTGAGTATGGGGCTACCTCAGGTTACATAGTATTAGGTGAGTCACAGTGATACAGTGAGATTCTGTCACAGAACAAAAAAGGAAAGAGGAAGGACAGAAGGGGAAAAGAAAGAAAAGAAAGGAAACATGCAATACAACGCCAGCTGCCAGTTCCTCTCCAGTGGAGTCTGGAGTGGTTAAGGATAGTGAAGAGGCCAGTGAGGCTGGAACTTTGAAAAATAGGATATGAGGCTGGAGAAAAGATCGGCAATTGAGAGCACTATTGCTCTTCCCCAAGATGGGAGTTGGGTTGCCAGCACCCACATCAGGTGGCTCAGAGGTGCCTGTATCTCCAGCTCCCAGGAATCTGTTACCTCTGTGAGCACTGCATTAACATTCACTTTCCACCCCACCACACACAGTTAAAAATAAATTAAACCTTTTTTAGAAAGAAAGAAACATTGGACTTGAGGTTAGAGACTACACCATAAAGGATCTTGAGGACCACAGAAAGAGGTTAATTTTTTTTTAATATAATGAGGAATATTTGAAAGGATTTAAGTACTTGAGTGATAATACTAACGACTACCACTAACTCACAAGGAGGTTCATCACATGGCTTTATAGATATTAGCTGATTGAAACTCTGGAAAATGTGTTATTTTCAAGCTGAAATTTATGATAGTAAAATTAAGGTCCCAAGAATCAAATAATAAATGCTTCACAGTCTCCAAGTAGAACAGTTATAGAGAGTGAAGCATGAGGTATTGGTACCAGCATTTCCAGCAGTACTGAGACTGGAACCCATGGCCCTGCATGTGTTAATCAGCACTCTATCACAGAGCTATGTCCTTAGCGTCAGAGGCCAAGTTCCTACTCTCTGTGTGATGCTGGCTCCCAGCCAGTGCCAGCTTCTGCAATTTTGCTCCTGTTCGGTGTGGATAATGGCATTAATAGAGAAACGAGATGGGGAGAAACTGGCTATCAGAGAGAGCAGAGAGGCTAAAAGTTTGATGGGGTAGAGAAATGACACGAAGAGGATGGTGGGAGGAAGGGAGGACTTCAAACAGGATGTGCTTTCACAGTGAAAGCAGCAGAGAGACTTCCTGGATATTGGGATGAGTGGGGAAAGGAAATGTTGGTGATGGAACCCTGTTTGGGGCAGAGCAATTGAGTAGATGATAACTCTCTTTCCTGGACTAAGGTGAGGGTAGGACTTGGATGGATATAGGAGGGAGGGTTTTACAGTGGGAGATATTGCCATTGGGGAGTCTGCTTGGTATGACTCTGTGCTTCAGTTTGAGCACGGCCCCCTTTTCTTTCCTCCTCTCTCCCATCTCCCTAACTGTCCTCTTGTTTTTACTCTATTATTCAACAAGTATCTCTTGAGAGCTGCCTGATTCCAGGCACTATTCAGAGTTCTGGGAGCTCAGAACACAAAAGGAGCCAAGTCACCCTCTCTTCATGTCCCTTTAGGACAGAACAGTAATGCCCAAGGAAATGAGAATGCAAGAGAGATCATTTCAGAGAACAAGTTCTATGGCGTGGACCAAGGGGGCTTATATGAAGGAGGGAGCAAGTCTCATGAGTTGTTTGGTGTAAGAGACCATGTTAAAAAAGGAGTAATATAATATGAACAGAAGATGGTGCGTGTTATGAAGCGAGCAAGAGAACATCCTTACATTCATAAGTATGTATGAATACTAGACACTATAGAACTTGCCATAGCATAGTGCACACATTCATGCATATCTCTCTAGGTTGCACCGACCGCTGTCCTAGCTGTCATCGCTCCATCTGTTCCATGATCAGATTGATTGGCTGAAAAATATGTTTAGTATTTCATGCACCTCAAGCTGTGAAAGTCAGGTCTAAATGCAGACACAGTATGATGCACTAATTAATTTATGATTGTATTTTACATCATTGATGCTAGAGCTCTTGATTTGGGGATGCAACTTCTGAAGGAAACAGTTCAAGGACAGCAGAGAAGACTCTTGCAGAGGCACTCTGTGGGAGACTTTTCCCCGCTTCCCTGGCTGCTGTGAGCAAGATGGAGCTTGTGGGGTGGATTTATCCTCTGTCTCAGTTGTAACCAAACTCGAGAACTGGTGCACAGTTATAGGCCAAACACGCCTGTTTTTCACAGCAGCACTCACACCTGTCACTCATATAGACAGGTGCTTCCGTCTTGCTGACTTATTTTACAAGCTTCCATAGCCAGGCATGATTGACCCCAGCAACACTTTCATAGATAAAACCTCAAGTGCTTTCAGTGAACATTAACCATCTCATTGGTCAGATGCCTTGGACCACAGGGAAGAAACATAGTCGAGTTATTTACAAAATAGCCCAGTTCATTTTAAAGATGCAGAGGCAGAAAGCAAATGACCTCACCATTAGCATGATGCGTCTTAATGTGTCATTCTCTGAGATCACACAATGAAGAGATAGGAATCCTATGGAGAAGCAGCAATAACCTGAACATGTAGTAAGCAGTGACTTCCTCGCAGATATGCCAAGAAGCGCATTAGCACCGTAAAAAGCATGTTCTCATTGTTCTTGTTGTCCATCCCTGTTTTATCTGAAGAGGAACCTGGGGTTTTAGGTGATTCAGTGCTTTGTCCAAAGTCCTATACACAGCAATGGCAGAGCCAGAGTCTTAGGCAATGGGATCAGTATGAGGGATATTGTTCCAGTAGAGAGAGGATGGTACTTGGGGAGGCCATTTGGTGCCTACAAAGGCCCAGTCAGTGGAGCCTTCATAAATGGAAGCACTAATTTACCTGATTGGGTTGGATTCATTGCAGACATCTGTCAGGTTATCGTGATTCAACCAATAAGTATAAAAATTGCCACAGTAGTGATTGACTTGAAGAGCTTATGGAGCCACAAAGGTGGGCTGAGTTAGACATTAGTCACTGGCAGATGCCTGACCCTTAAAAAGTAGAAAGGTCCCTGGGCAGTGGTGGCACACGCATTTAATCCCAGGACTTGGGAGGCAGAGGCAGGTGGATCTTTGTGAGTTCGAGGCCAGCCTGGTCTACAAGAGCTAGTTCCAGGACAGACTCCAAAGCAACAGAGAAACCCTGTCTCGAAAAACCAAAAAGAAAAAAAAAAAAAAAAAGGAAAAAAAAGTAGAAAGAGCACTTGAAAACAGTGATTCTTGTCTATAACTCCAGCACTCAGGAGGCTGAGACAGGAGATTCAGAGCCTTGAGACCAATTAGGGGTACATTGAGGTCCCTCTTTAAAACCCCAAATCAATTTATTTCAACTCATGGTTTCAAGGGCTTTGCTGTGGAATGTCAGGGACGGGATGGAAGAGCACAGTGCTCAGATCATGGTGGTCCAGAAGCAGGGCTTAAGAATGCCTGGATGAACTGGCTTCCTCTTTCTGCCATTTTTGTTTAATTTTTAATTGAAATTTAGATACAACACTTCTCCCTTCCCTCCCTTCCTTTTCTTCCCTCCAAATCCTTCATGTGTGCCCTCCTTGTTCTTCAAATTCATGACATATTTCTTCATCGATTGTTAGTATCTGCATAAATGCATTTACATATGCATACATATTCCTAAATATAACCTGTTGAGTACATATAATGTTACTTGTATGTTTCAGGGATGAGCATTTGGCATTGGACAACAGTTGGTGTGCTCTTGCTGCTACCTCTCCCATTCCCAGTTTTCCTCAGTTGCCTATAGTTCTTCATGTAGGACTGAGGCCTCGTGGGCTTTACCCCATCCACTTTAGCATGGCTGTTGTTGTCTGTAGTCTGCTCATGTTTAGGCAGTCATGTTGGTGAAAATTTATTGGCATGTCTTATAATATGACTAGAAGACATAATCTCACAGTGAGCTTCTTGAACCTCTAGCTCTTACAGTCTTCTCTGCTCCCCCTTCTGAAATGTTCCCTGAGCTTTCTGTGTGGGCATGTTTTACAGCTGCATCTCCCGAGACTACACTCGACAACTCCACATTTTGATTGGTTGGGGTTTTCTGTAGTGTTCTCCATCTATGGTAAAGAGGAGTTTCCTTGATGAGGGGTGACAACCACACTTATCTGTGGGTATAAGAACAAATGTGTTTTGATTTTAGGTAGGGGTTATGCTGGTTTATTAAAGTAGTGGTTATAGAATCTCCTCCAACAATTATGACTTCACTAGCTCTGAGTAATTAGCTAGATTTCCAGAGCCAGCCATAGCATCCCTTTCATTGAGTGGGTTTTAAGTCCAACTAGAGAGCAGTTGGTTACCACAAAGGTATGTGTGCCACTACTGCACCCATAGGGTTGCAGTGCCATGCTAGTCATTGCTGTGGTCCATGGGTATCATTACTGGGTAGGACTGTTGGTTGTCTCCTGCTTAGAACACTTACGTATCACCTTCTGGTAACATGAAAGTCCTCAAGGATGGCCTGTTCAGGTCAGTTCCAATCCAGGGGCTTCTGAGCCTTATCTATGAAGTTTATGGTATCTTTACCAATAGAGATTTACCTTTCACCTCTGGAGGGTAACCAAGGGCAACAGCAATAGGCTGTATATTTTGGGAGTCTGTTAGAAAGCTCCACCCAACAACTCAAATGAGGACTTCTCATGTCTGATACTTTCTTCCATGTCTAATCCCTTCTGCCTATGGGATGAACATGCATTCAGAGCATGTTGCCCAGCTCAGTTAATCATCTCTCGAAACATTCGTACAAAAAGAAGTCATTACTAATTTCCTAGGTATCTTTTCATCTAATCAAGTTGACCAACAAGATAAACCATTATGCAGGAGGAACAAAGCAAAATGTAGACAAGAAAGAGAAAAGACTTGCATGGAAGCTTGGCATATTGGCAGTTGCCATCATAAACAGACATACCTTCCGTCCCTCCAAAACTGAGGTTTGTTGATGGCCCATATAGCTTGAGGATGTAGACCTTAGACATTCATCCGGGAAATAGGCTCAGGAAGAGTCAACAGGGCTTGACACAAAAGCAGGCTGCAGGTGAGAAGCCAAGAGGAAGGACTGGCAGCATCCCTGAGGCAGTGACGGGCTGACACACGCCTGAGTAGGAAGCACAGGGTGAGATGGAGAGGCCTGAAGCTCATGCTGCTACTGTGTGTTAACTGTGAGCACAAAGGGCATGCACAGATTCTGTAATCAGGGTGTAATTGTTGCACCTGCCCTTTGAAATGCTGAGCCTGTGGAAAGGAAATAGAGTAAGATAGCAGATAGAAGTTGGTGTGTAGGGTTCTGTAGAGAGTCCTTCTTTAAAGGTACATAAACAAAATATTCCAAGTATGTTCCAGATGGGATCCCCAGCCAGGGGCAAGTGACACATGTTCCGTGCTCTAATTCATTCAAAATCATAGAACATTTTGTCTCACGATATCCAGATAGGAAGGTCTGATCACAAAAGATGAAGGGCTAGATCACAGTGATTCCCAACCTGAGGGCTGTGACCCCTTTGGGGGTCCAGCAACCCTTTCATAGGAGTCACATACCAAATATTCTGCATGACAGATATTTATATTACAATTCTTACTAGCAAAATTAGTTATGAAGTGGCAAAAATAATTTTACAGTAGGGGAGGGGAGGGTGTCACCACAACATGAGGGATTGTATTAAAGGGTTACAGCATTAGGAAGGCTGAGAAGCACTGGGCTAGAGAGAAAGCTACGGTAGTGTTTGGTGATAGTGAACAACACTATCTTGTGTAAAACTGATAAATCTTTGCTCTTGGATTTCAAGAAAGTTATTATATTCTAACTCAAAGTATCCTTGCATTCAAATCTATAACTCTAGTTTAGACAGAAACTCCCAATTGGTTACTGTGCAGAGCCACAGAGGAGGAATCAGCCTTCATGTGATCATATGGAATCTGGCTCTAATGATGGATTCACTTTGTCTAAGTCACACTTAGCCAGGGGATACCAAAGACTCAGAACTGGTACCATACAGCTAATACTCCTTTATCTAGGGCATGGCATTTAGCAATCCAGAGAGTCAGCATTCCAAGACGGAGCTTCTACAATGCCGCTGATTGCCTTTGTTCTTTGACAGCACTCATTAAAACAGCATAGACTTATAAAGTCCTTATGTGGTGGTTGTCAATGGAGGCAGCTGCTCTAGTTGGAATTAAGTTTGAGTCTGTGCCTCCAGGGTTCAGAGTTTGGAATTTAATTGAGATATTAAGAGGATAGGAACATAATGAAATTTAATTGAGATATTAAGAGGATAGGAACATAATCTGTTCATGATGTTTAGAGGTAGAGCCTTTGGACATTGATTGGGATCAGAAAAGGTCACCAGCGTGACGTTCCCTTGAATACTGGTGGCTTCATAAAAGAGAGAGCAACCAGAGGACATCTGTACATGAGTGTTCCCTCTAGTGACACATATGTATTATCTTCACTGTGACAAACAACCGTAATAATACCTTAAGGGTGAAAGGGCTGATTTGGGCTCACAGTTTTAGAAACTTTTACCTCACTGTGGCAGGGAAGGTGTGGTTGGGTCTTCACAGTAGTAGGAACTCCTCACATCACTGGTATCAGGATGCTGAGAGTGGGAGCAGAACAAGTTATGAGCTTCCAAGTTCCATCTCTAAGGATACACTGCTACTAACTATGCCTCATCTCCTAAAGGCTTCTTAGGAAACCAAAATAGTGACACCAGCTGGGGACAAACCTTCAGAACAGGAACCTGCCGAGGACAGTTTAGAGTTAAGGCACAATGGATGTCTTGTGCTTTGTTTGAATTCCAACAGCATGAAAGCCACTACCAGTCTCTAGCTCTCGGGGCTCTGCCTGTAGAACTATGAGCCCAAGCAATCTTTTGTTCTTTATAAGTTTCTCAGCCTCAGGTAGATGGACACAGCTGAACACACAGGCATTTGCTCCATTTTAAAGCAACTATGTGAGGTACATATTATCACCATTCCAGTTTGTAGCTGAGAAAAATCTAGGCAGAGAGAAGCTAAGTAGGTTTTCCAACATCCTACCCCTAATGAAAGGCACAGACTATATCCAAATCTAGAAATCTTGGTTAAACTAATGGATCACAAGGGATGATTGAGACTTCCAAAGACATCTGGCAATATCAATGTGCACATCTGATTAGTATGTCCATAGGGGCCGATGAGCACCTAAAAGACAGTGGCCGGGGTGCTGCCCAGCATTGTACGTAGTTCTTATTGTGAAATTCAGGGTAGACGCAGATTCTGACACACAGGCTGCTCATTGGCAGTTCCCCAGGGCACATCATCTTTATAGTTCATAAATCACTGCAAATCTTACTTTCCTTGGAGGTGAACATTCCATTCTTGGCTTCCATTCTTGGTGATGGGGTTATATGGAAATGATGGTCCTGAGGATAGGGATGAATTCCCACATCTTTTCCAGATAGTTCTTTGGAAGTAAAACCAAGCCCCAAAGCAAATCAACTCAGTGAGAATCATAATCCTCCAGTCCTGAAAGATCTCTACTAACCTGACACAATGTTCAAAATAGAAAACATGTTTCAGACCTGAGTTTACTATTTTCTATTTTCTCCTAAATTGTGATTGTGTGACATTTAAACCCAGAGAGTTTTCTGTTTTCCTTATTGGTATTCTTTTGGTCCACATTCTCTCTCTCTCTCTCTCTCTCTCTCTCTCTCTCTCTCTCTCTTCTTTTCTTCTTTTCCTCCTCCATTTATCATCATCTTCACAGTTTCCACTTCTCTGCCACACCTTTCTGTCTCCTTTTCTCCGTATAGGAATGTGGCAATATAGATGAGATGCAGCAACAGAGGGATCTCACAGAAATAGTCTGTCCCAGCCTCCTCTCCAAGCCTCCTCTGCAAGAACTTAGAGTGTCTTGAATGTCAGGGACCACACATGCTTTTATACCAATATTCACTTAATACTCTGTATATTATAATCACCAATAAATACTCAGTTGAATGAACCAAGAGTTACTTTGAAACACAGCCCTTTTATGTATAGGAAGTTAAGGTCCAGGGAAGAAACATCTGTAACTTAAATTCATTCAGCAAGTTAACTGTTAAGTCAGAACTGTAGCCCAGAACCTCCTTTGGAATCTAGCTTAGAGCAGTGTGGCCCCAGAACATGCAGCTTTCTCCAGTCCTCTATATATGAATGTGGTTTTTATATACAAATAAAAATGGATTGCACTTCTTTTTCTCACAAACTCAAATTTGAAAACCATAGTGAAATTCCCGACATGCCTGGGGAAGGCAAGGTGCGGTCCATGAACCATTGGATAAGATTCATTTTTCCTCTCTAAAACCTGACTTTCTCCATTTCTATATGGGCTCAGTGAATCCTAGGGGCCTGTGAGGTTGAGCTGGGCTAATGCGACACAGGTGTTACATGGACTTGTAAGTGTATTTCTTCCCTTGGTACCGAGGAGCTGGCCCCACCACCTGCCCTTGCTTTAACCACCATTATCATGGGTTATAGTTCATCAGGAAGGCTCAGAAAATATTGCTAATTTATGCACCATTTATTCCACTAGATAATGCATTTGGGAAAGTGTAAGGTGCCCACACACCTGCAATTCAGGCAAGCTAAAGGCGGGCTCGGCACTGACCCTGCCAGGGAGAATGGGCACTTTATATCTCATATGGTTGATTGCTTTCTCCCTCAGTGTCCATGATGGTGTCCATTCACTTCAGTTGAGGAGACCCTGGAGAGAGATATCACAAATTGAATGATGTAGCTCGATCTGGCAAGGATTTCTAGGGTTCTGTGATTCCCAGTGGTAAGCTGCCTTCACTGTTCATGTAATGGGACTGATTTTAAGATTCCACTTCGCCACCTACTAGCAGAGTGACTTGGGGACAGTCATGTCACTTTGCTAAGCCCTAGTAATTTGACACTTGTCAAGAAGCAACCAAGAGGGCAGATTATGGTGTTAGACAAAACCTAAGATTGGATTTGGTTCTACCTCTCTTGACTGTAAATGAATCAATCTCACTGGGCTTCAGTTTTCTGATTTCTAAAGATGTGATGATGGTATAAAAAGTAAAAGGGGGCTTTAAGGAATTAGCAGCAACTGTATTGAGACCCCATGCAAGTCACTCTCTAGATATTAATTAATTTAACACTACTTCCCGTGAAAAGGAGATTGTTCATGTGATGCTTGCTCTCCAGACAATGGGAATGAGGCATTGCAGGTACTCCTTAACTTACAGTGGGGATGCACTCAATGAAGTCATCAAACAGTTAAGGTATTAGAAGGTGACAATGCATTGTTTTTCAGATAGGGCCTCATGCCTTCCAAACTGGCCTCAAACTTTCCCTACCAACTGCTCCCTACTCTTAGCCCCCGAAAATGGGTTTAGTGTGCCAAGAACACCATCACTCTTCCAATATATACTGTTGACTGTTCATGGCCGTGTGGTTGGACAGGAAATGTGATTCAGCATGGAGGGAAAGTAGTAAAGGTGGCACAGTGTGATGCCTGCAGACACGGCTACAAAAGCAACATAGTGTGACCCTGTGCCAATCAAACCAGAGTTGGGTGGAGTCATATCATATATATTAGTCCAGGAACAGATTCAAATTCAAAACATAGTTTATTCTGAATGTGGACCACTTTCTACTGAATGTGAATTATTGCTGCGGAAGCTCCGGCAGCTCCTTCCACTATTTCAGCCGATAGCCTTTATGATACCAGCCCATTTGGGCGTGGTCTCTTTTGCTTTAAAAAGCAGCAGTAGCCATGCACTAGCTCTCTTGCTACTGGCTTCCAGGCTGATAGACTTCGTTCCTGATAGCGCAGAGGGCTGTTTACTGGGACGGTGATTTGTAAGATTTTTTTCCCCTTAAATAAATAACCCTTTTATTAATCATAATTCCAAACTGGTATGGGATTGTTTTGTGACTTAACGCCTTCAAATCATAGTTGAAAAACTGAAAGTTATATCTGTATTAGTTCTGTGTAATGTGCACAAGATCATACAACTTATAAACCTGTGCAAACTTAGCTAGTAGAGCTCTAGATTTTGTGCTCTTGACTTCACAGGAGAGTCTTGTGTTTGAAAGTGCTTAGTGAAGTCAATCTTCCTTCACGCATGAAACAAAACATGGGGTAGGTAAGCCCTCTGTACATAATGGTACTTGAGGTACTATGGCAACTATCGTCACGGTCTCCTTAGAAGCCCTGTATGCCGCTGACTAGAATTGCACAGGCCTCTGCTTAGCAAAGTGCTCACACCAATGGAAGAGGGTGGGGGCTGGGATGAGAGTTGAGGGCATCTTAGAAATGTTCGTGATGTGAGAGCAGCTGACAGCTTGGGCGGAGCGATTCTCACTTCAGGACTGTATGTTGATGCTGATGTCACAGCTGCTCTGAGCACCCAGGATACTGTCAACAAGCTCTTCCCAGCCCAGATGCGGTGTTTTCTCACCATATGGTGCACAATGAAGTGCATGGTCTTTCAGGCAGGGATGGTGTGGTGAAGGCACACTGACCCCCATACGTGGAAAACCTGGTCTAAGGAGCATGTGGTTCAGTTTCACCCAGTTTTCCCATTTCCTGCTCCCCTGCCTCCGGTACCATGTGCTCATTTGTGTATCAATCCCACAGTAACCTAGTGACTGCTATAGGTAATGCTATATTGCTATAACACTATAGAACATTACATGGTGGCATTTGTCACATTAAGCACAAAGAACACAGGCGAGTAAAGCATTGCCCTTATCTTCAAGAACTGAGACTAGCTGTGCAGGATATGGGGAGCAATTCCAGTATGTTGGTTTGCTTGGATATGTGTTTGGTTTCTTTTGCAATGCAAGAGAACAAATTCGGGGTTTAGTGCCGGTACATGCGAGGCCAGCCCTCTACCACTGAGCTTCATTCATCCCACTCTACCTTAGGTCTTGTAATCTCAGTGATGCCCGAGCTCTGGGAGCTAAGATATGTGAGTAAGGGGCTGTGATGTGGTGGGACATTTATATAGCATGGGGGAGGTCCCGAATCCCCTGACTTCAATCTCAGGCTATGTACCAAAATTAAATTACAGTACAATGTAATAAAATAAGAGTTAGTGAGAAATCTTTGAGAATACTAACTTTTTTATGACACAACAAAGCATTTAAATATTTTTTTTTTCTGTTTGGGAATTCACGGCACAGACAAAGAGCAGGTCTCACAATCCGCTGGAGACTAGCCAAAGATAGACGTTGCTCTCTTAACTTCTTGGCAGATGAACTATGCACAGAGAATATGAATGCCCAGCTTCAGCTCAGGCCTGACCCCTGGATTTCAGACTCCCATGCACGGATAAGTTGCTTGGCTTGACTTGAGGCTGTAACTGATAGCCCGTGTTCCAGATTCCACATCAGACTGTTGTCTGCCCCTCCACGGCTACTTGTTTTACACTTTAGAGTGCTCCTCTCGTAACTAACCATCAGTCCACCACGCTGCTGCCAGTGTTGCTGTGGTCCCCGGCATCTCTCTTTTACTTAAACTCAGTCTAGCCTTCAACTGAGTTATTCCCGGGGACTACTACCACTTATAACCTATAGTCCTGACGTAGCATCTGAGCATGCTTCCCTTGACACTTGCACTCTCTTCTCTGGTCTCAGCAAAGCAGTCAGAAAAGGTAATTCAGTACAAACAATGCTCTAGTCTCCTGTTCAGCACAGAGAAGAATACTTATGCACAGAGAAGAATACTTATGGCTCCCTCGGATTAGGCAGGCCCTCCAGGATCTGCTCCCTGCCCATCTTTCCTGACCTTATTTTCTAACTCTCTTACCTTGTCTAACTCCCTCCAGCATCCCTGGCCTTTCTCCTGTTCCTCACGCACGCCACGATGTGAGAACATGGGTGTATTGAAATGTCAGACCCAGCTGAGAAGAACTTAATTAAAAACGAAAAAATTGAGGGTGGAAAGCTTCAAGAAGGTGGGAAGGATAAGATTCTAAGACTAGGTGGAAGTTCGTCATATCCAATAAAAGAAATGTCTTCTTCAGTCTCTCTCTCTCTCTCTTTCTGTGTGTGTCTGCGTGTGTGTGCGTGCGCGTTGCTATGTAAATCTTCCTCAGGAGCCACCTATCTTTTTTTTTTTTTTTTGAGACAAAATCTTGTAATTGGAGCGGCGAGGCTGTGTCCCCGGCACCCGGCTGCCCGCATGGCTAGCTTATGCCCTGAAATAATTACACGGAAACTGTATTCTTTTAAACACTGCTTGGCCCATTAGTTCCAGCCTCTTATTGGCTAGCTCTTACATATTAATCTAACCCATTTCTAATAATCTGTATAGCCCACAAGGTAGCTTACCAGGGAAGATCTTAACCTGCGTCTGTCTGGAGTGGGAGAATCATGGTGACTCCTTCACTCAGCTTCTTTCTCCCAGCATTCTGTTCTGTTTACTCCGCCTACCTAATTTTATGTCCTATTAAAGGGCCAAGGCAGTCTCTTTATTTAACCAATGAAATTAACACAAAACAGAAGACTCTCCCCCATCAAAATCTCTCCTTGGCCTGGGACTTTCCAAGTAGGTGAAGCAGGAGGCTGGCCAGGCTACACTTGTCTGAGACTTCTGAGTGCTAAAAGTGTGAGCATGTACTAACACACCCAGCTTTTTACAAACATGGGTCCTGAGGGATCAAATTTAGGACCTCACTGCTTGTGTGGTAAACACTTTGGTGTCTGAGCAAACACCTGAGCCCTGCTTCGTCCAGTATTATCAGGAGAGGAGACCAGGATAGAGCAGAACTAGTTGCCATATCAGAGTTTCAGATGAGAGATCTGGGAAGGAGAAACAGCAACAAACCCTATTACAAGAAAACCTGCCCCGGGATTGGCCTCAGCTCCAGAGACCAGATCAATGGCTTGGCAGGCATTCGTCAGAGAATCACCCCATTAACTTCTGAATAACTTAACTGTTGAACTTAGAAACAAAACACATGCATAGTGAGACCTTGTACTCCAAGCCTCTTTCCTCCTGTATAGAGCTGGAACATTAATGCATTAATGATACCCGCTCTGATGATTAGGACAGTTAATTACACGGCACTCTGATACTCTTTTCATCTGTCCGAAGTCCCAGCTCGGGTGCATGCTCCAAGTTTGTTTCATTCTCTGTGATATTACTAGGAAATGATCATTTATGAAGAGAATAAATGAGAGAGTGAATGAAAGCGTGGGCTTTAGAAGAGCATAGACTTGCCATTTCATAGTCGTGGGAGAAGCCACTGGAAATTTTCTCATTGACAAAGAACTTGTTGGATCTTAATTAAGAGATCCAGTCTTACCATGGCTGCTGTGGGAATGTCCTTGAGTTACACGTTTGTCACACTCACCTGCAGCAAGATGATCAGAGCCACCGGGACTCCTCTTCTGCCCTCTGCTTTCTTCAGAGTCCCTGCCTGGTTTTTGCTTTGCATCAAATGCTGAGCTGGACATACACACACACTCCTGTATCCACTGGCTTATAGGTTGGGAACTACTTCATCCCAGATGCTTTGGATAAAAGAGTCAAGATCCAGAAGGATCTTGGCAGATTGTCAATTACCTAAAGTAGAGGAGATGAATTTGAATGGGCCTTAGAGTAAAGGAAGCATTGAGGCTTAAGGAGTGTGAGTACAAAGAATGGATAAGAGGAGCTGCACAGCTGCTTCTGTACTGAGGGAAAATGCAACAAGACAGACATACAAAAACGCAGGGAACAAAATCGGGGAGAAGCCGTGCAAAAATAATACCCATAAGGAGGTTATCTTTCAACAGAGTTTATTTAATTTTTTTTTTGTAATATGATGCGAGTTCCATAATTTGTTAAAGAAATAATCTCTATAGCCGAAATAGAATAGGATTGAGTTGATTCCTTGTATCCAGCCAGAGCTAGTGTCAGCTTTCTGGTCAGCCCCAGCCTCTAGATCAAGAAGCAGTTGATGACATTGGTGTGAATCACAATTTGCCTTATTCTAGATCAGACCTTCAGTTCGGTTTTTCCATTGAGTCAAATGTAATTTCTTTCCCTCTGCCCTTCTGTAAGAATTGCTTGGGAAATGCTCCTAGACAGCCGGCTTAAGTGAAAATAAGATTCTGGCATTCATGAGATACTCTCCTAAGGGATCCACCCGCATTATCTCATTTAGTCTTCATCTCAGCCCTGTGAGCGTGGAGTTTTATTAGCCCCGTCTTTTCTGTGAGGAGTTGAGGTTCCGAATGGGGTAAGGGGGTTCAGTGAGACCAAACCCGTCATTAGAACTTTCAGGTTACCAGATTAGACAGGGCTACAACCAAAGACTGTTTCTTAGCTGCACCCTTCCAGAGAAGACCAGCACGGTTAGTGAACTCAAACTGACACACATGCCCAGCCACTAGATATTGTGGAGAATCTGTCACCCCTAAACAAACCTGATTACTCATGGCCATGCCTTGGGCTCTGATCTGAAAACTGCACTCTGCCCAACCAGTGTAGTCCAACAAGGACTAGTTCTGGCGAATTTTTCTACCAGGCAAATTCCTCTTGCTTAATAAAAGAGCTTGCAGTGAAAGCTGAAAACCCAGCCGCAATTAATTATTGACAGAGCATGTGAATTAGAGATAAAAAGAAGTCATTCTTTCTCCACGCAAGTGCTAGTAAATAAATTTAATTACGGTAGGAGAGGCTAAGGGATCTTCGTCTGTATTAAGTTTTATTAGCGGAGACATTTAAAAGCATGTCATCATAACAAAGAGGTCTTGTGTAATCCTGAATGTACCACTTTAGCGCGGGGCTTGGAAGTGAATGGATTTAACGGAGTACCTGGTGGCAGGTGGCCCATATACCATCAGGTATCAAACATGTTTCTTCTCAATTAGCACTGGTCTACATAGACCTATGACAGTCTGACTGCATAATAGGATCGTGGGCCTCGTTTTCAATCACTGGTTGGTCCTAGGAGGAAGTGGCATCAAATTGTCTCCCCAGAGGAAAATGTGAATGGAGGGATGGAGTCGGAACATGTTTTTGTCAAGGAGACCAGTAGACAAGAGCTGTGGGGTGGTGTCTGTATTAGCTGGCATCTTTCTGTTACTTTAACAAACATCTAAGACAATCAACTTAGAAGTAAGACTTATTATGGCTTTTGGGTCCAAAGATTGAAATCCATGGTTGCTTTTGCCTCATTGGTTTTGGGTCTGTGGCAACACCATTTATCATAGAAGGCATATATGGTGGAAAAAGCCCATTCTTCTCATGACCAAGACATAAAAGTGAGGATTAAAGAGAGGCGATGCTAGGGTCTTAATATGCCCATTATTTAAAAAAAATATTTTTTAGATTTATCTGTCTTATATATAGGTGTGCTTTTGCCTGCATGTATGTTTGCGCACCAAGTGCAGGCCAGGTGCCTGCAGAAATCAGAAGGGGGTGATGGATATCCTGGAATTGGAGATGCAGTTTATTGCAAGCCACCACGCAGGTGCTGGGAAACAAATGCAGTCCCTGCAAGAGCAGCCAGTGATTTCAACCACTGGGGCCCCCTTGGTAGTTTCTTAATATGCCCTTTCGAAGCATGACTCCAAGGACCTAAATTCTTCTCCAATGCTCCACCCTACCCAGGCTAGAGACAAAGCCTTTAACCTATGGCTTTGGAGGCTTTTTAAAGATCCCAGCTAGAGCAGGCTCTGTGAGAAGATTACAGGGCAAACTCAGAAGCAAAGAAAGAAGAAAACTGTGTGTCTTGTTCCCATCCTATGCATGCATTCTCTGTGTCACTTTGTTCTCAAAGGAACTTAAGGTGAGTGTTAGGATGTTATAATGACGATGTCATGGCCCACGAATGTGCTTAAGTTTTCTTCAGACAGAAAGCTTGTCTGATTTCTGTCCCATCTTTAGGCTTCGGTTTCATTACTTATACAACAATGTTTTTGGGCTAAGAAGTCAAGGTTCAGAAAAACTTCTTAGAAGTAAAACAATGCATTTTCCAGGTTCTGTGGGTCACATGCTTGTCGCACCTACCCCACTCACTGTTTACTTGACAAAAGCAGCACACACACTATCTGTAAGTAAGTGCGGCTGTGTCTCCATGAAGGTTTGTTTACAAGCACTGACATTTAAATTCTGCATAATTTCCATGTAGCACGCAGTTCTACTATCACTATCATTTGGGTTTTCCCCACAACCATTTAAAGATTATAAATCGTTCTTAACTGTGACTCACAGACAAATAGAAGGCAGTGAGAATTTGCCAAGCCTGGACCAGATAATCTTTGAGGTCGTGTTGAGCTCAAACATTTCCTGAAAGCTACTACAACAATAATAAAACCCTTAATTTGTTAAGCTCATGCACACATGAGATTCCATGCTAAATGCTTTTCAAACATTATCCCCCTAATCCGCACACTACAGTGTGAAGTCGGTGCTATCATTACCTCCGTTTCAGAGATTTTAAAACTAATATATAAAGAAATCTAGGTTAAACACAGCTGGTAAGAGGTAGGAAGGCAGTTTAAATCCAGGGACACAAGACTCCCAAAGAATAATGCATAAGCCTTAGGCTGCCTTTTCCAATAATTGCATAGTCAAGCCCACAGTTGGTACATAAAAAAAATAAATAAATTCCCAGTGCTTATTGGTTCTATTTGGTGCCTCCCACCTTTGTTATATGGTGCATAGAATTTGTGTAAAGATATCTTGGGTATGGTAATAATCACTGTATTTCTCCTTTCTTCATTCTTCTAGAAATGTGATGCCCAAGACAGTGGATGGGCAGATAACCATGGAGAAGACGCCCAGTTACTTTGTGACAAACGAGGCTCCCAAGCGCATTCACTCTATGGCCAAGGACATCAAACTCATCGTGGTGGTGCGAAACCCGGTGACCAGGGCCATTTCTGACTATACCCAGACGCTGTCAAAGAAGCCAGAGATCCCTACCTTTGAGGTGCTGGCCTTCAAAAACCGGACCCTGGGGCTGATTGATGCCTCATGGAGTGCCATTCGCATCGGGATCTATGCTCTGCACCTGGAGAACTGGCTGCAGTACTTCCCCCTCTCTCAGATCCTGTTCGTCAGTGGAGAGCGGCTCATAGTGGACCCTGCAGGGGAGATGGCCAAAGTACAGGATTTCCTAGGCCTCAAGCGTGTTGTGACAGAGAAGCACTTTTACTTCAACAAAACCAAGGGATTCCCCTGCCTGAAGAAGCCAGAAGACAGCAGTGCCCCAAGATGTTTGGGCAAGAGCAAAGGTCGGACTCATCCCCGCATTGACCCAGATGTCATCCACAGACTTCGGAAATTCTACAAACCCTTCAACATGATGTTTTACCAAATGACTGGTCAAGATTTTCAGTGGGAACAGGAAGAGGGTGATAAGTGAGGCTGACAGTGTGGAGGGAAGGCTAAGGAATAGCAAGGATACTCTTTACCAGAGTCCCACATCCCCCAGGTTCTGAAGCTTTGGCCATGCTGGAGTGCCAAGTAGATTGCCAACCTCATCCAGTCAGGTTACTTCCAATGTTGTGGGCTTAGGCAAAGGTATAGATCTCATGGCATCCCTGTGAAGGAACCAGCTGTACCTGGTGGACAAGGTGGCCACCAGAATCCACCATGAATATTTAGCCTCTACTAGTTAATAGAGCCTTGAAGACAAGATAAACATCTTCCAGTGTCAAAGACGTATGCTATGATGTTGATGAGTGGCAAAAAGAAAAGAAAGGAAAGGAAAGATAGGCAAGAAGGAAGAAAGGATAGGAAAGAAGGAAGAAAGAAAGGATAGGAAAGGAGGAAGGAAGGATAGGAAAGAAGGAAGGATAGGAAGGAAGAAAGGAAATAAGAAAAGAAGAAAGGATAGGAAGGAAGGAAGGAAGGAAGGAAGAAAGGAAGGAAGGAAGGAAAATGTACTTGCAGGAGCTCTTATTGTATTTGTCTTGGGAGTCTGGATTCTAACCTTGTGTTTAATTTCTGGTACATAAACTTCTGCTCTGGCATCTCTCCAGAATGTTGTTGGTGGCTGAGAGCTCCAAGACTCCCAGGGAGCAATATCCTCCCTCCAAGCCTGTCTAGCCTTCCCATCAAAGGCTTTATCCCAAAACCCTTTGACATTCTCCCTTCCCACAATATGAAGGCAAAGGCATGCACGTATGTTCCTCACCAAAAAATAGCCTACACCCCTGGAGCATTCTATTAGAGAGCCTTCCAAGATGGGTCTCTCTCCTCACGCGTGTTCCAAATTACAGAGAAGCTTAGCACATATCCTCACATTGGAATCTGACCCACATGAATGCTTCTAGAACAGGGAGACAGCAGCTATGATTTGAGCCCTGACGTTGTCAAAGATGAATGCCTATATGTGGGGGGTATAAGAAAAAAAACCCAGTCCTCTAGTTGGGAGGCCCCCTTACCTAACGATCCTCTTCCCTAAGGATCTTGGTCCTGAGGCATGCTCTAGGGATAGGCTCTGCCCTAGAGACAAAAACCATAGCTTGTTTGTTAGTTGTTCTGAGTAACCCTTCAGGATGCAGAGAGGAAGGGAACACTCAACGTTTTTCTGTTTGTCTCACCTCTGCCCCCTCAGGGTCACCTCATGGCTCATTTGCTCTACTCCTAGATGGTATTTATTGGGCCATTGGCAAGAACGCTGATTTGCAGTGTGAAGTGGGTGGGGAGGGCAAGGACTGTCTGCAGACATCCTTTTCAAGGGCTGCCAAATAATGTGTCCCTTCCCATTAGTGTGGTCGACGGAAACAAAGCAGTTGACATAAAGCACTTGTTCACAGATCTCCAAAGCCAGAAATTGTAGTAAAATTGGAAATTTGTATGAGTGGGGAGAGTGGAATCTGGTCGGCTGTGATTAAACTGTCATTTTTCCCACTAAATGGAAACTGTGTTGTTATAAAGCTTAATGCAACCTGATTGATGGGCTTTAATGGTGTATTTGTGTTGGTCACTTCTTCCCCACCCCTACACTGGAGCACAAGAAATGGCTTTGTTCAGGATGAACAGAGGGACCAGATTTCCGAGTATTTAGGGGTTTCTATGTGCAGGGCAGGATGCTTCTTACAGCCACACAAACACTATGGCTTGGGAAGGAGGCATTAGGTTTTTCATCACCCCATGAGTGATGGACTGATAACTCAGATTCAAAACCAGCTGCATAAATATATTTTTTTTCAGATAAGAAAATTGAGTTGAAGGCAACAGATGTGCCAAAGTCAACAAAGATACAGATCAAAGGACACGTGCTCACATGTTTAAAGGAGGGGGGTGTACACATGCAGAGAAGGTGGACTGCATGGAGCTGACATGGGAATTGCTCTGTGAACAGAACAAAGAGGGAGTGTGTACCAGCCCTTGCTGAATCACCCGCAGACTTTGTAAAACACATATGTCCAAGCCAAGTGTGGTGGAAGACACCAGAACCACAGCAGTTGAGCCTGAGGCAGCCTATGTCATACAGGGAGACATTGGCTAAAAGTAAGTAAATACATAAACAGAAGGGGAAAAGGAAGGAAAAAGGGGAGAGGACTGAGGCAGGAGGAAGGGAAGGAAGAAGTAAGGAAAGAAGAAGGACACTGTTTCCTGAGCTCTAGACTAGACCTGTGGTGAGATTTACTTCCAAGGAATGTGGCCCCAGGGATTTTTAACACTACAAGGAAGGATATATTATCCTTGCAGAAATGGGTTCTGTTTGGGATTTCAGTAGTAGCTAGGTTATAGTGACATCATAACTCTGCCAAAGGGCAATGTTCTAGAATACCTCTAATGACGTTCTTCTACGGCCTAATACAGCCATTCCCAGCCTGCCCTCCTGTCCCGTTTTGGATGGACACATCTTGATTAAGCTCTTCAGTCTCCCCAGTCTGCCTGTCTTCATAAGCCTATAAGATTCACATTTAAATGATGCTTCCTTCCAAACAACACAGCCTCTAAGTTTGTGTCCTTACTTAAATATTCCATATAAAGATGACAAACCCATATTAATATGGTTAACAAGAGGTAAATAAACCATTTTCTTTTGTGAAATAAAAGTCTGGAAAACTCCTTCTTAAGTTATTTATATTCCTTTCTGTATAAAGAAAGGGCAGAAGACTAAGCTTCAAGAACAAGAAGATTTAAAACAAAACAAAAACAAAACTTCCACTTGGCAATATATTTGAGTCTTGATGCTGAAAAGAAATGCAAATTTGGCATGTTTAAGGTCTGATTTCTTCGGTAGCTACTATTCCTTTGACTTTCTGACTCACAGTGAACGACTGGGCTTTTTCCTTGAGTGTGAAGGCTTGCTGAAGGAATCATTATCTATCCATAAAAGCTAAGCCAACTTGCCAGCATAGAGTCAGGTTAATAATACTTCTGCCCCATTTAAATGTGAGCATGGCAACTCCCAGAGAGACTGAACTTGGTATTTGATTTCAATTAGCAAAGCATAAATTATATTTAATGCTCTGCTCCCCGCCCTTCCCAGGAATGGATGATTCATGGCTACTGCTTGCGTTTCTAAATGAGAAAAGAGCCCATCCTTTTGAATACTGCAGTATAATTGCTGCTGTGTTCATTTCAGTTTAAAAGTGTCTTTGTACACCGGAGAGATACAGAAGCCATGACACTTTAGCTAAAGTTTACGAGTTCGAAGCTCAACACACACACACACACATAAACATGCACAAATTTAAGAAAATTACTTAGCAGACTCATGCATCTTTAGCTTGTGAATGGACACCATTATGTGGAGGTATGGCTGTTTATGGGATCCTCTACAAGCTTGAGGAAGGAACATTTTCAATTAACTTCTGCAGATGAATGTGGCTGCTCATTCCTATAATATTAGGATTCCCATCCGAGCCTTCCTTTTCTAAGCCTCTAACTCCTATTTTTTCAGGGTCTTGACTTACTGGAACCCTCCTATTACTCCACCCTGTTATTTCCCAAGGAAAGCTTCTCCACTGGCTCAATGCTGTCAGAAAGGGTAACTAGCTGTCTTTTATCCCTGCCTATATGTGTGAACTCTACAAAAGAAACTACCAGTCTGACTTATCTTCAATTTTTATATTTGGAACAGAAGTATATTTAATCCTTACCTGGGTACTACCCAAGGTTTCCATGGAGATGAAAATGACTTAATAGAGAGGGAGACATCTGAAAAGAATAAAATGCTTCATTGACAGGAAGGATGCTGATGACAATGATGGTAAATGGTGTTGGTGATGGTGATGCTGCAGAGTAAGGATGAAGATGATGGTGGTGATGGGGATGAGGATGCTAATCACTACAAAGATGAGGGATGAGGAGGAAGAGGGAGGTAGTTTCACAATACTCTTTCCAGAACAATATATCTTTATAGTGTTCTAAAATAGTGGTGTTCAGTAATTAATTCTACTGTTTTACTCACATTGAATAATCATGAAAATGCTGAGAGAAAGTGAAGCACACTTGATTTGCATAAAGCTCAGGACAGGAAATGTTTTAAAAAGCTCCCTATAAACAGAACTAAGATGGCTAAAATTCACACATTCATATGCAAAATCTCCCTCCACTCTACCTTGAGGGAAATTCACCTCACTCTTTCTAGCTTTTCCCTTGTTCTGTATCAAAGGCATTGCTTTTGATTTTACAAGGACCCAGGATTCAACAATGCAGGAAAAGCTTTCAAGTCATGAGTTCACTGTCTGAAATTCTGGCTCCTTAATTCTACCTGATCGACCAAGTCGGTTGAGAACCTGGGTCCAAGATTGTATGTTTCAGAGTGTGTCTGCTTTCTCATAGAAATGAGAAATTTTCATTTCCAGGTGAGAGGTACATAAAATCACATCCTAGAAATCATGAAATATGATGCAGTAATACGATATGACCTATGACATCCAAGGAGGAAATACAGAAGAAACCATTGGGCATCTGCAATGGGAAATGAGCAGGGATCCCTGAATACAGGAAAACAACTGGGCTTTATATTCAGTCTGTTTCCTTCACTCTATTACTCCATACACATCTATAGGGCCATCACATGGCAACAAAAAGAAATAGGGTGAAGGCGGGGAGAGGTTTGAGATGTTAAATGTTAAAATCACCATCTGCTCTCCCAGAGGACCCAGTAAAGGTTCTCTAGAGAAGGGACCAACAGAGTGGATGCATGTCACAAAATATATTTAGTAGACTGGGTTTCACAGTGAAAGCTGGGGAGTCCAAAAACTGGTCTTCTGCATATGGCGTGTGGTCGAAAAAAATGACGAGGTCCATAATGCTGTATGCCTCCGCAGTCAAAGGTATCAAAGGCCAGAGTATTCTGGAGAGCTGTTGGTCTTCGGTCCGTGTTGGAAGACTGGGGGATCTAGGTTCTGCTGTTAGCACTAAGAATGAGGAGAAGCACTCACAAGTAATGGGGCAAGGCCGGTGGGTCAAAATCAATGATTTTTACCTTTCTTGAAGCTACTTCAATAATGCTTTCCACTTCTCTCCTATCAGAAGTGCAGGAGATACAGCAGCCCAACCAACCAATTTCTGCAGTGAATGTTTCCACAAATGCTGTGAGGAGGCCTTTCTCAGTGGCAGTGATAAACTATATCTGCCATGCTTGCCTCGCTGGTGTGAAATACACACACTTTCAATGACCTGCTCAAAGTCAGCAGGTTCTGTGGGAGTATTAACCATGGTGGGAGCTCCCCATGCAGTTTTCTAGCCCGTGAATATACCTTTCCACTGCTCTTTACCATCTCTACATCCACTTGGAATTGGAACACCATGACCAAGTTATCTATCTCATTGAAATGCAGGGATGGTTCAATAAATGCAAATCTACAAATGTAACAAACTGCCTAAATGATCTTAAAGGCAGAAATGACAGGATCTTCTCACAGATGCAGGAACAGCCACTGTTAATAGGATGGTGTCCCAAGGTGTCGTTCTATCCACCCAGGAACCAATCAATTAAACGTGAGAAGCAAGTTGTAGGGAATAACAGATGTTAGACCAAACCATGGGGCTATAAAACCTCTCATTTATTCCATGCATTTGACAAACATGTATGTCTTATCATGTTTGACATGTTTTCAAGAAGCCCCATTGTCTGTTCATGTGAGCTTCAGTGGGAGAAAGCCCTCACAGTATGGGAATGCATAAGAATAGTCCAGCAAGCACCTTGAGATGCCCTCTCAAGGGGCAGAGGGCCTCAAATTTGACTTGAAAATGTCTTAGGCTACAGCAAACACCCAGCTCCTTTAGTCTCAGATGGAGAGATGAGTTTGCATTAAGGGTACAGAATTTTCCTGATAGTCCGTTTTCTTTTCCACACTCCCATAGCAGGAAGAAACACAGATTGTTCATCAGAAAGTGAAATATGATAATCTGGAAGGCTCCCTGTGTTGGGGACATATAGAGGCAAAGGCTGGACAATGTGTAGCCACTATTATACTTCTGGGTTGGTGAAAGGACAGGGTCCTCTTCCCCTCAAAATTTCAAAAAGAGCCCTAGGCCCTCTGCAAACACTTTGCCGCCACATCCTTACTCAACACTGCCTCGGCACTGTGTCTCAGGAGCAGAGTTGCTTCCTCTGAAATATCTGCAAGGGACTGGTTTGGGCACCAGTTTGTTTATTAAGATCGGGGGATAGTCTTCAAACCGCCCGAGAGCTTCAATAAATGCTATGAAACAAGTGTTGTGTGCTTTTTCTGATAACTCACAGAAAAGGTGATATTTAGCAACCACTTTGATTTCGTTCCATCATGGGAGAAAGAGCCGGGAACCGTCCAGATGATGGCTGCAGATTCTGCTGTGATTTTTGCTCACCAAAGGCAACATTTTCTGATCGAGCAGGAGATAGCCTCTTTTCTGTCATCTAAGGAAGAAAATGCTGTGTAGTTTTTAATCCTCACGGGAGAGTCTCTAAAGGATATCAGGGAGAAGACCTGCTTCTCGGATCGTGTGGGGAAAGGGCTTTGGAAATAAGGGCTTTCATTATCCAAGGGCATCCTGTTGAGAGGAAAGAAAACCGAAGAAATAAAATGGGAATTGCTTATGCCACAGGAATCGTCTGAGGACTGGGTCTAAATCACAGACTCACAAAGCGGTCTCCAGGCCAAGATAGATCCTAGCACACAGTTATGCTGCCTTGGTGCTCCTGGGAAAGGAACGGAGTGGGGTCTCTATAAATTTCTGCTTTCTAACCTCAGGCAGGCCCCCAGTTCTGCTATTCATTGCTTTTATTGGTCCCTGAGCAGCTCTTTCTCCCAGGCCCCTTGTATTTGTTTCAGAAGCACCCTCTCTCTGCGAATGTTCTTGTCTAATATGCATCATCCTCCCTGTTACCCCCTAGACGAGGGGCTGGCTTCACAGAGAAAGTCCCGAGCAGCCTTTTATCCCTCTCATTGGACTTGTGCCCCATTATCCCCTGAATGGAGACAACCATCTGACCACTTAGTGCTCTGCTCCCGCTGTGGTAGGGCCACGGGTGCAAAGATGGCCTAGCACACAGAAACCTTTATACAGCTGAAGTGTTTACTGAGACCACTCGCAGCAACACGGAGGCCATTTGCATCATGCGCATACGTGTTCGCACATGCATGGATGTGTCTGCCATTGTACATGTTCACGTGTGCGTGTACAAAGGTAGGGACAAGTGAAAGCCAGAGGTTTATGTGCAGTGCCTTCCTCATTTATTCTCCGTCTTACTTGAAACAGTCTCCCACTGAGGCTGGAGTTCACTGATCTGGCTAGACTGACCAGCCACCCAAACTCTGGAGATCCTCCTGTCTCCACCTCCGCGACACTGGGATATTGGTCTATGTCACCATGCCCAGCTTGGGGTGTGGATCCTTAAGATTGAGATCAGGCCTTCATGCTATTATATGTACTTTTCCGACAGCCATATTCACATTCCTTGGAGGTCATTCATTTGGCCCTCATCCACAAAAACCCTTTCAGCCTTTGATGCTTTGGACTATTGCTTTGCTCCATGAAATGCTCCTTGTTGGGGTCTCAGTTGGTAGCCCAGGCTGACCTGTAGATCAGTCTGGTGTCGCACTTGTGGTGACATGAGCTACCATGATTCGTTTCAAATTCATTGTTAGATGCGAAAAGCAAATTTCATTACTTTAGATACCTTTTGTAATTTTTTTTCTGGCACAGGAAATCATAAATCACAGACACCTCGGGGACTGGAAGCCAATAAGATAACATGAAATGGACTAGTATCTTGAGAAACCATTGTGATTTCACAGTATTCATCATCGTTGTGGGTTCAGAAGGAGGTGTATCGAGCATACATGAAAGGTGCAGAATTAGCCTCAGGCGTGTAGACGCCATTCTGTTGTCTACATTTCAATCATTTCCTTCACCCTCCTAATCTGTCCATCTCCCCACAGGAAAAAAAAATACATCACGTGATATACCTTAGGATCCAGGGTCCTTTTAGCACCACCTCAGATATGGAAATTCCAAAATCCCCACCGACTTCTCCAATTTTGAAGATCAGAGATTTTTCAAATCTGGAGTAATCATCTCATACAGCTATGGGTCAACATATTAAATATCCTTAGTTACATGACTCCTAATAAAAACCGGACTGCAAACAGATCTTGTTAAGTTAAACAACCCTCAAGGGCTTACCTTGAGTTAAAGATAAGTATTAAGAATAGAAACAGATTGTATTTCTTTGGTATGCACTTGGGCATAACCCATCAATGGCTTTCATGTCCTTCACTTACTCCTTCCTGCAGTACCTCTCTGGACTTCTCTGGACTGCTAGGGACTCTGCTTACTATTCATCTCCAGAGCTGAGTCCTATGTATATTCATTCCAGGTGACCTCATACATTGTCATGCTTTTACATATTATCCCTATGTTGTTGACTACCAGTGTATCATTTTTAGCCTGAATCTCTCTCTTGCATTCTAGGATTTCATATTAATCTTTGACTTTCCCACTTGGAGATGTGTCAGTCACCTGAATCTTAATATTTTTGAATCAAGGTACATACGATATAATCTATTCCAGCCTTTTCCAAGATTTCTCCATCTCAGTGAGCAGATACTTTCTTTCCAAGACCAAACCTTACATCCATTCTTTAAAGATTACATTAAAACTTTGTCATGTAATATATTTTGATCACATTCTTTTCCCCTCAAAATATTCTCCCAGATAACAGATCACAAAATCTCTCTCTCTGAAAAAATAAAACCAACAACAACCCATGAACTACAACGAAAAACAAAAATCAAAATAGACAAACTTTCAAAAAGAAAAGAAAAAGAAAATCAATAAGACAAAAATACCAAAACAAAAGAATAAAGCATTCTTCTGTTGGCCAGCTGCTCCTAGGCATAGGGTCTGCCCTGGAATGTGGTTGATCTGAAGTGAAACTCCATTGAAGAACAATGATATTCCCTTTCCCAGCAGGTATCAGTTACAAATAGCTTCTTCTTGTTTAGGTGTGGGACATTTTGTCTGTGTCCCCTTCTCAGTGCTGGGGTTTTGTCTGGTTTAAACCTGAGCAGTTCACATTCATGCTTAAATGTATATTAGCTGATGGATGGATAATAAAAATGTGATGCATTTATATAATGGAATATTATTTAGCTGTTAATAAAATTGAAGTTATGAAAATTGCAGGTAAATGGATGGAGCTCAAAACAATCATCCTGATTGAGGCAACCCAGACCCCAAAAGACAAATATTGCATGGTTTCTCTTATATGTAGATGCTAGCTTTTGAGTTTTAGATATGTTTCTTTCACTGTTAATGACTACAGAGATTAATAAGAGACCCTGGCTGAGGGATAAAGAGTGGATCTTCCAAGGAAAGGGAAATAGATAGTTGTAGTTACTTTCCTCTCATGACTTGGCCAAATTATTTATTATACAAGACTTAAACTCATTAGGACAGGATAATTATTAAAACATTTATTACATGTTTCTTGATTGATATTGTTTATGTTGGTTGTAATTCTAATTTTTATACCTGATATTTGTTTTTATTGTATGTAACTTTTATTAGGCTTAGCACTTTCTTATTTAAACAAAAGGGGGAGGTGCTGTAGGAATTCCTACTGCCAGTAGCCTTTAAGTTACCCGCCCATTTGGGCATGGCCTCTTATACTATATATGCCTATGTAAAGTGCTCATCTGGCCTCTTTTCTGGCTGCAGGATTTGGTTGCTGTTCCCCGTTGCAGCAGAGGATTGTGATCTGTGAGTCTATCCCTAAATGAATAACCCTGTATTATACTCAATTCTGAGCGAGTGTGGGATTTCTTTTAAGCGTCCTTCTTCAATTCATGCCTGCTACTATGAGACCTGACAGAAATACTCTCCCATGATTCCTGACTGACCCAGTCCCATCCTCAGTGTAACTGTTTTACAGGGTTTCTTGAGGTCATTTAATTCCCCTTCTCAACTCCTCAGAGTCACTCATTCCTACAAGGCAGGGGCTGGGGGATTCCTCCGAGGTAAGATTAATATCTCCTTCCTGTCTGCTCTTCTGATGCCAAGCCCTGAAGCAGTAACAGCAAATATCAAACAAAGAGTGGAATTAGGGGCACGGTGATGGGGTAAGCGCATTATTTAGTGCAAAGAAGAGCAGGCAAAGACACTTCAAACCTACATTTGATCCCGTTTCCTTCTTCTGGGTCTCATTTGCCCAAGAGCTTTCTTTTAACTCTGTGAGGGTTCACTGTTGTGACTCAGAGACATGGTGGAGCTGGTGACACTCCTAAGGATTAAAAACTTTGAATTCTTCTATGTTTCCTTGGTGACTGGAGTCTGGCCAAACATCACCAAGGCCCTCAAGAAGGTAGGTGAAATGTCCAGAAAAGACATCTTTCTTTTTCTCTCTTTTTTTTATATACATCTTTTTTTTATTGAGAAAATGAGAAAAAAAAAACAAGTTTCCACCTCCTCCCAGCCTCCCATTTCCCTCCCCCTCCTCCCACCCTTCTCCCCCTCCCCCCACTCCTTTCCCCCTCCCTCTCCAGGCCAAAGAGCAGTCAGGGTTCCCTGCCCTGTGGTACGTCCTAGGTCCTCCCCCCCTGTCCAAATCTAGGAAGGTGAGTATCTAAGCTGTTTGGAGACTACATTGACTGCTTAACTACTTTCCACATTTATCGTGTTATCATCATGAATAAAGCTGGCATTTCCATGAAAAGGTAGTACTTGCTAATGAGAATGCTTTCTAGCATGCACTGAACCCTGGGTTTGACGCCCACCACTGCTAGGAGAAAGGAGAACTTCTCTTTTATAGCTATCACCGGCTTGTAAAGTCCTGTTTATTGGTCACTTACCAAGAGACAGGTACTGCTTCCTCCACCAGGAGTTCTGCCCTAGCAGACATGCCCAGGGTACAGCCCCTCATGCTCCAGATCTTTGCTTTAGTGCTCCCATGTTGGGAGGCTCCCTGGCCGTCTAAAGCAGTGTCAGCACTTGCCCACTCCCACATTCTGTCCTTGCTCTCTTCTGCCTCATTGTTCATGGGTTTTCTCAGTGCCTGCTGTTATAATACAGCACATATCGCCCTCCCTCCAGTCTCCGGTGTCACAGGTCCCACACTTCTAGATCAGTGTTTGCTGTACAGTGAGGAACGGTCCTTGGGGAACCATGCATTTACCAAGTGGCTAAAGAAATACTATGCCCTTGCATAGATGGCTTTCCTCAGTGTCATTCACTGGTAGGGTTGGCAGTAGTACCATGCCACTTTACAGATGAGGAAACTGAGGCCAGTAGTGATGAGTCACTTTAATGTCCCATAGCTGGTAAGGGCAGACTTGAAACTCCCACTTAGGGTCTATCTGAACCTTTCCCAACTTTGAGACATCTTAAGGCTTCACTTGGAAAAGAGACAGGATTTTATATTCTTCTGAAGTATATAGTGGGGCATTTTCCCAGTGTTGTTAGTTAGCTATTGTCTGTCACCATGGACACCCTGAAAGGGAAGAGAATTGCTAAGTCATTGCTGGACTGTCATGGATGGGCTACAGGAACTGACTCCTTAACTTCGTAGCCTGAAGGTTATAAATGATTTTCTTCTCTCTGATGTCACTTGGCTCTCATTTAGACTGTGAGACTCTCCCTGCAGATTAAGAAACAAAAGACAGAAACTTTTTTTTTCTCCTTTTCTCAATAAAAAAAAAATGGAAAAAAAAAGAAACAAAAGACAAATAGTTAAGTTGCCATCCCAATGAAAGTTTCATGGTTCAACCCAGATCCCTTTGATTTATTTGTTTTCAGCCAGTGAAGAGCCAAGTCAAGCAATGAACTTATGGGAAGAACGGGGATGCACAGCCGGGGCTTCTGGTACCCACACTGCAGAAGGGGTATCGGCTATTTCTGCTAGAAGCTTTCTTGAAAAGATCATTATTCAATGTAGTTGGTAGCGCCAGTCCATTCTTACATCTCTTCTTTCAAAACTGTTAAGGCATCATTAGACTACATTCAAACTGAGAAACTGGTTGTCTCGGGTTAGGGTTACCATTGCTGTGATGAAACACTATGACCAAAAGCAAATTGTAGAGAAAAGGGTTTATTTCGCTCAGAATTCAACATAACAGTTTATTATCAAAAGCAGTGAAGGCAGGAACTCAAACAGGATAGGAACCTGGAGGCAGGAGCTGATACAGAGGTCATGGAGGATGTTGCTTACTGGCTTGCTTCCTATGACTTGCTCAGCTGCTTTCCTATAGAACCTAAGACTTCCAGCCAAGCCTCAACCATATTGGGCTGGCCATTCCCCCATCAATCACTAAATAAGTATATGCCCTATAGGATTGCCTACAGTTCAATCATATGGAGACATCTTCTTGATTGATGTTCCCTTCTCTCAAACAATTTTAGCTTGTGTCTAGTTGACATAAAACTGGCCAGCACACTGGTCATCATGGACAGATAGTGTGGCTGAGGATGATCTTAAGAGGCTCTCAGAGCACATTACTCTATTCACCTGCTAGATTATTTATTGCACCCTTGATCTTGTTTTGTGGCCAGAGAAAGACACATTACCCAATATTATTTCATAAAATCATTTAACCTCTACCTTAAGAAAATCATTGAACTATGCCAGAGTGGGAAAAAGTTACTTCCTATATATACTATCCCAAATTAAACTAAAATAGCAAAATATACATGTGAAGGAAGGTTGGATTTTTGTAGGGTAATCCAAACATTTCCAGGCTTCACTAACTTTGACTTGTAAAATTATGTCATTTGATCCTGCACTATCCCATTGTTTGTAAACAGAACCAGAGTGATTACAGATGAGACAGAGGTCACCACTTCACTCCTCTCTCCTGAAGTGCCGAGTCTCACACCAGCTCACGTTATGATATGTTTCTGCCCTACATTGTTCAATGAATAGCAACACAGACCATAGATTCTGATGAAACAACATACTGAACACTGTGGGCCTGTAACTCAGTTTGTGGGCGACATGGTGAGTAATATGAATAGATCCAGCAGTATCCAGCATCTCAACAGCATCTTCCAGCTGTTTTTTTTATTTTTTCCTCTATTTTTATTGGAATTTCTTTCTTTTTATTTATTTTTTTCGATTCAAAAATTTACACTTCCTCCCCTCCTTCCATTCCCCTCTAGCTCCCCCAGCCACCCTTTTCCCTCCCCTTCCCTCCTTAAGAGAGGGCAGGGAACCCTGCCCTGTGGGAAGTCCAAGCCCCCCCCCACACACACACACACTACATTCAGGCCTAGGAAGCTTTGCATCCAAATAGTCTAGGGTCTCAAAAAGCCAGTACATGCAGTAGAAACAAGTCCCAATGCCTTTATCAAAGGCTTCTCAGTCAGCCCCCATTGTCAGCCACATTCAGAGAGTCCAGTTTGATCACATGCTCACTCAGTCCTGGTCCAGCTGGATTTGGTGAGCTCCCATTAGATCAGGCACACTGTCTCAGTGGGTGGACCAACCCCTCGTGGTCCTGACTTTCTTGCTCATCTTCTCCCTCCTTCTGCTCTTCAACTGGACCTTGGGAGCTCAGTCCGTTGCTCTGATGAGGGTTTCTGTCTCTATCTCCATCCATCACCGGACGAAGATTCTATGGTGATATTCGAGATAATCATCAGTGTGATAGTGGGGCAAGGCCAGTTCAGGCACCCTCTCCTCTGCTGCCCAAGGGCATCCCCGTGGACACCTGGGACCCCCTCTAGAGACAAGTCTCTTGCCAATCCTAAAATGGCTCCCTTAATGTAGATATCTTTTTCCCTGCTCCTATATTCGCCCTTCCTCCATCTTCACCCTCCCACTCCCCCAAACTCTCTCCAGTCTTTCCTTTCTCCTTTCTCTCTTCCCCTCTCCCCTTCCCCCATCTGAGCACAGCTACACTTGTAGAACATTTTAACTGTTGTTCCCAGCATCCCCATATGACCTTAGACCTAAACTCTAGTCTATGAGTCTGAAAACACAAATATCTGTACTATGGAGATTCTGTTTCCATAGCTGAGGACCAGAAAATCTGCATCCTTACTTTATTTCTCTCCCCTTCCCTTCCTCCCTTCTCTGAAACAGGTACAAGTTCTTACTTTGCAAAGTAACTCAGCCTGGCCTCTAATGCTGCAGCTCCTAAGTGCTGGGGTCATAGACATGTGCCATGCTCTGCTTGAGATTCCACATCTCTGACAAGCTCCCCACAGCACTAGGGCTTCAGATCCACGAATCACACACCTAGTGCACAGGGGCAGTCACTGCTTCTCAGGTGTTTAAAAGACAGTGGGATCCTCTGTCTGGAAATAATAGCAAATCCTTTTTCTGAGCCTGAGCAAGTGACCAGGAGATATGGCAGCAGATTCTCTGGTAGAACTTCAACAGAATCTTTAGTGAATTTCTATCATTCATTTTTTTTTCCCCTTGTAGCTGGGCTAGCTGAGTGTGTGTGAGAGGCAAGCTAATGTGTTGTAATGAATATTTTTACAAGCTCATTAAGGAAAGATGCATTGGGACTAATGAGAAAACAATTTTCTTCTCAACTCCAACTCCCGAGGTTAAAAGCTCCCAAGGTCAAAGATAAGCCACGCCCAAGCTGCCTTCCAACAACTTTCCCTTGATATTGATTAAGGATAATTTATCACAGATTCAAGTGGGAGAATGGAAACAAGGTGACAGACAGCGGTAGAAGAAAGAAAGGCCCACGTCCCAGTTGACAACCTGGATGACAAACATTCAAAAATATATATCTTTCTGTGATCCCACGTGCAACCTCCACTTTAGGCAAGTGACTTCACAGCGTGTTGTTGTATTGTGGTGCCAGATAAAACCACTGGAAAAAAAATGTTATCCACAAAATTAGAAAGTAGTGAACTATAAAATTGCTAATTATTTTCTAGTAAATTTACTTTTAAATAACTTTAGACATCAATTACAGGCACCATTAGGCACCATTAAGCACTGGGCGTGTTTACTAAACAAGGGGAAGCCCATTGCTGGCTCCTGTCTCCTCTGTGTGACCTCATCATTCAAGTTCATCCCGCCCACCCTTCTCCCAAGTGCTCCTTAAAGACAACGTCAGCACCAAGAGCTGGAATTAAGCAGTATAAATAACAACAGATTGTTTCTGTTTCCAATGTCATTGCCCAGCCAAGCCCCAGGTGTCATGGATGAATGTGCTTTAGGGAAAGATTTTTACTCTAATTGTCAGTTCAGCATGCATTTTCCAAGGCAAAATAACCCTACCAATACTCCACATTAGAATTACATGGAGCATTTTAAAAATACGCCAAGAACCAATCATTTATACCATTTGCATTATAACCATTACATTATAATATTTTAAAAATTAATTTTTATGTATTGTGTGTGAGGAGTGTTTTGCCTGTAGGTATGTCTGTATGCCACATGTCTGCAGTTCCATTGGTGGCCAGAAGAAGCTGTTAGGCCCCCTGGAACTGCAGTTACAGATGGTTATGAGCTGCTATGTGGGTGCTGGGAATCAAACCCAGGTCTTCTTGAAGAGTAGCCAGTGCTCTTAACAACTGAACCATCTCTCTAATCCTAGGATGTTTTGGATTTTTCAAGAATTGTATGACAAATTGTTAACACATGCAGCCAAAGATTCTAAAAACATTTCTGGCCACTCTCTGCTTCAACCTTTGCCTTCTTCCTACCTCCTTTGGCAACAGTGGGGTGGAGTTTGGGGATAATTGATAAGCCAGAGTTATAATGCTTTGGGTAAATGTAACTGAGATATTCTTAGGTGAGGACAGTGCTTTTCCATCACATACAAGCTGTGCACCCCTTTGGAACCACTTACTAAGAGCCTTTTACTATGTGCTTTGATAGACAGGCAGCAGCCTCTGTCCTACACTCAACTTCCATTAGTAACATTGTGAAACCCTAGTTCCCTACACATCAGACAGACCCAGGAAGGTCTGAGTGTTGAATGTCTCTGGTTTGGTGCAGACATTCAAAGTGAACTATAAGCCTCTAAGTTTATACATTGCCTCAGACACTAATTAACAGGTTTCATTTGACCTCAATAAGCTTTAGTTACTCTTCATTGTCATCTCCTAGCGACTGTTATTAAAGGAGAGACTAGGGGACAGGACATCTAGGCGCTAGGCTTTGCTCAGCCAGTGGTAGCTCTCTTACAACGCATAGAGCACTGCATCTGACTCACAGAAAGTATACTTTTCTCTGTTTTCTTTTACTTCATGGAAATGGAAGTTTTTGTCCATACTTCCAGCCCTTCAAGAAAAGATTGCGTGGGGGCTGGGAGGCCTCCACCAGTCTGTTTTGTCCTTGCCAGAGTGAAGTGAGGCAGCCGATGTGATTGATGAGAACGTGTTATCTACTAAGCAATACTCACTGGCTGGTATGGTCACTGTTCCTAAATGACAACATCTCTGTTTCTCAGTTCTTCTGTGCGGAAGGAGAACTGGAGAGGGTGGTGGTGAACTAATCTCCAGCTTCCCTCATCCAACTGTCAGTCAAACCTGAGTCTGTCAATAGATCTGCAGCAAGATCTTGAGGGTACTTGGGCCCTGCTTCCAAACCATGAACACTCTGGAGGTGGCCTTCCTCTGGGGAGGGAAGGGCAAGGAAGCAGTTAGCATCATCAAAGTCAATGGCTGACTTTCATTGAGCAAAATATTTTCTTCCTCATTCCTTTTACTAAACAACAAGGGCAGTGTTAACACGGGTCTTAAGGACAGACCTCGTCATCAGAAGCTGAACTAATTATCTCCTCAACACTCACAACTGCATCAGAACTGGACAGACTCTTTGCCCTGTAGACCAGTCAGTCCCCCATTCTGTGTCTGAGGCCACACAGGCCCACTGTGTGTCTCATGGGCAAATACTCACCTTTTGCTACTTTGGCAATGGGTGAGTCTGTAGGGAGGAAGCAGGGAGGTTTACCATGCATCTGACCTCCAGTGTGTCTGAATAGCACATGGATTTGTTGTGTCATGTCCTGGTTGTGCATACACTGGATTGAGAAATAGACATTCCCTCTCTCACGTGACACTTGGGTTCCCTTTCGTCATCTGTACATTAGTTCCTCTTCTGTTGTATGCTTGTAAGAATTAAGTCTTGAGGAAGAAATAAAGGGTGAGAATTTAGAGAACCTCAACAGCTAGAGTGGTTTTACTTAACCTGAGAGGCATAATCTCAAGATCTGTCTACACTGGGAGCCAGGAGCCAGACCCCGCCATGCAGTGACAGAGTTAAGGAGAATGAAGATTATGTGCTTGAAGCTGGGGGTTTTGTAGCTAAGAGTAGAGAAGGGGGTTTCATTAGTGACAGAGTGGGGAAATGAGCTGTTTTCCCAGGATAAGATCGTTTTGAAACTGCAGAATCTGTTGGCTCTATTTGCAACACCAGATGTTGTTAGAGTTGGGTCAGGTGTTTTTCTTCTGTGGTCTCCAGAAAGCTGGCTTCCTGAACTTTGAACTCTGAACTTTGAACTTTGAATTTAGGGCCTTCACTTTTATTTTTTTTTTTAATTTGGGCTTACAATTATAGAGAGATAAAAATCCATCAAGGTGAGGAAGTAGTGGCCATGGCAGCTGGAGTAGCCATCTGAGAGCTCACATTGTGAAGCAAAGCATGAAGCAGACACACACGCACACACACACACACACACACACACACACACACATACACACACACACACACACACACACATACACACACACACACACACACACATACACACACACACACACACATACACACACACACACATACACACACACACACACACATACACACACACACACACACACACATACACACACACACACACATACACACACACACACATACACACACACACACACACACACATACACACACACACACACACACACACATACACACACACACACACACACACACCCACATACACACACACACACACACACACACACACACACATACACACACACACACACACACACACGAGAGAGAGAGAGAGAGAGAGAGAGAGAGAGAGAGAGAGAGAGAAAGCTGGAAATGGTATGAGTCTTAAAATTCTCAAAGCCAGTCCCCAAGGCCATACTTCCTCCAACAAGGATACACATCCTAAGCCTCCCCAAACAGCAGCACCAGCTGGGGACCAAGTGTTCAAATCTACTATGAGCAGCATTGTGATTCAAAGCACTGCCAGCTGGAAGGCCAGAGTTCTTTGCTTTGTATTGCCACCAAAACTCTGAATCCCAGCTGTTGATCATCAGGGCAAAGGCTCAACTTTTCCTTAAATGGCAACACTTTTTTTTTCTTAGAAAGGCCTGGATATTTAGTGGCCTGGGCACTCCCCCTTGGATGGGGAGCGGTTAGTGCTGTGAGGACATGCAAGTTCTCAGTTGTTGCAGCAATACCCCGCGTGAACACCATGGCTGTGATTTCAGTGGGGTAGTGCTGGAGGCCAGAGAGTGACTCCAGTGACCTTTCCTCAGCTGGGGCTGGATCCCAGGGCAAATGTCTATGAAAATAGAGGCTAAGATGATTAATAGATTTTTTATTACATTTTCTTCCATTAAAAGTTATAATCAATACAATACCACTATGGGGAATTTGGAGCACAGAAGAAAATAACTCCCTCAAATGCCTCTAACACAACCCAAATTTAATTTTGTTCCATTTTCTCTTCTATCTGTAATACATATACAATTTGTACACAGTTGCTACTGTCAATTTATTCAATCAACAATTCCTAACCGATTATGTGTGTAGCCTTCTGCTAAGGGGTTAGAAGTATAGGAAAATTCCATCCTTGCCACTGGCTGGCTTAGCAGTTTCATGAGGGAAGCCAACCACACAGGTCATTCTAACACTAAAAGGTCACATGTCTCTGAACACAAGAAATGAAGACAGTAGCTTGAGTCTTTGTGTGTCGCACAGCTGTGTGACGGTGCCTCTGTTAGTGGGGTTACATGACAGCATGGTGGGATGCAAAGGCTGCACCTAAGTCCATTTCTCAGAATTCTATCGTTGGAAGCAGAGGGAGAAAGCATTCAATACAAAAGGAATTGGAATTCATTGTTGGTTTTGTAATCAGAGACATAAAAAGAGAGAATTCCAACTTTTCTTGAGATAGGCAAAGCAGCACTGAACCCTGTTGAAGGATTAATACAGGGAAACATGGTGCCACTGCCCAAATGGGGCAGGAAGCTGTTCATGGGTCCCCACTGTTTCTCATAATCAAGAGCCAAGGTTCTCGGGCTAGTTCCCTGACATGCCTTCCCACCTGTTGGCATATGCCTCTTTTCATCCCTGACAGGCCAGATCCTGAGCCCCTAGCTCTTCCTAGGCACTCTGGGCGGCCCCACACTCTGCCTTCGGTCTGAACTGTCCCTCGTGGATACCTACAGTCTCATGCTTTTCTTCTTTTCTGGCCTTGCTCTAAGTTTACCCTCAGGCATTTGAAACACAAGCCATTTCTCCAGACCCTCTGAAGGCTGGTAAACTTTTACCAAAGTTAACATATTATATAGATAATATTTGTCTTGTTTATTGCTAAACATCCACATTCTCTTGATAGAAAGTCAAGAAAAACACTGAATTCTGGGTGTGTGTAGGGTTACACGCTCGATCTTATTTTCGTTGAATCAATAATTGATCCACGATTTGTCTTTTAGAATTAGAAAAATGAGTTGCTAAGCCCAGCAAAGCCCTGGAAACTAACTGCCGTGATTTATACTACTAGACTGCACTAAGACTTGGGTTCTTCACCAGTGAAGCTGACTAGAGGCTTAAAGTGACTTTCCTAGGCCAGGACGTTGGTGAGCCAGCACATGTGAGGCCTGCAAGGCCAGGGGAGACTGGCTACAGTAGGCATTCAGAAGTCAGTCAGTCTGACCCTGTTCTGTCCGTTAAGTGACATGGAGACCCTAGCATGTGACTGAATTTATTAGTTGACATTTTCGAGAAAGTCATAATATATTCTAATGTCACTCATCCCTGGTATTTCCCGCTCTCATTGTCCCTCCTCTCCCCCACGGCTCCCCTGTCTCTTCTCTCATAGTGTCATCACACTTTTATGTTTTCTTCTTAAATCCTGGTCCTACTTATGAGAAAAGTTATGTAGCGTTTTTCTTGCAGTCTCATTTCACAGGACAAGATGGTCTTCAGATCTGCCGATTTTCCTGAAACTGATGTGATATTTCCTTCCTAATGGCTGACAAAACTCCACTGTGAATATATACCACATTTACTCCTCTGTCGGAGGGTACTCAGTCTGGCTCAGACTTTGGCTCTTGTGAATACTGCTGCAGTACACCTGAGTGAAGAGGAATCTCAGCAGGGCTGGTTTAGAAGCCAGTGTGTACACACCCAGCAATCCTATGGCTGGATCCCAGGCTCCTTTGGTTTTCGGAGGAGCCTCTGTACTGATCTCTGTAGTCTATAGTGGAATGTCTATATTACTTAGTTTCTTTATTGACAAACTGGGGGCCTGACAGGCCACTTTCTTTTAAGAACTTAAGGTTGAAGAACAACTGAAATGAGTCATGTGACAGACTATCATCACTTCAATATTAATTAGATGTTTCCCTCTTTCTTCAATATTTTATTTTCCCATAGAACTTGGTGTAGGTCTGTGGGTAAAGCTACGGGTTTGATCTTTAGAGACTAAGAGTCTTTGACCAGAGAAATCCAAAGGAGGCTTTGAAGCGGGGCTTGGGAGGATGTGTGTTTGGGGATGGGAGTAGTTCTGGTTGATTTGTTATTTCCAGGAGTGTGAATACACGGAGCAGTATGACAGGAAACCTGGGAGTTCTGTGGCTTGAGGTGAGAGGGTAGAGGGCTGAGCATTAGAGGAGCCCATCTGGCTGCGCTCACACACTCCAGGCATTTTCCCTTTCATCCAGGCCTCCCACAGCGTTAGCAGCTGTAAGACCATCTTTCACCTCAGAGGATAATAGCAATGCTTCCTTCCCCGGGCTGCTAATGTGTATGAAAACATCCTCAGTCCAGTGTCCTGGCATTGGCTTAAGCTCCCTAGAACTAGATGATAAAATCACCAATTTGATGGCCTTTTTTATGCACTTAAGGTTTCCAAGGCTTAAACATAATCACCATGATGAAAACGGTCCCTCTGGTCAGTGCATTTGCTGGATCTGAGCACTTTGCTGTGTTCTCTGCTCAGGTTATCTCATGCCACAACAGGTCTGAGAGCTAAGGCCCATTAAGGTTCACAATTTAGGCCAATTCTCTCAAAAGATAGTTCAGGTTGAAAGCTGCAAATGGCTAGAAAAGAGGTTGGTTGGTCCCAAGAACTAAGTTGTAAAGAAATTCAAACCCCACATATTAGCCCTTTCCTATAGATGGATTTTTCTTTGAGCCATCTGCTCACAAAAAATGACATGGAGACTTATTATTAATTATGAAAGCTTGGCCCATAGCTTAGGCTTGCTCCTCTAGCTCTTATAACTTTAATTATCCCATTTATATTAATCCACATTTTCCTCATAGCTTTTTCCTTCTCTTTCATCTTAAACTTCCTGTTTCTTCTCTGTGTCCTCTGGTGTCTCTCCTGTGCCTTGCTTCATCTTCCTCTGCCCACAAGTCCTGCCTAATCTCTTCCTGTCTAGCCATTGACCATTCAGCTGTTTATTAAATCGATGAGAAGACACCATGACGAAGACACATCATCACAGTTTACAAAAAGACTATTTCACAACTTTTTCCTTTTTGTCTCAATTAAAAAGAAAGGTTTTTAACTCTGACACAGTAAAACTATATATATATGAATAACTACTATCTGGTAGTAATTATATTCACAATGTCCAGTCCATTTGTATTTGGAAAATTCAGAGAAAATACTCAATTATCTATCCTTTCTTGGTGAATCCAAAGTTTTGTACCTAATTCACTTTCTATTCTAACTTGTATTACCAACCCAAAATGAATTCCTTTAGACCTCAAAACATTTTCTTAGAAAAACAATTTACTTCTATTTCTCTCAGCATTATACACTTTATATCTCTTTTGTGAATTCTTTTTCTTCTGAATTTGATAACAAGGAAAACTGTAACTATAGTTCTAGTCTTCAACACCACCAGCGACCCGAGAAGGATATAAAATTACAAGTAAATAGGAAATACAGAGCGAACAATTTCCAAAACTAAAGAAATGACAGAAACATCTGGCTACTTCAACAGTCACCCAATGTTCCTCTGTAATGTTGGGGTATCCATATTCACCTACAGGTCTAGAATATCTGACAGACATTTTTGTAAAGCAGGGATTTTGAAGGACTGTCCTACCTTGCTTGGCCAAGTTCAGCATTTACTCTCTTTTATGTCTTCCTTGTTCAAGTTGGACAGCACAGTATCAGTAGTCAAGGCAAGGGCAGTTTCTTGTCCGGTGGCTAACTTTCGCCACAAAGAAAGCAAACTTCATATGGAGGTTCTTTGATGTCCATCATCTTTTCTTAATTAGATCAGTGCTGCCAAGAACAGACATGTCTTAATGTCTTATGTTACTAAAAATCATAAATGCCATATTATGTAGGTCTTTGAGGTGTTTGAAGACCACCTGCTTATCCCAAACAAATCTGTTTGAATTTCAAAACGTACCTGATATGACTACAAATTTAATTGTTGTAGGTGACTAATTACTACCCTCATTTCTTTCTTATCCTTCATAGTTTGTAATAATAACTTTCCAGGTGTAGAAATTTACATTACATTATTAAATGAGCTGCCTAGGTACAATATCTTAAACACGAGAAGAAACATGTATACATACACAAACACAAACATATATAAAACATATAAAACCCCTTATATAAACATACATAAAAACATATATAAAAACCCTTAACTTTGTATCAATATACAAAAATCTATACCAATGTGAAATATCTAAAACTAGTGGTTGTTTAAAAGTAGACTCAATAATCCACCCTTTTATCCATCATTTCTATGCCAAATCACCATTTTTTCCCTTCAGAAAAATATCCCCGAATCCAATCTCCTTTGTTTAGTTTTCTCCCTGATCATGACCAGTAACAATTTGTAACTAACCTCCCTAAATGATGACAAACATTCAAAACACATTGAAAACCAAAAACCCACCCCACCTCTTGGGAATGTGAGCGTTGTGTTCTCTAGACTGCTTCCTGTTGTCTGTAAGCAATGACATCTTTAGGGAGCCTGGGAAAATTGAGATAATGGTCACATACTGGGAAAACTAGCCATAAAATTTGTTGTCCAGTCTCTGTGCAATGGGAAAGCACAAGGCTTATCTGCATGCAGTCCTATGAGGCTGGACCATCTCAGCCAGCAGCCTTGAAGCTGTTCTGGATGCAGAACTATGAGGAAACCACAACAGAGGTAGTCTGAGAGACTGGATCACCTGGGCCTCCCCTTTTCATTGGTATCTTGTCCCCTTGTCCTGAAAATACACAAGCTTTCAAAGGTAACATGCATATCTGCATTAACACAAGTATGAACTGTGTATTGTACAAAAGCCAGCCAAAGATAACTTTTTTGTTTGATGTTTGAGCAGGCAAAATATGTCACCTGTCTTGTAGATTTTTTAGGTTTATTTCTTTATGTCTGTAGCCAGGATTTTTAGGGGTCTCTCTGATCAAACCTGATCTCTATCAGCCTTGAAAAAATCCACAGCCTTACACATATTTTTACTTCCAGTTTGAAGTCAAGACATTCCTGAAGTCTCTAGACTGGTTTAATTCAGCAGCTCCTTTTACCGTCCTATGTCTCTCAGTAGCTGTCATTCGCTCATCAGCAATCAAAAAATTTAAAGTCAACAAGACACCATGCAGAATCCATACTCTCTGCGTAGTTTCTATTTTATTGTGGTTTATCCTTTTTATATTATTTTATTCTCTTTTTAAATACTTAATTTTATTATTTATAAACTATTTATTTTTATGACCATCTATACCAATTTTCTTTTCATTTTAAGCCTATACATATTTTCTTTAAACACACTGTAACCTTGCCAAAGACACATCCTCACTGTGTACAAAAAGATTACTCCACAAAACTTTCTTATGTGAAGGATGACTGGATGCCAAGCTGCTCGGCGTTTTTGGTTCACTATTAAATGGGAGACAACAGTGATCATATCCCAAGGCATTTGGTAGTGACGACAGGACAGTCTCCAGAGAAGCTAATATTTGTATCTCACACCATATCTTTCTAAAGGTTAATATTATAGCTGGATTGTGTTACCTCAATTGGCAAATTTAGTGTCGCAATCTTGGCTCTTCAGTACTACATAATGAGACTGTCTTTAAAGATAACACCTCCAGATAGCTGATTTGGTTAAAATAGAGCCCCATGGATGGTTGTGATTTGTATAATTAATGCCTTATTAAGTAGAGGCAATTAGGACAAGACATAGAGAGGAAAGACCATGTAAACATCCAGGAAGAAAGAGGAAATACAAAAGTCAAGAAGAAATTGTAAGAGAAACTAACCTTGCTGACCCTGGTTGATGGTTTCTGAACTGTACGACAAGAACATTACTTTTGTGTATGTTTCTTTGTTATAGAAACCTATACAGGTAGGTAGGGATACTATAAAAATGCCATGGGCTCAGTATCTGAAGCAAGAGAAATCTCAAAGGTCTGGAAACTGAAAGTGCAAATTAAAGGCTTCTAAGACCTTCCACATTTTGCAGGTAGACATCTTCACTTGGCTCTGCTGTCTCTTCCTCTTCTTGATACCATTCACACTGTGTTCAAACATTGTCTCTACAGGCCCTGCTCTAACTCAGCCATCTTTTTAGAAGTACCATTTCCAAATCTGGGTGCTCACTCTATATGGGCAGTAAAACTCCAATGTGTGGCTTACAGGAGGATTTATCTCCATGTGTAGAACATTCTTAGCAAGCCAATTCAGTTTCTGCGAAATGCAGATTATTTAAATTAAGAACTAGTGGATTTAGAAACAGTCAGCAGAGGGAAAGAGGGGCAGCCTATGATTCATTCACCTTTTTGTCATAATGACAAAAGTTCCAAGACCTTAATACAATCACCTACAGATGCATTCAGTATCCTAGAAATATTTCACTAAGGTCCAATGAGTCTGGGGTGAAGGTTGAGGATGCTTGAGAGACTGGGAAAGGTATCTGCTAGATAGTGAATTGAGAATTCAGGTTCTGAGGACCTAGCTAGCTGAATGGTGATGTAAGCATAATTCACCTAGGCAGAGGGCATGTCTGACCATAGAGATGCTTCTGCAAAACTCATTGTAATGTTTATTAAAATTAGAGATACTCAGTATTGTTCTTTAACTTTCAACTTCCTGTTTTGAGGTGTGATATGAGTGTTTTTTTTAAAAATAATATTTCATGTGATTTTGCTGTATGGCATAGATTTAGGTGGGAAACAAATGGATCTTACTTTGGAGGAACCCAGCCCTCCAATAGGCAAAGGAAGTGCAGCGTACGTGGTTCTAAGTGTGCACTGAAGAACAAGCTATATACAGGGATCAGAGTAAAAGATGGAGATGCTCCACCTATGGAGGTGCTCCCCCTAGGGAGAAGCTCCACCTATGGAGGTACTCCTCCTAGGGAGGTGCTCCCCCTAGGGAGGTGCTCCACATCATTTGTATGCTTGCTCTCATGCATTTGCCACTTACAGTTGTCTATGGACTCATCTCTATTCCACTGCACTGCAAGGGCATAGGTGAGGAAGAAGCAAGCCAATGGCTACGTGGGCAGTGATTGGCATGGACCCATTCTGCATCAGAGGTCACCACTGTGTCAAACCAGAAACACTCTTGTCCTGATACAGAAATAACCACCAGGAAGTGTCCAAACAAAAGGAGAACAGTGATAGTCTCTGGAGAAGGAGAACAAATAATGACTTTCCTGGAAAATGCACAAAATTCTCGGACACTGAGGGAATTTTGAATTTACCTCTCAGACCTAAACTTCATAGACGTACAATATTCACTGCATTTGATATATACAGAGCCTGACATTGTCCTGCCTTACACGTTTATGGAGAAGGTTAAATGAGATAATGTCCATCCACGGTGCTTGTTTTCTAGCCTGGCGTGTGATGAGTGCTGGGGGATGGATAACATCCTTCACTGTGATGACAATGGTCAGTCCAAAGCAAGTTGGGGTTAAAAGAAGAACACTAGGCTCAGCAAGAGGAACCTAAACTCCACTTACAAACAGAGGTAGGTCCATGTCTGTCACAGAGCTCTGTGGGACACAATGTAAGTGGGTCACACAGCATCTGCCACTGAAGACATGATCAGCAAACTCAGTGGGTGGGGACTGTAATGGCCAGGGCCAATATTTGGTTAAAGCTTCAAGCAATGAGCTCTCATGTTGGTCAGCATCACCTGAAACAGTTTGGAGTCCAGCTTGGTGTAGAAGGTTCTTCTATCTATGTGTTGCTTTCATTGGTTAATTAACAAAAAACAACAACAACAAAAAAAAAACCTGCTTGGCCTGATAGGTCAGAACATGGGTAGGCAGGGTAGACAGAACTGAATTCTGGGAGGAAGAATGCAGGGTCAGAGATTGCCGCCATGGAGTTAGATGCCAGGTCAGACATGCTGAATCTTTCATGGTGACATACAGATTATTAAAAATGGGTTGAATCAAGATGTGAGAGTTAGCCAAGAGCAGGCTAGATATGATGGCCAGGCAATGATTTAATTAATACAATTTCCATGTGGTTATTGTGGGAGTTAAGTTAGCCGGATGGCGGGACACAGCCCGCCGCTCTCCTCACTATATAGCTGAGAAGTAGAGCAGATCCAGTCAGGGCGACGTCAGGAAAATCTGGTTTCAGAAATTTTCTCATCAGCTTCTTTCAACAGCCTCAGGAAAGAAATAGAATTGAGCCTTGAACCCCATATTTGCCGCTTGCCACTATGAAAACTGATATACCACTTCACCCAAAACAAGTTTGAGGATGAGGGATATGGTTTTCCAAGAGGCTTTGTTCTTCTTATGAGTTGGAAATCACCTTTCTTGAGTATTTTGGTGGATTACCTGCACTTCATTACATTATTCACACCAATGTCACCTTCATATCTAAAATATAACATTTCCATTCTCCTATCCTTTTTTGTAGATTTATCATTATCCTAATACCTGGCTTCATGTTACAGATTGATTAGTTATCTGTAAGATTCATGAAAATGGGGATGCTTTTGTATTGAAAACATCATCCTCAGTGACCTACTGAATGAAAACTAAAGAGTTGGGGCACGAAAGCCCTTGGTCTCGAGGTCTTCCTATCTCCAGAACTTCTCATGGGTTATGGAAAGTCTCCAGTGTCTTCCTTAAAGAGATGAGGGCAGCATGTTGTGTGTCTCACAAGGGCTCCCCTTTTGTCTGGATACTTTCATTTTTAAAAAGTTGTATTACTTCTACATGTTAGTTTACCTTTCTATATACCATGTTATAAACATTTTCCTGTAGCAATAAGTAATATTTAAAGTACTTATATATAAAGGCCAGAGGACAGCCTTGGGTGTCTTCCTTGGGTAACATCTAACTTTTTTTTATTTGACTGATTAGTCTAGACTTATTAGCAGCAAGCCCTTAGCATCCACCCAAAATTTTCCCCAAGAACCCTATATATAAGTTACAGATGCATTCTGGACCTGAAGGTTGGATATGACGAGATATGATGAGGAGAATACAGGGGCTGAGATGACACACAGTATGTGCATCCTGACACAAATCTGGAGGTAAATCCAACATATGAATATATTCCTTTCATTATGTTAAAGTTAAAATATTTTTTCCTTTGATAAAACTGCACATTCTCAGACCAGTTTTCACATTCTTCTAATGAGTATATACTTCTCATTATCATAATATTATAACCTAATAGCACATTTTCATTAGTATATTATTATATTCTATTATTATGGCAATTTTATATACTGTTATAATATTGTAATCGATTTTTCTATTTGCATTCGCATATTTTCAGATAAGGTATCATATAATATTCTATTTATGTTCTACTCACAGATTATTAGCATTTTCTACTAGTTCCAAACAAATTCAAGTCATTTTACTAAGAAATAAATTTTTATAATTTTTATATGAAACTTTTTACATCTATATATCAAGGGAGTTACTATTAAAAATAGCATTCTTCAAAACAACATAGTGAATATTTTTTATGTCCACTTTTACAATTCATATGGAAAATTGTTACTACAGAGCTTCCTAAAATCTAAACATATATGTACAGAGTTACCCAAAAAAGGGGTAACAATGCCCCTACTAGAAATTGCAGATGAATAAATAAAAAGTCCAGTTCCAGGGATGGGAGCACCTTTTAGGGCCTCTGGCAAGTGAGGCCCCATAGATTCTCAATCATTACAGCTATTGCCAATGCTGTTGGCTAACCTCCAGAAATTGATTGACAGACTCTATAGAATACATTTGATACCTGAGTCGTAGAACACAGAGAAGCTTCATTCTTCCTATCTGGCTTTCCTAGTGTTTTAAGGTGCTGTATGGACCCTGGAAGCTACAATTTACGGTGTTCCTGACAACATAAGTGCCTTGGTATAATAGTAACAAAGATATCTTGAGAGTAACCAATTAGTTTCTGATTCAGTTTAAATCCCATGTCACAAGTTGAAACCCACAACTGGCATTGATATCGGATCCAAGAACCTTCTAGACAGGTCATAGGTTCAAATGGGGAACCGTCTACTATTATTCTGCTAAATTGGCATGGTATTAAGCTGACTCCTAATGACTTACAGTCATACCTATAACCAGTGCATCGCTCGAACATCAGCAAAAAAGCTTCTTTTTGCAGTTGATGCTGATTAACAGAGACCCACAAGTAGTCAAGATGAAGAGAACAAAAGATTCCAGAAGCTAACCCCTACATAGGATGTCTGTATCCTACCTTTTTGTCCAAAGTTTAGGGATGACTGAGGAAGAGGAGACAGAAAGATCATAAGAGTCAGAGGTGGTGGATGACTACCAGTACTCAGCAAGGCAGGGATTCATGTGACCTCACAGAAGTTGAAAGCATGCATAAATCCTGCACAAACTCAAGCCAGGCAAAACCATAGTATGGAGAGTGGAGATAAGCATAAAGTCTTCTCCTTCAGTGAGGAACTATTGACAAGTAGCTGGAGAAAAGGGAGAGTCAGCTTTCTTCAGGAGTGGGGACATCGATCATGCTGTGGTGGAAGGCCATACCTAGAAGTATATGAGCAACACCAACTGTACCTGATGTTGCTTTTAAAGAGGATACAAAGTTGGGTGGGTACAGAAGGGGAGTTCTTGGAAAAGTGGGAGATGAGTCCAAATACATCATATCAAATTCTCATAGAACTAATAAAATTAATAAAAAATGAAATACTCAGCAAATATCTAGCAATTTTCAGAGATCCTGAACACTTTGGGCCCATAGCTATAGCTATATTTATGTTCTATAGCTATAGGTACTATTTATGTTCTATAGATTTCTAATGTTGGGGGAATTCTTTCCCTCTCTGACTTGTCTGCTAATCATTAAGCTGGACGTGTTTGCTCCAAACTTATGGGTGCCATGTGGATTAAATAAGGTGGTAAAAGCTGAGCTCCCTGGGTGGTTGATAGCACACCAGGTGTTGAACACATATTGTAAGACTTACTGTTAATTTAAAAGAAATTGTAGAACAGCAGTAGACACTTGCGGTCATCCCAGACCATGAAAAACATTCCTCTTCCACATGACAGCTGTGCAGCTGGTACAATTAGCCTATAAATCTTTTGAAGTGGGTCGGTGAGGCTATGGGACAGCAAATAACAGCTTGCTCTGGGATACTGTGGCATTGGCTTTTTGTTTACCTCTGCCTCACACTCCCTATCATCCACATTCAAGTACCTATTTCATGAAATCAGTTTAATTTCTCATGGAAGTAAAAATGTCCATGATGCTTGCCATTAAGTATGATTTGGCTACTGGGTATGATTAAGAATCATAAGGATAAAGACACACTATCTGCCTCCTTAGCACCTCCATCCTCTTTACTCATACTCTGGGATACTCTAGCATTCAATGTTAGCTGTATATGCTGATTCCTTGTGTTGTGTTGATTGTAGAAAGTGGCTATAGGATAGCTCTATATGATGATGCTAAAGACAGCCAAGAAGGACTCTCTCTCTCTCTCTCTCTCTCTCTCTCTCTCTCTCTCTCTCTCTCTGATTTTAAGACTGATGTGACAGTTCCACAGGATGGCTTTGTACCCTGTTATAGAAGACAATTAAATAGCAGATGGGATTACAAAAGAGAAGTGAGGAGGGAGACTTACGTTTTGAAGGAAGTTAAGGGGAAATAAAAGTGGCATTAAAGTGAACGGTTGAGGAAATGAGAGTAGGCTGAAAGAAATAGAGATCAGCAGAGGGCTGGGCAGAATTTCTAGAGGACCAGCAGGGGAAGAAAAAAGAAACAAGTCAAAGGGAAAGGGGATGGAATAAAAGGTCTTATATTATTCAACTTTTTCCCAAAACCAAATCATAGTGGAAATGTCTCCAGATGTCACTTACCAACAATGCATTCTGTGACTGAGTCATTATGCAGAGACGAGCGAGGGGCTGAAGGACAGAATTAATATAGTAAGTAATTCTGTCCCTTTGGCAATGTCTTTCTGCATGAAATAGTGATTTTATGTCTTGGTTCTCTCCAGCCTGCACAGTCACCATAATAAACAGTCCCACAGCGACCAACTGTTTATGTTTCAGGGCACCAGCATCTGCATAATGGATCGCCTTTGAATCATTTTTAGCAAAGGCATATAAGGACCACCTAGGAAAGCTAGAGGAGGCTTTTTTTTTTCCTGGCAGGAATAATTGCTGCTGATACCTTTGGCTATAGCAGGTGGAGTTCAGAGTTTGAAATCAGATCATGGGTGAAGCCCACACAGGGATGTTTACTGTCTATTTTTTTTGGATGATTTTTGTGGGTCTTTCCATACCTGGCTCACACATGAGAGGACATGGCAGAGTCAATGCATAATGGTTGACCAGGAAAGCATCCAAATCTTTCCATCCTCAGAAAGCTACTTGGAAAATTACAGCCTACAAATACAAATGAAGCAATGAAAGAAGACTCTTTGGTTATTATATTTCTAGTTGGATACTTATTTTATTTATACCATAATAATTTCATCCATCCCTGTTCCAATCACAGTGTTGTAGGGCTAAGAAGGTGAGTCTTGGGTTAGAGAGCTTGCTCAATGGTTAAATGGTTAAGTGTTTATTCTTCTATAGAGGATCAGAGTTTGGATCCCAGTACTCACATCAGGTTGTTTACAAATTCCTGTAATTCCAGCTCCAAGGGATCAAGACTAACTTCTGTATTCTGTGAGTACTATTACAGACACATGCACACAAACACATAAGTAAAATAAAATAAATCTTTAAAATAATTAAAAGTAAAAAATGAAAAAGATGAGCAGATCATAAACCCTGTCTTGGGTCATCAAGACTGAACCCCTTTGTGCATCTACTAACTGCTGATAATAAACCAGAAATGATATTTCTGAGCTTTCTTTATTCTGTTACAAAAAAAAAACCACACTGGTTACTATTGTGACCTTTTTATAGATTAAATATTTAACCTCAAAATCCTGGCCAAACAGACTCCCGAAAATAATCACACAGAAACTTTATTATTTAAATCGTTGCTTGGCTAATCACTTAAGCATATTGCTAGCAAGCTTTTATATTTTTGGTTAACCTGTTCCTATTATTTTACATTTTTCTATGAGGCTTGTGGCCTACCAACAAGATTCCAGCTGGCGGATCACATAGTTCCCCTCTGGTGACTCCAGGGCATCTCCCTGACTCCACCTCCTTTTCCCCAGCATTCATTTTGTTTTTTTTCTAGCCTAGCTCTATTCTTCCCTATCACAGGCCAAAACAGCTTCTTCATTCATTAGCCAATAAAAGCAACACATGGACAGAAGGACTTCCTACACCACCCCAAGGTTTACAGCATGACTTAACAAAATGATGATCATTTTTGAGTCTTGAAAAATTAAGTGGACTTTGCCTCAGAGGTCTGGCTTTCTAAGTGAAGGGAATGGTCTCTTTGGAGACCTACTGGCTTCGCTTTTTCCAGGTGTATATGGTTAGGAGACACAAAGTACTTCATAGCCGAAGCAAAAGAGTTCCTCAGAGAAATGGCATGCAATGAGGTGGGAAGGTCTAATGAAACCAGCTTTGGGGGATGTCATTGCCTTTCCAGAGAGCTTACACTCTGTCCTTGGAGATACTTAATGGCTCTTAGAGAGCCCCTGAAGCACTTTATGAGAGAGCTAATGTTATCAGATTGGAATTTTTCGAAAGAACATGTCTATCATCAATTTATAATGATAATATATTGAAAATATATCAATAATATATTGATAATAATGAAAATAACCAATATATAAATGGTTAGGACCTGGTGGCAGAAGACCAATGTTGGGTTGTGGCAAAGGTGTAGTTGTGAAATGAAAGCCTTAGCCTTAGCAATGGGGTTAGAGAAGAGAAAGCAAGTTGATAAGAGATTCTCAAGGGAGCATCTGTATGTGTGAGCCTGGACAATAGCAGAAGGAGGAGATGGTACAGGAAGAGAGTATGGGAGAATTCCAGACTAGCTAAGGAGCTAACTTGATAATCTGGTAATGTCATCCACACACCCCCTGCTGATATAGAGACAAGCAAGTCTTATTTGACACCTGCATATAGCTAACCAAATATACCAGATTTTTTGGTTTAAAAAGTCCAGCAGAAGCCTCTTATTGTTCCTCTATAAATATCCCTTTGGTCCAGAGATTAACTATGTCAGCCAGAGGTCCACAGCAGGGGCTGAAAGTGCAGTCCAGCCATCTGGGCTCTTTGACTCACTAAGACCCTCTGTAGACATAAGTGGCTATGCCATGCCCTGCTTTTCATTTCTCTGATCTTCTATTTCTCAGGGAACTCATGTCAGGCTGATGTCAAAATTTTAGAATCCTTGAGATGCATGCAGAGCGTGCAACATAGCTGATATCTTCTCCTATTGTGCCTGTGTTTGACCCTTTCTGCACCACCACTGGCAGATCCTTCATTTAGCCAGAATATCCATGCCAAGTATGATCCAGCCTTGCATGCTGTACAGGGGAGATAGCAATGAGCAAAGGAAGGATACCAGCGTCTGGCCTCGCCACCGTTCGCTCACAGCCTGTGTGTGCCACAACTCATCATTCATTTCTTCACTGTACATACTGTACATATCTATCAACTAAAGTATGAGCATTTAATTTATGTCCATTATATTTAATGATGAAATTAGACTAGTGAGTATTTCTGATATTTAGCATTTCTTTGTTTCAGACTCTCTGATATATTCTCCCTTAGTTCTTTACAAAATAGATAATAAATCCTTGTAAATTGGAGTTTCCGGTGAGCATTAGGACTTATTTTGTCTCCTTAAGTACATGTTTTCATGGCAGGCTGGATTAGGGATAAATCTGATAGCTATGAGTTACCTATGTGCAATGGAAATAAATGGCACAAAGGATTAGCAAAGAGACGTGAGTGCTCTCAGAAATGGATGCTTCCCTTTTCACAGCTAGGGGTGGGTCCCTGAACAAATGACAAAGTGAAACCTGATGAATGGGGTAAGAGGTTTAAATAAAAGGCTGGCAGGTGGGGCAGAGTTTCCTAGAACATGTTTGGATTCCCAGATACCTGAGAAATCTTTGGTAGCACACACCTTTAATCCTAGCACTATGGAGGCAGAGGCAGGCAGATCTCTTTGAATTCGAGGCCAGCCTGGTCTACAGAATGAGTTCCAGGACAGCCATGGCTGTTACACAGAGAAACCCTATCTCAAAATATCAAAAGAAGAAGAAGAAGGAAAAGAAAGAGGAGAAGGAGAAGGAGAAGGAGAAGGAGAAGGAGAAGAAGAAGAACAAGAAGAAGAAGAGGAAGAGGAAGAGGAAGAGGAAGAGGAAGAGGAGGAGGGGGAGGAGGAGAAAAAGGAAAAGAGAAAGAAAGGAAGGAAAGAAAGAAAGAAGGAAGGAAGGAAAGAAGGAAGGAAGGAAGGAAGGAAGAAAGAAAGAAAGGAATTTTCCCTTGGAGGCCTGAAGTATCCCCTGACTGCTTGTGGTTTATTTTAAGGCTTTTTGATAGGACCTGTCAGCTTCCACCCAGGAGACAGGGATAGTGGGGATTAGAATTGTTGAGCCCTGGGTTTGGTGTCAGGCATACACAAGTTAAACCTCTTCATGCCTTGGTAGCCTTCAGACCTCATCAAGTCCTATATCCTTGCAAAGCCTCAATCTTGCCATCCATCCATCGAGAATGAGCACGTGCCCACTTCCTAGTGAACAGCAGGGAGCTGATGTGGCAACAAACCAACAGATCTGGCAAGATGTCAGGCAAGCACTAAGTGTTCAATAACTGATTTTCCCCATTGGTACTGACTTCTGAATACATATCATCACTGAAATTTGGCCTCTTTAAGTCAAATTAACTGCGAATCAACCTGGATAAAAGGAATGAATTTGATGAATGACCTAGTTGCCTCTGTTACTTACTATGGAATGCAAAGCATTGTAGTTCCATAAAAATGTAAACAATACAGAAAGCACAGTGCATCTATGTCTCTCTTCATGAGAAAAGTTTTGAAAAGAAAAGTAGTTAATTGACCAATTCCACCTTTAAGGTTACTCCTTCAGTGAGGTTCCTGAATTTAAAATTTTGAGGGTTTTTTTTGGGGGGGGGGCTCATGGTTTTGGAGCTGTCTGCCCAAGGCTGGTTGGGTGCACTGTTTTGCCTCAGGTGAAGTGGGACATCAAAGGACTGGGAGCATGAAGTGGAAGAAGTTATTCACATTTAACAGTCAAGGAGAAAGCTGTTTGGAGGGAGAGGGAGAAGAAGAAAAGAGGAGGGGTTAGAAAATATGAGAAGAAAGGGAGAAAGGTACAGGAAATATCTTCCAAATCACACGTTTTACAATTGACACCATCTCCCAATAGTCTATCCAAATTTCAACTTGGTCAATGGATTAAACCATTGATCAGGTCAGAGACCTCAAAATCTAATCACTGCTAGAAATGAGCCCCCAAGCACACTAGTCCAGCAGTGTGCTTTGTCTGTCCCACTGATACCTTTCAACCCAATCAAGTGTCAGTCAAGCCAACATACTCCATCTGGCTAGACACTGTGCATTCTTTGCCTAACTTGATGCCTCTGATACTGTTACCAATTCCTTTCTGGAAACATTTTGGTTTTGATTTTTGCCATATTTCTCACTATGTTTCCTGTACTTCTCCTCTCGTATCTTTTGTTGCAATTACTTGACCATCATCTCAGATGACTTCTCATCCTCCTCCTTCCCCATGACAACAGCAGCATCTACGCTCACAGTCTTGACGTCTACTTGCTGGTAATACTGAAATTCATCATTCTAGTTGATTCATGTCCATCCCCTAATTAACATCTTATTGTCACAGTCTCTCAGTACAGCCATGCCCAGTTCCCACATATCCTTATTTCTCAAGTGCTCTGAGTCTCTGTATGCAGTATCCTACTTAGGATTTATCTTTGACCTTATCTCCTTTGCCCATCATCCTCCAAACAAACAGAAAAATTTGCAGCTCTCCCTTCTAACTCCCCCTTCTTTGTAGAGAGCTTTTAAAAATTCAAATTGGGCCATGTCACCCTCTGCTTAAAATCCTTAATACTTTTCAGATTAAGACCCAAATCCTTGGTGTGAGTCATATAATCACAGCAGAGCTGTTCTCCCCAGCCATATGTCATTCTCAGTTTGCTATCTGATCTGTACTCGGGCTGCCCTGTTTCAGACCAGTGACATCACTGAACCACTTTCCCCTTGTATAAGGTTCTCTCTGAGCCTATAATTTTTTTATGTCCCACTGACTACTTTCATCTTTTAAACATCAAGGTAGATGTCACTTTCTCAAACTGCATGAGCCCCCTCATTCTGGACTCTCTTTCTCCTTTAAAAATAATAATTAAATAAGGAAATTAATGAATATCAGGTCCAAATCAATATACTCTGTTAATAAAAAGACCATTCCAGTCGTATTCACCATATCATCAGTTTGTTGGATCGTACCTGATCACTGTGACCAACAAATATTTTTGTTGATAAATAGATAAACATGAGGAATCCCATATTTTACAAAGGTTTTGCTGGTGGAAATGAGGTAAGGAAGTAGAAATCTTATGTAAACCCCAAGTCCTGCATAAACTTTTTGTTTTCATTACTGGAGTCTTGAGACGACAGCTGTAACACCAGACCAACCAGCTATGAAGTCTGAGCTGACAGGAATCGGGCTCTCAATGTGATCAAAGCTGACAAATTGCATCTGACACATGTTTAAAGATGTGCAGCGCTGTCCTGTGCTGTGTGAATCTGGTCACACTGTCTAATATCATAAGCTTCCTCTGTGATAGCCTAGGTCTTTGGCCTCTCCCAACAAATCTACCTGCATCTTCCCTATTCAGAACCCTGTTGGATTCTAACAATGAGGAAAGAGATTTCCCTAGCCTGTCCCCTTCAATCTAGATGTTAAGGCTTTCTTCCACTTACGGTAACAGTCTGCATATTTCTCAAACTATTTCTCAAAATTGCATGTTTCCATTCAATCTATTCCCACTGATAATTACCACAGCCCCCAATTACTGAAACAAAAATAATTTGTACGCACTCTGAAAAGTGCTTGCCTTTTTTACTAATGAATTTTTTTAATTAATTAATTTATTTATTTATTAAGGATTTCTGCCTCCTCCCCACCACTGCCTCTCATTTCCCTCCCCTTCCCCCGATCAAGTCCCCCTCCCTTGTCAGCCCAAAGAGCAATCAGGGTTCCCTGCCCTGTGGGAAGTCCAAGGACCATCCACTTCCATCCAGGTCTAGTAAGGTGAGCATCCAAACTGCCTAGGCTCCCACAAAGCCAGTACGTGCAGTAGGATCAAAAACCCATTGCCATTGTTCTTGAGTTCTCAGTAGTCCTTATTAATCAATTTCTAATGAACTCATAAGGACAGGTCTAGAAGTCAAAACTTCATTGTTAAATGCCTAGCTCAAGTGTAGCCATTTCAAGAGCTACAGAAACAAAAGGAAGATGTCTGATTCAGAGTGTTGACAAACATATAACAATAGACTCGCTAGAAACAAAAGGAATCTGCCTTTGAAGTTTATCTATTCCTCTGGTGTAAATATGTGCATTCTAGCTGGCTTCAAGCATCAAACTGTAATCTGGCAAATACTCTTAGTTCTTACTTTAAAGCATTAGTTCTTGGAGTGCAGGCCTCTGACTAGAAAGAACACAGTATCACCCTGTTAGTGCTATCGACTCCAGGAGCTCACAGCCCAGCCCACATCTACCGTATCCCAAAGCCTTACAGAGCATTCCTGGCACCCTGGCACACTGAAGTATTTACTGAGTCTGAGCCGAATGGAACTGAACAGATGATCATTAGGAGAGCATCAATCCTGAGGCCCATGCTTAAACCCAGAAGCCCCAAGTCTATTTTCTTTTTTGGTTCTTCTTGAGATTATAATATAATTGCAACTTTACTCCCTTCCCCTTTCTCTTCTCAAACACTCTCATATATTTCCCCCTGCCCCCACCCTCCTTCAAACCACGACCTGCGTTTTCATTGTTATCACATGCATATATGCATAATATATACATGTATATTCCTATAAATGACTTGCTCCATCCATATAATGTCACTTGCATATATGTTTTCAGGGCTGAACATTTGGCATTGGGCAACCAATTGATGAGTTATTTTCTGGAGAAGACCACTTCTTCTGCTCCTTGCTCTTCTCAGTTGCCTATAGTTCTTTGTGTAGGGTTGAGGCCTCATTGGCTTTTTCCCATCCACTTTAACATTCGATTAGTGTCATAATTGCTCAATTCACATTTGTCAAGTCATGCTGGTGATAATTTATGGATCTAAATTCTGGCGTTACTAGGAGATACAAGCACACAACAAACTCTGTGACACTCTGGCTTTTACAATATTTCCAGTCCCTCTTCTTCTTCAATGCTCCCTAAGACTTAGGCACTGGGACTGTTTTTAAAGGTGTGTCAACTGAGATTAGGCTTCATATCTCTGTATTTTTATTGGTTGTACTCTTTATCTGTTGCAAAGAAGAGTTTTCTTGATGAAGAGTGAAGACTATACTTACTTGTGGGCGTAAAGGAAAGTGTTCATAGGTTGATGTTAATGGTTATGCTGGTTTAGTACAGTGGAAGTTGTGGGTTTTCCTCCAAGATCCATGAAATCACCAACAATTGGCTAGGCTTCCAGTACCAGGCATGGTTTCCCCCTTTGGTGAGTGAGTTTGTATAATTAAACCCATAGGTGTAATTCCCACCTGCTTCATTCTTAGGGCTGTCATGCCATGTTGGTCATTGGTGAGTTTCCTAGATGCCATGGGTAGAACTATTGGTTGCTTCCCTCCTTTGGAAGCTTGCATGGCACCTTATGATTCAATGAAAGCTATTCCCTAGGGAGGAGGCATTAAAGTCAGTTCCAGTTTATGGGTCTCTGCAACCAGTTTCTGAAGTGCATGGTGTCTTCAACAATAGGAACTTACCTTTCTCTCTGTAATCTCTAGGGGATGGCCAAGGGAAACATCAATAAACTTTCTGTTTTGGGGGAGGGGTGTTACTTTCTTTAGCGGTGCAGCCACATATGAATCGCCCTTCTTCTGATGGATAGCTTCCCACCAAGTTCAGGCAAGCAATAAAAATTCAACTCAATGATCCACACCCAAAAGAGAAGAGATGAAACCAGGAAGTAGACTCTTTGAGAAGAGGGGTGCCAGTGGAGATGCAAAAGAATGAGAGAGGATATTGGTGGATAAAAATGACTAATGCTTCTTATATAAATATATGAGACTGTCAAGCAGGGAAAAATGGAGAAAAGAGATTTAATAATCTTTTTCTTATTGTCCCATGGCAGTCTGGATTTATTTTTGCATGGGCATCAGTAGACCCTCTGTTCACTTTCCTCCACTCAAGTATCCAATGGCTTCTCACTACTTCTTCAATGAAAAAGCATTCCTTGATTGGTTTGTATTTGCATGTTAGCCAAAAATTGACTGAGTGAGCACATATGTATTATATTTTCTGTCTGTTTCCAGGGATTATTATTTTACTTGCATTTTCTTATCTTTTAATACTTCACTATTTTTAGTATTTTTGGTAACATAGCTTCATAGTCATCACATCAAATAGTCTTGTAATACTTTTTGAAATGTTTAGGTATTTTATTTCCTTCACATGAATTTTAAAAGTAACTGATTCTGCAAAATGACTTTGCTGAGATTTTCACCGGATTTTTGTTAATTATATCATACTCAAGGAGAAATGAAATTCTGAGACTTAGTATCTATGCACATGGTATGTCTTCCCATTTATTCATATAGTTTTTTTCTATTCTACTAACGTGGTAAATGAAATTAATAGATTTGAATTGTAAAGTCAACCTTCTCTTCCTGAAATAAGGTCTACTTAGTCAGGAACTATACTCTTTAGATAAGGCCCTAGCATTAACTTTGTTATATTTTGGTGTTTTGTAATTTCATTATCATGTGTTTTCATATCCTAACATCTTAGTGATTAAGAATTTATACATAAATTTTGATCAAGTTCACCTGCCTTTCAGTGTGATTATTTCAGATCTGGGTGGCTGGAAAACAAATGAGCAGCCTCTGCCAACAGATTGCTATGCCAATGTGGGACTGAATACATTCATGCAAAGCCTGAGAGAGCTTGGAAAGGAATTCTAGACACACAAAAAAACAAAGTTTAGCTGCATTTTTATTTTGGATGGGCTCTGTTTGTTGGAGGCAAACAGGGATGCCATGTCTCCTTTAAGAGAAGTCTTCCTGATTCAGCAGTAGCAAAAAAAAAATGACCAGTTTTGGAATGGAAGACTCTTGGTTCATGCTAGTTGCATGAGTAGTTCACACTTCTGCCATGTTGGACTGGGAAGAGCCAAAAGGCAGTGCTGCAGAGTTGGTTCTAGCCATGTTCATGTAGCATTTAAAAGAAAAGAAAGCACTCCTAGTAATATATATATATATATATATATATATATATATATATATTTACAGATATGCACACAATAAAGACAAATCCAGATGGAAAAGGCCCCTAAATTGGGCACAATGTTGGATAACTGTGTATGTGCTTGATAGAGAGAAGAAAAGGGTATAGAAAAAATAAAAGTCTTTAAAGAGACAGAGTACAGACAGTCATAGATTAAAGTAGTAAAGAAAAGAAATATTAAACTTGTAGAAAAAGTAATAGAGTAAGAAAAATAAGTCAAGTAAAGATGACATATACAGAGTGTGGATTCTGTATATTATTGTGGTTTTTAAAAATTCTTTGACTGTGAATGAGTTAAGAACAGAGAGACATTTTATTGTACGTGATGCTAAGCTAAACCAACATATATACTTTAAAGGTATCTTGACTTCAAAATTTGGAATTAAGAATTTGTTGTTTTGTAAAAGAGGTTCTGCTTTTGTTTCCACAGAGGATGAGAACCTGTGGATTCATTACTGACTGATGTGGTTTGATGAATCAAGACCCCCTGAAAGGTCTCCATGAATGCCAAAATTACTTTACCCAACAAAAAGCAGGAAGCAGTTTGGAGAGAACTATATCCAAATTCCCTAAATGATTGTTTATAAAAATTTGTTTATGTTTAAAGGGGAATATGCTATAGAGATGAATACTTTGGTATGGATCTTGGTCTATATATATATATAGAGAGAGAGTAGGCAGAGTCAAAGAGAAGCCATGTAACCACTACAGGAGACAAACACTGAATGCCAGATAGAACCTTACTGGTAGGCCACAACCATGTGGCAATGTATAGATTAATAGAAATGGCTTAATTTAAGATGTAGGAGCTATCTAGGAATACATTAGAGTCATTGGTGAAGTAGTGTTGCAATTAATATAGCTTCGGTGTGATTATTTTGGATCTGGGTAGTCGGGAATCAAATGAGCAGCCTCCTACACAACATGAGTGCCATTCTCATAAGGAAGACCCACCCAAATTCTCTAACACCCCTACTAGTCTTTTTTCCTGCTCTTTCTCTAGAATCATGCACTTGTTCTTTGGAGCATCTACTATCATTGCTTAATTGCTTAATTTTTTGAATCAATTTAAACAAAATTGGAAATTTTATACATCTATTATATTTACATTTCTAAGCTCCATATGCCACCAACTGCCCATATGCTTTTCTTATTCTCTTTTGAACTTATGACCTCTCTTTCATAATGTGTGTGTGTGTATGTGTATAACATACTTAGTACACATAGTATTTTTCCTATGTACACATTTACAGATGAACTTTGGTATTAATAGCCTGTCAGGGAGCTCATTCTTGGAGAAAACTGATTTTGTCTCCCTTAGCATTGATTGCCTGTCACACTTCACGCTGCGCTGGGGCTCTGTGAAATTTTTCTCATACATGTTGGTATGTGAATTGGTTTGTCATTATGCAGGTCTTGTTTAACCATCCATATTGTTAGAATTTCCTGGGTGCAGCTTTCCTGTCATGCCTAGAAGACACTATTTCTCAGAAGGTGCCCTTTTCCTCTGGATTATCATATTTCCATCCTCTATTCCATTATTTCTGCTGATCTCTAGATGTAGGGGTATTATTGTAGATATATCAATTGAGGCTCAGCACTCCACGGTCACTTATTCTCTGTCTTTTAAACAGTTGTGGATTTCTGTAATAGTTTCCATCTGTTGCAAGATTGCTGCAAGAAGATGAGGGGTGAGGATATGCTTACCTGTGGGTATAAGGGCTGGTATTTAGAATACAAATGGAAATTACATCGGCTTAGGAAAATTACAGTAGTGAGGTTTCCTCTATGAGCTATGACCTCCCCAACAACAGATAATTGGTTAGGTTTGCAATACCAGGCATGAATTTCCTCCTGTGGAGTGGGTCTTTGGTCCAATTAGATAGCTGTTGGTTAGCTCTAAGATAAAAATTCTACTGCTGTACCATTAGGGCAACCTTATCAGGCTAGTTATTATTGTGGTTTATAGAACTTAATGCTGAGTAAAAATAATGATTGTTTTTCTCTGTTGGCAATGTTTATAGCACCTTTGGATACTGAGAGGCAGCCCTCAGGGCAGAGACTTCCAGTTCAGTTCCAGGTCCATTTCTCCAAGTCCTGTGTCCAAGGCATGTACTGTTGCTAGACATAGGTAGGGTCTTACCTTAAAGTTCTGGGGAGCAAACAAGGGCAATGACAACAGCCTGTAATATTTTTGAAAATTTCCTGGATTCCTCTGACTAACCAACAACTCAGAGAAATTTCTTCCTATTCCCATTCCTGGGGTTTTTGTTAGATATATAGGCGGTGGCTCTTGGAAGGAGCATTATCATCCCATGTGCTGTAACTTCATTTAATACATGAATGTGTGTGTGTGTGTGTGTGTGTCTGTGTGTGTGTGTGTGAGCACGCATGCACGTGCATGGACGTGTGTATGTATTTAAAAGTAAACGTATAGAATAATATGCTTCCTTATGGATTTTTCAAATACCCTCAGTGTTATTTCCTTCCCCTTCCTCCTCTCTCTGCATTACTCTCCCCTTACCTCTCCAGCCAAAGCCCTCCCACATGTTTCCCCTTCCCCACTTTGTAGCGCTTGTGTCCAGCTATCCCCAGTTTTTCTTTCTTTCCATAACCTCAAAAACCTGGAATTCACTTGATAACTTGTCCCACTTATATATTTGCTAAATCCACTGGGAATATGGAGAAAAGCAAGCAATATATTCTGCCCAGAAGGCATTTGTGCTTTAATGAACGAGATAAATGTACAAAAGCATAATTACAGTCTAACAGTGCTGTGATACAGAGGGAAGCAGTAACATCCAGGCCTGGCTGCTGAGAGCATGGGAGAAGAGATTGAATTTTAGACATCTCATCAAGATAGATGTAGATAAAATAGAACAGTTCATAATGAAAAACAGGTTTCTCCAAGTTTTGCCTCTAATTTTAATTGTTAATTTTCTCAGTTTCCTTAATAATTATTTTGTATTTAATGGCAATACTCAAATTTTTATGTTTTTTTTTTATGTGTCTGCTTTATGTGCTGCACTGGCTTCCTACTGTGGTAAGTGCTGAGTTAGCATGCCTGCCCCATCCACAGTAAAAATGTTCTGTCTCCTTTCCTGTCTCCCAGTCAGGTATGTTACTCTTTTTGAATATTCACCTAATCTCTGCAACACATCCAAATAGAACACCCAAGCTCCTTTGCTAGTTAGGCAAGATATTGCCATTTGTTTGAGCTTGGAATAGTTTTTTTTTTCTTTCAGGAGGGCAGAGACAAGTGAACAAGTGGAGTGATGGAAACAGACCACGCTGGTGAACACAAATCTCATGGGATGGTACAGAGGAGAGGTGTGTATTGGACCTAAAGCATGGTAGCATCCACACCAGCGTCTAGTACCTAAACTACATTGGAAAATTGTCCTGAGCACTATACAGGGTGCTGAGCACAGATAGCCTAGGTCAGAGACCACTTAGGAGTTAGATCAGGCTTCAACAATGCCCTCTTCACAAAAGTAACCCAACATTGACACAGGAGCAAACACAAGGAACCCAAAAAGCATGTTACACTGAGAAGTACTTTTCCAATCTGAAGAGCAATAATTTTAAAAAATCGGCCTTTTAAGCTGCTTTCATATTTTAGAAGCCAGATAGAAAAAGGCATTTTTCAATTAACTCCTGTCTGATGCAAATTTGTATATGGAAAGGCTACATGAAAAGAATAATTTGTCAATCTTCAGCCTGAAACTTTAATTAAAAGCCTGGTATTGCTAAAATGGAAACGTTTCTGAGGTACAGGTTGTTGCATATGAGATTAAATTCAAACCAATATACATCAGAGCACTTGCTAAGAATGTGTCAGTCTTCTAGGAACCCACATGCTGCAGGATGCAAGGATACCTCCTAAAACCAGCTCTGTGGAATAGCAATGATGATCACTCACTGTAATCGATATAGGATGTAATGCTTATGTTACTTGTCCAGTGCCATGTTACTGTCTACATATGTGCCACTTACTGTGTGTATACCTTGCCCTCTGCCAATTATTCTATCAACACGATCTCAACTCATCCTGAAAATAACCCTTGCAGACAGGCTTTACGTCATCACTTTCTAGATAAACCAATCTTGATGAACTAACCTGGACTATTATCAAGTCCCCACACCTATTGAGCAGTGAAGTGAGTGTTTTACGCTTATCTTTCCCCAGCCCTACAGTTCATCTTTGCAGACATGAAACCAAAAGGGAATTTCTAGTCACAATTATGAATGTACGGCAACTGTGATCACCTGGAGGACAAGTGGCAAATATGGAGAGAAACTTTTGTGAAGATTAGGAAGAGGTCATAGGAATGGTCTGGCAGTGAAGAGTCACCTCTCTGTGTAACCCTGATTCCTGGTGCAAAGAATTGCTAGTGACTGGTCCATCCGTGCTGGAAGCCGTGGGCCAATGCTGGAAGCCGGGGACCTGCACATTCTGGAAAAGAAGAAAGTTGCTACAATTGGGTTTTTTCTAAATTTATCATCCCATCATAACTGGGGATGCTGTGATGGGCAAACCCACACCTAAAATCATGCTTTAGAATGAGTAGATACACCAGAGAAGAAGATTAATAACCCACCAGCCCAGGATCCATCTACTCTAGGAGGAGGGCCTCTTCCCTGACACAATCATAGGATAGCTGTGCTTCTCAGAGTGAGAAGAAACTTCAGAAACTCTCCAACCCAGTCTTCCTTTCACTCCTGGGAAAACTGTCTCCACATCATCTCTGACAAAAGGCCAAATAGTCCCCAGGAACTTTGCTGAGTAGGCGGGAGACCTCTTGCTTCCTTCTAATTGCAACTCCTGGGCCTTCCTTTCTATTTTCTCAAAGCACAGAGAAAACTGTTCATATAGTCAATGGTATTTCCTGTGTTCTATGTACCAGCAGATACAACAGGATAAAAGAACCACAGATAGCTGGAGAAAAATACCCCAAAGTCCTGAGTCATGGAGCAGCCTTCCCACTTCTTCAAGAATTGGAGACTGGATAAGAAATTGTTCAAAGAATAGGGGAATACTCAATGCTACTAGATAAGATATTCTTTCAGAACGGTGTATGGCTGTCTAGACTGAATTATTTTGTTTCCTATGAGATCTTTTCCTCAAGTTGGTGGAGGACACAGTGAAAAGACACAGGAGCCGGTGTTAAGGCTTCACGTCCAGCCAAAACAAAGAAATTTCATCATGAGAGTAAAATATTGATAGACCATTATTCTAGTCCCTCACATGAAATAAAAATCAATGAATCCATTCTGTTCTGAGCTGATAGATATATGGAGTAGCTTCTTTATAGAGGAACTGCAGTAGTGAAAGAAATCCTGGAGTAAGAACATTTTCGTGAAGGGTGTATGTAATTAGTGGGTATTAAAAACACACGATTTACTTTCTTTCCCTGATACTTAACCAAATGTCAAAATAAAAGTTCTGTGATACCATTTTAATCAGCTCATCAAATTGAGCATCACAAAACCTGGAGAAGACAGCATCATGAGCCCTTAGATAGCAGGATGCATTGAGAGTATAAGAGCGCTTTGGTGGAGTTTCAGCCAGAATTATTTGCCAAAATCTGGCTATAAAGAAAGATCAGGCAAACAAATTAAGGTCATTCTGCAAGATAACCTGTGCTCAGAAATGTCAAGGTCAAAAAGGACAAAGACACAAAACAGTTCTTGGTTACTGGAGACTATAAAAAGACTTGACAATTGAAATTTGTGCAGAAGTCTATGTTACATCTAGGGCTGGGATACAAAAGACATTTGGATACTGGATGGAAACTTTTGAATATAGCTTGTTGATTGCATTATATTACAGACTAGAGTATTTACAATTTTAGGAATGTCTCTGTAAGAGAACAACGTTGTCCTTAGTAATCGTACTGCAAACACATATTATGTCTTAAAAGTAAACATCTGTGTATTCATTCATTCCTTTAACAATCATTCAGAAAAAAATATAATTCAAAAGGGGTAAAATGAATCGATGATGCCAAATCAGGAGGTGGTGTCTATAGACTAGTCTTTCAGCTTTCTATAGTAAAAATGATGTGCAAATACCAAAAAAGAGGCATTCCAAATGAAGGAAGTGTGGAGAGGTAAACAGAATTAAACCCAGAGGTTATTCATATTCCAGTACAGAACTTTGTTAAGAATACTCAGAAACGCACAAACACATGAATCTGGAGCATGACAAGGCATGATGTGGGGAAGTTGCTCTGTCCAGGTATTTGGGGACTGTAGCTTCCTGCAGCCCGTGGATAGAAACTGAAAGGTGTGAGGTGACTCCGGAAGTTTGGGGTGAGTTAGAATTGATAGGGTATTTTAACTAACAGGGTGTGGGAAGCAAAGAAAGAGGGCATGCTTCTTTGAGGTGGTCGATAGATGATACCTTTGAGTTGGAAGAACACACAAGGCAGATTCCGATGACCCTGGGGTGGGGGTGGGGGGGGACTTGGCCCTGCCTTTCCCAGATGCGGGTGAGCAGGCCCACATGTGCTGTGGGTTAACTTTGTGGCTTAGACACCGAGCGTCTTTATTTTTACTGTTCTACAACCTGCTTCTTCATTTATATAACTAGTTACCAAGTCTTGCTAATTAGTCTAAACTCCTTCCCCATATCACATGAATCCAGAGCTTCTTTGGAATTTGTGGTATCACCATCTTATTAACATTGTGGGATTGCCTTTCCCCAAATCTCTTACTTCTTTAAAATGTTCATTTTCTCTCTGATGCCCCTCATCCACCTCATGCTGGACAGGATATGAATAAAATATATATATATATATATATATATATATATATATATATATATATATATGTGTGTGTGTGTGTTGCCCTTCTCGTAGAAATATTTCTGATTTTAACAGTATTGAGACCATATTACCTCATCTTGGCATGTGAAGGCATCAACCCTGTGGCTTCACACATTGTTCCATTAAAACTGAGGGTAGCATTAGTCTGTGGGTATAACACATATGTTTAAAAGACACCTTGATGAAATGCCAATTTAGTTAGAGAGAAGTAGTAAGCTCCCATAGGGCCTATGTCCTACCCAGCTGTGGACTTTTGACTGAGCTTACAGTACCAGATTGACTAGCTCCTGTGAAGCAGTTCTGGTACACAGGGTACTTGACTGACACCATCACCTATGTATTACCATAGCAGCAGCAGGCACACCTTGCTTGTCAGTTTGGTATTTTAGTTGAAGCCATTTGCAAGTAGGTAAGACTGCTGTTATTTTCTCCCCCAGCTGCCTGAATATTACTTGCCAGAGTAATGAATGATAGCCAGCAGGTAGGAATCTCCCATCTGAGTTCTAGCTTTATTTCTCTATAATGTTCAACCAAGGTGTGCGATGTCTTTAGCAATATGGTCTGGTCTATCATTCCCACCAAGAATGAACAAGTGTGCCTTTACCCCCATATCCACAGCAATGTTTGTTGACATTTGATTTCTGAATAGTAGCAAGTCTGACAGGGGCTAGAAGGAATCTCAAAATCATTTTACCTTGCCCATCCTTTATACAGTGGGAGGAGCTCAGTCCTATCTCACCTTGATATGCCACGCTATGTTCAAGAGGGAGGGAGGCCTGCCTCTTTCTAAAATGGAGATGGAGGATGGGTGGGTGTGTGGGGAGGGTATAGATGAGAGTCAGGAGAAGGGAACAAGAGGAGAGGAGAGAGGTGAACCTGTGGTTGTTATGTAAAATAAAGGGGAAAATATTAATAAAAAGTTATATATATCTATATCTATATCTATATCTATATCTATATATATATATATATATATATATATATATATAGAGAGAGAGAGAGAGAGAGAGAGAGAGAGAAAGAGTAGTTCTGTTCCTAGATTGGGCACAGTACAGATATATTTGAAATGCAGTGATACTATGACTAAGGAAATAATATAAATAAATATAGCTAGCAATATCTCAATGAAAACATATTAGGGAGTTGAATGTTAAATGATTTGTCATTGCATTATTTGCTTGTGAGGTGCATACTTTATTTCAAAATAATACAATATTAAAAGTTATGGTAGAGCTAATATTTTGAGCTGAAATATCAGTTACAGAATAAGCCAATGAAAGACGGAATTTAAGATGTGTATCTGTTCTGTTGCTGTGATAAAATTCCATGACCAAAATCAACTTGTTGAATGAATAGTTGATTTTGGCTCATGGTTCCATAAGAGTCTTATCCAAGAGAGAAGAGTCCATCATGATGGGGAGGCATGGCAGCAACAGCAGGCAAAGGAGCAGGAGTAAGAAGCAGACAGATCACATCTATTAACTCTCAAATCCCAACTGCCCCCAGCAAGGTTTCACCATCTCCCCAAATGAAGCCACCAAGTGAGGGCTAGCTGTTCAAACACTTCAACCTGGGAGATTGGGAGACATTTCTCACTTAAACTGCCACAGGTTGTTTCTATATTTTCTATTTCCACATTTCTATAATGAACAATATCACTCTAAATGTCTGCGTTCAAGTTTGATTTGTACTTTCTCTCTTGAATGTATGCTTGGGTTTGGATGTATGAGATTACATAGAAAACACATGCTTGCTCTGTTTGAGAGACTGGCATACTATGTACTGAATGAAGCGTCTGCACCATTTTACATTTCCACTTTTTGTGTACAAAAGTTTCTGTGCCTCTTCATCCTCATGAGCACTTGCTATTTTCTGTTTTATACTAAAGCCATCAGCAGGGGGATGCAGTGGAATGTCATCACAGTTTTTTTAATGTGGATTTCCTTAAAGACTAATGACACAGAACATCTTTTCATGTCCTTGTTGCCAGTCGTATATCTTCCCTGAAGAAAAGTCTGTTCCTCTGTCCCCATTCAAAATTGAGTTGTTTGTCTTTTTGCTACTAAGCTTAAGAGTTTGTGGCATATCTGAATATTAAACCCTTAGGCAAATTTACCAAGAGGGAAAGCAGATAAGAAGCTATCAAAGGATGGGGAGGCTGATTTATTGATAATAAGGGAATGTTTTGTGGAAGATAAAAATGTTTTGAAGCTGAGGAGAGAAGATAATTGTACACTATGGTGGACAGGCTGGATGCTACTGAATCGTGACCTCAAAATTTTAATTGTGTTTTATGAATTTTATCTCAACAAAAACTTATGTAAAATGAGAATTAAAAGTTCTCAAAGCTATGTATGGAAACTAAAATTTCTGGTATGATGATACCATTTCTAATTTTTAAATTTTTAAATAATTATCTCCCAGGCAGGGAAGTTAGGTTCCTTTTCACAAACAGCATCCATCCTGTATGCAGTAACCGCAGGTGTAATACTCTTCCTACTTTTACAGCAGAGCTTGGCATCCTCTAGGAACTGGGGAGTAGTCTCTGAGCAGCTTCCTGGCTTTTGAGTCCCTTCACTCTTCTGGAGTAGTGGACTTGTTTCAGTTTTGCATAATCTTCAGTAAACAGAATAACTGGTGCTAGGTTGTTGTTGTTTTTTTTTTTTTGGTTTTGTTTTTTGTTTGTTTATTTGGTTGTTTTTTGTTTGTTTTTCGAGACAGTTTCTTTGTGTAGCACCCCTACCTGTTCTGGTACTAGCTCTTGTAGATTAGGCTGGCCTTGAATTCACAGGGATCCCTCTGCCTCTGTCTCTGCCTCCTGAGTGCTGGGATTAAAGTCATGTGTCACCACTGCCTGGCTCATTCACTTCTTTTGGGTAATGAGTTTGTTAAGAAATCAATTGATGAATAAATTGAAGGATGAAAGGGTGATAGGTCAAAATATTTGCAATAAGATCACCATAATAAGATGCCAATTGCTATTGATTTTTTTTAAATGTGTTTGGACTTTGCTTGCATTTATGCTTGTTTACCACTTGTGTGCCTGGTGCCCATGAAGGCCAAAAGAGTCTGTTGAATCCCCTGTAACTGGAAGTTGCAGTTGTGGCCACCATATGATTGCTGAATCAAACCTGGGCCTCTAGAAGAGCATCCAGTGCTCTTCAACCCTAAACCATCTATCTAGCCTCTATAAGTTGCTAATTATAAAACTGAGTGATGGGTATGTTGGTATTAACTGAAAAAATATTTCAGCATCAACTTTTATATTTGATGATACATTTGGGGGGAAAATATGATTTTGGTCAAAATCCTCCCAACACTATGTAGCTACATCATCTGACAAATGCAAATCGGGATAAACCATAAAGGGGAAATGGGGTATGAAAGAGATACACCAGCTGTTAACTACCTTGCCTTAGAACCGTTGAACACTGGACCCATTGCGCATCCTTGGGATACAGCTCAACCTAGACGGAGGCAAGAGCAGAGATGAACTCTTGGGATCTTGCTGAATATTAGCTTACTTTATTTCAGAGTCCCAACTGGTGTGGTTATGTGGGAAGGAAGAGTTGGGAAACTTCGTTACAAATTGTGGAAGCAAAGTAAACACTTCTTGGTTTCAGGTCATCTGGATACTGTTTTTTTTGGACACTCTCCTTCTTTTCCTGTTCAGAGGCAGGTTGCCTGAACTAGACTCTGTAGTACTGAAGAAACCCTGTGCTGTGTCAGTCTCTACACAGGTATTCCCATTTCTGTAACATTCTTTCTTCAGAGGAACTGGGTGCAGACCAAGGCCATCCTTCACATACTTTCAAGCTGCATATTTCTCAAAAGAGTTCCTAAAAATTGCATGAGTTTCAATTCTGGCTTAATGATCTTGGACAAACGACTCAGCCTTATTGAACTTTAATTTCTTATATGGTACGTCTGTAAAATATCTGGATGTCAAAGTTTATTACATAAAAATTTAACAAAGATTAGTTGGTTGTAAAGGAGCTTAGCCTAATTTGATAGGAGGAACCAGACTGGACAGTAATATTTGAAGATGTAAGCTCAAGTCATTAAATATTAGACTTAGGAGTGCGTGTTTGAACCAATTCACATTCATGAGCCACTCAGTCCAGCCATAGGGTATTATTACTACTGTGTGTGAAATGGTTTATACTGGTAGCTATGAGAAGGAGGTGGCTAAAGCCCTGTTACTTTTCCTGAAGACATTTGAACAAATGGCTGTTTAGCCCAGACAGCTTACCAGGGACAGATCAAAGCAATTACTCCATATAAGTTCAACTTGGTGAACGAATGAATTTATGTGGCTCACTTTCAAGAGCACGGATAAGGTTTTACTTGCAGGGGTGGGAGTGACTCAAAGACAGATGCATCAAATCCCTAGACATTATGGGTAATGACCTTCTAGATACTGCCTCATGGACTTCTGCCTTCCGGTAACTTTCTGTCATATGTCCTCTGGCACCTTCCCAGACCACGTACAGGAGAAAGGCAGAATGGAATGATGGCTGGGATACCAAATGAGAATCCTGTGACCCACCCCCTCCACTAAGGAATATTGATAGCTCTCTGACACCAACCCTAGTGTTGGTGCATTAATTTGCTTCTTTAATTGACATGACTTCAGAACAATGGTTATCTCTACTAAAGTCAGGCCCATACACAGAGGACATCCTTTCACTCCAAAACCTTACCACTTACCTGTGACCCTGTACCCTTTCTACCCCCCTCTTCTCTAGTGACATTCCCTGAGCCTTTCGGGGGGAGTGATATGTAGATGATCGTTTTCTGACAATTGGGTTTCCATGCTATGGCAAGAGTCCCTTATTTTGACTGTTTCCCTGGTTATGAGTCTCTGCCAATAATTACCACCTGTTGTAAGAAGCCTACCTCCACAATCAAGGCCTGACAAACGCAGTAACCTGTGGGTACAAACTCAAATGTTTAAAAGAAATCTGATAGGCACACAGCATTCATTCAACCAACCAAAACCATGACACATATCCTCATTCCTGATGAGCTTCCAGGACCAGCTCATCTTTCTCAGCCTAGCCTGGGGCCAGTAGGGAGTAGAGTTTTCATTTGCTATACCCATTTTAATATGCTTTCATTTGATGTATCCATTGCTTGCAACTCTCCCTAGAGTCCAAGAAGCTGGGCTGCTGTTAGCTGCTCAGCCACATCTTTTTTTTTTTTAATTTATTTATTTATTAAAGATATCTGTCTCTTCCCAGCCACCGCCTTCCATTTCCCTCCCCCTCCCCTAATTAAGTCCCCCCCCGCCTCAGCCCAAAAAGCAATCAGGGTTCCCTGTCCTGTGGGAAGTCCAAGGAACCCCCCACCTCCATCCAGGTCTAGTAAGTTGAGCATCCAAACTGCCTAGGCTCCCACAAAGCCAGTACGTGCAGTAGCTTCTGAGAGGAAGCCCTGGACATAGAAACAATTTCTACTCCAGTACCTTTTCTTATTTTAATGTTTTTAACTTTTATTGTTTCATTTTCTTTTCTTTTTTTTTCCTTTTTTTTACATGCCAATCCCAGTTCCCCCCTTCCTCTCCTCCCACTACCCCCACTCCAGGGGGGAAATGTCCACCTTAGACTCTTCACGGTGAATAATTGCTTATCCCCATGCGAGGGTTAATATTTTCCACTCACGCCATTTTTTTTCTCCTATATGTATCCACAGCTGCCCATTGTCCCTCATGGCTTTTGTGAGTTGATATGAATTGAGGCACACTGAACTTCAGCATCTACAAAAGCACCACCAGGGAATTAGCACATGCAAAACTCCTTGTTCAGCTGCAGCTGTCCTGCATGACTCTCTTTTGTGGGCAACCCTGGTTGCCTCACTAAGGAGTCGAGTGGGAAGGTTCCCTCTTATAAGATCTTCCTCTATAGTGACAGATGAAATGGGAATCACCCACACTCTTCCATACCTTCTGTGAACTTGAACTCAAGCTCTACAGCCTTTCAGAAGCTTGCTGACAAAGTCTTTGACTTTCTGTCATTGTTTTCCCTGCTAGCAACTTCGGGCTCAACAGAAATTTAGTCACTTTTGCCTTTGATTGATCCTGACAGTCTCTTAAGTGGCTTCCCTTCTCCCTCCCTCTATCAATTGCTTTAGCACTTTACAAACCTTATTTACATGGCATTTGAAGTCACTCAGATCTGCCAGAACATCTCCTAACCCCTAAGGATCATGCTCTGCTACAGGACTCAGCAAAGCCACTGAAGTCATTTAATAAGCCTGTGCACTCTGTTGGGCTAACTACTTTCTTTTGGCCCCCTTTTTATTGAAAGTAGGGTTTTTTTTTTCTCACATAATATATCCTGATTACAGTTTCCCCTCCCTCTTTCTCCCAGGTTCTCTTCACTTCCCCTCCGATCCAGATTCATTGCCTTTTTATCTCTCACTAGAAAACAAACAGGCTTCTAAGGGATAATAATAAAATACAATAAGATAAAACAAAAACTAACACATCAACACATTGAAATAGGATACAACAAACAAACAGAAAAAAAATAGGAAATCTGCCTAAGAAAAGGCACAGGTCACAGATATAGACACAGAGACCCACTCATTCATACACTTAAGAATCCCATCAAAATTCTTCACAGATCTGGAGAAGACAATAATCAACTTTATATGGAAAAACAAAAAACCCAGGATAGCCAAAACAATCTTATACAATAAAGGTTTGTCTGGAGGCATTACCATCCCTGACTTCAAACTCTATTACAGAGCTACAGTATTGAAAACAGCTTGGTATTGGCATAAAAACAGAGAAGTCGACCAATGGAATAGTATAGAAGACCCTGACATTAACCCACAAACCTATGAACACCTGATCTTCGATAAAGGAGCTAAAAGTATACAATGGAAAAAAGAGAGCATCTTCAACAAATGGTGCTGGCAAAACTGGATGTCAATCTGTAGAAGAATGAAAATAGATCCATATCTATCACCATGCACAAAACTCAAATCCAAATGGATTAAAGACCTCAATATCAGTCCGAACACACTGAACCTGATAGAAGAGAAAGTGGGAAGTACTCTACAGCACATGGGCACAGGAGACCACTTCCTATGTATAACCCCAGCAGCACAGACACTAAGGGCATCATTGAATAAATGGGACTTCCTGAGGCTGAGAAGCTTCTGTAAAGCAAAGGACACTGTCACTAAGACAAAAAGACAACCCACTGACTGGGAGAAGATCTTCACCAACCCTGCAACTGACAAAGGTTTGATCTCCAAAATATATAAAGAACTCAAGAAACTAGACCGTAAAAGGCTAATCAACCCAATTATAAAATGGGGCACTGATCTGAACAGAGAATTCTCAACAGAAGAACTTCAAATGGCCAAAAGACACTTAAGGTCATGCTCAACTTCCTTAGCGATCAGGGAAATGCAAATCAAGACAACTTTAAGATACCACCTTACACCTGTCAGAATGGCTAAAATAAAAAACACCAATGATAGCCTTTGCTGGAGAGGTTGTGGAGAAAGGGGTACACTCACCCATTGCTGGTGGGAATGCAAACTTGTGCAACCACTCTGGAAAGCAGTGTTTCGGTTTCTCAGGAAATTCGGGATCAACCTACCCCTGGATCCAGCAATACCACTCTTGGGAATATACCCAAGAGAGGCCCTATCATACAACAAAAGTATATGCTCAACTATGTTCATGGCAGCATTGTTTGTAATAGCCAGAACCTGGAAACAACCTAGATGCCCTTCAACGGAAGAATGGATGAAGAAAGTATGGAATATATACATATTAGAGTATTACTCAGCAGTAAAAAACAAGGACTTCTTGAATTTTGCATACAAATGGATGGAAATAGAAAACACTATCCTGAGTGAGGTAAGCCAGACCCAAAAAGAGGAACATGGGATGTACTCACTCATATTTGGTTTCTAGCCATAAATAAAGGACATTGAGCCTATAATTCATGTTCCTAGAGAAGCTAAATAAGGTGAATCCAAAGACAAACACATAGGCATCCTCAGGAATATTAACCTTCATCAGGCGATGAAAGGAGACAGAGACAGAGACCCACACGGGAGCACCGGACAGAAATCTCAAGGTCCAAATCAGGAGCAGAAGGAGACGGAGCACGAGCAAGGAACTCAGGACCACGAGGGGTGCACCCACACACTAAGACAATGGGGATGTTCTATTGGGATCTCACCAAGGCCAGCTGGCCTAGGTCTGAAAAAGCATGGGATAAATCCGGACTAGCTGAACATAGCGGACAATGAGGAATACTGAGAATTCAAGAACAATTGCAGTGGGTTTTTTATCCTACTGCACGTACTGGCTTTGTGGGAGCCTAGGCAGTTTGAATGCTCACCTTACGAGACCTGGATAGAGGTGGGCAGTCCTTGGGCTTCCCACAGGTCAGGGAACCCTGATTGCTCTTCGAGCAGTTGAGGGGGGGGGACTTGATCGGGGGAGGGAAATGGGAAGTGGTTGGGGGGACGAGGCAGAAATCCTTAATAAATAAATAAATTAAAATAAAAAAAATTCTAAAGAGGAAGCCATAATGTATGTATGTACAAAATACATATCAGAGAGAGAGAGAGAGAGAGAGAGAGAGAGAGAGAGAGAGAGAATAACATTATGAAGCAAGGAACCTCCAAAGCTGCTGTTGTGTTCATTTTCTGTTGTCCATCTAGTCATCTATTGCTGGGCATACAGCCTGCCCTTAAGAGTAGTAAGTCTCCTCAGTGAGATTCCTTGGATAACACTAAATTTTCATTTAAAAGTGGTTATCAATTGGAGACAGATTTTGGGTTGGGGACTGGGGCATGTGTTCACTTCTCCTTTCAGCTCTAGGATTCTAGCTGATGTAGATCTGTGCAGGCCCTGTGCATTCTGCCTCACTTTCTGTGAGTTCGTATGTATATTGTCCCTGTTGATTTAGAGGATCCTATTTCCTTGCTGTCCTCCATACCTTGTCTCTTACATGCTTTTCTCTTCTTCCATAGGGTTCATTGAGCCCTAAAGGGAGGAATTTGATGGAGGTATTCCATTTGGAGGTAACATTCCAAGGTCTCTGCTCTCTGCATGATGTCTGTCTATGAGCCTCTGTATATGTCCCCATCAGCTGCAGGATGAAGATCCTCTGATGATGGCTGAGCGAGGCACTGATCCATGAGTACATCATTATGTCATTACGAGTCATCTTATTGCTATTGCCTTTTAGCAGAACAGTTTTAGCAGAACTTGGTTTTACCCTAGATTCCTGGGCTGTCTAGTTTCAGGTTCTTGGTCACTCAAGCAGTATCAGGTATGGGTTCCATCTTGTGAAATGGGTCTTATGTCATTTTCATTTGGTTTGGTAGATTGGGCATCAAACATTTTCTACCATGTTGAACAAAGTCTATGATCTTCTCAGCAATCCCAGTATTGCCTCTGATTTCTTCTAGTCCTTGAAATTCATAGAGATCTTGGCTGGTAATGACCAATATCTCATGGTTCATATGAGCCTGTCCATCAGGGACTGTTTTCTCTTGTACTGTCTCGAGTTGTGTGGCTTTTGTCTCAGGAGTGACAAGTAGTATATTATTCAGGTTGTCTCTTTCCGCGACACTCAGACTGATGCCATCCACCCTCATTTCTCTATGGTCTCAGGAGCCAGGCTGAGGGAGAGGTTCTTCAATTTCTCATTTTAAAATCCTTCCCAGTTCAAAGAGGTCAGATGCAGAATACTTTGTGGTTTCCTGCACTGAGGCATTATTAAAGTGCCCATAAGCTCCCTGAATCATGGATTTGGTCTTATACTGGGTTAAAGGTTGGACCTGACGTATATTTTCTATCATTTCTGCTTCATGCTCTTACTTCTCACCATTGTGGCTCTTTTCATAGGATTCAAGTGTTCGTATAATGAGAGGGACACTTTAGCAAAGGTATAATTAGGACTCTATCTTCCTGTCACCAAGTTATAAAAATTACAAGCCAGCCCCTGCGCCTCACCTTCTCTTATCAGAAGATAACATGGATGATGGTACCTGGATGTCATTTTTCCATTGTAAAGCTTCATTTTTACTTTATGCAAGCAAGTTTCATCTGTACAGTCTATTTGACTTCAGTTTCATAACTTATAACCATTGCAATGGCTTACCAAAAGTTTAATTCCATATATTGTTTTAGAAATTATAATGTATTCTCTAGTCCTTCAACCATTCTCAATGGGTTTCCATACTTCTGCAGAAGACATTGTTCATCAGGGAGATGTGGCACTCTATGTCACAGGGGATAAAAAGGTCACCCTGGGCTACCCTCTCCCATGAACATCCCACTTTCAGGTGGCTCAACTCACAGAAAATATGGTCCTTTCAGGATTTCCACCATTAACACCCTTCCCTCAGTAATTCAGCCTTAGCTGTATATCTTACTACTCTTGGCCAGGACCACACAATGCTCCTTGTAAAATTACCTTTGTTTCTGTTTATTTTTATGTTTGTTGTCAATTATGTTACTTTTCCTAGGGGACTTTAATGGACCTCAATTTATTACACAAAGGATACCAGTGACTGACCACAAAAACCATTCTATCCGATACAAACTCAATGAATCACTGGCTTTGATTTTTTAGATTACTTCCAGGGCTGTGGATGACCCACAAACCACTGTGTCACTAGAAAGTCCAACTCTATCACAGACGATAACTTTACAGAAGCTGTTTTACAGAGCTTTGCTTTCTGTTAACCTTTTTTCTATTTGCTCTAGTGCCTCCAAAGATCCCAGGAGAAGATCCTGTGCCCGATCTCCTCTACTCAAGAGTGTTAATAAAGCCACTTCTGCTAACATAGCCCTAGCTGTTTCTGTATTCTGCTTATTCCATTGCCATGGCTTTGGAGCCAAGGTTATCTCTACTTCATGATAGTGATGAGATGCAGTTATTCAGGCCCCTGCTCAGAGGAGACAGTTTAACTGCCTAGGCTACCACATCAGATCTATGGGATGGTTTATAGTGTGGTCTGTTCCAGATCCACAACAAGATTGTGGGCTTTTCTGTGCTTCTATAAATCTACTGATTGCCCTCAAAGAATCCCTAAAGAAGGAGACTCCCATGTATATGTAGTTTTCCTCTATCTTAGCCAGGGGTTCCCCTAGGTTTTCTGTTATGGTAATAAGAATTACTTTGCTCATATCATTTTTCTGTCAACTCTCATGTGTTTGCATAGCTGAGCTATGTATTAATGCATTGTTATTACCAAGAACCAACTTAATGGAGAAGATATTTTAAATACTCATCAGGGTATTTCATTCATCATGGTGGTGGGGTGTGGCAGTAGGAAAGATTCATTATTGTGGTCATGGGAATGTGCTCTCATGTCAGTAGATCGGGAAGCATAGAAAAGGCTGTCAGCATCTTCCCTCCTCAGTGAATAGTCTCTAAAACACTTAGGTGATTCTAAGAGTCAAATTGACAATGAGAATTAAGCATCCTAGCCTCCATAACAAAATGAGCAACTCCTTATTATAAAGGAATATTTGTTTCCTTGCAAATTTATGTGGAGTGAGAAAGAGGTCAAGGACATGTGGCTGGGTAGTCAGAAGTATGGTGCAGTCCCTGGGGAATGGGAGTTCTGGAAGCTTAGATTGGGTGAGAAGGCCAGGAGTTAGATGGATCAGGTAAGTTTTCAATATCAGAGGGCCTCTGAGTGTCAAGACTGAGTGAGTCAGCATTATACCTCTCTGTGGTTCTGTATCAAAGAACTGTGGAGAATGAAACTCTGGCTAATTCTGCTCTTGGAATTATGCTCATGTAAGGAAGTTTTGTTATATGTTCAGATGTTTGAGCATAAAATAGAATCAGGGTGAATCTGTTGAAGGATTCTAAAAGGTTATGCATGTCTTTGCTTGTTTTGTTGAGACAGGGCTTCTCTATAGCATCAGAGCTTTCCTGGCACTCGCTTTGTAGACCAGGCTGGCCTGGAACTCACAGAGATCCACCTGTCTCTGCGTCCCAAGTACTGGAATGAAGTGCGTGCACCACCACTGCCCGATTTTGTATGTCTTTGACATTGGGAAAAATTGACGTTTTTGGTATGGCTAAGACAAGTGATAAGGCTGGAGATGATTTCCTCATGGAAGAGGCCCAGAGACATCTGTTTGGTACAAACAGGCCTAGTAAAGTCATGAGAAAGAAAGCACAAGTTAATTAGAGAGTTCAATTAGTGATTTTCAGAGAGGCTCCATGTGGGCTGAATGGGCACACCACACAGCCACATTAGGCTTCTTGTTGTACAGTTTTATAACACTCAGATTCCTGGTTCTTAGCCACGGCTTACCTCATTCTCCCTCTGAAGCACACCCCACAATAATTCCCTGGGATTGTCTTTCTCACAACCGTGGAAGAATATTGTAGGAAAAATAACTGGAGTAGGTAAAACTAAGGAGGCTTGATTCTTAAGTGAATCCCAGCTTTGACTTACTACCGCAGGATCTGCGGTTCTTCTACAAAGCACAACGATGTGGCTTAGTTCAGCTATTGAGGTCCTTTTGCAGCTTCCTTCATTCTTTCATTGATCCGTTCACTCATCTAGTTTACAAATGTGTTTTAAAAATATGTAATGTGGTACTCACTTCGGCAGCCCAAATACAAAATTTGAAATGACATAGAGAAGATTACCCCAGTCCCTGTGCAAGGATAACACACACACAAATTAGTGAAGCTTTCCATATTCTTTCTATTTCAATAACAGAGAAAAAAACTCATAAATTACAAACTGAAAATATGGAATTAAACATAACAAGTTAACTTATTAATGCTACATACATAGTGGGGAATTCATAGTCCATCAGGAGTGATAGGCATTTTGTTTCAGTCCTAAGAAAGAATGCAGGGCTTTATAAAGCTGTGCTAACTTAGTGCTCTATCGTTGAGCTACACCACCAGCCTTAAATGAACAAATTAAGCAAGTGTGCTGCTTTGTAATAAAGACTTTCAAAAGAAGAGTGCCATGGATGATCATGCAAAATATACGTTTGTAGGAGATAAGTTGAGCCAAAATGTCCATTTGTATACAGTACACTTGGCCTGCTAAAGTCACAGAAGAAGAGTGCAACATTCCCCAAATAGGTATGGAACAAAGAGACAGTATGGTGGATTGACACAGTGCCTCAACAAGTTAGCAACCAAGCCTGAGAATCTGCATTTGGCATCCCTCAGACTCACATGGTAGAATGAGGGAACCCATCCGTTCATGTCGTCCTCTGGCTTCTACATGTACATCATAACATTTGTGCACATTCCTGCACATGCAGATACATACCCTGCACATAATAAGGTATTTAAACAAAAACAGTATGGTGGCTTTAAGGAAAACAATAATTTCTGCTTGGCTGGGGACAATAACAGTGACAGAATTCAAAGCCGAGGAAGAAAAGAAGAGCTTATCTGGTATGACGTATTAGGATTCTGTAATGTACAGGGCCTTATTACAGTTAGGCTAACCTTCCTAGTTATCTGTGTTATTTTTATACTGAAGATACCAGAGTTGTAAGCTCATCCATTACCAGAACCCAGCGTCTTTCACACTCGCAATTACCTCCCAAATGTCTCTGGCAATTGTGGTGTCTGGACTTGGCCCAGCTCTCCTGGCAAAAGACAGAAACACACATCTTCCAGACTGGGCTCAGAACATGTCTTCTTGCCTTCTGGGAGAATTGCTGCTTGAGACATCTAATTTTACAGATCATGGTTTTGGAGAGAAATATGTCACCCCAGAAGTGAGTAGGAAATTATTCACTTTTGGAGAGATAGAAATGGCAAGCTAGATTGATCAGGACCCAAGCTAGCTCCCAAAGAGAGCCAGGAATCCCAGCACCCTCTGCTCCCACCTCATGCCATGATGTGCAGACTTAGGAGCTGGGAAATGCTGGTCACTGGCCTCTAGCTCACCTTGGAGCCATTTCTCATGCTGCTTCACGTCCTTCATCTCCCTAGAGAGCTTTTACACAGGCCCTATCTTAAGCCTGGCTTTCAACGACACCTTCCTTCAACCCACATGTGACTCAGAAGACCACATGTACCCTTGGCTTCCAGAGCATATGTTAACACAATGTTGTCAAAATAATGCCATTTTGTAATTATGGTATAAGTTTTATACTTAGTTTAATATCAGTTAAAATATTCAGTTATTAGTAATTTATTTTTCTTAGATAAATGGATTGATGAGAAAATTAGTGAATGGATTCTTGGGCTTGAAGACTCTTCTTATGAGACCTTTGGCCCCAAATCATTCTGACTGTTTAAGGAATTGATATCTTGAATAATCAGATGTTAGGTCTAGAAGAAACTTAGGCTATTGATAGGTCAGTGATTCTACAGACTGGCCACCAGAAACACTTTTTTTGCATCTGTATGTGTAGAAGCAGAAGGAAAATGTGCAGTTTAAATATGCACAGGTTCTACTTTGTTGTTGGAGAAACATGGAGAAATTCTGGAGCCTTCTAGAGGAATTACATATAACCTGGACCCTGCAGAATTCTTGTAGCTTATATACTTCCAAAGAGGAGCTAAGAGATGGAAACTTCTGAGGTGGTCTGATCTCATTGAAAGTTTTTTTACTCTATTTTATTTATTTTATTTTGTGTGTGTTTGTTGTATTGTGTGTGTATATGTTATGTGAATTTATTAGTGTAGCTATTTGCACATATACATGCAGATTCATTTATTATGTGTGTGTGTTTATGCGCGCGCATGCACTCGTGTGCATACACATGTGTGTGAAGGCCAGAAGTAGAAGTTGGGTATCTTTTCCTAGCTTACTCTCTTCCTTTATTTCTTGATACAGATTTCCTCACTGCACAGGGCTTTCACCAATTTGCCTAGACTGGCTGGCCAATGGCCTACAGGGATCCTCTGGCTTTTACTCACCTTCCCTTTCTATAAGGTTAAAGTCATGAACCACCTCGCCCAGTCTTTTTTTTTATTGGTTCTGGGGATCCAAACACAACTCCTCACGCTTGACATCTCCACCACCTCATCCATCAGCTCTTGGCATCTTCCAGCATAGCCAAATGTGCGGACAAACAATCTGTGTCTGGTTACCTCCCCGATGGAGGAGCTCCTATAGTCCACGGCAACTTAGTGGTCTCAACGGCAGCCGTTTTCTGTGCTGTACACTGTGCACTGTTGGGCCCTTAAAAGGGATGCCACATGCCACACTCTCTAAATGCTGGTTCACCTGTCTCCAATTGTGACAACTGAAATTGGCTTCAGACAATGGCCAATTTCCCTGGGGATGGAAAGCAAACCACCCTTGGCTCAGAACAACTGAGTTAGAACCATCCTCGCAGGATGCGGGCATCATTACAGGGCACAGTTATTGATTTTGTTTATGATCTATTTTCTTTTCTTGTCAAAGTAAAACAACACAAACCCAAATAAATCTACCAGTCATTTTCCTTGTGGAGCAGTTTCTTCCATTCCTCCAGAACATTGAGACCTGGTAGACCTTATCCGAACACAAGGGGACAGAATCCCTCCGGCTATGGACTTCCAAAGAAAACAGTAACTCTCTGGAGACACACGTAGCAGTTTTATCAGGGTTCATCTAAAATAGGTCTAATGTAGAGGAAAATAGGCCAACATTATGAGATTTCTGAAAACACCATCTGAGTCCTTGGATTTAGCTGGTCTCAAAGTCCAATTATCTAAATATAAGAAGTCCCTGTGCTTGTTATTCACCAAAACAAAGCAGATCCCTTCTACTAGTTTGACTGGAGCTGCATCTCAACCAGTTGCAACCAGGGAAAAGATATGAGGGTTTTTTTTTTAAATCATTTTTGCTTTAGTTTCCAGCTGTTTCTCAGAACAAATGAAGATGGATTTGTTCTTTTTCTCACAATCCAGCCTTGATGATTTTTCAAGGTATTGAAGCGGATACATTTGCTGAGGTCAGAGCTCTCCAACCTCTGAACTTGCTCGCCAAGTCTTCATTTTCCACTAAAAATCCTTGTAAGGTACAGCACAATCCAGGCCTCTATTCGGTTAATAGTCTTTGATAGCTCTGAGGGCCTACAGGATATGTCTCCAACTGGGCTTCAGATGACACCTGAAGCTAATGTGCTTGGAACTATGTCCTCTGGGTCCCGCAGGACAGCCCTGGAACCTTAGCACACTGCCCCTGCCTGGGTACTGTGCAAGCCTGAAGTGGAGCTCTGTTGAATACAGAAAACACACAGAAGGACTGCCATGTGTCTGCTGTCTGTGAAGAAGAGATATCTTCCTAGAAAGGTACTCAGTTCCCTGCCTTTTCTGAATGTGTTTTTCCTAGGGAGAAAAGGGCTAGAAACAGCTGGTGGTGCTCGCCCAAATTCTGCCTTTATGTAGCCGAAGGAGGACTCTGATTATTGTCTTCCCCCAGAAAAGGTCACTGCATGTCCCAACTTGGATGCAAAAAGCTAGAAGGGCCCAGAATCATGCTTAGCAGTCTGTCATCTCCATGCCCTACACCTCCTGTGGAAATCTTGTTTGAAGGCCCTTCTTACCACCAAATACTGTCTTTGATCATTCTTTTGTCTATGACCTTAGAGTTGCCCTTCCTGGTTTGTTGGTATACAAAAACTCACAAATCAGAGAAAGATAAATAAAAGCTAGTTTTATTTCTTCTTTAAAAATAGTTCAGAAACACCCAGGTAGAAAGGCATCTGAGATGATGGCTCTATCACCTTCAGCATAAAGTTTCTGTTTATGCACAGCTGCAAGGGAATCTGGAAATTGTCTTACAGAAACTGTGTTAAGAAGACAGAATGGACAACGATAAAATATTAACTATGCTACAAAGGAAAAGCAGCATTGCGTGGGGTTAGAATTTCAGAGATATAGTTTCAGACTCTATTTACATGGCTCAGAAGTGATAGTTTCAGTGTCTCAGAGAATACCTAAAGGTAAGGCTGCTTGGGTCAGGATCTTACCAGAGAATAACAGAAAAAAAGTGCAAGCACTGAACCTGCACTCAGGAAAGCCAGGTTCAGGTCTCAGTCCTGCCTTAGGGATTCACATTTGGTCTATCTGTGGAGAATACCTATCTATTGTTTTGGGATTTTCTTGACCTGCGTCTCACCCTGAGGCTCGAGCAGGCAGAGCTCTTCCTTTGGGGGTTGCTCTGTTTCTTTTCACAACATGTTCTACACACATTAGGATTGGGTTTGACCGTGTGATTTTGGTCTGGCTTATCGGAGTCCTTCTTTTGTGGAGCAAAGGACTCAATGACAGTCCTATAATTTGATACAGTCATGCCAGGAGATTTGGTCTTGAGAATTTGGGTGGAACTGTTCTCATTCTGCCAAAGTTCCTAGGAAAACAGAATGTAGGCTCCAAGTCATTAGTGTCTATTTCTTCCAGGATAGCGAGGTACCCATCTGAGAATAAATGCAGATTTGAGAGATGGAGAGAGACTGCAAATGACATTCGTTAGAGTTCCTAGATCCAGCCAAGCCAAGAGCCATTGATCCTGGGATGGGTTTGATGAACAATGAATCCCTGTTTTGCTTTTTGCAAGTATAACAATAATTAACAACAGACCGAGAACACTCCTAATCCGTCACAGACTAAGCCTCTGGTTTTGTTGTTGTTGTTTAAACTATATTGTGGTTCTCAAACTTGGTTGCACAGAGAAATAACTAGGGAACTTTATAAAAAATAGTTTGCTTAAACAGTTTAGATTAACCTTAGATTCTGATCTTCATTCTATCAATTACAGACTTCTTTTATTGTTTGGCTATGAAGCACTCCCTCCTAGAAGACTCCCATGTTGAAGGTTTGGTACCCAGCGGGAGGATTCAGTCCTTGAGAGGTGACTATGCTCTGACCTGATCAGTAGACAATCCACTGCTGGAGTCACATTTGGTGGCACTTTGAGGAGGGAAGAAATAAGGAGATAGAGCTTATCCTAAGGGATCAGATAGTCTGAGCATTCACTAAAAGGTTTACAGTGTTTCTAGTGTCTGTCTTACAGTCACCACCACTACATGCTCCCACCATCTTGATGCTTTATGATGGCCCACAGCAATGCATCCACTGACCACGGACTCTAGCCTGGGAACCAGGAACTGAAACGAATCTTTATCTTCTTTAAGTTGGCTTTCTCAAACTTTTTTTTTTTTACCACAGAAGGGAAAATTAATTGTTCCAGATGCCAAATTTGGACCTGCATGTAATGAATATCTGTTATTATCACCATTTTCTTACTCTGCCTATTATCCCACTCTCGGGTAACCTTGGCTTTTCCCTGGGAATATTCTGATTGTTCGCAGTCTAAGCAGAGGATAACAACCATCCTGGGCTTCTCTGGGAAGTTTCTAATTGGTAGTTCAAGTTGGAAACAGCTATTAATAATTACCGAACATTTTCTGCAAATGTGATTATTGCTTTATGAGTCTGAAAAACTGTTGACAAGTCCAGGTCACTGCTTCATTACCTGTAAGAGAAAGAAAAGAAACAGTGATATTTAAATGGACTCCCTGTTCTAAAAGGCAGCTGTCAAGGCAGCTCCCTGTCAGGGCCTTTCCTCCTGGTTTCTCCTTTGTTGCCATTTGCACATGGGCACACATGTGTACACACACATTCTGAGTGTGAGCATGCAGAGCCAAGAAATGCACCTCTGAGCATTTTGCCCAATTTTTGCAGCATTCTCTTACCTCCATTGCAAGCACTGACAGGTGCGAGCTAAGAAAGATACAAGCCCTGTTTGAAGAATCCTGATAAGAGCAGCTGGGAGACAGGCTGAGGAGAAGAAACAGAAATATTGATCTCAGAGGCTGACAGGTTTCACTGGAAGATCCAGTGTGGAAAAGGATAAGCCCAGATGGAAATTTTATACTTTCCCTGTGCAAAATTCAACTACAGTAGAATCTTTATTAAAGCATTTTCTTGTGTTTACCATATTTCAGCAATATAGACTCCTGGTCTTATCTAGTACTGCATTGGCAGACCTTGAAGTTTGAGGGGTCAGCTGTTTCTAGAGCCTGCAAGTACTCCTTTGTGACTCTAAACCATGGTTCTCAACCTTCCTAATACTGTGATCCTTTAACAGTTCCTCATGCTGTGATGATTCCCAACCATAAAATTATTTTTGTTGCTACTTAATAACTGCAATTTTGCTACCGTTATGAATCATAATGTAAATCTCTTTGTTTTGAGCTGGTCTTCAGTGGCCCCTGTGAACATGTCATTTCACTCCCAGCGGGTCTTGACCCACAGGTTGAGAGCTACTGCTTGAAACCCTTGCATTTCCAACTTGCTTTCTGCCAATTGAATGCCTGACCCCATCTTCCTGATCCAGGGTGTGCAAACTTTTTCTGTGAACCTTGCTGATTTGCCTCAGGCAGAACTGTCAAATTCTCCTTCATCTGGGCTTCAAAGGCTTGATGGAGGTTCGGTGACATGTTTATCCTCGGTTAGGATTATTTGCTCACATGCCTTCCTTCCTAAAAGAGGTGAAGCCTAAATGCCCAAGATGAAATCAGGGCTCAAAAGACTCATACTGAGTCGATGAGCAGATCAACAGAATAGAAGCGAAGAAGAGAAATCTCACATTGTTGTTCGCAGATCTGTAGACTGATGAGGTGTCAGAGAAAATACATTTATGGAGACATCAGAGAATGACTTAAATGTTCAGATAGTCATCATGGTAAGTGTACTCTAGAATGATGGTCCCCAGATTTGAATTTATGTAATGAGGATTTAGGTGCTGGTTAAAACACACATTACTGCTTTCCAGCCCAAAATTCCTAATGAAGAAGGCAAAAGGAGAACAGGTATTTATTATACATGAATTGATATGACTGAATTAATGAGGAAAGTTCTATGGGTGAAAAACGATGAAACTTTGCAAAGTTTTAAACATTCAAAAGAAATGAGAAAGGGGATTCATAAATGAAGGTCTCACTTGAGAGATCATTATAACAGAAAGGGAAAGAGGTAAGTTGTGGTCCCATCGAGCTGACCCCCTTCCCTCCATGGATGCTTACCCATAACATCCCAGGGAGTGGTACTCAGGATAAGCCTTCCCGCATGGGCTGGAGTGGCACGTGTTCCCTTCATCCAAGTCCTCCTTAAAATGTGAGCTCAGCACTTCTCCACTCAGACATAGGTCTACTAAACGTAAGAGAAGGATCTAAGGAACTGGGATTGCTACGGAGAAGAGGAAACAAAGAGGAGAGAGAGGGTAGAAAGAGTGTGTGGATATGATGAATCCAAGATATATTCACACACAGGAATTCACACGAATCCCATTTATCTTCACAATTAGCATGTATTAATAACTACAATTTTCAAAAAGTGGAGTCTATTGCTTCATCTTTTCATCGAATTGGTCATAGGTTTTGGTTTGGCTGAAGCGAGACTGGAAAATGTGATACTTGCAAAGACTTCAATAGAGCATGCTGTGGGCTCAGTGCTAAATGGAATGTTTCTATCACATCTGTCCCTCAAGGGTAGGCATGTAAGCAGAAGAATGTACACTTTGCCTGTGCAAAATTCCACTGCAGCAGAATCTTGATCAAAACACTTCCTTGTATTGACCATGTCTCATAATTATAGAGTTACCATGCCATCTATCTGACCATGACAACCCCTTCCTGCCTTCTCCTCTTCCTTAGGGTGTGTATGTGTGTGTGGGGGGGGGCTGGAGAGAAAGGAGTTTAACAGAGATGTTCACTGATGACTTACGGACAAGCACTCACAGCCCACAGCTCAGACCATAGATTTTAACCTGTTTCTAACAACTCCTTACTGCATGTGCAGAGGCTGATGGGAATGCAGATGTGTCATTTCACAATCTCAGCGTCAGCCACAGCTTAGCTGGGGGCCTAGCTTACCTGTGGCAGTCAAGGTCACCTAGTAGTGTCTATGCCAAAATATGGTCAAACCTTATGATGGTAAGACTGAGGGCTTAAGTTTATTGCTGGCCATTGCCCGGAGGCTTCCCTCCCCTGAGAGAGAGGAAGGTGCTTAGCTCCTGATCACATAGTCTTCCAACCAGAGGTGACCGCCTCCTGACAATTCACTTATTCCGACATAATAGAATGGGGACAAGAGCTCCCATCCCTCCAATTCTCCTCAATCTATCTGTCACCTCCACAATATTGAACGCTTTAGGAGCAAGTCACAGATCCTGCCATCACTGAAAGGACCCCATAAATGTGTAGGTATTGGGAATCACGGGTCATTAAGAATCATTTCAGAAACCGTTAACTACACTAATTTTAACACACCAACCTGCAAGGGACTTCTGCCTCGTTTACTCTTCACTGAGCAAACATTTACTAAGTGCTTTCTGCATGGCAGGCCCCGGGGAAACAGAAGCAAAACAGATTGTGGAAGGTAGTGGTGGTGATAATTAGCCATGCTGTGTGTCACTGTGAAGTCTGGCTTGTACTCTGAGAGGACAGAGGGGCTAGTGGAGAATTTCAAGTCAAGGGGAAATTGGATAATGCTTATGTTTTGAATTCACCACCAATCACTTCTATTGTGATAAGAGACTTCAGAGAGAAGAGCTAGGAGCTGATATCTCGTCAAGAGGGAAGAAAAGGGTGGGTGTGGGACTCGCAGTACAAGTGGAGAGAGATGGCAAAGATCCTTTCCGTAGCAGGGATGTCAGGCTTCTCCTGGGTTTCCAGCTGCCTTGGCAGAGAATGAGCACTGTGCTTAGATTCTTGGCAACTATTTCTTCAGGTTGGCTAGCTCCCCTGCTTCTGTTCTGGACAGTAAGAATACCTGCCTTGGACCTGAAACCAGCCATTGCATGCTCCAGTGTCTTCTGTTTTTTTTTTTTTTTTTTTTTTTTTTTTTTTTTTTTTTTTTTTTTTTTTCCGAGACAGGGTTTCTCTGTGGCTTTGGAGCCTGTCCTGGAACTAGCTCTGTAGACCAAACTGGTCTCGAACTCACAGAGATCCGCCTGCCTCTGCCTCCCGAGAGCTGGGATTAAAGGCATGCACCACCATCGCCCAGTGCTCCAGGAAGGTGTAAAATTAAATGCTTATGCCTTTGGTGTCAGGATAATATGGGTTGAGAGCTACAAATCACTGAAAGAGCCTCATTCTTCTGCCTACCCAATTGGGACAGCAGCATCCTTAATCTGTTGGCAAACCTAGTAACGTAGTGAATTACATTCTCTGCTGGAACAAATCGCTCTCTTCTCCTTCCTTACAATTCCTGTCTGGTCATGCCTAATCTTTGAGCAAGTTTACCTTGTTTTAACAAAGCCTGCCTCTGTTGCCTCTATTTGACTGTTTTTATGACACCGGGGCTGACATAAGGAAATCACTTGGACTGTGCAACATGCTTTTGATACAGGTTGACAGCATCTCTTGGCTGAGATGGCCAATCTTTACCCCCACCACTGTCTTCCCAAGGGCACAGATTGCAAAGCCAGCTGATGCCTGGCAGAACTGCCACTCAGCTCAGAGAAACGATGTTCATAATACCTCCGAGATGTTGAGAGGGCACAAGAAAAAATACATGAAGTAGCAAAGCAGAATGAAGACTGCTTGTGACATTGGCTCTGTCTAGTGTCACAAGCACTTATGGAAATGCCTCAGCTAGTGCTCATGGTCCTAACTAAAATTCAGAAGAGGGGGGAAATCTCACTGGAAAGACATTGAGCACACAATGGATGTCTTGAGTTTACACATTTGTTCACGCACTTGGCACTGAGTGCTTACCTGACTTGGCAAAAAAGGCAGGATAATGTAAACGAGGGGAAAGTGTTTATTGGGCATTCTTGGGCCTGAAGCTGTGCTAGCAGCATGTGGGTAGGACACTAAGGCTGTTAGAGGAAGTTGTGATGATGGCCATCACTGAGAATTTGGGAAAATGACAGCCGAAAGTGTCACTTCAGTGGCTTGGGGGCAACTATCACCAAGCAACCAAGCAGAGGGCTCATGAAGCGAATTGTTGGGTTTTTAATCTGTAAGTAGAAACCCAAAGATCAAGCTTCAAGGAAGAAGAGGTTAATTAGTTAAACTCTCCATCTTGCTAGTGTCAGTCAAATCTATATTTTCATTTTCCCTTGTAGAGTTAATTAGATTCATTAGGATCACAAAGAATCAGATAGGTAGAGGCATAGGATTTGTGAAAAAGATACAAAGAAGGTACAGGGAGAGCCAGGCTTGCTCCTCAGTGACTACAAATGAGGACACATTAACACTAATAGCCCTGCGACCCAAGCCTGGCCTCATTTGGAGAGTGTCCTTTGCATGGCTTTGCTATGGACTAGAATGTGCATAGGATAGTAGTGTTAGGTGTTCTGCGGATTGATGCATTGGTGCACACCTCCAATCCTGGTGCTCTGGAGGTAGGGGCAGGTGGATCTCCCCAAGCTAAAGGCCAGCTGGTCTAGATGGAGAGTTCCAGATCAGGTATATACTTCCATGTTTCCTGCTTGCAAATGCCCCCGTTCTATCTGCATGTCTTCTTCTGTCATTTTCTTGAAGGACCATTTCCTGACTTCCTAAAAGGATCCATTCTCAAGTTGGGTTCCTTGCTAATCTGGCAAAAATTCTGCCCTGGTTCTTTGCTAACTCTTGTCACCTTGACTGAATGGACTCTGCTATCTGTGTTTCAGCTATGGCGAGGGTTTCAGTTTGGCACATTTTCCCTACAGTTTCTTTTATTGTCCTCTACATAGAGAGGCTCTCTTCTCTGCGTTTATGTGAATCATCCAGGGGCATATAAATCCTTGTAAATAGCATAGAGCATCAAAGTGTGCTATAGGGAGTTGTATAAAGGAGCCATCCAAGGCTCCAAGTTGCACTCCAGTCTGGGTCAAATTTTCTATCTCAGACAGGTATTATGACAGCTGTCCCTAGAGAATTGGTAGTGGTACCATTTAGGGCTCATCAGTATCTCTGGGGTCTCATTGATCCCTGGAATCAAACTTCTACATCTCTGAATATGTTGTTTACTGACAATCTGATTGGAATCTTGCATGCCTTGTCTGCTCAACAATGTATTACTTTCTCCCCTGTGTGGGTTTTTAGACATCCATGCTGTCGTCTGGGCCTTTCTCTTTTATGTGAATGTCCACGAGTAATGATCTGTGAGTCATTTAACTCTCCAGCAGAGTCAGCTAGCCTGCATGCAATGTAGCTTGTTCACCCACAAGGGGACAAAATATTAACTTAGTCTCAGGTCAACCAAACTCATCATTTATAGTCATGGCTCAAAGAAATGACAGACAAACAGAAATGATTGCCTATGGTCTGACTGCCCAGAAAGAGCCTGGATATGTAAGAGGCCCAATGAGATTCATAAGCTCTACCCCATTTTAGCCAAGTTCTAGCTTCAGAGATTTAATTTTATGCTATTTATATACATGTAAGTTTCTCAAAATTATCACATCCATAAATCAACTCTTTGTTTTTCTTATAAAATCTTAGTGTTTTCCAAGGGCCCCTGAGGCTTACCAGAAATCTTGGACTTTTTCTATTGCTCCATCAGAGGCACTCAGCATGTCTTGTGTGCTCCTCCAAATTTCTCAAATACCTCATAGACTCTTTCTCTAATTCAGGACCACATTATTCCATGTTTTGTTCAATTGAAATAGTATGTGTATAACCTTTCTGTTTCCAGCTCACCCAAAGTATGCACAGGAACCATAAAACTTGTTTCTAAGTATATTCTTTGTTATGGTATTGTCCGTACTTCAATAGTCTTTCCTTTTTCCTTTGACTTGCTTCCTCTATTCTTTTGCTGTGTTATAAAACTACCTTTACAATGAGAAATCCCCTGGCTTTCTGTTCTTTCAACCAGCCAGACCCTCAGTTCATTATACTAAATCCTTGTAGATACCTCTTTTACGGCATTCATGAACTGAATCATTGATTGTTTTTCTGACCTGAACCCACAGGATAAATGTCCCAAACAGGAAAATTTCAAGGGGTAGACAAGGCTTGAGAAAAATAAAGAATACTGAAAGCTAGAATCAAGAAGTCTTACACATATAAATTTATTAGCAGGGCAACTTCTTAAAAACTGTTTAAAGAGGGAAAAAATGGGCCAAGATCATAGGATTGATAACCACAGCATTTCAGGGATATCAGGAACTGAAACTTCTTCAAGGCCCTGACCCTATCCCCCTCACCAGACCTTGCCAAATCTGTTCCGGAGTAAGTACACAGAACTAGAATTCTCTTTGTCCTTTCATCAGTGTCTCTGAGAAAACCTTTGATCAAGCCTGGCCCCAAATAGTTTTCCTATGCAATTCCACCCAGTGTGCCATATCTTTGGGTTGGATTTGATGAGTGTACAAAGCATACATTCTATCTCATTGACACTGGAAAACAAGGAGGATTCAGTGTGGCAAGAGCCTACTGCAATGACGTAAGGGCAGTGAGCAGCTCAACAGCCATGGTCAGCTAGAGCTCATATTATGATTTCTAGATATCATTTCTCAGTGAAATTAATTAGAATAGAGGCAAAAAGGATTTTCAGGGCTGAAGTAGAAGATCTGCATTGCTACTTTAGAAAGTAAGAAGGCTTTAAATGAGCTTCTAAGTTGAAGTCAGAGACCAAAATTCTAGCATGGTTAAGGACCTAGTGGCTAACCACAGAACAACTAGGACATCACTATGAATGCTGACTGTGACACATTAAAACATAAATATTTTCTCATCTCCATGAGGAATCTAAAAAATAAAGAATTGACTGTCTGTTGTTGAAAAATGCCAGAAAACCAAATTACTGTTTTGAGAACTCATAAATAAAAGGAAGAATGGAATGTTTGTCCTGACTCTTTATGATGTTGTTTTCACTGCCAGCTTTGTATTAAGAAACACCTAGGAAATTTCATGAGGCACATCTTTCAGTGTGTCTGTGAGGGAATTTTCAAGACAATTTTCTGAAGAAGGAAGACCTACCTTAAATATCAGTGGCACTGTCCCATGAGCTGGAAGCAAATGGAAAAAGCCAGTTGAATGCCAGAACATCCCCCTTTCTCCTCCCCAATGTACCCAGATGTGAGCCCACAGCTCCTGCTCCTGTTGCTATGCCTTCTCTGCCTTGAAAGAACTTTATCTTCAAATATGAGCCAAAACTGAATCTTTCCTTCTTTACATTGATTGGTTCTAGCTGAGTTTTTATCATAGCAACTATTTATTGAAAAGAACAATAAGATCTCTTTTATTACTTTTTGTGTCCCAGATAATGAACAAAGAAAATATTATAGTGCTAATGACTCATTTTTAGGAATGAATATAGTCATTGACTAGCAATGGGTATTATTATCACAACAAGAATGGAAACTATTAATGGAAAGACACATTTCCCAGTATTTTCTTGCTAATTATTTGAACTTGAATTTCATCAAATCTTAAGATTTACCACAGATTTATGGCAAATACAGTAGCTAGATGAATAATTGGTAAACTAAAGACTGTGGGTAATCCACCAAAAAGGGTGACTGCTTTATTTTAGCTGTTTATGTTTGTGTCTGTGCCTGTACCTAAGTTCTTCCCCACCTGTTAGAGAAGGCTGTTTGTTCGTTTCCCGACTGCCCTGACTCGAACTAATCACACAGAAACTATATTGTTTGCAATACTGTTTGGCCAATAGCTTAAGCATATTTCTGGCTAACTCTTATATCTTAAATTGACCCAATCCTATTAATCTGTGTATTGCCATGTGGCTGTGGCTTACTGGCAAGGTTTTGATATGCTTTGGTGGAGGTGTCTGTCTCCCACCAGTGACTACATGGCTTCTCTCTGGCTCTGCCTACTCTCTCTCTATACATATATCTTTCAGCCTGACTTTACTCTGTTAAGCCATTGGCCAAAAGCAGCTTCTTTATTAGCCAATGGCAATAAAACATATTCACAGTGTGCATCACCTCCCGCATCACCTATATCTCATTCTGTTTGTGTATCTATCTCTGTGTTTATATTTGTGGTATGCTGTCCTCTGTATCTATGCCTATGTCTAAGATTAAATATATTGTAGTAAGGAGGCCACTTGTTGGCTCCCGCCTGTTCAGCCTTGAAATTATCACACAGAAACTATATAATTTAAATCACTGCTTGGCCCATTAGTTCTAGCTTCTTATTGACTAACTCTTGTATCTTAATTTAATCCATTTCTATTAATCTGTGTTTGACCATGAGGCTGTGGCTTATTGGCTAAAGTTCTTGTGTCTGTCTCCGGCGGGTCTACATGGCTTCTCCCTTTCTCTGCCCTTCTTTCTCCCAGCATTCAGTTTACCTTTACCGCCTAGCTAAGTTCTGTTCTGCTAGAGGTCCAAAGCAGTTTCTTTATTAACCAATGTTATTCACAACATACAGAGGGGAGTCCCACATCAATATATATTAAGGTTTTATTTCCTGTCTAATCCTATCTTTTGCGAAGAATTAAGTCAGAGTACTGACTTTTTGTTAGCAGATGAAAAACATATTGTTCAGCCATAATGTTTGCACTGCATTTGTACACTGAATTATGGTGTTTGCAATAACCAGTGGAATATAAATAATGACATTTGATGATATAAAATAATAATTGGTAATTGTTAATGCAATCATGGCATCAAGGTTGAACATGTCTATAAATAGGTTCTTATGTTCAGAAACATGCTTAAAACTGCATGACAACTGAGACTTCAAAACTGTAGCACAAGTACAGGGCAGAGGAGAATGACTAAGTGTGGATGAAAAAAAGATTGGACTGGTATCCTTTGAAGTACGGTGGGGCAACTGCTTTTTTTTTTTAACATTTTCTTCTCTTTGTTTTCATGAATCTGGCTTTTTTAATTAGTGAAGAGAAGACTAAGAGCACCCCTCCCTCTCTCTTTCTCTTCGTTAGCTCCCATGATGCTTTTACTCTGTGGCACTGCTACTTTCTCAGAGAAACTACAACAGGCACTTGTCGTTCCTTTTGTGTTCCCTGACAACTAACAAAACCAAATGCTTTTGTCTCCAGAATATCTGGGAGGTAGAAAGAAGAGAGTGCTCTTCAGCCAAGAAGACCTTGCAAATGTCCCCAACTCCAAACTGAAATAACCAGGGACTGTGTAGTTTCAAATGTGTAAGCTATCCAATAACCATTGACTGACATTCTCTTTCTGTTGGATTTGACCAGAGGTGGATCCTGCTGCTTGTAACCTAAAGCTCCACTTGAACAAAAGCTTTCCCCAATTCCAGGCTTAATTCACACTTCTGTCGCAGGTCGTCAGAGAATGACTTGCTTGCCTTTCATACAACTTGACATAATTCTAATTTGCTGCAATCCCTATTTGGTTAATAGATGTGTTTCTAATCAAAATGCTTCTCAACTGGAAAGATGGTGTACGGTTTTCTTCATCTCTGCATTTCTGACACTCAGCCTGCTGCCCTCATGAATTACACAAACCCAGGAAATTATGTTGAAGGAGTGAGGAAATGAATGAGAAGACAAGAGTGGGATGCTATAGAGGGATTATCCATAAGAACTCACCACGTTTCTTCTTTGACACAAACAAAATTGTATGTAAGTATCTGTGCCTATGCAGACCACTTATGTAGATAGTATTTGAGCAGTAGGGTCAGGTGTATCTTTCAGCAGAAGGTGTTGATCTGTCAGTGTTATATCTTCTGTTCAACTTCTTTTCTTGCTTGAATGGCCAAGAATGTCATGTTCTAAATGGGGCACTACAAGAAGGCAGAATCTGCTAGCCTAATTGCCTGAGTAACCTTGTAGCTAGGAGGCCCCAAGCCTCTTTCATTAGAAAAGCAGTAGAGAGAAAACTAGTTCTGTTAGAGTAAGCCATGGATTTGTGTACATATGGTAAACTTTTGTAACTTGTCTTGTTCTGAGTAGGCAAGGAGAAAGACATCTAAAGAGGTCTAGTGTTCATAGTGGCACCTCAATCATATTTGAATAAATAAAGACTGCCTGAAGTTCTGAGAGTAAAACAGTCCCATTGGTCAGCCTTACAGACCATGTTATGGTAACATACACTTTTAATCCAGTAGCCACCATGGCATGCACCTTTAATCCTAGTAGCCACACTAGTTGCCACAGAAATCAAAGGTGTATGCCTTTAATGACAGTGGTGCACACCTTTAATCCCAGTTCTAGAGAGGATTAAAAAGTGGGAGGAAACAGCACTCAACAGATAGTCTCATTCTGAGATTCCTGGAGGCAGGATCGCCATTTCAGACTGAGGTCAAGGTAAGAGCCAGTTGCTGACTGTTTTGCCTTTAAGATTTTCAGGTTGAACCCCAATTTCTGACTCTGAGTTTTTATTAATCTTGTTTCATTTGGTGCCCAACTTTTTGCGGCATAAATTTATGAAAAAGCTATTTTCCTGGGGCATTTTAGCCACTAACCCAGACCATGGCTGGGATTGGAATTCCAGCTCTAGGAATCAGAACACAAACGTAGCCACTGGGATTCCAGGGAAAAAAACTAATGCTCCCAGCTCCCATCTGTCCTAGCTGAACTTCCATGTAAAGATGGAAAATAGACAGAGTATCGGGATACGTTATGTTATTGTGTTGTCTTTGAATGGTTTGACTACTGAGAAAGGAGCAACAGCTGCTAAATGACTTTGGATTATAAATTAATCCAAAGGATTTTATTAAATTTATATATTTTAAAATTTTCTTGACTTCAAAATTTAAGTCAAAAGATATGTTATTTTGGAGAAGAGATTTTGTTTTTGTTTCCACAGGAAATGAGAGTCTGTGGATTCATTCTTGGTTAAGAAAAATATTTGATCAAGGAAGACCCCTGAAAAATCTCCAGTGGGAACAGATGGTCCAGATGATCCAGTGTTTTAGAGTACATATGTTGCAGTTTCCTCTGAATTCTATATCCAGAACAGCTTCAAGACTGCTGGCTGAAATGATCCAGCAACACAGAGGACTTGAATAAGGACTTGACCATAATCCTACAGTTTCTTTGGGTTCCCGTAAGATTATTAGTGCCCCCTAATCAACAGAAAGTAGCCTAGAAAACTACACCCACATTCCCAAAAAAATGGATTATGAATGTTTGTTTTTGTTTAATGTGTTAGTTACAAGTTTTTGGGTCCAAAATAAAGCTAAACAAAGGAAATTATATTTAAGGTTCTTGTTTTGAAAAAAAAAAAGGCCAGGAGGTGGTGGTATATGCCTTTAATCCCAGCACTTGGGAGGCCGAAGCAGGCGGATCTCTGTGAGTTCAATGTCAGCCTGGTCTATAGAACAAGTTCTAGGATGGGCTCCATAGCTACTGAGAAACCCTGTCTTGAAAAACTGAAATAAGGAAAGAAAGAAAGAAAGAAAGAAAGAAAGAAAGAAAGAAAAGGAAAAGAAAAAACTGAGATACAGATATGATTAGATAGAATGGTAGAATATTGAGTCTATTTTTTTTAAAGTAACTATTAGTTTTAAATGTTTTACTTTCCTTATTGTATACAAATTTCATATATTGATACAAATTTGAGATTAATTTCGTTAAAACATACTGTACATACATTTCTAAGCTTATTCAACGTATTTTAACTATACAGCTTATTTAACAATGTAATACAAATTTCTAGCCCTTGAAAATTATTATTACCAACTATTTAGGATAATAAAGAAATATAGGTTAGTAGTTAATCACCTAGTATAACCAAACTTGTAGTCACATTAGGTACGTTTTCAAGGTCAAACAAAGATATAATTTAGATAGGCAGGTCATCTTCAAACACTTCAGAGGTCTACAGAATATGGCATTTGAGATGTTTTAATAACCTTGGTTCTTCTTTTTTATGACAATGAGACATGATTGCTCCTGACAGCACCAATTTACTTCAGAGAAGATAATGGGCATCGAAACTCCACATGGAGTTTACTCTCTTAATGGCAAAAGCAAGGCACTGGCATGAAAATGCCCTTGCTTTGACTGCTGGCATTATGCTATCTGAATTAGACAAGCAGGGCACAGAATATCCCGCTTCACAGAAAAGTTTGTTGAACATGCTAGGCTTGTAGGCCTATGTTGCAGAGGAACTTGGGGTGACTCTCCAGGCAGCCAGCTCTTTCTGTTGTTACTCACATTTTTTGGAAGTCACTTGCTTGTACTTCCTGATTACCTTGTTAATATTATTTTTTTGAGTCTCTGAAGCAGTTGAAAATTAGATCTATAGTTATAGCTTACCAAAGCAAATTATGTTTTTATTATTTTTATTTATTTTTTTTAATTGAAAAAATTTCTGCCTCCTCCCCTCCTCACATTTCCCTCCCCCAACTCTTCTATCCCTCCTTCCCCAGACCAAAAAGGTGTCAGGGTTCCCTGCCCTGTGGGAAGTCCAAGGTCCTCCCCCCTCCATCCAGGTCTAGGAAGGTGAGCATCCAAACAGGCTAGGCTCCCACAAAGCCAGAACATGCAGTAGGATCAAAACCCAGTGCCATTGTCCTTGGTTTCTCATCAGCCCTCATTGTCTGCCATGTTCAGAGAGTCCGGTTTAGCACGCAGTACTTATATGACAGTGCAGGAGGAGCAAAGCAAGTTATGTTAGAAAGTAAATTAGGGATAAGACTTTAGACTCACCAAAATAGGATAGATATGAAATATTTTCTCTGAATTTGTCAAATGCAAATGGACTAGACATTGTTGATGTTTATTGCCTGTATATGTCATATATAGTCATTGTACTTATTGTATATAGTTTTCTTACATTAGTTATAGTCTTCTGTTTTATTTTAGACAAAAGGGGGAAATGTAGTGGCATTTCAATTGTATTTTAATAAATAAAACTTCCTGAAGATCTGAGAGTAAAACAGTCCCACTGGTCAGCCTTATAGACCAGGTTATGGTAACACACACCTTTAATGCCAGTAACCACAATGACACGCACCTTTAACCCCAGAAGCCACACTAGTTGCCACAGAAATCGGGTGATGCATGCCTTTAATCCTAGCCCTAGAGAGGACTGTAAAAAGGGAGGAAACAGCTCTCAACAGACATTTTCATTCTGAGATTCTGGGAGGCAGGATCGCCATTTCAGACTGAGGTCGAGGTAAGAGCTAATTGCTTTGCTTTTCAGATCTTCAGTTTGAACCCCAATTTCTGACCCTGAGTTTTTATTAATCATGATCCAGGTGTTCTTAGACAAAGAAGAGACTATGACAACAGAGGCTCTGCTCTTCAGCAGACAGATTTTGGGGCCATTGGCAGATCATTTCAAGAGTGAATTTGAGCTCTTCCACCTATTAACTGTGAGATACTAAGCTTCTTAATTTCTCTTATAATCAGTACCTCCATCTGAAAAATAGGACAAGACTGATTCCAACTTCCTAAGGTTATTGTATAAATAGAATGTAAACAAAATAATTCACATGTAAGTGTCTACCCTGTCTCTGTATGGGGACTATATGAGTGTTTAATAAATGGTCAAATGGATGTAGAGAATTCACAGGTGAGAGTAGAGAGGGACAGAGGCAGAGTAAACCATGCTTAGTAAAGTTTTCCAATTGCTAAGCACACCCAGGCTCTGAATTGCCCACGTCTGTCACTGCACATTGTAATTTAGTAAATCATTTCAAGCAGTGGGGTGTTTGCTTATTCAATCAAGAAGCAGATTTATGCCTAATTCTGGCAGCTTCTCTACAACGTGCTATGAGCTTAGGAGGCTCCCAAGCTCAGAAGCCAGATTGCAGCACAGTGATTTATGGGATCTGGGAGGTTGGTCCCACAGCCATGAGCATAGGGCATCAATCTGAGGCTTGTGGGGAGCCCTGATTTGGCTTGGCGCAGCTTGGCCATGCACCAGCCATGTGCCCCTCCACCTCACGGAGTACTTTCCAGAGCATAGGATCCCTAAGTTGAAATATAACAACCTCCGGGAGGAGAGAACGGCATCTTCGAAATGAGAGGCATGTATTGGAGAATTGCAGTGTGAGAAAAGAGGGCCTGGGGAGCTGACTCTCCAGGAGAAATGTTTGCCACACAAGAGTGAGGACTAGAGTTCAGATGGCTGGGGCAACCTGCCAGTAGACTCAGGCCATGGAGCCAGGGAGGCAGAGAAAGGATTCCTGGACCAAGATGCCTTGCTAGACTAGAAGAATCAGTGAGTTCTGGGTTCAAGAAAAACACCCTGTCTCAGTGTGAGAGATGGGGAGCAAGGGAGTAAGATGCTTACTGTTAGCTGTATATGTTCATACATGGGTGCTCCGACTTGTGCAGACACATCCATACAAACGCACATTGTATATGCAGTAAAAGTGGAAAATTTCAGAACACAATGTCATTTTAGAGAGCGGGAGATCAGAGTTGGAGGGGACTTCAGAGCAATCACAAGAAACTATTGGCAGAGAAATCACATGTCAGTTTTAAAGAATTTATGGGAGCTTTTCTAGGAAGAATTAAAGGATGAAGACTCAAGACAGATCTTCAGGTGAGAGGTGATAGTGGCGTGATTCAGAGACGACAAGGACAGCTACAGGCTGGCTATAGGGGAGGAAAGAGCTGCTGAGCCTGACTGTCATGGGTACCACTCAACTGACTTCATTTTCACAAGTCTGTCCTGCAGGTACTGCAAGAGTGAGAGAAGGAGGGCACAGAGAAGTGAAGTAGCTTGCTTCAGATCACACAGCATGCCAGAGATAGCAGGGAGTCCAGCCTGAGTTCCTGAGCTTCAGGATTCCTGCATACAACCCAGGAGCTCTGCTGCCTGGCCACCCACGGGTTTTCAGGGAAGTTAGGATTCAAGATCTGCAAAAATCATAGCACCTGATGTTCATCCTGGTGCCTGGTAGCAATCATGTACTATTTCTTTTGTCTGTGAGTATTTATGTATGTGGTGTGTAGGCACGTATGTGTATGTGTTTGCGTGAATGAACGCACATGCATTATCTTTCATAGTTCTGTGTCCACCATCTGGATTGAGGCAGGGTCTCTTGCTGAGCCTGGAACTCATGCCTCGATTAGCCTAGATAAGAACCTTGCTTCTTGGGTTCCATATCAGCCTCCCAATGCTAGGATTGCATGTAGGGTGTCTGGTGTTCACATGGATGTTGGGGGTCTGAACACCAGACTTTATGCATGTGTGCCAAACCCAGCAAACAATTTCCTGGCCTTCAGTTGCTATTTCTTGAATGAATAACTAGATTAACGGACAAGGGAGAACTCACGTGACTGTGTATCTCTACCTGGTTATTTCCCCCGCTTTGACCAGTCCAACAAAGTCCCTTTTCCCTGCAAGCCTTGTCCTCGCCTCTCTAACACAGGCTTAATTGGGAGTTTCTTTGCGCACCCCACATGATAATGGATGTGAGGGCATTTTGTAAATGACAAAGCACTCAGCCAGTGTGGTTATTGCAATTGTTACTGTGCAGGCAGAGACCCCACATTGGGATGCTAGGTGACATTTTTCTTCCTGTTGAACTGCACAATCTCTTTTTGCCTGCAAGTCTTCAGTGCAAATTAATTACTGTTATCTGCGCCCAGGGACTGAGGCCACCTGGCCACCCCTCTCTTCTGGACAGCAAAGGCACTGTTCAGATGAGGACTGGGGACTCCTTTTTTTTTTCTCTGAGGCAGCCCCTCTCTCCCCTCTGTACTTCTCCTTTAATCTGCATATTATCATCAACACAAAGCCCTCAGAATAACATCTGACAAATGACGCCTATTAAAAAAAAACTGCGCGCACTTCTCTTTCTCCGCCTTCTAATTTGGAATAGCATTATAACTATGCATCGCTAGACAAGCAATATTATGTTAAGAACATGATAAAATACCAGCAGCTCTGTAATGGCACCAACCAAATGGTAATTTCTGCTTCAGAAATTGGTCATTTATTTTGCTGGTCTGTTCTTACGTTCAAATTAGATGAAGTTTAATATACTGTAAAATTGAATGTATTCTGTCCTTTTCAACAAATATGGCATGTGTGAAAATGATTTATGGCTCGTGGGAACCTCTAAAATGTTAAATAATCTCTTTTTTTGTGTTTCTTAAGTAAGTTATGGCCCAGGAGTTTAAACACAGGAATAGCAAAACTTTATTAAGCTCCAGGCTCTGGTTCTCCTGCGATCAGAATGGGAGCCCTGGCCCGGCACATATTACAAGGGGCGGTAAGAGCACACACAGTAATTGCTACATTAATTTTCTTCTATTAACTATAATTGGGAGGAAAGCAAGTCTTCCCCAGTGAGTGTTATAATTTGCGACTTAATTTTTAATAAAGCTGTGTTGAGACTATGGGTGCTTACCACAGGTCAGTTCCTCAATGGTAGTGGGGCATCCTGTCTCTGATGGAGCGTGAGAAGATCAACTTCAGTGGTGTGTGTGTGTGTATACTGGGTATGCATGTGCGTGTGTGTTAGAATGTGTAAGTGTGTGTAAATTTGTGTGTATGTGGACCTGTGATGAGTGTGTGTGCATTTGTGTATGTATGAGGACCTGTGAGTGAGTGTGTGAATGTATATGTGTTGGTTTGTACTGTGTATGCATGTGCTTGTGTGTGAGTGTATGAGTGTGTGTGTGCACTTGTGTGTGTATGAGGACCTGTGAGTGAGTGTATGAGTGTGTGTGTGTGCACTTGTGTGTGTATGAGGACCTGTGAGTGAGTGTATGAGTGTATATGTGTGTGTGTGCACTGTGTATGTGTGCATGTGTGGGAGTGTGCTTGAATTTGTGTGTATGAGGACCTGTGATGAGTGTGTGCACATTTGTGTGTGTATGAGGACCTGTGTGTGTGGATGTTGGTAGGGTGATGGAGTAGAGAAGACAACAATGAGAGAGAAGAGTATATAAGCTTCTCAGGGTTAAGGCACCTAAGGTTCCCTTCTGGCTTGACTACCCTTCTCCAAGACACAATGAGAATTTATAAAATATGGACACATATTCAAAGATATGGTTCAGTGGCCAAGACAGTTCTCCTGACTCATTTGTTTCATGGCAACAACTAAAGCATTTGAACATCCCAAGATTCTTAGCTTTCTTGCCTGTAAAATAAGGAGAAGATAACAACAAGGACAACAAAGGCTTATTAGAAGCACAACACACTGTTGTGAGCACCTGGCACACAGTTCTCCACTAGATGCACACAACCACTCTATGATGTTCTTATAGTATCACCTCCATTTTATTGATGCAGAAACTGAGCCATTGCAAGAATGAGGACCTTGCCCGAGATAATAGAGCAAACAGCAATGATAAAGCTTAATCCAGTCTACTCCAAAGTCTGAGCTTCAAACTGTTGGGGTAAGACTTCTGATGGAGGAGGTCATTGGCTAATAAAGGAACTGCCTTGGCCCATTTTATTGGTTAGAGGATAGGTGGGAGGAGTAAACAGAACAGACGCCTGAGAGAGACGCCATGCCCCGCTCCCGGGATGAAGCTCCGACCCAGGATGGACATAGGCTAGAATCTTCCCGGTAAGCGCACCTTGGGGTGCTACACACAGATGATTAGAAATGGGCTAAATTAATATGTGAGAATTAGGCTAGAAGAGAATGGGCCAAGCAGTGTTTAAAAGAATACATTGTCCGTGTAATTATTTTGGGTAAAGCTAGCCATAGGGGTGGCCGGGTGCTGGGGATGCAGCCCCGCCATCCCTATTACTACAGACTTCCAGAATTATAAAGGGGCATATAAAAGAGTGGGTGTGGCTGGACTTGGTACCTTCTCTCAAAGACGTCTTTCACTCTGCAGACATTTGGTCTCTGCTGTCTGCTACTTGAAGCCCTATGCTCCACAGAGGTACAGATGGATGGTAGAGCGGCTATGAGCTTTCCTGCCCTTGACACGCTCTTGGGAGGCGCTCTATGAGTCCAGTCCTATTGCTCTTGTCTGCAGAGCACTCTGATGCTCACAGAGAAACCCAGTTCAAGCAGTTGTGTACGCATTGGGGTCATTTCTTGTGACAGTCGTTCCAGACACATGCCAGATTCTTGGTGCCATTTGTTTCATTCTCATAGCAGCCTGGTCAAGTATTCCCCAATATCTTCATTTGACAGATTCGTTAACAGTGGGCCTGTCCTCAGCTGCAAGTCTAACCCATGATCCTACAGCATACCCCAAACTTTCATGATCATGATACCTAATTCATCACAAAGCAGATTTAGCCAACAGGATTTTCCTAATCGTCCAAGAAGCCAAGGGAAAAATCATCCCTGAGCAGGCAGATGGTTCCTGTAGACACCACAGACAACCAGAGCAACAAGAAGGCTGGGGTAAACACAAAACAGTGGTGGACAAAAGAGGGTAGAAAGATGTTATTGGCAAGTGCTTCTGACTAAATCTTAACTGGAATTCTTTCATTCTTCATAGGTACACTGAACCAATTCTTAACCTCTTAAAGACTCAGGGCGTGGTGGAGGGTTGATATCTTCCTTCAGAGCGTGACAATTTCTTGTGGTGCTGTGTGGGCAAACAATGATAACCCCATGCCTTGCAGAGAGAAAACTATCCGTTAATTGTGACTATAATGGCATTAAGGGTTCTTGCAGAGTCATTTGAAAAAGACAAACAACTGAGGAGTAATAAATAAGGAAATATCTACCTCTGTAATTTGTTGTTGACTTCCTATTCAGACCTTTCTAAAGAGACTGGGGTAATTTAAACATCCAGAAAAACCCTCCTGAACTATGAAAAAAAGAGCTAGCCCATAATTGTTCCCCCCCCCTAAATATTCCATTGTCTTGCTATGACCTGGAATCCTGGATTTCGTGCTTCATATAGAGTTCAGATGTTTCTTGTGACTGGGCAACTTGGAGGAATTAAAGGATTATTATGAACTTTAATGTGCATAAGAATCATCTTGGAAGAATGCTTATTCTGTAAATTTCTAAACTTGTTGTTACAAGACTAAGATTCAAGCACCAGGAACTTCAAATCTACAGTTTTGTTAGTTCCCTCCACTTTTCAATTTTATTTATCTGTTATCTCTCTAGAAACTAGATTCAGAATGGAATCCTGAATGATCAATTATCAAGTTTGAAACTGTTCATTTGTCTATTCATCCATCCATCTATCCGTCCATCCATCCATGTATTTCACAATGTGTTCTAAGAATACAGTTTAGTGGCACATTATAGGATGGGAGATTTACAAATAATGTAAAGCACATTTGCAAAGATCGATGTCCTTTCTCCTTGATTTATAAAATCTTGCTGATTTATTTGAAGAGGAATTAATCTTATTTTCCAGAAACTAACATGCATTCTTTCCTAAGAGAACTGGAGAAAGTTTTTAACACATAGAGAAGGTTGCCCCGAGGTGAGTGTGCCCTCGACATTATCTTCTCTGAGTCTGCTTCCCCTTCTGAATGGTTTGATAAAGCAACAGAATCACTACAAGTTTCTGGATGTTCTCCTCATACCACACACCCTCCTTCTGATTTGGGGGCAGTTTTCTTTTGTCTGTGGATGTTTCTTTCTCTTCTCCCATGGAGTAATGATTTCTATTCTGGCTTTTCTATCTCACTTCCCTTTTCTCTTATCCATCCCCCCTTCTTCCTCTCCCTTCATCTTCTTTTTCCCCTGTTCCTTATTAAGTCCTTGTAAATATCAGATTTTTTTCTGATTTCAAATCTTCCATTTTAGTCTCTCTACTCTTTTGGAGACCCAAAAAGGTTCTTGTCTATATGTTTTTAGAAATTGTGTGTCTCTTCTTATTAATTTTAAAGTAAGTAAGTTGAATGATTCATATTTCTCTGCAAATCAACAAAAGGAATAAATCTCTGTGCAATAGAATCAACCCATTTTCTCCCTGGGAGTGTGACCCTCAATGAGAGCATGAGCTATTCCTCTGGGTCAGTGCAGTAACGCCAGCATGTTTTCCATAAAGTAAAAGAGAAAAGGGCATTTCAAGATGACCTGGCTCCAGCACTTACTCCTCTGATAAACCAGCCTTAAGAGTCTGAAAATGTCGTTTGACTTCTCTGGGCTCTGCTCCCATTCATAAAGCAAGTGGGTTTTACAAACATTTCTAAGTATGAAATCTTCCAAGAGTTTAGTCTTTGATCCATTTCCTACAGAAATGCTATCAGCTGCTGAATTTCACTAGCCTGACAGCCTTCACTAGGGTGTTCAGGGTAGTTGGTAGTAAATAGAAGACAATTGATTTGTTTGTTGTTTGGTTTGGTTTTGTGTGTGTGTGTGTTCTTTTGTTTTTTGTTTGTTTGTTTTATTTCCGTCAAATCTCGTGTACACTGCCAGGTGTAATGTCCTCTTCCTACCTTTATTAACATTTTATTTATTTATTTTTTCTTCTTAGGAGTCCAAGGGCATCCACCGAATTATTTAGGTCATGAAGGGTGTTCTCTGGACCTTCTTGTCCTGCAGGCAGATACCTTCTTTTCCTATTCCCTGAAGGTATTTGATGTTCTATCGGGAACTCACCAAGGCCAGCTGGCTCAGGTCTGAAAATTCATGGGATAAAACCGGACTCGCTGAACATAGCGGACAATGAGGACTACTGAGAACTAAAGAGCAATGGCAATGGGTTTTTGATCCTACTGCACGTACTGGCTTTGTGGGAGCCTAGGCAGTTTGGATGCTCACCTTACTAGACCTGGATGGAGGTGGGTGGTCCTTGGACTTCCCACAGGGCAGGGAACCCTGATTGCTCTTTGGGCTGACTAGGGAGGGGACTTGATCGGGGGAGGGGAAGAGAAATAGGAGGTGGTGGAGGGGAGGAGGAAAAAAATCTTTAATAAATAAATAAATAATAATAAAAAAAGAAAGACATAACCCTGTTTGCAATCCTTTAGTGGTTTCCAAATTCCCTTCATTTACTGTCAAGCAAATTCTTTCATACCCTGTTCCCTACTGGGAATTGCCCTTATTGAATTTTTAGCACTGCTAAGGAATGTCCTGTAGACTTTGAAATGCTTTTGTGATACATACTAAGAAGTAGATGACAAAAGATGTCACCACCTGGCTTAGTTCTTGGTCATCTAACCACCAAGTCTTTCTTGCTTGACTGAGTTTTAGTTTACCAATTACCCACATGAAATGAGACCCCGAGAATTATATCCATCCCTTTTCTATGCAGCAACTTCAGATTCCAGGTTCGGAGTAATTTTGGGCCTATCCCCAAATGAAAATGCCTCTTCTCGTAGAGGGAGTGGGCCCCATTTCTGGTGCCCAGGTGCTCGTCACTTCCTCTGCAGCAACATCCTTTTCCTAGTTCTGCTTCCGACAATCTCTTAGGATCAGCTCAATTGTTCCAATCAGAGCTACCATAATTCTCTGCTTCTTGTTCTCCCTAGAAATATTTTTATCTTCTCCATCTGACCTCCAAATCGTTTCTCAGTGTCTATGGCCATTATTTTAGATCATAATCTAATGTCCTACTTAAATTTCAGATTCTCTTATGTCATAATTTTATTCTTTTTATTGTTGTTTTGTGTTTTTTAAATGGGGCTTCATATACCAGGCTGCTTTCAAACTCATTGTGCAGCTGAGAATGGATTTGAACTGCCAATCCTCCCAACTCTGTAGTTTCAGTGGTGGAATCACAGGTCTGTGCCACTATGGCCAGCACATCCTTTCATACCTAATGTTCTCGTACCTTTCATTTTTGTGAGACAGAATTGTATTCAAACTAGCAACCCTTCAGTTCTCTGTAACATTTGCACTAATATCTAAGCTTCTTACCTCCTTGCTCTGGCACACAAAGTCCTTCTAAGCTTCTTACCTCCTTGCTCTGGCACACAAAGTTCTGCCATTCTGCTTCTTTAGTATTCGGAGTTTTTCGACAGTGTTGAAAGAGTGATCCTCTACTTTTGATAGGAATACTATGGGGATAGGACACAAACTTTAGTGGCTAAAGGATGTCTTTGCTTTCCCATGTCATTATCTCATGTAGTGTGAGAGCCTAAATGGATGGTGGAAGATGGAGGGGAAAGGGGATGCTAATGACCTGCCCTCTCCAGATGTATATCAATGTGTACAAGAAGTGGTTTTGAATTCCCAATTATGGGAATTGTGGCCATCATAGCACCTCCTTCTGTTATCCTCCCTCCTCTCTTCCTGTCCTCCCCCTACTTTCTCTCCCACCCCTTTCCCTCCCTTATACATCTCCTCCTGTCTTTTCTCTCTTCATATTAGAAATAATTGTGCTTTACCATTTTAACTTACTATTTTACAAATTTTAAAATATTGATCTGTTGCGTGTGAGAGAGTGTGTATGATATGTATATGGGCACACATATTATGGAATGCATAGAGAGATCAGAGGAAAATTTTATTCAGACAGCTGTCTTCTATCTTTACGTAGGTTTCTGAAAATGAACTCAGGCTGTCAGGCTTTCCCTACAATGGCGTCACCTACTGAACCATTTGCCAACATGTACAAGTCTTTACTTAGAAGAAGGAAAAATAGCTCATGAGAAGCATTTTTCTTATCTTTCTAAACATATTTATTAAACTAAATTGGAATCCCCACATCATATATTTTTAGAGCTTGTCAAAGAGACATGACTGCTTAAGCATGTGTGTTGCAAAGTTATGAGAGTGAGTCTCAGCATCCAGAATAGCCTCTGTTGACTATGTGGTAAACACCAGACTCAGAGACACATTACATCCAATAATTGCCATGACCCTTATCCAATTAACTTCTTTTTGCATCTTAAAACCTGAAGGTCTAAAATATTAACATTGAAAATCACATCTACAATGGTTAAGGTGGAAGAAATTTGATCTCAGAGATGTCTGCCTTTGAAATGATATTTCTAATGTGACAGTAAACTATTTCTTGCTGTAACCTAGAAATTGGAGCTGTGTTAGTCATAATAAAAAATAGAGTGAAGTAAGTCCTGCTCTATAAGTTAAATATTACTATTTTTTTCATTTTTGTTGGTAGGTAAGTGTAAAAGCATAAAATCAATAATGAAAGTTTAAAATCCATTTTTATTCATCACAGCATCAAAATGGCTATCCCAGTTATACACAAGTTCACTGAGATGTGAAGACTTTGGTGTGATTGATGTTGGTGTGTGATGGTTTTTATTTTTAAGTTTTTATAATAAAGTTTATCTTAATGGTACATGAACAATGGGAAGGAAGGTCATCCAAAACTGACATGGCATTTCTATTCCATAAAATCTTCAGGGACCCAACCTTCTGGCAGAAAACTGTGCCTCCATCATGATCCAAGATGGCAGCTGGAACTCCAAATATCATATCCAAGTTCAAAGTGTGGGCATGGAGAAATTGATGAAGATATAAAAAGCAAAGAGTGAAAAGGGCTGGGTATTTAAGAAAGTTGCTAAGTGGTATCTCCTTTCCACATTACATTGGTTAGATCTTAGCTGTATGATCACACATAACTGAGAAAGAAGATGAGAAATCTAGTTCATTCCCTATAATGTCATAGTTCTGGATAACCATCCATTATTGGTAAAGAGAAATAAAATAGGTAATGGGGGCTTCTCTCTCTCTCTCTCTCTCTCTCTCTCTCTCTCTCTCTCTCACACACACACACACACACACACACACATACACACACACACACACACACTTGCTTTTAAATAATTCATCATTAAACACATCAAAACTAAATGCCTTATAAATCTTATAAATGTTGGATCACAGCGCAAAGGAAAATTCAGACATGAAAACTAAATCTCAGCCTCAGAAACAAGTCTCATGAAAAACCAATGATCCCCAAATGTCCCATCACATCCAATCCACTCTCACCGAAGCTAATGCAAATCCATTGACTTATCTTGGGAAGACCCATGTCATTAAACTTCAAATTCATATTCCAAAAATGCAGAAAATAATACATATCATCTAAGATTTGTGTGTGTGAGAGAGAATAAGGATGAAACAGTGACTTTCTATGCAGGTCGGTTTGCTTTTATAGCCGTGGTTTGTAAAACAATATTACACAATTTTATTTGATCCAGAGGTTTATAAGCCTACAAGGAAATCAGATAAGCAAGGGCTGTTTTAGTCACTAGTGGGATAGCCTAAGCTAACACACCGAATGAAACTGTACAGAGGAAGCTGATTGGCTGATTATTTTAATGACTTCAGAAATCACTGGGATTCATGTCAAAGGATGTTAGGGTTTTGTATTTCTCATCGTTGATCTACTTCATTCTCCATTAGCAGAATATCCAGCAAGCCCTTTTGATCCTGTGCAAAGATGACTCCAACTCTCATTTTATAAATTTAAAAGGCATGAATCTTGTCTTCAAGGCTTCTACTCATCTTAAAACAGTCCTCGGTCTTAGTCTCATTGGTTCTACTTGGGAAATACACTGATGCCTGAATCAACCACTGGTGGTTCGGTGATATAATCAGGAAAAAGCTAGGTAGAAAATGCAATAGGTTCGACAGGGAAATTAGTTTTTATTTTCTTTTATTAATCAGACTTTCCAGAGTCTGGTAAACTACTGCTATTTCTGTCCTTTGTTTTGGATTGGACGGTGGTGATGGTTACCTGAATTTTCAGCCTGACTGGAATGAGAACCACCTAGGGGATTCAAGCAAAAGATTTCACTGAGATGGGGAAGACTCACCTAAATGTAGATGGCATCATCACATGATTCATGAGCCTGGGATGAAATAAGGCCATAAACGAGGAGCCAGCTGGACCAGCATTCCCTCTCTCTGCCTCTTGGTCTGCTGGCATGAGCTGAACTCTCAGGAACGGTGAGCTAAGGTAGCCCTCTCTTGTCCTTTATTTGAGTCAGGTATTTCATAGAGGTAAATTCAAAGTTAATTGATTTGCCTAATAATAACCAGCTGGTTAGTGACAGCACCAAGGTGAGCAATCATTTCTCTTGGTTTCAGCTCAATGGTTTTTCTCACCATAAATCTCTAGCTCTCTTTAAAGAGTAAATGACCATCAACTAATTTGTAAGAAAACCCAGTAGCAGTTTGCTCCCTCCCTTAAACCATTGGTCCTTTTCTCTCAGTTTCCATCATTTCAATTTGGCTGACCACTCCACTCACAGAGGACATAAAACAGGAATTTATTCCCACAAAAGTATGTATTTCCTTACTGGAACTCTCAGTAACAGAATATTTGAGATTTACATTTTATTTCTAAGAAATGTGATTTAAAAATTCCTCTGAAAAAATTATTACTGTTTTCTCATAGGAACATAAATTTTAAAACAATATTTTTTCTCTCTTAAGAAATGAGTGCTTGTTTAAGGGGTGGTAGAAACCACAATGAGACAGAATGACCTGTACCGCCCACTGCTTGGGAATGGCTTCCATTGGCATGCTAATAGCAATAACGCATGAAAGGCCATATTACACACTGTGTTTTGTAACTTCTCCTGTTTACCAACACGTTGTAAACATATTGCAAGTTGATTCATTTAAATCCACACTTCCCACTTCAGCGCTTCCTTGTTTAATTAAGTCTTTGCTTATCTAAACCCGGCTCATGCTGCAAAACATTTATATCACTAATTTTTCACCATTATGAACAGTACAAAGATGACTAACTCATAAGTTTGGGTCATATTCCAGTTAGTATTCCTTAATTGTGAGAAATGAAAGTGAACCATGGTTAGCTTGAAGGAGGAAATAAAAATTTATTGAAAAGATTGATCCAATGTGCATATTTGAGTAACAAATTAATTTGTTAATGTCAGAAAGGAGATGTATCTGGGAGGCTGTGGAGATCTAATTGTAGGAACTAATGGAAGGTCCATGGGTCATCACCTTGGAGAAGAACCAAATACAATGAGATTTTTCTTTTGTACCAATTACTGAGGTACAGGGAAGACAGTCTGTGAGGTTTATCTTAGGCCCTTTTCCACTATTTGTCCAAGAGAAGATCTGGGATACTTGTTCGTAATCCTACAAGAAGAAAGAAAGAAAGAAAGAAAGAAAGAAAGAAAGAAAGAGGAAAAAGGAAAGGAAAAGAAAAAACAAAGTTTAAAATTCTAAGAAAATATTAAAGGCTTATATTAAGAGGAAAGTTATAGATTGTGAATAATAAAAAACAACAGAAAATATGCTTTTCAAAGTAACACTTAGATTTATTTCCTTAAAATAAAAATGGTTGAAGAAATAAATTAATTTTAAAAATCTTTTAAATGATGCCAATTATTTGAGAACTAAAAAAAAATATTCTTGCTTAAGGGTCTTTACTGATCTTCCATTGAATCTGAATTTTATTCCTAGTACCCATGACTGGAAACCTGTAAGTCAAGTTCCAAAATTTGAAAAGTCACAGCATGCAAAATTAACAGACAAAGATTGGTAACCCTTCTATATGCAAGGCAAATATACCAAGAAAGAAATCAGGGATACAAACAAGATCATTCATACATAATCTCCTCAAATATAGAATACCTTGGAGTAAGAATGCAACCGCAGATGTAAAAGACTTATAATGAAAACTTTCAGACACTGAAGAACAAACTTTAAGAAGATAGGTGAAGATGGAAAACCTTCCCATGCCTTGGGTTGGCAGTATTAATACTGAGAAAGTGTCCATCCAAAGCAGTCTATAGATTCAACTGAACACCGAAGAAAACTCCAAAAAATTCTTCACATAAACTGGAAGCATAAGCTTAGGCTTCCTGTAAAAGCATAAATAACAAGGGCAGCCAAAATTATTCTAGACAATAAAAGGACTGCTGAAAATATAATTGTTACTGATTTTCAGTTATATTACAGAGCTATAGTAAGAAACCCAGCATGATAGTGGCATTAAAAACAGATACATTATTCAGTGGAATAGAATTGAGGACCTAGACCAGAGTCTACACACTGACTTTAAGTTATATTACAGAACTATAGTAACAAAAATCAGCATGGTACTGACATTAAAAACAGACACATTAGTCAGTAGAAAAAATGAAAATTAAAACCATTTAGAGAATTCATAACATTACAGTCAGAATGGACAAGAAAAAATGACAGAAAATGCTGGCAAGGGTGCAGGAAAAGGAGAATATTTGTTCACTGGTGGTAGGAGTGCAACTTGGTAAGTCACTTTGGAAACCAGTGTGCTGAAGTCCAAAAAAGCTCAAAATAGATCTACCATACAATCCAGCTATCCAGCTCATATATATATATATATATATATATATATATATATATATTCCCAAAGGAATAGAGATATTTGCTCATTCATTTTCATTGCTGTTCTAATCACAATAGCCAAGAAATGGAAAGAGCTTAGATGTCCATCAGCTGATGAATGGGTAATGAAAATGTGGTCCATTTACATAATGGAACATTATTCAACTATTAAGAAAAATTAAATTATGAATTTTTCAGATAAATGGATGGAGATGAAAACATCTTCCTAATTGAGGTAGCCCAGGCGCAGAAATGCAAAATCATGTTGTTGTTTGTTTTTCTCAAATATGGATGTTAGCATTTAGCCTGCAAATAGATGTGTTTAATCTAGTCTGCCCATAAAGGTAAAAACAGTAATGTGTGAAGAAAGAAGAGGAGAATATTTCAAGGAATGGAAGACAAAATATAGTGCTATAAAGGGGAAAAATAGATCTAGAAGGATTAAATGGGTAGGGAGTGGAAGGGCAGGGTAGATGAGGGAATATGGGGAGGAATAACCAACTCTAAATATCTTTTCAAAAAGTCATATGAAAACCTACTACTGTAGACACTTCCTAAAATGTAAAATAGTTTAAATTGTGTTACTCTATAATGGGAGGACAATACCACAAGTAGACACCATATAGTACTAAATAAATCTCCTAATACAAGGAATGAGTTACCTCTTTTTGATTTGTTGGCCAGTGGGATCCTCTAGCCCCAAACATTATAGTCTATTGTCATTGCCCTAGGGTACCCTTCTGAACTTGACAGGAATTGGCTGAAGTCACCATATTGTGGAGTCCTAGATAACATGAAGAAATATATCTAGTATTCAACTGCACGCTTCACCCTATATGGACTATCTTTCCCAGAGCTAAGAGATGCTATGCACACTATTGGGGAAGAAAAGTACTGATCTATGTCATCCACTATGAATTTTGGGAGCTGCAATAATAACTTCCCTAGCAAGATATGCTTACTGCTGAATTACTGGCATGAGCATCATAGGATACTTTCAGATTGTACTTAATGCTCATTTCATGAGTCTATATATAGCACTGTCAGCAAGGCCAAGACATGTGGCTAGATATTCCCTAAAGGAGAACCTACTAATACAATTCTGCTAAATGGGCATAGCCATAAAGTGGCCTAATGATTTACTGCTATACTGATAGATCAGTGCATTATTCAAGCCTAATTAGAGAAGCTTCTTCTTTTAGTAGATGACAGTTAATATAGCAACCTATAACTGGCCAACATTTAGAGAATGAAAGACATTAGGGTATTCATCCGTAAGTGAATGTCTGTATCACATACTGAATGCTCAGGGATCATTGTCAAAAAAAATCAGAAAGATTGTAAGAGCTATAGGTGGTAGATAACTATGAAAACAATGTTTCACACATGAATATTCAGTGATTGTAACGGCATGCAAAAGACCTGAAGAAGCTCAAACCAGACAAAAATCCCAGCATGGAAGAAAGGAAGTGGGCAAGAAGTCCCACCTCTAGCTGAAAACTATAGACATTTGATAGCTTTTGGGAGAGGGTGAATCAATTTTATTTAATGGTATAACATTTGGCATATTACACACACACACACACACACACACACACACACACACACACCTACTCCATGGCAGTTCCCATGCCCAAGAGTAGTTAGACAATACAATAAAAATTGACTTCAATGGGGGGAGAAAAAGAAGAAGGAGAGAGAAGGGGGAGAAAGGGAGGAGAGAAAGAGAGAGAGAGATTTTGTACATAATAGATATATTCTATGAAATTCTCAAAAAATGGTAAAATCATTTCTTTTTTCTTTCTTTTTTTTTTTTTGACTGAACATGAGTCTTTATTGGCCACAGCTACTTGAGGGGGATGAAGCGTGAGGAGTGGGTGGCACCGATGCCAGGCCGGCCGTGCTTCACAGGCTTGTAGGTGATGGAGAACTCGCCCAGGTAGTTAGTGGCCGATCATCTCCGGCTTGATCTCCACCTGGTTGAAGGTCTTGCCATTGTACACGCCCACCATGCTCCCCACCATCTCGGGCAGGATGATCATGTCCCGCAGGTGGGTCATCACCACCTCGGGCTTCTCCATGGGCAGCGCCTCCTTCCTTCTTGGCCTTTCTCAGGCGCTTGAGCAGCTAGTGTTGCTTCCGCCGCAGGCCGCGGTTGAGGCGTTGCCTCTGCCTGGCGCTGTAGAGCTGCATCAGCTGCTCATAGGACATGTCCAGCAGCTGGTCCAGGTCCACGCCGCTGTAGGTGAACTTGCGGAAGGTCCGCTTCTTCTTCTGCTCCACTTCGGCCATCTTGGCGGTGACTCAGAAAAGGACGGTAAAATCATTTCTTAAAAATAGAAATAATTCAGGGTCATTTTGATTTGCATTTTCCTGAAGACTAAGGATGTTGAGCAATTCCTTAAATGTCTTTCAACCAATTGAGATTCCTCTGTTGAGAATTTTCTGTTTAGATCTGTACCCCATTTTTTAATTGTATTATTTGGTATTTTGATATCTAGTTCTAGAGTTCTTTATAAATTTTGGGGATCAGCCTTCTGCCAGATGTGTGGTTAGTGAAGATCTTTTCCCATTCTGTAGGCTGTCATTTGTCTTATAGGCAGTGCCCTTTGCCTTAGAGAAGCTTTTCAGTTTCAGGAAGTCCCATTTACTGATTGTTGCTTTCTTCTCAATGTCTGGTGTTATACTGGTGTTATACTTAGGAAGTGATCTGTGCCAATGTGTTGACAGCTACTTCCCATTTTCTTTTCTATCAGGTTCAGTGTAACTAAATTTATGTTGAGTTCTTTGATCCACTAGAACTTGAGTTTTGTGTATGGCAATAGATATGGATCCAGTTTACCCAGAAGATCTTTACTCTTTTCCTTTCTAGGGTCCTTCATGTGTGTCTTTCTTAGGGTCTACTGTAGAGGATGTGGAGTAAGGGGAACATTCTTTCATTGCTGGTGGGAGTGCAAACTTGTACAACCAATTTGGAAATCAGTATGGTGGTTTCTCAGAAAACTGGGAATTAATCTACCTCAAAAACTGGGGATCAATCTACCTCAAGATCCAGCAATACCACTCTTGGGTATATATCCAAAGGGTACAAAATTGTACCACAAAGACATTTGTTCAATTATGTTCATACAGCAATATTCGTAATAGTCAGAACCTGGAAACAACCTAAATGCCCCTCAACGGAAGAATGGCTAAAGAAAATGTGGTACATTTACACAATGGAGTATTACTCAGCTGAAAAAAAAAACATCATGAAATTTGCAGACAAATGGATGGAAATAGAAAAAAAAAACATCCTGAGTGACGTAACCCAGACCCAGGAAGACAAACATGGTAAGTATTCACTTATAAGTGGATATCAGATGTAATGCAAAACATAACCAGCCTATAATCTACAACCCCAGAGAAGCTAGGTAACAAGGAGGACCCTAAGAGGGATGCATGGATAGTCCTGGAAATAGGAAATAGATGAGATCTCCTAGTTAAATGGGGGTGGTAGGGTGGTAGAAGGGAGGGGAACAGATTGTCAAGTTGGGGGAGGGATGAGTAAGAGAGCAACAAAAGATATCTTGATAAAGGGAATCATTATGGGGTTAGGGAGAAACCTGGTGCTAGGCAAAATTCTCAGGAATTCATAAGGATGACTCCAGCTAAGATGCTAGCAATAGTTAGAGGGGTTGCCTGAAGTGGCCTTCTCCTCTAATTCGATTGGTCAATATCCTAACTGTAATCATAGAACCTTCATCCATTAACTGATGGAAACACACACAGAGATTCACAGTCAAGCACCAGACTGAACTCTGGGAGTATAGTCAAAGAAAGAGAGGAAGGATTATATGAGCAAGCGGGGGGGGGGGTGTGTGTCAAGATCATGATGGGAAAATTCACAGAGACGGCTGACCTTATTCTTTCTGAGCAGTGGATGCAGGTGAGGGTGAGGGAATGTGGGGAAGGAGTAGAAGGACAGGAGGAAGGGGAGACTGTGGTTGGTACATAAAATGAACAAAAAAATAAAATAAAAATAGTATAAATAACTCTAATGTCATGTATTAATTGACATCTGAGAAGTCAATAAAGGGAAAGTTGTCAATCTTGTCAATCAAATTAAAATATTATAAGAAACCCCAAGAGGGCTGACTCTGCATTTTTCTATTTATATTTTATTGTTAGCACCTAAACTAAAATGTGTTTTTAACTAAAATTTAACACTCTTCATTTTATGTTCATGAACTGTGCAACTAATGCACAAAGTAACTAGATAGTCCAAAGCAAGAGTGTAGATGCCTGCATTCCTCTGTAATAGAAATAATACATGGAACCCAATTAAAATTCTTTCATTATAATACAATGATATAAAATTCAAAATATTTAGGATAATAATTAGGAGCAAAGGTTTTGGGTCCAGATGCACCTTATTTGAGTTCAGTTCCTGCATTCTGTAGTTTCCCTTTCATTAACAATAAAATTTATTTATTCTTTGTGTTTTTTTCACATCATGTATCTTGATCCCATTCATTCTCCATCCCTTCATATAGAACCACCACTCTTGCACATCCCCCCTGGATAAAACAAAATTCAAGGATTCAAGATAAAAAATAAAGAAAATAAAATGAGGAAAAATAATTAAAAGGGGGTAGAAATTAAAAATCTTGTTACAGAAGCTGCAGTACAACCCAGCAAGTCATGGTGTATATTGCTTGGTCTATCCATCTCTACTTGCAAGTGTTTATGGTGTGGAGTCATTGGTCTGGTTTGATGTCCTTAGTTTCCACTACATGTTCTATGATGGGCCCCCACAAGAACTTTTCCTAGACATCCCTCTGGGCCTGATGTTGTGAAGATCCTGCAGCTTTGGGTCTGCAGGTCAGGTCCCATCATATGTTTCAGCAGACCATAGATGGGGTGGATGTTGGGGCAGGGGAAGTCATAACCCTGGGTCTGGGTCTGGGCAGTTGTAGGTTGGCCAACCAGATGGGAAATAGTGAAAGCTATCTCATGGTCATCATTTTGAGGGTGGCTCGTATACCTCTGCTAACAGGGTAGGATCTCTTGTGCTGACCTGGTGGGGTACAAGACCTGTTGTACTAAGTGTCACGGCTGGTGGGGATCAGGGATAGCTCTCCTACTCTTATGACCACAAGGCCTGTTCTACCTTCCCCAGGTACTGATGGGCAGGGGGAGAGCTTCTGTTCCCACCACAAGACAGAAGAGAAATGAGCTCTACCATGTTCACATCCTCAGGCTTGGTTCATTCACACCTGCACTAACATGGCTGGCTCTATTGCACTGCTCTGCTAAGGTGCAGGGCCTGCTTTCCTGAGTATTGCAGCTGGGGGCCAGGAACAGTTCTCTTGCTCTTATAACCCCCAGGGTCAGCTCTCCCACCTGTCCCGTGCATTGATAGGCAGGAGGAGGGGAGAACTTTGTAGTATCTTTAACTACAAAGAAATCATTCTTACCTCTGAGTTTCAGCCCCCTCCACAGTAGATCATATGGAATATGCTTACAGGACTATTTTGAAGATAGTACTAACTAATTCCTGCGAAGAAACTCAGAAGAGTGGCTTAATTCTAATAAATATTCATCTATGTTCTTATTTTTATGCATGACTAGTGGACTGACATAGCTTCTGGACTTCCCAGGAGAACCTTGGCTTTGCTGCTATACCACCCACACTGCAAACAAAATTATGAAGCAATTACTGGATGTCCCCAAAGCACTATGAAATATACGTCACATAATCTATCCTCTCCTGGCTGGCATTCCTGAGGGATGTCTCAAGCCACTTTCTCTTCTTAGCAGGGTGACAGTTGTTTTCTGATGATTTTGAAATACTCTTACTGCCTTCAGAATCTCATGTGAAAATATTTTTGACCTGTTATCATTAAATATATACGAGTATACTAAATGATGCAGCATTTGGAATAAATGGTGTTAAAAAAAACTGAATACACACATGCAAAAGAATGGAGCTGGACTCTGACTTTACATCACTTACATATATTAAACTACTAGAAGAAAATATACGGTGCAATGTTCACGATAATGAAGTGTTTAGATATTTTAGGTGAAAAAGTTGTAGGGGGTCTTAGTGCAACATGCATATACTAAAGTCTACTCAACTATACACTTTGCTATGTTCAGTATGGTCAATATTTTGTTTCATACCATCAGAAACACACAGAGAAAGGGAAGATGTGTTTGTGTCTCAACATATTTATTTTTTTATTTGTAGTTATAAGCAGATTTATAATATCATAATGCAACTGGATGATAAAATAAAATCCTGCAGTCTAAGCCCTAAGACAGGACCCTTTTCAACACACCCTTTTGGAGCAACTTGAGTTCTGCCTGTCATAACTACCTCCAGGAAGGGTTCAATATAATTTCTTTTTTTTATTATATATTTTTTAAAAAATTATCAATCCAAATTCCAAGTCCCTCCCCTCCTCCCATTCCATCCACACACCATTCTACCCCACTCCTCCAATCCTAAGAGAAGGCAAGGCACCCTGCCATATGGAAGGTACAAGGCCCTCCCCACTACATCCAGGCTGAGCAAGGTATACATCTAAAGAGAATAGGATCCCCAAAAGCCAGTACATGCAGCAGAGACAACTCCCAGTGCCACTGCTAGTGGCCCCTCAGTCTTCCCCAGTCATGCTACTGTCAACCCCATTCAGAAGCACTAGCTTTGTCCTATGCTTGTTCCTTCTCAGTCCGGTTGGAGTTGGTGAGCTCCCATTAGCTCAGGCAAACTGCTTCAGTGGATGAACCCATCATGGTCTTGACCTCTTTGCTCATATTTTCATTCCTTCCACTCTTCAACTGGACCTTGGGAGCACATTCCAGTGCTCTGATGTGGGACTAATGGAAGAAGGTCATTGTTTGAGTAATAAATAAACTGCTTGGCCCTCATAGGTTAAAACATAGGTGGGAGGAGTAAACAGAACAGAATGCTTGGAGGAAGAGGAAGTGAGCTCAGACTCGACAGTTCTGCTCTCTGGAGCAGAGACGCCATGCTCCCCTCTCCTGGGAGGATGCGGGGATAGCTCTGCTCTCTGAGGCATATGCGATGAAGCTCCGACCCAGGATGGATGTAGGCTAGACTCTCCCTGGTAAGCCACCTCGTGGGCTACACAGATAATTAGAAATGGGCTAGTCCAGGTGCAAGAATTAGCCTAGAAGAGGCTAGATAGAAATGGGCCAAGCAGTGTTTAAATGAATACAGTTTGTGTGTTGTTATTTCGGAGCATAAGCTAGCCAGGCGGCCGGGGTACTGGGGATGCAGTCCCACCGCTCCTATTACAACAGGGACTCTGCCTCTTTTTCCATCTGTTGCTAGACAAAGGTTCTATGGTGATATTTAAGATAATCATCAATCTGAATACAGGGCAATGCCAGTTCAGGAACACTCTCCACTATTGCCTGGGGTCCTAGCTGGAGCCATCCCTGTGGACTCCTGGCAACCTCTCCAGAGCCAGGCTTTCTGCCAACCCCACAATGGCTTCCCCAATCAAGATATCTCTTTCCCTGCTCTCATATCTATCCTCCCTCAATCTCGACCATCCCATTCCCCCAAGCTCTCCTCAACCATTGCCTTCTCCCCTCCTCCTCCCTCCCTCCCTCTACTGCCTCCCCTGCTCCCATGCTCCCAAACATGTCAAACAACCCTGTATGCTTCCAACCCCCAGGTGGGTCCTTATATGTTACTCTTTGTGTTCACCTTATTACTTAGCTTCTCTAGAATCATGAACTATAGGCTCAATATCCTTTGTTTATAGCTAGTATTCACTTATGAGTGAGTACATACCATATTCATCCTTTTGGGTCTGGATTACCTCACTCAGGGTAGTGTTTTCTAATTCCATCAATTTTCATGCAAAATTCAAGATGTCATTTTTTTTCTGAGTAGTACTCTAATGTGAAAATGTGCCACACTTTCTTTATCCATTCTTCAGTTGAGGGGCATCTAGGTTGTTTCCAGGGTGTGGCTATTACAAATAGTGTTACCATGAACATAGTTGAACAAATGTTTTTATAGAATGATTGAGCATCTTCTGGGTATGTTCCCAAGAATAGTATTGCTGGTTCCTTAGGTAGGTTGCATAAGAATTTCAAATGGCCAAAAGATACTTAAGGAAATGTTCAACTTCCTTAGCTATCAGGGAAATGCAAACAAAAACAACTCTGAGATACCATCTTATACCTGTAAGAATGGCTAAGATCAAAAACACTAATGATAACTTATGCTGGAGATGATGTAGAGTGAGGTGAATACTCATCCATTGCTGGTGGAAATGCAAACATGTCCCAACATATTTAAACAAGTACTTATGTATCTATATTACAAAGTACTCCATTGAGCATCATTGGAAATGTAGGCATGTCCCCTCAGCCCATCTTAATTTCTTCCCCCTTTCTTCCTTGTCCACACACAGTATCTGCTATTCAGATATTTTGTGATTTTTTTTTAAATCTTTGACTCATATGATCCTTTTGCCACAGATGTATGTGTCCCCAAACATAAGTTCGGTTGCTTTAGAAACAGAAGGAACACCATTTCCAGAAGGATACATTTTGGCTTCCTGTGTGCTGAGATTACAGGTACTCACTGATGTTCCTGGCTCCAAATATGCTTGTTATAACTTGTTTATGTGATTAAAGTTAGAGTTTGGATTCTATGCATACTGAGTTGTAGCTCATTCATCATCATTGCTGTATAGCATTCTACTGTGTAAATGTAACTCACACTGGATTTACACACACACACACACTATACTTACATATACAGAGACAGATGAGTATACATACATATATTTATTCATTTGAAGATGGAGCTTCCAAATGTTGTCTGTTGCTACTGAAAATTGTTGGATCTGTCTTCTCCCATACATATGCCAGACCTTCTCTAGAACTCCCATTGAGGGGTGCAGCTGGCGAGCCATTAATAACATACCTGTTCAGTTTTATTATGTAAGGATAGATTGTCTCCTGAGTGGGGGTGGAAATTTGCATGCCATCACGTGTAACTGAGAATCACTGAGAATCACAGCCATATCAAACTTTTCCAATAGTGGCAGTCAGGTGAAGTAGAATGCCATCACAATGTTTTGGTCAATAATGTTGAAATATATTAATATGCTTACAGGATACTCATGGTTCCTTTCATTTCTGTTTAACTTCTTTACATCATTTTCATCATTATTTGTAAGAGCTCATTACATATTCCGTACATGAATGTGTCCATTTGTCCATCAGCTATGTCCTTTCACTTTGAGGGTCATTGTTTTACATCCTCTCCTACATTAGGTCCTTGTTTCATTGATGCAACAAAACAGCTGATAAAGGCAACTTAAGGAAGCAAATGTTTATTAAGATCCACAGAGTGAGAGTCTAGTTCATCAGGGTAAGTCATGAGCTTGAGGCAGCCAACCACATTGTGTCTGAAGTCAGAAAATAGCAAGTGATGATTGTTGTTGCTTGTCTCTCTTTATCCCCTTTACTCTCTCTCCAGGATTCCTGCCCATGGGATGGGGCTACATCACACAGTTAAAGTGAATCTTTACACCTCAGTTAACCTGATCTAGATAATTCCCAAAAGGATTACCAAAAAACTAATTAAATCTAGGTTGACAATAACATGCATGCTTAGAAAGAAGTTTGTCTACTATGTGATTCTAGATCCTGTTGAGTTGACAATGTTAACCAACTCACGTGAAGACAGAGTTGGTATCTGCAGATACAGAGAGGAAGCTGGGTTGTCACAGTGGATGCTAAGGAAGTCTCCTGTCAGATCTCTTGTTGATCAGTTCCACCACTTCATCTCACATTTCTATGTGTGTAAAGTGCATTTCTTTTTATGAATACTGATTGGAATACTGAGTCAACATTTAGGCAGCATCTCCATCCTTCAGATACTGGACAGGGACCCTTTGTGCCTGACTATATTGATGGCCCATAGGGAGCTTTCAATATCACTTGATCTAAGATATCTTCTTGTTAAATCAGAAGTGAGGATACCCATGTTCCAAATACATGTAAATAGACCATGTTGAATTTTGAAGGTAACCACAGCATCCTATATCTTACATCCACAACCATCTGCATTTTCTTGATTTTCTTGAAAATGAAGTGATTTCATATCTGCTCCTGCTCTCAAAGTCTTTCAGCTTGCCTCTAAAATATGTTTAGATCTTCCTTGAATCTCTCTCTCTCTCTCTCTCTCTCTCTCTCTCTCTCTCTCTCTCTCTCATGTGTGTGTGTGTGTGTGTAACATGAATTTCAAAATAATAAATTCATATGGAATTACAGATGAATAACTCTTATATTCCATTTTACTTAGATCTATTGGAGGGCGTTGACTCTGTGAAGGATATTTTTAGCACATAGAGGTTATTTGGATCTACAACCAATTCGAATAAAGTATCTCCAGTTGCAAAGTGATCTTATAGCACCAGGCATGAGTGAAATTGTGATGTGACTCCAAGAGGGGACTCCATAGTATTCGTTCTAAAATGGTTAGTGTCTTAGCTTTCGCTCAAAGACTCATGCAAAAAAGGCTTGATCACCAATGTGACAGTATTCAAAGGTACAGTCTTTGGGCGGTATTTGGATTATTAAAGTTCTGATCTCACAAAAGGATCAATGCCCTTATAGATTCATAGCATAATAATCGACTAATAGCTTAATGTGCTACTGGGAAGCTTGAGTCTACTTAGAAGACATTTTCTATGGATATTCTCCTGTCTCTGTCTCTCTCCTTCCCATAATGTGAGCAATTTTGCTCCAGGTCATCTTCCTACTTGATGGTCTATATCACAGCAGGACCAGAAACAATAAAGCCAGTGACCAAAGACTGAAAGTTCTGAATCATCTAGATGTAGTCACAGAATTATGACTTAATCCTTGAATCGTAAGTCAAAGAGGAATTCATAAAAAAGAAACTGACTGCATTTCCTGATGGGCTGTAACTTAAAATAATCCTACTCCACTATGAAGGCCTTCATCTCTGCAATTACTACAAACTACTTACATCGGGAGTGAACATGAAAAGTCTCTGACTTTGCTCTCTCTCTCCATCATATACTTGGTTGCTCATATCCATCATCATCTCATAATTACTTGACTGTTATTGTCTCTGCTCTACAAATAACAGAGAGCATTTTCTCATGTATCACCAGGGCTTAGATCCATGCATAAACTACAGCAGGCATTGAATTAACCTGTGATGAGAATGACTGTACAAACAGCAAGTTAGTGCCACACCTATATACAGAGTGTAATTCTCCTATTTCCAAAAAACACATTATTCTTCCATGACTGAAGGTACTCTAGGTTCTTATACACAGGCCCCAAAGAAGCCTACTCCACAAATAGGTGTGTGTCTCTTTCACAACATTTCTGTAGGCAATCTTCCTTGATATGCAGGGCCCACTTTGAGCTATAGTCTTCCTTTTATTCAGGCACAAACGGTCTGTGTTGTTTCCTAAAATTATATATTGCTTTATTAAACAAGACGGAATGTAAATGCTCAGTCTATCCTGTCTGTAGTCAAACTCCCTCATTTTACAGTGATTAAGATCTTGGGAAAGATATTTAATTTCTGTCTCATTTTACCTATCTATAAAATACAGACAACAGCAGCAAATCTCATAAGGTTGTCATGAAAACTAAATTGTCAATATTTACAAAGTACTTGGAGTTACACTTACCTCCTGGTAAGAACTATTTATAAATAAACCACCACTGTATTATTTCATAAATAAGCCTTGGATGGAATATCAGTCTGAAAAAAAGTGGTTGTTCTTTATTGCTATCATTACCTTACCTTTCTATGGGTTGTTAGGGAGACAAGCACTATCATAAATTTTGTTCACCTGTCTTAATCTTAATGACCAGGCAATGTTGGGCCAATGCCTTTTTCTGCTATAAGATTCATTTTGCCTACCATCACTGTGGAAATGGTAATAGTAGTCCCTCTACAGACCATCCGGGGAGTTAAAACAGAAAGCATCCAACACATCCTGGTGCGTAATAAGAACCCAGCAAAAGACAACTATCTGCTGAAGAATTTAAGAAAGAAGATTATTTCCTTGTTATTGGACACAGGGGACCACTCTCCATCTGTTTTCCATGAAGTAAACTTCTTTGAAAAGCTAGAGGGCTTTCTTGATGTCAAAAAAGATATGCCATCACTTCAGCGTGAGCCCTTCGCTGCCATGGACAATGAGCAGCGCTGCTTTCATATCCTCTAACACCTCAGTCAGGTTGTAAATCTGCCAGTATCTTACTGTTGTGTGAGGCACCCACTAGATGTCACAGGGGAGGTAGTTCTGAGTCAGAATGTACTCTATTAATCTAAAGGATGAGAGACTCACAAATGTCTCAGAAGTGGAGACAGAGCACAAGGTATATGAGTGTGTTGAGCATGCATTTTTCACTTAGCATCATATTTCAAGATTCACCTGAGCTTTGATGGTGAACAATGCTGTTGAATGGTAGTTCATATTCATGTACAGCATAGATTTTAGAAGGGAGGTGGGATTAACTGTAACTAGGCATGAGGACACTTTCTATAGATCATTTTGATGCCATGTGAGTTACATTTCAGTAAGCTTTTAACTTGAAAATTTAGTGGAAATCTCTTATATCCATGTAACACCACAGCCACACAACACTGCATAGCTAAAGTGGAACAAACAACTGTGAGAACAAGCTCAGATAAATCCCAAAGACATAATCCTAAATACAAAACGTTACACTCAAAGACACACACACATACACAAATGCACACACTATAACATGATATTCTCAGGTTATAACTCCAGAGTTAGAAATCAGAGCAGTGGTTTCCAGCTGTTAGGAGTGGTGTGTGGTTCTGTCAGGAAAACAGTGAAACTAAGAATACGAGCCCTTTCAAGAACATTCGTCTCTTACTCCCAGAACAACTGCATGTTTCAGATAAAGGAGCCTACCTGCAGCCATTCAATGACTTACTTGAAGCTGCCTGAGCTATGACAGAATGGAGCCCATGCCTATAACCACTGCAGACTCCCGCCTTAGGCTACAGCCCCTGAGTCTCTGGAACATGGGAATGGAATGCGCTTGTGCACAATACATCATAATCTTGTTTGCTGAAAGATGACCTCATTTGCCATCATCTAAGTGAATTCAAACCTCATGGAAAGGTGACATAATAAAAACACTCTCCTCCGAGTGAGCCTGCTTCAGGCAAATGAATCGTTCAGATATGAAATTAGAAGTATGCTCTCAAAGTTCATAGAAGCTGAAGGACACATTGTACCATGACACTGATTTCAATTATGCCTTAACCTTCAGCACGATGATATGACATTTTACTCTCTGTCACTTACTGATCAGCTCTCTTCCTTTGATTCCTTTTGTTAAATATGAGCTTTGCTGCACTTCATCGATCTCTGCAAAGATTCTGCTATTTACAGCTTTGATAATCTTTGTTTAATTTGCAGGAGTAATTGGATTCCAACAATGGTGGCTGGATTTCCCAAACCACCGAGCCCAGGAAAAAACGCCTGGGAGAGCCAAAGCAGCGCAGACCCTGAAATTCAGAAACCTCTTTTGTGCTCCAGCTAAGACTGACCTTTTCCTCTCAGGTTTGAAAGGTTATGTCCTAATCAGTTTGGATGGAGTAACAAAAAAGATGTGTTTTCCTTAAATGAAATGAGGCTGTAAAAGTCACAGCTCTGTGGCCTGGATTCCTTTACTGCTGGGACTGATTGCGATCTCATTCAAGAAAATAAGAGTGAAAGAACTAATTTCTCTCTTAAACACCATTCTCTTACACACATAAACCAAGACTGCACAGTTATGGCAATTTTGTATAGTGACATTCACTGTTTCCCAACAACAGAAGTGGAGGGAAGGGAACACAGCTGTTGTTGATTCTTAACTTGACTTTGCCCTTTAATGGAGGGATGACCTTGGGCAATGTGACCTCTTTACTATTGTAGCTCCACACATGGAAAAGGAAAGGCACTAATAAAATTTACAGAGAGGCTAGACAGACAGTTTCATTAATTCAGAAAAATGCTGCGATCACTCGCAGGGTGTCACATGTCTGTTAACTAAGGAGGAAATGTAGCATGCGGATAACATCTTAGAGAAGGTTAGGCAGTAATTTAGGTTGCTGTTTTTATATTACAGGCAGAAAACTCTGTGTACTTGGGAAAGAAAGGATCCTATCAAGGCTGTGTCCTCTGCGCCTGTGGGACAGAGAGGTAACAGCACAGAAAGAACTTCAAGAGACACATCCCTAACAGATGGGATCCTGCTTGCCAATTTCAGTAACTGTTTAACATCAGGACTTTGGTGTAAACAGCATCTTTACCCACCGTAAGTATGTAAGGAGTATTAGCCAATAGTCCATTCCTGTTGATGCTTCACTGGTATGCATTTAACTATATATAAATAGGTTTCATTATGTTCATTTTCATGCATGTAATATTGTGGTTTGAAGGAGAATGATCCCCCTAGCTCATATGTTAGACTATTTGGTTCCCATTGGTGGAACTGTTTGGGATTAGGAAGAGGTGTGTCATAGGAAGCAGGCCTGAAACTTCAAAAGCCTCCATCTTTCCCCCATCTGCTCTGTCTCCTGTTTGCCAAGATGCGAGATCTTAGCTATTCCTGCCTCTGTGCATTTGCTCCAACATCATGAACTCCAACCCCCTGAAATCACAAGCCAAATTAAGCATTTTTTTTTTTTGTAACTTGCCTTGGTCATGGTGTTTTCTCACAGCAATGTAACAGTAAGGAACATGGTACGTAACACATTTTGGTCATCATTACCCCTCCTTGTGTCCACCTAATGCTGACAAATCACTTTCTTCTTCCTAACCAGCACGTTTTATGAAAGGATACTTTCATGTCTTATTTGTGTGTATGTGTGTGACTCACTGCTTATACAAGGATGGGTTAGAAATTTTCTTTGGTGTTATAGGCATTGATAAGATATATATATATATGCCCCTCTCTCCCTCATGTAATACCTGGATAGCAACAATTCGCACTGATCACCACTCCTCATTACTTCTACCTCTTGCGCTCTTTTAACCCATTTTTCATAGTGTTTCTCGGATCTTGGATTGGATGGTGTTGTTGTTCCATTTATGGATGGATATCCACAGACATGTATTTTCAACATTTGCATTTCTGAAGTCCCCACTGACCTTTGCAAAACAAGCTTCCTGGACCAAAGCTCAAAGCAACACTAAAGCATGGGGATAAACATAATAATTTAGAAGGTAATTTCATGGGCACATCACATCCTTTTAGCAAAACAGCAGCAGTGCCTTTCTCCAGTAGGGTCTATGACCTCCCAGACATGAGCAGTTAATAAGATTATAGTGACTGACATGAATTCTTTCAATTTGTCCTTTTTATAGCAATGTCTTTCATATAAAATGTAGTTTTAGCAGTAAGATATTACTGAAAATAACTAAATTAAATCCATTTACTAGAGTTAATTATAATGCTGATATAATTTTTCAGGCATCACAACAGGAAGATGTTAATGATATATTGTGATGAGTCCATTTGAAAAACAGACACATAGTTAGGAAATTGTAGAGCTGATTTTTTTTATAACTATTTTCCTTTTGTTGGTGTGTTCTATTATTGGTTTTCCTCTTCCTTCAACCTCCATGTGCAAACCCCTGAACCTCTTTAATCATTTAAATTATTGTCAACTTATGTCTTTGTCTCCATCTCTATTCCACTGATTCTGATCTCCTGTGTGTCCTATGATAATAGAAACCGCTGTCTTGGTCATGGTTGTCAGCCTCTAATCACTATCATCATTCTGAGGGTTCAACGTGGAAAGGAGAGCCCAGCACCACCCTGATCTTATAAGACTTCCTTTGAGTCAGTGAGGAAGTCTGTGGCCCACCATGTTAGCTAGTTACTTACGCTGGGAGTCAATCATTGCATAGTCAACACCAAACACAACCTTTATCCAAGTAACCAATGTAATTCTTTTTGCTAATCATCTTTATCACTCCAATTTTTGTTCATGTGTGGAGGCAATGTATGTGTTCATGTATGTGATACCTATATGTGCATATGTGCATGCATGTAATTTATTCTCTCTCTCTCTCTCTCTCTCTCTCTCTTTTGTGTGTGTGTGTGTGTGTGTGTGTGTGTGTGTGTGTATGTGTTTAAGCCAGTAGTCATCCTCTGCTGTCTTTCTCTATCACTCTTCACCTTATTTTTGGAGGCAGGATCTTTTTTCTCACTGAATCTGACTGGAGTTGGCTCTTTCACTTAGATTGACTAGCTAAGAAGCTTCCAACATGCACCTATTTCTACTCCTCTCATCTTCCAGTGATGGGTTGGTTACAGGTGCCTATTACTAAACCAGCTTTTTGTGGGTGCTAAGGATCTGAAGTTGAATGTTCATACTCGGGCAGGAAATATTTCATATACTGAGTCATCTCCCCAGATCCCAATGACTTCAGCTACACATGGGATCCATTTGCTTGGATATCCCAGATATCTCCAACTCCAAATGACTGAAACTGAGAGGAGTCGGGTGTGCACTTAGAGATAAAAAGCTCTGATTCAAATTTGCAGGTAACAGATAGTTGGATCTTCCCTGCCCGAGCTTGGTTGTGTCACTGAAAGAAACTATAACGTATGGAATTTGGATATCAACAGTTTTAGGATCAGCGTGATTTATTAACTGTGGCATGGTAAAATTATGTTTTCCCTTTCCTCTGTCCAAACCCTCCCATATACCCTTCCTTTCTCTTCTTCAGATTCATGACCCCATATTTTCATTATTTTTTGCTATACACATATATGTCTATGTATATACATGTATATTCCCATATACAACCATCTCAGTTTATACAGTGTTATTTGAATGCATACTTTCAGGGCCAACTATTTGATATCCATTAGTGTGCTATTCCCTGAGGAAGATAAGAATCTGCACTTGGGTTTGTGGCACTATGGCACTATCATATTTACATTGTGTGTGTGTTTGTGTGTGTGTGTGTGTGTGTGTGTGTGCGCTTGTGAAGGAGGATGATACTACCCTAGTTTTTGATGTGAGTCTTGTTGCCCACTAGCTTTAAAATATAATCTCTCAGATGATAAAGATTATCATACCAGAAGTTGAGTCTATACAAAGATAGCTGCTGAGAATAATTGTCCTCCCACAGAAAGTGGACACACAAAAGTGTGATACATCTTGTCTCTGCAAAGAAAGATATCTTATCTCATGACCATGTAGAGTGTTGACCATTCTCCAGGATGTGCTGTTTGACAGATTTTTCTGATTGACTAAACTAAGTTCTGAAGATCACCTGAACTCTAAGGACACAGCTTCTTGTTTCTGTCTGCCATATTCTCACACCCCAATCCCTTACTGGTTAGTGAACAACATTTATGACATTAAACTTTTAAACTTGCAATGCCTTGACAATTCATTAGCATCTATTGGCCATCATTAGATCTGGGCTTAAAAGATTCTCATGTCAGGAATTTGGTCACATCAAAGAAGGTTCTGCTAGAAAGAACTTTTTTTTTTTTTGGCTTGGCTAACATTTTAGAAATAATGTCTGTTTTCATAGAAAACTTTACTTTTTTTTTAAAGAGAACATTCTTCTGCATTCCATGGCTCTAATATTGTGTTGTATTATGCTATATTGTATTGAACGGTAATTATTTATACTGCACTGTATTGTATTTTACTGTGTGGTATTATATTTTAATATGCATTACTATATTGTACTATGCTATACTGTGCTCTGTTATCTCTGAACGTAGTTTCTGTTTCTGTGCTGAGACTCAGTCCAAGGCCTCCAGAGTGCGAGGCATAGATACACCCCTTGGCTGCACCTTGGCTTCTGTCTTGAAGCATTTTCAGAGTTCTCTGAAACTTTAGGTCTCTGCTTTTGTAGATTCTGTCTTCTCCTCCCGCTGCAATAAAACCAATTTTGCATCAATTTAGGTATTCATTTCTATAGTTTGATTAATATTCATATATCTATCTTTAATTTTTGTCTTTTGAACTGGTTCAAACATCTGCCCATTGCTTCATGAGTTGAATAAAATATTTTGTGTTTTCTTCATTTCATAGCTCCACGCATGCCATGACTCCAGCATGTTTGAAAGCATTCTTTCAGTCTTGGTTTTTACAACAACGTGCCGGTGGATTCACCATGACAGCCAGGTTAATATTGAGGCCGAGAAGCGCATTTCGTGTACAAATCTAACAGTGTAGCTTGTTTTATTCTCCCCTGAGGTAATCCCACATGTCAACAGAATTGTATCAATTTAATATTCATAGAAATTTAAATTTCTCTTTACTCACTTTGTATTTCTTTCCTATGATATGTTTATTCCAAATTGTTGAAGTGTGGATAATTGGGAATCGATGGGAATTTATTTTTGTAATCCAACCCCTGGGATACTCTACGAGTGAATAAATGGTGTATGGAGTTTTAATCTCTATTTGGTGAGAGTCAGTGGAGGCTGCAGCTTCTGGAGTTTTTGGGTTTTGTTCTTTAACTCAAGTCAGTTAAGAATCTCACACTTTCTAAAGGCAGAACAATAGGCCTTCAACATCTGAACTTTGACATCTGAACTTTGAGATCATCTGAACTTGTGACATTTCCAATTCTATGTTCTCTGGGTTTATGGATGAAGTTATGGAAGCAGGAAGAAGACGTTTCTGTGAGTGCGTGTTTCTAACATTAGAAAGGCCTTTCCTTCTGACTGGGTGATGATGTGCCGTCTTTTTCTGGTGTCTGTGGTCATCAGTTCCAGGCTTTGTGTGAATTCCCAAGACCTTTCCTGCTGAAGCCTTTTTAATAAAATGTCTCAGTGTTTGCTGACAACCTATGCATGTCTCTTGTATGTTTTGAATCGTCCGTAGGTTTACTTAATATTCCTAGTGCAGTGTAAATGCTATGGAGATGGTTGATACACAGAACTGACTAAAAGTAATGACAAGAAAAAAGTCTGCATAGTTTAATGAAATCTTTTAAAGGTCTTATATTTTACTGGTATATGCAGATCTATTATGATTATGTAAATTTAATACTTATATGAAAAGAGGCTATTGGTTTACAGGTTTTTGACAGGTTTGTTGATATATAACTCATATTCTGCATAACTCATCTATTTAAAATGTACAAGCTAGTGGTTGAGAAAGATTTCACAGGGTTGTACAACTGTTGCCACAGTCATTTTCAGATCATCATTCCAAAAAGACACTCAACCACCATTTATATCTATTACCTAGATCTTAAGACTTCCACGATGAAGCAGCATATATGTTTACAATTCTTAGACATTCTGGATTGGAAAACCTTTTTATTGGCATATAGTGTACTTCATTATCACTTGAAATGGTAGTGCCGAATGATGATGGCTTACCACTCACTAAGCAAGTTCTCTGCCACTGAACTGCATCCACAGCTCTTTTGAAGAAATTTCTGACTTAAAATCAGCTTTTTGTGATGGTACTATAGCTAACTCAGGTCTGTTCTGAGTACTCTGTGAACAAAGAACACCCTTCATTCCTTCACTTTCAACTCATTGGCGTCTTATACTTTAAATTTATTTTAATCTTATAATTCTTCCAAATTGAGTCAACAGACAATCAAAATTTAAAATTTCCTTTCTTCAAATAACACAGTAAGAAGAAAGAAGAAAACCAGCCACAGAGTAAAAGAAAATATTTACAGGCGATTTATTGGATAAACATATGTATCCAAATATGGAAGTGTTGGGTGAATGCTGTTCATTCATTCCTGGAAGCCCAGACCCAAAATAATTACACAAAAACTATATTATTTAACTCACTGCTTGGCCAATCACTTAAGTATATCACTTTCTAGTTCTTATATTTGGTTAACCTGTTTCCATTATTTTACATTTTACCACAAGACTCATGGCCTACCAGCAAGCTTCTGCCTGGCCGCTTGTATCTATCTCCTCTAGTGGTTCCATAATGTGTCACTGACTCCTCCTTCTTTCTCCCAGTATTCAGTTTAGTTTTCCTGCCTAGCTCTATTGTGCCTTATCACAGGCTAAAACAACTTCTTTATTCATTAACCAATAAAAGCAGCACATATACAGAAGGACTTCCCACACCATGGATGTATATATAGATATATTTTCAATCCCTGCAAAATTCAATGATAATAAAACAAACAAACAGATAAAATAGACAAAAGCTAAGTATAGTGGTGTATACCTATGATACCAGCACTTTGGACACTGAGATCATGAGTTCCAGGCTAGTCTGTAGTACAGAAAGAGATGCTATCTTAGTATAAGCCCCACAAAATGACAAAATACTTCAACATATACTCATAAAAGATAATATAAATAAGGCATGTAAGCACAAATAAAATGTCCCCAAATCATTAGCCATTAGGAAAATGGATGAAATGTCACTGCACACTGAATAGAATGGGAAAATAATCGACAACACCCAGCGCTCATAAAGAGAACAGCAAATGGGGCTTTCATATTTTCTGATGAAAAGAGAAAATGCTACACATACTTTATAAAAAAACACTGACGTACTTTAATCATACATTTCTTGTAACAGCCAACAGTCCCACTCCTATGTTTATAAGTCAAACAAAAATTACTACTCTTCAGGAAATTCACATTTATTAAAAAAGGGCTAACTATAAGAATGTTGATAATGACTTTGGATGTGATTGTCACAAATTGGAAACAATCCAGACATCTTTCATCAAATGAATAAACAAATGAATTATGATCAATTAACCCAGTGGAATGTTGTTTAGCAATAAAAAGGGATGAACTACTAATATACGTAACATCTCAGATCAATTTCATCATGCCAAGTGAAAGAAGCTAAAACCAAAGGCTGGATCATTTGGATTCTATTTATGCAACATCTGGAGAAGACAAGGCTATAAAGAAAGAACAAACGCTGCTTCTGGGGACCTGTGAGTGGGAAGACACAGACTGTGAAGGTAGAGAACATTAGGGAGTGATGAGCCATCATCGCATGTAGCTTGGCAGTGCCACTGACGGTGGAGCTGTCCCAATCATCCATACACAAATAGTTTACACCCTAAATGAGGTTGATTTTACAGTGCTTGCTTCCAAAAATGGTAGTAAGATTGGACATTGCTCTGAAATCTAACTAATGTTATCTTCAAAGTTATGGACACTGTGTTGTGCCAATGCAACAGTCCCCAGTGTGTAACTGATGGCATTGCACCAAGAGATGCCAGGCCTCCCCAGTTCCCATTGCTTGTGCAGTTAATAAGTACTGAAGGACCAGAATGCCACAGCCCTTGTCTGCTATGCTATCTCCCAATTAGGAGTCCTAAATAGACATGGCATCAAAATGGGACAACTGAGGACTACATCTGACAGATTTCCATCCTAAATTATAACAGGAATTCCTATTTAAAGGAAAAAGTCTTTCCTGATTACTGCACTTTGTCTACTCTTAAGCAGTGCTAAGTTCACAGCTTCACTGTTTTAGCTCTTTCTTTTTCTTCTGTGCTGATCACAGTTGCCCAGTTGAGACTTAGAAATACAACTGGTGTGTGGATATAGATAAACTACATCCACCCAGTGTCTAAATACAACTATCTTCCTCTTTGAGGCCTTGGAGATGTTATCTCCTTTGTTTCTGCATCACATAATAAGATATTGCAAATTCAATGTCACAGACTTAGAGCTAGGTTTCAAGATGGGGATTTTCATCTTCAAATTCTCCTCAAGTCTTTTTTCCACTCTCCAAAGATCACCTGGCTCACCTATCACTCATCACAGTTCAGAGAGCTGCTGAAGTCTGCGACTGGAGTCCGTGTAAAGACACGATTGAATTTTATCTTCTAGAATATAGATTCAAGAAAGGGCTACCTGTTTATTTTCCACATTAATACAAAAATCACCCAAGGAACTTTTTCACAAAGCCTGTGCTTCACGAACAAGCACAGGCATACTCTCTTCAGATTATAAGATTTTTTTTATCTTATTTGGGAATTTAGTATAACTACCAATTCAGAGAGAAATGGTCTCTGCATACAGCCAAATAGAATGTGAATCGATTGGTGAAATAGCTCTGCCTGTCTTCACAAAATTTATGTACATAGTAAAATATATCCAAGTGTGAAATACAGAAAAGGACACAGAATATAAAAATCACCTAGAGTCTCATCCCTCTGATAGTGTGTCTTTTACCAAATTAAGATCCCAGGGTATACAATACATCCTGGCTTACGTAGGATCATTTTGTTTAGCAGGATGCAATATGCATTATCTTGTGCCACTAAATATTCTTCTGCAACATGATTTTAATGGCTTCATAATATTTCATTGTATGACCATATTATAATTTATTTCACAAGGCATTTGCAGTGAATATTTATGCTGTTGTGATTTATCACTATTATAAATAATGTGGTAACATCACACTTGCATTCCTAAGTATTTTCTTTGGATAAATTCCTAGCAGTCAAGTCCCTTGGGGAGAGTAGATAAATGCTAAAAACCTCCCTACACATTTTGTCAACTTACCCCCAAGAAAGGGCACAGCAATTCATTTCAGCACAATCAGTGGATGTAAGTCTTAGCACATGGCAGTAAGAGGTGTTCCATGTGGAGCTTACTCTTTTCAACTCAAAAGATGAATGATGGCGTTTCACTGTTGTTTTAATCTGCATCTATTTGATACGGAATGTGACTTTTTAAATATCTGTGGTATCTATAGGTCTTCCAACTTGTGAATATCAATTTATATACCTTTCTTCTTCTTCTTCTTCTTCTTCTTCTTCTTCTTCTTCACTATTGGCTGTTCATCTTAAGTCTTACTAATCATTAAATTGCAAAAAATATCAAATTTATTAGTTTGGAAGAAAAGTTCTTGCTAAGAACGTACATAGAAAACATTCTAGCAAACTAGTCATGGTGGTTGGTGCATACCACTAATTTCAACATTGGGGAGATAGAGGCAGGGGGTAAAAGATTCAAGGATCACCTTGGCTTCCTAACCAGTTCAAGGACACCCTGGTCTACCTGACACCCTATTTCAAAACTAGAAAAAGGACAGCAACAAAAATTTTTATACCAAAAGCTCCAAATTAATTACTGTGGGTACCTTTTATGGGAATCAAAGTCTGGAGATCCCAAGTGAAGGGAGGTTGGTCTTTCTGTTTGCCTTCTCAAGTTGGCTCAGTACCCCCTATTTTGTTACACTCTTCACCCCAAGATGCTGATCTCTGTGCTCTTGGTTGCTAGTTGATTAATTTCCTGGTTGGTTTTGGTTGAAGTGCATCCACGGCAATAAATAAGTAGATAACAGGAGTAAGATACTGGGACTATGTCACTCTGCTCCCTGTCTGTCTTTCTGTATCTGCATTCCTTGTAGCCAGGGTTTGTATTGGGTGAACATGTCCATAGACCCAATTATTAATATGTAGACATGAACTCTTCCTTCGTTTCTGTATTCCTACTGGAGTATCACTAGTTTGCTGATGGGGGAGGTAGTACTTGTCTTGTTCACTGCCCTCCCGTGTGAGTCCCCTTCATTGAGTCCACACCTCTATATACAGCATTTCATCTACACCGTGTGTAAACCCTCACAGCACCACCTGTGTTATATGGGAAGCAGTCCACTTTATACTCAAGTATTTCTATAGTGATTTCAGTTTTCACAACAGCCATGTACTAATTGTAGAGTAAACCAAAGATCTTGCTACCCTCTCCCCTTAGTCACTTAGTTTTGTTTTCCTGAGATATTCTAAGCTTTGTCAATTTTTCTATTGTGTGAATGGCCTGTGTAAACTCAGTTTGTCAGTTAAGTGTTTGTTATAAGCTTTTGGCCACTTGCTATCATCCCTGTTAAAATTGTTTCCAAATTCTACATTTTTTTTGTCTTCTGATTTTGTTTAAAGTTATCATACAGCATAAAATTATGATGAGTCAAGTTGCTTGTAGGCAGTTCAACCAATAAGGCTTCCAGTTCACAAAGTTTCTCTGTGCTACAAATTTGTACATGTGGTCACCTGGGTTGATTTTTAATTTTTTGATTTGTGTTTTATCTGTAAGTCTGTCCATTTCTCAGTTAATGGACAGTCAGGTTTTTTCTAATCTTGGAGCATCTTCTTGACTACCATTGCTGTGAACAACCATGTTTAGTAGTGTGTTTTCACAATACATTTAAATTTTTTATATGAAAAGAGTTTGGGTTCAGACACATTTATAGTCAAGAAAAGTAAAATGAATGCAAGAACAAAATGTCATTTTGATCTAAGAGTATGAGAAAAATAAATTTATTAACTGTTATTCCTGGTGGGCATAAGAGCAAAGTCGGTGACTGGGAGTTACTGGAGGCAGTGTAAATCTTAATAGTGCTTTTGGAAGGTAAAATAGTAATAGTTCTTGAAATTAAAAGTACACCTGCCACTCAACCCAGAAATTCCCTGCTGAGAATTCAACCCACAGTAATAAAGGTGCCAACATGTCAGGACACATATATGTAAGCCAGAATATTTACATCCATGTGGCTAGCCGAGCAAAAGTCAATGCAAATGACAAAGACAGGGTAGAAAAGTAGAAAGAATAGGATATTTTGCAGCCTCTTTTAAAATAGCGAACTGTAATCAAAGCAATTAGAAAGCCTTCTGAGGTATGGTCCCACGGTAAAGGAGGTAGACATATTTCCTGTGATAATATTTTCATTAGACTGACAATGACAAACAGGGAGTGTGATTGCAGTTGCCAGCACTTAGATGAAGATGCAGAAGAGCAGAGCGAGCCCTGCAAATGTGTTCTTAGCATAGTGTGCTCGCTGCTTTTCTGGTTACGATGACAAACTCCCCAACAAGAAGCCAATCCCAGGAAGAAGGGATTCTTTTGTCTCACAGTTTGAGGATGCAGTCCACCATGGTTGGCAGGACAGTCATGATGGCAGGAGTGTATGAGACTGCAGGTCACATTGCATGCACCTTTAGGGATCAGAGAGGTGAATGCAGGCGCTTGCTGTACTTTATTTAGTCCAGAACCTGAGGGGATAGTGTTGTCCACACTCAGGGTGGGTCTCCCTGCTCAACTAAATTTTTCTGATAACAGGTAACTAGACACACCCACGGGCTATTTCTACAGGTCTAAATCTAGTCGTCTACAATGAAGGTTATCATGCACAGGTCAGTTGTTCATGGGATTTGGAAGAGGGGTAAGAAAAAAATTGAGCAAAAATAAATAGATAATAAGTATAAAGACCAGCCTACTCATATATGCTATGATCTTTTGAATAAAGTGAAGCAAAGTCATTCCCCCGATTGTTGTACATGTGGGACAGAATTTGTGAGTTTTTTCCACAGCCAGCAACTCTTGGACTGTCACAGACACCACTGCTGCTAAACCTTGCCAGGAACTACCCATGTGACTCAGGTGCTGCAGACTCAGCCCTCATTCTTGCAAAGCTGTGCCCCTCACCTCGGCCTCCAAGATGGCTTTTCATTTCTGCCTGACTGAGCTATGAAGTTGGAGATCCTCCTCCCCAACTGAGACAATTCATGGGACTTACAGGACATTTTACTAATGTTGACTTCAAAGAGGAAACCCAAAGCAAAGGTGTTGGAAGTGATGTGTTTTTATAATCTCCTGTCCTGAGGCAATCAACAAAAGTTAGAATTTCTCTTCCCCAAAGCAGATCATGAAAAACCAAACTCTTCATTCCCATAGCCATAATAAACTAAAAATAAATAAATAAATAAGCAAATAAATAAATAATAAAAATGCTACTTTAACTTCTCCCCTTCTGTGTATGGTCAATCACAAAGAAATTCTCTGACCTGTCTCTGTTAGGTTGTCTAATTTTAGGACTTAGGACTCCCATTCCAGAATATTTCTGCAGAGGAACCTGGCAGTGCTGATGGTTTTCCACACGTAATCTGTTCTATTGCTGATTCCTATTCCTTGGTTTGTTTGGACTCTTCTTTTCTAGCAACACTTCTATATGACTACCAGTAAGTTGTCAAAACTAGGAACAAAAATGAACACATCACCCTGGGCCATTGAGTCTTTATCTGGAAGGCTCCTTGGGTTCCTGTAAAACTTTGGTTAAAAAATTTGGTAAGCTTTCCACTCACTAACCTATAACCCTTGGTAGGTGAGGGAAGCTACCACCTAACCACTCCCCTGCTCCCTATATTCCCCGTCTCCGTGCAATCAGTTAAGACTAGTTTATTTAAGGATGTTGTAAAATATACAAAGAGGTCAGTGTTTATCTAGAAGATCTGTGTTTCTCATGTACAGCAGCCTCTGTCTCGAAGAGGTTGGGTGCTCTAACCTCCTGGCTCATGGAGATGGCCACCAATTTAGAGTCTGTGGTTTAGGATTTGTTTGTTTGTGTGGACATCCCACCATGCAGGTGTAACAGATTAAATCCTTGCATGTTGGTAGCTGAACTCTGCTCCTTTATTTTCTTTGGTGATTGGAGATGGGACCAGGTGTGATATTCTTCTGTCTGATGGGTGCTCCCTCGGCAGTCAGTCCGATGTTTCAAGGAGTCATCTCCTTGGTTAAAGGGGGATTACTATGAGCCAAAGCTGTTCCTCTCATACCCAGTTCACCCAGTTCTGAGCCATCTGATGTGAGACTTGGGACCTAGGATGTTCTGAAGGATTTAGGGGTACTGTACTAAATTCCTGTATATAGACCAAATATTTCTTACTCTATCACAATGGATACCTGTATATAAATGCATAAATGAGCCAGAAAAATATAATTAATTGACATCTACTTATGCATAAAGTTTTTGATTGTGTTAAGTATTTTCCTAAAACTATCTCAAGATATTTAAATTTTTACTTTAAGGGCTTCTCTGCATACAGCAAATGGTAACTTAACATGTAGACATGCTAGACCTGTATCAGATAGGTGACTTTCAGCTAATCCCGAGAAGCTATGCTTGTGACCAAACTAAGTGCTTACAAAGACAGATGGGAGCTATTACCCACAGGGCTATCTCAGATCTCATTTCCAGGTTCAGATCACACTTCCTTGTTGCTGACTATGCATTTGGAGAGGGGAATTTTAAACCATTTTTTTTTCCTGAATGCTGCCTGATTCATGAATCACAAGTAAAGTCTATTGAGATCACTCAGAATTGATCTGCTATACTTTTTAATCTATTGATATTCACCAGGCTAGAGAGACTGCTCCATGGTTAAGAGCACAGGCTACTTTTGCAGAAGATCCAGGTTCAGTTTCCAGTACCCACATAGCAGCTTACAATTGCCTGTAACTCCAGTTTCTGGGAATCCAACACCTTCTTCCCTCCTCTGACCTCCTAGGGTGTCTGCATGCACATGGTGCTCAGTCATACACTTTGGCACACACATACACAAACATAACCACAGTTTAATAATTTTGAAAAAGCTAGGGTACACAGCTACTTATGCTAATTAATGCTAATGAATGGTAATGAGTTAATATAGTAACGTGCATTCTGGAGCTTTTCTAAGTGTCTATCAGCAGGAGTGGATTAGGATAATACGGTATGTATACATGTAAGGAAAGAGTTAACTTACATTGCTTGCAGGAAAACAGATGCTACCAGAGACAATCATATCATAGTAAGCAAATCAAGGCAGTCTCAGAAAGACAAATACCATTAGGTTCTCTGTCATTAGTGATTCACATAAAGTCACATATTAAAAGAAATAGAAATGAAATCGTCTAGGTGGAACAAGAGGGACAAACAGGAGGAGAAAGAGTCTAGAAAAGGAAGAGGTAGGACTGGGATGGGACTGGACAAAGTATGTTCAAATTACAATATATGCCTTATGGATATTTTTAAATGTTTTTAATTAAGAAAGAATAAAAGTAACATTGAATCTCAATTGCTCCTGTATGCAGTGTGGAGAGGAGAGGGCAGCGAAAGGCAGGGGAGGTCAGAGAAAATGTGGTTTCAAATACACACAGCTTTATATTTCATTTCAATTGAAGCATATTTTAAAATTTCATCTATTTTACATCCCAGCCTAAAACCCTCCCCTCCTAGTCCCTCTCCTCTATTCCCCAACCCCATCTTATCCTCTTTCATCTCTATCCAGGAAAGGGCAGGTCACCTATGAGTATTAATAAAACATGGCATATCAAGTTACAGGATATGAACCTCCTCATGAATTAAGTTTGGGGAATATGAGGAGTAGGGTCCCCAAAAGTCAGAAAAGTGTTGGAGACAACCTGTGTTCCTGTTGTTAGCAGTCCCATAAAAGGACCAAGCTACAGAACTGTAACATATACTCAGACTGCCTAGTCTCATGCAGGCTTCCTGGTCATGGTTTCAGTCTCTGTGAGCTCCTATGAGCACAGGTGTGTTCAATCAAAGCATTTTTTTAATTTATTTGTTAAAGATTTCTGTCTCTTCCCCGCAACTGCCTCCCATTTCCCTTCCCCTCCCCCAATCAAGTCCCCCTCCCTCGTCAGCCCAAAGAGCAATTGATTTTTATTGAACTCTACATTTTTCTCTGCTCCCCTCCTTGCTTCTCCCCTTTCCTTCAGCCCTCTCCCAAGGTCCTCATGTGCCCAATTTACTTAGGAGATCTTGTCTTTTTCTACTACCCATGTAGATTAGAACTATGTGTCTCTCTTGGGGTCCTTATTATTGTCTAAGTTCTCTGGGGTTGTGATTTGTGGGCTGGTTTTATTTGATTTATATTTTAAAACCACTTATGAGTGAGTTTATGATAGTTGTCTTTCCGGTCTGTGTTAGTTCACTTAAAATGATGTTTTCTAGCTCCATCCACTTGCCTGAAAAATTTGAGATGTTTTTATTCCTGCTGCATAGTATTCCATTATGTAAATGTACCACATTGTCCTTATCATTCTTTGGTCAAAGGGCATTTATGTTGTTTCCAGGTTCTGGTTATGACAAACAATGCTGCTATGAACATAGTTGAGCACATGTCCTTGTGACACAATTGATCATTCTTTGGATATATACCCAAAAGTGGTATTACTGGATCTTAAGAAAGGTTGTTTACTAATTTTCTGAGAAATCACCACAGTGATATCCAAGGAGCTGTACCATCTTTCATTCCCACCAGCAATGCAGGAGTGTTCCCTTTTCCCAACAACCTCTCCAGCATAAGTTGTCATCAGTGTTTTTGATATTGGCCATTCTTACAGGTGTAAGATGGAATCTCCGTTGTTTTGATTTGCATTTCTCTGATGACTAAGGACATTGAACATTTCCTTAAGTATCTTACAGCAATTTTAGATTTCTCTTTTGAGAGTTCTCTGTTTAGGTCTGTGCTCCATTTTTTATTGGACTATTTGTTCTTTGGATAACCAATTTCTTGAGGTTTTTGTATATTTTAAAGATCAGACCTCTGTCTGATGTGGGGTTAGTGAAGATCTTTTCCCATTCTGTAGGGTGTCATATTGTCTTGTTGACTGTGTCCTTTGCTTTACAGAGCTTTTCAGTTTCAGGAAGTTCCATTTATTAATTCTCTCAGTGTCTGTGCTTACTGGGGTTATATTTAGGAAGTGATCTCCTGTGTCAATGCATTCAAGTGTACTTCCCACTTTCTCTTCTATAAGGTTCAGTGTGGCTGGCTTTATGTTGAGGTCTTTGATCCATTTGGACTTGAGTTTGGTTCATGGTGATGATATGAATCTATTTTCATTCTTCTACATGTTGATATCCAGTTATGCCAGCATGATTTGTTAAATATGCTTTCTTTTTTCCATTTGATATTTTTTGCTTCTTTGTCAAAAATCAGGTGTTCGAAGGTGTGTGGATTAATATTCGGGTCTTCAATTCAGTTCCATTGGTCCTCCTGTCTGTTTTTATGCCAATACCAGGTTGTCAATCAAAGCATTTTTAAAATCTTTTTTTTTATTGCGAAAAGAAGAAAAAAAAACCATAAACAAAAAACAAGTTTCCACCTCCTCCCAGCCTCCCATTTCCCTTCCCCTCCTCCCACCCTTCTCCCCCTCCTCCCACCCTTCTCCCCCTCCTCCCACCCTTCTCCCCCTCCCCCCACTCCTCTCCCCCTCCCTCTCCAGTCCACAGAGCAGTCCGGGTTCCCTGCCCTGTGGTAAGTCCTAGGTCCTCTCCGTCCATATCTAGGAAGGTGAACATCCAAACTGGCTAGGCTCCCACAAAGCCAGCACATTAAGTAGGATCAAAACCCCCTGCCATTGTCCTTGGTGTCTCATCAGCCCTCATTGTTCGCCATGTTCAGAGAGTCCGGTTTTATCTCATGCTTTTTCGGTCACAGTCCAGCTGGCCTTGGTGAGCTCCCCGTAGATCAGCTCCTCTGTCTCAGTGGGTGGATGCACCCCTCGTGGTCCCGAATTCTTTGCTCATGTTCTCCCTCCTTCTGCTCCTCCTTGGGACCTTGGGAGCTCAGTCCAGTGCTCCTGTGTGGGTCACTGTCTCGATCTCTATCCATCACCAGATGAAGATTCTATGATGATATGCAAGATATTCGTCAGTATTGCTCTAGGATACGGTCATTTCAGGTTCCCAATCCTCAGCTGCCCAAGGAACTAACTGGGAACCTCATCTTGGGCACTAGGGAGCCCCTCTAGGGTCAAGTGGCTTGCCCACCCTAAAGTGGCTCCCTTAACTAAGAATTGTGGTTCCGTGCTCCCCTATCCACCTTTCCTTTATCCCAATTCTCCCGTTTCCCAGGTCCCCCCTCCTTCCCTTCTACCTTTTCTCTCCCCATCTCCCCTTACCCCCATCCCACCCCCCCAAGATCCCATTTTCTCCCCGGAAATTTGGTCTACTTTCCTTAGCGAAGAGGACAACTATATGTTTTTCCTTCGGTTCACCTTCTTCCTTAGCTTCTTTAGGTTCACCTATTGTAGACTCCGTGGTCCTTATTTATGGCTAGAAACCAATTATGAGTGAGAATTCTCAACAGAAGAAGTTCAAATGGCCAAAAGACACTTAAGGTCGTGTTCAACTTCCTTAGCAATCAGGGAAATGCAAATCAAAACAACTTTGAGATATCATCTTACACCTGTCAGAATGGCTAAACTCAAAAACACCAAGGATAACCTTTGCTGGAGAGGCTGTGGAAGAACGGGTACCCTCATCCATTGCTGGTGGGAATGCAATCTTGTGCAACCACTGTGGAAGTCAGTGTTTCGGTTTCTCAGGAAATTCGGGATCAACTTACCCCTGGACCCAGCAATACCACTCTTGGGAATATACCCAAGAGATGCTCTATCAAATGACAAAAGCATTTGTTCAACTATGTTCATAGCAGTATTATTTGTAATAGCCAGAACCTGGAAACAACCTAGATGCCCTTCAATGGAAGAATGGATGAAGAAAGTATGGAATATATACACGCTAGAGTACTACGCTGCGGTAAAAAACAATGACTTCTCGAATTTTGCATGCAAATGGATGGAAATAGAAAACACTATCCTGAGTGAGGTGTCCCAGACCCAAAAAGATGAATATGGGATGCATTTTTATAATCTTAAAACACATCTTTGAAATGATATCAACGGTAAAAGGCAGGGAGAGAAACCCCATTGTAGGGCTTCCCAAAGGAAGGTAGCTACTAGCATTGCTTGCAGAAAATAGACTGACAGAACAGCATATGAAGGGTCCCCAGAAAGTTCATGTATTAAAGACTTGCTAGACCAATGACGGGTTTTCAATGATGGGCTTTTGGAAAGTGGATAGAGCCTTCTAGTTCTTACTTAATCAATGGATTCTTTGATATATTCATAAAATGATGACATCACTGGGAGGTGGTGCCTAGGTGGAAAAGGTTAGAACAAATATATCATTGAAAGTGCACCCTGGATGGGCTGGCCCTTACCCCCCAACACCTCTTTCTCTTTCTGCTTTTAGCTTTCTTCCACTATGAGCTATTATCACATCTGAGGCTCAGAAACATGGGCTCAAGAAACCATGGATTAGAACCTCTGAAATACTGAGTCTACATGATTTTCTCTTCTTTCAAGTCATTTATCATAATGAAAGACTAACACCGAAAGGGAAAATTTTTCCTGTGATAGGGAAATAGTTGAAAGGCATACCAATTAAAGCAAGCAGTGTTCACAAAAACACAATAAAGAAAAAGGGAATCTTGGAAATTCAGTGAGAATGTAGAGAACACAGTCTGATCATATGTGGTATCACACTGAAGATGTTTAGAATCCTCAGGGTTTTGTAGAAGGCTGTCCTGAGCACAGCAGGGTCTTTAGCATCACCTCTGTCAGATGTGAGTTGTAGCCCATTCCCCACTCCTAGCCAATTAAGAACCTCAAGTACCTCTTCACACTCCTGAGTGCTGCCTTTGGGGCAAGCTCTTCACTTCTCCTATTGTAGAAGCACTATTTTGATAGCCAAGCAGGTCTTTAAACCTGAGTAGCAGGGTTCACTCTGACTCTAAGAATGAACTTCTGGTTTGAGGACTAACTGGTGAGGGAGAAGTAGGGGAAGGGAGACTGCAGCAGTGATGCAGGTTGCAAGTGACATCAATGAAACAATTGAAGATGCATTTTTTTATTTTTTAAAAAGAAAACAGACTATCTTTTTTTTCATTATACATACCAATCCAAGTTCCCACTCCCTTCTCTCTTCCCATTCCCTCGAAATACCCTCCCACCCCACCCTTATCCAATCCTCAGAGAGAGTAAGGCACACTGCTTTGTAGAAGGTCCAAGGCCCTCCTTACTATATCTAGGCCTAGCAAGGTATCCATACAAAGAAAATAGGATCCCATAAAGCCAGTACAAGCAGTAGGGGTAAATCCTGGTGCTACTGCCAGTGGCCCTTCAGTCTGCCCCAGCCATGCAACTGTCAACCACATTCAGAGGGACTGGTTTGGTCCTATGCTTCCTTCCCAGTTCGGCTGGAGTTGGTGAGCTCCCATTAGCTCAGATAGACTGTTTTGGTGGGTTGAACCCATCAAGGTCTTGACCACCTTGCTCATAATCTTACTCCTTCCACTCTTCAACTAGACTTTGGGAGCTCAGTCCAGTGCTCCAATGTAGGTCTCTGTCTCTGTTTTAGGATCTTAGTTGGGATTATCCATGTGAATTCCTGGGAATGTCTCTAGAGCCAGGTTTCTTGCCAATCCCATAATAGCTCCATCTTCAAGATATCTCTTTCCTTGCTCTCATCTCTGACCTTCCTCCATCTCTACTATCCTGTTCCCTCAAGTTCTTCTCCCCTTCTCTTCTCTTCTCCTCCTCTCCTTCCACTCTCCCTTCTACTCCAACCCCTATGTTCCCAATTTTGTCAGATGATCTTGTCTATTTCGACTTCCCAGTTGATCTATATGTATTTTTCTTAGGGTTTACCTTGTTACTTAGCTTCTCTAGGATCATCAACTATAGGCTCAATATCCTTTGTTTATAGCTAGTATCCACTTAAGAGTGAGTACATACCATGTTCATCTTTTTGGATCTGGGTTACCTCTCTCAGGATGGTGTTTTCTAGTTTCATACATTTGCATGCAAAATTCCAGATGTCATTGTTTTTTACTGCTGACTAGTACTCTATGTGTAAATGTGCCACATTTTCTTTATCCATTCTTCAGTTGGGGGACATCCAGGTTGTTTCCAGGTTCTGGCTATGACAAATAATGCTGCTATAAACACAGTTGAATGAATGTCCTTGGAGTATGATTGGGCATCATTTGGGTATATTCCCAAGAGTGGTATTGCTTGATCCTGAGGTAGGTTGATTCCCAATTTTCTGAGAAACTGACATATTATTTCCAAAGTGGTTGTATAAGTTTGCATTCCCATGTGCAATGGATGAGTGTTCCCTTTACTCCACATCCTCCTGAGCATCAACTATCATTGGTGTTTTTGATCTTAGCCATTTTGACAGTTGTACGATGGTATCTTAGAGTTAGTTTGATTTGCATAACTTGATACAGTCTAAATAATCTCTTGAATTTGTGAGAGCATCTTTTATAAGTTCCCTCTGGCCCCCAATGCTATTCTCATCTTCTCTTTCACTCACTGAGACTCACCAGGAGTTTCTTCTTCTCAGAAGAGTTTTCTCTGCAGTCATGTCTGCTTGGAAGTTTCTTACTCTGTTTCTGGATCTGTTGTATAGATCATATCACATTTTACTCCAAGTGTTGGGAATCCTTCAAACTCAGTCTTGTGTCCTGGCTCATCTATCAAATCCAGTGCCTGGCAGGCACACACTCACCCTTGAAATATTCTTTTGGAGAGGATTAGGAAGAGAAAACTAGCTAAATAGATATATGCCTGCACTAACTTTATAATCACACAAATATTATTGAAAATAAAAAATGAATCAAAGAATGCCAGGTGCCTTAGTGCTGAGATGGTCAGTACATTTATCAAAGGTTTGCTACAGAATATGCTACCTTGGCTCTCCGTTATGAGAGATGAAGAACTCTTGTGTTGTCAGATGTTTTATATACTGAGGGACATAAAATCAAGATTTGAAATTTTTGACCAGCTTTCTTTGGCCACTAAGCTATTGTAGATATTTCTAAAACAAAAACAAATAATAGTACTTGTACACAACCACTTATGTCATCTCCTACTACATGTTAAACAATCACAAATAAGATATTAAAAATAGTGATTTTTAACTAGGTGCATTTGTACTTGCCTGCAATATCTTTGGCAGGATAGAGTAAGGAGTTAAGACTCTGTCTAGAAAAAAAAAATACCGTTTTTTTTTTAATATACCCACAATTCTAGTACATGGGGTAGAAAGACAGAAAACAAATAAATTTGAAACCAGTCAGGCTATAAAGTGTGTTCCAGGCAAGACTGATTTACAAGAACGAGATTATCCTCCTAGACAACAACCACAAACCTGGTTTTTGACTACTCTAGAAATATATTATAGAATTAGCAACAGGACCCAACCAGACTGGGCTTGGGGAGATGCTTCAGCAGTCAAGAGTACATACTGTTCTTGCAGAGGATCTGAGTTCAGTTTCAAGTATCCACTTCGGACAGCTCACAACCATCTGTAACTCCAGCTTCAGGGGTTCAATACCCTTCTGTGGCCTCTACAGGCACCCATTCACACAGACACACACGTGAATTTTTAAAAAAAAATCTTAAATTTTAAAATAGTTAACCAAACCAAGTAAATAAGGTTGCTTCAAAGTTAGAAGCCAGCAAGTTTCTGGGCAGCAAAAATATTCTTACTCACAATGGAGTCAACCAACTCAGAGCTACAGAGTCTGTGCTAACAGTAGATTCCCTCCATAAGTGAACATGGAGATCAATACTGAAATATGGTGGTTGAATCTCTAGTAACTTGGGGATGGGGAAAGCAACATTTGATGCTCAAAGAACTTCCATCAAGTTGGAATTACTTTGTATTTGTGGAACTAGCACATTCGTGGGATGTTGGAATTTTCTAGAGTATTGTTTTACCCAGAGCAGCTTATCAAAATATGCCGTGAGTGATCCAAGCAGAGTCTGTAGAATGGAGCCGCTGAAGTGTGCCCTAGGGTTGCAAACACTCTTGTTGAGGTGTCTTGTACAGTGCTTTATGAATTGAGAAGAGCAGTAGCAGCGATTTACTCTCAATTCCCAAAGAAAAGCAACCAAACCTGGAATCGATTGATTTGTGCTACTTCAGTACTTACTTAATGTTACATGTTAAGCAACAGGATTTTACAACTCACTAGTCCTTCACTTACAGAGAATTAAGCAATGAAAATCCATTCTCCTCCCAAATGCCAAGAGCCACAGCCAGGCACTAGTAAGTGAGTGAGGGTATTAAGTGAGTCGGTCAGCACATTGATTCCTTTTTCACCCAAATATCTATTCCTTTACGATATGTAGGGACTCCTTAATAGACTCCAAAATCATTTTCCTCTGATGTTCTGTAACCTCATGCCTTCTTTTCCTTCCTCCCCAAGCTGGAGCCTGGGGTACCTATAGAAGTTCACATAGCAAAGTACCTTAACTTAAAAACCTGGTACATCTTACCTGAGGTCCCTTGCATCAGGGAATTTCTTTGCACCAAGCAAAATTTTACCTTCATGCAATCCTTGTGATGTATATGCTATTTATTTCATAATCATATGACACCCATTTGAGCTTTGGATAGGTTGTGACTGAATGGAAGATCTAGAAACTGAACCAATTGTTCTGTCTCAGGTCTGATACCTGTCAACCTTCAAGATAAGCTTCCTCTCTGATAGTAACATGCAATTCTATAGGAAGATGCTCTCCCTAAATGGTAGATATTCAATGTTCAGTCATTGCCTTTTACCACCCAATGTTGGCCTATTGTTCAGCATGTAAGAGCACATAGACGCAGATGGAGCAATTTGGACAGCAGGAAGAAATGACATTCCATGGTCTGTAAGATAATAATTTATAAATTTCTGGGGGTTTGTAGAATGGGATTTTTTTAGAATGTCCGTGCCTTCCCCAGGGCCAAGAGAGAAAGGCTTTCTATACTCTTGAGAATTGATGAAAACAGGCCAGCCACACAGTCCCTGGTAACTCCAACCATGACCCAGAATTTAGAGTGGAAGTGCAGTTACCTTTTAAGTGGGTCCTATCCTGGGGCACTTAGTCAAAGGAGCCATCTTAACAAGACAAGACTATGGAAGATTGGGAGACTTCTGTGGCATCCTGAACCAATGATGAAGACTTCATTGGTCTGCACATTTGATTTCTAGCTGTTGTCTCTGGAGGACCCTAAGTTACTATACACATGTCTGAAGTGTCAGGTTGTGAGGATAAGGAGGAGCATAAACACAGTATTTTCTTACCTGATCATGATTTTGATAAAAAAATAATAAAGCCAAGACAAGAAAGTGTAGATTTAAACAGAAACACACACACACACACACACACATACACACACACACACACACACACACACACACACACACACACACAATGAAAGCAAAAGAAGACCAGAAAGAGCAAGAGACTACAGATGAGAGATGGGGAGGGTTCAGAAGGCAGCTGGGAGCAAGGTAAATAATATGTGTTATATCTTCATTAAACTTATTATTTTATAGAACTAAAGATTTATTTAAGAATGCCAAGCAAATTACCCAGTTCTACCATTCCAACTCCTTAACCACCATTATCAATTACTACTTTTTTCTTTATAAAACACATGTTGAGCCCTGGCTAAATATTTACAAGCAGTATGTCATTAATTTTGCCAGTGTTTTTAGAAAATATACAATGGTGATCTTTCTTATGGAAGAAGATCAAAGAAGCTAAACAAATCAGCCATATTCACTGGACAGAAACAGGATCTGACCTCAATACTGAGAAGGTCTCAGTCCCAGGATGTTCATTATCTTGCTAAAGTACTGCGGCTCCCCTATTGTCTTCTGCCTCCTCCTTTACCTTCTCACTATAGCCCCTGGACTCATAGTAAGGTAGAGATGTGTGTGTGTTTGCAGATATGAGCTTTGTATGACCTTTATCTTAAAGAGAACCCATAAACAACTTAGACAAGAAATAACCCCAGAACTGGAAGATAGATATCTCCTAAATATTTAAAAGGAGATCAAGATCACTTGCATTTGCGAAAGGATGGGGATGCTTCATGTAAGTGATACCATGAAAGAATCTAAGTTGGGATTTGGGGTGTGGAGGAGGAAGAATAAGAATTTGTGAGAGGAATGTTGTAGAACACTGTTTTCTGGGTATGACACACCTACTACCTTCTTGAAATCAAATCAGCCATGGTTATGGGCATAAAACCCTCACAAGAATGGACTCATAACACTTTCTCTTTAAGAGTAAAGCACGGGAGACCTCTTTCTCTACCACACTGCATGGCCCTACTTCCCTGCCAGAGCAGTTCTACAGAATGGGAGCTAAAAACAAAGCCGTACGCTTCAGTCTCTTAACATTGTTTTCACAATTCCTAAGCCTCAAAGGAAAACTGTGCGCCATTCCAAGAGCCAGGAAAACCATAACTACAAAAAAAAAAAAAAAAAAAAAAAAAAAAGACAGCCAAGGCCTGCTGTGCTAAAAGATCTGTCAGTGAGCAAGTACGTTTGTCACGCATAGGGTGTAGGGTGCAGCACAGTGAGAAAGCACGTGCTTAGTTTGTGTGGAGTTCTCAGTTCAAGCCCCAGCACTGAAAAATAGTCACACCTTAAAAATGAAGAAATAATATCCACTAATGAAAATCAAAATCAGTTTTAAAAGTGAAAAGCACAGAAACTATAAGAATCTCAGTGGAAGCTCAGAATAAAGACATCAAAAAAGGAGCCAGAGAAGCAGAAGACAAAACAAGAGAAGCAAGACAATTGGAGGAACATAGAGCAAAAAAGACAAAAAGGAAATGAACAGGCACCGTGAGACTAGAGCAGAGATTGTAACCTGTGTCATGAGATCTCCAGAAGCAGGAAGGAGAGCAGGTCAGAAAAATGTATTTAAAGAGGTAACGGATCAAAGAATTTCAATGCGGCAAAAGTTATGCATGTATAAATTCAGGATGCAGTCAGCCCCACACAGGATAAGCCACAGAGACTTCATGTCTGGAGAAACTGCAGCATGTTTAGTTTCTCATGACTCAGAAGGCAGAGTTTAAGCATGTAAAAGGAAGGAAAAACATATAGTTGTCCTCTTGGCTATGGGAAGTAGACAAAATTGCCGGGGAGAAAATTGGGAAAATTTTTTTTAAAAAATGTATTTGTTCTTTGAAATTTTCATACATGTATACAACATATGTTTGCCATATGAACCCTCACATTCCTCCTTCAAGTTATCTAAAGACTTCGTCTCATTTCCTTCCCAACTTCACATCCTTCTTTTATAATTATTCATTAATAATTAATTCTTTTAATCGATTAAGTCCAAGAAAAGTGATTGTCTCTCATCTAGCAGCCTCTGACTGCCCATAATTCCTCATCTAGGGGTGAGGTCTCAGAAGCCTCTCCTGCTCCATGCTGGAATCTTTAACTGGTTTGACCTAGTGCAGGTAGCCTGCAGATAGCCATACTACTGAGGGTTGATGTTCAACAGTCATGCCGTGTCCAGGAGAGGGCATTTCACAGAACCTCTTCCCGTCTGTCAGCTTTTACATTATTTCCCACCATTTTTTGACAGTGTTCCCTGAGCTGGGGGGCAGGGGGCTGATAAAGATGCCGCCCACAGCTGCGCACGCAGTCACTTATTCTCAGCACATGAACAGCACTCTGGTTCTTCACTACTCCCCACTGCCATGAGCAACTTTTCTGAGTGAGGTTGGGAGCAGCACAGATGTATACATCATATAAATGTAAGTGTTTAGAAGGTAGTTAGACAATATGAACATCAGAAGTATGACATCAGTAGACTCATTCGTATGTCTATGACTCCCTAGCCATGGGTTTTGACCATGTTTATAGTATCAGACAGCAATTCTCTCCTGTCCTGCAGTCCTCAGAGTCAATCAAGAGAGTACGTAGTTGGTTACCCCTATAATCTTGCCAAGATTGCCTCAGTGGGCATATTCTGCCTGGTAGGTCAGTAGCGTCTAGCTAGCATGTAGAGCTCAGTGCTGGATAAAATCATTGCTGATTTTCTTACTGAGAAACTTATGTGGCACTTTCTAGCCTATTAAATCTAGCCAGGCCAGGCGGTGGTGGCGCATGCCTTTAATCCCAGCACTTGGGAGGCAGAGGCAGGAGGATCTTTGTGTGTTCGAGGCCAGCCTGGTCTACAAGAGCTAGTTCCAGGACAGGCATCAAAAACTACAGAGAAACCCTGTCTCGAAAATCAAAAAAAAAAAAAAAATCTAGCCAGAAGGGTCAGTTTCTCAGTCAATTTAAGACTGGTGTTTCTGTGTCCTACAACCAGTATGTGATTGCAGTTAGGGTCTTACCCCCTAGTTATGATGGGTAACCAAGGACAATGGCAGTAGTCTGTTCTGTTTGGGGCACCTATGAAGCCTCATAGATGAATAACTATTGGGAAAGTATTTCATTTATGGCACTGAGATTTTCATTTAACCCATGTCTTCTAGGAGGAACATTGTTCATTTATGTGGGATAATTTTGCTAAAAAAATTTTTAAAGATGTTTAATTAGCTTGAAATCATTATAAGGCTTTTTTCATATACATCTTTGGTTTTGATTAATCCACTCTAATCCTCCTTTCTCCTACCATTCTGTCCCCAACCCTACTTAAACCTTTATTACCCCGAATTCTGCTGGTATTTCATACCACAGACACTCTATTATTCTCTCTTATAATATTATAACTTAGATTGCAAAATCATAGATTGCCACACAGCTTCTTCCTGCAGTTTTTTTTTGGTTAAGTTTTCCCTCATTTCCTTATCCCATCACACAATAACCTTTGTGAGCACTTGTGCCCCTGCTATTGCACCTGTATACATTCATTTTCCCTGTATTCTGCTATCTTCCCTCTACAATCACATCCTCACCTCCAATAGCTTGTTATTAGTTTCCTAGCTTCTATGCGTACCCCATGTTAAACACACAAGAGATTTTATAATAGGATTCTCATATGAGAGAGGACATGTGGGGTTTGCTTTTTGGAGCCCAGGTGACCTCATCTGGTATATTATTTTCTAATTTCATCCATTTACGTAACCACAAATTTTGTGACTTCTCTTTCTTAAACAAATGAGTAATATTCCATTGTGTATACACACCTCATTTTCATTACCCATTTGTCAGTTGACGGACAGGTAGATTTATTCAATTTTCTAGTTATTATGAACAGAGCATCTATCAATGTGGCTGAGAAAGAATCTCTGTCGTAAGATGCAAAGTCCTTTGGCATGTGTCCATGCTTGGATTATCTGGATCATATGGTAGACTTATTTCTAGTGGTTTTTTTTTTTTTTGGTTTTTTTGTTTGTAGGTTTTGAGAAATTTTCACTCATTTCCCGAGTGGGTGTATCAGTTTGAAGACTCACCAAGAGAGTACAAGTTTTCTGGTTCCCCCAATTTCTCACTGTTGCGTGTTGACATTTGTGTTGCCGATGATAGTTATCATGACTAGGGTGAGATGAGATTGAATGAAGTTTCATCTGCATTTCCTTGATAGCATTGGTGATTTAATGTATTTTAAGCACTTATTGCTGTTTCATATTTCTTCTTTTAAGAACTTTCTGTGAAGTCCATAGACTATTTTTTTTCCAGTTTCTAAAAGTTTATTAATTATAGTCCTCTGGGATATGCCATAATCAAACCCCACCTAGAACCACTGCAACCACAGACAAATCAAAGCCGAGAGCAAACATTCCAACCTTCTGCCTGTTAGTTCAAGTCCAAAGGCCAAATCTGAGTGGCATTATGAATGGGCAGGGTTGAGCATCAGGAAGTCAGAGAACTGCCCCCCCCCCCGGGGAAGTCTGGAAACATCTAAATACATCTGAGGGTCTAAAGTAGGTGACATTTATTTGATACAATTTGTATTTTAAAATGTAGAAAAATATAAAATCTGACAGAAACATATAATAAGAATCAAAGGGTTTGTGGTAAGTAGGCATACTGGGTGGGAGGGGGGGATGGGTCCACGCCCTCTTCCTCCTGGTTCTGACTCACCAATTTCAAGCCACCAGTGGCAAGCTTTTCATAATATTCTTAATGTTCAGTGTGTAAAAGTTATGAATTATGTTCCCAGATGTTCCACTGAAGTGTGTGTGACACATGAGCATGAGTAAGGTCTAGTTTTGCCATGTAAGTTCCTCATTTAGTGAAGTCGGTAGCTCTTTCTGATGCTCAATACTTCTCCTTTTTTTTTAATCCTAACAAACTTGGAATCATTTGCTATAGAAATAAGTATTTCACAATATTAATGAGAAAAATTGGCTCTTTTCCTTGTTTTTATTGAGGTGTAACACACACAAAGTAGATAAATTGCAACTGTATAACTGAATGCGTTTTTATTTGTACCCACTTGCGTGACTACCTAAAACAAAATACAGAGCCCCCCAGCACCTTGAAGGCTCTGTCACGGGGCTATTTTATGCATCTAGCAGCAATCACACATGCCCTTTCATTGCCTTTTTCTACACAAATTACAGTGTAGGCTATGCCCTTTTCAAACGTAGCCATCTTTAATTAGATTGAAATACATGTGGCTGCCACATTTAGTTCTGTGGTCTTTTCCATGTTTTGCAAAGGACTATGTTTTCTAGAAACTTCTTAGAGATTTGTTTTTGCACTTAAGCTCTTTGATTAAACAAATATTAATACTCTCTGTTATTAATGCATCTTTAACTGAGTTTCAGATTTCACTGAATCATCAAATACATAGAACTGTCATCACCAGGCATTGTAGCCTCTACATTAGCAAGTTCAGACTGCCACAGATATCACACTTCTTTCATATAGAACTGATTTAGTTTTCAAACTAAGATAGACTATTTTTAAATCATTTTGTTTGCTTCTTTTGTGTTTGTTATTTTGGGGTTTTTTTTTTTTTTTGTGCATAACCTATTCCTCTGAGAGATGCTGGCAAAGCCCATCTCCCATTCTGACAGACACCTCTTCGCTGCATTGACAATTCCCTTTGCTGGACGACTCAAGAGAAGCTGTTTAGCTCTATGAGGTCCCATCTATTAATTGCTGGTCATATTTCCTGAGCAACTGGAGTCTTTTTAGAAAGCCCTTACCTGTGCTCACAAGTTATAGTGTGTTCTCTACATTTCCCCTCTAGCAACAGCTTCAGGGAATCAAGATGAGATCTTTGATCCATCTGGAGCTGTGAACTTTGTGAACAATGAGAAGTAATAATCTAGTTTCATTTTCTGCAGGTTAAAATCCAGGCTTCCCAGCATCATTTATTGAAGATGTCATATTTTCTCCATGCCCTTGCCAAATATCAGTTAGCTGTATTTACATGTGATTGTATCTGGATGATGTATACTATTCTATTGATCTATATGTCTGTTCTGTGTCATATTATGTTGGTTTTATTATCATGGCTTTGAAGTATAGTTTGAAATCAAGTATTATAATACCACCTATGGCAATATCTCCTTCAGTATTCTTTTTTGTTCTGTCTGCTCTGGTTATCTTTAGTCTTTTATGTCTCCATAGAAAATTTGAGTTTATTTTGCCTGCGGAGAAAGGTTGTGGGTTTTTTTTTTATTATGATTGCAATGAATTTGTATATTACTTGTGGGAGTATGACTATTTTCACAAATATTAATTCTGGCAACCCATGATCATGGGAGGTCTTTTCAATTTCTGGCTTCTTCCTCAGTTTCTTTCTTTGGGGGTCTTAACATTTTCATTGAAAAGGTCTATTGATTCTTTAGTTGAGTTTCTTCCAACAGTTTTGTTGTTGTTATTATTTGTTTGGGATTGTTTTTGTAGCTACTGTGAATAGGATTGTTTCTTTTATTTCTTTTTTGATATGTTTGACATTTGCAAATAAGAAGGCTATTATTTTTTTGTGTGTTACTTTTGTTTCCCACCATTTTGCTGAAAGTATTTAAGAGTATTTTTTTGTGGAGTCTTGTGTTTAGAATAAACATCTGCATACAGGGATAATTTGACTTTTTCTTTTTTTTTAAATTTATTTATTTATTAAAGATTTCTGTCTCTTCCCCGCCACCGCCTCCTATTCCCCCCCTTCCCCAATCAAGTCCCCCTCCCTCGTCAGCCCAAAGAGCAATCAGGGTTCCCTGCCCTGTGGGAAGTCCAAGGACCACCCACCTCCATCCAGGTCTAGTAAGGTGAGCATCCAAATTGCCTAGGCTCCCACAAAGCCAGTACGTGCAGTAGGATCAAAAACCCATTGCCATTGTTCTTGAGTTTTCAGTAGTCCTCATTGTCCACTATGTTCAGCGAGTCCGGTTTTATCCCAGGCTTTTTCAGACCCAGGCCAGTTGGCCTTGGTGAGTTCCCGATAGAACATCCCCATTGTCTCAGTGTGTGGGTGCACCCCTCGAAGTCCTGAGTTCCTTGCTCGTGCTCTCTCTCTTTCTGCTCCTGATTTTGGACCTTGAGATTTCTGTCCGGTGCTCCAAAACAAGGACTTCTTGAATTTTGCATGCAAATGGACGGAAATAGAAAACACTATCCTGAGTAAGGTAAGCCAGACTCAAAAAGAGGAGCATGGGATGTACTCACTCATATTTGGTTTCTAACCATAAATAAAGGACATTGAGCCTATAATTAGTGATCCTAGAGAAGCTAAATAAGAAGGAGAACCCAAAGAAAAACATATAGGCATCCTCCTCAATATTAACCTTCATCAGGCAATGAAAGGAGACAGAGACTTTTTCTATTTGTTTTTCTTTTGTCTCTTTTATTACTCTAGCGAAGACTTCCAGCACTACAATGGATAGGAGTGAAGAGAGTAGACACCCTTGTCTTTTTCTTGATCTTTGAAGGAACACTTTGAGTTTTCCTTTATTTAGCAAAAAGTTTGCTGTGTATAGCCATTATTATGTTGAGCTGTGCACCCTCCATCCATCGTCATTCTATGACTTTTACAATTAAGAGATGTTAAACTTTGTGAAACGCTTTTTTGCTTCTAGTTAGATGATTGTGTGATTTCTGTATTTGAGTCTATTCATGTGATGAATAACCCAAGTTAATAAAAATAGAAATGAAAATGGGAACATTACAAAATATACTCATGAAATCCAGAAAGTTTTAGGACATTTAAAAAAAAACTTTTGTTGCATTAATTTGGAAAATATAGAATAAACTTCTAAATATATGCAACATACTAAAATTAAACCAAGATGAAATAAATACCTTAAACATAATCACAATGAATAAAGAGATTCAATCAATAAAATGTCTCCCAACTTACAAAAAGTCCAGGACCAGATGAATTCATTGTAGAATTCTAGTATAATTTCTAAGAAGAATTAACACTAATAGTACTTAAATTAGTCCATAAAATTGAGAAAAAGGGAAGCCTTTTACACTCTTTTTGTGACCCAGTATTGCCCTGATTCCAAAACCAGATAAAGACATCAAATTTTTAAAATTTCATTTTAATCTCCCTGAGGAATATAGAAGCAAAATTTCTCAATAAAATACTAGAAACTGAATCCAAGCTATCAAATATATCATTCATCACAACATTGGCTTTACTCTGGAGATGCATGGATAGTTCAACATCAAAGAAGCTTCCTCTCATAGATAGGAGGAAACAATTAGGATGAAAGAAGATTCTTTCTGGGCCAAAGATACAGAAAGAAACAGCACAGGACATTATTTTAAGCAAGTTAAAAATAATTGTTGACAGAATATACTATCTAGTGAAAAATATTGTTTAAGAATAAAGGCAAAAATCAAGACCTTCTCAGATAAAAAGAGAACTAAGATAATTTGTTACCAGCTGCTGTATGTTAAACATGGATAAAGGAAAATTTATGTATAGATAGAGTCATAAAATTGGATACCAAATAAGAAAAAAAAAACAAATTTAAGCACTAAAATATCACTATTTGTATTAAGAATAAATTGTTTATGAGTAGAGAGATGGCTCTGTGGTTAAGAATAAATTGCTTAATACACAAAATGAAAGATGGCAAGTGTGGCCCAAGTATATGTTGTTGATAAGAAATTTATTTCAAATATAATGCATAAGCAGGTTGAAAATAAAACCATGGAAAAAAGATATAGCATAACATATTAAAAAATCAAAAAATGGCTGGCTATTATAGAAATGTATAAAGTGACTCAGATCAAAGAAAACTACCAAAGACAAAAACTGAGTGCTATGTAAGAAAGAGTCAACCTTTAGGAAGGGGTAGTCATCCTAAACGCACAGCCACTAAATAGGACAACTGCAGAGTACCTGCTGAAGAGCCAAGATTTAAAACAAAGAAGGCATGCATCCTAGCCACTGCCACACTTGGAGACCTCAGCATTGGCTGGGCAGAGGGTAAGCAAGGCACAGAAGAATGTGACCATACTATCCTTTCACAGGATCTAATAGGCATTGGTGGACATTCTACCAGCCACCACCAGAATACATATCCATTTCTGGTACTCAAAAAACATATATGGACCATAATGCACTTAACTGAATGAAAATGTTTCAAGTCAAAGCAACTAAAGCTGATCTGAAAGGAAGAACCAAAGTATAAGAACAAACAGCATGATGCAGAAAAAGACTCAAACCAATGGTGTTTCTTCAAGTGGTCAGAAAAAGAAACATAAAACAATTCTAACATGAGTAGAATACAAGGGAACAAAGAACAGAAATTTGTATAATTAAAAACAGACAACAGTGGAGAAAATTCAATAAAACAAATAATGGCTAAGAATATCACAAAACTGAGAATATCCCAGAAAGACTCACAAACAACCCAGAGAATATATAAGATTACCTTGAATCAGAACTCAACACTACAGATACGAACACACTAATCAAGGCATATTGTGAATAGTTTTCTTTTATATACCAGTTTGATATCTTACAATATCAATGAATGAGGAAATTCCTTGCAAGGCACAAATTATCAGAACTTACACAGTACAAAACAGTTTGAATAGCTTTATAACTATTAAGGAAAATAAATTAAGTTCATAAAGAAACATCCCAAAGCTGGGCGGTGGTGGTGCACACCTTTAATCCCAGCACTTGGGAGGCAGAGGCAGGAGGATCTCTGTGAGTTCGAGACCAGCCTGGTCTATAAGAGCTAGTTCCAGGACAGCTCCAAAGCCATAGAGAAACCCTGTCTCAAAAAACCAAAAAAAGAAAAAAAAAAAAAAAAGAAACATCCCAAGCAGTCTATAGTGCCCAGTGGTAAAAGGATCCATTCTCTGTAAATGAGTATATTTGTTTAAAATAACTCAAAAACATCCAAGAGAGTTAATTTTTGTACATAGACACAGATTTTTTTCTTTATTTTTCCTTTATTTCTTTTTTCTTTTTTTGCTATACAAAAAGAGACTAGAATTAAAGTAGCCAAAACATTTATGGGAAAGAAAAATAAAATGGAAGGAATCACTCTGTCCTATTTCAAGACTTACTTACTATACTGCCATAGTAATCAATACTACAAGGTATTGGTGGAGAGATGGAAGCAAATCAATGGGAACACAAACAGAACTTCCAGAGATAGACTCTTGTAAATATTGCCAGCTTTCTCCTCCTGCAGGTGCAAATACAAATCGATAGGACAGTTCAGCTTTATGAACAAACCACACGGGAGCATGTGAACTCATGGGCTAATCAAACAAATACTTCTACCTAAGACACCCTTTTGATATGTTTATCTAAGTTTGAGTGTATAGTAAACTATAAAACATGATACTGATTTGTAAGATAAAAACATGGAAAAAAATATGTGGCATACCCTCAAAAGGAAAGTAATATGAAGTGGAAGAAAAAATAGATAGAGAATGAAAAAAAAATGCTCTAAGGCACATACCGATAAAGGAGCAGTATCTCAATGTATGAAGAACTCAGGGCCTTCAAGAGCACGGTGAACAAAAGATATAAAAAGGGACTTTCCCTGAGATGGCCCTGTAGATGGCAAAACAACACATCAAAAGATGTCTACACGCTTAGCTATTGGGAGAGTGCAAATTCGAACAGTTGCCTACAGTAAGTGAGCATTTCAGAATGTCTGAATTTAATTTTAGCCTTAAAGCTAAATAGTAAGAACATAGAGAAACGAGCCTCACACATTGTTGGAAGGAGCTTGAAATGCTACATCCACTCAGGAAATCATTTTGGTGATTTCTTTTTTTTTTTAAAAAAAGCAAAAATTTAGTGTATGCAAATGCCATATGATATAGCAATTATAGTCATGAGCATTTATCACAGAGAAATAAAATCTGGTATCCACATAAAAACCTATACATGAAAGTTTATAGCAACCTTGTTCATAACACCCAACCTAAAATTGCCCAGATGTCCTTTAATGGTCAAATAGGAACAAGCTGTGATTTGTTCAGACCCTTGAACATTACAACGCTCAGTGATCTCAATAAATGAAATTTTTATACACAGTATGTGGATAGATCTTGAAAGAGTCACACTGAGGGATGAGAAGACATCACAAAACAGTACGTGTTGCGGGGGTCTATTTAAAAAGCATTCTTGAGATACTAATTTTATAGAAATGGAGGACGGATTAGTGGTCACCCGAGGTGCAGGAGGTGGTGGGAATGAAAAGTAAATGTGTACAATAAGATAAAGACACGTGAGGGATTTTGTGGACTTGGAAGCACCTTTTATTACAACTACATCTATGCAGAACTCTGCTTGCATTATTAAACTGCAGTTTTGAAAGATGATACTAATGGCAGAAATTATATAAAAATATTACAGGATTTTCTTTATATTGTTTTATAGTCTTAAATAAATCTGCAATTGTTTCAAAATAAAAGTTTAGTGGCAAAATTTGTTACAGAAGCCTCTACGTAATTAATGGAGAAAAATAAAAAAAATGACGTTTTAAATTTAATTAACCAAATATCAGAGGACAGAAAGGAGTCAAGATGATGGGAGGTTAATCAGCGAAAAGTGACAGGATCAAAAGAATAGATGATTACTTTGCTTTCAAGTGTTTGCTAATTGTATGTAAAAACTGTAAGTCCTGTTGGTCGGGGTGTTGTTTATACATGAAGTGTCTAGGTGCTATCTTCAACCAGTCCAGAAACAACAAGTGCTTCTTAGTCCTGCTTTCCATCCCAGAACTGCTTCCATGTCCCTCATTCAGGCAACCCACTAATCCATAACTTGAACAGACTCAGCAAATGTTTCCCCTAAAGGTTATGAAAGCACACTTAGCTCTTGGTCCAGCCAACATTTTTAAGGCTTGTTCCTTATTTTGGATAACTGTAAACTCTTTATTTCAGAGACCCCTCTGCCTCAGGAGTTTGGTCTTAGAAACATCATTGAGCTCAGAACAAATGGTTTCAGGACAGTCAACCCTTCAGGACTAAAGCAAACATAAGGTCTATTTGGAGCCCAGCCTCTTGGAAGCCTAATCTTGCAGTGCCCAGCTAACCACTGTGCTTCTCTCTTCCTTGCCTAGAGATGAGAGAGAGCATCAAGCTTGGCTTAGAGAGGCTGTCTGGAAGTTGAAGAGCCAATGCCTTGCTGGCTAGGCTGTTGCTGAGCCTTGACAGAGGGGAGGCCATGGCTTGAACAAATTGAAGGGCTGGGCAAAGAAATTCTCCTTGAGAAGGTGAGAGGTATTTGAACAGTGATACGAAATCTAAACTCAGGTTTCAGTAAAAGTGTCTAATATTTGTCTTATGGACTAAGAAATGTCCTCCATAGGCTCATGTGTTGAGAGCCAAGTCCCAGGCTGCTGGTATTATTTTAAAAGGCTGTGGAAACTTTGAGGTGGATCTTAGGTGAAAGGAATGGACCACTAAGGGCAGGTCTTTTCGAATATGCTATCCCTAGTCTCTTTTTTTCCCCCAACCATCATCTCTCCTGATTCCCTACTGGCTATGAAGTAAATAACTCTCCTTTATGACAGGTTCCTGCATCCATGCTATTCTACCAAGCTAACTAGCCATGACCTTGAGTTTTGAACCCTTTGCAACCTTAAGCCAAAGTAAATAATTCTCTTTGCTATTTATGAAAACTCATCAGAGCAGTTTTATAGTTACACAGTGATGTGAAGCTGTTCTGTTGTGGAATGATTAAGCAAGGAGCCAAGTTAATGCTCTTGACAAAGGGTGAGGAGCAAAGTTATGAAGGGAAAGGTTATTACTACCATGATCAGTACTGGATGTTCTAAAAACAAACCTAATGAGGGCTTTATCAACTAGACTCTTAAGGAATATTCTCTACACAAAGAGAAATAATGGTTCAGGGAAAGGGGAAATTTGGTATTTTTGTAGTCCCAGAAGCCTCTGCTAGAGGCTGAAACCATAGCAAACACAGATAGGTGTGGTTCCCATTTCCAAACTGTAAATTTGGCTGGTTCTGCTGGCTGTGTGCTTCTTCGTGTGTTAGCAGAGGAGTCAGCCATTCCAAGTGTGGAGCTTATGACTCTAGCACAGGGCAAACCTAAAGGTAGGGACTATGGATGCAAACTGTCTGGTTCAGAGAGGGATGATGAGGCTACCAGGCCTTCCCCAACCAGGCCACTCAATCTCCACAGCCTGGATTCAGCCCAGATCATTTAATGACTGGAAATCACTTAGCTGAAGCTCCTGGAGAAATATGTCACTACTATTGAAGATGAAAACAAGTAGAACAGGCCTTGGCGAAATGCTTCGGCACCACAGAGACTCTAAGTCCTCAGCACTCAGCACAGCTTTACAGTGAAGACCTTGGCACTGCTTACAACCTTGGCCAAGACCTCACAGTGAATTCGTGGTTGGTTCATGTGGCAAAAGAATCATGCCCCACAGTTTTGAAATCAAGGCCAGTGAAAACCGCAGAAAGGGTAATTCTGCCTACCAAGGCCAGTGAAAATCTCAGAAAGGACAAGTCTGCCGGCTTTCAAGCAGAAAATATAAAAGGCTTCAAGTATTTAAAAACGAAGGAAGCTAACACTAGGAATTGCTTTGCCTAGATGATGGAGGAGTGGAGACTTGACATAGAATACATAGCAACACATATAAGAAACAACAAGAAGCTGCGGTCAAATCTTGGAGTGAGAAAGAAAAAGCAAGAGTAAAATGGAAAGAGACAGGGAGATGGTGTTACCAAAGTGTAGAGACTCTTGCCAGACTTTTGTTCAGCTTTAGTTATGGGTTCTGTTTAGAAAATCCACAGGTATTTCTCACATACATCATTATTACACCTCAAAAGTCTCAACTAAACCAGGATTTTAACAGAGGTAAGTCATCTGCTAACTATAATTTTGTTTTTGTAATTTGTAAACCATGCCTGAAATAATTGAAATATTATCACCATCTAAGAATATAATAATCCTTTCATTTCTATTATGGATGGAATTTTAGGAGGGGTATATGACCTACCCGTGACTTATATATTCTTAGTCATAACTGCCATCAGTTTGATAATTCATATTATATATTTAAAGAAATGGTTTGATAACAGAGTCAAGAATGAGAAATTTACAGGCTTTACATGCTAGTAATGAGAAGTTGGCTGAAAGGATGCATAGCATTGAAAATAATAGTCACAATTTGACAGGCAAAATTCAATTCATGTAAATGGGTCATGAAACCTTACAAAAATGGTGCAGAGAGATTATCTGAAAGGATTCATACTGTTGAAATTGACAATCAAAATCTCTTAAAAAGTTATGATAAGTTAGCAGTTAGAGCATCACTCCTGGAAGGCAATCTACATGCCATCCATATAATCTCTAAGGAAGAAAAGATATTATCAATGGAAAAATTATAAACTTGGAATTCTTTAATTGTGGAAGAATAGACCATTTGAGAATGGATTGTAGATAGGGTATTACTAGAAATAATGTTTCTTCTGGGAATCATTCAAATAAAAGGCCCCAACTTTCTGGGTTATGTAGAAGATACAGCAAAAGCTGACACTGGACATGTCTTCCCAGGAAAATTAGAAAATCCAATGCCTGTTATAAAAATCTATATTGCGCTAAATGATAGACTAACTATGGAGGGTGAATTAAAAATTCCAATAGAAAATAGAAAATGTTTATTTTGGGAGGTTTCTATAAATGATCAAAGCCAAAGTTGAGAGTAAGAAAAAATACCATTATAATGGGAAGATTATTAGACACTGGTGCAGATGTGACTATTATTATTGTAGAACCTTAGCATTTGAATTGGTCTCTTTCTACAGGAGACAGATGTTCAAGTCTTAGGAATTTAAACACTATCTCAGGTAAAACAAAGCATGAGATGGGTTGAATGCATAGGGCCAAAAGGACAGAGAAGAAGGCTAAGGCCACATATAGTTAAGATAGCAGTGAATCTATGAGGTCGTGATCTTTTCTGACAATGGAATGTCCAAATTAACATTCCTGCAGTCTCAGAAACTAAGCATAAACTAACTCATGTTTCTGGGTAGGATATTTTAAGTGACCATAAAAAAACAGACACTGACCATTCAAGCTATACAAAAACACAGAACAACAACTGACAAGCTCTCAGAGGTACCAATGGCTCTACCTTTAAAATGATTGACAGAAAAATCTGTATAGGTCAAGCAATGGCCTTTAAAATAGAAAAACTGCAGGCTTTAGAACAGCTGGTACAGGAGCAACTAGTTGCTCAGCATATTGAAGAATCAGCCAGCCATTGGAATTCTCCTCTATTTGTTGTTAAAAAAAATATGGAAAATGGAGAATGGCAACAGATCCAAGATCTGTTAATAAGGTGATTCAAGCAATGGGCTCAATATACTCTGGAATTCCTTTGCATTCCCCATTGCCTAAAGGATGGTCTCTTATAGTTACTGATTTAAAGTTGTTTCTTCACTATACCTTACAAGAAAAGAGAAAAAACTGCCTTCATGGTGCCTACTTATAATAATTCTCAGCCTACTAAAAGATATCAGTGAAAGATTCTCCCACAGGAAATTTTAAATAACCCCACCCTGTGTCAATATTTCATAAGTCAGCCATTAGAAATGATAAGTAAGCAATGCCCTGAATCTATAGTTTACTATTACATGGAAAACATTTTTGTTATCTGATATAAATATGGTACTTTAGAAAGCAATGTTTGAAGAAGTAAAGAAAGTTTTGTCTCTTTAGGAATTACAAATTGCTCCTGAAAAAAATACAAAGAGGAGACTCTATCAATTACCTAGATTATAAAATAGGTTTACAGAAAATTAGAACACAAAAAGTGCAAATTAGGAGAGATCAATTTCAGACTCTTAATGACTTCCAAAGACTACTAGGAGACATTTCTCATCAATTTCCCATTATTGGGATAATACCTGATCAAATAATTAATTTAAACAAATCCTTAGATGGTGACAACGACTTAAAAGTCCCAGGTAATTATCCACTGAAGCTGAGAGATAATTGACTTTGATTGAAGAGAAACTATAGGAAGCACATGAGAATCATGTTGATCTGAATCTTAACTGCATTTTGGTCATATTACCTTCCAAATACTATGCTACAGAAAATTTTATGCAGAGGGAAGATATCATCTTAGAATAGATATTTTTACCACATAAAGTGAGTGAAAAAATAAAATATTATGTGTAAAAGATCTCTGAAATAATTATAAAAGGATAAATGATACTTTGTCAATTAGTGGGAATAGACTCATCAGAAATTATAGTGGCATTTACCAATGATGAAAATGACAAATTATGGGAAGACTGTGAACACTGGCAAAGAGCTTGTACTAATTTTTTTTTCAGAAAGATTAATGACAACTATCCCAAAAACAAGAGAATTTGCTTCATTAAAGAGAGCTAACTGGATTTTTCCTTGAATTGTATGGTACACACCAATAACTGAAACCTCTACATTCTATACTGATGTGAAAAATCAGGAAGGGATGTTTACAAAGCATAAGATTTAAATAAAGTGGAACAAAACACTTATGATTCTGTCCAAAAGTCGTAATTATATGCTATCCTCATGGTACTAAGGGATTTTAAAGAACCTCTCAATATAGGTACTAATTTGCAATATGCAGAAGGAGTTGTTTTACATATTGAAACCACTGAATATATATATATATATATATATATATATATATATATATATATATCAGATGATATAGAATTAATTTCATTATTTATTCAGGTTCAAGATATAATAAGGAAAAGGCTTCATCCCATATACATAACACACATCTGATTCGACAAGGATCTGCCAGTCCTCTAGCACAAGATAGTGAAGAAATTGATTGATTATGGATTGGAAATGTACTAAAGGTCTCAGAATTTTACAAAAAAACCATATAATGCCAATAGCAAATGCTTGAAAGGGGGCTTTTCTATTCCATGGCAACAAGCCATGGAAATTATAAGGAGATGTCCAGAGAGTAACCCAAAAGGTACTCAGAGGAATGAAATTTAGCAGATAGCTGTCTTCCATTTTGTAAAACTTGAAAAACTAAAATATGTATACCAATCCATTGACAACTATTCAGTTTTTCAATGGGAAACTGTCTTGAGTTCAGAAAAGACTGATTTGGTAAAATCACACATTTGCTAGAAGTTATGGCCATCATGGATATACCTGTACAAATAAAGACAGACAATGATCTAGCCTATGTCTCTAAGAAAATAAAACAGCTTTTTTTTGCAGTATTCAATAAATCCTATAGGTTAGGCAATTACAGAAAGATCAAACTGAACTATAAAGGATATATTAAACAAACAGAAATGGATAAAAAGACCCCCAGAAATAGATTGCATAATGCTTTATTAACCCTGAATTTTATTAATGCTAATGAGAAAGAACAACAGTTTCAGAGAAACATTGGATAATAGAAAAAATTTCTGAACAAAATCAACTGGTATATTTAAAATATGTGTTGACCTAAGAATGGAAACCAATGCTATGCTGGAGAAGGTGTTTTGCTTTGTTTCTACAGGAGAAGAAAAGCTATGGATACCATCAAAATTAATCAAGATTCAATTTGAAAAGGAGAAACCTCTTGATAAAGAGAAATGACAGCTCAGCCACAAAGGTGATAATCCTATGGATTGTATAAAAACCTCATAAGGGTTGAGGCCAGGTTCTGCTGTTGTCTTTGAAGGAAAATACACATCTTTGAAAAGTTGAGAGACCTTGCACATCTAGATGTCTAAAGAAGAAAAGATAGAGCTGGGTGGTGGTGGTGCCTTCACTGCTGTCTGTATGGTGTCCTAATTAGACAAGCAGTACACAAATTTCCTGTTTCACAGAAAAGTTTGTTGGATATGCTAGGCCTATAGGCCAAAGATGCATGTCCCAATATTGCAGAGGAACTTTGCATGATTTTCCATGTAGTCAATTGTTTCTGTCATTTCTCACATATTTTTGAGGTTGTTTGCTTGCATTTCCTGCTTACTCAGTTAATATTATTTCCTTATTGGTCTCTGAGAAAGTTGAAGACTAGATAGTTATTATTTTGCTTGTTTACCTGACACATAAGGCAAGTTATGATAGAAAATATATTAGGTACAGGTCTTTAGACTCATCAATTCATCTATCCTATAATGGATATGGAGCATTTTCTCTGAATTTGTCAACTGCAAATGGACTTGACACTGTTTATGTATTTATTGCCTGTATATATTACATATAGTTATTATACTTACTGTATATAGTTTTCTTATATCAGTTATAGCCTCTTTTTATTTTAGACAGAAATGGGGAATGCAAAGGCATTTCACTTATATTTCAATAAATAAAGTTTGCCTGAAGTACAGAGAGTAAAACAGCCATATACTGTGACCAGGTCACAATCCCAGTAGCCACACTAGCTTGCCATAGAAGCTGGACAGTACTTCCTCCCAGTAATGCACGCCTTTATCCAAGACGTAGAGAGGAATATAGGATTGGAGGAAACAGTTCTCAATACAGTGTTATTCTGGTATTCCAGGATTTAGGATCACCATTTTCAGACTGGGGTCAAGGTAAGAGCCAGTGGCGGGTTGTTTTGCTTTTCTGACCTTCAAGTTGAACCCTAATTTCTCTCTCTGAGTTTTTATGAATTTTGTTTCACCTGCTACTATACGCCTTGATCAAATCCAATAAAAATCTGTTGTGATACAAGCCACTGCACATAGAAAACTATCATAATACAATGCAGAGAAAGAAAGTGCTAGAAACCAGTATGAAGGTAAAAATGTCCAGAATCAGCTGTGCCTTTTATTGTTGATGGACTTTTGATTATAGACGTGTTGGCTTATCAGCCAGGCAACAGGACTCAGTAACAGAATTCTTTTAGTCTACTGCCCAGTGATATGAATACCATCAGGCCCAGGTTGTAGACAGAAAAAATAGCAAGGGTAAGATCAAGGAAGCTCAAATGACTCAACTGCATGCTGGGTTTCCTGTGAGCTGAGCCACTACTGACCTAGAAAAGGTAGATTCCAAAGTTGATGGTTTTCACTTCTTAGGAAAAGAAAACAAAAAGCCACAGGCATTCTCCCAACAGGATAAATGTTTTGAAACACTTGTTTTCAAGAGACTAGATACTAATGTGTTTACAGCCAGAAATGATCAGTCTCTGAGGCTTTCTCCCATTTTTATTGAGGTACAATTTGCATACATTAATCCAACCTTATAGTACATTTTTCCAGGACTTTTGACAAATGCATTCTATTAGGTAACAAACACCACCAATGAGATTTCAAACTCCATTGCTCTCACAACTTCTGTTCTCCTTTACAGTCCCTTACCCCAATCCCGTCTAGGACTCATCTATTTCTTGTCTCCAAAGTTTTGCCCATCACCTGATAGCTTATAATTGGACTCATTTAAGCTTGGTTCTTTTCACACCTAGCGTAATGCATAAATTAACAGAGGAGAATTTAGGGATGCATGTTGCTTATTGGGCATGTATTTGAGCATCCTATCTTTAGAGTCGATGTCATGGATATGTTTTAAGAGCTATGTGGCACACTTTTCTTATGAAGTTTATTTTAGATTATTTTCTTTTTGATTATGTGTATGTAGGTGGGATATACGCACATGAGTGCAGGTGCCTGAGGAAGTCACCAGAAGAGAATCCAATGGAGCTGGCATTAAACAGATTGTGAGCCCCACTTTGTGGGTACTGGGAACTCAACTCAGGATTTCTACAAGAGAAACAAGTGCTCTTAATCTCACTACAACCATTTTCTTCATTGTGTAGTTGGGCATAATAGTAGTGTCTATCTACTGGACTTTCAGTGAAGATAAAAGTTCGTATGTAGGTGGTGATGTAGCTCAGTAGTAAAACACTTGTCTAATATGTGAGGGCCTCTAGGCTTGATTCCCAGTACATTAGAAAAGAAGATCAGGATCAAAAACACTGATGACAACTTATGCTAGAGAGGTTGTAGGGAAAGGGGAACATTTCTGCATTGCTGGTGGGAATGCAAGCTGGTACAACCCTCTGGATGTCGGTGTGGTGATTTTTTTTCAATAAAAAAAGAAAACAAGATCAAACAAGATAAAATTAAACAAACTACTGAAGGGCTGAGAACGGAAGCCATTATTACCATGATGATTATCAGTGCAACTATTTTGAATGGTGTTTTCACTCTATAACTGATCAGGACACCACTGATAAGAATACCACCAGGACCTGCCAACAAGTATGGGCTATTCATAAGTGCCATTTTAGAGTCCATTATTCTGAGTTTTTTCTCACTGATATTGTAGGTATCAGAGGTTCTTTCTCTTCTCAGGACCTTTGGCTTCAGAGGGTACCTTGTAACTGAATTTTCATATGTCTGAATGCCTCTAATGTTAGGAACATGATCAAGCTCTGATGAAGCAGAGTTCTTTGTGTCTTTGACCATGGTGATTGGTTCTGACTCAGGCCTATCTAATACAGTTAGTTCCTCCTTGGAATTTTATCAGAGCTACCAGGAATAAAATGCTATATTCTTGTATTTTCCTTGAACTGCTAAGTTTTGAACCTGGATCTTGCAGGGGCTGTGTTTTCCTGCAAAAGCAATGGCCCCACTATTTGAATTAAAATGATTTTAATTTGAGTTAAAATCCAAATGGAGGGAAGCACACTTGGAATGAGCAAGGGATGATCAAGCTCTGATGAAGCAGATTCACAAAATCAGCAACAGGTGCAGCCGAGAGGACCTGTGCTCTAACCATGCAAGCAAGCACACAGTTTTGGCATTTGTTTTGCCTATACCAGCTTAGATTAGATGCATTTAACTAGAACCACAAGAGTCCTATCTTATGGCTCTTAGAATTACGGGTAATAAACCCAAATTGTGGAGTGTAAATGGATAACATCAGGGAAACCCTAATACGTTTTATAAATCTTATTAAGCTATAAGTGTTTGAAGTCGTGGAGGCATACTTAAATCATGCTCTAAAACATCTGAGACACCCTGAAGCTACTTAGAGGGTAAGCATACCTCATGTGCTTATACTTCAAATCTCAGTCTTCCCACAGCAACTAGCATCTGCACCCTTTTCCTCTTTGCCAGGCATTAGAATCATATATGCAGTGTGAACAGATAGAGCAAGAAGCACCCTCAAGTCATGTCACAGTACCATAGCCAGGACCACATTGAACTACACAGCTTTGAGTTCTTATGGTGTTATCTGAATTAAAGCATTCCTAAACTTAGTGGAACAGGGCAATCAATAACTCCTGTGGTGTGGGAAGTCCTTCTGTATACATGTTGCTTTTATTGGTTAATGAATAAAGCTGTTTTGGCCAGGGGTGTAGCAGAATAAGGCAATGCCGGAGTTCCCGGCAGACAGAAGAGTAGAGAGTAGGTGGAGTCAAGGTGAAGCCATGTAGCTAGCTGCCACCAGAGACAATCACGCTGGAAACTTGCTGGTAAGCCACAGCCATGAGGAGATACACAGATTTATGGGAATGGGTTAATTTAAGATGTAAGACTTAACCTGTAATATGCTTAAGCTATTGGTCAAACAGTATTATTATTAACACAACTTTCTGTGTGATTACTTTGGGAGTCTGGGTGGCTAGGAAATGAACAAGCAGCCTCCCCAACACTCCTGTTCTGTTTTTGTTTTGTTTTGTTTTTACTTCAGGATTACTCTTTGGTTAAAAGATGAAAATGTGTGGGGACTTTGAAGACTAGTACAGTCTCATATGTGAGTTAATTTCAAGTATTCGTATCTAATTACAATGATTTGTGTTATGTGCCCCACAAAATTCCAGGATGTCCCTATCAGAAGGTAGGGCCTTCTGGGTGGGCCATGGTGAGAGGTCCTTCTATTAGTGGAGGCATGCCCTCAAAAGCAGGTCTGAAAATCCAGTCTCCCCACTCCCCTATCCCCTCACACTTTGTGGTTTTTCAAGACAGGGTTTCTCTGTATAACAGTCTTGGTTTGTCCTAGAACTCACTATGTAGACCAGGCTGACCTCAAACTCCCAGAGATCTTTCTGCCTCCCAAGTGCTGGGATTAAAGACATGCATACCATGCTTGGCTCCCCTTTTACCTTTCTTCTCTGGCTCATGATGTGAATTGTTTGACTAGACCATAAATTCCCAGCTTGATGTGCTGTCTCATCAGAAGGACGTGACAGTAGGTTACCCTGATCTTGGACTGAAACCTCCCAAACCAGTAGCTTTTCATTTAAATTTTAATTCTCTGATACATATTATACTAAGAGGAATCTAACTAGCAAATAAAATTTTGTCATATAAACGTGCATTCATTTTCATTAGAATGACATTATTTCCTTGTTCTTCATGATGAATAAAACTCCATTGTGTATACAGGCCGTCATTTTATTTATCCATCAATTTGTTGTTAGATGCCTAAATTTATTTGCAACTGGCTACTGTAATAACAGTGCAGTCAACATGGATATACAGATAGATATGACATAGACTTTGCAGCCTCCTCAATCAAGAGATGTAGTGACACTTTCACTTGAATTTGGGCTACCTTTTTGGCTTGCTCTAGATAACAGCATTTAGGAGGAGTGTATTCTTGTTCTGAGCCAAGATGGGCCTGAAGTTCCCTTCCTGTCTTGGACTCAGGGAGCTGCCTTTCGATGGTTCAGGCTCCCTGGATGACAAAAGCCCATTAGAGATTAACTGTGTATACTGACCTCCCCCAAGGCCAGTTAGCTACCAGAAACTTGCCCTAGTACTATACTGATCCCTACAATGACCCAGTGAGACCCACAAAGCCACTGTGTGGAGTTCAGCCAATTTTTGTCAGTCTACAGTGTGATGAGCTAAATGGAAGATTCTGTTTTATGTTGTTATATTTGTTATGTCTATATTATGTTTGAGAAAGTTTGTTATCCAGTAAAAGCAGATGGATATATACCACGTAGACAGCAAGTTGTGGTCATATTGATCATATTGTGTCACTTTTCAAGGACGATTGTCTGAGTGTCAGCTCAGTCATTTATTCTCATGTGACCTTGAGTAAGGCATTCATGTTGTCTTTCACCATCTTTAAACTAGGATTAATAGTCTAATTTACTTCACATGATTCTGAAGATTCAACAAGACAAAAATCAATGCCTGGGACCAGCAGGGTGGGCTTGGTAGAGGTGATGACCTTGGGGTTTCCTTGCAAAGTTGAGTGTTTATAGGGACTCTGTGGGTTCAGGTTATTAGTGTCATCATTATGCACAGCGCAGACACATAATCGATAATGATGACACTATAGGAATAAAATTCCTCAGACATGAAAGTGAAAAGGCATGATGCTGCATGCCACGCACATAGCATTGTGATCTGCTTTTTTTTTTTAATTTATTTATTTATTAAGGATTTCTGCCTCGTCCCCACAACCGCTTCCCATTTCCCTCCCCCTCCCCCAATCAAGTCCCCCCCCTCATCTGCTCGAAGAGCAATCAGGGTTCCCTGACCTGTGGGAAGCCCAAGGACTGCCCACCTCTATCCAGGTCTCGTAAGGTGAGCATTCAAACTGCCTAGGCTCCCACAAAGCCAGTACGTGCAGTAGGATCAAAAACCCACTGCAATTGTTCTTGAATTCTCAGTATTCCTCATTGTCCGCTATGTTCAGCTAGTCCGGATTTATCCCATGCTTTTTCAGACCTAGGCCAGCTGGCCTTGGTGAGATCCCAATAGAACATCCCCATTGTCTTAGTGTGTGGGTGCACCCCTCGTGGTCCTGAGTTCCTTGCTCGTGCTCCGTCTCCTTCTGCTCCTGATTTGGACCTTGAGATTTCTGTCCGGTGCTCCCGTGTGGGTCTGTGTCTCTGTCTCCTTTCATCGCCTGATGAAGGTTAATATTCCTGAGGATGCCTATGTGTTTGTCTTTGGATTCACCTTATTTAGCTTCTCTAGGAACGTGAATTATAGGCTCAATGTCCTTTATTTATGGCTAGAAACCAAATATGAGTGAGTACATCCCATGTTCCTCTTTTTGGGTCTGGCTTACCTCACTCAGGATAGTGTTTTCTATTTCCATCCATTTGTATGCAAAATTCAAGAAGTCCTTGTTTTTTACTGCTGAGTAATACTCTAATATGTATATATTCCATACTTTCTTCATCCATTCTTCCGTTGAAGGGCATCTAGGTTGTTTCCAGGTTCTGGCTATTACAAACAATGCTGCCATGAACATAGTTGAGCATATACTTTTGTTGTATGATGGGGCCTCTCTTGGGTATATTCCCAAGAGTGGTATTGCTGGATCCAGGGGTAGGTTGATCCCGAATTTCCTGAGAAACCGAAACACTGCTTTCCAGAGTGGTTGCACAAGTTTGCATTCCCACCAGCAATGGGTGAGTGTACCCCTTTCTCCACAACCTCTCCAGCAAAGGCTATCATTGGTGTTTTTTATTTTAGCCATTCTGACAGGTGTAAGGTGGTATCTTAAAGTTGTCTTGATTTGCATTTCCCTGATGGCTAAGGAAGTTGAGCATGACCTTAAGTGTCTTTTGGCCATTTGAAGTTCTTCTGTTGAGAATTCTCTGTTCAGATCAGTGCCCCATTTTATAATTGGGTTGATTAGCCTTTTACGGTCTAGTTTCTTGAGTTCTTTATATATTTTGGAGATCAAACCTTTGTCAGTTGCAGGGTTGGTGAAGATCTTCTCCCAGTCAGTGGGTTGTCTTTTTGTCTTAGTGACAGTGTCCTTTGCTTTACAGAAGCTTCTCAGCCTCAGGAAGTCCCATTTATTCAATGATGCCCTTAGTGTCTGTGCTGCTGGGGTTATACATAGGAAGCGATCTCCTGTGCCCATGTGCTGTAGAGTACTTCCCACTTTCTCTTCTATCAGGTTCAGTGTGTTCGGACTGATATTGAGGTCTTTAATCCATTTGGATTTGAGTTTTGTGCATGGTGATAGATATGGATCTATTTTCATTCTTCTACAGATTGACATCCAGTTTTGCCAGCACCATTTGTTGAAGATGCTCTCTTTTTTCCATTGTATACTTTTAGCTCCTTTATCGAAGATCAGGTGTTCATAGGTTTGTGGGTTAATGTCAGGGTCTTCTATTCGATTCCATTGGTCGACTTCTCTGTTTTTATGCCAATACCAAGCTGTTTTCAATACTGTAGCTCTGTAATAGAGTTTGAAGTCAGGGATGGTAATGCCTCCAGACAAACCTTTATTGTATAAGATTGTTTTGGCTATCCTGGGTTTTTTGTTTTTCCATATAAAGTTGATTATTGTCTTCTCCAGATCTGTGAAGAATTTTGATGGGATTTTGATGGGGATTGCATTGAATCTATAGATTGCTTTTGGTAGAATTGCCATTTTTACTATGTTGGTCCTCCCAATCCAAGAGCAAGGGAGGTCTTTCCATTTTCTGGTGTCTTCTTCAATTTCTTTCTTCAAAGACTTATAGTTCTTGTCAAGTAGATCTTTCACTTCCTTGGTCAGGGTTACCCCAAGGTATTTTATGCTATTTGTGGCTATCATGAAAGGTGATGCTTCTCTGATTTCCCTCTCTGCTTCCTTATCCTTGGTGTATAGGAAGGCAACTGATTTTTTGGAGTTGATCTTGTATCCTGCCACGTTACTAAAGCTGTTTATCAGCTGTAGGAGTTCTTTGGTAGAATTTTTGGGGTCGCTTATGTACACTATCATATCATCTGCAAATAACGAAAGCTTAACTTCTTCCTTTCCAATACGAATCCCCTTGATCTCCTTATGTTGTCTTATTGCTATTGCTAGAATTTCAAGCACTATATTGAAGAGGTATGGCGAGAGTGGACATCCTTGTCGTGTTCCTGATTTTAGTGGGATGGCTTTGAGTTTTTCTCCGTTTAATTTAATGTTAGCTGTTGGCTTGCTGTAAATAGCTTTTATTATATTTAGGTAGGACCCTTGTATCCCTATTCTCTCCAAGACCTTTATCATAAAGGGGTGTTGAATTTTGTCGAATGCTTTTTCAGCATCTAGTGAAATGATCATATGGTTTTTTTCTTTCAGTTTATTTATATGGTGGATTACATTGATAGATTTGCGTATGTTGAACCAGCCCTGCATCTCTGGGATGAAGCCTACTTGATCATAATGGATAATTTTTCTTATGTGTTCTTGGATTCGGTTTGCCAGTATTTTATTGAAGATTTTTGCGTCGATGTTCATGAGTGAGATCGGTCTGTAATTCTCTTTCTTGGTTGGGTCTTTTTGTGGTTTTGGTATCAGGGTAACTGTAGCTTCATAAAAGGAATTTGGCAATGACTCTTCTGATTCTATATTGTGAAATACCTTAAGGAGTATAGGTATTAATTCTTCTTGGAAGTTCTGGTAGAATTCTGCATTGAAACCATCTGGTCCTGGGCTTTTTTTCGAAGGGAGATTTTTGATAACCATTTCTAATTCTTCGCGCGAAACCGGTCTATTTAGATCATTCACCTGGTCTTGGTTTAGCTTTGGTATATGATACTTATTTAAAAAATGTCCATTTCTTTTGTATTTTCCAGTTTTGTGGCATACAGGCTTTTGTAGTAAGATCTAATGATTCTCTGAATTTCCTCTGTGTCTGTGGTTATGTCCCCCTTTTCATTTCTGATCTTATTTATTTGCGTGTTCTCTCTCTGTCGTTTAATTAGTTTGGATAGGGGTTTGTCGATCTTGTTGATTTTCTCCAAGAACCAGCTTTTTGTTTCATTGATTCTTTGGACTGTTTTCTGTGTTTCTATTTTGTTGATTTCAGCCCTCAGTTTTATTATTTCCAGTCTTCTACTTCTCCTGGGCGCGTCTGCTTCTTTTTTTTCTAGAGCTTTCAGGTGTGTTTTTAAGTCCCCAATGTATGCATTCTCCGTTTTCTTTAAGTGGGCACTTAGTGCTATGAACTTTCCTCTTAGCACTGCTTTCATTGTGTCCCATAGGTTTGAGTATGTTGTCCCTTTATTTTCATTAAATTCAAGGAAGACTTTAATTTCTTTCTTGATTTCTTCCTTGACCCAGGTGTGGTTCAGTAGTTGACTGTTCAGTTTCCATGAGTTTGTCGGTTTTTTGGGGGCAGCGTGGTTGTTGCCTTCTAACTTTAATCCGTGATGATCTGATAAGACACAGGTGGACACTGATATTTTTTTGTATCTGTGGAGGTTTCCTTTGTTTCCGAGTATGTGGTCAATTTTTGAGAAGGTTCCATGAGCTGCAGAGAAGAAGGTATATTCTTTCCTATTTGGGTGGAATGTTCTATAGATGTCTGTTAAGTCCATTTGCTTCATTACCTCCAATAATTCTCTTAATTCTCTATTAGGTTTCTGTCTGATTGACCTGTCCCTTGGAGAGAGAGGTGTGTTGAAGTCTCCTACTACTAGTGTGTGTGGTTTGATGTCTGCCTTGAGTTCTAGTAATATTTCTTTTACATAAGTAGGTGCTTTTATATTGGGGCGTATATATTCAGGATTGAGACGTCCTCCTGATGAATTGTTCCTGTTATGAGTATAAAGTGACCGTCTCGGTCTCTTCTGATTGATTTTAGTTTGAAGTCAGTTTTGTTAGAAATTAGTATGGCCACACCTGCTTTTTTCTTAGGACCATTTGCTTGAAAGACCTTTTCCCAACCCTTTACTCTGAGTAGGTGCCTGTCTTTGTGGTTGAGATGTGTTTCTTGCAAACAGCAGAATGTTGGATCCTGTTTTCGTATCCAATCTTTTAGCCTGTGCCTTTTTATAGGTGAATTGAGCCCATTAATATTAAGTGATATTAATGACCAGTGGTTGTTTACTCCGGTTATTCTTATTGCTTTTGGTAGTAGAGATTGTGTGTCTCCTTTCTTTGAGATGTGCTCGTGAAGGGTCATTAGATGCCTGGGTTATTGTAGGCAGTGTTGGCAGTGTTGGATTCCTTGGGTTGCGATTTTCCTTCTATTACTTTCTGTAGGGCTGGATTTGTGGCTACGTATTGTTTAAATTTGTTCTTATCCTGGAATGTCTTGTTTTCTCCGTTGATAGTGAACGATAGCTTGGCTGGGTATAGTAGTTTGGGTTTGCATCCATGGTCTCTTAGCTTCTGCAGAACCTCTATCCAGGACCTTCTGGCTTTCATAGTTTCCATCGAGAAGTCAGGTGTAAGTCTGATCGGTTTACCTTTATAAGTTACTTGCCCCTTTTCTTTTGCAGCTCTTAATATTCTTTCTTTAACCTGTATATTTTGTGTTTTGATTATTATATGGCGAGGAGATGTTTTTCTTTGATCCAGTCTGTTTGGTGTTCTGTATGCTTCTTGAATATTTAAATGAATATCTTTCTTTAAGTTGGGAAAGTTTTCTTCCATAATTTTGTTGAAAATATTTTCTGAGCCTTTGAGCTGTGACTCTTCTCCTTCTTCTATTCCTATTATTCTTAGGTTTGGTTTTTTTATTGTGTCCCATAGTTCCTGAATGTTTTGTGTTGAGAATTTGTTGGCTTTGCTGTTTTCTTTGATCTGTTCGTTTATTTTCTCTATGGTGTCCTCAGCATCTGAGAGTCTTTCTTCTAGCTCTTGTATTCTATTGATTAGGCTTGTTTCTGTAGACTCTGCTCGTTGGCCTAGATTTTCCATATCCAGCTGGTCCTCAGTTTGTATTTTCTTCTTTGCCTTCATTTCAGTTTTCAATTCTTGAACTGTTTCCATTACCTGTTTGATGGTTTTTTCTTGGTTTCCCAGGGTATCATGTACGTATTTACTCATTTCTTCAAACTTTTTGTTATACTTCTCATCCATTTCTATAAGGGCATTTTTTACATGTTGTTTAAGGGACTCTATTATCTTCATAAAGTCGATTTTTTCCACTTCTTCTGTGTTAGGTTGTTCAAATACTTCTGTTGTAAGATCATTGGGTTCTGATGTTTTCATGTTGTTTTTCGGATTATTGGGTGAGTTCTTGCCTTGGCGCCTGCCCATTTCCTCCTATTGATCCTATCCAATGGATCCTTTAGAAACCGGATCAGGTTTCCCTGCTGGCCAAGGGCTCCGCTTACAAAATGCCCTCACTCTCTTTCGTGGTTCCTGCTGCAGGCCAAGAACCCTCTCACCCCTCCGAAGGATCTTCAGGAGAGGACCAGGCTCCCCTTGTTCCAGTGACCTGGCCAACCAAAGGCCTACCTCTTTGATTCAATTGTAGTAGGGCGATCTGCTCTCCTTATTGCACGCCTGTCCCAGCTGCTTGGGTCTGGCTGCCGTGTGCTGTGCCGTGTCTGGTGCCGCCGCCGCTGTGCCTCTGTGCGTCTGGCGCCGCCGCCGCTGCGCCTCTGTGCGTCTGGCGCCGCCGCCGCCGCTGTGCCTTGTGTGTCTGGCGCCGCCGCTGCTGCGCCTCTGTGCCTGTGATCTGCTTTCTTTAAGGCATTAGAGAAGAATTGATGTGGGATTCCCCTCTGTATGCTGTGAATACCATTGGTTAATAAAGAAACTGCTTTGGGCCTATAGCAGGGCTATAGGGGACCAGAGCTAGGTGGGAGAAACTAAACTGAATGCTGGGAGAAAGAAGGAGGATTCAGGGAAAAGTCATATAGCCCTGCCGGAGCTGCATGGAACTTTAGCCAGTAAGCCACAGCCATGTGGCGATACACAGATGAATAGAAATGGGCTAAATTAAAATGTAAGAGTTAGCCAATAAGAAGCTAGAACTAATGGGCCATGCAGTCTTTTAAATAATATGGTTTCTGTGTGATTATTTTGGGGCTAAGAGCCAGGGACCAACAAGTGGTCCCTCCTCTAACAAACTGGCCCCAGGTGACTGGGTACAAACAAGCGGTCTTCTCACTACAAAGAATGATGAGTGAAACAGTGACAGCCATTCCAAACCTGGAACCAAACGTACATGTATTTCTTAAGTCTCACTGTGTTTAGAGAATATTAAGAGTGGAAAGGTTAAGAAGATGGTAAGGAATATTCCTGACTTTCTGCCTCAAGTGTTTTCCCAACTGAAGAGTTAGCTAAAGAGAATTTCCCATGGCAAATGTGGCATGAGGAAGTGAGAAATGAAATAATGTTTTTCATAATCAAGTCTGAACACCACCCGCACCCAGTCGCTAACAAGACAGCACCTTTGCAGGGCTGTAGTTGATGGTGCCACTGTGTTGATGTGGTCCTAATGAGTCATTCATCTAGGAAACTGAAAGGACACCATTCTCTAGAACTCTTTAGTGCCTAACTAATCACAGGCAATGTCTTTTTGTACATCTTGTTAGTCCTTGTAAACATTTCTGCCAAAATGAAGTGTCATAGGCTAGGCTGCTTGTAAGTAACAGATCCTAATGTATTACTCACCATTCTAGAAACTGGGTGTCCATTGCCAGGACTCCAGTGATTACTGTAGCAAAGGGCTTCCTTCAAACTGAACACTGCCCAATTCCCTGTACCCTCACATGGTGGAAAGGGTGGATGTCTACTCAGGGATCATCCTTATAAGGACAGTAATGCCAACTGGGAAGGTTCCACCCTCATGATTCCGTTACTTTCTCAGAGCTACATGTCTTAGTATCATCACTTAGAAGATAGAAATTCAGTATATATATATATATATATATATATATATATATATATATTTTAAAAATGTTGTGTCTGCATTTGCCCACATGTATGCATGTGCTCTATGCATATTCTTGGTACACACTGGGGCCAGAAAACAGTGCCAGATATCCCAGAACTAGAATTATAAAAGGTTATGAACAGTTATATGGGTAATGGGAACCAAACCCAGATGCTCTGCAAGAACAGCAAGGGCATTTAATCTCTGAGTTATCACTCTAGCCCCTCTTAATCTGATTTTTTTTTATTTTGGTTTTTCGAGACAGGGTTTCTCTGTAGCTTTGGTGCCTGTCCTGGAACTAGCTCTTGTAGACCAGGCTGGCCTCGAATTCCCAGAGATCCGCCTGCCTCTGCCTTCCAAGTGCTGGGATTAAAGGCATACGCCATCACCGCCGGCTTAATCTGATTTTTTTGAGACAGGCCTTCTCTGTATAGTATTATCTATCCTGGAACACACTCTGTAGTCTAGGTAGGCCTTTAACTCAGAGATCCTTATGCCTCTGCCTTCCACGTGCTGGGATTAAAGGAGTATGCTACCACCACAGGACTGAAATCTGAATTCTAATGGGACAAACCAGTAAGTCATTAAGCGTTAGGGACTCCAAAATGACCCTATGGTTCTAAGAATATCTAGTCATCTCAAGAGTAAGAATAAGCTGACCTTTTAGTTTTTAATATAAAAAAGATTATACATGGAGGTGAAGATACAACATATCAACATGGCCTCTAAAACCAAAGTTCCTGAGCCATCATTTTATCTTGTCATTCAAAAGAATAGTGAATTGGAACAAGTCTGACACTATTACCTCCTCTGAAAAGAATTATAATAATGGAAATAGTAATAATAATAATTAAATAACCCATTGGGTAATGATAAAAACAGAATTCATATGTGAAAATTGTGCAGAATCATATGTGTGTACAAGGACTTGATAAACATATGCTTATTCTTTAATATATTGAGGTACACTGGCTCCTATCCTCAATATAAGATGGTCAAGCTACGAGAAACTGCTAGTTGCTTTTTATGCCAATTTTAGAAGAGAGAACCTCAATAGAGAAAATCCTCCCACAAGAGTGACCTATGGGCAAGCCTGTTGTATTTTCTTCATTAATGATTGATGGAGGAATTGAGGGAGCAGTTCATTATGTGCAAAGTCTTCCCAGGGTAGGTAGTTCTGGGTGCTATAATATAGCAGGCTAAGCAAGCCATGGGGAGCAAGCCAGCAAGAAGTACTCCTTGATGGTCTTTGCTTCCTGCCTTCAGTTCCTGCCTTGAGTTCCTGACTTGGCTTCATAGTGAACTGTGATCTGAACATGGAAGTCAAATAAACCCCTTTCTACCCCCAGTTTCCTTTGGTTATGGTGTTTTATCATAGCAGCAGAAATCATAATTAAGACTGAAATAAACTGTAAAATGTCCTTGTGTTCATAGAATTCTGTAAGTAAAAGAGTGGTAAGGACCAAGTGAATAGATGTATGATAATTACAGATATCTAGGGGTGTACTGAAGTGTACAATGGGGGAAGAAACGACAGGTTGGTACCCAGAAGATAAAGGTTAATCTCAAAGATGGCATGGACAGGCTTAGGTGAGTCCTGATACATAGAAACACAGTGAAGAGAACATGCAAAGGCCTGAGGGACATTTTAAAAAGAAGAAAGAGTTCCTAAGTATAGTTTAGTGAAAGAAGAGCCAAATAGGGCTGTGTTGAGAATTAGGGAGCCACAAAGTGGGAGTTCATGTAAGGTGTGGGAAAACATCTGATTGGAATTTCAGTTCATAAACTCTGGAGCACACATTCAAACCATAGATGCCATGACCAATGGCCAACTATAATGATGGAAGGTTATATTCAGTCCCCACTGTTCCCTCCTTCAACAACAACCTTTTAATACTAAACATATATAAAAGAAAAAATCACCAAATCTGTGGGGTAGGTTAGTGTCTCTGATCAAATATTTCTGAACAAGATACCAGAGTTTCCATGGTGACATTTTAAGATACTCATCAATCTGACTACAAGGCAAGGCCAGTTTGGGCACCCTCTCCACTATTGCTTAGGATCTTAGCTGGGTTCATCCTTGTGGATTGCTGGAAATTTCTCTAGTAACATATTTCTTGCTAGCCCTATAATGGCTCCCTCAATCAAGAGATCTCTTTCCTTGTTCCCATCTCTGTCCTTCCTCCATCTCAACTATCCAGTCCCCTCAAGTTCTCCTCTCCCTCCCCTTCTCCTCTCCTCTTCTCCTTCTGCCTCCTTTCTTCCTCCACTCCCATGTTCCCAATTTTGTTAGGAGATCTTGTCTATTTCCCCTTTCCAGGGGGATCTATAAAGGTATTTTTTTGATTCACCTTGTTATTTAGCTTCTATAGGATCATGGATTATAGGATTGTTATTCTTTGCTTTACAGCTAGTATCCACTTATGAGTGAGCACATACCATATTTATCTTTCTGAGTCTGGGTTACCTCACTCAGGATGTTTTTTTCTAGTTCCATCCATTTTCATGCAAATTTAAAGAAGTCATTGTCTTTTACCACTGAGTAGTACTCTAATGTGTAAATGTGCCACATTTTCTTTATCCATTCTTTGGTTGAGGGGCATCTAGGTTGTTTCTAGGTTCTGGCTATTACAAATAAAACTGCTATGAACACAGATGAACAAATGTCTTTGTACTATGATTGAGCATCTTTTGGATATATGCCCAAGAGTGGTATTGTTGGATCCTGAGGTAGGTTGATTCCTAGTTTTCTGAGAAACTGCCAAACTGAATTCCAGAGTGGTTGTACAAGTTTGCATTCCCACCAGCAATGGATGAGTGTTATCCTTACTCCACATCCTAGCCAGCCAAAGCTATCATTGTTTTTTTTTTAACTAAGCCATTCTGACTGGTGTAAGATGGTATCTCAGTGTTGTTTTGATTTTCATTTTGCTGATGGATAAGAATATTGAACATTTAAGTGTCTTTTGGCCACTTGAGATTCTTCAGTTGAGAATGCTCTGTTTAGATCTATACCCCATTTTTTAATTGGATTATTTGAAAATTTGATGTCTAATTTCTTAAGTTCTTTATATATTTTGGATATCAATCCACTGTCTGATATGGGGTTGGTGAAGATATTCTTCCATTCAGTAGGCTGCCTTTTTTTCTTATTGACTATGTCCTTTGCTTTACAGAAGCTTTTCAGTTTCAGGAGGTCCCATGTATTTATGGTTGCACTCAGTGCCTGTGCCAGTGGTGTTATATTTAGGAAGTCACCGTAGAACCTATATCCAGTGGTGTAGGATTCCCCTTTGCATGCTGTAAATATGTTTTATTACCATTGGTTAATTAGGAAGCTTTTTGGCCAATAGCTTATGCATATTTCTAGCAAACTCTCCATGGTCAGTGTCCTTCAACAATCTAGCAACAGAGGAGCAGTGGACTGAGCTCTCAAAGTCAAGTTGAAGAGTGGGAGGAGTGAGAATATAAGTAAGAGGTCAAGACCCAATAATTTCATTGGCTAGGGCCTTCTTCAATAGAGGTTCTTGGCTGGGCCTGCTCCAGCAAAGTTTGCTTGCTGGGGCATGATCCTATGACAGTCACTCACTCAAACCTGCTCCAGCAGAGGTTGCTTCCTCAGGCCTGCTCAGTTAAAAGTCATTGACTTGGGTCTTCTTCTGTGGAGATAGTTGGTTAGGGCCTGGTCCCACAGAGGTCACTGGCCTGAGCCTGGTTCTGTGGAGGCCACTCACTCATGCCTACTTCTACAAAGGTCACCCTCTTGGGCCTGCTCTGGTGGAGGTTGTTAACCCAGGCCTGCTCCTGTGATGTTCCTGTCTTAGGCCTGTTCCCACAAAGGTCACTGGCTCTGGCCTGCTTCTGCCGAGGTTGTTGGCTTGGGCCTGCTCCCAGGCAGGGAGACATTTTCTTAATTGCTATTTCCTCTTCTCAGATGATTCTATCCTGAATCAAATTGATGCCCCCTCCCATCACATATATGTGAAGGCAGAAAACAGCCTTCAGTTTTGTGCCTAGGTTGTCATTGGCCTGGATTTTTGAGACAAAGTCTCTTACTGCCTTAGATTTCCTGATTTGGCTAGGGTAGGTGACCAGGGACCTCAGAATCCTGTCTCTACCTCACCAATACCTGAGACTACAACTATGTACCACCACAACCAGTGTTTAGCTTTTGCATGGGTTCTGGGGATAAAATTCAGGTCCTTGGACTTTCGCAGTAATCACTTCACCAATTAAGTCATCCCAGCAGCCCTCTTGTTTTTTATTCCTCCACTCCCATGTTCCCAATTTTGTTAGGAGATCTTGTCTATTTCCCCTTTTCAGGGGGATCTATAAAGGTATTTTTTTGATTCACCTTGTTATTTAGCTTCTATAGGATCATGTATTTTATTGGTATTCTTTAACACCAATAAAGAGAGATACAACATTTCAAAGACACTAGAAACTAAGACAAATTTTTTTTCTTTTTTTTTTTAATTTTTTTTCAGCCTCCCATTTCCCTTCCCCCTCCTCCCACCCTTCTCCCCCTCCTCCCACCCTTCTCCCCCGCCCCCCACTCCTCTCCCCCCCCCTCCAGTCCACAGAGCAGTCCGGGTTCCCTGCCCTGTGGTAAGTCCTAGGTCCTCCCCCCTCCGTCCATATCTAGGAAGGTGAACATCCAAACTGGCTAGGCTCCCACAAAGCCAGCACATTAAGTAGGATCAAAACCCCCTGCCATTGTCCTTGGTGTCTCATCAGCCCTCATTGTTCGCCATGTTCAGAGAGTCCGGTTTTATCCCATGCTTTTTCGGTCACAGTCCAGCTGGCCTTGGTGAGCTCCCCGTAGATCAGCTCCACTGTCTCAGTGGGTGGATGCACGCCTCGTGGTCCCGAATTCTTTGCTCATGTTCTCCCTCCTTCTGCTCCTCCTTGGGACCTTGGGAGCTCAGTCCAGTGCTCCTGTGTGGGTCTCTGTCTCTATCTCTATCCATCACCAGATGAAGATTCTATGATGATATGGAAGATATTCGTCAGTATTGCTCTAGGATAGGGTCATTTCAGGTTCCCAATCCTCAGCTGCCCAAGGAACTAACTGGGAACCTCATCTTGGGCACTAGGGAGCCCCTCTAGGGTCAAGTCTCTTGCCCACCCTAAACTGGCTCCCTTAACTAAGAATTGTGGTTCCGTGCTCCCCTATCCACCTTTCCTTTATCCCAATTCTCCTGTTTCCCAGGTCCCCCCTCCTTCCCTTCTACCTTTTCTCTCCCCATCTCCCTTTACCCCCATCCCACCCCATCCCCAAGATCCCATTTTCTCCCCGGAAATTTGGTCTACTTCCCTTAGCCAAGAGGACAACTATATGTTTTTCCTTGGGTTCACCTTCTTACTTAGCTTCTTTAGGTTCACCTCTTGTAGACTCCGTGGTCCTTATTTATGGCTAGAAACCAATTACTAAGACAAATTTTTATTTGGCTATGCCCTTGCTTTTTTCAGAAGTCCCAAGCCAGCCACCTCTGCGGGACCAGGCCTAAGTCAGAGACCTCCTTGGGAACAGGCCTGAGCCAGAAACATCTGTGGGACCAGGCCCCGGCCATGTTCTCCACTGAAGCAGGCTCTAATCAGTGATCTCCACCTGAGTTGAAGAAAGTTCACAATGACTTTCTACCACAAATTAATGCGAGTTACACGTAGGGTAAGCTTCTTTGGTAGACGAACAACTGAGAGGAATACATGCACTCAATTTCAGAGTAAGATGCTAAAACTGTACTGGGAAAAGCAACCATTTGATCTTGAACTTCTGGAGGGAAGTCCAGCTTTTCTGTTAATTGTAATTATTGAGAATTTAAGGTAAGCCACTTTTTTAAAGGAAGAATAAACACATTTTTTGACATAAGAATAAAACTGGAATTTATATGATTATACATAATAGGATTTTTTGTTTTTAAGTATGATTACCAACAATACATAAAGCTATTCCACTGAAGCATCATTTGAAGGAGAGGAGGCAATTTTGCAGGAATCTGTACAATATCCTTTAAATTCTTAGCAATTTAGTGATTGGCTTTGTTCAGATCGATAGTCCAAAATACCCCAAATCACAAACAATAATTTAAAAGTAACCTCTGTGTGCTTTTTTTCTTAGTTAATGGATCTTCTAAATTCTTAGTTGCTGCCTCCTGAAAATTGTGTAGCTTTTGAAGCTACTAGTTAGAAACATTTCACTGCTAAGTAAAGAGTGATGCGCCAATGGCTGTGTGGAGATTATCAGCATCCTTGCACATGTATTGAAAGGCAATGTTCTTCAAGAACATGTGAATATAGTGAGACCTGCTAGGAAAGACTGTCTCTTACTCACTGTGATAAATAAGGGATGGAGTCTCCACATTCTCGCTGTGAGGGGCCATAAATACCACACAGGTGGATGTCATCAGTACACTACCAGTCATAAAAGGGCTTGAAGCCTTCAATAAAACAGTTTTCTATGGTGATCTCTTAATGAAGAATTGGAGTAAGAATGAGTAACTAGTTGGTTATGAAAAGAAATGGCAAAGATAAGCTGAAATCATAAAAAGAATGTTTCAAAGAAAGATCATATACTTCTGAGTAGAGAAAGTTCAAGAAGCTGTGTGGACGTTTTCTTTGAAGTGGGCTTGGAGGCTCTTCACTGAGGAACTGAGTAGAGAGGGCCTAGATAATGTTGGGTTTTCCAAACTGTGAAGATGCTTTGAAAACTGACTGTAATTTCGTAAGAGTTGAGGAAAGTTGAATCTTACTGGTTACTTTCTGTAACATCTTGTTGTGTTCATAATAAGAAAAATCAAACACCCAAAATGATCCAAGTTTTAGAAATGATTAGAATGCAGGTGAAATGTCCAAAGCGTGCTAAAACCTAGAAAACTGCAAAAGGATTTGAGAATAGCTGATGGAGCAATGTAGAAAGGGCAATGGGACTAAGCAGACATAATCCAGAGACAGACCCTCTAGTAGCAATTAATGGAGCATTGAAAAAGGGTTTCAAATAATACATGTGTGTTTATAGGCAGAGAAATCCAAATTCAGAAGTCTAAAGAAGAAATCCTAATGAATCAATACAGATGATTGCTAGCTACAAAGTAAAACAGTTATTCAGTACAATGGCACTAAGAATGAAGAGAATGAAGCTCACACCAATAGCAATGACAGTCATGATCGGTGGTGTTGGTGCTGGTGCTGGTTGGTATCAGTGATACAACTGATGGTGGTAGTGATAAAGTTGATGATGATAATGGTAAGTAATGATGAAGATAGTAGCAACAACTATGGTGATGATGGTGGTGGTCATAGCAATGATGGTAATGATATGACTGTGGTGGTGGTGGTGGTGGTGAGGTAAAGATAATAGTGATGACGATGTTTGTGGTGATGATGTTTTTCTGTGAGTCTACTATTCCTGGTGACTAAGAAGACAAATCTCCAACCATTTTTCATTCCTGTACGCCATGTGCCACTCACTTCTGTGACAATCCTTCCTGCCCTGCCTTATTCTGTGTCTGGGTGTACGCCTGTATTCACATTTTTCCATCAAATCCTGGTTTAATGCACTGTCATTCCTCAACCAAGCTGCAGCAACCATTTTCTGCCTTATCTCCCTGCTTCTAAACCTGAACCAAATCTATTCTTCAGAAGCCAGGAGGACTGTTCAAAGGTGTAAATCACATCTTGTTATTCAGGAGCCCTAAATCTTTCACCTAAAAAGACAACAATAACAACAACAACAACAACAAAAACTCACAAAATTACTGTCATAAAGAAGGCCGCAAAACTTTACATGTGGTCCTCACTCAGTCTGCAGCCTTGTTGGTATTATTCAGTCCTCTGAGCCCCCAAGGCCAGCCACATAGTTGTCTATTCAGATGTCTGAACAGCCCCAGATGTTATAAGTCTAACATCTCTGACATTTCACTGTGGTAAACCACATAGTCATTGCATGCGTGTGTGTGCATGTGTGTATGTGTATATGGGCATGTGTGTTGGATAAGTGAACAAAGAGACAAAGCAAATACTCTTTCTTCTATGTCATAAACATCTTCCATGAACATCCATATCACAGAATTTCTGAACACAGGTTGCAATTTAATTTTTTTTCTGTCTGCTTTCCCCATCATAACACAAATCTGAAACCATATGGGATTCATTTCTACTTTCCCAGAATTGAAGACAGCACCAGAGTGCTGACATGTTTCTATGCCTTTGTAACTGTGGAATCAATTGCCGTTGAGGTCAGAGTATCATGTGAAGGACCAGGAGTGTCCTGGTTAAGCAGAACAGCAAAGAGACTGGAAGTGGGGCCATGTGAAATTGAAATAAATCTTCAGAATGGAGGACAGATGCCCATATGTTTGCCCCAGAATGGTCTGTATCCTCTGTCTTCTTTGAAAAACATCTTGTATATATTCCAGGTTGTTTGAAACTTTCCTTTCTGTATTTTCTATGTGAAGTCAAAGGACAAGCAAAAAAAATGACATTTTCTTTGGCAAGATCAATTTGAAGTTCTCAGCAGGAGCTCACATTAATCACTATCTAAGAGGCTGCCTAGAAAGACCATTGTCACCGGCAGAGGGGCCAGGAACTCCATTGATTCGCTCCCCATCATATATATGAATAGGTCCTCTTTATCTAACTTAAGAGATGGATTGTCATATGTGCCTGCATTCAGCCCCTGGTACTTTGAACTGCCTATGGTTCCTTAGACCCAGAACAACAAAAGCATGCAAATTCTGTCTGCTTGCTCTGGGAATAGATAAAGCCAAGGTCACATCTTCGTTTTCCCCTATGGGCCAATTAATGTTTCTTCTATTCAATGAACCAAAGCTGCCCTCATGACTGAGTCTCCACTGTGATGAAGGCTTGTGATAATCATAGAGAAGGAAGAGATGAATGGCATGGTCTTTCCCTTGGAGAATGTAAAGGTACACCAGGGAGAAGGAGAGATCAATAAACTGTTACAGTAAAGCAGTGTTAAAGGTGAAGATGGAAGATAGACAAAGGAATTTGGAATGACAAAAAATTATATAGTGACTATGATTGGTGGTGCTGGCAAAACTTTACCAAGGATAATGTCATTTATGTTGGGTAAAAAGGGAAGAGGGGCTTTCTGAATAACCACAAGAGGAAGAACCTGGAGGGAAAGAGAACATTCTTTATGCTGCAAGTATGCATAAGACTGGCCCTCCTGGTTTCTTCCTTTTCTTTGTTACAGTCAGTTACATGGCAGTAGGAGACCCTGAGGCACTCTGAGAAGCTGGTGAGGAAAGCAAGTTACTGTGTGCAAGACTTGGCCTTGCCCTTTATGAACTAATATGTAGGTTGAGCATCCTTTATCTGAAATGCCTGGGACCAAAGTTGCATTCACACATGATTTTGTATTTTAGATTCTTTTATGTATATAGAATATGTTGATTATGAGATAAAGTCTATATTCAAAATTAATGTATATATATATGGCAATTTTATATACTATTTTAAAATCATTTTGAGCATGAGCAAATGTTTGATGGTATGGAACGATCTACTTATATGGTCATGTAACATTATAAAAGCTTAAGATTTTGGAGTATTTCGGATCTGGGATTTGAGTGTAGGGATGCACACATGTAGTGCCAGCATCAAAGGGTAAAATAGGAGGGAGTTTTCATCCTTCACAGGTGGTCCACCATGTTCTACCTCAGTCATCTATCCCAACACTGCCTTTAACTACAGAAAATCAAGTGAATAGGCTGGCTTAAACCAAGCAACTTTGAATATGTACTGGTTGATTTTTGTCAGCTTCATATAAACTTAATATATATATATATATATGACATATATATATATATATATATATATATATATATATCCTCATATGTATATCCTCATATGGAGGCATTGAGAAAATGCCTCCATAAAACTGCTCTGTAGGCAAGTTTGTGGGCTATTGTTGATTAACGGAAGACTAATGGAAGGCCCTACTCATTATAGGAAGTGCTTTTCTGAACGGCAAAGCAGACAGCCCCTGACTCTTAGTTCGAAATGGCAGTCCTGCCTATAGGAATCTCAGAATGAGACTGAGTCTGAGAACTATCTCATCCCATTTTATAACCTGGAATTACTAACTCTGGAATTACTGGTGAGCACCACTATCACCTGGTTTCTATGGCAAGCTAGTGTGGCTACTGGGATTAAAGGTGTATGTTATTATTGCCTGGTCTACAAGGCTGACCAGTGTATCTGTTTTACTTTTTTTTTTTTTTACCTCAGACAAGTTTTATTTATTAAAGTACAAGTAAAAGCCAGGCGGTGGTGGCGCACGCCTTTAATCCCAGCACTCGGGAGGCAGAGGCAGGTGGATCTCTGTGAGTTCGAGGCCAGCCTGGTCTACAAGAGCTAGTTCCAGGACAGGAACCAAAAGCTACGGAGAAACCCTGTCTCGAAAAATCAAAAAAAAAAAAAAAAGAAAAAAAAAAAGTCCTAAAGTACAAGTAAAATGCCACTACATTTCCCCTTTTAGTCTAAAGTCAAAAAGAAGAATATGACTAATATAAGAAAAACTATATACAATATATGCAGACAATAAATACAGAAACAATGTCTAGTCCATTTGCATTTGACAAATTCAGAGAAAATATTCCATATCTATCCTATCTTGGAGAGTCCAAAGTTGTGTACCTAATTTACTTTCTATCTGTGTCAGGAAAACAGTAACTATAACTATCTAGTTTTCAACTCCATTAGAGACCCAAGGAGGCAATAATATTAACTGAATAAGCAGAAAGTGCAACTTCCAAAAAATGTGGGCAATGACAGAAACAGCTAGCTGCCTGGACAGTTACCCAAAGTTCCTCTGCAATGTTGGTGTATCCATCTTCGGCCTAAAGGGCTAGCATATCTAATAAACTTTTCTATGAGGCATGATATTTTGTGTCCTGCTTGTCTAATTAGGACAGCATACTGTCAGCAGTAGAGGCAGGGGCATTTTCTTGCTCAGTGACTTATTTTTGCCACAAAGAAAGTAAATTCCATGTGGAGTTTCTTCGATGCCCATTATCTTCTCTGAAGAAGATTGGTGCTTCCGGGAGCAGATGTGTCTCATTGTCATAAAAAAAGAAGAAGAACCTAAAAACATTTTAAATGCCATATTCTGTAGATCTCTGAAGTGTTTGAAGATGAACTATCTAAAATGCATCTTTGTTTGACCTTGGAAACATTCCTAACATGACTACAAGTTCAATTATACTGTGATTAACTACTAATGTATATTTCCTTATTATCGGGAATAGTTGGTAATAATAATTTTCAAGGCTAGAACTTTGCATTACATTGTTACATGAGCTCCATAGGTACAATACCTTGAATAAGATTAGAAATGTATGTATGCTATGTTTTAACAAAATTAATGTCAAATTTGTATCAATATACAAAATTTATATGCCACATACAAAAATCTAAACCAATGTAAAACATTTAAAACTAGTTGTGGCTTTTTAAAAGTAGATTTAATAATCTACCTTTTTATCTTATCATATCTGTAGTCTCTCTTTTCCTTTTCAGAGTAGATTCAATAATTTACCCTTTTATCCTATCATATCTATAATATCCATAATCCATTGAACAACCAAAAACCACCTACCCCACCTCTTGGGAATGTGGGTGTAATAATCTTAAACATATCTGGAAAGAGGGAATATTAATTGAGAAAATGCCTCTATAAGAATTACCTGTAGGCAAATCTGTTGGGCATTATTTGAAATAGTAATTAATGTGAGAGGGTCAACTCACTGTGGGTGGTACTTTCTTTGGGTTGGTGGTCCTGGGTGATATAAGCAGGCTGAGTAAACCAAGAGGAGCAAGCCCTAAACAGCACTCCTCCATGGTCTCTGCTTCAGCTCCTGTTTCCAGCTTCCTTCCTTGCTTGAATTCCTGCCCTGCCCTGACTTCTGTCAGTGATGGATTGTGATGTGGAAGTATAAGCTGAAATGAACCCTTTCCTTCCCAGGTTGCTTTTGGCCGTGACACAGTAATACAGACCCTAACTGAGACAGACCCTTTGATGAAAGTCAGACTATGTTATCTTATAAGCAGCCCTCCCATTCCTTCAACCTAAATGATTATTCATCAAAGTGTACTATAACCTAAGGTAGAAGATGGGAAAATACTCTCTAAAATGAAAACCATCTGTCTGGGATGCTGTTGTCTGATCATGTATGTGAGCCTGGCCTCCTTTTTAGATGTTCCATAGTCAGTGCCTAAATAAATTCAACCTTCACCTGTAGCTGCATGACTTCATTGTGACTAACTCAAATTAAGAGGCACTGAAAATGAAATATATGCAATAAATTTTGAATTTTTGGTATACAAATTGTAAAATATATTAGTAATTATTTTATTGATTTTATATTAAAATGATAACCCTGCTCTGTTGGGCTAAAAAGCACACTATGAAAGGTAATGTTACTGGTATATTTTACTTTACCAAGTAACTGCTGGGAATTTTGGCACTGACAATGTGGCCTGTGTTGTATTTCTTCCAGCTAGTACTCTCTATAGGATTAAAGATATGGTACTCTAAAGCCACTAATTTTGTGAAAATTTGTGCAACAATAGGAAATTACCATGTGACCTATGACTTTTTGTTTAGCACCTGCCATGAACAAGGCTGCCCTGAAAGTATGGGCTCTATTATCCAGTCGCTTAACCATGAGTAGATCCTTGTGGCTTCCTTAACCAATGGAATACCATCGTATGCCTGGCCATTTGGCCCTGAAAGCCTTGGAACACATTTGTGTTGGAAGCAAGCCCCAAGCTGACAGTCAGTATCTGCAGCCACACTTGTGAGCAAATGCGCCAGACAGAGAGTTGCTAGACCCAGCCCAAGTCTTGCAGATGAGCACAGAGGTGGCATAGTGTCGAGACCAGCCACCCCTACTGTGTCTCATCTCAGTGTCCCCATCTCATCAGTGCCATAGTGGAACTTGAAATGTAGCCTGTTTGATGTCCTGTGATAGTAGTTAAACCACCAATGTAGCACAACAAATGTCACCTGGGCTCTTTTCTCCACAATGGAAATGCCCGGCAATCTAAAGGAGTAAGTCCTCAGAATTACAGGCCCTAGATGCCTCTCGGATCACATATATTTGACATAATGTTCACCCCATGAGGTTCCCTGGCTCCCCTGAAGCCTTGGAAAGTCACAGGTCTAAATGGCTTCCGTTCTCTCTCAGCCAAAAGATCACAATGCCATCCTTTCTACTTTGGATGACTGTCTTCCCCTCTGCCCCAGGGTTGACATCAACACCTTAGGCCCCCTTATCAGCATCCAATGTGTTTTTCTGTTTCTGAACCCTTTCCACTATAGAAATGTCTGCACAACCCCGGGTATCTACATGTATAAAACAGACAGACAAACACTTACACAAAAGAAAGCACAAGAAAATGCATTTAACACAACACTTTGATGTATATGAAAATACCATTTACTAAAAATGAAAACAAACATGCACACTAATGAGATGGTTAGTTCTAGTTATTTTTATATAGATAATTAAATCAGATAAATAATTGATATTGGAGACATAGACCATCTTCACTGCTCTTCTAAGTTGATCAGTATTTCTCCTGGATAATTGTCAGTGCTGAGAAAACCACATCCCAGAAAAGCATAGTGACAAGGGCAGGGGTTGTTTAAGGCTATTTCAGAAATTACTGGAAATTCTGTTCCATCTCAAGACCAACTCCACTTAACAGTGTTTCATGAAACCAGTCAGAAACTCCAAGGGTGATTTTTAAGTTCAGACATTCTAACACAATAACATCCAAGGACGTACTGATTTGAAACTGGCGTGCAAGGGAATGATGAGAGAAAATACTGCAAGTCCCTGTTTCCCACAGCCAAACCGGTAAGGGCCGAGACCCTCACAGGCACAGGAGAAACTCCCCATGTTATTATGTGCCAGAGTTACAGTCTGAGCTTAGGGGATTCTAGCACCTTCCTTGTTGTTATGTGGCAGATGATGTGTGCAGGGTGAAGTGTGCGTGCCCTCTGTTCAGAACCAGGGCTGCAGTGATGTGCTGTGGATGAACACTGCCAGAAACACTTTGGATTCATGATGTGTTTGATTTTTGGAATTTTTTTTTTTTTGGTCATTGCTGTCTCAGAAATCTTTTACTGTTGCCAACTTCTTTTGTGACGCCCACATTCAGTCACGTGACCCTTGATGGGGAGTATGAGAGTGAACCTTGAATAAAGTCAGACCCTCACCAAGGAATTCCATCCCCCTAAGGCTTCCTGATACCCACCAGTCGGTGCTGAAACTCCAGCCCCTCCTCCCTCACCATCATTGCCTAACTCAAGGACTCCCTATCACCCACATCCTGATATTCTAAAGATAAAATGGCCTTGTCTGGACAAGTAATTACAGGGAATAAAGACGAAGACCCATGGGTAGCCCCCTGAAGAAGCTATATTTAACTTCCCTTATTTTAACCACCACCAATGTCTATTCCCAAGTATTCCCTTCCCTCCTGGCAGACTCCTCCACTTCCCACAGGAGAGAGGGTGCCCCTTGATGTGTGTGTTCATAAACACAGTCTCTTCTAGTGAGCTTAGATCTGGTCCTTTTCCTGCCTTCAATTTCTTTGTGTTGTCTCAGAAATCTAGCATCCTGTGCCAAGACCTGGGAAGGGCCAAAGCCTCCACTGAGCCTCTCCCACCACACCCCCCACAGGCAGTCCTCCCTTGCCCTCATCTGCTTGCTGCCCTGAGCCCTGAGTTGGCCTGGCAGGGCCATCTATCACAGAAAGCCATTTTTTTCGCTCTTTATCTTCACCCTTTTCTCCTCTCCCCTAGTTTCATTATGACCCAGTCTGACCTCCAGAAGGGAGACCACTCTTTGTTAAATCAGACCCCACACCCAACATAGCCAAAATATCTGGACAAGGTAACTCATGAGACCTAACTCTGGAGTGCCCTGGGCAGGGCTTGGAGGCTCTGGGAGGCATCCTGTCTTGTCTTGAGATTTGCTCCGTTGAAAGTTCCAGGAACTTTCCACCACTGAGAGGTAATGGTGGGGAAATGTATGAGTCTGGGGATGCCTGTCCTCCTTTCCAGGCCTGTTTGCAGGCTAACCTAAAAGAATTGCATTTGGGAGAGACTTAGGAATGGCCATACTTCTGTGGCTCTTGTTTCAAATCTGGCCTTCATATACAAGAGACAGTCGCCATCAGTGGTCTGAATTAAAAAACATTGGGTTTTAATTACCTAAACTGATCTATATAACTCCATAAAATGGAATGGGGAATGCTACAATGCCCATCTCCTCAGACAACTCCCAATTCATCTTAATCATTCTCCTCCCTGCCACTCAGCTCTTGCTTGTAATGGTACCAAGATCCAAAACTGAATTAATTTCCACACACCTCCGACAAAGGACTCCTCCTTGCCATAAGAAGTAAGCTACAAGGTCAAGATAATGTCCCAGCCGAAACAGATTGTGAAACAAGCTGAATAATGAATGAAGAAGCCGTGAAGTGGACGCTGCAAAATGTACGGCATCCCCTCCCACTTCTGCATCCCTGCTGAGACCTCCTGCATCCTGATTGCCTTGCCTGATGAGGGATCCAGGATTCTAACTCAGAATCATGGCAAGATTTTCTATGCAAAGCAAGTTTTTTTTTCTCTCTGTGTGACAATCTCGTGGCTTTGTGGTTCAGAGACAGAATGGAAATAGAAGCTACACTGGGCACTGTTGCTTGCTTCATCTGAGATAAGATAGTCTTTCTGTTCTTCGAACTTCTATACCTTAGACCTCTGACCTGTCTCTATCTGCCAGAGGAAGCCTGGGTACTCTTGCTTTTATTTATGCTTTTTCAGTTATAAACACATGGAACAAACTAGGGAAAAAGACTGCCCAATACCAACAATATTTTGAGTTGCCTTAAGTGTTTTGTTTGTATAATTTTCAGTTTGATGGTGACTAGGTATAAGCACTTAAATCATTCTGCAACTTGATGTCTTTTTAAGTGGAAAAAAAAAACTTGTTAGGCTTTTCAGGTTGTCTGCCTCCATCTGCAGACACGCACATACTAGTTATGGATGTGTACATCACTGATTCAGTCTTACAGAGAGTCAAATGTCTTTTGAGTATGGATAATATTGGGAAATTGTCACACCCTGATTTATTTCACTGAAAAACTGGCTCCGGAGTTGTGAGTTGGCCTGAAACTTAAGGCCAAAATGTTGTTTCAAATTTTTCTCCGAAGCCTCTAACCCAAGTCAGGCTGTCTCTCTGACTCTGTAACATGGAGGAGAAAACAGAACAGTCCTGGAGAAAAGCATTATGTGCTTGAGAACAGTCAAAATGTCAAGCATTTCCAATAGAGGCTACTAATGTTTATCTCATGGTATAAAAGTTTCTAGACTAAAGCTAACACAAGCCCATACATGCAAAGAATAAAACGAGACCTCTGGATACAATCTCTCAGTAAGAACTTGAACTATGTCTGCTTAAAATAACTATAGCTGAACTTGCTAAATGTTAATATTTCTTAAAATAAGGAAGCAATAGACAAAGTCACGGGACCTTCACCCAAGAAGCTAGGCACTCTTCCCAGCTGGTTGTTTGTAGTTAGGCCCCAGCTGGGTGAGACCTGAGGAGGTTTGAGTAGGAATGGCCCCTATAGAATCATGTGTCTGAATGCTTGGCCATAGAGAGCTGTGCGATTAGGAGGTGTGGCCTTTTTGAAACAATTGTGGCCTTGTTGGAGGAGGAAGTGTGTCACTGTGGAGGTGGGCTTTGAGGTCTCATATATGCTCAAGCTGTGCCCACTGGGACAGACTTCTTCTGCTACTTACAGATCAAGATATAGAACTCTCAGCTCCTTCTCCAGAACCATGTTTGCCTACACACCAGCATGTCTTGCCATGATGATAATGGACTAAAAATTTATAAGCCACCCCCAGTTAAATGCTTTCCTTTATAAGAGTTGCCATGTTCATAGTGTTTCTTCACAGCACTATAAACCCTGAGAAAGCAAAAGACCTCAAAGTTTTCTGGACAAACTAATGGTATACGGGCTAAAAGCTAATAATGGGGAGGGAGTTCACTTACATAGCAATAGAGACACTGTAGTATATACTGAGTGCTTTACCCAGATATCACCCAACACTTCCCCTTAGGAAGTTTTCTTTTGACAAATGATGAGTTTATTTGTCTTTGTTATGCTTCATGATATTTAAAAATGTAATAAAAGGGTTAAATATAAAAGTTAAAATGGTCAAGTATAATGGCAGATATTAAACTCTCTCAATACTCCTCCCCGCACCATGGTTTTTGATTGCAAAAATGTGTCCTCATTGAAGGTTGTGGATATCTTAGAAGCTCTTGCTGAAACAAACTTTCTCTCTTAAGATCTGTAGACCACAGGGGAAGATGGTCAAAAGGCTGTAAAATTTGAAGCAGAGAAGAGTTATTTTAAAACTTGCAACAAAAAACGTTGCTAGTGAAAAGCCAGTGTATCAGTAATCTTAATTTGCTACAGCACTGCATCCTATGTGTATAACTGGAACATGACTCTTGTTTGGAGAAACAAGAAGAAACAGTAGGCATGTTTGAGAAAAATGTTTAAACAGATAAACAAGATTACATTTTTTAAATTTTATTTATTTATTTATTTTTTATTGAAAAACATTTCTGTCTCCTCCCAGCCTCCCATTTCCCTCCCAGGCCACTCCTCTCCCCCTCCCCCCACTCCTCTTCCTCTCCTTCTCCAGTTCAAAGAGCAGTCAGGGTTCCCTGCCCTGTGGGAAGTCCAAGGTCCTCCCCTCTCCATCCAGGTCTAGGAATGTGAACATCCAAACTGGTTAGGCTCCCACAAAGCCAGTATATGCAGTAGGATCAAAACCCCGTGCCATTGTCCTTGGCTTCTCATCAGCCCTCATTGTCCGCCATGTTCAGAGAGTCCGGTTTTATCCCATGCTTTTTCAGTCCCAGTCCAGCTGGGCTTGGTGAGCTCCCAATAGATCAGCCCCACTGTCTCAGTGGGTTGGTGCACCCCTCGCAGTCCTGACTTCCTTGCTCATGTTCTCCCTCCTTCTGCTCCTCATTTGGACCTTGGGAGCTCAGTCCGGTGCTCCAAAGTGGGTCTCTCTCTGTCTCTATCTCCATTCATTGCCAGATGAAGGTTCTATGGTGATATGCAAGATATTCATCAGTACGGCTATAGGATAGGGCCATTTCAGGTTCCCTCTCCTCAGCTGCCCAAGGACCTAGCTGGGGACATCTCCCTGCACACCTGGGAGCCCCTCTTCATGAAAAGGTTCAAATACTTTGGATAGGGATGGATTTTGTATGATTATGTGAACTTTTGTACTAAAAATGAAAAAAGATAGTTGAGGAGAGAGTTTCAAGCTAGTCTCAGGAGATCTGAATATATTATACAAGAGGTATGAGTGATGGGACTTACAAATAATATGTGCTTGATGATTAAGGTTAATAAATTACTAAGGTTACAATGGTTTAATCATGCTAACAAATTGACATAAAGATATATGTCTAATCACTTATGTCTCTGTTAACTCTGTTAAGCTTTAATTATTTGGAGAAACTGAGTCACATAAAACCATGATATTTTATAAAATTATGCTATAAGGATCAGGAAAGATAGGATTTCCCATCCCTCCATGAGCTACATTTATAGTTTAAAGTTTATTTTTGGTACTAAAAGAGTTTCAATTCAAAAATTATAATTGTTAAGGCTCAAAAATCTTGACATGGGTAAAATTTTGAAATTCTAATCTTACGAGAGCTACTAATTTATAGTAAACTATTAAAAAAGATAATTAAGACATAAAATTTAATAGCCGATATTTTTATTAATGATCAAATTCTTTAATGTGCTCAGAGCTTTGTTTGTAGTAATTCTAAGTACAAATGTAATTCGGTTATGGACACAAGGTTGGAAAGAGAGACCAATTTATATCTCCCATTATATAATCTTTTGTATATGTTGTCAAATTTTAAGTCTAAAACAAGTGACTCAAAACAAGTTTAAAGTAAACTTAAAATTTGTTCCATGTGAAACAATATTCAAAATCACGTGTGTAAAAAACACTAGTTATGAAAAACATTAATGCTTGTAGTCAGACGGTAGTGGAGACTGCCTTTAATCTTACCACTCAGGAGGCAGAGGCAGATCTTTGCAAGTTCAAGGCCAGCCTGGTCTATAGAGTGAGTTCCAGGACAGCCAGGGCTACACTGAAAAAGTCTGTCTCAAAAAATTAAAAAAAAAAATCCATGCTTGAGTAAAGTAGGTTAAAGTACAATACATTTCATGGCAAGATACACCCAGGCTCAAGTAGTATTGTTTCCCTCCGGTGGGGCACCAGAGTAAGTCACGTGCTAACCTTATTATAGGATAAGGATGCATGCAGAAATAAGACCTGCTAGAAGTCTGCTGCTCCTGTCTCCTACTGGGCAAGCCTGACCTGCTCTGGCTATGTAGGGCTGACCAGGAAGTCTTCCTTCTTATCTATACAGAAGATGACACATGACGGGAGGATGGATTCTTCTCTTGCCTAGTTGAAGATCTTATGTTGGTACCCATATCTTAAGCATCTAAACAATGGAGAGGCAATAGTAAACACCGTTTTCTCAGTGTCTTCAAACTGACATATGGGGATGCTGTGAACAGGGTCTGAAACCTTCTTTGCAGCAATTAACTTCTCTTGATCAACAGTTCTTAGAAAATCTTTCAGAAATTTTAAATCAGTTTAACATCTTACAGAAGCAACTCAGTTCTTTGATTGCTAATTCCAGCCACTGCTAAGGATAGGTATTGTTCCCTCCTCCATAAGCCATGCTTCTTCTGCACCAACCAATCCTAACCAAATTCAAGCACAAGCCTCCTCTTATATATGGACTTTTGGGTTATTCCCAATCTGGCTCCTCCTCCTGATCATTATTTTCTTCCTCATTATTCCCATACTTACATTTATACTCCATCTTTTAAATTTCTTACTTACTGAATCCTTCTATTTTAAAATAATTGAAATTTCCTTTACATCCTAATGAAATGTTCCAAATAAACTCCAATAGCTCTCACATCAGCTCCCTTTGCTCTTGATACATTTGGAAAAAAAAAAAAAGGAGCCTTTTGATAGTAAAACCCTGGCTGCAAGGGACCTTCTTTCCTTTCACTCCTAGCCAGATGCAGTTCTTTATATTGGTCCTCTCCTGTCTCTTCTTCCTCTTCCTTCAATGCCCTATGGTTCCCTGTTGCTTCTGCTAGCTTGGTTTGGGGCAGACTGCTGATGGTAGGACTAGTCACTGTCAGCCTGAATCAGCTCCAAACCCACTCCTTCTTGGCTCCTGCCGCCACTGTTTCAGATGGTGTTGGTACTATGGAAACAAATACAAACAACTCATGACTCCATCATCATCATCATCATCATCATCATCATCATCATCATGCTGTTCAGGGACCCCACAAACCGTAAATAATCTCTGTACCCCATTCCTTAGCTCCACCAAGGATATTTGGACCTATGGGAGGACCCCCAGAGACCCTGTAGAAGATCCTGACCATGGGAGAGCCTATTAGTTTTATTAAAATGCTGCTTCACTAAGTTCTGTCAGCAGAGGATATAACCTTTGTCACCCAGAGGGTCACAGAATTAATTCTTCATGGCAGGAAGATACCAACCTACCATCAAGACCACACCTATAGAATTCTTCCACTCCTAGACCGCCATCCTCATTCAACAGGGAGAAGATTCTCCCACAGTTCCAGCTCACTTCCCAAAACCATTATCCTCTCTGACCCATTCTTTAGGCTTGCTCCTAACCAGTTCTTATAACTTAAATTTGCCAATACTTTTTAACATATGATCTTCTATGAGGCTCATTACCTCATCTCCCTTCTGTCCATCCTGCTTTCTCTACATCTGGCTGGCGACTCTGTCTTTCTTCCCAGAGTTCTTTCTCTGCCCAGAAGTCCCACCTATACCCTCCTAACTAGCTATTGGCCATTCAGCTTTTTATTACACCAATCACAGAAATGCATCTTCACACAGTATGCGAATATCCCACAACACTTGTCCAAGGAACTTTCCATTCCCCTAAGTCTTGCTGAAATCCTTGGCCTCTATGCTGAAACTGGCAGCTCCTTTGCCCTCACTGTCATTCTCTCACTCAGTCACCCAGTATCACCTACATCCTGATTGCCAAGACAAGGTAGTTTATAACAATGAAATGGCTTTTTCTGGACAAACATCTCCAGGAAGTGAAGATTATAAACTTTCAGGCAGACCCCTATATAAACTCCAAATGTTCTCTTCCCTCTTGCAGACCACTATAATTGCTATGGGAAAGAGGTGTCCCCTTGCACTATGTGCTAATAAACACAGTCTCCTTTGGTGAGGTTAGACGCTGATCTTTTTCTTGCCTTCTATCTCTTTAAGCTGCCTCAGAAATCTAACAGGGGGTTGTCAGGAAGGATTTAAAGAGCAATGATTATACATAAGGAAAAGAAAGAGATAGTAGGTGAGATCTGCTAAATGTTCCTAGGTCATGCTGTGTCACTCCTATGTGATGATGAAAGCTTGACAAGGAATTGACCACAAAGGAGATGAAGCACAGGACATTTGCCCTTCGTTCCAGCTCCCATCCTGTGGCACATAAGGTCTTCTAAACATACTGAATGCTGGCTGGATGCTCATACTTCCAACTTTGCCCACACAAAGGTATAGAGCAGAGTAGAAGAGATGTGACAGAGCTGAGGTAGGATGCTACTGGGTGTCACCTGCTGCCACTACAAAGTCTCAAGTCGAAGATAAGTTGAAAGACACACAGGACATTGAGTACGTCTCAGTAGGCCCCCTGCTTCCCATACTAACAATGGCCATTCTGAAATTCTCACTGTAGCTTCTACTGTAGGATCTTAAGCCTCTAATTATAGAATTTATCTGACTGAAAATGGATGTCAACTGTGGCTTTATGAAACAGTAGAATAGGTCATCTGTGTTGCAGGAGATACTGAAGACAGCAAATAGTTCTGCTGTCCGACAATTGTTCTGTGCTCTTTGTCATTCATCTTCCCTACTCCTTTCTCCACTAGAAAGCAGCAATGGTTACTCTGAATTAGCTTGCATGTGGTAGACTTTCACATAAGTGATGCATACTTCATAGAGTAATTTTTTTCTTGTTTTTAATCCCTGGTTTTATTTTTGTTTGTTTAGAACCCTTTCTTGCAAGTTCAACCAATGTTTTTTGAGTGAGACTGTTCATGGTTTCTTTCTTTCTTTCTTCCTTCCTTTCTTTCTTTCTTTCTTTCTTTCTTTCTTTCTTTCTTGAAGATTTCTACCTCCTCCCCGCCACCTGCCTCCCATTTCCCTCCCCCTCCCCCAATCAAGTCCTCCTCCCTCGTCAGCCCAAAGAGCAATCAGGGTTCCCTGCCCTGTGGGAAGTCCAAGGACCACCCACCTCCATCCAGGTCTAGTAAGGTGAGCATCCAAACTGCCTGGGCTCTCACAAAGCCAGTACGTGCAGTAGGATCAAAGATCCATTGCCGTTGTTCTTGAGATCTCAGGAGTCCTCATTGTCTGCTATGTTCAGCGAGTCCAGTTTTATCCCAGGCTTTTTCAGACCCAGGCCAGCTGGCCTTGGTGAGTTCCCAATAGAACATCCCCATTGTCTCAGTGTGTGGGTGCACCCCACGCGGTCCTGGGTTCCTTGCTCGTGCTCTCTTTCCTTCTGCTCCTGATTTGGACCTTGAGATTTCAGTCAGGTGCTCCAATGTGGGTCTCTGTCTCTGTCTCCTTTCATCGCCTGATGAAGGTTAATATTCAGGAGGATGCCTATATGTTTTTCTTTGGGTTCTCCTTCTTATTTAGCTTCTCTAGGATCACGAATTATAGGCTCAACGTCCTTTATTTATGGCTAGAGTGTACTCACTCATATTTGATTTCTGTTCATGCTTTTAAAATGCGGGGTTAAGAATATGATTGCAATTGACCACTGAGAATATATATTCTCTGAGCTATCACGTATTGCCTAAAGAAAAGATATGACACTTATACCGGATGAACATCAAGGCTAATCAATTCCAGATCCTGATATATTACTCTGATCTTGCCAGTTCCAGGTGTACATCTAAGATACATACAGAGGTATAAAATAAGCCATCATCCCTGATTTCAAGCTATACTACAGAAATATAGTAATACAAAGCATATGGTTTGGAATAAAAACATACACATTGATCAATAGAATAGAATCAAAGACCCAGATGTAAATCTACACACTTATGGACACCTGATTGTTGATAAAGAAGTCAGAAATGAAAAATGAAAAAAAAAAGCATCTTCAACAGGTGATGCTGGCCTATCTGGATGTCTGACTGTTGAAGAATATAAATAGATCCATATTTATCACCCTGAACAAAACTCGAGTTCAAGTGATCCAAAACATCTACATAAAACCAAACACATTGAGAAAGTATGGAACAGCCTTGAATATATCAGCATAGGCAGAAAATTTACTAAATAGAGGAGCACACTGATAACACAGGCATTAAAATCAATAATTAATAAATGGAACCTCAAGAAACTGAAAAGCTCTTGCAAGGTAAAGGACACCTGCAATAGGACAAAACAGTAGTCTACCAAATGGGAAAAGATTTTCATCCACTCCACATTCAACAGAGGGCTAATATCCAAAATATATAAGGAACTGAAGAAACTAGACATCAAAAAATAATCTAATCAAAAATGTGGTACAAATCTAAACAGAATTCTCAACAGAGGAATCTCAAATGGTAGAGAAACACTTTCAAAAAATACTCAATAACTCTAACCATCAGGGAAAAGCAAACCAAAACTTTGAGAAATCTTCTTAAACTTGTCAGAATGACTTAGATCAACAACACAAATAACAGTTCATTCTGGTAAGGATTTGGCACAAGGGAAACATTCCTCCTTTGTTGGTGGGGGTACAAACTGGTACAGCCACAATGGAAATCAATATTATGGTTCCTTAGAAAATTGGGAATCAATCTACTTCAATATCCAGCTATACTACTCTTTGGCATATACCTAATATGCTCAACTATGTTCATGGCATCTTTATTCATAGAATCCAGAAACTGAAAACAACCTAGATGTTCCTCAACCAAATAGTTTATAAACAAAAGGTGGCATATTTACACTATAGAGTATTATTCAGCTGTTAGAAAAAAATGACATCATGAAATTTGAAGGCAAATGGGATTGGATTATAAAATATCATCCTGAGTCAGGCAATCCAGACCTAAAAAGACAAACATGGTATCATGATATGCACTCACTTATAAGAGGATATGAGCTGTTAAATAAAGGATAATCACACTACAATCCACAGATCAAGAGAAGTTAGATAAAGTGGAGATGTCTAGGGGGAGGGTGGAATACATGGATCTTCCTAGAAAAGGGAAATAGATTAGATTTTGTGGGTGGACTGGGGGCAAGTGGGGATAGGAACAGAAGGGATCAGTTTTGGGAGAGAGGGGTGGAGGGAGAGAGTACAGGGAGAGATGACCGCAATAGGCATTTAAGAGTAATATGGAAACCAAGTGCAGCGGAAACTCTGGAACCTATAAAGTTGACCCTAGAGAGGACTCCTAGTAATGGAGGATATAGAGCCTGAACAAGCTTCCCTCTCCATCCAGGCTAGTTCTTGGTGGTAGGACCTGAACACCAACCCAGCCACAAAATCTATGCTAACCCACAACCTGTTCTTCCTGCAAGATGTGCTGGGACAATGGTGACTCAGAGCTGTGGGAGTGACCAGACAGCGACTAGTCTAACCTGAGACTCAGACCAGCTAGGAGAGGGAACCCATGCCCAGCACTGCCTAGATGGCCAGGATCGAGAAGCTGGATGGCTGAGAGATCAAAGATAGAAACAAAACAACTCTCTATCTCTATCTCTTCCTCTCCCTCCCTCTCTCTCTCCTTTGCATTCTCTCTCTCTCTCTCTCTCTCTCTCTCTCTCTCTCTCACACACACACACACACACACACAGAGAGAGAGAGAGAGAGAGAGAGAGAGAGAGAGAGAAAGAGAGAGAGAGAGAGAGAGAGCGAGAGAGAGAGAGAGCGCAATGAAGAGATTCCTAATGATATTCCACTATACACAGAATTGGTACCTAGCCCAATTGTCATCAGAGACATTTCCTCTTGCAGCTGATGGAAACAGATGCAGAGACCTACAGCCAAACATTAGGAGGAGTTCAGGAACCTCACAAAACAGGGGAGGTAGGATTGTGGGTGCCAGAGGGATTGAGAACACCACAGAGCATAACACACAGAATCAATTAAACATGGCTCATAGGGCCATCACAGAGACTGAAGTGACAACCATTGAATCTGCATGGGTCTGTGCCAGGCCCTCTGCATACATTTGGCTGTTTACCTTGGGGATTATTTTTGGACTCTTAACAGTGGGAGTAGGGTTGTCTCTGAATCTCTCAGCTGCTTGTAGATCCCTTTTCTTCTTACTGGGTTGTCTTGTCCACCGTTGTTACGACGGTGCATGCCTAGTCTTACTGCATCATGTTATATCATGTTTGGTTGATATTACTGGGAGGCCTGCTTTTTTTCTGAAAGTAAATGGGTGAGCAATGGATTTGGGGAAGGGGGAGTTGGGAAAGTTCTGGAGATGGGAGGTTCTGGTTAGGATATATTGCATGAGAGAATTTTAAAAGGTAAGATGATGAAAATACAATACATCTATTCCCGTTCAGATTCCTCAATAGGCAGGATGGGGTGTGCTCACCCTTTGCTCCCGGCAGACAGCCTACCTAAAAACAAAAACAGATTAGGAGTGGAGCCAAGATAGAAAGGGAGAAGGATCCCTGATGGCATCATTTGCCAACTAGATCCCATAATACCTGAAGCAAAAACCTTTCAGTTACATGTGACAGCCCAATTTCTCTTATGATTAAACTAATTAGAATCACATGCAGTCCCTTGCAAATGTGTCTGTCAGAACGCATCCTGACCTAGCTCCCACTCACCCTCTCCTGCTATGCTCTCACTACCCCTCCATGCAGTTCATCACCCGCAGTTTAATCTTGCCTGTTTGTAAAGCCAGGTGCTTTCGTGCCTCCATTCCTATGGCATATGTTTTGAATTCTTCACACAATCCTACCTTTCCCACCAGAAATCAAAGTGTTTCTAGATAGTTGGAATCAACGGAATTTATCTCATGGTACAGTAGGTGGTGGATACTCATGTTGACCAAGGCAGACTCCCTCTGTTCTTATGAAAAGTACATTTACTGCTGAGTAGTACTCTAACATGTGTATATTCCATACTTTCTTCATCCATTATAGATATCCTCCTGAATATTAACCTTCATCAGGCGATGAAAGGAGACAGAGACAGAGACCCACATTGGAGCACGGGACTGAAATCTCAAGGTCCAAATCAGGAGCAGAAGGAGAGAGCACGAGCAAAGAACTCAGGACCGCGAGGGGTGCACCCACACACTGAGACAATGGGGATGTTCTATCAGGAACTCACCAAGGCCAGCTGGCCTGGGTCTGAAAAAGCCTGGGATAAAACCGGACTCGCTGAACATAGTGGACAATGAGGACTACTGAAAACTCAAGAACAATGGCAATGGGTTTTTTGATCCTACTGCACGTACTGGCTTTGTGGGAGCCTAGGCAGTTTGGATGCTCACCTTACTAGACCTGGATGGAGGTGGGTGGTCCTTGGACTTCCCACAGGGCAGGGAACCCTGATTGCTCTTTGGGCTGATAAGGGAAGGGGACTTGATTGGGGAGGGAAATGGGAGGCGGTGGTGGAAAGGAGGCAGAAATCTTTAATAAATATATAAATAAATAAATAAAAATAAAAAAGAAAAGTACATTTAAACAAAGAAAATGTCCAAATGTTTCTGATTGCAGACTTGGTTTCATCTTGGAATTTATTCATGAGCACATTTGTAGAATTTAAGATCAAATGAAGAAATGAAAGAAAGTAAGAGGAACAAATCCTCCATCCCTTCAAATTATTTTATCAGGGAAGTCAGATATGAGATGTGGAAGCAGGTTCCAGCCCAGCCTCTGCCTACTCCTGGCACTTGCCTACCCCTGGCTCCCACCTACCCTTGACTTCTACCCACACATGGCCCCTGCCAATCCCTGCCCCCCTCCTACACTTGGCCTCTGCCACCCATGCCCCCCTGACACATGCCCACCCCAGCCTCTGTTCACCAATGGCCCTTGCCCACCCCAGTCTCTGTCCACCTCTGATCCCTGCCCACCCCAGCATCTACCCACCCATGACCCCTGCCCACCCCTAATCTCTACCTAACCTTGGATTCCACCCATGGCCCTTGGCAACCTCTAACCTTGGTCCACCTCTGGTCCCTGCCTACTCCAGCCTTTGCACACCTCTGGTCCCTGCCCACCCCAGTATTTACCCACCCTTAACTTCTACCCACCCCTGGATCCTGTCCACCCCTGACACATGCCCACCCCAACCTCTGCCCACCCATGGCCCCTGCCTACCCCTGGCCTCTGCCCCCTCCTGGTCCCTGCCCACCGCAGCATCCTCTAACCCCTGATCCCTGTTCACCCCAGCATCTACCCACCCCTGATATCTACCCACCCCTAACATCTATCTACCCCTGGATCCTGTCCACCCCTGACACATGTCCACCCCTAGCCTCTGCCGACTCCTGGTCCCTGACCACCCCAGGCTCTGCCTACCCCTGGTCCCTGCTCATCCATGGTCCCTGCCTTCTGGCCTCTGCATGGGCCTACACTATAATTTGTGTTCCTGTGAAACATGGTGAGAAACTACAAGGTCAGATCCTGTGGCCTAAAGCACAAGTCCTTTAAAAAGATGGTTTTGAGGTGTTTTATTTATTTGTTTGACAATCATGTGTTCAACATTTTCTAGTTGAATCTGCCTTTGATTCATAATGTTTCCAAACAAGTTTTGAGTATTCCTCCTTATACTCACAGGTTGATTGACTCGGCTGCTGACGGTTTGGCATATTCCTTAGAACAGTTGATCCAACTGTAGACATTTTCTCTAAGCTTCAATGATTCTCTCACGTCAGGTGCCTCCCAAATCCTGCACTATTTAAAATCCAGACACAGGCGCTTGCCATAAGCCTTTGGCTGAAAGACTAACATGGTATTTAAAAAGTAAAAGACTTTGGTCTCCTTTGTCCAACAAAGTTCAAATTTCCCCTACAGCAATAAACACCTTATCTGAGGAGCATGCGGCATGGGCTAAAGTCTTCAACCATGAAATTATATGACTCTACCTTGACCTCTGCTTTTCTCCACTGAATCTCACGCACAGCATACAAACAGCAGCTCTGGGCTGTTTCTCTGATCCAGCCAGTGAGCTGCATAAATCTGCAGGCCTGTGGATGCTTGCATGAAGGCACCCCAGAGATGGGAACATCTTTATCTGTCCTCACTTACATGGAGCAAGCATGAGTAGCCTCCGGGACTTGTGCTGTGAGATATACGTATCTGGGCAGCTTTCTGCTCCTGCCTCAGGTAAGACAGTCGTCTCTGTCAGAATGTTGGAGCCAAGGCCCAGCACAAGAGGCAGCAGCTACGAGGGGAAGTTGTGTTGAGGCAGAATGTTCTCTGCTCTGTCTTTCCGCCACGAAGGGTCTGAAACAGGCTTGTGCAATGCCGTGGTACTAGCAGCCCAGTCAGAGCACAGTCTTTAGAGTCCTGTGAAGCTCATTATAGATGCAGAATGCAAAACCCCACTCTAGACATGCTGAACCAGCATCTTTACTGTGCCAGCCACCATGTGCTGCCGTGCCCACGAGTGCCTGAGATTTTACTATGCGATGAATCTATATTCTACTTGTCCCTCGACTTCTGTTAACAGTATTCAGAATACCTTCAGGAAAATGGGTGGAGACTAAGATGCCATTCAAAGGCAGAAGGATGATTCATTGAGAGTAGAGACACTGCAGCTCAGGACAACCCTTTGGGCTCTTGTGTATGATGCTATCTTTACTTGTCACCAAAAGGAATAAAACTGGGCACTTCAAGGGTGATCAGCACTCAGAAATTATAAGCAGGAAATGGGGAAGGGGAGTTTGCACTTGATCCCCTGGATCAAGAATTGCCTGAAACTCACATACTTTTGTCTCATTAGCAAGAAATAATAAATTCCTTGGAGAATCGCCACTTTCAAGCTTATGATATGGATGGATTATAATTCATTAGTTTGAATATTAGTTATATATCTCTGATTCAGTCGGGGGTCCACAAGAAAGAGGGGACACAGCCAAAGTGGGAAGAGGGATTGTCTTAATCTGATTCACAAACTGGATGGCAGGTGGGAACGCCGTGGGATAAGTGTGGGGTAGAAACCTGGTGTCTCGCATCACAATCTCAAAGCTGAAGTCTGGCATCTGGAGAAGAATGTCTCTCAGTTTGGACATGACTTCATTCTTAGACTTTGGATGTCAGACCTTCCAAGTGATTGGGTCGGGCTCACACAGGAAGGGAAAGCTATCTACTTTGCTTAAAGTCAATGGATTGCAAACATCAGTCTCTTGTAAGGCATCTTCCTGCAAGCACATAGCGTGGGCTAGCATTTGATCAAATGGCCTGCTGTCATCCTAGAGTGCCCAAGGGGACAAGTCACCACAGCCAGGTTTTTCTGAACCTTGACCTAAGATGAGAGCAGGTGGAGTGGAAATCCTCAGAGGCGGGTCCTTCCCTGGGACACACTGACTTTCCACTTTTGTCAAAAGGCATCAACTGTGTTCAAGAAAATCAGCAGAGCATCGAAACCCTGTGTGCTGCTGAATGGACTTTAAAGAGCTCAGAGTTGGGAAAGACTTCAAGGTCTCTCCAGGGCCTAGATGCCTCTTGTGTTTGCCTCTAGAGTAATAACTTCCCTCCAGTTACAATTCACAGCATAGATCACTTGTGCCTAGGTATATTTTCTTTTAATCAATATGGTTCTTTTATAAGGTAGTCAATTTATAAAAGTAATCACTGTACTTTGCCATAAATACAATGCCATGCCGCTAGCCTTAAATGCATAAATGTATACGTAAACAAACGAAGCAAAGTGACATTGGTGAAGTCTAGCAGAGCTGCCACCTGCAAAATGTGTTTCTTCCAGATTTATCTCCCTTCCGAAAAAGAATGGGGCCTCAGGAGGTACAAAAGTCACATGAGGGGCTCTCCTTGAAAAACTGAAATAATTGAAAGAAAATGGAGCAGGAAAACTCTCATTACTGCCTGGATCTCTGCTATTTAAGGACCCATCTATGTACCAACCACCATGACTGACTGTGGCTATGCTGCTCCTCTGTGAAACAAACACAAACGCAGCCGCTGCCTGACATCCATCTACACCAACCGTGAGTCAGTGCATAGGCCTGACCTGGACTTTTCTCGTCGCTAGAAACACATGACCCAGCAATGCAGATTGGGTCATTGGCGACAGATATGAACTAGAAGTGTCTGCTCTTTACTGAACTGATGAACCATCTGCATCTGCCTCTAACCCGTTAGAAAGGCTTCTTAGCACCACAGGCTAGGATACTACACATACCCACATCTCCCAGAAGGATAAACATGGACTTTGAGGATGCTGAGAAACTCCATGGCTGTGCCTTCTGTTTCTGACCTCATATCCTCTGTACATATAATCATGTCGGTTAACCCCAAACCTGATTTAAGACTCAAAGCATTACAGGGGAAGATGCTTTGGGGACAGGGAATTTCACCTCTGCTAGGGCAGATACACTCAGGTGCCACTCCGTCCAAACCTCCTTCTGTGTGATCTGACTGTATCAGCATCATATGCACACACACAAGCACATACACGCTTGCACATGCATGTATGCATGTACATGCACATACTCATACACACACAAGCGCGCACACATACACGTATGTATGTACATGCACACACACATGCACACATGCATGTACATGCACACACTCACACACACACACTCACTTTATTTCATGCACACTTAAATGCGTTCTCAATATTTTTTCCTGCTCCACAGGACACAGTGGCACTTTTGGCGACTTCCTTCTTAGTTAAATCCCATTTTAGAAAGCATTATTTCAGAGAGAACTACTTTGAATAACCAAGTGGAAGGACTTTGATCTTCCAAACAGTTCCTGCACTGGCATCCTTATCTGTTTCCTTCAGAACACACCATTCTCCCAAATGGTTCTGCTTGTTCGCTTGGTTTTGTAAACATATGAGCCATGAACTCACGCTGGGAACCCATGGTCTATTTAGTAATCATTTGTTAAATCAGAGGATAAAAACAAAGTATAGGATGGATATTTGCAAATTTTGAAAGCAAACTTTCTTATTATTTTTGCATCTTTGTATGCATAACTTCAGAGTACGCTAGTCTCCTCTCACCCAGAATTTTGCTTCTTACGATTTCAGCTGTCAGGATTAAGTAACAGTCTAGAAATGGTAGATGGAAAAATACCAGCAACAAGTAATGTCTAAGTAGATTGTATAGTGCTCGGAGCGGTGTGCTGAAATCTTGCCCTGCCCTGCTCCATTCCATCCAAGCTGTGAATCCTCGCTTTGTCCAGTGTATCCACACTCTTTACCCTCCCCCAACTTGGCCATAGACATCTCCATTCAGATTGACTAGCATAAGTGTGTACTTGTGTTCCACTAACCCTGATTGTACTTACTAATGGTCCCAGGGCGCAGGAGTCAGGTATGCCCAAGGGGAAACATAAAGCACTTTCTTTAAATAAAAAGGCAAATACCTCTGATTTAACGATGGAGGGCTGCTTGCTGACGTTGCTAAGGTCTCTGCTAAGCTGTTGGGAATTCTTTGTTCTGCTTCACTAATGGGTTAACTTTTGTCATCAGCACGGTTGCACAAGGGACAGCAGTGTGCATAGAGCTGGATACTCTCAAGTTTCACGCAGCCACTCTCTGTGTGGGAACATGTCCTCAAGACAAAGAGAGAGTCGTGTGTCACCTTAGCACCTCAGGCTTTCCTGCAGCGATGGTCTCTGACCTCCGCTGATCAGTGTGACTCCTCAAGAGCCTTTGGCTCGCCTTAGAGTAGGTGCACAACCGTCTTCACTTGGGGTGCTTCGCTTCTCTTCATCAACGGTGTCGCCAGTGACAGTACATTGCCTGGCAGCCACATCACTCTCTTAAGCTTAATGTAAGAAAAAAAGAGAATGAGTTTTTAAGACGTGTGCTCCTGCTAAGCCACACGTCCTTGGGCAGCTAGCTTTTAAATGGGAATCCAGGGCCTTGCATTCATCCTTGTTAAATTTCATCACAGCCCTGACAGGTATCCGTGTCATCTTTGTGTCTCTCAATCTGGAGCCTGATTTGTTCTGGAGCCGCCTCTGTACCTGATGATTGACAGGGCTGCTTGGCTGCCAGTAAAGGTGACTGACAACTGAGCGAACCGCCTTCTGTTTGTGCACTGACTTCAGCGTGGCTCTAACCAAGGCAAGGGGGGAATGGAAACAACTTTAAAACAAGGACAGAAGGACAGTCACACTATTACTTATGACTGGGACATACATAATATTCATATGCAGCTGCTTAACACAGTTTGTTTCCCACACTCTGTGACTAGATATTGCTGCTCTCCTGGTGGTGTTGGTGGGAGCACGGGGAACACTAAGATTTATGATCGCTTGGCTCACACCCAAGCACTGGGTGTTGAATATCCTCTCAAGGTATAGATCACTACAGAAAATGATCTTCTGCATGTTGGACTTTTTACACAGCTGCTTGGCATCTTTCCAGCAAGCAGACTGGGTGCCAAGGTCAGTGTTCAAAGAGAAAAGGGTGAACACTGATGCCCTCTAAAGATCAGGGTTTGAGGATGCTCACTTCCTTCCCACCACACATCATTGACCAGTAACAGTCAAGAATAGAAACAATCAAGACTAGAAACAATCAACACACACACACATACACACACACACACACACACACACACACCCCTTGTGTTACACTGTGTCTTTTCTCATTTAAAAACATGCCATATTTTTAAGGAAGTGAAAAATATTATGTACCCTAATTTGACTATTATACATTAAAAGATATTTATTAAATTTTCATACTGTGCATCATATATAATTAAAAAAGAAAATATTACTAATAAGTACTTATAAATAAAATATAAAATGAAAAAAAATTAAAACATGTAAATATTCCTCACCAACATCATTCACAGGATGGTATTAAATGTTTATCTCCTGCATGATTTTAATGTCCTGAACATTATTTCATCTAGTAGCCCCCATTAGTAGGCATTTGTGTTGCTTTATTTATTTGTTTTTTCACACTTTGGTATCTTACTGTCAAAGGGCAAATGGGATGGAAGCTGTTGGCAGCAAGATTCAGCAAAAAGCCACACTATGGCTAAAACTTATATTCCTCTGAAATGTAGCTTTCATTCTTCTCAAGAGTAGCAACAGGCCCAGCCCACTGTGGCCTCAGCCTCAGGTTTTAAATGGGGGTGCTTGGGTGCTGTTCTCCAGAAGTAGTCTCTTTTCAATCCTGTGGAGCTGTCCTCCACACAGTCACATTGAACAGAAAGGCAAGGGCAGGTGCCTTAGAGTTCATGGTCATCGCTAGTTCAGAGCGACTCTAAAATCTCATGCACATGTTCTCAATTCTCTCTGCTCTGAAGGCAAGAGAATGGGCATGGACCAAAGCCCGTTGGCATTCCCAGTGGACTTCTCGGTACCTCTAGCTGCCACCTGAGCTCTGGATTTTGATTTCTGCTTAATTCTTTCCTCTTCTCCATTAGAAATGGCCACTTCTTTAAACCCATTTCTTTTCCCATTCTTAGAAATACGAGGAATCAGAAAGGTGTTTTTTCTTTTTAATATATATATTGCTTTTTCATTTAAAAATATCTCAGGGCTGGGGAGAGGGCTGCTATCCTGAGTGAGGTAACCCAGACCCAAAAAGTGAGTACTATGGTAGGTACTCACTCATAAATCAATACTAGCTATAAACAAAGGATATTGAACCTATAGTTCATGATCCTAGAGAAGCTAAATAACAAGGTGAACCCTAAGAAAAACAGAAATAGATCCACCTGAAAAGTCAAAATATACAAGATCACCTGACAAAATTGGTAGCATGGTGGGGGGAAGGGATGTTGGAAGGAGAAGAGGAGGGGAGAAGGGGAAGGAGGAGAACTTGAGGGAATGGGATAGTCGAGATGGAAGAAGGGCAGAAATGGGAGCAAGGAAAGAGATATCTTGATTGAGGAAGCCATTATGGGGCTAGCAAGAAACCTAGCTCTAGAGAAATTCCCAGGAATCCACAAGGATGATTCTAGCTAAGACCCTAAGCAATAGAGAAGAGGGTGCCCAAACTGACCTTGCCTTGTAGTCAGACTGATGAATATCTTAAATATCACCATAGAACCGTCATCCAGCAACTGATGGAAACAGAGGCAGAGAACTGCTTCGGAGCACTAGACTGAGCTTCCAAAAGTCCAGTTGAAGAGTGGGAGGAGTGAGAAAAGGAGGATATGAACAAAGAGGTCAAGACCATGATGGGAACACCCACTGAAACAGTTTTCCTGAGATAATGGGAGCTCACCAACTTTAACTGGACAGGGAAGGAACAAGCATAGGGCCAAACCAATCCCTCTGAATGTGGTTGACAGTTGCATAGCTGGGGCAGACTGAGGGGTCACTTGCAATGGCACCAGGATTTATCCCTACTGCTTGTACTGACATTTTGGGAACCTATTTTCTTTGGATGGATACCTTTCTCAGCGTAAATATAGTAGGGAGGGTCTTGGACTTTCCCCAAAGCAATGTGCCTTACCCTCTGTGAAGTGGATGGGTGGTGGGGTGAGGGGTGTAAGTGGAGGGAGTGGGAGGAGGGGAGGGAGTAGGAACTTGGATTGGTATGTATAATACAAAAAGATAGCTTTCTTTCTTTTTTTATTAAAAAAAGTAAAATAAAATTAAAAAAAAATAATATTGAAGAGTAATCAAAACAGATTCCTGGCTTCAATTTTAGGTCTTTACATGCACATGTATGCACATGCATGTACACCCATAACATGCATTCTTGCAACATGCCTGTGAACACACAACACACATAAACATAAAAGATAATAAAATTATAAAATGTCTTTGAGTCTTTTAGCTCAAATCAATGCCACCTTTTTCTTAATTTAAGATTTTTGAGAATTTCAAGCATGAGTATTGTATTTATATCATTTTCATCCCTCTCTCTCCTGCCTACAACTCATTGCTCGTCTCCTTCTCAAATTCATGACTTTCTAAATTGTTACTGCTACATATACACACATGTGTGTATAGATATGTACATATGTACAGCCTCCTTAGTGCATTTAGCGTTGCTCTTATGTTTGTATGTTTAGTGCTGACCACATGGGACTAGATGGCCTATCAAGCGACTCATCCCTGGACAGGTTAGATTCTCCTCCTCATAACAGCCATCTACACTGGTGTGCCAACTGGTGTTTTCATTATTCAGGTCTTGTATAGGTAACCATATTATTGAGATTTCATGGGTGCAGTTTCCTTGTGGTATATAGAAGACACCATGTAGGAGCAGATATCATGATCCTATGGTTCTTACAATCTTTTTGCTGCCTCTTCTATGATATCCCCTGAGCTTTAGGTATAGGGATTGCGGTGCAGATAAACCAACGGGAATTTGACACCCCATGGCCACATATTCTCTGTATTTTAAACATTTGTCAATTTCTGCAATTGTCTCTATCTGCTGCAAAAAAGAAGAGAAAAGAAAAGAAAAGAGAAGAAAGCTTTGATTATGGCGAGAGCTGCACTTATCTGTGGGTGTAAGGATAAGCATTAAGAATACATTTAGAAATTATAATATTTTAGAAAGTGGCAGTTATGGGTTCTCCTCTAATTCCTGTGACCTCTATGCTGAGTAGTTGGCTAGATTTAGTACCAGGAATAAAATCTCTACTATTGAGAGGGCCTTAAGTCTAGTTTACACAGCTGTTGGTTATGCTCAAGATAAAAATACCACTATTACATTACTGGGGATATTTTATCAGGATTGGGGGGGCAGTTTTATAGTTGGATATGACTAGGGATTGCTTTTCTCTGTTGGCAGCTTGCATAATCCCTTCCAACACCAGGAGAGTGAGTTTTCAAGTGAGGAGATTCCAGGCCAGCTCCAACTGGACTCTTCCAATCTCTACAAAAAAGTGATGTCTCCTTTGGGTTGAGGTTAAGATCCCTTGCCTCAATACCCTTAATGTTTTCCTAGGTGCTTTCATTTAGATGCTGGGGTCTTGAAGGTATTTCTTTTGGCTTATATGAGGCCTTAACACAGAATACTGTATTCATACCTTTTCCTTGATCTTAGACCTGAGGCCATATCTTTGTGGTATTCTGTGATATTTAATCATTTCCTTTCAGGGTTTTATTTACTTCAAGACTCCTTTATACTTGAAGGAGAGTGGAAATAAAGCACCTTTCCTAAACCTCAAGTTCATGTTTGACAGTATTTTATATAAATTCTGCTTGAACATTGTACCTTCGCTTCTTGATGCTTTCTTGCACTCCTTATTTGGTACAGTGAAAAGTCAATTAATGAACTCAGTATTCTCCTGGAAATATTAACCATTCAAGACTTATCCAGTCCAGTTTTCCACTTCCTACCTTAGGGAAACTCAAACCAAGTGTTTAGCATATAGCAAAGGTTTTCTTTTTCAAAACTCCAACAGTCACTTACTTATTGCCCTTCACACTTTGGAACAGTTTCATTGATGACATACATCAACTGTTTGTTGTCCACAATGTAAACCAATATCACATTGAGTCTCCTCTGAGTGATTAGGCTTTCTCACAGCATGGAGGTTCCTTTGCAAAATGCAGCATTCTAAGAGGTGAAGATGATGGCAGAAGGTCTTTTAAGACTTGATTATCCAGTTTTCTTCTGCTATAATCTAGTGCACAGAACACTGACAGGGCAAGTCTGTATTTAAAGCAAGAGAATACAGACCACTTCTTCAGGAAAGAGTGTCAAGTTCACGGTGCCATGGAGTACACAGAAAGTAAACACTGCTGTAGTCATCTTCAGATACATAGCCTGCATCCTTTGGAGACATAGCCTGCATCATTTGCATTCACATCGAAGTCCTCAGCTATGGTCTCAGAACATCCCTTTGAAATCCATTGATTTTTATCTCCATTTTTACAGATGAGGATGTAGAAACACAAATAAAATAATCAACACAGGTTGAGGGTCTCTCATCCAAGACTCTGAAATTCAAATGGTCCATAATCCCACATATTTGAGCACTGGCATAGTTCCAGGGGTAGATAATTTACACCTGGCCTCCAGATGGATTTCAGCTAAAATGCAAGTGTGACAAAAGTTTTCATAGAGTGTTTTCATCGTGCTATGTGTGTGAGGCATCTATGAAGCAAAATGAATTCTATGCTTTGTCTTGGGACCTAGCTACTAGATATCAATATGCTGAAGTTACAAATGTCTCAAAACTGAAAACATCAAAATCAATACTTCTAGTCCCGAGAGCTTAGGTGTGCTCAACCTGTGTCCTTAAGGTCATAATCTTAAATGTCACACAACTGAAAGTCAACCGCAGGTCACCTGGCTTCTGAACCTGTTGGCTCAATATCATCTCCAAGTGGTCAGCTCTCTCTCAGGGTGAGTAAACCGGGTGTATCTCCCTGCCAGACAGCATCAATTCATCCCTGAGTATTTACGGAAAGAATGCTAACACCTGGCACTATTTTGCATGTTGGAAATGTGATGATAAATAAGTCAGAAATTATTCCAGTGTTCAAATAGTCTATAACACAGATTGGGGAAAACAACTATTATAAATTTTGAAATAATTACTGTTATAGTTTTCCTATGTATTCAAAGAAGCAATAAGGAGAACCACGGGGGAGTTTTAAATACTCAATGATTCATGGTTTGGCACGGGGTCCAAGAAATTTAAACATTTAACATTTAAAATCATATTTCCAAGATTGATCAAATGCCATGCCCTTTCTGCTCAGCAACTTTTCTTTCTCCAAACCTCCAGGTGTCACCAATCTCAGAGAGTTCAGGTGCTATCTGACTTGAGCATCCTTCATGACTAACAGAAAGAACAGTGCCCATTCTGTGGGTCACTGATCTTCACAGCCAAAGGGAGGTCCAGCTTGCACCACCATTTTCTTGTGGATGTTCCTGGTGGAGGTGACACCTACAAACACATGAACGTAAAATAAATGAAAAACATGTTATTTAGATAGAAAAAAGAAAGGAGGATAAAAGTTTTAAAAAACCACAAGAAACTTTATGATTTTGCTGGGTGTTCATGGAAAATGCCGCATCCGTTGCTGTCTGGGGTGCCACTTTAGTTCCTGTAGGCGACACATGATTCATTACAGTCTGGTCCCAGTGATCAGAGGTTTGTCGAATCCTCTCCTTGAACATGCTTGCAGTGTGGCATTAAATAAATCACCCAATCTCTGGGAGCTTGGTTTTTGTTTTCTGTAGAATAGTGGACAGGGAATCATCTCAACGGTCACCTGGGATGTCACTAAGTATGTAGTGGCAGTCATTCATTAGGTTAGCAGCTGTCTTTGGGAATCAGCACAGAAGAAGGTTGGCAGGTACAGAAGGGGTTTCCTCATTGTCTATACTGTGTGCTGTGCAGGCATGGTGAACAGCAGACCTGAGTTGACCAAACCTGCACATTCTAAGGGTCCTGTGGAAAGACCTCCCTCCTCTTGGGAGATGGTCTGTGACCTTTCGGGATGTCTTTCTCAGTAAGCATATCTTTGCATATCTGTAATATCACACTGAGTTAGACAGTTCATATCAACAATGTGACCTGCAGTGGATGATCCTTGTGTATGCTTGGGCCTAGAACCACACAAGAGTAATGTCTCATCATGCTTCATGCGATATCTAGAGACCCGGTAGCTAAGTCCAGCCATGTTGGTATCCCATGCCTATGAGTGACTTCCAGAAAGCCCCCCAAATGCTGGGGCTCAGTTGAACTTCCATGGTTGGGTGTTCTTCTCACTTATCAGTATCTGGGGAATTAAGTGCTATCTTTTTTATTGCAGTGAAATACACCATATAGATCAGCAGTGTGCTTCCCTACACTCTGACCCAGGCGATCTTGAATATCTATCCTTTCACCTTAACAAATCACGACTGTGAGTGAAGGGTATTTGCTTAGTTCTGTGAGCCTTAGTACTCTGAGTCTAGTCTTGAGGTTTCCAGGCAGTCATGAGGCACTTTCTTTTTTTTTTCTCTCTGATATTTTTTTATTATTTTATAAATAATAGGAATCAAAATTTTCACTTCCTCCCCTCCTCCCACTTTCCTCTCGCACCCCCATTTGCCCTCCCCCTCTCCCTCCAGTCCTAAGAGAGGGCAGGGCATCCTGCCCTGTGGGAAATCCAAGGCCCTCCATACTCCATCCAGGCTTAGGAAGGTATGCATCCAAATAGACTAGGATCCCAAAAAGCCAGTACATGAAGTAGAGACAAATCCCAGTGCCATTATCATTGGCTTCTCAGTCTGCCCCAATTGTCAACCACATTCAGAGGGTCCAGTTTGATCCCCATGCTCGTTCAGTCCAAGTCCAGCCAGGTTTGGTGAGCTCCCATTAGATCAGGCACATTGTCTCAGTGGGTGGACCCACCCCTCGTGGTCCTGACTTCCTTGGTCATATTCTCCTTGAGGAACTTTCTTTGTGTCATCTGACTTAGCCTGGTCTTCAAGAACACTGTGATAAAGCTGATCTGCCCAGAAGCCAGATTCCAAGACGCGGATGCAAAGTGATCAACCACAGTTTGAGTGGGAACTGCTGAATCTTAGTGAGAAAAAAAAAAATAAAAGTGATCTCTGAAAGAAGTGAGTGCGACACAATACCCACATCCAGACACTAATGGCGCCCATCCTTATAGATTCACCATTCCTTCCTTTTGTCAGCAAGCAGCACTAGGTGCATGATGGGGGCAGAGAAACACACACAATGACAGAAGCAAGCCAGCTTCTCCCCTCTCCAGCAGCATCTGCTGAATTACCTGTACGTTCCCCTGGGCAGCAGTGTGAGCGCTCGGAGGGAAACAACTGCCCCTCACAGACCAGAGCAGCAAATAGGCTGAGTCTCAGATCTGATCTTGGGCTTCTGATTTCCTACCATATTTTATATTAAAAAATTTTTTGAAGAATAAAGCTTATCTGTGTGCATGGATATGGGAAGGTTTTCAATACAGGCTGCTGTGGGGAGATTAAAAACAAGATGTAGAAAGAGGAACAGTGGACGGTATTTGTGTAAAGCAAAGCAAACACGCACCCATATACAGGTGATACAATCTCTTTTTATACAAGAGATTCACATGTTTCTCATGCTTCATGCTCCTTTTTTCATTATGAATATGTATTTAATCATATGCATCTCTGTGTGCATCTTTCTCTCTCTCTCTCTCTCTCTCTCTCACACACACACACACACACACACACATCTCTGTATTGAAGGAAACTTTTTCTGGGAACAAATATTGCACGATAACTCCTTCAGGAACAGATGAGCTTTGTTTTAATTAAATTTTTTCATTTAATTTATATACCAGCAGCAGTTTTTCCTCTGTCCTCTCCTCCTGTTCCCTCCCCCTGCTTCCCATCTACCCCCTTCCTCATCCACTCCTCCTATGCCTTCCTTCAGAAAGGGACAGGCCTCCCATGGCTTTCAAGCCTGGGCAAGGCAGTCCAGCATGGGAAATAGGTTCCCAAAAGTTAGCTAAGCTCCATGGACAGGCCCTGATCCCACTTTTAGGAGCCCCACAAAGAGACCAAGCTACACAGCTGTCATACACATGCAGAGGGCATAGGTGGGTCAAATTAAGACTCCTAGCAATAGCAGAGAGAGTGCCTGAACTGTCCATCACTTGTAATTAGATTGATGGCTACCCTAATTGTCATCAGAGAGCCTTTGTCCAGTAACTGCAGGAAGCAGATGCAGAGATCCACAGACAAGCACAGACTCTTAAGACCAATAGAAAGTCTTTATTCGATGGCCAGCAGGCTACACAGGGAAGTTGCCCAAACTGTGGAGCCTTGCATCTCACTGTTCTTCACCTCTTTATCTACAAAAACAACATCCAGGTTGATACACATCCATTAGCAGGAACAGTCAGTGAGAAGCAAAACCACAGAAACTAAAAAGACAAGGTTAGTGAATTTAGGGACTTCCCCAGATCTTGGAACTATGGACTAGGGGGTCTCTGATGTGTTAGACTGTTGTTTTGGCAGATCTTGTGACCTACATACTGGGTTCTGAGGTCAGCATGGTGCCTCTAACGTAGACTCAGGGGCACTAAGGTCTCAGAGTCTAATGTCCAGTGGCCTGTTACATGAGAATCTTCTGGGAAGGGAATTGAGAAGCACGAGCAGCTTTAGACACTGGGCAGTACTGCTACAAAAAAACCTGGGCTTAGAACCTTAAAACAGGGAGGCACATTACTTGATGTTTCTGATGTCAGCAGCCCGAAAGAAAGTTGGCACAGCAATGCCCTTCTGGATCCTGAGGAGAGAGAGTCCCCTCCTGGATTTGCTCAGTTTCTAAAATCTGCAATCCACATTCTTCCCCAACTTCCTCCTCTGGAGATCCTGTATTCCTCTGCAGCAGGAATGCATCCCTTCACACTGACCCATCCTTTCTTTTGTCCCTGGGATCCTCTTCCCCCCAGAGAGATCATGTGACTACCTGGATTTGGAATCTCAATGTGGAAGTCAGTCACGTCACGGCAGGGCAATCATGCTCTCCCTGTTATTCAGGACTACCGTGGGCTCCAGGCTTGAGGATGAGGGCCCCTCAGGGGACACCCACTCTGCCTTGGAAAATCACCATCACTGAGCACAGCTGTCATTTCAAAATGTTTTGCCATGTGTTGTACTGCGCACTCAAAATGTAAAGCTGTGCTTATATTTGATAAGGCAGTTCCTACAATTAATTAATTTCAAAACCAGTTCTTTACACTTCTGGGGATCAAACCCAGGTCCTAGTGCAGGATCTGCCTCTGACCTACATCCTAGCCCTCCAAGATGATTCCTGTGTGTGTGTGTGTGTGTGTGTGTGTGTGTGTGTGTTTGTGTGCACGTGCTCATGTGTTATGTTTTCCTTCTTCTCAGAAGCAGCTATATTATTTATTTATTGTGATTCTGTGTTTCTGGGAAGGGATGCTGTAGCCCTGAGTGGATGGGGTAGAGTAGAGCGGGTTTTTGTTTTTTGTCTTGAGTGAGATTTCTTTCTGTTCTCTTAGGAGGTCAATCAACTATCATGAGAGATTCTGGGTACAAGCTCCACAGGGTCTCAGGCAGGGGCATACAGGATAGTCTGTGCCCTAGGGAAAGCAGACAGTGTGCATGCTCAGTGCCTTTATTTCTTCAGTCTCCAATCTGGCCCCTCTCCAATGCTGCTGGGTACTGGGAAAGGTAGCGGGCAGTGGAAGAGATATGCCCAGTATCTCTCACCAGGAACATACTGTATATCTTCCAGGATGGCATAGTTTTCCAGCTGTGTATTTATGCCTGAGTTAGTGTTCCAAGAAATACCATGATCAACCAAAGCATGATTTCCCTGGGAACCACAGGGGCATAAGGCTGTCAGCCCGGCTGATATAGGGACCTCCCTGGCTCTTTTGTGAGCAGCCCACAGCCATGAGGCAAGTAAGTACCAGTGATGCATAGGTCTCTAGTTCATTCCCCTCACCTGGGACTTAGCAGATTCATCCTAGTGTCACCCATCAAGCCTGGAGCTGAGGCCCTCCCCAGGAGAAAGAGTACCCCAAGGCATGAAAGGGGCACTATTCAGGCAATTGCCCTTGGGCTGGCACAAAGCATGAGGACTTGTAGGGGATGGTTTTCTCTTTCTGTTATCTAGCTGTATATTTGAGAAGCTTAAACAAGCCACTCAGGTCAGTGAGCCTTAGACAAAGGAAAGCAGAGAAGAGAGGTGCAGGGGCAAATGGGAAAGCAGATGCCCAAGCCACACAGTCTCCATAGAACAGGCCTGCCCTGGATGTTGAGAATCAAGCACTAACTGAGAGATGCCATTCACTGGTGGCACAGATCTGTTGGGTTGGTCACATATACATTTGCTTGCTTTTGCACAGAATCTCCCTACACGTCCCAGGCTGGTCTTGAACTCCAGAACCTCTTGTTTCAGTCTCCCTAGTGCTTGCATACACTGGGTGCCATCACACCCAGCTCACTTCTGCCACTTTTATTTATGGTATACAGAGTCACATCTGTATACCAGAAAAGACCTTTCTGGAACAGCATGAGTTCCCGCTGTCCCAGACCCCACTTTCTAAGTCATCAAACACTCTACTTGCAAACTTCCAAGGTATGCATTACCTGTGACACAAGAACCTCAGTCCATCCAGAAGGAAGTTATGCAAGCAGGCACTGTGGGGTGGACCTGCAAACGCAGCACTCAGCAGGCAGGAAAATAATGAGTTCATGGGAACCTGGGTTGTATAAGCCAAAGCCTGGCTTGCCCCCCTGTACACAGAGCAATAGAAGGCTGCACATTTACAGAATCGATTTTCATGGGAAATTTTCCTTGCACGACCACGCAGCAACAATTTAACTAGAACCACAACCAAAGAGGCAGAGATTGGCAAAGGTAAGTCCCAAATCATCTCGTAGTTCAGTAGAGAAAGTGCATAAAATACAGATGACTCACCCAAGAAGCCTGGGAGAAAACTAAGCATGTCTGGCTGTGGTCTAGATTCTCAGGACACTGGAATTTTTCCTCTCTCGTGAAACAGCATCTAATTCTGCTGTAGGAAGAAAGAGGTGAAAAGCTGAATTCAAAATCATTGTGAAGAGAACTGGGGAGGACAAATAGCACTTTAAAAGGTGATTATAATTACTTCCTTCTTCTTGATGGCACACAAAGGGGGTGCCCCATCTAACACCTCCTCAAGACCTAGGCATAAAAGAGATGAATTCAGCATTGTTCCTGTGCCTCTCTGGCATTTAAAATCCCTTCTTGGGGAGAAGAATTTATTAAATATTGTAGTCAGTTCAGTGTCTTCTGTTGAAACATGTGCTTTAATTGGGCTTATTAAATTTAGATTATGTTAAAAAGGAAGAGATAGAATAGAAAGGCACTTCTCCCACTCAGAAGTCCCGGATGCCACAGGATGACTGGATATTGTTAAGGCAATAGCTCCCAGCCTTGATTTACCCCTGTGGTGGGAGAAAGAGTGCGGCTTCAAGACAACACAGAGGACTCTGTTCTGTAAACATGCTATGCAGGTCACAGCCTGCCTCTGCTCCAGAAAGAGAAATGAAAGCCTTTTATCTCTTTCCTTTCTTAATCCATCCCTTTTCTGATTGGTACTATAAACTGTTTAATAATATAATATGCACTAGTGATAGCTAATATTTAATGATGGCTCCCTTTGTGGTAAGCATGGTTCCAAGCATTGCACCTATGTTAATACTTGGAATACTTACAATGTTCTGTGAGGTGGTATTATTGTCCCCGTTATCATCATCATCATTTTCAACATTTCAACCTATGGATGAGAAAGGTGAGACACAGAGAAGCTAAACAAAGTGGCCAGGGCCACACAGTGAAGGAGAAAGCAATGATTCTAACTCAGGAGTCTGGATAGATTTTGCATCTGTCTAACTGCTGGATAACATAGAATATATTCATATGTTCTTTTATAAAAACCCAGATACTTACCATAAAAAGCTAAATTCTGCTGTTATCCCTGGCCCAGTTCCTGAGTATCTCTTTCTCATGCCCTAAGTTAACCATTATGACCATCTTGGGAAATAGTTTTTCACACATATGAAAATAAATAGAATCACCATGTTTCTGAGCTCAGTGCCATCATTCTCCATCATTCCTGTAGCTACATTTTCATTCAAAACCGGTCCCTCGTGGCTATATAACACTCCATTCAGCTGTATTTAGGGGTTCCCTTCTTGACAGACAGGTTACTCTTGGGATTTCACTAAATTCAAGAGCACTGCATCACAGGGCAGGTCTGTCTCAAGGGCAGAGTGCAAAAGCAGAACCCCAGGGGCTCTTTATCTTTTAACACATAGCACCAACTTCCATTCTTCCAGTGATACCTGGATGTGGAGATTTCTTCAGCCTCTTTGTCATACCTTCTCTGTACGGTGAGCTTTAATGACTTCTTGCTTCCAGTCCCTTTATTGATTGATTTTGTTTGACTGATTGACTGATATAGGGTTTCAAACCCAGGCTGACCTCAAACTCATAGCGCCCCTGTCTCGGCCACCAATCCATACAGAGCTGGGATTACAGTCCCAGCCTGCGGTCTCTGAATTCTCACCTTTAACTGCCAGGCCTGTGTTCTCCATCCATAGGATGCAGTGCAGCTGAGATGCAGAGTGCAGTGTGGAAAACAGGGAGAATTTCTCTCTAAGCAGAGGAGAACACACCTTCTAAGGTGAGAGCAGGCAATGGGTGAAGGACTCACACTCCTGACCCGATTTTGAAACAGGCTCGCAGCTTCTCCAGGGTTGTCATCCAGTCTGGGTGCTTGACTCCCATGGAGAGGGCCTTGCTTCCTACCAGAGAGACTCTGGTCGAACAGTGCTATATCTAAGTTCACAGTGGTCTGCTAGTGACTTCCAGGCCATGCAAGTGTTCTGCCTCTACCCAAAGTCCAAGATAGGACTGAGTTCTCTTTTCAAGGACCAGCCCAATGACTTCCTGCTCCTGTCCAACTCACCACCCGCAACACCACGCTAGGCTTCCCATTACTTTAATAACTAATTTTTTTAAGTGATTGCCAAGCACCTGAATAAAATTTCAGAATGCTTTTTCTCTACTCAGTTAGGCCCTTGACCAAGACTTGGTCCACCTTTGTTGCCCATGTCACCACACAGCCAGGCCTATTTGACGTCAAATTTAGGGTTTCCTTGATTCTTAAACAAATGTGGTAAAGATAGAATGCTATTGTCATTTTGCTTTGAGACCTGGCAAAGCTATTAGGATTTCGAAGATTCCCCATCCCTCCCTGCAAAACCAAACCACACCAAAGCAAAAACCTTTCTGCCTTTTTAGAGACACAGTCAAAGCCTTGTGATTGGACAGGTTATTCTTCAATCCCACAATCCAGCTCCCGATTAAACAAATAATTGGAGAGAAGGTTCCATGGACTGCATGGCAACAAGTACTAAGAACACAGATCTGTCACCACATGCATTCTATCCTGTCCCCACACAACTTCAGGTCCCTGGCTACCTGCTCCATTGACTCAAGTGTCTACTCTTCTTTTCTATTTTCTCTTTTCTGCTGCTCATCCCACTTGACCCTGACTTGTGTGCCGACCTTTGCAAAACTGCCAGCTCCTCTCTGTCAGAGCTCTCTGCTGCATAAGACTTCCATCCCTGCTATGAGAATTCTACAGGGTGCGGCTGAATGTTTTGAAAACATAATGAATACCTACATTCAGTGCAATTGGCTCAGGTTTCTTAAAACACTTCAGAATGGAAGATTCTTTCAAATACACATCCACTGTTCACCTCTCAAGGTTTCATGGGCCTCCTCCATATCTGCATTTCTTGAGGGCACAGCCTGACTGGTTTTATTAGTGACTGTCTCCTGAAAGAAGTTGCATCTTCCTCCAGTGCATAGGGCATATTTACTCACACATTGAGAAGCAGAAATCTCATGGGATAATTTAAAAATTCATCATGTATTTGTTTTTTTCCCCTTGACACTAGGCTTCTAAAACACTTAGTATTTCCTCAGTGACAGGAACATCATTTTGTTCACCAAACCCGAGACTGTGATAATGAAGGTTATCATGGTGGGCACCTGTAGATTCTGGATGGAGGCTGGTTGCCAGAGCAACCAACCATGTGAAAAGAAGAGTTGGATATTTCTGCCTTGTTTCTGCTTTATGGCGAGGGTAAAGACTGAGTTGATCATCAGCTTGACATTATTTGCAGTAGGCAAGTTATGGACTCAGCATGGGTATTAATCAGTAGGTGAATGGATGAAGACAGTGTGGTCCAAATACCCTGTGGGATTTGATTTAACTGTAAAGAAAGAATTGATGCCACTTGTCAGAGCATAGATGGAACTGAAGATAATCATGTTGAAAGCAACGGGCCAGATGTGAAAAGACAGCATCACGCATTTTCTCCTATTTGTAAAATCTATACGTAAAAAGAGAATATGTAAGCGAAAGGGCACCATTCCAGGGGAAGAAGAGCAGGGAGGTGGGCAGGGAGGAGCACTGGGTGAATATAATCAAAGCACATAATACACTTATATGAACAAGCGTAACAAAGCCTGTCACTTTGTACAATTGCTACCTACTTAGAATTTTTTTAATTATTTATTTATTATGTATACAATATTCTGTTTGCATGTATGTCTCCAGGCCAGAAGAGGGCACCAGACCTCATTACAGATGGTTGTGAGCCACCATGTGGTTGCTGGGAATTGAACTCAGGACCTTTGGAAGAGCAGGCGAAGCTCTTAACCACTGAACCATCTCTCCAGCCCCCCCTACTTAGAATTTTTAAAACACTAGTGGTCAGTGATTTCATCAGTCATCCCAGCATAACTAGCTATCCATAAAAACCCTGAACAAAATGATTGGGGGCCTTTGGGGGTTGGTGTCAAGATCTGCGAGAGCTCGGCCACAACACCCATGTCTCGGGCTTTGCAGATTCTCTGTTCTCCAATGGAAGCTTCACAACCGCATCCTTTACAATAAATGGGACCGTAACTTCTGTAATAAATCAGTCATAGAGAACGAAGTGGCTCCCAGAGCAAACAATCTGACCCAGTGAGGGCATGGTTGGCCAGAAGAGCTGGGACTGGAGACCTTCTTGGTATTGGAGTGTAAGCTGGATTGTCCAGCCTGTGGATTTGTGCTGACTTCTCATGATGCCAGAATTCAATTTAATTGATGGGTGCTCTATTGAGGTCAGAGAATTAGAGAAATGGAGAATTGACCAGTGTCAGAAAACTCTCAGAAGAGCCCCAGAGATAGTTTCCCCTGAAGCAAGAAGTGGAGAAGGTGCTGGCTGTGAAGATCAGGCCAGGGTCCCTCTCTTGTAATGCCCCATCTGCCCGTGTCACTCTGGCCACTCTGCATCAGCCTGTGAAGACATGCCCAGAGACCCACGAAGGATGCTGATGCTCTGAACTGCCATTTGGTGAGCAACACCTTTGCTTTCATTTCAGGCTCAGGGTTTGTATCTTTCAGCGGCAGCAGTGACACTGTGGCAGGTTAAGTTGTTGCTTGCAAATGGAAATATCTTGGGCATATCACAGGTCTTGCTACGTCTATCCATTCAATCAAACACTTAGTGAATGGTGGCTGGGTGCCGGGTACTAGGAACACTCAAGTCCTTAAGGTGTTACCTGCTCATAAAGAAGACGTGGAAAACAAGTGTTGATAATTAAACACTGGAGTACCATAGGAAGGGCAGTGCACATGTCTGAGGGGGGCACTAAGAAATGGAATGTTGCCTACCATCCAAGTGGTCAAGGAAATGTGTGTGCAAAGACACTGAGGCGAGAGGCATCTCAGGGCGGCTCATCAGCTGAAGGGTGATGCACAGTGGAGGTGGGGTTGGACAAGTGACAGCAGCATGCCAGTGAGATAAAAGAAGTAGTTGGAAGTGCAGGCCGTCCCTCCATAAACCAGGTCTGTGCCTTTATTCTAAATGGAAATAAGAACAGTGGGGTAGCAGAGAGTGGGAAGGGGCACAATCCAATTCCCAGTTTGACATCCCCTCCATACCCGCATTGGGCATCCTGTACCTGGGTCACCTGCTGCCATGTTTGCATTCAGGTGTAACAGCCCCTCATCCCACACCCTGCCTAGTGAATGTGCTTCTGGCTAGTCGTGGATCCTTCGTCCATTTGTCTTCTTGCTGCATGAAACATAAGGAATAACGGGTTTTCCACTTAAGACTTGTAAAGGGTGAAAGGTGATCCAAGGGTATAAATGTGAGCAATGCTTCCGTACAAGCCACTGTCCCACTGGGGCCAGGAAATGATTTAAACAGACAGAAGAAACCACGGTTCCCTTTGCCAGGGAGAAATCATATAGCAGTTCCCAAGTCTACTCATTCAGAACGTTCAATCTGCTGTCTCTGATACCCTTGATGGAAAAGGGCATGGACATATGGACAACAAAGTGTGGCAAACTGAATGTATATCATGGGAAAGAGACGGTCCAAATAAGACATGAAACTTGTTGCAAGTTCTCACACTACCAAATGAGATGGACAAGTCGTATGATTCTCCGTGTGGTCTGTTTAAAGGCTGCAGTGATTGGGAAATGCAAGATGTGCTCCTGTCTAGCCACAGAGCTCAGTATGGACAGTTATCATCTGTTTTGCTGTTTTCCTTGCTGAGTTACATTTTCTAGCTCAGGCTGGACTTGAACCTGAGAATCTCCTGTCTCAGTCTTTCAGGTGCTGGGTTTCAGATTTGCACCATCCTACCTGGCGTAAGGGTAATTCCCTACCCCTTGTTGGAGAGGCAATTGTCAACCCTCCTTAAATATTCGAGCCAACATTTCTAGGGTTCGGGCTATGGCTAGGGTTAGGGTTAGGGTTCTGGTTAGGATTTCTCCCACAGCTGCCACATAGGCTAATGATGTGCTACTGTCCCTTTTTAAGTAGATCTCTAATTTTGAAATAGTTCCAGATCTTTAAGAAAGAGTTTTCCAGAGAGGACAGGCTATCCTGGGTATCATTCATACCACTGCCCCTATTTTTAATAACACATTCATACACACAAACGCACACACACACACACACACACACACACACAAAGGCAAGAGTGACAGTGAATGGCTGTAAATTCAGCTACTTGGGAGATTGAGGCAGGAGGATCAGGAGTTCCAGGCAAGCCTAAGCTACATATTAAGGCCCTGGAGAAAGCCAGTTGTGAACAACCCTTCCCATCATGTGACTTCATGGGACATGCTCCCAGAAGTTGCTGGCAACTGTGATTCAGTCACCTTGATCCCCCTTCTTGTTTCCTGCAATGCTGAGGATGGAACCCAGGGCCTTGTTCATAGCAAGCAGGTGTCAGTTCCTGGCCATGTCCCCAGATCTTACCGTTTTTAAAGCTACCGTTCCCTTTGGTTTTGAGGTGGAGGTATTAGCCAAGCTCCTGTTCACAGGAAGGGAATCTTAGTTGGGGGGGGGGCATAAATATGACTTCTTAATCCTCCTATAAAGAGTCTGTTTTCTTCTAGTCTTTCCAGGCAGTCACCAACATGGGGTGGGATTGGGGTAGGGGTCATTTAGTTCACACTCTGGCTCATGACCCCCAATATGTCACTTATTTTCTCATTCAGATAGATCCAGCCTCCTCAGTGAGATTTCTTTCTATTTGGTTCTTATAGTGTTAGGTTCCTGAGAACTCCCCTGTTCTCTGTACTACAATATATACCAGGCTTCCATGCCCAGTCCTAAGGTCAGGCATTCCCACAACAAAATTATGCTGTTAGAAATCAAGATAGGGCAGAAGCAAGTTTGCGTCTAGATCCCTGCCTGCTGTGAAGCCCCCTGCCTCACTCAATCTCTTCCTTGTGTCTCTGACCTGTGTGTGTTTCTCTAACATGACTCTGGACTGATTTCTCCATCTCTCACTTGGTGTTCATCCTTTGCTCTTCCCTCCTGGATTAATTTTTGCTTCTCCAATAGTGAAAAATTTGGCCCTCATCATCTAGAATTCTCATGCATGTGTACTCAGCCTTAGTAGAGGTAAAATGATTTGGGAACCAATGACATATGTTTTTATATCTTTGTGAAAATCACATTTGTAATTTGTAAGAGTGAGTTCAGGGTTCTTATGAAAATTCTGATGTCTTTAAGCTCCAAGTTAATAAAATCTGCCTCCTCCCCATCTTCCATCTCCTTCTCTCTCTTCCCCTCCTCTATCCTCTCTTCTACTTTACCCTTCTACTTCCTCCTCTTCCTCCTCCTCTTCTCCAACTTCTTTTCTTCCTTCTTCTTTACCTCCTCCTACTCTGTATCCTTCCTCTCTTTCTTCCTCTCCCTCTTCCCCTTCTTCTTTATCCTCTTCTCCCTCACTCATTTTCCTTCTTCTCCTCCTCCCCTCTTTTCTCCCTTCGCCTGTGCCTCTTATCCCTTTTTCTCCTCTTCCTCCCATCCTTCCTTGGAAGCTTCTAAGTCATGGAAATCATTATATCCTAACCTCCAGCATTCCTATATCTTGGGGGTAAGTCCCTACATTCAACTTTAAATCATCCCAGGGATTAAGAATCATTGCTTCACACATCCGAAGTCATTAGGAGAATTTCAAGTGTTCCTTTCATTACTTCCATTTCTTTACTAGTGGATAAGAACACAAACTTTTCTGAAGTTTAAAACAAAGTAGGGGTAATCCTTTGGGGTACAAGAATAGTAGTCTCCAGTTCTGTCTTTTATTTGTTTGCCATTGCTTTGTGACATTTGAAAAAAAAAAAACAGCTCATTCATCCTTTGTTTATTGAATTTTTCTGCTGACATCATGGTTTTCCTTCCTTCCTTCCTTCCTTCCTACCTTCCTTCCTGCCCTCCTTCTTTTCCTTCTTTCTTAACTTCCTTACAGGACTACATGATGATCTTAGAGAACTGTTTAAATTGGATGAGCTATCATCACTAAGTTAAGCCTTCTCATGGGTTGTTTCTTGTGGGAAGACCACAGCTGTGTTTTTGATTGCATTATGGGTGTGGTCATAACCCTCACCAATTGACCTGACTAATATACAGGATGTTGGCCTGCCAGAAGGAAAACAAAACAACAGATGCACAGAAAAAGAAAAGGAGAAACATCACAAACATTAGCCTACAAAAATGCAGAATGAAGAAAACATGTGGCCCAGCTCAGCTCCAAGTAGCTTTTAGTCAGCTGTTATGCTCTGAATCTCCTGGATATCAACTACAGCCACCCTGTCTGTTGCTTCTCCTCACCATAACAAACCACCTCCTCTAAAGGAGGGAGGCTTCATTTTGACTTCCTGTCTCTTTCTGTCTTTGTGGGTTTTTTTTGCGAAAGCGTGTTGACATATATGTATGGTGAATGTGCCTGTTTATGTCACAGTGTATATGTGTGCACACATGTTTATGGTGTGCAAGTGTGTACATACATATGTCCAGGGTGTGTACACATGTGCATTATGTCATGATGTGTGTGTATGTGTGCACATATCCATGGTGTGTGTGCATATGCTTATTGTGTGTGTGTCTGTGTGTGCATGTGTACACATGTATGCACAGGTCAGAGTTCAACATAGATATCTTCTATCTTGTTCAACTTTATTTTATTACTTTGACTGTTTAAAAATTAAAAAATAATGACATAATTTCCCCCCTTCCTTTTCCTCCTTTCATTCCCTCCCATATGCTCTTCCTTGCTATCTCTCTCTTTTTTATTTTCATTACCTCTTTTTCTTTAATTGTTGTGAGACTCTCTGTGTGTGTGTGTGTGTGTGTGTGCATGCGTGCATGCATGCGAGCGAGCACATGCATCCTGCTCAGTCTGTCTAGTGTTACTTGTATCTATATGATTTCTCGGCCAACAGCTTGGTATTGGATATCTGGTTGGTGCCTCTTCCCTGAAGAAATATTTCTCAGCAAGGTTGAGTATCTGTCAGAATGACCAAGATCAAAAACACTGATGACAGCTTATGCTGGAGAGGATGTGGGATAAGAGGAGCACTCCTCCATTCCTGTTAGGAGTGCAAACTTGTACAGTTGTTTTAGAAATCAGTATGACAATTCCTCAGGAAATTAGGAAACAATCTACCTCAAGACCCAGCTATACCACTTTGGGGTATATATCCAAAGGCAGCTCATTCATACCACAAGGACATGTGCTCAACTATGTTCATAAAAGAATTATTTGTCATAGCCAGAGTCTGGAAACAACCTAAATGCCCCTCAACTAAAGAATGAATGAAGAAAATGTGGTGCATTTACACAAAGGAGTACTAGTCAGTTGTTGGAGGAAGAGATGCTTGTTGGTTTCCAGCCACCCAGCTAGCTTAGACCTGAAATAATCACACAGAAACTGTATTAATTAAATCACTGTTTGGTCAATTAGGTCAAGCTTCTTATTGGCTGACTCATATTAATTTAACCCATTTGCATTAATTTGGGTATCACCATGTGGCAGGGGTTTACTGGCAAAGTTTTGGCAAGTCTGATTCTGGCGGCAGCTCCATGATGTTCCTCTGACTCTGCCTTCTTCCTTCCAGCATTCAGTTCTGTCTTCTCCACCTACCTAAGTTCTGCCCTGCTATAAGTCCGAGGCAGTTTCTTTATTCATTAACCAATAAAAGCAACACATAGACAAAAGGAACTCCCACACCACTCGGTGGTTAAAAAAATGGGGGGGGGGCATTTTGAAACTTGCAGGCAAATAGGTGGAACTAAGAAAAAACCTTATTAAGTGAGGTAACCCAAGTCCAGTACTCACTCTTAAGTGGCTTTTAAACATAAAGCATAGAAAAAACAGCCTACAGTCTACAACCCCAGAGAATCTAGACAACTAAGAGGACCCTAAGAGAGACATACATAGATCTAAATAGAAAGGAGAAAGGACAAGATCTTCTGAGTAAAATGGAAGCACGGGAGTCACAGGAGAGGTTAGAGGAGAGGAAGGGAGGTGAACGGGGAAAAGTGTATAGTGCAATAAAAACAATTTTAAAAGATTAAAAAACCTATTTCTTTCCCTTTCCCACTCTAAACATTCCTTAGCTGCTGGAGTTCTTTGTCTAGAGTGGAGTTCAGTGTGAGACTTTTCCTTTCCATATTAATATGCTCATTATTGACATCGCCTTAATTTTTGAGACATAGTCTCTTACTGAACCTGGAACTCATTGATTTGGCTAGGCTGGCTAACCAGTGAGCTCCCATGATCTACCTGTCTTGCATCACCTGCCTTCCACCTGCACCAGACTCCAGCACTGGGGTTACAGATACATGCCACCATACTGCCTTTTGGTAAGAGCTAGGTATCTCAAAACTCAAGTGTTCTTGTCTGCACAGCAGATACTTTACCAGCTGAGCCTTCTCCCCAACTGAACTTAATGCTCCTTTGATTCTTGTTTCTGGGCCATAGTGAAATGGACAATGTGGCCTGGAGCAGAGATATTTCACTCACTCAAGGTGGCTGGGAGAAGGGGCAGATGAGAGATGGAAGGGAGAAGCACAAGATATACCACCGCAGCTCACACCCCTAATGGCCCACTCCCTACTTCCTAATACCCCATTCAACTGTGGTCTCATGAATGGATTCTTTCATTGACAAACCCAGCACTATCATGGACCAATCATCTCCAATGGAGTCACCACTTAGGTACCCACACCATAGGAAATTTTAGGGTAGTGTTTCACATCCAACTCCTACTAAATATATTTAGTGACTTTTATCTTAATAGACTTGGACTTTTCTGACTGGGTAGAAGACTATGAGAAATTTGGGTGTTGAACCCCGCTCATGCTAGTTTAGCCAGGTGAGGGGTGGCAATTCAACTGGATCCATGGCAAAGAATCCTTCAGTCCTTTGCAAGAACTGGCATTTCCTTGGCCTCATGGGTAGTGGTGTTTGCACATGCAACAGGATGTCAGCAGCACCTTCAGAAGTCCTGGGCCTCTAGGTGAGATCAACAGTATGCAGTTCTAGATATCAACAGCGCTTTGAGGCACAGAACAGCCTTGACTGAGAAGACTGCTCTAGTGGGGACAAGCATTTCATTCTTATTAATAAGGTGTTTGTTCTTATTTTTGTTCTTATTAATAAGGTGTTTGTTCTTATCAATTTTGTTCTTATTAATAATGAGGTGTCATATATATATGTGTGTGTGTATATATATATATATTTATATATATATATACTAGTTTTATTATTTTTAAAAATCATCATGAATCTTTCAAAAATGCCCCAAACTCATAGAATTAACTGATCACATAATGTTTGGCTACTGAAGTGACATCAAGAGACACTAGTAGGGGAGTACACTGAACTTTTCAAATGCTCTCAAGATGGGCTGGGGGGTTGTCTCTTTTCACCATGGAAGACAGTAGCCTTGCGCAGCATGTTTGTGTCTGCCATTTAGTGCTTATTGCAAGATGGGAAATACTCAGAGGAGGCACATTCTCACTCACCTCTGGTTTTCAGTTGTTTTCTTTTAGATTTAGGTCAAGTTCCATGTGCTTGTGGGGTTCATCTGTGTCATCTGTACAAAGCAAAGAGCATCAGTAAAATCACATTTAAGTGAGAGAATGCTCAGCCCTACAAATTAAGTTTGAGTAAAACTTAAGTTGGTTCATATAATATAAAACAGAGGGGCATGCCTTCAAGCATAGCTGGGTTCAGGAGCTAAGTGGCGCAACAACAATTTAATTTTTCTCTCTCTTTCAGCTTTCCTATTATATGGAGCCTCATAGGGCCAGGCTCAATGTTGAAGGCTGTCCTTCAGAATGGAGTCTGCTTAGCAGCTCCTGTGGGCACACCATCATCTTCAGATCATGTAAATATGTCTGTCTCCCAGACACCCTCTGTTTGTCTCACTTTTCTCGTTTCGGTTCTATTCGGGTCAGAGGCAATGAGCACGACCATCATTTCAGCAGCTCGGGTGCATTGAAGGATTTGACTCTATCTCATGTGCCAGCTCTTGAATCTGGATCAGAACATGGGAAGGGAGAAAGCTCCTCAAACAAGCAAAGGGCTTCTCCTGAAAGAAAGTATAATCCTTCCTGGAAACAGACAGCAGAAGTGAGCTACCCTGACATACCTGTAAGAGATGGATAGAAAAGTCAATAGACTCGATAGTAGAGTGGCTCTTGTGTCAATCAGATTTGCATTACTATAGCAAAATGCTTCAGGTAAGTGACTAATAAAGAGAAAAGGTTTATTTGGGCTCACTGTTCTGGAGGTTCTAGTCCAAGATCAGATGTCCCAAGTGGATCTCTGGCGATGGTGGTGTGTCATAGTGGAAGGCGGCAACAGAACATATTGCTTACATAATGAACCAGGAAGTAAAATGAGACAGCAAAGGGCATGCCTTCTCCATGATGGTAATTGTTCAGTGGCCTAGAAACACCCCACCAGACCCAACATGCTAAAGGTGTTATTTCTTCCCAGGGGGGTTCCCTGAAATGTGTAGATATCTGGGGAACATTAATCAGCGAATGAGCTTCCCATTGTAAATGAAGGAAACAGGTCCTAAGAATCCTGAGACCACTAACTGTTCTCAGCAACAGCAAAACCAGACATGATCAAAGCTTCACTCTCAGATGGCATCCGAGTTTACAGAATGTAGCTAGAGAGATGGACATAATCCTGCACCAGAACAAAAGTGAAAACATTTCATCATACATTCCTGGGGTCATTTTGTTCCATACTCAATGGGTTGTGTGCTCACTTTAAAATTTTGTTTGCTTAAAAAATAACCTGTGGTGCCTGTAAAAAATATATCACTCCCTGGTTACCATCTCTTTGATTAAAATTTACAGTGCCTCTGGTTTGGTCAAGGAAGTTGCTCTCCTTATTACTGTGGAAGTTTGTAGAAGTTGCTGATGCCAGTAATTCAAAGTTGTAGTGGAATTTTAGCATTGACTGGATGCAGGCGGGATTTGTAATGGTTCACTGTTTCCTGATTTTTCTAAAGTGCGGCAGGATTTGGGAATCAGCGCATTAAATGGTGTAGGGTCTGGAACCTTAGTATCAATAGTTAAGCTAGTGACTGATTCTACTTTAATAAGCTTGTGTTTCTACTCTATTAGGGCCCTAAGTGAGTCTTAAATGCCAACATTTGAGAACTTTCCAGAAACATAATATCAGGTCCCATTCCGGGCTAGTGAGACAGGATCTAGAGTGTATCATTTCTAATAATTTGTGTACTCTCCAAAGTTTGAGAAGCTCATCTGTAGTCTCTTTGTCTCACTTCTAGAAACTCATCTGGAGACATGTTTAAAAGCAGCCATCAGGGTAAGGCTGCTGATGCTCAGGCCTGATGGACTACATTTAGTCCTGGGAACTTGTGTAAATGTGGAAGGCGAGAAATGACTCCACAGAATTTTCCTCTGCCTGTCACACCCGCACCATGGCACATGCATGCCCACACACATCACATCACACAGATAATAAATAAAAACAAGTAAGTTTAAATACAGCCCATTCCCGGTCTCACTTTGGGTGGAATCTCATCACCGTCAATTGGAATTTCTTTACCATCAACTTCCTTTTCTTTTTATAAAAATGTTTTTTGAGATTATAATATAGATAAATCATTTTCCCACTCCTTTACCTCCCTCCAAGCCCTTCCAGTTACTACCACCCCCTTCTCTCTTTCAAATTCATGCCTTCTTTTTCTTTAATGTTGCTGCATACCAGTGTGTGAATATGTAGATTCCTAAATATGTGTGCAGATACTTCCAATATCCAGACAGAGATGAAAGTACCTTATGAAATGGGCTCAGTCTAAATGTCTGCTCTAGCACTTATCAGTAACATCAGTCACCTTGTCTGTAAACAACGCAGACCCACAACATTGTGTCCAGACAAATCCTACAGCTCTACTGCATGTTCAGCCATTAGTCTAAGGCTGCCAGGTCTTCTTTGTATGTCATGTTCAAACATCTGTAGCCAAATAGAGACAGGAAATCAGAGTTACGCACTGTATTTTTTCTTTTTCTTTTCTTTTTTTCTTTTTTGTCACAGCAAAGAGGATTATAGTTTCCCTCTGGGATCCTGCTTGCTCCTTCCTTTGATGGGAGCCTGATAGGCAGCCTACCTTTCTGGATCCTGCAGCTGCTTAAGCACCAACTTTTCCTCCTGTAAGGCAAATTAAATGGTGCTTTATGCAACATTGAGTTTTGTTATGGGCTGAGAGGGAAGTGCTGTGCTCCCTTAAATTCTATCTGAGTGCCTTTCCTCATTAGGAGTGCAAACAATGAGCCCACCAAGGCAGACTAATAGGCAAAAGGAGTTCTTGCCTTCATGCTATGTTGTCAACAGACGGGCATCATATGCCTGCGTTTCTGACCTAATCAGCTGCCAGCGCTCTCTTTATTGAGTTCCCTTGGGGCATCAGAGCAAACTATATTCACAAGCTCGCAGCTTAAATCAGTTCTCACAGAGCAGAGCCTAAGGAGAAAGAATGTTGGAGAAGGTTTGTGTATGCCAGACCCCTTTTGATGATGGCAAGTTTGTTTGTACAATCTGCTTTTTGCTTGAAGCCACACCAGAGCTTCTCTTAATAGGGCCAGAGAGACAGTCATGAGAACATATGTATCTAAATTCTAACTAGATCCTCAGGTCAGTCAGCGTCAATTGTTCGACTGGAGAGCTTCCACGAGGAAAGCTTTGCCAAACATTTCAAGAAAGCAAATGGTAGCTTATAGGGGTGTGCTTTGCTCTAGTTCCTACTCTAACTAATAGTAGCTCCCATTTTTCAATTATATTTTTATAAACTGTTGTTTTGATCAGCACAGGATGTTTGTATACATTTATGACTCCTGTTTGTGTTGCATAATGGTCAGTCCTGGAAAATTAGCATGTGTATCTAGCATCTTAAACTTTGATCACGTCTTTGCCATGAGTTCATTCAAATTCTTCACTTCCTCACTTTAGTTTTGATGTGTGTGTGTGTGCACATGTGTATGTGTGTGTGTGTGTGTGTGTGTGTGTGAGAGAGAGAGAGAGAGAGAGAGAGAGAGAGAGAGAGAAAGAGAGAAAACGCATGTCTAAATGGGTGTGTGATGTGCAGAAGTAGTTATCAGGTGTTTTACTCAATCTCATTTGAGAGACAGAGTCTCTCTCTGAAGCTCCAGCTTCACTGATTGGCTAGTTGGTAAGCCAGCTGACTCCAGAGATCCATCCACTTTTCAATTTCCAGAGCTGGGGTTACAGACACATAATACCTTGTTAATTTTTTATATGAATTTTGGGGAATTCAAACTCAAGTCTTCATTCTTGGGTGACAAACACTTTACCATCTCTCCAAGCTCCTTCAAACTTATTTGATATATACACTACATCAGTGTTCATTGCATGTACCCCACTGAACTGCAAAACATTGCCACTTAATTCCCCTATTGAACACTAACATTGCTTCTATTGGCTGACTTCTCCTGTCCCCTCTTGTGTGTGGCTTGTCTTTACTTAACCTAGCCTCAGAATGGAGTATGTGAATTATTTTTGTCTAAGGCAATGGTGATTTCAGATGTTGTTTGCTGGAAACCTGGATTGAGTATGGAAAGAATGTATGGGCTAACCTCCCAGGAAGTATCCAGGTTTCCTGATTAGTGTTCTTTATTTTCTGTCATCTGCCAAGCTTGGCTAATGAGTTTGTCTTCTTGATAGCCAAGCTACTGAAGCAGATATTTGCTTCCTATATTCACAAGCCTTGTTATAACCTGAGAGATCCTTTTCCCCAACACTTAAACAGTCCTGAACCGATCACTGAGTGGTCTAACTTATTTGACCTGCTTAAACCCTAAACCAATTTATCAAGGAGCAGAATAGTATGTACTGATCAATAGAAGAGCAAAGTTAGATTCATCCACACCAAGACCACTTTCTTAGGAAGACACGAATGTTTGGGAGGATGCCAATACTTCCTAAAGTTGTTTCTTTCTCCCAATGCCTAACAGATGGTTTTGAATTAGAGAGATCGTGAGCCAGTACAAGTTTGATTTCTAAACCAGTTCAATATGGGCTCTGCAGACAGCTAAATTCCTTCTTAAGAAGAGACGCATGGAGACGCAAGTGGATTCCCGAGAACTGTACAAAGTTGGTCTAACGTTATGGTAAAGTGGTAGGGCTCGATCTGGTGACTGGGAAATCTGATGGTGTGTAAGGTTGAGTGATTCTATATATACTTAGGGAAAGAGAGGAAATGCTGACTATTAGTTCACAACTTTTCTTCCCTTAAACTCATCTCAGTCTGGAGGTGTGAAGTGCACACACATGAATCGTCAGTTTGACTTTTGGCTTCCTTTCTTCAATCCACTCTTCACCTAACATAGCCCAGTCATCCACTCTAATGCTCATGGTATAAAATTTACACCCTTCCTCTCCTTCTAAGATCTGTTTCAAAACAGTCAATATTAAACTTTATCATTCAGTGCCCCTGTGCAGTGTGCTCGCTTATTCCAAGCTTGGGAATGATCAAGGGCTCTGAATGTAGCACAGTGGTGGAGTGATTGTTTAGCTTGTGAAAGGTCCTGGGTTCAGTCATCAGCACTGCAAAAATATGAAAATAAGAAATTAAGTAACTAAATTTGGTAATTCAATGAGCAGTTTAACAACAGATTAGAAGAAACTAAAAGAAAAATCACTGAACTGGAAAATAGCACTTTGTAAAGAAAAAAAAATCAATGAATAGTATACCAAGAACATACCAGAAAGGTTGAGAGCAAACACACAAACACACAAAAGCAGGCTACTGAGCTGGCTCATCACATAAACACACCTGCAATGAAGTCCAACAACCTGAGTTGAATCTCTGGGTTTAACTCATGTTGTAAAAGGAGAAAACGGACTCCTGACAGTTGTCCTCTGACCACGATTTCACTTATGCCATGAAAAGCATTCACACACATACATACGCCCCCCCCCCATACACACACAAGCAAATAAATAATGTAATAGAAATAAGATAACTTAAGAGATCTATGGGGCAAAATGAAGTGAATTAACATTTGCAAAATTTGTGTTTCAAAAGATGGCAAGGACCTCTGTGTGTTTATCTACCTATCTGCCATCAGTCTGTCTCCTCTCAATCTCTACCTAGCTGTTTACCTGCTTCAGTTCTGAGGAATAAACCCCCAGGGTTCCATCATGCCCTTCATGGGTATGGCCACTGTCTTTACCTGTCATCTATCACCCATCTAATCTGTAGGAACTCCTTCAACCAGTAGCCTTCAAGATACCAGCCCACTTGGGTGTGGCCTCTGATAAATGCCTCTGTAAAGTGCATGCTCACTCTCTCTGCTGGCTTCTTGATTGATCCTGTTTCCCTTTGTGCAGAGAACTGTGATCTGTGAGTCTATCTCTTCATAAAGAACCCTTTATTATACTCAATTCTGAGCTAGTGTGGGATTTCCTTTTAGCATCCATCTCCACATCTGTCTGTCCGTCTGTCTCCCTATATACCACTAATCTATCATTCATCTATTTACCTATTGATATAACATCTCTACTTGTAAAAATAAAGATACAGAAACTGAGAAATAGAGAATGGGGTAAAAATAGTCATCTGAAAACAGTTACAGATTTTGCTGAAATCTATAAGAGGTGTAGATTCAAGACTTGCTATAAAATTTGTGCAGGATAAAAACAAGTGAACAAACAGTTGCTTATGGGAGTACATTTTTAGAAAATAGCAAAAACCCAAATACAAAGGAAAAATTGCAAAAGCAGCTAGAATAGAGGGCATGTTGGGGTAGACACCATCAAAAGAGTAACAATGAATCCAATGGTCTCACTCCTAGTAGAAATAATGGAATCTGGGAGATAATGCAAAGATTTCTTCAAAATGCTGTAAGAAGATAATTGTAATCCCTGTAAAAATATCCTTTAAAATGAAGGTAAAATATATTATTAAACAAACAATAACTGGAAGTTCATCTCTGGGGCAGATTACACAGTGGGCTGTGCAAGGAAGCTGTCTCAGATGCTGCCAATATTCACTCTGATGGCATCTGTGCTCTCTTCTGTGCTTGCTATGGACATTAGCAAAGAATAAGATAAGAGATGTATATAGCATTTCTGTTTTCTTCCTTCCCCCATTCAGCCCTCTCTCTCCCTTTCTCCCTCATTCCCCCCTCTCTCTTTGACTTTTTTTCTTTCTTTTCTTCCTTGGTATTTTCGTCTGCCATGTTTCCTCTCCCTCTTACTTGGAGAGAAAACTGTGTGTTCTCCTCTGACCTCCACATTTTCCGTATACCATGGCATGCATTCACACACACACACACACACACACACACTCAAACATACAAATAGATACATGACAGCTAACTAGATGAAAAGATAGATGATAGGTAGATATTTAGATAAATCAGTGTATTAAAAATAACATAAGAGAACTATGGATCAAAATGAAATGAATTAACATTATAAAAGTTGAGTTTCATAAAGATGGGAACAACCTCTATGCATTAATCTATCACCTATCTATCATTTATCTCTTCTCCATCCCTCCCCAATTACTTATCTGCTTGCTTCACTTCTGAGGAGTAAGTCTGAGGCGTAATGCATGTTTGGACAGTGTGCTCCCACCAAGCTCCATATATCCCCAATCAACATCTAATTCCTTGCTCCCCATCACAGCAAAACTTAAGAACTCTGTCTAGTCTCAATAGACTAACTTATTCATGCATAAATTTTTATCTATTTTTTTCTACAACCTTGATACCTTGGAATCATCATTGCTTTCCTTCACTAAAGCTTAGATTTTATGGGAACTTGAGATACCCATGTCATTGGATTTTAAGATAATTCGAACTGCTTGCCTTCTGGAAAAACATTTCATTCTGAACAGTGGTGTGATCCCACAGTCTTCCATTTTCCCTAAAGTTCAGTGACTGCTTCTCTTTAGATTTTTCTATGGAGTCACTCTCCTGGATTGTTTACTAAAATTGGAACATGATGGAGCCCTTTCTAATCCACACTTCCTCCTCCATCCATGTCAACAGGTCACACTTGAGGGGTGACAGGTGTCTACAATTGAATTCATAAGGAGTCAGTATGTGTTTCCATAAACATTTTGTGGCTCTGTGACCATATATTATTTGTCTCAGCTGCTCAGCTCTCCATGTAGAATGAAAGCATTTTCACTGACAATACATAATGAAAATGCTCTGTCCCAATAAAACTTTATTAACAGGTATTGAGGACAGTTTGATCCAAGGGCTTTGGTAAGTTGATGTCTATCAGGTTATTCATATCTGAAACACTTGCACACTTTTGCTAGCAACATGTTCGAAAGATTCATTCCAATGATAATAAGTTGCTGTGTCAACTGGGTTGAGTCACTGCTCATAGATATTTAGACAAAGAATAATCTAGATGGTTCTATGAAGGAATTTTTAAAGTGAGATTAATATTTAAATCAATAGAATGAATAAAATAGAATACTTTCACCAAGTAGGTGGTTCTCAACAAATAAGTTAAAGACCTTAATAAAATAAGGGCCATTTTCCTAGGAGACGGTAGCTTAGCTACTGCCTTCAGAGTCAAACTGTGGCCTTCTTTCTGAGTCTTCAACTGACTGACAGCCTTCAGAGCTTAGAACTGTCAGCCTTCAGTTACATGGGTTGGTTCTCTAAAATCTCTCTCTCTCTCTCTCTCTCTTTCTCTCTCTCTCTCTCTCTCTCTCTCTCTCTCTCTCTCACACACACACACACACACACACACACACACACACACACACACAGACACACACACACACACTTCATTCCATTATTCTGGAGATCTTTGACCAATATACCCCCAATCTGCTTTCTGTAAGATCTTTTGTCCTGAGCACTGTCACATCTCAAGGCATCACCCTGTTGGCCAGCTAGTTCATTTCTTTTCAGTCTCTCCTCTGAGAAGTTACGATTGTTTATAGATAAACTATCACAACTCTCAAATTGAAATACAGATGTCTAATGTGTGTCCCCCAGCCTGTGGAAGGGTGGAATCTGGATCCCTGGAGTGTACCTATCTTCCTAATATCTACCCCTTTGCTCCGGTGTGCACGGTGCTGCCTTTGCTCTCTCTTCAGCTGTGTGACAGGGAATTCCTGCATAGTGCAGCTCCTCTTCACTGAGGCACCTACAAGGCCTCCCAGGTGCTGAGATCACAGGTGTGCTCTACCATCCTTGATCTCTTCCATTTTTTTAAATAACAGGCAAATATCCCACACTCTTTGATCTCTATAATTTCTCGAACTTGTCGGAATGTAAAGCTCTTTCCTCTGCGGGTCTTCTAGACTGTTTTCTCCCTGTGATCTCTGCACTCTACCCCATATCACGTGACCTGACTTCTCTCTGCCCTGGGCTTTTCCATGTCTAAGCCCTGGGACCTACTGCTCCTGATACTCTTCTTGCTTTTGCTCCCCCAACTGAAGCCCTTTCTTCTATGTGAAGTCTTTCTAGATCCCAGCATGAAAGTGAGTCAGCAGTCCTGCCTTAAACCTCCCCAAGGAAGCACTGAGCAGGTGCTTCTGTTGCTTCTGCCAGTAGGCAGTGGGCTGTCTGCTCCAGAATGGAGAACATGTCTGACTCATTGGTTCTCAGAACACAAAGGATCCTGAAACTCATGGAGTCAAAACTCCCAGATTCTGACTAATTGACCAGGGTTCCTCTTCCACCATGCTGTCCAGAGTGCAGGCTGCCTGCCTCTTCCCAGGGCCTATCTTCATTTCTCATCCCTGGCTGGACAGTGACCAGCCACGCGCAGTGCTGGGTCACCAGGTGCTTCTAACTGCCCCGCAAGCATGGTGACTCAGACTGCTGGAATTAGGCTCACACCTTTATAGCCACTGTTTGTAATTCATTTTCTCAAAAGTCTTCAGACAGGCTGAGTGGGTGGCCCCTGCTCTGACCACAGGGCTTCAGCCAGAGACCCTGCCCTGTCTCCACCAACCCTGGCTCTGTCTCTAGCTAGCCCTGATACCTTCTCCATTTCTGATGGATAATCTTTACTCCCACTCTTGAGAATATCTGAAAGCTCAGCATTTTAAAAATTTATATTTTTTTTCAGAATAAGTTTAAACTCTAAATTTACCAGTGGTTAGATATGAAAGCTTGAACGAGCTATATTGCTGTGTTGTGGGTCTTAGTTTCTAAATCTATTAAATGAGGATTATGACACATGCATCATAAAGATAGGGAAAAGCAAAGGTAATATGCTTAAAGTCACATAGAGTATAAAATTCAGATTAATAAATAATGATGCAACAATACCCTTTCCCCTCACCTAAGAGTTTCTTCCTCTGGCTCTATCTCTGTCATTCTCCATCTCTGTCTCCCTCTCTCTCCCTTCTCCAACTCTCTTCTGGTAGATGATTTTGCTATATAGATGTTAATAAATTCTGGCTGTGAATCACAGTTCGCCATAGCAGCTGGCTCAGAGTTAAGATATCAACCTCCAACACATGAATCAGACAGGATAAGAGAGGGGGGAATGAACAGTGGTTCCAGCTGCTTGGGTGACAAGGAACAAAAGAGAAGAAGAGTGAGGTAGAGGCCTGGGGAGGTGGCTCAGTTGATGGAGCACATGTTGATCGAGGGTGAGAACTAGAGTTTGAATCTCCACCATACACAGAAGAGTTGGCAGATCTGACACCCCACCTGTAATCCCAGCTCTCAGGAGTGGTGACAAGGCATCCCTGGCACAAGCTGGTTAGCTAGGCTAGTTGATTCTGGGAGCTCTGGGTTCAGCCAAAGATCCTGACTCCAATAATGAAGGAAGAGAGTGACGGAGAAAGATACACAGTATCATACTTACACACACGCATGCACACACGTACCTACCCACCACTGTGCACAGACGCATTCAAGCACACATACATGAAGGAACACCACACTCACAGAGAGTGTAATTACACACTCAGTACCACACTCTATACTGGGGGTAAGTAAGTGAATTAATTATTAAAAAGGAGATGAAACAAGTGGTGCTTTTCTGCCAAGTGGAAAAGGTTAAAACATCTTACCATGTTCAGCCCCCACCCTAGGCCAAGCAGATCGCTTTGTCAGGAGTGGCAAATCTGGACTATAGTAATCCAGAATGAACATTTAAGATGAGATTTGCCATCTGAAATCCAAGCTGAAGGGGGAAGGAAAGAAGAAGGGGAAAATAAAGAAGACAAAGCAAGGAGAGACACTGGCTTCCCTGACTTGTTTATCTTGGGTGTAATTATAGGGTGATAGAAGCAGGTTTCCCAATACATGTAAAATTCAGAATGGTCCCCCAAATGTGATACTCATGGGGGAATGTTCATTTCCTTCTGAACTGCTTCTCTGTGGCCTCTGTCACTGTCTTAATTAGGGTTTCAATTACTGCGATAAAACACCATAACAAAAAGGCAAGTTGGCAGGCGAGGGTTTATTTGCTTTACACTACCATGCTATAGGAGAATGCTCTTGTATACTGTAAAGATTTATCACTTGTATTGGTTTAATAAAATACTGATTAACCAGTAGCCAGGCAGGAAATGTAGGTGGGGTGACCAGACTAGAAAATTCTGGGAAGAGGAAAGGCAGAGATGCAGTAACCAACCAGATGCAGAGGAAGCCAGATGAGAATGCCTCACTGAGAAAAGGTACCAAGCCACATGGCCTACATATAGACAAGAATTATGGGTTAATCTAAGTTGTAAGAGCTAGTTAATAATAAGCCTGAGCTAATAGACCAAACAGTCTATAAATAATATAAGACTCTGTGTGTTTTGGGGGGATTGAATGGCTGCGGTAGGACAGAAAGTTCTGTCTACACTACCACATTGCTGTTCATCACTGAAGGAAGTCAGGATAGAAACTCAAATAAAGCAGGATCCCAGAGGCAGGACCTGATGCAGAGAGCATGGAGAGGTACTGCTTACTGGCTCACTTCCCATGTCTTGCTTAGCCCACTTCTTATAGAACCTAGGATACCAGCCCAAGAGAGTCACCAGCCTGGGGTGTCACCACCCACCATGGATTGGGCTATCCCCAATTGATCACTAAATGAGAAAATGCCAAATAGCTGAGATTCATCAAAGTATTTCCTCAAATTCCTCTGATGATTCTCGCTTGTGTCACCTCTCCCCACATGTGAAAGAAGTGTTTACTAGATGATTTCCTTAGTTTGCCAACAACATAGAGTGGATATATACTAACTATGAGATAATTTCAGTGGGAGATACATTTTATGAGACTCCTGCGGTGTGTGTGGTCTGACGTTGGCTGGAATTCTATTCTCCAGCACATGGCTGTACCAAGAACATCGTACAGATGAGCATGTTTGCTGAGTCATCTACCAAGTACACGTGCAAGTTCAGCTTTCTCTCCTGTAGTCATCACAAGAGCCCGGAGTAGGTTCTATACCTGCTTAATAAAAGTAGGGCTCAGCTGAGTCATTATATTCTCAAACCATGGACATGAAGTTAAAAGCCTGACACCCTGATAGCAGAGAATGTGACGACAATTATTCAGTGACTTACTTTAAAAAAAATGTTCAATTTTTATTCTAGTTTTTGATCTCTATTGCTATAATAAATAAACACTGTGACCCAGCACAACTTGGGGGAAGAATGTGTATTTGGCTTACATTTTCAGGTCAGAGTCTAACATTAAAGGAAGTCGGGGCAGGAGCTCATGTGAAAACTAAAGCAGAGACCGTGGTGGAATGCTACTTCTTGGATTCCTCCCAGACTTTCATTCAGCTTCCTTCAGCCCAAGTATACCTTGCCCAGGGATAGTACCATCCACAATGGGCTGGACCCTCCTTCACCAACTGATAGTCAAGAAAATGTCCCACCCCATAGACCTGCTCAAAGGCCAATCTGATGAAAGCAGCCCCTCGGTGGAGACTCTCTCAGAGCACTCTGAGCTGTGTTGAGTCGACAGAACAGGAAGTCTCTATTACCTCTCCAAGAAGAGGGCCAGAAAGACTGCAGGAGCAGGAAGGCTGGAGGACCGCCAAGAAATGCTGCCATCAGATACGGCCCAGCAGTTTTAATCACAAACACAAAGGACTCCTGCACAAGATGGAGTTCTTTAACATTCTGTCGTGGATATAGGAGTTGCCTTCAGAACCCATCCTTTCCTAGAGCCCTTGGCTGTATGGTGCCATAGAAGAGAATACCATCTTCTTCCAAAGCATAGCCGCTCAAGGACCGTTTGTGATGAAGAAGGGGCTCAGGAGGAAAGAAAGGGGGATGCCGCATGCTAACAGCAGTGAATGTAATCACAGTACAGTGCATGCATTTCCAAGACTGTCATAAACGACTCTCAGAGCTTTAAAACTGGCTGTAAATGCCTGAATTCTGCTCGAATGTACATGTGGCATTCTACCTCGGGCACCAGAGGATGAAGAGGTGGACCACACAGACTGATGGTACAGTCCCCCAAGATCAAACAAGTGGCAAGTGTGAGACCCTGGACCCCGACTCTAGTCTGCAACTTTCAATTTTATTTTTCTATTACACTCAGCTGCTTCCCGGTTCACAGGTCTTCATATTCAAAGAGGCTATTAACCTAATGCATCCCCACCACCTGAGGTCTGCGGAGCAATGCAGATGGAGTGAGCATCTTTGTAAATCGGCATCGCTGAAGTCTCATCAGCCTGGAGAAATGCCATCTTTTGTCATTCAAAGGGAGGACAAATGACCTTGCTTGCCTGGAAGAAGTAGAGGCCTGACGGCAATATGACCCCACAGCAACTCCAGCTCTGTGGATTTTGACTTCCCTGCCATGTTCCTCAGCTCTAAAAGGAGAGGAATGAACCAGCTGGTTCCAAGAGCCTTCCAGACTTTATGGGAAGAAACTTATTTTTATTAGTCCCCAGAACAGACTTTGGCATTCTCAGAACCAGGAGTCAAGGGGTAAACAAACAAAAGCAACACCCTGGAAGGTAAGAGTCCAGCCAGGGGCAGTGGCACAGGCCTGTTGCTCCAGCTACTTGGGAGGCTGAAGAAGGAAGATCCCAAATTCAGGGTCTTCCTAGGCTACAAAGTGAGGTCAACGCCCACCTGAACAACTTATCCAGACCTTGTCCTTGTCTCAAATTTAAGAAAAAAAAAAGAAAGAAAGAATGGAAAAGAAGAAAGGGGGACTAGGAGATGTGACTTAGCAGTGTGGCACTTGCTGAGCACATGCAAGGCTCTGGGTTTTATATCAGCATATAGATATAGATATAGATTATATAGATATTTTCAAGATAGGGTTTCTCTGTAGCCTTGGTGCCTGTCCTGGAACTAGCTCTTGTAGACAAGGCTGGCCTCGAACTCACAGAGATCTGCCAACCTCTCCCTCCCGAGTGCTGGGATTAAAGGTGTGTGCCACCACTGCCCCACCCAGTTTATAATGTTTAAAACTAATCTTCTGCTATTTCTTAATCTGCTAGAAGGCACTGTGAGACTAATAGTTGTAGGATGTTAGCTAAGATCTTAGCAATGTCTACTGGTGCAGTCCCTGGGACTCCTCCCACTAGCTGACAAGCTCTTCTATGAAAGCCAACCTCAAACAGAAGTACTTTGAAGATGGTGAACTCAGAAACCAGGAGGAAGGGTCTAGATTTAGTTCCCATGATCTAACCCATTCCCTTCCCTGAGATCCTTCTGCCTGTGTGTTGCTTTTATTGGTCAATGAATAAAGAACTGGCTTGGCCTATAGCATGGAAGGAGGAAGGCAGAGTTAGAGAGATGCTATGGAGCTGCTGCCAGAGTCAGACATGCCAAAATTTTGCCACTAAGCCACTGCCACATGGCAATATACAGAATAATAGAAATGGGTTAAATTAATATGTAAGAGTTAGCTAATAAAAGCTAGAGCTAATGGGGCAAGCAGTGATTTAAATAATACAGTTTCTGTGTGATTATTTCAGGACTAAGCGGCCAGGAACAAAAGAGCGGCTCCCTGTAACATGGGCATTTTCTCCTTGAATGTGATTAAATAAGATGATAGATGCAAAGCCTGGCTCATAGGGAGAGAGATGCCCAGCTGATCAGCAGAGGAATTCCCAAGCCCTTAAACATCCTGAGGTTCCCACATATATCCGTTCTGGCTTGGGTAGTAGGACACGGGAGGAGGGCAGAGGAGATGGAAACAGGGGACAGAGGGGAAGAAAGGGAAGGGATAAAAAGGGGGAGGGAGAGACCAAGGGAGAGTAGGGAGAAAGAGAGGGAGAAAGCAGGAGGGAGGAAGAGAGAAAGGAGGGACGGGATAGAGAAAGAGAGGGAAAAGGAGGGAGAAAGGAGGAGAGAGAGGGAAAGGAAGAAGGAAGGAGTGGGAGATCAAAAGCAGGGCAGGAGCTGGGGGTGCAGGGAATTTGGAAAATGGGCCTGGAGAGCCAGACAGAGAAGGAGCACTAAGCAAACCATTGGTTTTCAAGGATAGTCAAAAATGTCCCCTCCCCAATTTTCTTCCCTCTGTCTGGTTCTCAGTGTTCATGAGGTCCAGATTACTTGCACAGAAAACTTCTGCCCTGTGTGAGAAGAGACACTTGCTCCTGAAGATATGTGGATGGAGGCACAGCCCAGGAAGTCAGAATTCACGAACCAAATAATGCAATGCCCTGTCCACTAGCCTGCTTCACCCCGCAGTGGCTCCTTGTTTGTTTTCCAGCTCTTGCAAGCTCATAGTCAGAGAGATCTGGGTATGAGAAACTCTGCAAGCAAGCCTCCTTGTTTACTCCCCACAGGCCTTGCCGGGAAGTATTTAGCAGGCATATTTCCTGAAGGCCATTCTCCTTGTAAGAAACCCCATTGGTGATTTAATTAAGTCTACATAAATGCTAAATGGGATTCAACCAGGATGGGATTTGCTGATTTGTATGTGCTGAAATAAATTTCTTGTTCTGTTCTAATTGAATAGATTGAACACAGACTGTATTTGTTCTTATCCTGCAGCCACTTTCACAGGAGCGATAAATTGGAAATGTTATCTGGCTTGGTATACAAGGATTTTCCCCTGGAAAAAAATCACTCTGCCATGAGTGAAAGAATGGAGGGGCTGAAAATATCTTTTCATTTTACAAAGTCAAATGTCACAAACAAAGGCACCTCTAAGATATCATAGTCTGTATAATGTGTCTATGTGCATATATGTTGTTATATTCACATACGTTTATGTTCATATACATGTCTATATTCACTGTTCACAACATCATCTTTGTAACACAAGTGCCTCGACTACAGTCAGCAAATTGGAAAATTAACATAACCCTTCTAAATATTATTATCATTGTTTGTGTTTTCACGCAAGTTTTGCACATAGACCCGAGAAAGTAATGACACCTTTCAGAGAAGCCACATGCATAAAAATGTTCTTTGCAGTGCTGTAATGCTAAAACCAAAGGAATGACAAAGGAATTTTGCAACCCCCTCTGAGAAGGAAGTCAGTATCTTCACTCTGATATTTCCTCAAAAATAAATATAAAATAAAATAAAATAAAAAAGACAACTTTATTAAGATGGTTCAGAGATTATGTGGGAAAATATTTGGAGTATGATGTGAGTTAAATTTACACATGGTCCTAGTCACTTTCACAGTCAGTTGGGCACAGCGTTGAGTCATCAGGGAAGGAGGTCTCAGCTGGGGAGTTGCCTGATCAGATCAACCTACAGGCATGTATGTGGGGGTCATCTTGATTATTAACCGATGTAGGAAAGCCCTGCTCACTGTGTGAGGCAACATTTCCTGGGTGAGTTGTTCAGAGATGTATAAAGAAGCAGTAAGCACACAGATTTTGCTTCAAAGTCCTGCTTAATCCTCTTGTCCTGGCCTTCCTCAGTGATGGACAGTCACCTGCAAGCTAAAACAAAGCCATTCTTCCTCCAGCTTGCTTTTGGTCCAAGTACTCTATTGTTGCAGGGAGGCTGCCTGTTAGTACTGGCTGCCCAGAACCAAAATAATCCCACAGAATCTGTATTAATTAAATCACTGCTTGGCCCATTAGCTCTAGCTTCTTTTTGCCTAACTCTTACATTAATTTAACCCATTTTTATTCATCTGTATATCGCCACATGGCTGTGGCTTACCAAGTTCCCAGCATCTATCTCTGGTGGCTCCATGGCTTCTCTCTGACTCCACCCTCTTTCTCAAAGCATAGAGCGTAGCTTTCCCTGCCTAGTTCTGTTCTGCCCTTGCCATAGGCTCAAAGCAGTTCTTTTCATTAACCAATAAAAGCAACACAGACAGAAAGGCCTCCCATACCACTTTATCACAGCAGCAGAAAGGAAGACAGAGCACACTCAAGACCCCAGACTGCACCATTGCTTTATTTTCTTACAGAGGCAGAGAAACAGAGTTAGTGGTATTGAGACTGGGAAAGGGAAGGGAGGACTTGACTGAGAATCAGTAGAGGGTTCTGGGAAAGACATTAGCAGCCATTGTGCAGCATCATAATGCAATGCTGAGAGGCATACTTAAAATACTCTAAATGATACTTTTTTCTTTTTGCTTGTTTATTCGGTTTGCTTTGGTTTTTCAAGACAGGATTTCTCCATGTAAACGCTCTGCCTGTCCTGGAACTCATTTTGTAGACCAGCCTGGCCTCAAATTCACAGAGATTCACCTGCTTCTGCCTCTGGAATATAGGGATTAATGACATGTGCCACCACCACCCAACTTAATGATAGTTTTTTTTTCTTTTTTAAAAATAAAATTCATTTTTCCTGATACAAAAAAAAATACTTAAATCAGGTATAATGATGAGATGGGGTGTTTTTAACATATGTAGATACTCTAAATCAGCTTAATGTATCTGTCTCCCAAATGTTAATCACTTTTATGGGGAAAAGCCTTAGAACCTTTTTCTGCAGCATCGTGTAATAAAGGATGAGGGTCTCTAGCTGCAGTAGCCTTGCTGTGCTGCTACTAGAGCATATCCTCTAGGCTTCTTACCCCTTACAATTGCAACCCAGAGCCCTGATCAGCCCTCCCAATCCTTTGCTCTCCCTTTCTTTCCCGGTCTCTGTTAACCATTCTCTTAACTATTAAAATCCACATTTTCGGAATCCGCATGTTACTGAGATCACGTGAAACTTGTCTTTCTCTGTTTCTTTTAACCTACTGATCTTCAGTCCCTTCCATAGTGTATAAATTGACTAAGTGTTGTTCTTTCTATGGTAGCGTGGCATTCTAGATGTCCCCCAACTGTGTGTACGTACTACACCCTCTCTATCCACTTGTCCACTGGTGGGCCCATGGGCTGATTCTGGTTCATAGCTCCAGGGAACAGTACAGGGACAGAATTGCGAAAGCAGGTGACTTTGATGTGTGGATACCATCATCTTAGGTTATATGCTTGAGGGATCACACAGGAATTTCTGTTCTGTACTTCCTTGTGTCTGAACTAATTACAGACAAAAATATCAATAATAATGAAGATGTGGACTGAAGTCAAATGCATTGTTCTTTGTCTTTTTGATGGTATCCATTCTAACCAGGGCCGGGTGACAGTCACTGTGTTTTTTTATTTGCATGGAGGTTAAACATTAGGATAGAAACACAAAGGTTTATAACCCTACAACACAAGAAGGCTGCTGTTGTTCCTAATAATATATCATATAGCATATGAATAATTTGAAGGAATTATCATGAAGAGTAGTTAGAAGTAGCCAAATACCAAGTATCAATAAAGAGATAATAATATTAGTTACTGTGATTTGATTAATATATATTATATATGTGTATTAATACTACACATGACCTCAAAAAAGTATAGTTATTTCATTGCTTAATGTTTTAAATATTAAGGGGTATAAACATTAACACTTTGATTTATTCATTACAAACTTTATATAATATATATATATATAATTCCCATGCTGCTTAACTAATAATTAAGAAAAATTACAGACTGTTTACATTGCTAGCTTGAAAAGAGATATAGTAGATACACTAAAAGAAGAAAAAAGTGGTTAATAAACCAGAGACAAAGAGAAATACAGAAAAACAAATAGAATAAAAGGCAGCAAGTGCACAAAAGGCTCCCGACATGGTAGGTACTATTCAAAGGACATCAATTACTTTAAACATGAATGGTCTAGATATCTCAATCGAAAGACAAAAGCTGCTACAGCAATTAAAAAATAATTTATTTGTAGACAAGCAGTCAATTTTAAATGCAATACAGAAATAAATAAATCAACTGATAGTGAAAGTCATACTAATACAGTAATCAAAATATATCTGCTGCATCCATATCAATTTCAGCCAAATCGGACTATTTTTCAATTTCGTTTTCATGTCACTAAAGATCAAACTTAGAGTTGCACGCTGGGCAAGCACTACCACTGATCTGTATCTACAGACCTCTTTCTTTCATTTGAGACAGAGTCTAAGTTGCCCACATTGGTCTTAAATTCACTCTGTAGCCGTGGCTGACTTTGAACTTGTGATCCTTCTGACTCAGCCTCTTACAGACTTTAGTACAGAAAAAAAAAGTCAAAGGTAAAGAGCTTGACAAAAGTTGAAGAAGTGAATCCCACAAAAAGCTGCATCCATCATTGAGCAACGTACATCTAAGAACAGTGTCACAAGGCAGGGACAGAGAGAGCTCAAAGGAGAAACTGGAGATGCCTGCCCCCTCTGCCAGTAGCTGACAGAATCACTGGGCAGAAGATCAATGAGAATAGAGCTGTGCTGTTGCACATAACAAGATGGAGATGATTGAAATTCATAGGATTTCTCATCCAAAATATCAGAATGTGCATTCTTCTTAAGCTCAAAGGAAGACTCACCAAATACATCACATTCTGAGTAAAACAAATTCCATATTTATGAGTCTAGAGTAGAGATCAGGTGGGGTATGCACCCAGATATCCAGGGAATTCAGCCAGAAATCCACAACAGAAAACCGAGAAAAAAAATTAAAACAAACAAACAAAAACAAAACATCACATTTCTCACCTGCACATGGGCCAATAAAAAAGTCTCTTTAAAAAATTAAAAATGTTCTGAATTAAATGAACAGAGAAAACCAACCTATCAGAATTTACTGGAGGCCTATGAGATGACTGAGAGGATGAAGATAGTTGCCACTTGCCACTCAAACCTAATGACCAGAGACTGATCTCTGGAACCCACCTGAGGGTAGAAGAGAACCAACTCTAGAGAGTTGTCCTCTGACCTTCATATGAGCTCCGTGGCACATTCCAGCCCTCACTGAACACATTTTGTGTGTGCCTGTGTGCACACACAAACGCAAAGGTGTGCTCGCATGTGCAAGCGCGTGCATGTACACACACATGGGCATGTGCAGACACACACACAAATAATAATAATAATAATAATAATAAATTTTTAAATGTTTTTTATTTAATTGACTCATATAATACCATCCAACTGTAGCCCCTCATCTCAACCCCCTCCTTCCTCCCCCTCTCCCAGATCCACTGATGCTCCATTTTCCTTCAGAAAACAGCAAGCCACTCAACGCTATCAACCAAACTCAGCAAAACAAGATGCAAAAAGACTAGGGACACACCTTCAAAGCAAGGCTGGATGAGGCAACCCAGTAGGAGGAAAAAGTCCCATGAGCATGCAAAGTGTCAGAGACATCCTCTTTCCCATTGTTTGGAGTCTAACAAAAACTCCAAGCTGAAAAAGCATAGCATGCATACAGAGGGCCTGGTGCAGAACCATGCGGGCTCCATAGCTGTCACTTCAGTCTCCGTGAGCCCCTATGAGCCTTGTTTAGTTGATACTGTGTTCTCCTGGTGTCTTATACCCCCTCTGGCTTCTATACTTCTTCCTTTCCCTCTTCTAAGTTTCCTCCATGTAATGTTTGGCTGTGGGTCTCTGTATCTGCTCCCATTGGTGACTGGAGGAAGCCTTTCTGATGACAATTAGGCTAGGCACTGATCCTATGAATATAGTAGAACTCTGTTCTACATTAAAAACAGGGCTCAGAAGGAAACATACAGCCTCAAATACATATTTTATTATTATTGTCACTCATTTTAATCTCACATGCATTATAAATCCCAAATTACCTTATTGTTTTATTTAAATGATATTTTGAAGATACTTAAAATATGTTTCTTGGAAAATACAAACTACCAAAGTTTATTAAAAAAAACAAATTGATCATTAAAATAGTCATATATCTGTTAAAATACTACATTTATTTTAACTAACTCCCCTTAAAATGAAAGAGTTATATAGAGATAATTTCATTGGTGGATTCTACCAAACCCCCAAGAGAGAAATGATGCTATTTCTTTGTTGTTCCTTCTGGAGGATATCAACAGAAGAAGCAATTCAGGACTTCCTCTATGAGGTCTTTATTACCTCAATACCAAACTCATTTAAGGCATCATAAGAAAGGAAAACTGTATTAATATCTCCTGCAAGAATAAGTATATAAAATATCACACTAGAAACAGAATTCAACAAGATAAAAAAAAGGGTCATTATGTGGGGTGGTAATGAGCAAACAAGAGGAACTGAGTTCATCTGTCATGGGGCGTAGTAGCCTAAGTCTGCAACCCTGTGCTCTGGGGGCATTGTGCAAACAGGCAGACTCCAAGGGCTCAAGATTCTGCCATTCTAGGTGACTCAGCAAACTCCAGGTCAGTGAAAGACCCTGTCTCAAAGAGTAAAGGTAAAAAGCAACAGAGGAAAACATCCCAAGGTCAACCTCTGAATCACTTGTACCTGCACAGGTGAGCACACCCACATACACAGGTATACGCATATACACACAAGGGCACATACAACAGAGAAGTAATCATGTACATCTAAACATAATTAATTGCAAAGTTATGTTGGTCAACCCAAACTAAACTCAGGCACATGTGTTCAGTCTCCTGACCTGGGTAAAGGTTGTCACCATCTACAAGGTTCATTTCAGAGCCACACAAACAAATTTCCAGGAAAGTCTCACAATTTTCATGTAAGTTCAACATTTTGTATTTGGCTATATTTATAGATATCCCTGGCAACATGTAGCCAAAGTCGGGTTATGATATTGTAATCTACCATTCAATAGGTTGAACAGGAAAAATTACATAATCAAATCTACAGGGAAAATGATTTGGCAAAATACAACATCTATTCGTAATATTAAACTTACAGGAAACACAGAAGAAGAAAAACCTTCAAAATTCTTTAACCCAGTTTTAAAAAGTCCATAGAAATATCAGCATAGCTGACATCACATTTGTTGATGAGAATTTAGAAGCATCTTCCCAGAATCAGAAATTATGCACTGATATCCCCCTCATCACTTCTTCTCAGTATCATACTGGAACATATGACTAAAGCCATAACACAAGAAAATGAAATAGAATTATACAGAATTATAAAGCAAATAAAAACGTCCTTTTGTGTATAAAATGCTAAAGAATTGCCAAAAATATCCATAGCTAATAAATAATTACAGAAGGATCACAGGATATAAAATTAATAGACAATGTTAGTTTCTATTCTATATATCAACAATGAACAACTGTAATTGAAATTAAGAAAAAATTATTATGTGCATCAGCACCAAAATTTCCAGAGACATCAATGTAATAAAATATCAAAGGTTATTGAGGAAAACTATGACACTGTTAAATAAATCAAAGAAGTCAAAAAGCATGAAAAAATTGAATTATCCATATCCACAAATAGGAATTATTAAGCCTGTGAGAATCTCAGTTCTTCCCAACTTGCCCTACAGGATCCGTACAATCACAGTCAAAGCCTTCCTAGTTTATTCTGTAAATTATGACTCACAGGTTCAACTGCTGACATGGGAAGACAATGACACAGATTACAGTTAAACAACACTGAAGAAGAGCAAAGGCAGAGGCTGCCCGACTTCAAGTCTTACTGCAGAGCTGTAATAATCACAATGGTGTGGTGTTGGTACAAGAATGGACAAATTATTGTTGCGGAAGATTGGACACTGTTTCCTTTTTAAATTAGTAAGCCTTAATTGTAGAGAATAATGGGTTTAATATAGAGATTTTTATGTATGCAATGTGTTTGCAACATGTACATGCGATGTGATTTTATCTTTGCATGAGAGGGATAGAGGAAAACAGACTGAAGATAGAGAGGAGGAAGGGAAGGAAGAGGAGAGGGAGCGGCAAAGAAATAGGAGGGGAGAGGAGGGAAAAATAAAGAGGAATAATTTTTCACACATCTAGCTCAAAATAGATCTTGAATGTAAAAGGGAAACATCTGAAAGACAACACAGGAAAAAAAATCTAGGTGATATCGAGTTTTGTAGTGAGTTTAAGATTTAAACATAATTGATTCTGCCCCACCCCTCCCTGAGGGACTGACTATTGATAATTAATGGTGGCTAGAGAAAGGAGTAATATTTCTTTCGGTGCCAAAGCCCCTGTTTCAGTTACTCAGGTTACAGTAAATAGCCCGACATCCATACTCATGAAACAGCACTAATTAAACCCAGTGAGTCACACAGAGAAGACATGAGAGGGGAGCAGGGCTTGTAGGGAGAAGGGTTGCAGAGAAAGGAAGGAGAATGATGGGGGTAACGGAGGTGATTCAAGTCTACTATATATTTATTATGTATGAGCTGATAAAGGACTTATGCTGAAAGTACACAAAGAACTCTTTTTAAAAAATTTATTCTTTTCTCATACACTACATTCTGACTACAGTTTCCCCTCCCTCCACTTCTCCAAGTCACCCCCACTTCCCCTCTCTACCAGATCCACTGCTTCTCCATTTCCCTTCAGAAAAGAGTAGGCTTCCCAAAAATATCAATTTTAGATGTTATAACAAGATGCAGCAAGATTAGGCACAAATTCCTCATATCAAGGCTGGACATGACAACCCAGCAGGAGGAAGAAGGTCCCAAGAACATTCAAAAGAGTCAGAGACAACCACTACACACACTGCTAATATCCACTTAGAAATGAGTACATACCAATATTTATCTTTCTGGGTCTGGTTTACTTTATTAAAAATGATTTTTTTAGTTCCATCCATTTGCTTGCAAATTTTATGATGTTATTTTTAACAGTTGAGTAATATTCCACTGTGTAAATGGGTCACATTACATTTTCTTAATCCATTCTTCAGTTGACGGACATCAAGTTCATTATGGTTATTATAAATAAAGTTGCTATTAGCATAGTTGAGCAATTGTCCTTGTAGTAAGATGGAGTATCCATTGAATAATTCAGTAGAGGGTCATTCAATTTCCATGAGTTTGTAGGCTTTCTGATGTTCCTGTTGCTGTTGAGATTAACTTTTAATTCCAAAGTGGTCTGATAGGATGCAAGGGGTTATTTCCATTTTTTTTCTATCTATTGAGACTCACTTTGCGACTGAGTTTGTGGTAAATTTTGGAGAAAGTTTCACAAGGTGCTGAGAAGAAGGTATATTATTTTGCATTTTGATGAAACATTCTGTAGTGTTTTCTTTCTATTTTGTTCTGTAGGGCTGGATTTGTATATTGTTTGAGTTTGACTTTATCATGAAATATCTTGTTTTCTCAATCTATGGTATGTTGTGGGTGTCTACTTGTTTATTCCTGGCTGCTCAGACTTGAAATAGTCACACATAAACCATATTATTTGCAATACTATTTGGCCAATAGCTTAAGTGTATTTCTGGCTAACTTATATATTAAAATAACTCATCTCCATTAATCTGTGTAAGCTACAAGACTGTGGTTTACTGGGTAAATTTTCGGTGTCTGTCTCCACTGGCTTCTCCAGTGGCTTCCATGGCTTCTCCCTGACTCTACCTTCTTTATCCCAGCATTCAGTTTAGTTTTCCTCACCTAGGTAAGTTCTGCCTTACTATAGGCCAAAGCAGTTTCTTTATTAACCAATGGTATTCACATCATACAGAGGGAATTCCCACAACACCTCCCCTTTTCTGTCTAAATTAAAAGGAAGGTTTTAACTTTAACATAGTAAAATTACATATAACAAAACAGTTATCAAGCAAGAATTACAGTTATAATATTTATATCTACTTTATCTTTTATTATATCTAAAGAAAACTAAAACTATTTATTCTTCACCACCATCAAAGACCCCAAAAGGATATAATATTACCTAAGTAAACAGGAAGTGCATTGTAAGGAACTTCCAAGACTCTAGAAACGACAGAGACTTCTTGCTGTTTGGACAGTCACCAAAGTTTTTCTGTACCTTTGGGGCATCCATCTTCAGCCTACAGGCACATAGTATCCAGCAGACTTTTCCATGAAGCAGAAAAGTTCAAAGACAGTTGATGGAGGAAGGTCATTGTCTAATAAAGAAACTGCCTTGGCCCATTTTGATAGGCCATCCCTTAGGTGGGTGGCGTAGGCAGAACAGAATGCTGGGAGGAAGAGGAAGTGAGCTAAGACATCATGCTCCCCTCTCCTGGGCAGACGCGATGAAGCTCTGACCCAGGATGGACATAGGCTAGAATCTTCCCGGTAAGCGCACCTTGGGGTGCTACATACATTATTAGTAATGGGCTAGTCCTGGTGCGAGGGTTAGCCGAGAAGAAGATAGATATAATGGGCCAATCAGTGTTTAAAAGAATACAATTTGTGCATTGTTATTTTGGGGCATAAGCTAGCCAGGCGGCTGGGAGCTGGGTGGCAGGAACGCAGGCCCGCAGCTCCTACAACAGACAGTTCCGCCTATATTGGTAGTTTGTCAGTCACCTTTTTCTGTGTCCTTCAGAATGTCTGACAGACTCTTTCATGACATAGAAAACCCTGAAGAATCATATCACCTGTAGGCAAGTTCAGCAGCCCTTTTTCTGTGGGTCCTGTATGTCCAGTTCATACAGCATACCATCAAGCAGTCCAGGCAAAAACAATTTCTTGCCCAAATGGCTAACAAATTTCATAAAGGGCCTCTTTGATGCCCATCTCTCTCTTGGAGTAATTGGTGCTGCCAGGAGCAGATGTGTTTCATTGTCATGAAAAGTCCCAAGTTCTTAAAACATTTTAAATGCCATATTCTGAAGGTCTCTGAAAGATCTGAATAATTCCTATTCATCTGAACTATATCTCTGTACATCTAGAAATCATAACTAATATGAATAAAAGCTTGACTATTATAGATGACTATCTGTTAGCCTGTATTTCTTAATTATACATTACATTTTTAAATGAGCTGCACAAACACAATGTCTTTATCAAGACCAGAAATATACATATAAAAAATTGACCTAAAATTTATATCAATAAACCAAGATCCATCCCAATGCAAATCTCTATAGCATATCCCCCTTTGAATGTAAACAAACATTTATAAACAATATTTGGGAATTTGGGTTTAGTTCTCTCCAAGCTGTTTCCTAATTTTTGTTGGGTGATGTAATTTTGGAATGTGTTTATGGTGACCTTTTGGGAGGTCTTGGTCCATCAAACCACATTAGTCTGGAATTAATCCACAGGTTCTCATCTTCTGTGGAAACAAAAGAAGAACCTCTTTTCCAAAGCAACAAATCCTTATATCCAAATTCTGAAATCAAGATACCTTTAAAATATATATCCTGGTTTAGTTTAGCAATCTGTACAAAGATATGTGACTCTTTACTTAGCTACTTCACAGTCAAACAATTCAAAGGGAACACAGTAATATACATAATCCAGACTCTCTGTGAATTTTCCATCTTTGCATGACTTATTTTTCTTACTCCTTTTAATCTATGACTGTCTGAACTCTGTCTCTTTAAAGACTTTGTTTTATTTTAAAAAAACATTTACTTCTTTTAATAACTCTCTGTACTCTTTTTCTTCTCTCTTCCAATCCTACATAATTTATTCAACACTGTGATCCATTTAGAGGTCTTTTTTATCTGAATCTATATTTATTGTATACCTAAAATTATTTTCTGATCAGGAGTGCTTCTTAAAATGCTAAGTATCAAGTAAGACTGCTTTGTCTTTTAGCTCCACCCAGACCAACATAGCGGAGAGGTGGTCTGTTTAGTATGAGCCATACTTACAATCCCATTTTCAGGCACACATTGTCTATGTTACCATTAAGCAAGTTGTAGCACACTGCTTACAAACCATATTTAAATGCTCCATAGCTAGACTACCAGAAAGTTCATGTTAGCAGCATGGCCCAAGAAGCAGCCATTTCAAAACCACTCTTTTTTCTACTGCTGAATCAGGAAAACCTCTCTTAAAGGAGCTATGGCATTAAGCCATGCTTAACTCTGTTCTTTTGTGTCTAGAATTCCTTTTCAAGCTTTCTCGGGTTTAACATGGATACAGTCAACTATGTTGGCACACCAATTTATTGTGGGTGGCCACTTGTATGTTCCTGGCTGCTCAGACCCAAATAATCACACAGAAATCATATTATTTGCAATACTGTTTGGCCAATAACTTAAGTGTATTTCTGGCTAACTCACATCTTAAAACAACCCATTTCCATAAATCTGCTTATCGCCATGAGGCTGTGGCTTACTGGGTAAAGTTTCAGCATCTGTCTCCAGTGGGGCTATATGGCTTCTCCCTGACTCCACCTTCTTTCTCCCAGCATTCAGTTTAGTTTTCCCCACCTGGCTAAGTTTTGCTTGCTATAGGTCAAAGCAGTTTCTTTATTAACCAATGGTATTCACAGAGTACAGAAGGGAATACCACATCAATGGTGACTAAATTTTTTTCTGGTTATAATAGTCTGGGCTGACATCTGTGGCCTCTTAGAGCCTTCAGTAGATCTGTTCAGGCCCTTCTGGCTTATAGTATCCATTGAGAGTCTGGTGTAGTTCTTATAGGTCTGCCTTTATATGTTACTTGTTTTTTTTTTTTTTTTTTACCTTGTAGCTTCTAATATTCTTTCTTTGTTCTGTATATTTGGTGTTTTGACTATTATATGATGATGGGACTTTCTTTTCTGATCCAATCTGTTTGGTGTTCTATAAGCTTAATGTACCTTTATAGACATCTCCTTTAGGTTAGAAAAACTTTCTTCTATTACTTTGTTGAAAACATTTTCTGTACCTTTGAGATGGGATTCTTCTGCCTCTTATACTCCTATTATTCTTGAGTTATTATTATTCTTATATTCCTAATATTCTTTTCATAGTGTCCCATATTTCTAGGATGTTTTGTGTCAGGAATTTTTTAGATTTACCATTTTCTTTGACTGGTGTATCCATTTCTTCTATTGTATCTTCAACACCTGAGATTCTCTCTTCCATCTCTTTTATTCTGTTGGTAATCCTTGTGTCTGTAGTTCCATTCACTCACCTGAATTTTCAATTTCAAAAATTCCCTCAATTTGCATTTTCTTTTTCGATTCTATCTCAATTTTCAGGTCTTCAACAGTTTTAGTCATTTCCTTCAACTGTTTGCTTGCTTGCCTTTACTAGTAAGCATTTACTATTTATGCATTTCTTCCAATTTTTGTTTGTCTTTTCCTCAATTTCTTTATGTGATTTATTCATTTATTCTTTAAGAACCTCTATCATCTTCAAGAAAAATTTGTTTTAATGTATTTTTCTTGTGTTTCAGCTGTATTGAATACTCAGGGATTGCTCTGATAGAATAACTGTGTTCTGGTGATGACATGTTACCCTGGCTGTTGTTGATTGCTTTCTTGCCCTGGTGTCTAGGCATCTGGGTTTGGAGTGATTATATGTCTAAGTGAAGATTACCAAGTTTGTCTTTTTTGGGTAGGTATTTTATTCCCTGGTTTCTGTTTCCTCTTTGGTCTTTTGGTTTTTGTGGCCTTTGATTGAGCAGGAATTCTCCACAAGAGTTGGGGGCTGGATTTCTGGCAGCCAGGTTGGTCTCTTGTGGAACAGAACATTATCACTTGTGTTTTGAGACTGGGGCATGGAGAGAAGGAGGGGAAAGGGATTGGGTATAATATGCATGGGGGGTCACTGAAAGAATGGAGGAGGTTCATGAGTAGGCAATATACCTGGAGTTCTGGCAGCCCACATAAACTCTTGTCTAGCAAAGACTCTCCACAAGGCAAAGAGGAAGGGAGGGAAAATTTGGTGCACCAAGAAAGTGGGGGAGGTCCATAGGCAAGCAAGCAGCATACCAGGGCTTCTGATGACTGGTATAGCCTTGCGTTGTGTAGGGATCTCTGCTTGAGTTGGGGGCTGGGACACAGTGATGAGAAGGGGAGAGGATATTGGGGACCTTGTCTGAAGTGGAAACCAAGAGAGTGGAGGAGATACACAGCTGGGGCAGGGACTATCGGCATTCAACAGTGCGGGAGTCTGAGTCTGTCCGAGCTTGCCTACCTGTTCTTCTGAATGGTGAGGCCTTCACGTGAGCAGGGAATATCCACTGGAGTTGGGAGTGGGAGCAAGGTAATGGAGTTGGGGGGTGTGAAGGGATGGTGGAAGATTGTGTATGTAGGAACTGACAAAGAGGGAGAGTTCCATGTGCTAGTGGCCTACATGTTCTTCTGGATGGTCTGGCCTGCCCTTAAACAGAGGAAGTCCACTGGAGTTGTGGGTGGGGACATAGCAGCGGAAGTGGAGGGTGGGGAGGAAAGGGGTGACTGTGAATTGAGTCTGTGGAAGCCAAACCAAGGCTGTGGGAGAGTTCCACAGGCAGGACTACCTGTTCTTCTTTATGGCCCTCAAAGAAATCTTAAAACTCAATAACAGGAGTATATAAGGTTTTTCTAATTGAAAATGAGCAAAAGGGGGCTGGGAACATAGCATACTTGGCACAGTGCTTACCAAGTATCCTTGAAGACCATATATAAAGTATATGTATGACCATATATACAAGAGTATATAAAGATCACATATATAAGAGTATATAAACTAGGCAAAACAGTGCAGACCTGCAGTCCCTATGCCCAAGACATAGAGGACAGGAGAACACCAAGTTCATCCTTGGTTTATATAGCAAGTTCAAGGCCAGTCTGGGATACTATCTGAAAAATAATAGAAACAAGTTTGATATACACTTTTTCCAAATATCACACTGGCAGAAAATAAACACAAATAGTGCAGAATATCATGTCATTAAGAAATTGAAAAGTAAAAAAGTAGTAAGATAGAGTTCTATGCCTATTAGGATGGCTGAATTTAAGAAAAAAAAAACAAAGCAAATCAAATGCAGACAAAGTTACAGAGAAGGAAAAATCAATTTTGTTTGTTCATGGAAATGAGAATTGGGCAGTCATTTAGAAGACATCTTAGTAGATTAGATAAAGCTAAACATAGCTTTGATAATGATATATCAATCATACTTTTAGGTATTTACCAAAAATAGTTGAAAACTTACATGTGACAATTTACAGATATGCTTATAGCGGCTTTATTTATATGAGCTGAGGTTGGGAAGCAACCAAGATTCTCTTCCATAGCTGGGTGAATAATCTGTAATGTGGCTGTGCAAATGGCTATTGTTCAAGGGTTTAAAAGAAACATGCTCTCGAGCCATGATAAGACAGGGAGAAAACTTAATAGCATTTGCTCAGCCAAAGAAGTTGGTGTAAAAAGCCTGCATACTATATTATTCCAATTGTATTACAGTCCACAAAAGACAAAACTGTAGAGACAAGGAAAAGATGGTGGAGGGGAGGGTAGTGATAAAATGTTGAATGCCACGATGCTTTTGAGTCATGGAATTATTCTATAAAATTGCATGGCGATGTTATCCATACAATGTAGCATTAAAAAATACATTAAAATGTATAATGCAAAGAAAGTTCTTGCTATGACCTAAGGACTTCAGTTTATAATGATGTTTAATAATTGCAGCAATCATAATAGTAAACGCCCTTGTGCAAGATGGTAGTAAAAGAGAAACGAGTTAGGAGTGGGTGACTGGAACTCCCTTAGTCTTTGCCTGACTTTTACATAAATATAAAACCGTACTAACAGGGAAAATTTGGTTAATTGTTTTTCTTTTTTCTTTTTTTTTTTTGCACAGCTGAAGCATCCTTTCTTCCCCAAAGCAGATGCCTCTGGGAGAAAAGGATGAAGCTGCCTGGGAAATAGAACCTCCCCTCCCCTTTCATTAGCATCTGTTCTCAGGTGGTTCTTTTGTGTTGTAATTCAGCTTTTCAGGTCTTTTTAACCCAGTGACAAAGAATGGCCAGGGCCATCTTCTCTGATGCTGCTCCGTGTGCAGCACCCAACGGAGACCCAATCAGGCCTGCATTTCTGAGGTCTCCTTTCTCCCTCTTGATGAGCTCAGGAACCTACATTCTAACAGCAAGCAGGAAGAAGTGTCAGTGTTTACCTCCATGAGGGCTGTGAGGATTAAATAAACCAATCCCTGGTGCCTAGTAAGTGTTCAATAAGTGTAAGCTGTTATTTTGTTATTGTTTATACACCTTCACACAATACGCACATCAAGTAGAAGGAAGACAAAAGATTCCAGCTCAAATTATTTCTGGACTGTCAAAATGCATAAAAGAAACATGAAGACAAGATGTTGGAAGCACCTGCTCAGCAGCAGAGGAAGGGAGGAAAATACGTGTCAAAATGGTTTGACATCTCCTCTGCCCCTTATCTGGGAGCCCAGTGTAGCTCACCCCAAATCCCTTTAATAATCCCCTCCTGTGAACTTCACCCTAACCTTGTGCCCTTTGGACAGGGAACTGTTGAAGCATGAGCACTATTCTCAAGCTCGCCACACCCTCTGGCCGCAGCCTTCCACCTCTTGAACCTGAACCCAGAAGGGTCAGAGACTTCCCCCTTCCCTCTCCCCTCCCGCACGCTACTTCTTATTGTATTCTCCTTGCTATTTATATTTTTCTCCACAAGCCTGGAGCCCATCATAGGGAGAGGAACATGTTCAGAAAATAGACAGCATTCCTGCCCTGATGCGGCACTTGCTAGAAGCTGTTAGTATAATCTTGTTTCTTTACTTTGGGGAGCTTAAAGCGCAGAAATTGCTTTCCCTCAAGTCTTAATATCAAAGGACTCAAAGGGACTCAAAGGAAGTTTACAGTACCACAATCCACTCCACAGACAAGTTGCCACGTATTTTCTTGACTCCCCACCCCATGTTTGAAACTTGCACTCCCTATCCACATCCTAGGAGCATCTTGAGGCAGCAAAGCCTTGCTCCTTGCTTAATTCTCTGCTCTTGCTAATCCCATGAGGCTGCTTGCAGAACTTTCATGGCATCTTCCTGAAAGAGGGACAGTTAGCACTCAGATTCTTCTTGCTCTTGGAGCAAAAATTCCCTGTGATCCTTATTTTTCTTCTCCCTCTCTCCTCTTTCATTGTTGAATTTGAAACCCACACATTAGACATCACCGCCTCCTTAAAATTGCAGTTTTAAAAACAGAAGGATGAAAAAAGGGGCACCCGCTCAAATTGACATTTCCATACTGCTCAATCGAGGGTGGCAGGTTATAATTCACATCCAAGTTTTCTACCACTACCATCCTTAGCCCTGCACCTTACCCAGGAGGATTTGCTTAGGTCTATAGCTGTTGTGGTGGAGAGAGAGAGAGAGAGAGAGAGAGAGAGAGAGAACAGAAAAATAGCTCTTCACTTCCCCAAGATTCCTCCAGCACCCAATGCGAAGGTGTTCCCAGGTCTATTAGGTGGGCTGGACCAGACACTAGATGCTACACAGGGTAAGCAAAGCCAGCTTCCCCATTTCTACAACCATTCTAATGTAGACATATGCCTCCCTCGACGCTGTGAATGAATGAACTTTGTAGGGCAGAAACCAGGCTCAGCTTCTGTCTCCAGAGACAGGCAGCCATCCATCAAGGGTGAGCGAGGAAATCCCTGGGGAAACATTCCCCCCTTGCATCTCACTGGGCTTCTACTTGCCTTTGCTAGTGCTCCGCCTCTCTGTCCAGTTAGGAGCATCTCTCCTGCACTGTTGATCACTGGCTACCTTGTAAACTGTGCAATGAAGAGCCATGCTTCCTGTGCTCTTTTCTCTCATCCTCCTGCTCCTTTGTCCTCTGATGTTTCTTGAATCCCAAGGCCCCCTGCACTGGGATTCTATTTCCCCCTTGCTGGGTTGTAGCCCTTGGAGGTTCTTTAATTTGCCGAGAGTGAACGTGGTAGTAAATTACTCCAGTTTTTGCATAATTTTATATAACTTCTATAACTTATTTTGTCATTTTTGTGCTGTGAGCTCACATTCAGCAGAAATTATCCTCACAGAAGTCCAACATAGGCCTACGTTTGAGAAGGAGTCCTACCATCTGCTTTTGGGGTCACTTCTGTTTGAGGATCTCCAATCCTTGATTCATTTTCCCAGCAGATTCATGGCTTGGAATCTATTCTGTGTAAGAACTGAAGACTCAGATTAATCAGCTACAACTCATGCAGGTTCAGAGCACAAAAATTTACTCAAATATCTGTACTGACTCCTTCCCTCTAGGCACACACTCAGGAAGATTTACTAAAGGTTAGGTCATTGGCCCATGGCACAGTAGGGGGTGGTGAGAATTTAGGAGGTGGGAAGAAATGAGGTCACTGGAGGCATCCTTGAAAGGGATTCTGCTTGACTCCTCATCCCCCTCTGCCCATTTGGCTTCCATACTTCCCTGAGATGAGCAATAATCCCTATCATGATGTTCTGTCTGGCCATAGACCCAAAGCAACAGAACCATGTGACCACAGGCTGAAACCCGTGGACCTATAAACTACTGTAATCTTCCCATGTATAAATTGCTGCTTTTCCCCCATCAAGAGAAAGCAGACTGGCCAAGTTATGAGACAAGGAGGCTGGGATTTAGCATCTCTTCCCTAGTTCTCTAATTTATTCAGGAACCCCTGTCATTTCTCCTCCTTGCAACCCTTAGAGGCCATTTTCCTGATTACAGTTTCTCTCTGAGAGAATTAAAGCCCCAGCCCCAGAAGGTCTGATCTCTCTGCTCAGCCTGGGAGTCTCCATTGTCTGTAGATTTCCCAAGGCCCATCCTTTCTTGCCTGAGCCTCAGAGTGGGTTTTATTTAATTGAAATGATCTTATCTAGTTATTCTGTGCTTGAGAGCAAAGAGAGGATTTGGCATGAGGTTTTATTTCAGGCATCTGTTCCTAATTCCTGCAGTTTTCTGCAGGTTTCTATGGTACTTTGCCATTCTGAGGCCCACATTAGATAGGCAACTACAGCTCCACAAGAACTGATACTCTCAGCAGTCAAGATTCCAACCAGCTTTGGCATAAGACCTGAACCACATGGATGTTGCAAAGTCAGAGGTCCAAGATATTCTGCACATTATTTAACTAGGGAATCCGGATCTGTGGGCAGTTTCTCAGGTACAGAGTTGAACTCTGAACCTTCACGGGTCTATTCTGGCTTTCTGGGCAGCTGCCTAGAAGTGGGAGCAAGAACAAGATAAGGAGAATACATACAACACACAACACAGTGGATTGTCCTGTACCTGTGCTTGACCTGCGGCTGTCAGGTATGTGCATGGCTGTTGGAGTGTGCTGTTTCTTACATGAAGCATGAATGTGCAAATGAACTCATTCTTGGATTTCTCAGCAACCTTGGAGTTGAGCTTGGCCACTCAGCTTTTTATGACTGTAAAAATTATCTGAGTTAATCACCCTATAAAGACAAAAGGTTTGTTTGATTCACAATTTGAGTTCAGTATATGGCCCAGTGCTTCTGTTGGTTGCAGGCCCTTAATGAGAAAGCACAGCATGGCAAGAGCCACTAGCGAAGAGGGGGCTGCTCTAGGAAGTCAAGGGGGAGGGAAGGGAAAGGAGGAGGGAGAATAGGAGGAGGAGAAGGAAGAGAGTAGAAGAAGGAGAAGGGAAAGAGGAGGAAGAGGAAAGGAAGCAATCAGACTTTCCTTTTGAGGCTATGCCTATATGGAACTCAAGCCTCCAACTAAAGCTTCTTGTAAGGCTCCATACGCTGAGAAACTTAAGTTGCAAGTTATAGCAAGATATAATAGAGGAGCACTCAGGTGACAAACACTTGCTCCAGAATGTCTTGCCAGCTCAACCCAAAGAAGCTGCTTGCTGGGACTTTATTAAGTAACTCCCACTGTGAGTCCACCAGTGACAACCAGCTTGCTGAGCAGAGTCACAGCTGCCAACAAATTGTCTTTAAAGATAGCTTTGGCATATTTTCCAACAAAATCTCCATCTTCTTTTTTCTTCTTTGGGCACAGTGGAGGCTGTGGCTTTGTGTGGTCCCAGCTTACAGTTCTAAGTTGTGTTTATTCCTCAATTAAGCCTTTTGCTTGGAAATTCAAATCCATGTTTTAATTGGGGTTTTCTGACACCTGCTCACTGTAATACCTCCCTCGCTTTGTAAAAAAAAGAAACTTTTTCTGATCATTTGTCAACCAAAAGGACAAATCAGTTTTCGTAGCCCAAAAGAGATAAAAACATGAGCAAGTGAGGGGATTAGTATCTTGGCAGTCAACCCAAGCAAAGACTGGACTGTGGATGACATAATGACCAGTGGACACGGCAGGCATTGTTACAAGTCCTGTTGCCAGATCATTTGGTCACTTGAAGGTTTTGTAAATATTTCCCTGGAAGGACATCCTATCTCAGGTGACATTGTGAGACTGGCACTGGAATGAATGGCCTGATGGAGATGTAATCAAAACACACCACTCACCAGGGGACAACCTCAGTGGGCCTCAGGACTCTGATCCTTCTGTTTCCCTCCCTCCCTCGCTTTCTCCCTCCCTCCCTCCCTTCTTCTTCCATCCTTCCTCACTCCCTCCTGTCACCAGCCACACCAGCTTACTTTTCTCAAGGCATTCACCCATGTATTAGTCAGTGCTCTTTAGAATAACTTATAGTGTGTGTGTGTGGGGGGGTGATTTTCAGGCTATGATCCACATAATCTGACAGTGGTGGTCTATAAATGGAAAGACAGAAAGTTCAGAAATCCAGTAGTGACTGAGTCCACAAGGCTGGATGTCTCAACTGATCTTCAGTGTAGGACAGATTCACAAGAAGTAGGTTCTAATGCCAGTGAAGGAATGGACTTGCAACAATGCAAGGGAAAGCAGGCAAAGAGCCAAAGCTTTCTTCTTCCATGCCCTTATCTTGGCTTCCAGCAGAATTTGTGGCCCAGATGAAAGGTGTATGTTCCTATCTCAAAGATCTGGATTAGAAGTGAATCTACCTACTTCAAATTAGGCAAAAATCCCTTCACAGGTACCCTCCCTCCATTTTTGGATTTTAATTCTTTCCAGATATAGTCAAGTTGACAACCAAAAGAAGTCATCACAACCCAATATATACATCTGTTCTCTCTGTTTGTTTAGTATCTCTAGAATGTGAGCATCGCTGGAGCAAGAGTCTTATTCACTATAGAATCACCTGTGCTTCAAATGATTTCATTCTTATAATCTTTAAAGAAAGCAAAGGAGGCCAGCCTTTCTGAGTTCAAAGCCTAGATCTACCATCTATGTGACTTTTTCTCAATGTTAATCCTCCTAAGGCTTCACTCGTTAGATGGTGACAACCGGTAATTCTACCAGGACAGGTTGGTCCAAGGACTGGAGAGTTATTGCACACAACCTGCTTTAAGAAGCACTTAATACATGCAAAAAAGCACTCGTGGACATTGTTGTCGTTGATCACAAATATGTTAAATGAATAAAGTATCTCTGTGTATAGTTTGCACTAACTTATTGTGGCAATTGTGACTCTATGCATTTTGTAAAAGGAAATCACTTGTGTTTCCACCGTGATGACTTGGGTCTAGGGCCTGCCCCATTCTATAGTATTGTAAGTCAGGGCTTTTGCCCATGATTCCAAGTCCCAGTTATTATTCACCTCTGTGTGGAGTCCTAGCCTTGCATTGGGTTGGTTAGCCTGAAACCTCTCCACCCTGTGCCTCGCTGACTGGTGTTGTCCTGACATTGCTGTTGACTCAATCCCCTAGTTGCCCCTGGTGTGCTGTGCAGTACCTCCTTTCCTCTGTTGAGTCTGTCTGCCAGTCCTAGACTCTGCCCAGAGGCTCCTGATGACACTCAGCAGGGAGCCACAGGAGGACTGGGCAGTGAGATCAGCTCCTGATTATTGTAGCTGCTGTGTAAATCAACCCAAAAAATACCAGCGATCCACCCCCATCTTCCTTCATGATTGGCTTTTCCTTCATGAGAATTATTCTACCCAGGTGGTGGAAATGGCCCTGCTGTTTATTATAGAACAGAGTTTTCAGGTTGCTATTGACTTCTGCACTCAGAGGGCAATGGGATAAAACAAGTATAAACTTCTCTCAAAGAAGGCTGAAGCCATTGGATTGGAAACAATCAGAGCTAAGCATTATGGTGCAAGGGCTTACTTTAACTTAGGCCTCATCTTGGAAATCAGGCCTACAGGGATGGATAGTGGTATATTATTTATGTTTGAATAATTAAAGCTTGCCTGAAGGTCAGTTCAAAGCAGCCACACTAGTCAGCCATACAGGCCAGGCAGTGGTGGCACACACCTTTAATCCCAGCACTAGAGAGGACTATAAGGCAGGATGATACAGGAACTCATTGAGGTAAAAGCTCTCTAGTGACTTGACTGCTTTGCTTTTCTGATCTTCAGGTTGAACTCCAATATCTGTCTCTGGGTTTTTATTAATCATGCTACAGGGATGAATAGCTCACATTTCTTTGCTAATTCCAACTTCCTCGGAGAACCAGAATTCATGTCCACTCCCTCTGATCTTCTTATTCAGAGCATCCTGCTCACACCCTCTCCAGAATTTAAGAATAACTGTTAACCAATGTTCTATCCCTCTTAGCTAACCCAAATTAGATTAGTCTGTTTCTCTCTCTCTCTCTCTCTCTCTCTCTCTCTCTCTCTCTCTCTCTCTCTGTGTGTGTGTGTGTGTGTATGTGTGTGTGTGTGTGCAGAAAACATGTAAGTCTCTCAGAGTGAACATATTACATATTCCCAGGTGGAGAGAAGTATAAAAGTTTGTGTCTATTGTTTCTCTCTCTCTCTCTCTCTCTCTCTCTCTCTCTCTGTGTGTGTGTGTGTGTGTGTGTGTGTGTGTGTGTGTCTATCTCTCTCTCTGTCTCTGTGTGTGTGTGTGTGTGTGCAGAAATCATGTAAGTCTCTCAGAGTGAACATATTCCCAGGTGGAGAGAAATATAAAAGTTTGTGTCTATGTTCAGAATGTGAAGGTTTATGTGTCATATGTAATTTTCTGTATAGAGGCATGCCTATGTACTTCTATATCTGCATGTGCCTGCGAATGTGTGTTCAAAAAGATTTATCCCTCCTTCCATCCATCCAGGAAAGAACCTAAGCCAACTTGCAGGTGTCTGAGCCCATCTTTGGACCTCCACATCCTCTAAGGGCCAACTCAAACATTCCAGGACTTTCTATTCATTTTCTATAAATGTCTTAGATTCTTCCCATGCTGCCTCTCTATCCTGGCTCACACTTCTGTAGGATTCTTCGCCTGCATCAGGGTGCAGACGGAAAATTTCTCTTTAGTGATGGGGATCTCACAGCCAACCAGTGCATTATGGTCACTGATGCTGTTTGCTCAGAGGAAAGCCTTGCTTGCCTGCTGTCTGCTGTCAGTATGTGATAAATTAGAGCCCTGTGTTCTACTACTTAGAGTCCTCAATGCATGGACAGAGACTTTGCCTTTTCTGCACAACTGGTCAGGCCCGTTGATCAATGCTTTGGTGTTCCTAGAACCAGAAAGCATTAATAAGTTACGGTCGATTCTGGAGATTCTGAAATATGTTTAGATGTGCTCTGCTCTGGGAAAGAAAGTGACCGGAAGCCCTGGAGAGGAGGCAGAATGTCCTGAAGCTTGGAGTTACACATCCAGGACTCTTTAGGAATTCCAGATGAAAGTTAACAAACACCACTGAAGGACTGGTGCAGTCTAACAGAACTTTAAAAAGGGAATAACCCATTCCCCCAAGAGTGAGACAAGAGGTTTGCTCCCAGAGTGGGAGGGCAGCCACTGTGGGAAAGCCATTGGCTCTGCTTTTGTGTTTCTCTTTATTCCTTGTAGTGTGTGTGCAGACCAGGAGAAATAGCTGGAAATTAAGAGTGTCTGTGTGCCTAGACCATCCCTGTCAAAGAGCTCATGTCAGAGCTCCACTCTGCTCCTTGAAGCAGCTCACTCTCCCCAGGTATCTCTGCTGTGGACCTGCTGCAACATCCTCAGCATCCTTGGTGTCTCCCTATCTCTTGCTACTTTGTCTTCATGGAGGATGTTGGCCATGTGTCTACCACCCTGCCCTTCCACTGAATCCATATTTGTTATGGTGGTGTCAGCTGACCTTTCCTACACTGTACAGGACACAGAGCCAACAGGCCAGGAAATCTTGGGTTGTTGGAATCTGTGCGAGCCTCTGAAAAGGTTATGGTAGGATCTCCACACACGCCCAAAGAAGAACTATCTTAGGACTGTCTCCCTCCTTTCAGTGGCATTCACCTCATAAACTGTCCTGTCCTAATCCCATTAACCTAACCCTGAAATAATTGTTTCTGGCTTTCCAGACCATAACTTTTGAATAAAACTGATTCTCCATAAATAATTGTGTTTTACCAACAGAATGAGAGTTCCAAGTGACCCTCTCCCTCTGTCTGTTCCCTTTTATCTCCCTCTCATGCCCTTCTCCTCCTTTTCTACCATCCCTTCCCCACCTGTCATCCTGTTCCCTCTTCCTCAATATTTTTGCCTCCCCTCTTCCATTTTCCTTCCCTTTCTTCTTATCTGGCTTCTTACCATAATCTGTATAACCCCCAAGACCATACAAGAAGACTTGGCCATCTTCTGACTCAGATCCTCGAGGCTCCTTGTCCTTCTTGAGGAGTTAAAATTCCAGTGGAGGAAGCAGGATGGCACCTGCCCATCCCCATGAATGCACGGGACTTGATATCCTCTAGGCACTCAGGGCATGCTACTCATTGTTATTGTCGTAGCCTTGTTATTTCTTTCTTGTGTGTCTTCTAGTTCAAGCTTTAGCCACCTGCCCCCAAACTTACCTCTGTCAGCCATCTCCCTGACCTTTCTCAAGATATTACTTGTCTCTTTGCAAAACACTCTTGATAAAAACAAAATACCAAAATGCTTTAGTAAAAACTCTCTCCTTCCCCTCTTGTCCTACTGACTATGGAGAATGTAGAGATTAGCCAAGGGAAGAACCCATCAGTGCTGCAGTACAGCGCCCATAGGTATCAGCAGTTGTAATATTTGACAATGCTTCTGCTTGTCTGGGAATGCTTTCTTTTCATTTCTTTTCTTTTCTTTGTTTTTCTTTTCTTTTCCCCTCTCTCTCCCCCCTCCTCTCTCTCTCTCTCTCTCTCTCTCTCTCTCTCTCTTTCTTTCTTTCTTTTTTCTTTTTTTGGTTTTTCAAGACAGGGTTTCTCTGGAGCTTTGGAGCCTGTCCTGAAACTAGCTCTTATAGACCAGGCTGGCCTCGAACTCACTGAGATCTTCCTGCCTCTGCCCCCTGAGTGTTGGGATTAAAGGTGTGTGCTACCACTTCCCAGCTGGGAATGCTGAGAAAACTCCATTCATCATAGTTAATTTTTACTATAATAACTAAGTAGTGATTTAATTAATCATTCAATGATTTTATTAATGTCTTTTTTAATCTTTGAAACAATGTTTGCTGAGGAACTACTATGATGCATTCCTTCCAGAGTGGACAGTGTCAAGTGGACATTGTAAAGCACAGGGGTGGAGGCATGGAATCCATATGCTGTGTTTGCAGACCGCAGCTTTGCTGTGCTCTAAACTGCTCACATGCACACAAGCACAGAACAGAACTACTGTCCGGCCACCCCCTGCACAGATGTGCACACACAGCTGCAGACTGCCTTTACTGGCCACCTGTCCTAGAAACACCCCCTCCCCTCTGTTGATGGCTGCTGCATGCTGAAGCTCACAATGAACTGTGTTTAACAGAACCATTAATTCATCGGGCACTCACTTAAGCTGGTTGTACCACTCTAGGGCAAGTGTGTTCTGGGGGCTCTCCGAGGGTTATGTTTATTTCCTGAGAATTGCCATTGGCTCTGGGTGATGGGAGGTGCGCCAGAGATCACATTACTGGGGCTCTGGTCAGTCTGCTGTACCATGTGGCTGTAGAATTAATGTGCTGCCTATTGATGGGCGAGCTATCCCTTAACAGCGTCCCAGTTTGACTCGTGGGATAATGAGATGAGTCTTTAGGGACCATCCATCTCTCTCCCACAGCTGAGAGTAGTTCTCAGGAACATGGCCCCTTAACTGGCTCATGATGGAGTGTAGCTGAGCTGAGCCTAGTGCAGTCCATTTATTTCTCAGGGGCCAGAATGAAAAGCTCAGTAGCATCTCCCCCCCCCCCCCCCCACTCCGCCTGAGACCCTGCCTAGACTGACATCGATGAAGGACAAGCAGAGCTGTGATATAGGTCGTGAAGGGGCTGGTCCATGTCCCAGGTCTTCTGGACAACCCTAGATAGGCAACTTAGTCTTTCTAAGTCCTAACTTTCTACCTAGCAAGATGGAGGTACACCCGAGACAATAGTATTGAGAACCCAAGAGGCTCATTTACAGGTTAGGATATGAACAAAGTCACGTGGTCTATTCTCAGGAACGTTGACTTCAAAAACCAATGAATCCCTCTGAGTGAAGGCACAGTTTTGCTAATCTAGATGCTGGGGAGGCATGAGACAGGGGCTGTATCTTGTTGGACATCTGGGAGAGTGACAGCTAAGCTGAGCTCTGACAGATGGCCAGGTGTTAATCAGTTGAAATGGGGTGATGGTGGCGATGGTGGTGGTGGTAGCAGTGCTGGTGCTGGTGGCGGGTGGGAAGGAGATATGCCAGACGGAGGGAACAGCTTGTGTAAAGGCCTGGAGACTGGAGGGAACACGGTGTGTTTAGAAACCTAAAGCGAGCCAGAAGGCCTGGCACACAGACAAGGAAGGGCTGTAAGGTGGGCGGGGAGCGGCTCCTTGGGGAGTGTAACGAGGATGCCTAGGACACCTTGTTCGGAACTGGGAATGCAGTTTAAGGAAAACAGAAAGCTGTCAGAGGTTGTTTGCAGCCCCCAGGGTGTTTACGTACTCCCATCCATCACTCTACCCGTGGAATGGGCACAAATCTGGAAGGGGACCAGATTGGAGCAAATGTGATTTTATATAAATAACAAAGACTTGTCCTGAATTGGGAGCAAAAGACTAGAGAAAGTTATGATTCATGATGCACTGAGCCAAACTGGGTCAGCTGGGAAGAAGGCTATAACCAGGACTCCCACGCTCCCCCCATTCACACCTCCCAAGGCCACTGCATGGGTAAGTGATCACACGTGACAAGCCATACCCCAGACCCTCAAAGGATGTTCATTGTGCCCATCTGTCCCTGTGAGATCTTTGCCAATTAATTCCCACCAACTCTGTCACAGCCTTAAGGAGCTGGACTCAAATTCCTTTCACCTTCTCCCGGAAGCTTCCAACCTTCTCACTTTCTAGCTGGAGGCTCAAGTGCCAGCAGGCAGCCTCAGGCTGGCAGAGCAAGAAGCCCGCACAGCTTAAGCCTGGGCACGGTTGTGCCAAGACGTTCCTCAGTTCTTCCCTCTGAAGTGTCTGACTCAGTGCGTGTGTTTTTTTAATTTATTGTTTGAGAGTTTTGTGTATGAATATCACGTGTTTTGATCAAATCCATCCTCCACTCCCTCTGTTCCAACTCCTCCCATGCCTCATTCCCCCACTCACCAACTTTTTCCTTTATATTTTACCTACTCATTTGTTAAAGTCACTGAGTCTGCTAGTGCTGCCTGTAAATGCATAGCTGTAGAGCGCCCTCTGGAATGCGGGCAGTCTAAGATCAAGCCAGTACAGACTGCTGCCCTTCACAAAGTCCATGCAAGTCCTGTTGCTCCTGCACTGAAGGAAGATGCTCAGTAGAAAGGCAGAAGGAAAGAACCAGGCAGGATAGGGAGGTGGTGGGACGGACAAGCTGCAGAACTGCCCCCAAAGGCTGCGTGACGCAACACAGAATCCCCCCCCCCCATGTTTAGGACCCCAGTTTTCTGATCTGTAAAATAGAGCTAACGGCAGGTCCTTCATTGGAGTTTTGTTGAAAGAGAAGATGAAACTCCGTGATGGAAAATGACAGGCAGTAAAGCACAGTGTGGCAAGGAAATAATGAATGCGTAAGTAGCCCAGCAGGATGGCTGTGAATGCTATCCGGTCTGGGCACAAATCCAACTTCTACCATTCCTGACCTATGAGATGGAGAGAGCGGGGAAAGGCATCCACCTTAGAGTCCCATCCTCTCATAATGCTGACTGTCACCAGCACTGAAGGCGAAAACAGTTCAGGGCTGTGCGACCTCACCAAGCTTATATTTTTAGAGAAGGAAGAAATTAAATAACCACGTACATCAAAGACTGCCTCGCAGAGTCATCAGAGCTGTGAAGGAACTAAAACGGTGGGAGACGACAGAGTAGCTTCCCACAAGAGATGCACAGAGGGCTGCTGTGTGTACGTGACCTTCTAGAGGAGACAGGATCCAGAAGAAACACAAATGATTCAAGCATACAGACAGGCAGTTCTCCTCCCTGCTTTCTCGTTAGAGCCAGCTGGAAATCATCATGGTGTCCAGTAAAGCGGTGTTGTTCGGGGTAGTTCTTATGCACACACAATTTAAATACCCCATGTGTTGCATGGGAGAAGTTAGCCACGGCTCTGTAGGAGTCAGGTACAGCGTGACGTCCAGCCTGCAGGGCTTGGTCAGGGCTAGCAGAGCAAGGACCAATAGCAGGTCTCTAAAATGTGAGGAATAGTTTCCCACAGATCCATAGGTGAAAGGTCAAGGTTAAGGTGTTGAGTCATCTTGCCAGTACCGTGGAGTCATATTTTAACAGACTAAAATCAGGACTTTAGCCCTAATGTGGAAAGAAGAACATGATTTGTATTGGACCAAACATAATCCTCACCAGTTTCTCTCTGGTCCAAACCACCCTCTTGATCTCCTCATCTTCCCATTTGACTTTCCAGCCCCGTGTGGGAAACACTCCTTATAATCAGAAATTCAGCCCTTTCTGAAAGTTTGAGGTAGAAGTCCTCCAAATAAGAGGATAAGCTTGCTTTAAGATGGGTGATCCAGAGAGAGACTTGTCAAACTTTTCCCAGATGGGGCCATTCCTGGTGTTGGTACTCTTGCCATTTAACTCACAGGTGTAAGGGGGAGAGGAAAGGTCCCCCATGCCAGATCTGCCACTTCGTGGGGGATTCTGGGAATGTCCAACACACTGGCTGTTATCTGGAGGCAATAAGATCTGGAAAAATGACACAGTAGTTAAGGGCCCTAGCTTCTCTACATGAGGATCTGATTTAGCTCCTGACATCCACATGGTCACCACTACATTCATAATTCCAGTTCCAGGGAACTTGACACCTTCTTTTGGCCCCCTTGGGCATTGCATAAGACTGGTCCCAAGGAATACATGTAGAATATGGCAGCAAAATAAACTGAGGCTGTTGTCATAGGTATTGATGTGGGATTCCCCTCTGTATGCTGTGACTATGTTTTATTGTCCTTGGTTAATAAAGAAGCTGCTCTCAGTCAATGACTTAACAGAGTAAAGCCAGACAGAAAATCCAAACAGAAATGTAGAGAGAGAGTAGGCAGAGTCAAGGAGACACCATGTAGCTGCCGGGGGAGACAGATGCCCCAGAACCTTACTGGTAAACCATGAACCTCATGGTAAAATACAAAATAATAGGAATGGGTTAATTTAAGATGTAAGAGTTAGTTAATAAGAAGTCGGAGCTAATAGACCAAGCAGTGTTTTAATTAACATAGTTTCTGTATGATTATTTCAGGTCTGGGCGACTGGGAAACAAATGAGCAGCCTCCATCTACAAAATATGGTTACTGAGCTATGCCATGGGATGCCTGCAGAGTCAGCTGCCTCTGACTCCCTAGGGTTTCCAAGGCCTTGGTAATGCATTGGTTCCCATTTTGAGGTGGAGAGAATTATATTCAGTACAGGAGGGACAGAGCGAGGAGACTTGCTATATCAGGCTACACAATAGAAACCACCATAACAGGGACATTAGCTGACAATTCTTTACGTGATTTCTTTTTTCTGTGTTCTTGTCAGAACCAGAGTCCAGTGCCCAGTGGGATTAATACAGAAGCATGTCGATTTCCCCCTGACATTGAGGACATGTTCTCCCTAAAGACGGGGGTGTCTCTATACTGGAGGGAGGCCTGTGATGTCAGAACTCTGCAATGCCTGCAGACAGCTGGAAGATGGATGGGAAAAGGAACTGCTTCTGCTGAAAGGCCCAAGAGGTGAAGGTGACCTACTTTGTACACAATAAAGCAACAGAGAAGTTTCCACATGCAGTGAGTATGAGAATGGGATGTAGTTTCTTAGAAACCTCTCCAAAGAAGGAAGGAGCCATGCGTTTTTTTCCCAAAAGCAGTCTTTCTTCCATGTTGAGAAAAGAATGAAACTTAATGCCAAGGAGAGAAGCAAGCATGTGGAAGTCTGGTCTTCCTAAGTTGCTTCCAACTGTAGTCACTGTCATTGAAACTCTGCTTGTCACCAGCATCCTTCCTTCCCAATGATTAGCTTATCTAGATCCTGAGTCAATTCTGACAACAACAAGGGGGCCAAGGATTTTCCATCACTAAAATAAGCCTTAGTAAGGCTTGCTACAAAGTGATAACTACAGTGCTGACCTCTGTAGCCCTTCTAGTTCAACATCACTAGACCCAAGTCTCAGACCATTCCTGTTCTCTACAGGACATTATGTCATACATCTGACATCCTGAATCCACAAGGCTGCTTCCTGCTACAAGAAATAGGAAGCTCCACACTGATCTCTGAAGATTTCAGATGCTTACTCCTTTCTTACACAGAAGTTTAGAAACAGACAATGTCAAAGATGAGGAAGATGAGATGTGCCATCAAAGGTAGAAGGACTCCCATCTTGAGTCCACGTTCATCCTTATAAGTGCTGCTTTATGGTTATAAAATAGTGATATTGCTTAATCCATTGCTTCTTCACAAGACGATATCAGAGCAAGAAGAAGGGGAAGGAGTGGCAGCCCTAGAGCACTCTATCAGCAAACCTGTCCTCAACTCCAAAGCTAAGCTTTCCGTGGTGTACATCATATGTTCAAATAGTGCATCAACTGGAAATGCAAGTTGGCCAATTCTGCACAAAGTGAACCTAAGTGTGAAACAAATCTCATAAACCATGAATCAGAATACCACACAGATGCACACTGGGCCACCATCCAAACCCAGTTGTCCCCATGGAAATCACTAGCCTGACTTCAAACCACAGATGGAGTTTCTTTTTTTCCTTAATTTCATATAAATGGAACTGTATGGCATGCCCTTAAGCAATTGTCTTCTTCTATTTTGTGAGACTTGGTTAGTTAGTTAAGGATGGAGATGGAGATAGATAGTTAAGGATGAGTCAAGTAACGATGTACGGATTGAGCAAGTTACATTTAGGAATTTATGTGTACAAATATACACATATCTGTATGAATATATACATATATATGAGACAACAATTAATAAAAAAGTGAACCATGAATTCAAATAAGATCAAGGAGAATTATGTGAAAAGCTTTAGAAAGGGGGAAATAATGGAATCACAGTAAAATCTCAAAAAAAATTTTAAAAAAGGAAAACCTGATAGAACTTTAAGGAAAACAAAGAAGCAAACCCAATTTCATTTATTGAGTTGTTAGTAATTATTTGAGTTAGCTCCAAGTTTTGTAGACCAGAAACAGTTGTCCTGTAGTCTAAGATTGTGTACATTTGGTGAACATACTGCTCGCCTATAGGTTGGCTCCACCAAGGGATGAGTGGCAGGATCGTAAACTCACCTTTCTCTTCCCATGATAGGCTGTTTCTTCTATAAGCCCCCAAGTAAACACTTTGTCTCTGTCTCTCTCTAATTGAGTAGATGCGTTTGGTGAAATGGACTGTCAATTGAAAATTGCCTTGGTTGGCTTGGAGACATGATTTACTTCCTGGGCTTGGAGACTTGGCTACTTTCTGAGAGTCAAATCTGGAAACTGGAGAAACTGACATACTGACGAGCAATTGCCATCACCCTTCCTTTGGTCATTTAGCTCAGGATTGTGTAGAGAAGGAAGGCTTGCATCAAGTATGCCAGTGCCTCCCACCTGGATTCATCCTGAGTGAGAGAACTGTTTTTTTCCTATCACCAGCTGCCTACCCTGAACCCAGGTCCGTGTGTCTTTTGCTGGAGCCATGCCTAGCTTGTCTTTGGCAGTTTAGATTCAAAATCACAAGTCAGGTGCAAATCATAAATACAGACCAACATCCTTCCACACATGCAAACATCCTGGACCTTCTATCTGCATTTCTCTCCCATCAGACTCCCCTCCATTAGAGAATTTTCTATGAGCCTCTATTTCAAGTCCCTGATGGGAATGGTATTTTTAAGAGGCAAAGTCATCTTTTGATATCATCTGGCTGAAAAATCTTGATAATCTCGGGCTTATTCTAGGAGTGAGAGTAAGTTGCCATGGGATTTTCCCAGATTTTGAGTTCTGTTTAATATTTTGAAGAGACTCTTAATATTTCAATAAGGAAGACTGAGAGAACAGAGTGCCAATTCCCATTCTTACTACAATAAAAGCATTACTGCCCAGAATGTTTCTAAATGTGGGGGAATCTACTATGATGCCCCACACTGCATTCTGTTTTGATTGGCAGGTTTCTGGGGGTGTTTCTCAATAGAGCCTTAGGCAGGGGATTATCTCTCTTGGAAGCGAAGAAGGGAGGTGATCAGCGTGGTTTATAGTTTGTGGCAATGGGTTCTAATGGAATGGCCCAGAGGGAGAGGCACTTTCACGGTGTACAGGATGCCAAAGACTCAGGGTACAGATTATAGGCTACACATCTGCCCTGTGGAGCGGCTCTCCTGGGGACCCACAACCAGAACTACCAGAACAGAAAGACTAATGGATGTCCTCCTGGGATGACATCGTGAGGAGATATAAATCCTACTGAATGTCTCTCAAAGGGATTCATATTTTCTCTGCTGAATGTGGCTTCAGATTGGATTGTACCAGCACGTATTGGACAGCGCCAGCTCTGCACTCTTCACATTCATTACCGCATCCATCCTCCCATAGCCCTGCTGGGTATTGCACCTCCGTTGCCCTCCCTATCATCAGTATCATTTTAAATAAGGTTTCCTAGAGACGGGCTCTGCAAGGGAAAATTGCATGCTTCAGGCTTCCCTGGGATTTCTCTCTGGAGATGCACCTGTGAGGAGAGAGAGAGAGACAGCACTGAGCAGACCGCAAAACCTGCCTGCCATGTGATTGCCACTGGGGAGCCCCTTCAAAGGACTCTGAGTTGGGATAGTCTATGGAGCTCTCCCAAGCTTTGGTCCCTCTATTGGCATAGTAGCTGCTCATTCATTAGGGTCACCCCAAGGAAGAGATATAACTCTGAGTGAATTGATATTTTTTCTTGGATAATAGCTCAGTAATAAGCAATGAGCAGCTTCCTATAATTCTTGGAATCTGACGCATCTAGAGGGTTGGTCCAGACCAAGCGATCTGGATAAGATTCTACCTTGTCTATTGAAGTCATCATCATATCGTTTAGCCAGGGCCTCATGACAAGTGGCTGGGAATAGGGCTCCATGGTGGAGCATTTGCCTGTCATGTGCTAGTCCCTGACTTCTAACCATAGCACTGTAAAAAGAAGACAATAGAATAGAAGAGAATCAAGAGAACAGCTGCCCTGCTAAGAGGATGATAGAACCATTTTCTGTCCAATGAACCAAAACACTTCCTGTGTGTTAAACCTTATCCCATATTCTGCAGACACAATAGCAGGACAAGCAGACCCTCCAGCTACAGTGTGTTGATTTCATAGGTTAGTTCATGTCAACTGCATTAATTTTTTATATTGGTTAACTGTAGTAAACACAACTAACAAGATTTGTGAGATTTTCTTCCTTTTGCAAATATCAGATTTTATTGAGCGCCAGAGAACACCAAAGCGAGTAAGTCTGTATAAAGCACTGGGTTTATAGCTAAATAGAAATTTCTATACCAGCGTGATGACAGGCCTCCACCTCTGTCTTCTAATTAAGACTGTATTTGGTGGTATTTGGGTTCGGCCAATGGCTGTTTTAAGATGATTGGTATCTGGTTTAAAAGTGAGTAGACAGGTCAGCAGATGGGATCACACCAGTGATCTAGATCTAGTCACCTTTGTAACTGTAGAGGCAGAAAATGCTTCCTGCCAGCAGAAAAACGGAGCTGCATGGTCTAAGGAAGAAGATCCATGTGCCTGTGACAATGAGTTATTCATAGGCTTTGGTTTTAGCTTCTCTGTCTTTTCAGAAGAGTGTTTCTCAGGATATCTGCCTACAAATGTAACATGGTTGTCCATTGTCCACACGCATTCTCTGCATATTGTGCATTGGCTTCTGGTAAATGGGAGATGAGTGTGTGTGTGTGTGTGTGTGTGTGTGTGTGTGTGTGTGTGTGAGAGAGAGAGAGAGAGAGAGAGAGAGCACGTCCGTGCACCTGACCCTTAAAAGGAAACTCCCCTCTGCCCTCTTTGGATTGCTTTTGCGTGGGGCAGGAGAGTGTGCCTTCACTGGACTCTGGTGCAGTTTTCCAGGATTAAGTGAACATCCACTCCCACATATAGATAGAAGGAATTCTTACAACCCTAAAATAGGGGTGATGAAGGTTCAGCTGTTTCGGCTCTTAGTGGGTAGAAAATGCTATCAGAGATCTGGAGATCCAGGTGATGTAGTTAAGGGTGGGATCTTGTCCGTACAGCAGAGGGAAAAGTACAGCTTCAGAGGGCAGCCCCTGTTAAAATGTCAGCCCACAAATTCATAACTGTAAAGTCAACCTGTCTACTGGATGGTTCACTTGACACAGACTAGGGAATGTCCTTGCCTTTGGGACTCCTGGCCACTCCTTCAGCAAGCCTGAATGCTATGTAACCGTCATAGCTCAGGTTACAAGAGCACAGTGCTATAAGCAGATTGAAATGAATTAACTTCCCACCATGGTGAAAGCTACTAGTCCCAGTCAATGTGCTACCTGATGTGGGCCCTGCTATGGAAATTTCCATATGGAGAGGGAGGGAGAGAGTTTCCTTGAATTTCTTTTTAACTTCATATAAAAGGACACTAATTCTATGGGATCAGGGCTGTATGTCTTGGCCTCATTTATCATTAACTATCTGTAGATAGTCCCTCTTCCACTTACATTGGGGAATAAGTTTCAGTGTGTCAATTTGGGAGACGTAATTTAATCCATCTCAGCAGTATTAGATAATTACCTAAAGGGAAAGGTTAAAAGGTGTGTGTGTGTGTGTGTGTGTGTGTGTGTGTGTGTGTAAGCCACAGGTCTTCCTCAATGACTTTCCCATCCTGTTTTTTGAAAAACCCATCAGGGTTTGCCCCTGAACTTGGAGCTCATTGATTGTCTAGACGGGCTGTGCAGTAAATCCCTCAATTTTCCTATGTCTTAACTGGAATTACAGGCACATGTTGCCATTCATGTATGTCATTGCTGGTAGTCTGAGCTCATACTTACTCAGCAAGCGCTCTGTGCACTGAGCCATCTCCTCGGGGCCATCAAAGGAGTATCCATAGCAGGACTCCAGCCCAGCACCCACACACCTTTACTTTCTAACCCAACATCCTATTCAAATGCTCACATATTCCTCAACAACCCCCATCACTGTTTCAGAGGTACCAACAAACTTGAAGTTGATTCCCATAGGCATCAGTTAAGAATTATGGATTTTGCCAACAGTAAAGTCAATCCTGTTATGAAGCATTGTTCTCTGTGGGTCAGAGGACAAGGAAATCTTCTCTTAGGCAGGGAATGGTCACAAACACAGATCTCAATCCGGGTGCATGAATTCACCACCATCGCTCATATCTGTCACATCACCGGTGGCATTTGGTTCACTGCTGTCAGATAGGAGGAGGTTTACAAAGGTCTTTACACAGCTTCGGAGACTGGAAGGGTGGGAGTAGGTTCTTGGTGAAACACAACTGGGTACATTTCCATTATTGTGCCTCAATGACAGGTAAACAAATCACATCTTAGGACCTTGTTAAAGCAGATGTTCACCCTCAGACCTCAGGCCATAGGGGTGGGACCCAAGTCCATCACTTACAGTTCTGGAGCTGGGACTTTGATACTTCAGGTATAGCTACTACCTGCTCTCCACTGGCCCAGAAATCCCAACTAAGACAACAAAGTGAAAATAAAACTAATCAGAAAGCTCTGGAAGTGTTTCTATTGGGTTACAGGGGAGTCCTATATTTGGAGGCTGAACTTTGATGGCACCAGTCCCAGGATGTATGGAGGTCAGCCAGTGGCTCAACATTTCAGGCCCTGTAGCATTACTTTAACTGAAGAAGAGCATTCCCTAACCATCATATCAAGTGCTGCAAAACCCATCTTATTCTCCATTTAGTGAAGGTTCATACTGGTTGCCAGGAGCCAACCCATTGTGCTTCATACCTAGACTGCATTTTCTAGTTGGCCAGACCCACCTCAGGCCTTTGTCTGTCCTCACATGGCGCTTAAATATGAACCAGAAAAGATTATGACCCTACAAAATAAAGTCTGCACGTAGGAGCCCTTGAGCTGCAGTAGGTTTCAGAGAACATCATCATATGAGTCCTTTCTGTTTTCTGTTCTGATAGTATCAACATTCACTCCCACATGGATGGATGAAAAATGACTGCAATCGTTAACAGGGTAGTAAACAACTAAAACAAACAGCCTCGAAGCTTGAGACAGTACACCAAAACACAATTTCAAAGAAAGTTAACGTATTTTTCTTATGCATCAGATTCTAATGAGGATTTGTGGGAGGAGCCTGGGACAGGCGCTTTGTCACTCAGGTGCCCAGATTCCTTCTATCTTCTGGCTCCATGCTCTTCTTGGTCCTCAGAGTTCTTTTCCACTGGTAAAGAAATGTAGAAAGAACAGTAAAGGAACTGAAATGTCATGGACCAGAAGAAGAGAATGCAATCAAGAAGCAACTGAGGACCGTTGTAGGGTAAATTCCCTAGGCAGAAGGAAACAGACACTATGAATCACCATGGTCTCCCAGCACCACCACCCAGTAGCATCCAAGGACCAGAGTCAGAAGCCCAAGGTTCTCCTTGCTTCTCTTGTTTTATTGTAGAGAAGCACCACTGAACTGTTTTGTTTACTCACCATTGATCTACTCTTAACTGCAAGGACTCCTGGGAGAGACTGAGCCTGGTATTCCTTTTCTAAGGTGAGAGGTGGGTTTTTCCAGCCAAAGGGAGTAGAGCAAAGAAAGGGTTCACTACACCAACGCCAAGTCTGTGACTTAGAATACAGTGCTCTATCCCGTGTAAAAAAGAAGGCAGGAAAAGATGGCATCAATGATCCAGTCAAAGCCAGCACTGAACCTAGTCCTGAGATGAACTTGAGTAGAAGCAGAACCAGGTGCCTGACCCACAAGCTGTAGCTTGCTTCTCACAGGGATGCCCTGTGGTAAGGTTCATACCCACTGATCTCCCAGAAGAACAACCAAGGTATAGTATTGTGGGAGCTGGAGACAATCAGAGTCGAGGTGACAGGTCCATAATCCACATTTGACTTTTTTCTTTCTGTTATTTTTTAATGTTTGTGTGCATATGTGTATAGAACATGTGTGCGCATGAGTGCATGGGGTTGCACCTACATACTAGTGTGCAGGGGTGTTTGGAAACCAGAAGTCAATGTCAGGTATGTTCATCTATGGCTTTTCACCTTCTTTTTTGAGACAGGTTCCCTTACCAAACCCGGAGATCACTCACTGATTGGCTAGACCTTCCTGGACACTTCCTGACTTGCAGAAATCCACCTTGCTTTGGCCCCTCAGCACCGTGCTGAGAGCATTTGCCTGTCACCATGCTGTGCTTTTTACATGGAAAATGATGGCACTCCTTTAACATCTCTTGATCTTCACAGCAACCCTTAAAGACAAGCCACGCATTTCTCTATTTGCATCTGAATTCAGAGGTTACAGCTAGCTAGGTGTCCCACAAGAGCCTTGCTGGCATCAGCACCTGCTCTGCCTGCCTGCAGGGGCCACATTCCTCACCGCTTCCCTAGGAGCAGGTAGTATCTCCAGGAAGCAGGCTGTTATGTCTGACAACTGGGATGAGTCTGCAGTAGGCTTTGCCTGGCAACACCCAAGATTGCTCCCAAAAGGTGTTCTCCAGGCTTTGTCTGGGGAAACCTAATTGCTGCAATTGTGTTATAAAATTATCACTTTACCCATGCAAATGGGCCAGAGTGGGTTGGTTGTCTGTTCCTGTGGTTGTCCCAGATTATTAAATGAGCAGCTGGCTCCAAACACGTTTGCAGCAGGCTAATTCGATGGTTGCGTGCGCTTGCATATTCATGGTGCCTAGCTCCCAGCCCAGGCTCGCAGGACCACTCCAAGGGGCTCTAAAAGTTAATTTATCTTGACAATTTAAACAAATATACTTCCCAGGCTGTAGTGACTCCACCAGATTTCAGTAAGTGTCTTGGCAGGAAGAGGAAGCCAGGGATGGGTGGGTAGGGGTGATGTTTGCTCTGGGGCTTGGTTTCACGTGCAGCAGGAGGAAGGTACCCCAGAGACTGTGGCAGACATGAGAGCTCCTCGTGGGTTAGACTGCTCTAATTCTCTGATTGTGATCTTGGGTAAGCTACTTTTACATTTTATTTTATTAACATTGGGACACTGAACATGAAATCTATTCTCTTCATGAGTAAGTGGGCAAGGCATTGCTGTTGACTGTGGGCAGTCTCCTGCAGTAGTTCTCTAGCATTTACTCTTGCTAATTTGAAGCTCTGCTGCTTGTCTGGCACACTCCCTTTCAATCTCCCAGCCCTTGGCTCTACAGCTTCAGTTCTACGGGTTTGACCATTTGGGGGTCTCAGAAACCATGCAGTGTTTCCATTTCTGGGATAGGCTTATGTCATTTACCCTAACGTGGTCAGGGTTTGTCTATGTTTTCTCATAGTGCATCCCTTCCTTCTTGAAGGCTGACTAGTATTCCATTGCAGATATCTATCACATTTTTTTAAGTCAGCCATGCACTGATGTGAGTGGATTATTTCTATGTTTGGCCCTGATGGATATTGCTGCAGTGAGCACGGGAGCACAGACAGCTCCCCGAAGCCTGGTTGCTTTTTTTTTTCCAGGATAAGTCCACAGAGGTAGAATTGCTCAGCCATATGGCAGCTCCATTTTTATCTCTCTGGGATATCTCCGGGCTGCTTTCTCTAGAGGACACTCATTTTGGGTTCTTGACTGAGCACTCTCATGGATTTTCCTTGGTGTTTGTTACCTATAAAGCAAGACGTTTCACTCTGCAAGATTGCACAAAACAATGCTGGGCCTCCAGGGCTCTTATTTCTGTTTCGCCTGCATGCATGTCTACCTCTGGGGCTCCTAGGTGCTTAATGGTTTTCTCCTTTACTTTGACCCTCTTCTATTTTTAACCTGCATATTACTCATAAATGACCATGTTAATAGCACTTACTGTTTCTTCAAAGGTGAGATCCCAGCCTTCTAACTCATCTATAATCCAAAGAGTCTGGAATGTAATATTGAGTTGGAAGTGTCATCCCAGCTCCTGGCCTGGGAGTTGCCTTGGTCCGGACTCCAACTCCCAGCCTGAGAAGCACTGACCCTTCCCCAGGGAGGGTCAGGACCACTCCTACAGGCTATTTAGGATCACACCCAGAAAAAGGAACACATAGTCTCCAGGGTTTGCCTGGGCTCCTCTCCCTGCCATGCTGTCCTGGTCCACCTAGGAATGTTGCATTTATTAAACGTGGGCATTTTTAGTTTTGTCTAATTTGGTCTAATTGAAGTTATTTTGCATTGAAGGAGAGGCTCTTCTTAAGCTTATACGTAACATTTGCCAATTCACGAGAGCACTGTTCCTTTCTAAGGTACATTAAATTACTTAAAACACAGAAGCAAATCCTCCCTATGCTACCGTACTGGTGCATGAACTTGGGAAGGCCTACTCACTGTTGGGGGTGTGTGTGAAAAGACAACACAGGTAAGCCAAGAGACATGAAGAACCTGGCTTTTTCCTCTTTTCAATACTAGCCTCACATGTAACCAAAATCTTAATTTGGTTAAATCACTACTATATAGACATCAAATGCCTAGTCTGGGGTATCCTGTGCAACATGGCCACCATGGTCCATGAGAACCAGCCTGGGTCAGGAAGCCTCTATGTGGCTGCCTTGCTTTCCTCTGCAGACCATCACTGTTAACACACAGATGCTGGAACCTGACTGGGCCAAATACTAGTAAAGAAATCCTTAGCAGCTGTATAACCTGACTGTGCTTCCATTTCCTCATCTGCAGGATGGGGGCACTGTTAACTGTGTTTCCTTGAAGTATCGTGAAAATAAAGGTTGCACACACACTTCTCTCCAAACAGTGCTTTCTCTGGCACAGAGAAAGTATACTTTCTAAATGCTTAGACAACCAGGGTGTGATGCCTCTTCTCTCTCTCCTTCCCCCATGCCCTCCCTCATTCCATCCATCCTAACCTTTCAAGCCCCTCTCTTCCTTGTCTCTTAATCTCCTTCTTCTTTGGTTCCTTCCCACTTCTCTCTCTCTCTCTCCTCACTTTCTCCCATGTCTTTTCCTGCCCAGATTCTTTGTCTTTCCCTCTTCTCTCCCTTCTTTCTGCCTTGTCTTCATTCTTTCCCTGTCTCTCCTTCCCCCTCCTTCTCCCACTTTCTCCTCTCCTCCTGTATCTCTCTCTTTCTCTCTCTCTTCCTGTCTTCCTCCTGTATTGCCACAAGACTTCTCTGTCCCGGGCACTTGTAAAGACACTTTGCTATGGGTGGTAGATTTGCTTTCCAATTTTTTAGCTGAAAAATGAAGAAGCTGAAGAACACCCTTGATTTTACTAGGCTTGTACAGTCTGATGCAGTGACAAGTTGGCATCATTTTCCTACAGATGAACATCAAAAGCAACACACGTGTGAAAATCAAGACAGCTCCCTCAGACACTGCATAATACAGCCTCAGAACACACTGCACTCTTAGAGAAGCTCTAGAAAGATGTTTATAAAGAACCAAGCTCTGCTGGTATTCTAGTGTCGGCCCATGCCTAAAGTCCATATGAAAGACCTTTGGAGCCAGATGACCAGGACACATCTCTCTGTTTCTGTTCCTCAGTTTTTATATCTGGAAGGTGAGGGTATGCCCTACATCCTCAGATGGCTGTGAGAAATGAGATCACACAGAGAAAAGGCTCAATATAACACTCAAGTTATCCAGTAAAGTTAGTCCATTCTATCACTATGTTATGCGTTGCAGAATGCAGCCAAGTGGCTGTTCAATCAGACATGTCCAGCACCTTCAGGATCTAGCCATGGCCCTCTAATACAGGTCTGCATGCAGGCAAATGCTTCTGCTTCCTACAGGCTGTGTGACTTCCTTGAGCAAAGTCTTAATTTTTTTGAGCCTGCCCCGGTTTCTCTTTTTTTAATTAATTAATTTATTTATTAAAGATTTCTGTCTCTTCCCCACCACCGCCTCCCATTTCCCTCCCCCTCCCCCAATGAAGTCCCCCTCCCTCGTCAGCCAGAAGAGCAATCAGGGTTCCCTGCCCTGTGGGAAGTCCAAGGACCACCACCTCCATCCAAACTGCCTAGGCTCCCACAAAGCCAGTACGTGCAGTAGGGTCAAAAACCCATTGCCATTGTTCTTGAATTCTCAGTGGTCCTCATTGTCCGCTATGTTGTTCAGCGAGTCCAGTTTTATCCTAGGCTTTTTCAGACCCAAGCCAGCTGGCCTTGGTGAGTTCCCGATAGAACATCCCCATTGTCTCAGTGTGTGGGTGCACCCCTAGCAGTCCTGAGTTCCTTGCTTGTGCTCTCTCTCCTTCTGCTCCTGATTTGGACCTTGAGATTTCTGTCTGGTGCTCCAATGTGGGTCTCTGTCTCCTTTCATTATCTGATAAAGGTTAATATTCAGGAAGATGCCTATATGTTTTTCTTTGGGTTCTCCTTCTTATTTAGCTTCTCTAGGATCACTAATTATAGGCTCAATGATATTTATTTATCTGCCCCGGTTTCTTATCTACAGCAGGAAACTCATAGTAGGATCTATGTGGGGGAGCCATGAAGAGTGAGGAAAAGGACATGGACTCACCAAGGCAGAGGCTAGCTTGATAGCCTGACATCCATGTGAGATGCCACCATTACCACGTTCTACTCCCTTCCGCTGCGTGAGTGTCACACAAGGGAAGAGGTGGGTGGTATTGCCTATATTTCAGTTTTTATTTTTCAAATACCACCACTACCCTTACCCATTACAAGATGTTCCTTTTCTGTACAAACCAACACACCTGGGGATGTTCCAGATGTTTTCTCAAGGCAGAATCCATGCTGGCCCAGCTCGCTCAGCACTAGCACCAGCTGGGCTCTGCACAGACTCAGGGAGCTACTTGCCCCTCAAACACAGAGCAGACAGAGTCCAGGGAGGCTGAGTAAGAGTGCAGAGAGAACCACCCCTTGGTGTCTGGCTCGCCTTCTGCCTTCCCTCAGGAGAATCATAAATCACCTCCTGTTACTCGGGTACCACGGCTGCCCGTACAAATTAAATTCACAGCCTGTATTTTAGATCCTATATTGTTTGGTTTAAGCTGGGATTTTTTTTATTCTGATAAATAGAGCATTTTAATAACATTCCCAGCACGACAATGAGTTGGTAGAAAATCCACATGGCTCTGCAGGTGCAGGAGTCCCCAGGCACTGGGAAGCTCGAGCTTGCCACAGCTCGCTCCCTCCCAAGAGTGACTCACACTTGCATAGAAAGGAGTGTAGGAAAGGGTGTGTGAATCTCAGAGCCTCAAGTGGGGGGGGGAGGGCGATCCAGACATCTGAATGTGGGCAACGTCTGGATGCTGCCCTCAAGAAAGGAAGACCAGGGGCAGGCAGAGCAGGGCCAGCACTAGCATACTTCTGCTAGCCAGTGCTACCTCTGAGAGAGAGCATCGGGTCTAAGCTCCATTTTCTCCATTCTCTTTGGGAAATAGATAGGAGAGAGATAGACTGTCCCCTGATACATCTCGCCTAACCCATCATCCAAGGAGATGCGCCCTTTGTTTATTTTCTTTTCCTTGTTCAGTTTTCCCCTCTACTGACTGCAGAGCTCTCTGACATTAACACATACAGGTTGGCTCCTGCTCTGTGCCAATTCTGTGAGGGATACAGAAATGAGTAACACGAAGTCACTGCTCTTGAGGAGCTTGCAAGCCAGCAGGGAAGACCAATCAGTGTGAGACCCTGAAAGAGGAGCTAAAAAATTAAAAATAACAATGGTATATGTACTGCTCACCTGGCACCTGGATCCAGGCACTGTGCTGAGGCTCAATCAGCTACTTAATAATCATAAGCCAAGTGTTCAGGGTGTGCCAAGAACTTTTGTTTCTGGTGCTCGGGATAAAATAAAAAGCAACGCGAGTGTCCTCTACATCTGTGAAATGTATTCTGCCGGGTGGTAGCTGGGAGCAGGGAACCAAACAATAAATAAATAAACAAAAAAGTCTCACATCTCTGCAGGTGATGACTAACAATGCAGAGGCAGTGAGGAGGACAGGAGGGCCTTCTTTTGGCAGGTGGATCTGAAACAGAATCTGCCTTGAATGAATAAGAGGATGTCTGGGTAGGAGACTTCCAAACTGAGCTCACGGCCATGAGAGCACTGAGGTTATGGAGGCCATGCAGGAAGCAAATCCAAGAGACGGGAGCAACTGAGTGATGGAGAGGAGAGGATGAAGTCAAATGTCTTTTGTAGATTGGAGGAATAGTTGGGGCATGGGTATTCCAAGGACGTGGAAAATTACAAGAGCCTCATAGCAAGGGAATCATGCCTGATTTAAGCTTGCCAAGAACTTCTGTGGCACAGCATGGGTGAGGACAGGGCAGACGTAAAAGTAGAGAGCAATTAAGAGCCCCGAGGAATACTTATTCCCGTGGCGCAGATGAGCCAAGCTGAATCTGGCAACACCCTTCTTACTTCAACCCTTGTGAGTAGGGAAATGAGGTCAGGGCCGGGCTCCAGAGCTTCTGCCAGTCAGCCTGATGATCCACCATCTCCCTGTTAACCAGAGTAGTCAACTGACAGGGCCAGTGTCACCTTGCAGGTGATACAAACAGCTCACTCTAGAGGACCAGAGGTAGACACCAACTGAGGCTGCTGAGGAGCCTCATTGTAGACATAATGATCTGTTAGCCTTTGGAGAAAGAGATGCAGCTGAGCAGATAAAGAGAGAGGAGGCAGCGTGCTACATGTATATGGTAACCCAAAGACCTGAAGTAAGGCAAAGGAGAAAATTTAGGATATTGGGGTGTTAGGGAGCTCTTGATGGGGTATCAGAAAAATAGGCTCAGCAGGAATCTGGACCATAATGACTAAGGAGTGAAGCAGAATAGCTGTTGAAGGAGGCATTAAGTACTTTCAGCTTTTAAGGGAAGGAAGGAAGCTGATTGCTTCAGAGAGATAAACCTAGGGAAGCTTGGGGGTGGGTTCCACTGAGAGATGGTTTTGTCAGCTGTAGATCCTGAAACTCTGGGTGGGCAGAGGCTGAACAAATCCAACACAGCTCACTCTGTGTGTCTGCCTGGCCAACCTGGCAAAGGTCATATCCACTTTAGAAGAAGAGAAGGCAGGGGAAAAAAAGTTATGTGAATTGGAGAGAGGGCTCGGCTGTTAAGAGTACTTGTTGCTCGTCCAGGGGAGGATGGTTCAATTCCCACCATCTGCCTGTAACTCTAGGGGATCCAGTGCCCCCTACTGGTCTCTTAGGACACCTGCAATCATGTGGCACACACATATACAGACATAACAAAAGTATGCCTAATTTTTAAAGACTTATTTATTAAAGAAAGGACTCACTTGGTTTCAGACTTACGAAACAGAATAGAATTTGTTTCCAAGCACTAGAAAGCATCTGAAATCCACATGGAAACCAGCACCTGAATAGTCTCATCATACTGAATACTCATAATTAGAAGAGAAGAGTTTTCTACGTTGACTCTTGATTTTTCAATAGGCAACTGGAGTCCACACATTGGAAATGACTGCATCACATCCCACATCAAATAAGTGTGAGAGACTGGATCTGAACGGAGGGATTTTGTCAACAAAGTCTAGTCCTCGGTCACCATGTTATGACTTCATTGTGGGTGAGCATCAAGTTGGAAATATGCCAGGGACTAAATTTTAGAATTTATCAAAACTTGGGTTTGTCCAAAAGATCTCTAATTTTAGGGCCATGCCAGCACATTCCTATTTTTCTTATCTCCACTTGCTGTTAGTGACCTGTCCACTTGCACTAGGTCTTCTCGTTGCCATACTGAAGAGAAGTCTTGCCATACCTTATTCTGCACTGGCTTCTTGGCGACTTGAAACACATCGAAAGTAGAATTACTATGTTTACTGCCCAGCATGATCTTCTGCCTGAGCTGGCACGGGTTTGTTCCAGGTTTTAGATCCTGTGCTCTTCTAGTATTGTACGGTAGTTGTCAGACCAGAGTCTGAGCTTTCACTGTCTGGGTTTTAATCCTAGCTTGGCCACCTACTAATTACATGATGTGAGTGAATTACCTAAGCTCTCTGGGCTTTACATTTTCCACAGAAAGCATATGAATGGCAACAATAACTACTCGGCCTATTTCTGAAGATGAAATGAGTTAACACATTTAAAATGTTTTTGAAGTCACTGCTGCTCAGGGAACTACAATCACAGTTACTGCCGTGAAGGCTAGCTCCTACCTACGAGGCACTTCACAAGCCTCTATCCTCTCTAGTACTCCGTGATCAGGTCTTGGCTGTCCCTAAACCTGAAGCTGCCCTTGTCTTTCTTTGTCACAGTGCCTGTTGATGAGACCTATACTCTCCCTGCTCCCTGTGCGAGTCTTGGTATGAATGCCACGCACTCTGCCCTTCCTGTTGGCACTGAAGTGAATCTTCATGGACTTGGTTGAAGAAAAAAGAACTCCTTCCTTAATGGTCTTGGCGCTGATTCTAGAAGCCGAATCAGGGATCATGCTAGGGGCCAACTGACAGTCCTAGGCTGCCAAGTGCTCAAGAGACTCCTAGGTTCCCTGGCTGATGCTCAGAGCTGTGATTGCGATCCATGACCTGCAATCCCTTGCACTGGGGAGAAGGACTCGGTGAAGACCCAAGCCAGGCTCTACCTGTTTGGACAGTGTTTGAGGTCTGGAGGTGTTGAACACGATCTTGAATGAGCATAGATGTGTTTTTATTTTTGTGTGTATACCCTGCCAACAGAAGCCATCTAGTTACTGGATCAACCCTAATCTAAGTGCTGCTGGGAGGGGATTTTGAAGATGCTAAGATTTACAGTCAGCTCATGTCAAGTAAAAGATGGTGTTCTGGGCAAGGTGAGTGAGTAGGTTGGAAAATCAAAATAAAAGTTTTTAAGAAAAGAGGAAATTCTGCCTTCCAAGACCAACATCCTTGCCTGAGCAAGTCTCCAGCAGGCCCTGCAAACAGTCTTATCAGTCCAACCATCGCATGAGCCTTTGCCTTAGGAGTTAAGCTCACCTTCTCTTTCCTTCTTTTCTCCCCCTTCTTACGCCCTTGAGTCCCTCCTCTGCTCCCCTCTTTTCCCTTTAATCCTCTCTCTCATCTCCATTTTCCCTTATGTTATCTTCTTCTAACCCCACGAAGTGATATTCTCCATCCTCCTTGGTCCACTGGAAACCTTCTTCTTTAAAGGAATTAGATTCTAGGAGGAAAATAAGATTAGCATATAGTTACCAGGTAAAGAAAGGAGAAGAAAATGGGAAAGGAAAATTGGAAAGAAGGGAAGGAGGAGAGATGGAGAGAGGGAGGGAGAAAGAGAGGAATAATAAGAGAACACAGGCCAGGAAAGAGAAAGAGAGAGGTGAGGAGAAAAAAGGTTGAGTAAAAAGAAATAAATTGGTAGAGAAAACAAACTCATTTTTGTTCAAAGCCCCCAGCATAGACAATTTTTTTTCAGAAACCAATTCTGCTTCTTGCTGAGTTACATAAAAATTGCATATAATTAGAGAACTCAGCCATTTGGCCAGGCTGTCAGACTGGTGGCCTGTGGATTTACAGAGCAATTGGCAGGTCATAGCCTGGATAAACATAATCCCTACTTGATAATCACAGACTCAGAATAGCTGGTTCTGCTTCACTTTACGAATGGCAAATCTGGGCCCCCGAGCTGAAGAACAAAGATGGAAAGCGACTTGGCTAATATCACCCTGGAAGCTGGGTCAACGCTGCAGGTAAGGCTCAGGATCCCCCAACTTCAAGCTTCTTTTCTTTGTAGCACAAGATAGAAAGAATGAGTGATGCCTTCCCTTTGACTCCCTTCAGCCACTCCTGATGTTCCCATTCACTTCATTCCTAGAAGCCAAAGAAGATAATGAGCCCTCTTCCTTGGAGGGCTCGGAGACAGCAGCCTAGACAGGTGGAGCCCTCAGCAGTACAGGGGAGGTTTGGTTTACCCATCTACTCAGAATTTAGAATATAGGTGGCCTTGGCCACTCCCATACTGACCTGAATCCTGGTGTGCACCTACTGAAAATTATCATGTCACTGTGTGGTGACATTAGTTTTCTACACAGTGGGAGCTGGGAGCCCCTGTTACATCCAAAATAATAGTATGGAAAGCTCATTGTGCAACGGGGAATTTTGCAATCAAGTAGAAAAAATATCTTTTGAGGCATGAGATATAAGCTTCTGACTTTGGCCAGATCAAGATCAAATCTAACACTCTTGGAAAAAAATCTGTCTCTCTCTTTGAAGAAACTTCTGTTATGCTATGGTAAACTGTGGACAGATCATGTCATTACTTACATGAGGAAATTCTAACAGTGCTGTATCCTATAATAGAGCAGACCCATTGAGTTCTGAACCCCAAAACATTTTGTGATACTTGTACCAATAAGTATAATACTCTTAATATATAATGTTGGGTGGAAGTTCACTAATTTAGTTCAAAGGAAAGAGAAAACATTGAGTATGTGTACAGATAAAGAATTAATAGTATCAGCTAGCTACGATGGGGCTTATTAGGACACTCTGAGCAATATAGTTGATGTGGGCTTAATTAGTCATGCATTGATACTTGTCAGCATCTAATAGGTTATGTTTGTGAGAATCAGATATATAAGAGACAAGGATGAACGACCTAGGAAAGAGAATTCTTGGTATATTAAATGAACTGAGCAACTTTGCAAGTGGTTAAAGTATATTGGAGCAGGCGATCAAAAGGCAAGCCAGAGACAGAACAATGGGCTGGTTAATCAAGAATCTTGAGGTAAAGGATCTAAATCACATTTTAGGAAGAGTTAGAGATCGCAGGAGGGTTTAAATTGTGAAAAGCCAAGAGCTTTTAAGAGATCATTCAGGCTAAGAGCTAATGTACCAGTTTCTAGAAGAATGGGTAAGACCGAAAGGAAGGAAACAAAGTATATGGCTGAAGTGAGATGACAGCCTTGACTAGAGTGCTCAAAATGGAAATGGGAAGTAGTGGATGCGTATATGGATAGATAACTTGTTTGGTGGGTGGAGGGATGGATAGGTAGATTTGGAGGTTGATGTGAATATGTGGGTGGGTAGATGAATGAATGGATGAATGAATTGGTCAATGGGTAGATATATGAGTAGATTTATGGGTTAATGTATAGATGAAAAGATATATGGGTTAGTAGAAACTTTAATATAAGGATGAATGAGTCAATGGATGGTTGGATGGATGGGTGAGTGGATGAATTGAAGGGTAGATGAATGAGTGGGGGTAAGTAGGTATATGGGTAGATGTGTGTGGATGGATAGATGGATGGATAAAGTGCATTAACGGGTGTATCAATATATGAATGAGTAGATGGATATGGGGATTTGTATATAGATGAATGGGAAGACAGATGCATGGATGACTAATTCAATAAAATGCATATACACTTTGCACTCTTCTCCTCATTTTTTTGCTCCTTGGACCCAGAAAGATATTTATTCATATCCTGCAAGATGTTCATTTCCTGTTTGAGATTTTTTTTTTAGTCAATGAAGAATAAGTAAAAATCCAAGCAAATGTCCCATGTTGTAAACAAAGGCTAAAGACTGTGCAACTCCATTTGTAGATGAAGAGATTCTAGTCCCTAAAGAAAAGTAGATGGGGGGCTGGAGAGATGACTCAGAGGGTAAGGTTCAATTCCCAGCAACCACATGGTGGCTCACAACCATCTGTATTGAGATCTGGTGCCCTCTTCTGGCCCACAGGAATACATGCAGGGAGAATATTGTATATTTAATAAATAAATAAATCTTTAAAAGAAAGAAAGAAAAGAAAGGAAAAGTAGATGGATGTGCAGCAAGAACCCTGCTATCTTTGCCTCAGTTCTTAGGCTCCTTGCCCTTCTGCATAGGACTGTTACTATACTTCTTTGAACCCTTTCCACCAAGTGAAAGATGACCAAAGGCAAAAAATCAGAACCATCTATTACATCTATCAATCAAAGTGACAACTTTCAAAGAGTGTGATGGAAGTCAAAACTTTGAATTGTGCCCCCAAGGGACCAGCCACAGAGAGAACATGTATTAAGTTTTGCTCTGTAAAGAGTTGTGGGCAAATAGCATTATCTCACAAGTGTGTGAAGATCAAAGATGAAATAAGTATTATGGTTTGGAATGTAAATGCCCCCAAGAGCCCTGTGCTAAAGGTTTGCTTTCTATAGAAGGTGTAGTGTAGAGAAAGAAAATGAGGACCTTGGGCATGAACAGGTGGGTGAATTGATTCATTCTACTGCACATCCAGCTATGAACATATGCATGTAAGCAACCATCCATTTATTTTGCAGTCCACATATCAATCTATCAACCCAAGCACTCATTCACTTTCTCATCCTGCCATCCTTTACTCAGTCTTTTCTTCTTGGTCACTTTGAGATGAGCAGCTGTGCTTCTCCATGTACTACAGCCATAATAATCTGTGATTCCACTGTACTAACAACAGCAAAGCCAACTAACTGTGGGTCAAAACCTCTTAAACCAAATCAAAGTAGATCCTTTCTCTTTCAAAGTTGATTCCCTTGGGGGTTTTGTGACAGTGGTGGAAATCTAATCAGCACGGTACATGTGCAGACAGAAACGGGGAAACTAAAACATTCAGAAGGAAGATTCTAAGCTTCGTCATTTCAGAAGCCTGGGTATAAGTAATGAGGAAAAAACAGAGATAGAAAGGGGGAAAATAAGGGATAGAGCTGGATCCTATAAATGGGCAGAGGTGTGTGGGGGAGGGAAAATGTATTTATGCATATTTTTATTTACATGTGTGCACATAAAAGAGATGGGTTTAGTAAGCTCTCTGAGAGTTTCATTCCAGAGATGCGTGTGTTCTTTAGGGAGAAGTGTAGACATTATTTTTGTCACTTTAGGGAACAGGTATACATGGTCTTTTAATAGGAATGACAAGGACAGGAAAGAGAAAGAAGAAACAGACAGGGAGAAACTGAGTCATGGAGTCAGATAAAACAGACTCAAAGTGGTGCCTCTCAGCACAGAGCCTGCCAGCACTGTCCTCTCTGCCTGCCCAGGGGATCTCTGCCCACCATTCCAAATTCGTAGTGATCCCTGTGTGCTGTGGCTATGCTGTCTGTTCTATGCTGTCAATTCTTTATGCTGTTAGAACTTGCTTGGAGAGGCCTTATGTTTTTTCAGAGCACTCCCAAGAGCCTTCTCTGTTCCTGCTTTGGCTCATGCACTGAAGGAGGGGGGCCCTTAGCATGCTGTCTCAGCGCTGTGGCCCCATAACAGAGGCCTCCAGTTATCTGGGGAGGGAGGCCCACAATAGGAGGCACAGAGAAAGATTCCATTAACTCTTGCCCCAGGTTATCCAAGTGAAAAATGGATAAAATAATAGCATACCTTTCTTGCCCTCGTAGGTGACTCTGGAAGGGAGAGTAAATCTCTTCTCACCAAGAGTTCCCTGGAAGGCAGTTTTTATAGGAATTGTAGAGAAGGGGTTTGTGCTCAGGAAACAGGGGGCAGATTTGGACTGAAAAGTTAATGAATGTTTCTAGGATACTCAGAAGGATCCAAGAGAAAACAGAGCTGTCAAGCTGTGGGTTCAGTCTGTTCTTGGCCAGCCATTTATTTGAGACAAGCACTGGCTCTGTGATAAGGCAAACAAAAGGCCATATGAACATGAACTAGGGGCTGCACAAGGCCAGGCTCCATGGCAAAGGTAGATCACCCACCTAATATCCATAGAATGTTTTCAAGGGGTTCCTGGAGCATGAGTACAGGAGGACACACCAGGTACAGAGCATCAATTCCAAGCTTTTTGCAGCTAAGTGATAAAGATAGTTCACAGAGGAGCCAATGAACTAAACGATGCAGATGATGATTAGACTTGCAGAGAAAACACAATACTAGGCTAGACAGAGGGAATAGATGGAGAAATGATCTCAGTTGGGTGACCAAGAAAGGAGTGCTGAGGAGGCATGATTTAGGCTAAAGTATGAATGTTGAGGGAAAAAAAAAAACGCAGAAACTTGAAGGTCATCGTAATAGCACAGACTTATGCCTACTTAAAACTAGAAGGCAGTCCAAGACTCTAGCAGGGAAGTGTTACACTCTATGCTGAGTGAAAAAAAAATGGATTAAAGTAGGTTTTTCAAGAGAAGAGCAAAGACACCATTTTGAGTTTACTGTAATTGTTGGGGTAGCAGACAATGGTTCCCTGACAGGGCAGCATTAAAGAGGCTCTTAAAACAAAAAGACAGAGCCCGGTGAAGTTGAGCAGCAGGATCTAAGGCTGTCCTGGTGCATATCACAAGACCTTGTCTCAAAAACAAACCAGACAAAAAAAACTTCAAAGTCTGATCATATTAAGCAATGTCAAAGAAATAAAGCAAGTAAAACTCTCTCATGGGATGGGTGGGAATATACATCGGAATAAGTAGCTTTTCTGGAGCTATTTCTTCTAAATTGAAACATTCTCTCTTAGAAGGAAGCTCTTTAATACTCGGAAAGTAAAGTGTCCAAGACCCAAGGAGTAAGAAAAGTTCCAGGAGTCACAAAGTTATGCAAGAAATAGCTACAATAATAGATGTCTGTGAGCTTAGCTACTCAGCCCAGTATCTTACTTAGTAGCCATGAGGATGTTAGATCTCATTCAGAGGATGAAGATGAAGTTACTGATAAAGCCTAAGAAAGCTTTGGCGCTTGATTCATGACCTTCTATCTCTCCACAACTACTAAACTCTTTCATCCAAGGCCAAATAATCGAATCCATTCGATGCAGATTGCCTTCTTCAGAGAACTTCAGATAAGCTTACCAACTCCATTTCTGTGGCCTTGCTTAGTGTTAAGCTGGGGTCACATGATGATGGTCTTGGTACATGCAATTTCTGAAAATAAACTGTATGCCATGTTCAAATGTAGTCCCTTATTGCTCAGTATATCCTTGGTTCAGTCTTCTTATTCATAGCCTAAATGTCTGGCTTTAGAGTATAGGACTTGAGATTGAGCCACAAGACAGAAGGAAACTAGATTGTGAAATCATGGCATGTGAGGCTGTTGGCTTGATGCCAGGTTGGACGGTGTGTGACATAGGTAACAAGTGTGCTATTGCATTGAGTGTGTGGCATGTGTACATTGTTGCAATTGGAGGATGCCTATGATCAGAATATAAGTGTGGGTGGATGGGGCTTCCAGAAAGAATAGCCAAAGACTTTTTGATTACTCTTAGTTAGCGATGAGAAGTGTGGATTGGTTTCAACCACTTAGGTAGGAATAGATAGGAATGAGCCAAGGAATAATTCATCTGTTAAACCGCTGGTTTTAGAAGAATAGGCTGGGAAGTAGGCTGTGACTGTCTGGGGGTATCCGTTGATACCAAAGATATATAGAAATTTATCCATCAATCATACCCATCCATCCATCCACCCACCTAGTCACACCCATTCATTTACCCATCCATTCATGCATCTATACATCCTCATATTCATCCAACCACACACTCAAAAATTCATTCTTGTTTCCATCCATCCACCCATCCATCCATCCATCCATCCATCCACCAAATTCATTCACACATCCATCATTTACCACTTACGAGTACTTGCTACATACTAGACACTGTAAAGGCAGACTAACCAACTAAAAAGACATGAGTCCTGGCTTCTTTGAGTTCAAAGGCTGATGAAATGAGCAAAAATGGCTAGCACTTTATTCTTGGTCCTATTCTTCTTGAGAAAAATGCAGAGAATCGTGACTTACCATGATCCCTTTACACATTTTCCACTTTAGAATGGGATGAAAGCATACAACACACCAATTCTGCTTTTTACATTCAGTACAGAACTGAATAAATTACACAAGGTATTCAATGTATTATTATAAAATGGGCTTTGTGCTAGACAATCTTGCCTACCTACAGGCTATGGTAAGTGTTCTGAGTACATTTGAGGGAGGCCAGGCTAAGCTCTACTGTTTGGTACATCAGGTGTAATAAGTGCATTTTTTAACGTACAATGGATTTACCAGAGGGAATATCATCAGAAATCAAGAAACATCTGCAGGCACCTGACTGCATCTCCAGGCACCTGGCTCATTTGTCCTGAAAATCAGCCTTTGGGTACAGCCAGCTGGCTCGTTCTGAGCATCCACAGAAAGAAGCATGTCCAGCCTCTATAGCAGGTAAAGACTGTTGGAGCAGCCCAGCCTCAGGCAGTATGATAGCCTTGGGGACTACTCTTGCCTGGCCTTTCCTCAATTGCCTTAAGGAGAGTTGCTAATCACACCCAGCAGACACATGAGATTCTAGCCTGTGTGGGTTTGTGTGGCTTGGGGATTGTATAAGATGCTTTCGCAGTGCTTGTCCGAGTCAGGTCAAGGAAGGGGCATGAGTCTTCAAAAAACAATTAGTAGCTCATTATGGAAACTGCTCCTGGAACAAAGGACACATGTAAATAATCACAGTCCTATTGGCCAGGCCAGCTTTCTCTTTCACAGTTGTCCCTTCCTAGTCTGTCTTCTCTCTGCTGGGGTCCTTTCAGTGAGAACTAGATTTTACACAGCCCCAATCACCACCAGGACTGTCTACAGTTCAGTACAAATAATAGCAGTGATACCAGTATTAATGATACCAATAAAACCAGATTTTCTCTCAATCAAGACAAAAAAAAAAAAACATGGCATCACACATGCCAAGACTCAAGATAGCATGGACATTTGTGCATGATTGCAGAGCAGGGATTTCACCTGTATGGATGGTCCTGTGTGGAACAGGGTCCTTCCACCACCAATCATGTTAAGCTTCCCTTAATCTCAAGCTTAGCACTGGCCTCCTCTTTTCAACCACTGACACCACGAAGTCTGAGAAACAGGAGTGGCCAGGTAACAAACAGCACTGAGCATTTGGTAAGTGCTTGCTATGTGATGTCTGCCAACTGAGTGTTTTTGTTTGCCTGAGCTCACAGGAAAGCACAGCTGCTCTCAGTGACTCTATTGATGTGGAAATGAACTTCAAAGTTCAGTAATAATGTGGGATTCCCTTCTGTATGCTGTGAATATGTTTTATTACCATTGGTTAATAAAGTAGTTGTTTTGGCCTATGGCAGAGCAGAATATAGCAAGGTAGAAAATCCAAGCAAAGATAGAAGAGGAAAGAAGGTGGAGTTAAGCAGATGCCATGTAGCTACCGAAGGAGAAAGATGCCAAAACCTTACTGGCAAGTCACAGCCTCAGGGCAATACACAGATTAATAGAAATGGTCTAATATAAGATATAAGAGCTAGCTAGGAATATGCCTGAGCCATTGGTCAAACAGTGTTGTAATTAATTCTGTGTGATTATTCAGGTCTGGGTGGCTGGGAAATGAAAAAGCAGTCTCTGTTTACAAAGTAAAATGTTACAGGTCACATAGCCAGGACATGGAAAAACAACTAATGGGCTTAGCTTCAATGACTATGCCTGTAACACTGTACTGCACTACCAGAATTGACAGTCTAGAGTAGTGGTTCTCAACTTTCCTAATGCTGTGACTCCTTGATATAGTTCCTTGTGCTGTTGTGACCCCAACCATTGAATTATTTCATTGCTCCTTCATAGCTATAATTTTGCTACTATTAAGCATTGTAATATCTTATATTCAGGATATCTGGTATGCACGCTTCTGGGGGGTTGGAAGCCACACGGTGAAAACTCCTATTCTAGAACATTTTGCAGAGCATGTGTTTTTAGTCAAGGTTTTCTAGAAGAACAAACCATAGAGTGTATTTCTAGATCTATTTATCTCACTACTTCCATACCTCCCTATCTCTCTCTCTATCTGTCTGTCTCACACACACACACACACACACACACACACACACACACACACACACGCGCACATGCACGCACACACGCATGCACACGCACACACACACGAGAATTGGATTGGCTTAGAGAAGAGGAGACTGAGTCATCCAATAATGAGTACCCTGACACCCAGAGAAATAGAGGACCTTGTAGTTGTTTAATTTAGAAAGTTGGAAGTCTCAGAACAAGGAGGACCATTGATGTAGTCCTAGTTATTGTCTAAAGGTCTGGAGGCTTCTTGAAGATCTTTTGGAAAGCTGAAGAAACTGCAGTCTAATATCCTTGGTGATAGGTACTAGCTCAGAAAGAGTGGAGTTTGCATATGGGTACTGACTTCCAGTCTCACAATTTTTTTCCTCGTGGTCTCCCAACCTATTTGGTAAGCCACCCTCATTTTGGGTGGGCCTTTTCCTCTCAGCTACTGCCCCACACGCCTGTCCTCTTGAGAAATGCCCCCCAGGCATATCCAGAGACACACATCACTAATCCTAGATATCTGTCATGCATGCCAATGCCAGAAATAGCCTTGGCTTTTATGGTTGATAGGAAAGCTGGGGTTCCACTGAACCATGAAAGAACATCCTGTATAGCTCAGGTTCCTGGGGAGTGCTGATGCTCTAATTCACTGTCTCTATGGGAAACAGAAAGGAGTGAATCACTACAAAGACATCTTGGTGACCCAAGCCCCTTTTCTTGCTGGCCCACTCCCTCCAGCCCATTCCCTCCAGTAAATGAAGTTGGGGCAGAGAGCAAGCAAAGCTGAGCCCTGGGGGGGGGGGGCTGTCTATGCTATGTACTGGCCTTCATGCAGAAGTTGACATTGCTGGAGCTGGTGCAGCTTTCAATCTTTCAGAAAAGGACACCCACACTCATTTTCATTTGACAGCACATGAAGCGAGTATGTATTAGTTAATCTGGTGAATTTGAACCTCAAATAATAAATCCCAATATTCAAGCCAAGCAAAAGCTGCACACATCCAAATTGGGTTGGGAGATATTGGTCCCATGTTGTAGAAAAAGGAATTAAGTAATTTTGCTGTGCGATCACTGGCTCAGAGCCAACAAGTCACATAATTCTGAGCTATTGCCCCCTATAGTCTAAAACCTGAACCATTAATCACCAGACTCCAGTGGCTCCCAGCAACAAATATCTTCTGTAGAGTATGCCATGGCTGTATCTGTTACCTGCTCCATCATGGTGCTCAAGATGTTTCTCCAGTGTGCAACTGGAGTGTGAGTAGGTACATTTGTTGCCCCAAAATACAGCTGAAGTTGGATGTGGTGGCATAGGCCAATTATTCCAGCACTTAGGTAATGTTGGAGTCCCCTCTGTGTGTTGCTTGTATTGGTTAACGAATAAAGAAACTGCCTGGACAGGTGGTGGGATCAGGACCGCTAGGCATGTTCAAGCAGGAGAGCATGGCGGATTCCTGCCACCATACACAGAGATATTACCAGGCCACGCAGTGTGCTGTATGGCGGGTTTAGCTTTTACTCAGAAAAAAAGGATTTATATGCTTCATGGTGCTGCCCAGAGTTTAGGTGGTGAGGATGGCTCCCACCCAACAGTCCTAGAGCTGAAGTGAACTACCTCCACCATATTTAAAGCTTGAGAGAGGGGAGCCAGAACCCAGGGCCACTGAGATCAAACTGATTAGCATTTTAAGAAACGCTTCTGATCAGAAAATAATTACAGATACACAATAAAGACAAATTCAGATGAAATAGACCTATAAATGGGTCACAGTGTTGGATAAATGTACGTAGGCTTGGAAAAGAAAAGAAAAGAAAAAGAGTATAGAGAGTCATAAGATAAAGTTAATGCTTTTTTAGTAAAAGGGGTAAAGTCTTTAAAGTGACACTACAGATAGTCATAGATTAAAAGGAGTAAAGAAAAAATAAGCCATGTAAAAAATGGCAAATTTACAGAGAGTCTGAACTATGTATATTATTGTGTTTTTTTTTTAAATTTTTTGGCTATAAAGGACCTAAGTACAGAGAGATATTTCATTTTATGGGCTGCTAAGCTAAATAGCATGTGTATTATAAAGGTATCTTGACTTCAGAATTTGGGTCTAAGAACATGTTGCTTGGGGAAAAAAGGTTCTACTTTTGTTTTCACAGAAGATGAAAACCTGTGAATTGTCTCCTGTTGAATATGGTTTCATAGACCAAGGCCTCCTGAAAGGTTGCCATGAACATCCTCAAAAAATTACTTGGCCCAACTGCTGACTGAGATGAACCTAGCACATAGGATACAACATGAAAGACCCAATTAACAGCACCCCCAAACAGCAGGAAGCAGTATGGGCAAAACTACGTCCATATTCCCAAATATTGTTTATAAATGTTCTTTTACATTTAAAGGGGGATATGATACAGGTATGAATAATTTGCATTGGTATGGATCTTGGTTTATTGATACAAATTTAAGGTCAATTTTGTTATATGTATATGTATTTCTGATCTTGATTAAGGTATTGTGATTGTGTAGTTCATTTAAAAATGTAATGTATAATTAGGAAATATAGGTCAATAGATAATCATGTACAATAGTCATGTTAGTTATATTTTTCTAGATATACAGAGATATATTTCAGATGGGTAGGGATTCTGTAAATCTTTCAGAGACCTTCAGAATACGGAATTTAAATGTTTTGAGAACTTAGGACTTTTCATGACAGTGAGAATAAAGAAACTAGCTTGGCCTGATAGGGCAGAACTTAGGTAGGTGGAGAAGACAGAACTGAATTCTGGGAGAAAGAAAGCAGAGTGAGAGGGATGCTATGGAACTGCCAGAGACAGACATGTTGAATCTTTTCCAGTAAGCCACTGCCATGTGGCGATATACAGATTAATAGAAATGGGTTAAATCAAGATGTGGGAGATAGCCAAGAAGAGGCTAGAGATAATGGGCCAAGTAGTGATTTAATTAATAAAATTTCTGTGTGATTATTTCAGGGCTAAACTAGCCGAGTGGCCAGGATGTACAAGCAGGCCCTCCTTGCAACACTTAGGAAGCCGAGGTTAGAAGTATTAGTGCACAGCCTGTCTAAACTCCATATCAAGGCTCTGTCTCAAAGCAACAGAGAGCAGTAATATAGTTATGACTGAGCTAGAACAATGATATGGTGTACTTGTTTCTACTTTAACTAAAATAAGAATCTTTCAGCAACAACTCTAAGGTTTGTAGAGCCAACCAACACCATTTCCTGCATCAGTAGGACAGAATAGATGGCTCAGGGAGCAGAGTACCTGCTCCACAAGATAAAAACCTGAGTTTGAAACCTTTGTGTCATGAAAACAAACCTGGTCATGTGTACCAGTAACCTTATCACTAGGGGTCAAAGAGGTCAGAGACAGGACAATCCTGGAAACTCACTGACCACCCAGACTAGCTAAATCAGTAAGTAACTGGTTCAATGAGAAATCCTGCCTCAAAAAGTAAGGTGTTGAGTGACAGAGGAACATTGCCCACTGGCTTCCACGCATGTGTATGCATACACACACATACAGCACATACAAAGAACATAAAGTAATGAACACACTGCCTTTTCCAAGGTCTCTCTAAAATCCCCCATTCTTCATTAATTGTATTGACCTGCTTTGAGAACCACCTGTGAGCTAACTGATTTGATTTCCATGACAATCATAGGCAGCACATATCACTACCTTCATCTTAAAGATGAGATACTTGAGGTGCAGAGAGGTTAAGTAACTTGACCACAGTCATGCCTTTCTTAAGTTGCAGAGCAAGGCCCTAATTTATGACCTGCTGCTTGCTGGAGCCCACAGTCCTGACAGTGAATTTTGGACAAAGAAGGTCAGTCCTATCCTACTGAGGCCATTCCGAAGGGTCAGAAGAGGCCCACAGCTTCACAGAGTAGAGCCACAAAAAGCTCACCTCTTAAAAGAAATCTTTGTGATTTCCAGTGTGTCTACCTTCCCCCACCAGACTGAGGCTGTAAGCAGCAAGCAGAGAGATCTGGCTCTGCTTGTCAAGAAGCTCCATATTAGAAAGCTAGTTAGCAATTCATCTAAAAGCTGCAGAGTAGTCCAAGCATATCCAAATTAATATTTATAGAGGCAGTACTTGCTCAGACCCAATTATTCCAAGGGCCAGGAAGCCAGGCTCAAGGAGTGGTAGAACAGAGAGAGGGAGGAGAACTCCAACGGGAGGTGGACCCTAGGAACCACAGCTAGGGCTTCACCAAGTGTGGAGCCTGGACACTGGGGAGGGCTGTGCACAAGTGGCAAGCAGGAGTCCAACTCTCAGACCCCTTTGATCTTCACCTTGACTTAAGGTCTCTCTGCTGTGAACATGGGCATAGCTTGCCCTAAAAGGGCATAGACCTCCTCAGTGCCTGCAGGAGGAGAAACATTTAGGAGAATCTGTAGATGGGCCACTTGGAGACCCTGACAATCCCTGGAGATCAGGAACCATTGTCTTTTATTTGTGGTGTATGACTGCCTTTGGAAGAAGGCTTGGCTTGGTCAGTCAGGTGTTAATGTGAAATTGCCATGGCAACTAATTCGTGTTTTTAAATACAGAGAGGGTCAAACAATATGGATTTGCATTGTTTGGGGCCCATGAGCTGCCATACCACATGACCTATTGCAGAATCAGATGGGTGTCTAGCATTATTTCTAGGGGCTTTGATGAAGTTCTGACACATGCCTGATGGAATTCTCCCAGTCGGCCTCATGTGAGGTGTTTCCCTCCAGGCTCCAGCAAGTGCAGCCCACTGAAACACTGCAATCTCTACTCTAGATTAGAAGTCCCCATATGCCACTAGAAGAGCAAACACAGGTCCGATCTTAGTTGAAATTTAATGTCACTATGCAGTCACCTATCCAATGACACTTATTTCTGGTGCTCCAAATATATCTTCCTTATCAATCACCCTTCACATGGAGCAAGACAAGGACTGGATAATGCAAATCTGATTGCCTCATCCCCTCGCTTTAGAAGCACGCCAGAAGCTCCCCACTGCCTTTATGGGAAAGCCTATGCTTCTCAGAATGGCAGTTAACGCCTTGCATGATCTGGCCATCAATATTTCTCTGCCTCATTTCCTGCTGTCTTTGGTTTGCAGTCAAGAACAGTGAGGGGCCTTAGTTTAGAGTAGGAAGTAGATCTAAGTAACCAAAGTGGAATAAAGAGTCACTGCCACCTGGCTCCAAGGCACTACAAAGACCATTTTGCAAAACCTTAGGTTTTCTGCTTAACCAATTCAGTCTTTGCTTAATCTAATAGCCATCCCCATCATCTTAGTCTTGAACCAATTCCCAACTCTCTGCTCCTTAGAATTACCGAAGGACTTCTTTTTTCACTGAGAATGAAATCAAATTTTCATCTTAATTTACAGCTAACACTTACTGTATGTTTACATACCAGGTTTTCCTTGTGCTCCGTGTCCAACAACCCTGTGGGGTAGGTTGCATATAGCCAGTATTTGACAGGTGGAATCTGCGGCAGAGAGGTTAGCCAGTGTGATGATGTCACAGCTAGAGAACAGCGAGTTTGAAAGGAAAGATAATCCCAGAGCATCCACCGAAGGGCTGCTGCCTGTGCTCTCCTCACGCTGCCTCTTTCCATCTACCCTGACTCCCTGACCATACTGCCTCTCTCCTAAAAGGTCATGTTTCTTCCCCAGGACTTCCCTCAGGATCTTCCCTTCCTGGAATCCTTCCTTCTGAGCTCTGTGAGGCTATTGGTATCATCTCTACCCAGAGACATGTCCAGGACCTCTCATAAAAGCAAAACCCTCCATGGGCAATGGATTCCTCCTTCAGATCACACCAACTTTATTCAAAACATAACACAAGTGTGTAGACAGAAAGCTTTGAAAAGGATGGGGACGAACTAGGGAGTTTGGGAGGTCCCTACAGCAAGCGTTGAGAGAGTTGCCTCATGGAACTGGGGTGAATGAACCTTGTAGTATAATTCGCACACAAAATCCAAGGAGAGAGACCCCCCCCTCCTGAACACCATCATCATGCACCTATTTGTGGAGAGAGCAAGCCAACTTGATTGACAGTTAGGGAAATTGGTATGTCTGTAAAAATTGGACAAAAATGTTCTGTCTTTGAAATTGGTACATCTATCCACTGGTACAAAGCTGACAGAATTAGGGACTCCAAGCCCCAAATTTGCATTGGCTGGAAGCCCTTCTTAAGTATAAAATCCCAAGTGGCCAACTACCTGAGGCTTCTCACATACAGAAAAGCTGTCAGCCTCCCTAGGGGAATTAAAGACTACCAGTAAAGAAATATGCTGCCCAGCCACAAACAAACACAAGAAAAACTCAATTCCTGATGTTGAACAGTTGTTCACCCCCAGAAGGTCTTGGCTCACACTATTCATCAGAGAACTCAATGGACTTCATAAATATTCAATTCTAATGTCCTACCTACCTCAAACCAATTAAATCCACGTCACTAAGGTGATATTCAAACACCAGTACAGCAGGGCTCCTTGTCTGTGGTATTGAAACTCGCAATTTTAGGTTCCCGTTCTCAATTTCATTCTGAAGACATTAAAAGGGAATCCCAGAAATAAACAATCCGTGAGTAAATCATGCACATTTCTAAATGGAGTGACAAAAATTGTCATCATCTCTACCCATCCACCCAGCACATCAGCATCAGTCACCCCTCTGTCCGAAGGATCTACACAATGTGTATTATTATATTAGAGCCTTGTCAGTCTTCATATCAACCATGAAGAAATCACATTCATATTAATGATGAAGAAATCTAGTGTTCAAGTGACCCTTACATTACTTAATGGTGGGAACAGAAGCATCAGGTTGTAAAGCACAGAAGCACAGATTACCTTTGGTATCTGCGGAGAACTTCAGGGCATAGAGCAGAGGAAAGGAGGTGTTTTTGTGTTCCTTACCATCTGTTGTTTCAGGAGGTCTTGAAATGTTTCTTCCATATACAAGGAGCTAACTGTATTTTTAAAAACATCCTGGTAACCGAGTACAATGGGTTCACAGGTTTGGATCTTGATGAATTCAAAGCCAAGATCAGACATTGCCAAGAAATAAAAGATTTGTTTTTCAACCTGCAGCAAGTGAAGAAAACACTGGAGTCAATTCCAGAGAAACTGCCATCCTCAAGAGAAGACTGTGTGGATTTCACTTGGTGAGCCTGCCATATTGTTACAGGAGTGTACTTTAGGGACAAGAATGCCCGTGAGCATGCTCAGCTAACTGAATACAACCCTGAGCAGGTAAGTTGATAGTCACAGATCAAGAAGAAAATCTGGCTTCTCTTCTAGACATATTTTTGGGCATGCTTATTTCATGGTCAAAGAGTTTAAGTTCGAAAGGTTAAGATGGTAGACAAACATATCCTAAAGATGGCAGGTAGTTTCATGATACACGGGAGCCACAGTGGTGCAGCTCTATGATTGGATTTAAAGTACACTCCATGAGATGGAACCCATGCCTGACACTCCTTGGGTAGCTAAGACCCTGAGACTGGATAGCCCATGAGCATAAGGGGAAAACCAAGTTGTGCCAAAGCAGTGGTTCTCAACCCGTGGGTCACGACCCCTTCTGGGGTCACTTATCAGCTATCTTGAATATCAGATATTTGCATTATGACTCACAATGGTAGCAAAATTACAATTATAATTATAAAAATAATTTTCTGGTTGGGGGTCATTACCACACAAGAAACTGTATTAAAGGATTGCAGCATTGGGAAGGTTGAGAACACAGGCTAAGGGAACATCATGGTAAAATGACATTCTGCTACAGCCACAGGGCATGGCAACTTATCCAGAGACCCACAACTGCACAATGTGCAAAGACTGAAAGATCCTGGAGTACTTGGTCACAAATGTGGTATCGTTATCCAATTCCTTCCCTTGGGACTCACGGAACTGTGCAGAAGAGAGGGCAGGAAGAGTCTCAGAGCCGGGAGAGATGGATGGCATCAAGGAAACTGCATTCCTGATACAACAGCACCACAGAGACTGTGGCATCACGAATAGGGCCTGCACAGGTACACACAAGATGGGGCCTCAGTGCTAAGAAGGAGAAGTAGACAGGACCTCCCATCCCTAACCAAGAAATTATCTCTAACTGACAACCTCATGCAAAGGGAAAAATTGTTTTCTTCAATGCCGTTTCATTGGGTATGCAAGCCCTAACTCAATAATATTTTATAGACTAACACAATGACATTTTGTCAACTTTTGTCTCATATTGTTTTGTTTGGGCTTTTTTAAAACCTCACTGGTCCTTTGCTTGTATATTATAGCTTCCAATTTTGTGTTTATACATTTCGTTTTGTGTAGGTTTGTGACTTTCTGTATGTATATTTTTATGATTTTTCATCATTTCTGTTTGGTTTTTATTTTGATTTTGTTCTGTTTTTTTTTTTTTCCTAAAGAGAGAGAAAGAATCGGGAAGATGGAGAGATGGGGAGGACCTGGGAGGAGATGAGGGAGGGAAAACCATTATCAGAATACATAGTATGAAAAAAATTATCAAAAAACATGACAGGACATTTCCAGACATGCTCTGTTTTCTCAAAGAAGTTACATCTGAAACAGAAAGGAAATGAACTTGAAGAGGCCTTAACACAGGAGCCTCCTCGGAAGATACCTGGCTTGCTTAGTAGCTGACATTTCCATTGATTCCAATTTGTTTCCAGGTTTCAAAACCAATGGTACACACACCTACCTAACCAGACGCCATGTGAATCCCCAGCAACTTAACATGCATCATCTCAGAGATCATTACTCCAGTGGTCGTCTTTCCCTGGAAAGCTTACAAGCAGGATATGCATACTCATCCTCTCTCTCTCTCTCTCTCTCTCTCTCTCTCTCTCTCTCTCTTTCTCTCTTTATTACAGAAACTACTTACATCCCCAGGGAACTTCTGACTTCTTGCACTGTCCAAACTCCATGTCTCTTGCTTGTTGAGTATTACCGCACGTGCTGTCTACACACATACCTTTATCTTCATCTCACTGGACTGTGGGAATCCAGTTCATAGCAGACCTAAAAGTCTGTCTTTGGAGACTCACCCTGAAATCTAGGGACAGCTCTTGCTTTTCCTTCCACCTTTCCATTTACCATATTCTCAAACCTGAGCTGACTTATCTTAGGTGTCGTGTGACACTTCTTTCTTCAATGCTCAGATCCTTGTTTCTTCTTGATTCTGGAAATTTCTGTTGCTCAGAAGACGGATAGTCCAGTCTTTGGGCATTTATCTCAGCCTCCTGTGGAAATATTTTTTTTAAAATGTCTCCTGCTCTGACCAGTCAGTTTGGAGCAGTGTCTCTGGAGAGCCACCCACTCAGGTTCAGCTGAAATTCCTGGGTCGTCTCTTTAATCCCTTTGTTTTCTAGTGTTTCCCAGCTGTTTCTGCAGCCTAAGCTGCATCCTTAAAAATAAAACCCCCGCATATTATCTCTGCCTTCCATCCTTCCAAGATTCAATGACAAGTGCTACCCCCAACCTCATTATTCTTCTCCCAAAGAAGTAGATGGAATTGGAACCGGGAGGTTGGTGTGGGGAAGGCTTTTGCCTGATTGCTGCATGCAGAGCTTCCACGATGAGCTGGAGACAGACGAGAGCAGGATTTCAGAGCCGGCGCCTGTCTCTGCTCAGTGTCAGCAGCTGCTCCTAAGTCAACAGAGCAATGGTGTGTGTCCGGGCTGAAGAGAAAAGAAGTTGCTTAAATTGTTTTCCATCCCCTCAGAAACCAATAAGTGCTACTCCAGTGCCCGGCACAACTGAGTTGGGTGTCAAATCAAACCTTAATCCTGTCAAATGCTGCTTCTATGAGCTTCTCAGAGCAGGCAGAGAGCCAAGTGGGGAGAGGTTAGGGGTCCTCTTCCAACTGACCTTCACAGGTGACCACAGTGAGCAAGCAATGAGCAACTTCATCTTGTCTCCAGGGACATCTCATGGTAAGAGTAAATATAGCCACGCACAATAGTCTGTGTCAGGAATGAATTCATGACAAGATTAAAATAAGACAGGCAGACAAGAATGAGGAGGTGTAAAGATGATGGGAGGTTGAAAGGACAAGCAGATGGATAAATAGATGGATGAATGGATGGATGAATGACTTATTCAGTCACTAATAGTCATCCAGGGCTGGGTCCTGGGGAGTTGTTAATGAATAAGGCAGAAGGGGTTGAAATTCTCAGCATAATCTTCCTCCATCCCACTCTGGGAAAACAGCTCTTGTGAGATAAAGAGCTTTGAAGGCATACCACGAGGACACAAAATTCCACTTTTCTCAGGTGTCTTGAGAAACACAGCCTTTTTTCCAGAATTCATGATCTGACACTTGCACAGATACAGGCTAGTTTCATAAGCAAGAGACTATTGTTAGAACAAAAGAACTTTTCTCCTCTCTCTCTCTCTCCCTTTGTAGTTGGCAAAACCATAGCCTTGAATTCTCAGTATTCACTCAGCCTTTCACCCCCAAGTGTCTCAGAGGTCATAGAGCACTGACCCAAGTCTAGTGTACTTGATTGTTTACAAATCTAAGAGCTTATGCAGGAGGTCAGATTGGAGTCTCACTGGATGTGTTAGTCAGCTTTCCACCGCTGTGACAAAACACCAGAAATAATTAAGAGAAATAAGAAAAGGTCACTTCTGTTGTTTTAGGCCTGTGGTGAAGCAGGACATCATGGAAGGATCAGGTAAGTGGGGGAAAACTCACTTCACAGTGGTCAAGAAGCGGAGGGAGAGAGCAAGAAGCCAGGAACCCAAAACAATTTTGGAATGCCACCAGTGACCTGCTCTACCCAACGAGGTCCAACCACCTACTTTTTTCCCCTCTCAAGAACACAGAGGCATCGGATCCCCTGGAGCTGGTGTTACTTCCTGTTGGGAGCCACCTGACCTAGGTGCTGGGAACCAAACTCAGGTCCTCTTTGAGAGCAGCATGCACTATGAACTGCTGAGCAGCTCTCTCCTTCTTCCCAGTGACATACTGTAGACACACGGTGCACAAATCCCAAGTGTTCAATTTAATGTCACCTAGCTAACTGCTAGCTAAATAACCCAGATAATAGTACCATACTCTAGAAAGTTCTTTCAGGTTCATCATAGGCCATGTTTCCCTGCCTTGGAGGTAAGCCCATTCTAGATTACCACTTCTTAAAGGCGATAATATATAACAAAGAATCTCATGTTCTTGAGTGTGTTTCTTCTACTTCTAAGCATGGTTGTGAGACTTAGAAACACCGGGCTTCTTCCAGGCTATGAGCATGAGATAGGGTCTCCTGTGCCACCCAGTAGTCTCCCAGAGTAGTGACTTCCCCACAACTTGCTTCTCTGTTTAGTTGGTCCCATGTTGTTATGTGATTTAACATACTACCTGTGAGGACACTGCTCTCAGATGCCATCATCTGAGTTCTCACACTGAATTACATGTGCTGCTTTAATTTGCTCCTCTTGGAGCCTCAGGGCACTCCAAGACAGATAACGCATTTACAGTGGGGCCAAGTGTGCTCACCTCCCGCAAGATTCAGTTGTCTCAGGACCTTCAAAACCAGAGAAATCAAATCACTTTGGGGTTTGTGGCCTCGACTCAAGTTAGTAGCTGTGGATTACTCATATGTCCCCTAAAGGTGCCGATGGCTCTAAAGAAAGGCTCTCAAAAGACTCAGAAAGTATCTCTCAAGTCCCAGAAAGTCCCTGCAACTTACAAGATGTACAAGGCCCCTCCCTCCTAGAGATTATGTAAGCAGAAAGGATTGGCAAGAAAAAGACTCTCCTATGCTGATGTTTCCTGCAATAATTCAGATAGTTTCAGAGTTCTAGATTTGAAGAGTTGTCACCTAGACTGTGGTGGGTCTTTGGTGAAGCAGCTGCCTTGAGTCATCCTTATGCTTATAAGCAAACTCCCCCAAAACTAATTTGTTCACCAAGTTGAACTGCAGTGGTAGTGTTACTCATGTGGTTTGTTCCCTGTATGGGATGAGTAGTCCTTTGTTCAAGTCTACCCAAGATTACACACACACACACACACACACACACACACACACACACACCACTGCTGTGTGATTTTGTTACTCTAGCTTTAGTTAAAATCTTGACACCAGATGGTAGATGCTTCAAAAACTGTCCTACATAGTCACTTTGGCTATTGTAAGTCCTTTATCTTTCTAAATAAACTTTTCAAGATTTTATTCATTTTATTATGTGTGTGTGTGTGTGTGTGTGTGTGTGTTGTGCCCCAGATGTACATCTGTGCACCACATGTACACAGTGCCTATGGAGACCAGAAGAGCGTGTTGGATCACTTGACACTGGAGTTAGAGATGATGGTGAGCCACCATGTGGGTACTGGGCATTGAATTCAGGTCCTCTGGAAGAGCAGCCAGTGTTCCTAGCCACTAAGCCATCTTCCAGACCCTCCATATAAAAACTTAATTAGCATATCAGTTATTACAAAAAGAACCTGCTCAGATTCTGACTAGAGTTTGTGAAGAATAGGCAGTCGCTTGGCCAAATGAAGTTACTAATCTGTGAACATATTTCATCTTTCCAGTTGCAGGCCTTTAAAAATATGCCTAGTCAATTTCTTTATTTAGAACCACCCCAAGTATTTCTATGTATGTTTTCAATCATTTTCTACTAGTACATATGAATGTAGCCAATCTTGGATGCTGTATATTTATGTCATCAAACTGTGCCTGTCTGTTGGTTCTGAGTCCTCCAATGACCTCCATTTTTGATTTTCCAGTTTATCTGCCTTGATCCCCGCCCTGATACTGGATCCTTCATGGCATTATTGGTCTGCTTTTTCATTCTTGGTCCCACTTCTCATATCCTTTTCAAGAAGGACCAAGGCTGTTCTCTAAACTACAAGCAGCTATTACCATTTCCTGCCCCAGACACTAAAATCCCCTTTCCCTTGTAAGAGAAACAAGCATACCTATAATAGAGAAGCTAGTTAATGCCTGTCTCTGCCCAAACCCTGATCATTTTTTCATTCCAGAGCTCCCAGACAGCTAAGATGCATAGTTTGTAAACTTCTGATTTTTGTCACAATGATTGAAACATTGGGAGGAGGCTTTCCTCACACTCTCTATAGAAATGATGGTGGGGAGGCTGTCCTAGAATAACATGAGTTATAGAAGGATCAAATCAAAGGCCATTCAATATTAAAAATATCCAGTTAGAAATGAAAGTGGGAGGAGGGGAGGTCCATTCACAAGAGCTGTAAAAACTAGGAAGTATCCATGAATAAATTTAGCAAGCATGGTACTTATCTGAATAAAACTATAAAATTTTACTGAGAAGCATAAAGCATGATCTGAATTAATGGAGAGACATAGCAGAGTCCTGAAAGGGATGGCTCTGTGTCATCATATATCCATCCTGTCCAGATTTGGGAGACCTTTTACCAAATTTCTGTCAGAATTCCTGTTTTGACTAGTTTGAGTAGAATTGAACAAAGTAAGCTAAGTAAGGAACAAATCTAGGCTAAGTAAGGAACTGTTGCAAAGGAGCAACAGTTAGGAGAATTGTGCTTCCTCTCCCGTGGAGCCAGACTCTAAAGGTACTCTAGTCTAAGCAGCATTGATGTTAGGTTAGACAGACACCATGTTAGAAAGTAGCTGAGCGGGCAGAATTACACACTTCAACACACACAAACATAGTGCATGGTATCAGTAACACTTCAACTCACATACAAAATCCCAGGAACACTTAACAAAAGGATCTGGCATACAGTACTCACCTGGGAGGATTCATACCTAGGTCCCTTCTATGAACAACAAATGAAATAAATCCCTGCTAAATTTAAATCTTAAATTAGTGGGAGATAAAGTACCAACACCCACTGAAGGGAATTTTTTTTTTTAAGTTCTCATATTGGAAGAGTTTTCCTCATGAATAGAGTAGTTAGATTTGGTGTGGCCACTGGGTGAGGGGGGTACCAACCAAATATACAGTAAGCAAAGTTAAAAGGCAATAAAATGGGAAGACAGACATTTAAGATACTGAAGACAGATAAATATTTAGAGGCAGGTCATTTACAAATGCCAAGAAAAAGCACCAAACACATAAAAAATTCTGGACTTTTTTGGTAGAGAATATTCTGTGTGATATGCAACCTCCAAAAAGTAATATGATGGATAATTCTCTACCAGCCAGCAGAGGCTGGCATGAGACTTCCTGTGCTATAGGAAGCCCTAATGGAGGGCTTCACACTCAAGCTCCTTAACTATTCTGATGCTGCCCTTCCCAAGGATCTTCAAGTCCACTATGTGAGGATGATATCTGGGGGTTAAGGACAAGGAATAACAGATGGGAGATCTCAAGCCAAAAAGAACACTATTTAATAATGAACTAATTTGCATTCTATTGGCTTCAAATTATTCATATGGTCCTACTGAGCTGCAAATGACCTGAGATGTCTAGTCAGTAGGCTTGGGAGGAAAGAAGTATGGTTTTGGAGGACCAGCTGAAAAACTGTCACAAATTGATCCTTCTCTTTCACAGCAGTGCAAACCATTGGGCAAGAAAAAAGAAACAATGAGATTAAACCTGTTAGTATATAGAGAAGCAAATTGGAACATCTTTGCTTCTTCAACAGATCAGAAACAAATGAAAAGTGTTAACATGTATGTATCTTTGGTTAGGGTGTGAAGGAAAGGTCTACTTTTATGTATTCCTCAGAAATAAGGAGTGTTACAGAATTTTTAAAAAGCTGTCTGATGATACATATATACATATATATTTCAATTAGAAGCCACCAGTTTTGAACTTATGAATCCTGCACCAGAAAATGTATTCCGTTTTAAAATGAGAAAATAAAAATAAGTATACAAAGATGTAATGACAGCAAGTTTAAGAGGACAAAATGCTAGAGACCTCCAGAATTTCAACAGCTAAAGAAAACGTTGAGAGAAAAACAGTACATTTGTCCATGAATATACAGTCATGAAGAAGATTAGACTAGATTCATTGGGGAATGGTGATGGCTCTTGAGACATGATCTTTTAGGTAATGCAGGCAGCCTTGAACTTATGACAATACTCTTTCCTCAACCTGCCGGTGTTCAGGATTACAAATTTAAGCCATCAGGTCCAATTTGGACTAGTTTTATGCATGCCGTTCTAGAGATACATCTACATTGAGAAAATCAAGGCACACAAGCTCCTATTGTGTGTTTGTGAGACAGATAGTTGCTGTGTAAGTTCAGCTTCTGGATTTGCTTACAGTCAAGGTTAAGCCTGGGTGTGGAAGCCTGGACCCAAGAGGTGAGACAGCCCCAAGCTCTGGGGAGCAGCCAGAATAAGGATGATAGAGCAAGATCAACAAGGCCTTTTCTCAGCACAAATCCAACTCTTACATCACTATGTATTCAAATAGTATATTGAATATATATATTTTACTCTGTCATCTTGATAGACTCTGGAGATAGAGTGTGACCTGAACAAGTGGAATTGCGTTTTCTGGTAGTTTGTAGCCTGATAGAGTCTAGATAGACTCTGGAGCCCGATAGAGTCTAGATAGACTCTGGAGATAGAGTGTGACCTGAGCAGGTGGAATTGTGCTTTCTGGTAGTTTGCAGCCTGACATATGTAAGTGAGTTAGTGGGTTAGTGGCCTGAAGCAGCAGTGTGATAAATGCTACCCACCAGAGAATTACAGGGGAAGAACAGTGTCCCCATCTTGATGGGCATGAGGGATAAACGTTTATGTCCATACTCTGATCCAGTCAGTGCCTAGATGCATGGCTTTGCCCAGGATGCATAGCTACTGCTAGACTCAATTTCCCACCATTGACTACTACTAACAAGCCCTGAATTCACCGAGTTGTAGTAAGACCCGAATAAAACAAGTAAAGGCTTTCGACTATAGCGCCTGGAGGACAGTGGGAAATTAGGGGTAGAAGTTCTTGGCTCATTCTCCTCCAGTCACTGTTTCATGACTACTTTGCCTGTCACTCCCACAGTTTTGATCTCTGCGAGCCAGCAGTGTCAGTCAAAAGGTGCATCCAAATGGATTGTGTGTGTCCTTGCTGGGGCTGAGAACCTTGTGTAGGGCATGAAAATGATCAGAATGGCCCAAGGTGCCCAGTGGTGTTTAGCATGAGGTCGATTACATCCACGGCTAGAGACCTTTAGTGTCAGTCTGATGCCCTGCTTTGACTGATTCAATTTGTTTTTTAAAATGAACTGCCATTTCCAAAACATTTTTTTAAGAGTTGGAGTGATGTTCTGTTTTGATAGCATTCACTTTTCTTCTTATTGTAATGATGGTGCTGTGTGTGTGTGTCTGTCTGTCTGTCTCTCTCTCTCTCTGTGTGTGTGTGTATGTGTGTGTGTGTGTGTGAGAGAGAGAGAGAGAGAGAGAGAGAGAGAGAGAGAGCGCCAACATCAGACATCTTCCTCTGAGCACATTACTTTTGAGAAGATTTCCTATTGAGCCTGTGAATCACTCATTGAACTAAATTGGTTCAGTGTGATGTGGAATTCCCTTCTGTATGCTGTGAATATATTTTATTACCATTGGTTAATAAAAAAGCTGCTTTGGCCAATGGCTTAGCAGACTAAAGCCAGGCAGAAAATCAAAATAGAAATAGAGAGAGTAGGTAAAGTCAAGGAGACACCATGTAGCTGCCAAAAGAGACATATGCCGGATCCTTACCAGTAAGCCACACCTCATCCTTTTACACAGAATAATAGAAGTGGGTTGATTTAATATATAAGAGCTAGCTAGAAAGATGCCTAAGCTATTTGGCCAAGCAGTGTTGTAATTAGTATAGTTTCTGTGTGATTATTCGGATTGGGCATCCAGAAACAAACAAACCATCTCCTACTCCATCAGTGAGCCCTAATTATTGTCCACAAGTCTGGTATTACAGATGTGTGTCAAGACACCTAGTTTTTGACATGAATGCTGGGGACCAAATTTAGGTACCTACAGTAGCAAAGCAAATACTTTACAAACTAAGTAACCTCTTCAGTTCTTTTTATTTCTCATATTGCTGTTTGTTTGTTTGTTTGTTTGTTTGGTATTTTTGCAGAGTGACCATTCCACCCCAACCCCTCTTCCCATGGCTTCAATGTGTTAATCGCAGACCTAGATATAGGGCTGGAAGAGGGCTTTCTAAGTGTAACTAGCCAGGGAATTTAATCTACAATGAAATGCCAACAAATGCTCATCCTGCATCGCTGCTGAACCTGGCAGAGGACTCCACTGATGAGCTCCTTCCATAGCTTACATGTCAAGGCTCAGAGATGTCTAATATTTCCACCTGTTCTACTTTGAAAATGTGCCACTCATATTCCAAACACAGCATCCAAAGCCATCGAGGTCAGGTGCACCAAGAGGACTACTGAACGTTTCAAACCAGTCACATACTTAGATAAAGGAACAATGACCTTCTCCTAACTCCTCCACCAGGAGCAACAGTAATGCTAACACTTTATGCTCAGCACACAGTGCACAAATTCCGGAACCCCTCTTTGGTGCTAGCAGTAGTGATGACCTTCTGCAGCTGTTTGCAGTGACATTTAAGTGGGTACTTTGTTCACATGATGTCCCTGGCAGTCTCCTTCAAAGAATGGGTCACCCCAAAAGCACTCACTGAGGGTCCAGGCTAGAGATCCTTTGACTTGTTTGTCCTGAGGCGGTTTCTGAGTCACAGAGCCATCCTTCCACTTACAGGACACCTCCCCTCTCTTTCCTCTCCACCTCCAAGGATGGGAACAGCTTTTCTGCCCTTAGAATCCACCTTGGAAAAAAGATTAACTACACCGAGGTGCTAAATCTAGAATGCCCCCTCCTCCCTTTCCTCTCCTCTCTCTATCTCCTTTTCCCTACCCCCACCCCTTTGTTCTTTCCTGCTCTCTACAAACCCAGTCTCTCTCCTCCCATCCATGGTTTTAATTTCTCCATATCTGAGAGTTCTGCTTTTTTTTCTTTCTAATTCTTTCTCCTCTCTGTGTACCTTGCTTTACCAAACCCATTTCCCCTCATCGTCTCTGAGAGAGAGAGAGAGAGAGAGAGAGAGAGAGAGAGAGAGAGAGACTAAGAGAAAACAGTAATGTCTATTATAAGGCTTAGACAATTACATGTTTAGGATTTCAAATTTTGCCCAATATATAATGCACTCTTAATACATTCTTTGCTCTTGTTCTCCTTTGATCTCGCCCTTGTGTTTTCAAGCCCCCTCCTTGCTTCAGTAGGCACTGTGCACTGGCACATTGCGCCTACCCCCACCTTTCTGCTGTCAGTTCTGTGTCACCACCCCCTTTACCCCCACAGCTCCTAGGCAGCTGCTTTTATTCAAACTAGAAACAGCCCTTCCCTGGCTCTGTATTGTTCTCCCTTCATTTGAGATGTACCCTGTTAGTTGCTACATTGTTAAAATGATTGACAACATATCAAAAGAGAAGAGTCCCATCTCACACACTTCAGAAATTCCCCTCACCGTGGTATATTTTCTCTGTGCACATTTTAATTACCATTGTCAAAGAACTATTTTAGGTAGGCAGGATGGCTCTGTAGAACACAGCTTGTGCCCAGTGTTCCCTGTCCCAGGTGCTGAAACCTGAACCCCCAGGGCATCTTCACTATTCCGCTTGAGAGGGTGGACAGGAGATCCTCGTTCAAAGATGGGCTTGACAGACTGCTGCACAGCACCCACTCTGAAGCTTTTGAGTTGCATTACCTGGGATTCATGCCTCACTCATCATGCCACTTAGCTCAGGAGTCTTTTCTGGTTATTTGTTCCCGTTCCAAACTCTCCACGCTCTTCCTCAAGCAGCAAGCTGCTCTCACAAAGAACACGTCTTCTGAGGCCATGCTCTCTCCATCCCTAAGAAGCAGGGTGACCCTGGAGGAATTAGTCAGCCTCCGTGCATCTCGGTAAAATGAAAATAAATGGAAATAATAATGTACCCCCTTCATAGGCTCTGTGTGGGTGAAATGAATTAATATATGCAAAACTGCTTAGGAAAGTGTCCATCACATATTAGGATCCAAGAGTTAGGCTTTGGACATTTTTAAGACCAAATAACATGAGACCAATTTATCTCCCTAGTTATTGTAGTGGAGTTATATCTGAACTCCATAATAATAACTTCTACAGATGTCATTCAGTATGTGGCAAAAATTGTGCTAGGCACTGTGATTTGTAGACACAGATAGTCACGTTGCCCAAGCAACAAACTTATAGGGTATGTGTGATCATTTCTTTATATTCTAGGTGAGAAAGCAAGGTGCTGAAAGTTTGAAATGTTATTTTTGGAACTTTGAACTCTTAAACATTTTAGTAGGAATATTGCTTTTGAGTGCATGTAGGGAAATAAAACCTATCTAAAAATTGTCTCATGAAAAAAAGCATGGCTTACTATGCTGACCCAAAGGGGAACTTTTAGCCTTAGGCACAGTAGGGCCATGTATTTCAGCTATGCTGTCTGCAATCTGCCTGTTCATTGCACCTTTTCTCTACCAGGCTTGTACAAACAGACTGACTTCACACTGTGATAAAATGAGAGAAAGCCTTATTTACTTTTTTCTTTTTATAATTTCTTAGTCCCTTATGTATTTCCCTCATCATTCATAGACTTGGTCAAAGCTGTTTTACCTCTTCTTTTATTTTCATTTATTCACTTATTTTCCTTTTTGTGTGTGCACGTTTGTTTCTGTGAGAAGATCACTTATGTGCACATGTGTTGTATATACAGGAGTGTGGAGGCCAGAGGAAAACCACAGGTGTCATTGACAGGTGCTGTGTGTGTGTGTGTGTGTGTGTGTGTGTGTGTGTATGTGTGTGTGTGTGTGTGTATGTGTGTGTGTGTGTGTGTGTGTGTGAGAGAGAGAGAGAGAGAGAGAGAGAGAGAGAGAGAGAGAGAGACTCACTATATAGCTCTGGCTGTCATGTAGACCAGGCTGGCCTGGAATACAGAGAGATCCACCTGCTTTTGTCTCCTTAGTGCTGGGATTAAAGGCATAAGCCACCACACCTTGCTTCCACCTAGTCTTCTGAGACTCCACCCCTAAACTGGGCAGGCTGGCTGTAAGCCTCAGGCATCTGCCTTTCTCTGTTTCTCCAACACTGGAGTTACAAGCATGTGCTACCACATCTTCCTTTTCTAAAATGTGGGTTCTGAGCATCGAAACCTGGTCCTTCTGCTTACAAGATAAACACATTAATAACTGAGCCATCTCCCCAACCCAGATGCTATTTTTCTACACAGCTATTTGCCTTGTAGCTGCTCCTGTTTCATTCTTGTGATTTCATTTAATTCATAATAATATTGTTTGGGTTCTCCCATTCTGTTGTATTTATTATCTCCACTTTGAGCCTCCTATCACTAAAATCTTGTTCTAATTAGCGTTATTCAACAGCTGGATGTGCTCCTCATACAGTTCTGCGAGACGTTCTTTCCAACAAACTTCTTCTGTCTTTTGTGAACTGTGCTGTGTTGCTTCTGCTTTTTACTGTTTAATTAAATCAGGAACTTTTCAGTGATAAAGACGTTCGTCACAACTCTGTTGATGTGGATCACAGGTATCTTTTCCATACCCTTTTTTTGAAGCACTATTGATCTCTGTGTGCTTAAATGTGTATGTGTGTGTGTGTGTGTGTGTGTGTGTGTGCACGAGCGTGCATGCACGAGCAGCTGTGCCTATGCATGTGTGTGTGTGTGCATGCCTGTGTGTGTCTGTGTTTTGCTTCTTTTAGTCTTTAACTCTCATTTCTCTCTGATGAGCAAAGAGGGGACTGTGGAACACTGGCCACCCTTGTCTTCAGCTTGCTGTGATGAAATGGTTTTGCTATGCTCTGCATCCTCTCTGTAGTACTGCTCAGCACCAGCCCCAAACAACACAGTCCATCCATTACGGACTGAAACCTCCGAAAAAAAGTAACCTCAATAAGCCATTCATCTCTGTAAGTGAACTATCGCAGGCATTTCATCCCAGGGACAGCTGACAGCACACGGCCAGTGCTCATCCACAGAAGCCATGTGTGTGGTGGTATACAGGGAAAGCGCAGCTGTGCCGAGCTGGTTTGTTCAGGCTTTGTCTCCTGAGCCCCAGGGCCTCTTCTCATTTCCCCATCCCCTTCTCTGCCTGCTTCTTCTCTCCTACACCAAATGCCAAAGGTCTAAATTTCTCCTCTTAGCTGAAGGGACATTTTGAACACTGGAGAAAATTAGTTCACACTCTGGATTTTAGGCCTAATTAGGTCTAAGGACTTAAAAAAGGAAAACGATGATGTTGGTTCTATTGTCTCTTGAAAAGTTGTTTCCTAGTCACAGAGGAGATCTGAGGCACTTCTGTAATCTCCAGTGAGCAAGTGACTCGGGATGTGCTAAAAGCATCTCCCTGGCTCTCTCCTCCCCATGCCCAGGGCTCATCTCCACTCTCCCAGGCTCAGACTTTCTGCTGTGCTTTTATAGACTATCCTTTATTGTGTCGCTGTCATCTCATAAGATTATGCTGGGCCCCTACCATAACACAGTTGCTGCTATTAGCAATGACTTATTACTGTGTTTATTAATTTCAGAAGTTTTATGGAAAATTGAGGTCTGAGACTCAAGTATGATTTCCTGCCGTAGAAGCACCACCAACTCCCTCTTACTAAAAAAAAATTCTTTAAAAATGTCAGCAACTTGATCACAGAAGAAGACAGAATTTTCCCCTTGATTCTGCTTCTAGAGAATGATTCCAATGTCCTGTACCTCTCACACTCCTCTTCTGCTAAAGCTGGAACAGAGAAAATGGGCAGAAGCTACAATGTGGAGAAGGAAGGCTGGGCTAACCAACAAGGCTACTGGTGGTTAATGCATTTGTGGGTCCATCCATTGAGACCCTTATCATTCCATCCAGTGTCTCCTACAAGCTACACAGTCTGTTGAGTGCTAGACCCAAAGGGGAGAAGAGGTAAGAAAGGCAAAAACTTCAGTTATATGGAGCTCCTTCTGGTCTTCCAAGCACCAGCGAACTGTCAAAAAGGAGTGCATTTTAGCTACCATAAGCTCTGTGTGATGAGTGCTGGGTATCAAACTCAAGGTCTTGCACATACTAAGCCTGCACTCTACCACTTAGCTACTCCCCAGGCTTCAATTCCCATAAGTCTTATGGATATATCAAGGAAGATGTTTGACAAAACCCAAGTGAGACCGAGGAAATGTCACATCATGAAGACATGGAGGGTCACTGAGGGACTCGTGGTATTGCTGAGGCAAAGGATGAGAGAGAGCCAGTGTTATGAAGCATGAAGGGAGAAAGACATGGGGCAGAAACAGTTTAGAATCCAAAGCCTTGAATTATAAAACACTTTGAAGACAAAGAAGATCTAAATAGAGATCAAGGTGACTGCACTGCAGAGATAGAAAAGAGAGCTAACAAGAGATGATTGTCTCTGAGTGGTCAGCAGAGGCCAGATTGTGCAAGAGGAATGTACCGATCTTGGCTGAATATCGGGGATACCAGTGGCTTCCTGAAGGAGAGCTAGGCTTTCTTTAAAGGAAATTTTAGATGCTAGAGGCAGTGGTATTGACATTAAATGACTATTCCTTTCTGTCCCAGGGGTAACATCTGGGTAGCACTCAGTGGAGAGGTGACCACATATTTATGTGCTGTAAAGTGTTCATGGATGAGAGGTGCTAGGGGAAGCAAGCTGACAGTCACTCTTAAGTCTAGGTGCCCGCCCAGCACTGTCAGAGATTCTCCCGACTGCTTCTGCTTTCTGTCTGAACACTGGGTAAGAATCTTCCTTTCATTTCCCCAGTTACATCTCACTTGCCTGTATCTTTCCACTTTGCAGGATGGATGTAAAGGTTAATTCTACATCTGTAACTTCGGGACAGGTTTCTTCCTGGCTGCCAACCTCTCTGATGATTCGTCTTGGCTGTTGTGTAATAGAGTGTCACTTCTTCCCACTCTCTCTTTGAAACAGCCTATTTAAAGAAAGATGATTTGGGGGTTAGAGTCAATAAAATCAGGTGCAAAGCAATTCCTCAGCATGTTTGGTCCTCAGCAGATGGGCTGGGTAGCTGGGAGGCCATTTTTGTTGACAAATTGTGTGCTTGTCAGCAGTGCAAGGCAGGAGATGCTCTACCCATGCATATAGAATAGTCTGTGTGTTACATAAAGAAGCTTCTTGGATGGTTCTTGTAGAAATCCTTCTCTTAGGCCCTTCCTGGAGGGAATGCAAGCCCCACCCACCATGAGCTCTGTCTATTAGAATGACGTAGTCCGTGTTCTGAGACTCACGCTCGCCAACTGCGAACAGATAAATCCTTTTCACACTCAGTGCTGTTTGGAAGTTACAGAGATTCAGTCCATCTTTGGAACTTCCTTCCTCACTGTCGTCTCCCCTTCGTTCCTTCCTGTGTTCTTCAGCAGTCACTTGTACCTGACCTTACAGTCTTGTCAGAGGACTCACAGTCTGGAGATGGACCACCCATATTGAAGTCTCGGTTTGGTTTGTTTAACTTGCTCTTTAGCCTTGGACAGCTCACTGTTAGATGACACTGCTGTGTTATTTTTCCTGCATTATTGGCATTTCTGCTACTTTTCTCAGCAAATCCAAGATCAGGTTTGATTTTTAGGGAGCATCTGTACAGTAGAATAATTAAAAAGGGAAGGAAACTTGAGCAGAGGGGACAGAGAAGGGAGGGTGAGCTTGCTTTATAACAGCCCTCTGAGAGAGCTAAGCCCCCATGACCCAAACACCTCCCATTAAGTCTCCATGCTCATCCAGTAAAATCTTGACATGGGTTTTTGTGGGGGCAAACAATCCTAAAACAATAGCAAGGTTCATCTCTGAAAATAGGAGGCTACAAGTAGTTGTGAAGTCTAGAGGTCTTTGTTTCTGTCCTCTTATGAATACCTTGGAATGAAGCAAGGATAATTAATTGGCATTTGTCAAATTGCATCCATGGAGTTTCATTGTATAAACATGTTTACAAAAGCCTTACTTTACAGCAAAGTATGCCAGGTAGGAGGAGCTACCGAAGAAGTGGCAAACAGGTCAGTAAGATGTTCTATCATACACACACAAATGTGACATTTAAAACTGTTCAGTAGTATCAGGTGAATAGATGTATTAATACTCTCAGTGGATCAGTACAGAAACAAAGATGGTAGAGAAAGGAAGATACACTAACAGACCAATGCTAGTCACTTTCCATGAAAGTTTTAGACATCATTGATTTCCTGATAGGTATATCCTATATGTAGGTTATACCTACACCCTCCACGGGACAGTATAATTTGAAGGGTCTTACCAAATAGAAAAATTAAAGCACCATATTTTAATTTAGAATTTTACATGAATTTTTCTTTCTATGCGATAAGTTATATTTATTTTAATATGTTAAAATGAAATTTTCTTTAACAACAAAACTATTATTTTAATCACCAAACTTACGAAAGCAGAAATCTGAATACAAATGAATCTCTTCTCTGTTATTGATGAACGATGTTACTTGAGTCAAGTTTCCAACCTTAGAACCACCAGACTAAGCAGGCCCGCACAGCTCTGCTGTACACCCCTGCAAAAACATTCAAAAGACATGAGCCGTGGGTATGTAGACATGAGTCCAAAAGAGAAAAAAAGCACTTTTACATATTCCAGCAAAAGCAAAATCTATTTTTATTTTAGCTCTTCGCCTCCTTCATAGTGACTGTGTTGTCCCTACTGATACAAACACAAACGTGAGGAACAGAACTGAACTTCACTAAGATTCTTAGAATGCAGTGTGTCCTAGGCTGTGCATCTTCTTCCCTGCTTTCCCGAAGGCGGAGCTCAAACACCCTCTCGAGCTCAGCACTAGTAGGAAGTGTTTCTTCTAGGCTGTCGGTCCTGAAATAGAAAATGACTCACCGTGGGAGTGAAATGTGGAAGTAGAGGGCCCCACGATGATGGTTGTAAAGATAGCTCTACAGGAAGTGGGGGAGGACTGGCGGCTTATGTTACAGTTAGCTAAGCCCGACACTCCATCCTGCACACAGTGGCCAGCATTCTTTAGAAGATGTGGGACATTTAAATGTACCTAGACCCCTAAACCTTTGATCGTATGGTGTGTGTGTGTGTGTGTGTGTGTGTGTGTGTGTGTGTGTGTGTGATTAAGAGCATGGATGGATTGGGAGGAGGTTCATATCTGAGGTGCTATTGGCAGGTGGTGGCTGTTGCAAAGAGCAGGTCAGTTTTCTCCAGTGATTTGGACATTGAGAGGCTGTCCATGCCTAGTAGATGACCCTACACCCATGCATATCCAGGGTTCACTAAGTGGATCCAGTAAGCTTTAAAGAGTACAGTAAAGTGATGGTGGTTGAGGGAAGGAAGGAATAGAATGAAGGGGAATGGTGAAATGGAATTTAATCAAAATACATTAATAATGTACGAAGAGCAGTGATACTTTATGATGTAACAAATAAAGCTTGCCTAAAGATCAGAGTGCAGAGCAGCCATACTAAGTAGTCACAGAGGCCAGGTGGTGGTGGCACACACATTTAATCCCAGCACTGGGGAAAGAGAGGCAGACGGATCTCTGTTAGTTTAAGGTCACCCTGGGTACACGAGATTGATCCAGTCTAAAACAGAAACAGAGATCACACAAAGGTGATCCCAACATTTGGGATCCCAGGCTTTTAATTCCAGCACTGCGGAAGTGGAGACAGGAGTGATATGACTGGGCAGACAGAGGAATATAAGGCGGGAGGAGACAGGAGCTCAGTACAGTCTGAGGAGCAGTCTGAGGATGCAATCTAAGGATAGATTTGTTCCTTTGGTCTGAGCATTGGTAGAGACAAGAACTCTAGTAGTGGCTGGCCACTCTGATTCTCTGATCCTTCAGCTTTCACTCCCTAATAGCTAACTTTGAATTTTTATTAGTTAAGACCAATTAGAATTTCTGCTACAATGATGCTTTCAAACAATAACAAAAATATCTTTAAAAAGATGGGGCAGTCAGAGTTGGGTAACAGTACTGATTCTGATAATTACCAAACTTCTTAACTTTTAAACACATAAATCATAATTAAGCTGAATATGGTACATTTCTTATAATTCCAGCGGTCAAGAGGGTGAGTCAGGGGAATCATGAGTTTGAGATCAACCTGGACTATAGAGGCTCAGTTTCAAAATGAAAGGAGTAGAAGGAAGAGAGGGAAGGGAGGCAGAGGGAAAGCAGGAGGAGGAAAATATGGGGGAAGGGGGAGCAAAGAATCTCAAAATCAAGAATGATCGTAGGTTTTGTGTAAGAAGCAATCCAGTCTTCCTAAAAATGTCTTTATAAATCATAAGAATATGTTATATATAAAGAGAAATGTTTAAAATTTATTTCTTACTTTTGTTATATGTACATGTAGGGGGGTTCCCATGGGTGTGGGTGTGTGGGTGCAGATGCCTGTAAAATCCAGAAGAGGGTGTCAGATGCTGAAACTAGCCGCAGTTGTGAGCTGGGAACTGAACATGGGTCCTTGCAAGAGCAGCAAGTGCCTCAAACATGGAGCCATATCTTCAAGGTCTGTGAAGATACTTTTTAATGATAGTAAAATAAACAACATATGGCCTGAACAGTGGGAAAGAATATATTTTTCTTGTATCAGAAGATTATTATGAATTATTAATTATGAATAAATTAATGTGTATTTAATGTTTAATGTGATTTTTAAAAAATGTACTAATAACAAGCTATTTTTAAAAAATGTTCTTTGACAATTTTAAACGGATCTAGAATACATTTTGCTCACACCTCTCACATTTCTCTCTCTCTCTCTCTCTCTCTCCCTCTTTTTCTCTCTCTCTCTTCCCCTTTGAGAACTCTCTATTTAGGTTCCCAGATTCTATTTAAGTTCAAATGTGTTATTTGCTTTTTGGGCTGTTTTTGAATATTCTGGATATCTGTATATTCTGGATATTAATTCTCTGTCAGATATATAACTGGCAGACTCTCTCCCACTCTGTGGACTCTGCCTTCACTTGGCCCATTATTTCTTTAGATGAACAGAAATGCGCGCGCGCGTTTGTGTGTGTGTGTGTGTGTGTGTGTGTGTGTGAAATACCACTTGTCATTTGCTAGCTGTAATTCTTGGGCAAATGGAGCCCTGTTCAAAAAGTTCTTCCCTACACCTCTGTCATGTAAGGAACTGCCCATGTTTTCTTCTACTGGTTCCAGGCTTCATGTTTAGGTCTTTGATCCATTTTAGTGTATGTGCAAGGTGACAGATGTTGTTCTAACTGGATCTCTGCATGAGGACACCCAGTTTCCCAACAACACTCAGTGAAGATGCTTTCTCTTCCCCAATATATGTTTTTGGAGATTTTGTAAACTATTAAGTGACTGAAGATACATGTGACTCCTGTTTGGGTGTTTGGTTTTGTTCCACTTTTGTGCCAACACCTTATTATTTTTATTACTATGACTGGAGTAGGAGGATCTCCTATCTATGTGTTACTTTCATTGGTCAAATAAAGAAACTGCCTTGGCCTTTTGATAGGGCAGCAGCTTAGACAGGCGGAGTTGACTGAACAGAATGCTGGGAGAAAGAAAGCAGAGTCAGGGAGAGTCGCCATGGAGCCAGCCGCCAGGTCAGACATGCTGAATCTTTCCTGGTAAGCCGCGATCTTGTGGTGATACACAGATTATTAGAAATGGGCTGAATCAAGATGTGAGAGTTAGCCAATAAGAGGCTAGAACTAATGGGCCAGGCAGTGTTTAAATGAATATAGATCTCCATGTAATTATTTCAGGTATAGCTAGCCGGGCGCCCAGGCAGGACGAGAAGCAGCCCGCCACTCTTTTTACTACACTATGACTCTGTCATGTATCGTAAGATATGGAATTGTAATGGTGCCAATACTTTTATTTTTGCTCAGGAGATGTGTGTGTGTGTGTGTGTCTGTGTGTGTTGGCTAAATGGGGGCTTTTATTATTTCTTATGTATTTTAGGATGTTTTTTCCTATATCCGTGAAGAAAGAGATGTGGATTTTGATTGGGATTGCATTGAAACTGTAAACAGCTTTTGATAGAATGGCGTGCTAACCCTAACTATGCAGCAGTGCCATACATAACTTGGCAGTAGCCAACAGCTCTCTTATTGGACATAAGACCCTCTCAACAAAAGATATACCATATCATATGCTGGAAACTTAGCTAACTTCTCAGTACTAGTGAAGTCATGATTACTAACAGAGAAACCACAACAACCAATTTACATAATCTGTAACAACAGGCCTATAAATGTTTATCCTTATTCCCATAGATAAGTGTGGTCTTTACCCCTCATGGAGGAAATTTCTCTTTGTAACAGACAGCAATTGCTATAGGAAACCACAGCCAATCAAAATGAAGAGTTGTGAATACAATTACAAAACATGTTTGCATTTTAGGAAACATTGCAGGAGAGGTGGCAGAAAGATTACAAGAGCCAAAGGATCGGAGAGTTGGCTGTGAGATTGTGTCTCTTTGGAATGTCAGAAGCTTCACCTATAAAATCTCATCAACATAACTACACACATGAGCTCAACAAGAATGATTCCAAAATGAATAGAGAAAAGTCCACAAGGCCTCAAAAACTACAGGTGCCTAAGGAAAGCTGGGAGTGGCAGAGGCAGGGTTACCCATAGCACAGTGCTGCAGTTGGTTACCTAGTGCCAAATGGTTGGCCCCGGAAACATCCAGACGAGGACATTGCTCAGACTGAGAGGGTTCTATTTAGAATCTATGCACATGCATAAACAAATATGAATCCAATAACAAATAATGGAAAAAGAGACCATGCATTCCAAGGAGAGCATCGTAGAATAAATGGGACAATTAGTAGGGAGGAAAGAGAAGGGAGAAGTGTTGTAACATTTTAATCTAAAAAAAAAAAAATAGAAAAGAAAAAATTGAGAGCAGCATCCAGGCAGAAGCCAAGCATCAGTTACCAGGGTGGATATTGGGGAGACAGGTCAGGGGGGATATTGGGGAGGCAGGTCAGGAGACACACACATGACATACAGGAGGAAGGACTCTCATGATGCAGCCACAGCATAAGAAGCATAGCCAATATTGCTCTGCAAACTAGAAATCTACTGAAAGACAAGATTTTGAGATAACGATATATTGTTGGGATTGTTGATTTACCTGAGACGTAGTGATCCTGTCATTATACACATGCCCAGCAAAGTAGAATTTCATAAGTCTTAAGTACATATCATGAAAAACAATTTTAAACTCAAAAGTTATGTTTTTATTATGAAAAGAGAAAGAAAATCTGTCAACTGACGTATGTTTGAGATGACAGAGTGCTGATATGGCAGGCGAGGGGCTGCAGTCACTTCCTGAAGGTGCTTTGCCCAGGGAAGTGGATGTCCAGTTCTTGTGGTACACAGACATGTGCGAGTTCAGGAAATGGATGACAGTGGCTGAAAATGGTGCCATTTCTCTTAGGGAGCGGTAATTTACAGATCAAAAAAAAGAAGGAAACTTGGACTGCTCCATGTGGCTGTAAAGTTGGAAACATCAGTAAACAATATCAATATGGTATTGATATAACACAAGCTTGGACCATCTTATAATATCAGAAAGCAACAAATTGCAAAGCATAAATCTCTGAACTAACTTGGAGCCCAAGAACTAACTGAAAACTCTCCAGTGAGTGAAAGGGGATAGTTTAAAGACAGAAAATAAATGAAGTAATATTAGATTATAATAAAAATACAAAATCAACTTTCATAGTGTGCATTGACATAAACACATGACCAAATAAATTAACAAGTCAGTGGTAAAATGCAAACCTCTCTTATGAAGGAATTTCAGATAAATTATGTATATTTTCCACTCCTGAGATGTCTGAGCTAGCATAACTGCTCACTCCTTAAATGTGGACTGTAGGTCCCATCCAAAAATTGCGGTGTGAAGAAAGGGACAGGGGAGCATCCTTTCAGTGGGAAAGACAAGACAGAAGAAGAGCATCATTGGAGGAGAGAAGACGCTGCCTGATTCGAGATGGTAAGTTTGAATCCTGGTAGAGAAGAGTGTCAAGGACCAGATCCTACAGAGCTCCTCAGTCTCTGGTGCATCTGGCCTCCACTAAGTGTCTCTGTACTCCATACTGTTTAGATTTGTGTTGAGATGATGTAGGAAGGTCATTGGTTAAAAAATAAAGAAACTGCTTGGCTGGCCCTCATAGGTTAAAACATAGGTAGGCGGAGTAAACAGAACAGAATGCTGGGAGAAAGAAGCTGAGTCAGGGAGTCGCCATGATTCTCCCACTCCAGACAGACACAGGTTAAGATCTTTCCTGGTAAGCCAGCTCGTGGAGCTATACAGATTATTAGAAATGGGTTAGATCGATATGTAAGAGCTAGCCAATAAGAAACTGGAACTAACGAGTCAGGCAGTGTTTAAAAGAATAAAGTTTCCATGTAATTATTTCGGGGCATAAGCTAGCCATGTGGGTGGCCGGGTGCTGGGGATGCAGCCCACCACTCCTATTTCAACAGAGTGGTATTGATTAAGGTATTGTGATTGTGTAGTTCATTTTTAAAATGTAATGTATAATTAGGAAATATAGGTTAATGGATAATCATCGATAATAGTAAAGCTTGTAGTCATGTTAGTTAGATTTTCTAAATGTAGATAGATATATTTCAGATAGGCATTCTTCATATCTTTCAAAGGCTGCAGAATATGGCATTTAAAATATTTTAATAACTTAGGACTTTTCATGACAATGAGACATGTCTGCTCCTGGTGGCACCAATCTACTTCGAGAGGAAGATGGGCATCGAAGAGGATCCCTATGGAGTTTGATAGCTATTTGGGCAAGAAACTGCTCTTGCCTGGACTGATGCATAAACTGGACACAAAGAACCCACAGAGAGAGGACTGCTAAACTTGCCTAAAGGTGAGATGGTCTTTCAGGGTTCCTGACTCATGAAAGAGTCTGCGAGACATTCTGCAGGACACAGCAGAAAGTGACTAAACTGTCTTTGAAATTTCCTGCTTCATGGAAATGTCTACTGGATACTATGGGCCTGACGGCCGAAGATGGATGCCCCAACGGTACAGATGAACTTTGGGTGACTGTCCAGGCAGCGAGATGTCTCTGTCATTTCTAGAGTTTTGATTTCTTGTTTGCTTAGGTAATATTATATCCTTCTGGAGTCTTTGATGGAGTTGAAGAATGGATAGATAGTTATAGTTTTCCTTAGTTATTATAAAAGATAAAATAGATATAAATATTGTAACTGTAATTCTTACTTGATAACTGTTTTGCTATATATAATTTTACTATGTTAAAATGAAAGCCTTTTTTGTTTAAACAGAAAAAGGGGAAGTGATGTGGGAGTGTCATATATCAATCTGTTGACTTCATTGGTTAAGCAATAAAGAAACTGTCTAGGCCCATTTGATAGGCCAACCCTTAGGTGGGTGGAGTAAACAGAACAGAATGCTGGGAGAAAGAAGCTGGATCAGGGAGTCGCCGTGGTTCTCCCACTCCAGACAGATGCAGGTTAAGATCTTTCCTGGTAAGTGTACCTCGTGGTGCTACACAGATTATTAGAAATGGGTTAAGAGGCTGAAACTAATGGGCCAGGCAGTGTTTAAAAAAATACAGTTTCTGTGTAATTATTTCGGGTAAAGCTAGCCGTGCGGGCAGCCGGGTGCCGGAACACAGCCCTGCTGCTCTTATTACAACATTGAGACCATTTCATGTAGCATACATAGGCTGAGCTTCCTGGATCCAAGTGCCGGGATTGCAGGCAGACATCACCATGCCCACTAGATTGCTTTGGTTCTAAAACTCGAAGCCTTCCATACAATCCCCACAGCAGAGCTGGAGTGAGCTGCTCAGCCCTGGTGAGTGAGCCCTGAATCACTGAGTCACCATTTACATCTCTCACTTCCATGGAATTTTCATACCAGCCAAGCTGGAAGGAGATTAAAAAGCAAATAGGCTTTTCACTTCCCATGACACACCCACACTCACTTTCCCTCTTCCCCAAATCAGGTTACTTCCTTGCTATTTTCATGAGTGATCGTCCTGTTCCTCTTCTATTTACATGTTATGGGCCCAGAGCTGTCCTCAGGCCTCCAAGATACTCACTTCCCACACCCACTGGGGAGCATTTCCCTCCTTTTCTCGTCAACTATCATTGAGCTCAGTTAGCTGTAAAATTGAAGATTTATATTCTCTGCTGCTTTCCCGGGCTCCATATCCAAATTTCTAATTTTCTACCTATTTCATCTGAATTTCCTGTGAGTACCCTGCAGTCATACATTTCAGACAAAGCCATCTTCGTTGGCATATCTTTCTTCTTGTTCTCGATGCCTGTATCCTTTAAAGCAGGAATTCTCCTGGGCATCCAGACTGTGGCTGGACGCACACCTCACACTGACTCTGATCTTGTGTTTACAGGAAGTAGCTCAAAGCAGCTGCCGACTCTGCAGCGTGTTCATCTCTTACCAAGCTTTGAAACAAGTGTCATGTACTAGAAAGTATCCCTGCCTTCTCTAGGTTATCCTCAGAAAATCATCGAATGGGTTTTGTCATACACACGTACACACACACACACACTTAATATATAAGAAAAAACTAATCACACACAGTAGTAACAAGGTTTTTTTTTCCTTTATTTCAGGAAAGTATTGGGTCATAGATTACTTGCCCTAATGCCTAATTCTGAGCACTGCTATTTCTTAGTACTAGTTATGCATCGTAAGAGGCAATATGATTTACTCACAGTATGGTACCTGCTTTTACCATTCAATCCCTTAGTTTATAGAAATTGATATATATATATATATACATACATGTGTATATATGACTATATATTCAAATAATGTATATACATATGTACTATAGTGTGTACATGCTTAATTTACATATATACATGTGTGTCATTAGTTGCTTTTCTGATGCTGTGATAAAGCACCATGATCAAGGTAAGTTACAGAAGGAAGAGAATATTTGGGCTTATAGTTCCAGAGAGATGAGTTCCTGTCATGATGATGGCAGGGAGTCATGGTAGCAGCAGGCAGAGAGGAGCAGGAAGCTGAGAGCTGTCATCTTCCAGCACAAGCACAAAGCAGAAAGAGCAAATTGGAAGTGGGCAGTCTCTTTACTCTCAAAGTTTATACCAATGAGAAACTCCCTCCAGCAAGGACATAGCTCCTAAACCTCCACAAACAGCACTGTCAACTGGGGGCCAAGTAGTCAAATATCTGAGCCTCTTGGGGACATTGTCATTCATCCAAACCTCATTCTCTACACACAAACACACACACACACACACCTAGGGTTACACTTACCTGAGTAAGGGACTTAGCTTTCAGGAAGTCTGCAACGTTGAAGTTATATGACAAAGCAGAGAAAGGGCCAAGGGTTCTGCAGTTCTGCACAGGCAGCCACCTTGGCTGAATGCTAGGATCCACACAAATGGACTGAGTGTGGGCTGCAAATCTAACGAAGTCTCAGATGTAATACCAGACAGAGACATTTGAGTCTCTGTCTCCTCATGGTGGAGAAACACTCACAGTCTCCCTAACACAGTGACACTATAGGAGAAGGAAGAATTAAGTGATCAGAATGAACTATGCCCACAGTAGAGGTGACCCTCATCCTGTGTTAGCAAGGTGTTAAAACAAACCTTGAAGGGAGAAAATGATCCCAGCAGCAACTGAATTGCCTGCTAGCATCACTTGAAGTAAAACAAATAACCCCAAAGTTCCAGACTTTCAATAAAAGGCTGTGTATAGGATTCTGTGGCCAAGAAAAAAAATTACCAAACAGGCCGAGAATCAGGAAAATAGGTGCCCTGACCAGGAGAAAGACAAGTTTGTGTAAGCAGAGATTTGATAGTGTCGGCATAGAAAGAGTTGTAAAGGATAGTTTGTGTCCTTAATGGGTTACATCCTGATCAACTCATTGCAAAGTAGAAACACATGCAATGCAGTTACCCTCTGACCAGCTCAGTCACACAGGCCTCTGCAGAGCTGTGCCTATTTTCCCTGATGGAGATGTCTGGGAACTGCGACTTGTATCACTGACTAACATGCCAAAAAGTTCTCTATGGAATATTGTTCAACCAAAAGTTAAGATACAGTTTCTACTCAATGTGCTTTCCTTTTACACTATAGTAATGAAAAAAGAATAAATTGAACCACTTTACATTAAATTTAAAAGCAAACATGGAGATTATTTGGGAAAAGAAAGTTCTAGCTTCAGGATAGAGTAGCATACCAATGAGTTTTTGCCTGGAGATACTGGGAAATGCAGCCATGTGGCTTGCCAAGGACAGAGTGTAGAGTTGGAGGTGAGGGTTAGACTCAGTGGGACCTTTAAAGATGTGGGATTTTCGAAGTAGGTCTGACATGGCTGAGTCCGGCTGTAAGTGTGGGCTCTGTTGAAATTGTGTCCTGATTGTGGAGGCTCACACCAGAGGCAGGGAGGTCTGCCTCAAAGAAGAGAAGTATAATTTCCTGTGACACTTGTGTGGGGGTGACCTTTGACCTACCCCATTCCCGGTAACACATTGTTTGCTCAGAGTGGTTTCTCCAAAGATCATTGGCTGATTTCTAAGCACTCTTGGCAAGTAAAGAGTCACAGAGGGACAACAATGGGACATGAGATTGAAAGGTGAGGAGGTTAGGGGGATGGTTGGGAGGGTGCAAGGAGTAGTCAGAGAGAGAGAGAGAGAGAGAGAGAAGAGACAGGAGAAAAAAACAAAACAAATTTTGCTTGAAAATTCCATGTAATGAAATATATGTATGCTAGTAAAAACACAAAAATAAATAAATACACTTAATTTGTTTGAGTGATTTACAATTGATTCTAATGATGAATTCAGAGAAAATTTATTCTTTTATTTCAAATTCACTAAATGGCATTACATTTACTTAGCCTAGTGTAATTTTTGTTCCTATATAATATAAACTGAAATTTGTTCTGGGTCTTGAATATCTTTTTAAAGAGAATTAAAGTGAATCCAAGATATGAATGACTGCATATATGATAGAATCTCCAGTTTGAGTTCAGGCAAATTAATTATCATCTTCATCAACAACAACAATAGTGGCACTAATAACACTTACAGAAAGAAGACAGGAGAATCCAGAGTTATTGAATATTTTCTTCATTAAAAAATGACCAGACCAGTCACACAAGAAATGGGAACAAAAGTGCAATATGCAGAAAAATTATCAATTAATAGTTAATCTGAGTGAGCATGGGCTCAGAGTTTATGTTTAGCAAAGACTTCAAAGATGACTTTAGAATGTGATCATGGTTAAAGAAAACTGTGTCAACAACCAAAGATCAGATAGGAAACTTTAACAGATACACAAAAAGTATAAAAAGGAAGCAACAGAAAGCCGAATGGAAAGACTCAAAAGTTGAAAGTATAATAAACAAAATAAAAAAGTCATTAAGGGGATCAACGAAATGTTGGAAGAACCTTAAGGAAGAATTATTAAATAAAGATAATAGATAATAAATTTGAGATGAAAGAGAGGGGAAAACAAGGAGGAAAGAGGAGGGAGGAAAGAGATTTAGAGATACATAGAAATAGAGACAAAGATGAAGAGACTGGGACAAGTTCTGAGAGAACAATGAGGAAGAATGAGGAAGAAAAATAAAAATAGCAAAGACCCAAGCTGTTCAACCTTTAAGAAAATCCCAGCGTGACCATCGCAGCTGCTGAAAGTCAAGGCCATAGAGAAGACTTGGGTAAGCCAGAGGAACCTGGTAGATTGTCTCCAGGTGAGGAGCCCTGTGATTAATGACCAACTTCTCACCTGAAATAATAGATCTAACCAGAAGATTCTTAGAAGGACAGCATTTTAAAGGCACAGATGTGATATAGTTGATTGCAACAAAGTAGGAATAAAAAGGGCATGCAAATGCTCTGCATTGAGGAGCTGGAAAGAACATTGAGAGTAACAAGATAGAATGGATTGCAGCCCAGGCTTTCTAGCTCAGGCTCAGAAGAGGACTCCAGTAATTCTTCCTCTGCACCAGCCATGAGGCTGCCCATGGTGTTAGGTGGTTGGACACTACTATGATCTTTGTGATGAGAAAATATGGTCTAAGCAGCACAAGGAGACCCCCGCCACAGGCCTAGGGTGGTCCTCCTCGGACTCCAAGAAGAAAACAATGGCCCACCTCCTGACCCTTGTGACACCAGACCGATGAGTTCTATTATGGTCAGTAAATAAATGGAGTGATATGAGAGAGAGAGAGAGAGAGAGAGAGAGAGAGAGAGAGAGAGAGGATGGATCCTGTCATGCGTACAGAGGTATATCTGAAGAGGTGAAAGAGGTGAGGAGTGGGCTGAGGTAGGTGGCTTTGTTGCCACCCAGGGCCATAGTGATGTCTGGGTCTGAGTTGCTGCTGGGACCTATGTCTAGGTGCAGGCTCTGATGCAGTCATCATCTTTGTGGATGAGGCACCTGATACCACCAAAGACAGAGAGGATGGGGTTGCACAGAGTCCACCTCACCCCTCATTGGCTGTAAGACTGGGAAGTTCTAGTCCTGTCCCTTACTGGCTGAAGCACTCAGGAGAGAAGATCCTACACCTCACCTAGGCAGCACAATAGAGCTTATCCTAATCACAGGGGCATGGACAAACTGGCCCTAAGGGCGCAACAATGGGAGAGCAAGTTACACCACTTCGTATACCAAGTGGTAGCATGAGTGAAGGAAAGATTTCCTCCTGCCCTCCCCCCTCAGCGTCTGTAGCAAGTAGGGGGCCAGACCCAACCCTTCACCAGGGCACTTGCAAGAATGAGCCCTGAGACTCATAGGGGCAACACAATAGAGATGACCCTGTAGACAATGGCACAGGTGAGCCAGCCCTGAGATGTGAGAGGGGCATAGCTGGTACCACCTCCCTTGTCTGCTGTGTGGTAGTAGGAGTGAAGTAAAGATGCTCACCCTCTTTGCCCCTACTACCTCCAGCTGGCAAGAAAGCTGACTGGCCCCTTTACCTGCTACAATGCTCAGAAAAGGGATCCCTGTTCCTCATTAGGCCAGCACAGTAGGGTGATGAGGGAACAGATGAGCCAGCCCTGAGAGAATGAACATGGGAGACCTAGACACACCCTGTACACAGAGATTGCTCATTCATTTCCCAGTTGCCTGGATACAAATAATAACACAGAAACCATATTAATTACAACATTGTCAGATAGCTTAGGCATATTTCTATCTAACTCTTATATCTCAAATGAACCCATTTTTATCAATCTGTGTATTGTCATGAGGCTGTGACCTACTAGTAAGGTTCTGGCTGGCAGCAGGCATCTTTCTCCTTTGGCAGCTACATGGCATCTCTTTGACCCTGCCTACTAACTTTCTATATCTCTGTACAGATTTCTTGCCTGGCTTTACTCTATTAGGTCATTGACCAAAACAGCATCTTTAATAACCAATGCTAACAAAACATATTCATAGCATACAGAGGGGAATCCCACATTATCTCCCCTTTCCTGTCTAAATAAAAAGAAAGGTTTTTTAACTTTAACATAGTAAAATTATGTATACAAAACAGGTATCAAGCAAGAATTACAATTACAATATTTATATTTATCTTTTATCATAACTAATGAAAACTATAATTATAACTATTTATTCTTTAATTCTATTCAAAGACTCCAGAAGGATATAATATTACCTACTTTAACAGGAAGTGCCTTGTAAGCAACTTCCAAAACTCTAGAGTTGATAGAGACATTTTGCTGCATGGACAGTCACCCAAACTTTTTCTTTAACATTTGGGTATTAATCTTCAGCCTCAGGGCCCATAGTATTCAGGAAATCTTTCTATGAAGCAGAAAATTTGAAAGACTGTGTTACCTCTATTGACAGTTTGTCTGTCACTTTCTTCTTAATTATGTAGAATTTCAGGAAGACTCCTTCATGAAGCAGGAACCCTGAAGGACTGTCTCACCTTTAGGCAGGTTCAACAGTCATTTTCTGTGGGTTCTGCATGTCCAGTTTATATAGAATACCATCAAGCAGTCCAGGCAAGAGCAGTTTCTTGCTCAAATGGATAACAAACTCCATAAAGAGCCTCTTCAATGCCCATCATCTTCTTGAGGTAATTGATGCTGAAAAGCAGACATATCTCACTGTTTAGAAAAGTCTATCTTCTTAAAACATTTTAAACGCCAAATTCTGTAGGTCTTTGAAAGGTCTGAAGAATACCTACCTATCTGAAATATATCTCTATACATCTAGAAAACCTAACTAATGTGACTACAAGTTTGACTATTATAGATGACTTTTTATTAATCTGCATTTCTAAACTGTACATTTGTAAATGAATTGCACAAACACAGTACCTTAAACAAGAGCAGCAATATATATACATATACATATATATGTACAGTGTAATAACATCAACCTTAAATTTGTATCAGTAGACCAAGATCCATACCAATGCAAAGTATTTATCTCTATATCATATCCTCCTTATTTTTTGTAGAAATTGACTGTGGACATTAATCACTCACAATCAACCCCCTTTAACGAAAACAATAATTTATAAACAATATTTGGTAATTTGGGCATAGGTTTCTAGATTACTTCCTGCTGATTTGGGGCACTATTAATCAGGTATTTCAAGGGGTATCCTGTGTGGTTAGTCAATTTCAGCCATCAGTCCTAAAGTTGTTGTGGATGTTGGATCACCCAGGTAATCACTTTAGAGGGTCTTGTTTGATCAAACCATATTAGCCTGGAAGGAATCCACAGGTTCTCATTTTCTGTGGAAACAAAGCAGAACAGTTTTTCCCAAGCAACATGTCCTTAGGCTCAAATTTTGAAATCAAGAAACCTTTAAAAACAATATGTTTTAAAGAAAACACAATAGTATACATAATCCAGACTCTTTGTGCATTTTCCATCTTTATGTGGTTTTTTAAAATTACTTGTACTCCTTTAATCTATGTCTGTCTCTACTCTTTCATATTACTTTTACAATTTCTTAAAAGACTTAGTTTTTATTTTTTAACTTTCTATACCGTTTTTCTTCTCTCTCCCAAGCCTATGTACATTTATCTAATTGTGACAAAACTAGAGGTCTTTTTTTTTTATCTGAATCTGTCTTTATTGTTTATCTATAATCATTTTCTGATCAGGAACACTTTTTTCAAATGTTAAGCAGGCATGGCTATGACCAACTCCATGGTCCTGCCTGTTTGTTCTGCCCAGTCCAACATGGCAGAAGATATTCTCCATCTCTGTGAACCATGTACATTGCCCCAGCTCCAGGGACTCAGAGGGTCAATGTCACTCCATTATGCAATTTTTAACATGCTGCACACAGACACCATTTAAGTGCAGGACCTCCCTAAAGAACCAGAGCTTATTCTGCCAGCATGAACCAGAAAGTCGGATCTTAAAGAAGCCATACTATTTTTTTGTGCATAACACTGGGTAAAGAAGAATTCTCTTAAAGAAGTTGTGCCTCTGCTTGTCTCTAGCAAACAGAGTCTATCTGAAAAAAATGTGGCTACCAAGAAACTATGCTTAACTGGTTCTTTTGTGTCTAGAATTCCTTTCCAATCTCTCTCGGTTTTTATGCGGATGTAGTTTCCCCATGTCGGGTGCCACTTTGTAGACTGAGACTGCTTGTTTGCTTCCTGACTGCCCAGACATGAATAATAGTGCAGAAACTATATTAATTACAACACTGTTTGGCCAATATTTAGGCATATTTCTTGCTAGCTCTTACATCTTACATTAACCCATTTCTATTCATCTATGTATCACCATGAAGTTGTGGCCTACCGGTAAGGTTCTGGCTGGTGTCTGGCATCTTTCTCCTTTGGCAGCTACATGGCATCTCTCTGACTCCACCTACTTTCTTTCCAGATCTCTGCTCAGATTTCCTGCCTGACTTTACTCTACTAAACCATTCCCTGAAACAGCTTCTTTAATAACCAATGGTAACAAAATATATTCATAGCATACAGAGGGAATCCTACATCACCATCCCTCATCTGACATATGATGGCATGGGGAGAAAATACCTTCCACCTCCACTAATGCCTGAAGTCAGGAGGGAGAGCTGGCCCTGAGGTAATAAAAACAGGAGAGCTTCTCCTGCCCACTCCCAACATGCTGCAACACTTGGGAGAACAGACTCTCACCTTGCCTGGGCAGCTTAATAGAGCCAACTCTGTGGGCAGACATGTGGATGAATCATCCCCAAAGTTGTGATGGAAGGGCTGTTTCCACCCCTCATCTGTCATGCAGAGCAGTATGGGCTGGGGCGAGATGCCCCCCCGCTTGTTTCTTACCCCTCACTTGTTTGCAACAGATGGGGAACTGACCTTCCCCTTACCATCTGTAGCACTCGGGAGAGGGGGTACTGTTTCTTGCCTTGGCTGCATAGCAGAGCTGACCCTGTTGACAGAGCCACAGGTGAGGAAGCCCTGGGCATATGAGAGTGGGAAAGCTGACATACCCCCTCATATGCCATGTGGTGGTAAGGGTATGGGGAAGATGCCCCCTTGCTCCTTTGATGGGTGAGAGAGTTGACCCTCCTCCTTACCAGCCGAAGCACTCAGGAAAAAAGGCCCTGCACCTCACTTATGGGCAGTACAGTAGAGCTTTCCTGTTGGCAGAGGTATGGTGAGCCAGCCCCAAAGTTAGGAATATGGGAGAGGGCTGTCCCCATTACTCATCTGTCTTGTAGCAGCATGGGAGAGATGCCCCCCTCCAATGCCTGAAGCAGGTGGGAGAGCTGGGCCTGATGTCATAAGAGCAGGAGAGCAGTCTCTGGCCCTCATCGATGCAGGATTCTAGAGAGTGGATCCTACACTACACCTCACCTGGACAACAGTAGATCTGGCCCTGGAAGTGTGGGTGTGAGAGAGCAGACCCTGGGGTTGTGAAAGCCAGAGAACTGGCCCCGCCCCTTATTCATTGGGGCAAGGGATGAGCTAACCAGAGTCTTTTGTGCGTTGCAGCTGTAATTTTTGCATTTTGCCTGGAACAGTCTCTAACAGTCTCCCACCCCTCACCCACAGTGCTAGACAGGGCCCCCAATATAATGTATTTTCTGTGAAAAGACCCCCTCAGTCTCTTTGGCAGAGAAATGTTGGGATTCCCATCCTTTTCTTCTGTGTTGTCTGTCAGGTTTATCTGCCCATCCTGCTAGGAAGGCATCTATTTCTGTTACACAATTTTCCACCCCTGTTGACTGTTGTTTCCCTCTACAAAATGGGTAACCTCATCTTCACCCCTTCCATGTTTGATCTCTCTAAGCCCAATGAAGGCAAGGCAGTTCAGGCCCTGAGAGGCCTGTTGTGGAGCGTGTGGTACAGTTAAGACTGCCTGCACTGCTTCCAAGTCAGCTCCACTCCCAACTCGGGAAGCTATATCTCCACTGGCCGGTACTCTTAGTGTGGCTGGTGAAGTCAACGTGTGGCCCCTATTGGGAGGACCAGGCCAGGCCCATGACCAGTGGGTACCGTGGTACTTGGCCTAGCACTGCTCAGCCTCAAGCTCATGGCCTGGTTGGCGGGCGAGCAGGATGAGCACAGCCTGGTGGACCATGAGTAATGAACTCCATGGCCTGCGGGACCTGCTGTCATTTGTACATGGCTTGCACCACCATCCATGGGCCACGCTCACTGTTTTGCAGGCTATGGCTAAGTCAGCAGTCAAGGGTAGACTCTGTGATCCATGCTTGGAGGCCTGGATCCCACTGAGCTCCTACTCATGGGCAGCTCCCTGGGCAAGCCTGACCCTACTCCAGCCTACCCTAGAGTGGGACTCTAGGGACAGGACAGGCCGCCACCCACACTTCTTCTCCCCACTGCCTGTGTCAGTGGCCCAGGGAGTCTATCAAGTCTATCCTGTGCTCCCCACCCCACTTTTACTACCCTCCCAAGAGGCTACCCCACTGAGAGTGTGGGTCTTTATTCCGTCAGTTTGTTATAACATTCCAAGACAATATCCCATTCCGCAGACCCAGTATTCCTCACTTGGGGCCCTGCAACAGTGTGCTGGAATAGTGGTCACAAGAAGGCAGTGCTGTCTGCATGGAGCGCAAGAATGTTGTGTAGCCCAGTGACTGTGAGGATTGTCCCTCCAGACAGCAAGTTACTTCACTCACCATTGCCAGAGTAAATACGCAACACAACACTGTCTTCACCATCAAGTAATGCCCCAGACCCTTGCATGAAGGAGACTAGCTGAGCGCCCTTAAAGAAAAGAAGAAAAGGACAGTGGAGAAAGAAGACCAGCTACTGATCAATGGCCAGAAAAACAAGAGAAGACACCACGATAGCAGTGAGAGGGGGCATTCAGCCTTAGAGCCTCTTGTGGTCAACAATCCCCGCTGCCTTTGTGCCTAAGCCTGGCTCCCTAAAGAGAAGTCTGGCTTCCCAGAGCTCAGATGACCACTTGAACAAACGATCTTGTACGTCCTCTGTGAGCTCCCTGATGGGTACATGCACAGGAGATATCCCCAGCTCCACCTGCAATGTCATCACCAGCTCCCACAATCCCACCCATGGAGCACTCTGCTGTGTAAGAGGAGTGGCCCCATTTTATCCCCCTTCCTCCTGCTCCCAGACACCAGAGAGCCCAGCCAAGAAAACAAGAGAGGAGGAGCCTTGTCACCCTTCCAGTTATTCAATTCCCTTAGTAATAGACAGAGTCCCCAAGAGAAAGGGGTACAGGTACAGCGAATGGGAAGAAGAAGAACTCGTGGACTTCCCCACCCATGCCTGGCAGCTCTGGGCAATACAAACACAAAATTCAGTCACTGCCCTCTCAGCAAGGGGACCAGCTCACCCTGTCTCCATCCCCTGAGCTTGGCTATTCCATCACTGCAGAACACCTGGACATGGAGAGGAAAGTCTCACTGCAGTGGTTTTCATAGAGGACAAGAGAAATGATGCCTCCACCTTAGCCACTGAAACCCCACCTGCCGCCAATCCTCCTTTCATGTTCACCCTGCCTGCTGTGCGGCCTGCTGCCTCACCGGCCTCCCTCCCAGCTCCTAGCTCTAACCTACTGTTGGGGAGCTTGAAGAAAATGCAGGAGTCTCCATTCCCACCATTCTCAGAACCTGCTGTAGCAGCAACTTCTACAATCTCTTCATCTCCGAAAATATCCAACCTCCCGATCCCCCTTGTCTCATCACTGACAGGACCATTGGCCAGCACCTCCTCAGACTCCAAACCTACAGCTGCCTTCCTGGAGCTGGCCCCTGCTTTTCTGCAACATCACTCACTGGCACAAAGTTCCCTAGAGTCCCTTAGGTTGAGCAATCTGTCAGCACCCCCAGCCTCCACAGCTCCCTCGTTTGCCCCAGAGTGTAGCATGCTGTTGGGATGCTGAGTCCACCTGTCAACTCTTCTTCCCTTGCTACTCCTGGCCACACCTAAAAGTGAGAATAATAGCCCCTTGCCATCTAGCTCCTCAGCCACCACTACAACTTCATCCAGCACATACGCACTACGCCATCTTTTGCAATCTTAAACATGTCCATGTGATAATAGGTACCTATTCCCCTTTGTTTATGCCCTCATCCTTTCTGGAGAGAAAGCTGTCAATGGCCCTTAAGTCAAAGGCCCTTAAGTTGACCATGGTAGTTATGGGGGTACCTTGAAAACTTACGACTGATAATGGCCCTGCCTATGCCTCTCAAGTGTTCAATGACTGTTAGAGATCTTGGAAGCGGTTGCATCGCCTGCAATCCACAGGGACAAGCCATTGTGGAGAGGACCATCAGAGCTCTTACGGAGCTGTTGTCCAGGACCTTCCCACCAGAGGCTAGGAGAGATCCTCATCTGACCGTAACAGAGGTTCTTTTCCATATGGATTTTATCAGTTTGATGACAAGGGTCTTAGCCCAACTTACAAGCATTGAACATCTCTCCCTGCTAACCCATGGGAGAGGGTATGGTTGTGTTTTTCCTCAGACTGCCACAAGGTCAATATGGGTCCCAGTACGAGATGTATGCCCAGCCATGGATCAGCTTCCTCCCACCAAGGAGGGAATAACCCAGGATGAATAATGTATATACTCCCCTTTCTTGCCCTCAACGTACCCCCCAAACAAATTGATTTATTAACAGCAGAAGTTATGGCCTTTGACTCTGCATTTTTTGAATTAGTTTGTCATAATATAAAAAGGCTATTTGATTCCTCCTTGATGATCACATATGCATTTATTGACAGGGTGGTATTGTTAATCCTTATCCTCTTTAATGTCTCCTGTAGCAGATCCAACACCAGTGGACAGCAACTAAGGTGACTACTATTCAGGTGTTAATGACTCTTAGGCATCCTTCTTGCAATCCTCTGCAGGAGGTTATGCATGCCTCACTATTGCTATCTGTAATTCAAAAAGCTACTGCCTAGTCCCCCAACGCTGGCAGCTCTCCAGGAGTGAATGCTCTTCAAAGGTTGGTAGTCAATGGCAGGCCAGAACTTGTTCTGCAGGACAAAGCTTGTTCTGTTGCTAAGTCCTCCAGAGGCAGGGTCAACAAGGCCTGAGCAAAGAACTCTGGTTCCCACTGAGCACCCATGTAATAAATATAAAAGGGTGGATATGTTGGAAGTTAAGACCTACCAGGCCAAGAGGAGCCAACCTGGAGTCTGCCTAGTGTTGTCAGAAGTCCTGATCTTGCCTAGCCAATGAGAGGTGATCACCTGATGTCAACAGATTGGAATACCTGGCTGTTGGAAGGTTATATAAGTTTTTCTCTGTTATTAAATATATGAGTCTTCCCTATCCCTTTCACCAGACTCTCCCAGTGTCTGTGTTTGTTGACATCGTGCCCTTTTACCCCCTCCCCCAAGGAAGACATTAGGGCCCAGCTACACTGGAAGACAGATCAACAATCATCTCTGACCACTGTAGTGCTCCCCTCCATGCTCCTCTCCATGGTCCTCACCATGCTCCTCTCCATAGTCCTCTTCATGACCCTTTCCATACTCTTCTCCATGGCACTCACCATGATCCTCACCATGGTCTTCTCCATGGTCCTCCCCATAGTCCTCTCCATGGTCCTCCCCATAGTCCTCTCCATGGTCCTCTCCATGTTCCCCTCAATGCTCTTCTCAGTATTAGGGAGAATAATTAGGTGATCAGTATAAGGGTAATGCACTTGGAAAGTAATGTGCTAATCTCAGAGAATTATGGAATTCTCCATGAAACAACAAGGGAAAACAAACTTATTTAAACTATGTGTAAGACATACATGGGGCAAGTTTTAATAATATTGAAAGGTTTTGAATTTTACGGAGTATGTTCTCTAAACACAAAGTTTAACTACAAATCAATGACAAATTCATCTTCAAAATTTTTTAAATTTTGGAAGTAAATTGTGTTCTTCTAAATGGTTCATAGGTATGAACAGAAAGCAAAAATGGTTTGAGAAAGTAAAGGATAAAGATGTTCAGAAATATGAAAATGTATAGGCTACAACTGACAAAGGGCATAGTGAGAAATTTATGACATTAAATTCTTAAACACTAAGAAAAAAAATATGTTACCAAAGGTATGGTGGAAGAAAAAAGAAAAAAAATAAAATGAGAAATCAATTGAAAAGAAAGGAAGGAAACACACAGAAAAATGCAAATGAGTAAGCAATTGTGTGGGAAAAAGAAAGAAAATATATTTTATCAGTAATGGGGAGGTAGAGAGTTATAACTACAAACTGTACAAGCAACACAGAAAAACAAATCATATCTGTGTGAATTTCAATATGCTAAGTGAGATGTAATGGACTTGAGAGGTGGCTGACATTGAAAAGACCATCCTTTCCAGTCTTCAGCATGGACACCAGGCAACTTCAACTCTGTCCTTTTTGGGGTGGCAACCTTGGGAAACTGTCCACAGTTCACTTAACAGGTAACCCTTTGATTGTACTACCAAATGTGTATCCAAGAGACATTAGAATACATCTGTGAAGGAGACGTGTAAGCCTTGCAGAGTAGCTACAGAGCTTCAGTGTTAAAATGAGTAATGAGACAGATAGAAAATAGTGATACATTTGATATAAACAATCATCTCACATGTGCACTTGGATGCACCTAAGACATGAAAAGACAAAAATCCAGGCATCAAAAATTCTATGATGTCTGAATCTATCTAATCAAAACCAGAGAAAACAAATAGTCTTAGTAGCAGGAAGTGGCTCAGTAGTTTCTTGGATAGACATGAAATTATAGACAACACAAGGAGATGTCCTTGTAGCAATGGAAACATTCAATGTGCAATTGCAATTAACCTTTGCACTGAAGTGTGTATATTTTATTCTTTATGAACTATTCCTCAAGGTTTATTTAAATAATAAGCATCATTTTCTTACATTTTCAATAAACTTTATACAGTGTGATTTGTATTTTGAGAACTATTTAAATTTCCTCTGTGTTAGTGTTTTAGTTAGAAATTGTACTGATGCAAAATACTCCATGACCAAAAGCAACTTGGAGAGGAAATGGTTTATTTTACTTTACAGCTTATACATCTACCATGGAGATAAGCCAGGGCAGGAACCTGGATGCAGGAACTGAAACAAAAGTCACAGAGGAATGCTACATACTGGCTACCCCTTCATGGCTTGCTCAGTCTGCTTTCTTATAGCATCCAAGACCACCTCTGGCACTACCCACAGTGAGATGGGCCCTCTCACAACAAACATCAATTAAAACATACCACAGGCTTGCCCACAGGCCAATCTTGGGGGGTGGGCATTTTCCCAGCTGAGGTTTCTTCTTCTAAAATACTCTAAGTTGTGCCAAGATGACATAAAACTAAACAGCACAGGCAACCTCTCTGTTTATATCCTTTGCCCACTTTCCTTTACTTGGAAAATATATAGTATCCTGTATACTGAGTGGAAGAAATTTGAAAATAAACTGGGTTGATTCATAAGAAACTTGTCTATTTGAACATCAACATTACCAAGCACTGACACGTTCACATTTTACATATTTTAATCATATTGATATATGTGTATGTGACATATATACTTGTGTGTGACATATATATTTCCAGTGTACACACATATGTGTGTATATGATATATGTGTGTGTTGGTATACACTGGAAATGTCATGAAACCTAACCACTAATTCCAACTGAGAGCCCCAGGATTTGAATGGATTCGTCTTATAACTCTCTATCCCATCACTCTTTCCACTGTTTTCCCACCCATCAATCCGGGCTCTCCTTCCTGACTGTGCCTGATTCTGGTCACCCTTAACAATGCAGCACTGATGTCCCTCCTCCTGAATCTGCTTCCCTACTGTGGCCTTAGCCTTGCTCTTTCCTCTCACCCATTCTTTCACTGTAGCCATTCTGAATGATAGGTATTAAAGTTGTCAGGGTGAGGGAGAGGATGAGGGAAAGGCAGTGACCAATTTCCAAGGCAGCAGAAATTATGTCTGTTTCTTGTCCATATGTCAATGACTTTAGGTATGTTTTGTGTAACTTCTGGTGACCATAGAAGTTAGAAGAAGGTGCTTTGCCAAACTAAAGGAAGCTCTTCATTACTCGCCAATATTGCAGATTCACACAGGAGTCTCATCTTACTAGCGAGTTCAGTACCCTGGTTAGCGAAGACATCATCATAACACTTAAAGCCTCATTTCTGTAACTGGAGGTAGCTGATATTTATCACTTCCTTCTTCTGTTATCCATTCTGTATTCACTTTGCCTTTGGCAAGAACCTCAGTTAGACTGGCTCCTTATTCCACTTTATCGTGATCAAAACCTTAGCTCAAACTTTGTATTCCTATGCAGTTGGGAAACACATGCACTATTAATGTAAACACACAAACATACATGTGTATATAAATTTATATATGTGTGTGTGATGCGCATTTTAGTCTGGTTATAAAAGCTCACCATTGTATGTATCTGTTTCCTGAGCTGCAATGCTACAGTTTGAGTCTCAGAAGAAAAGACAGATCATATTTGCCATCTCTATTGTCCACATCTACAGCCAAGGCCTGTGTCTGTTTAACTAGGGATGCTCAGGGGGAGACATGGACAAACATGGAATAATGGCTACAGCTATGCAGTTGGCACAAGCTTGACGGTCAGGGAGAGCCTTGCATCTGCACGTTTGTGGGCAAGAGTTTCTCTGGCATCTGGTTTCTGATTGCCTACATTGTTTCTCTCCCACCAGGAAAAGCTTGGATTAGGACTGATTTGAGCCTCCCCTGAGTTCAGTGAACTGACAAGTTAAATCAGACTGAACCCTGGGGCTCAGCAGAGCTTGCTGGGAATCCTGAGGACCCTTGGAAAGGATCAGGATGATGTCACCTTCTCCAATAATGTGCCGTTTCTCAGAGTGTTGGTGCTGTGGGCAATGACAGGAAGACATAAAATTTCCTTTCAAAACCAAGGGTAGTAGTGTCCTCACCCCACCCTACCCTGTCCCCAAAGAAGGGACCCGAGTCAGGACCTGACAGGCCCGTTGGTAGAAAGTGGATGTTTGTACAGGCACATGAGAGGCTGGCAGTGGCTAAGCAGCCGTGAGAGCACCGGAGGAACCTCTGACAAAGAAGACAGTGTTTGCATCTATATCTGGGGTGGTGATTTCAGCATCAAAGCACAGAGACACCAAAATAACCTGTGATTGATTCTGGGAAGAAAAGGCAGTAGGTGAGGGAAACAGACATCTGCACTAAGAAAATTAAAAAAGAAACTGTTGTTTTCCCCATTTTTTCCAAAGGAGACTGCTATCTGTCATGTTGCAACAGTGTATAAAATCCAGGAAAAGACTTACTCGCCCCAGAGGGAGTCACATGATGATAACTTAGCTTCATTTTCTTGCTTGCTTTTTTTTTCAAATATATTAGGTCATATATCTGTAAAAATCATACCTTCAATTGGTTTGTAGATCACAGGCTCATGCATGGCCCAGAATTGGAAGTATAGCCTATCTGATAGCAAGCTTCTAGATGTTTCTCAAAAGCTGAGAGATTATTTTATATTTCAGTCATCTATGATATGAAGTTGTTTTTTAAGCAGGGTATCACTATGTAGTCCAGGTTATCCCCAGAGTCATGACAATTCTCCTTTCTCAACCTCTCAAGTATTGGGATCACATCTGGCTTTAATGTAAATATCATCATCTTATATGACAAATAAATAAACTAAGACTCAGGAAAATTCAGGAGATAGCTTATTTGAAAAACTCTTCCATCCTCAGGGTCAGTCAGTAACTGACTGACTGTGAGTAACACAAGTGGTCACAGGCACTGTTCTCAAACGTGTAGTAGGAAGTGACAAAGGATGTTAGAACTCAGGCACTGTGTTCTATGTGAACATGAAGGCCTGCCTTAAAACAGAAGCACATGCAAAGTCTCAGATATGAGCCTCATGCTCTTATCTCAGTTTATTTCTTAAACATGAGAACACAGACTGATCATGCAGCCAGGAAAGGGAGAATGGGTACAAATCTAGAACTTTCCAGGTATGGGACTGAGTATGTATGTCAGCAGAGATGTGCTTATCAAGTATGTGCAAGGACCAGGTTCAATCCTCAGTAACACACACACACACACACACACACACACACACACACACACACACACAAAATAAAGGTCCTCAAAACGAGAGCTGTGTATAATTAGTCCCAATTGTCTACTCAGTATCCATTCTTCCATTCTTTGATGCATGCTGAAGCCCAGCAGTGGAGTAGCTATTTGGTTTAATCTCCCACACTCCCTGGCAGCTAGAGACCAGTCTGTGAGTTCCTGCTGCGGAATGTAGGTGAAAATCACTGTTGAGCATTTCTTCCCCTCCCCCCATGAGAGTAATGAACCCCAAAGAAAGCTTCATTGTCTCCTCTTTTCCACTTTTCTTTCACAACTGCATGCTGCAGTTAGTCCTGAAGGCGATGAATGTATAGTTATGTGGCAGAAGGCTTGTCTGCCATGTGTGAAAGTTCTTCATTCAAATCCCAGCCTAACTAAATCAGTAAATAATAAAATCAACTAAAACTGCCTTGAAATTACAAGGATTAAAGTCACAAGCCCAGAAGTTCTGAGCACAAACACAGGAGTCTGGGCACTTTGCTTCTTCTCAATCCTTTTGGTGGGTCACAGTGCACTTCCAGGCTTGCCTCTAGCCTTCAAACTCAGAGACATGGATGCCTAATCTGACCATTACCTCTCAATTCAGCTGTCTCCAGCCATCCTTCCTGTTTGCTGCAGGACCTACCCTCATTCTTGCCACTTTCATCTCCCCCTCATGCTGTCATGGTCCTCCCTTGACTTTGTTAGGCTCTAATCCTGTGCCCCTTCTCATGATGCCATTGCTCACCACTATTTTATTACACTAACCTAGCCTGCGAAGAGTACTCACTGCTCCCATAGCTCTAGGAATTGGGCACATGTGTGGCATGTAATATTTAAGACCTCTCTAAAAGTTAGGTTATTGTTTTGGAGCAGACCTGGCTATACAACAGGTAACCTACTCACCTGGTACACCTGTGGGTAAATAGTGACTCTAAGTCTATCAGCACGGCAAGCAAAGATGTTGGAGAAACCTCTTGATAAAAAAGGGAAGGTGTGACTCAAACCCCGGCTTCCGCGATTGTTAGTGCTGTGACCCTTCTCAAGATATATGATCTCTTTGTTTCGTTTTCTTATCTGCAAAATAGGCTAATAATATGTCATGGTTTTGTATTACCAGGTAAGAGAATGTCATAGAATAGACCAGAACCTAGGTATTATTATCATGATCAGTGTCATTACTATTATCATAACAATTGTCCTCGTTTCTGAACCTTTAGTTTCCCAACTATCATATTGAGATAATAATATGCTTTTCTCTCAAAAAGTTGTGACAAGCGAAAGATATCAGTTGCTGTATTTTAAAATTGGTTGTCACCTTGCCATATTTGTTTCTTATAGACAAATTATTATTATACAAATATAACCTCTTCAGCATGGAAAGTTTCTCTTTGATTAAACTATGAGTTTTCAGGACAGGGTAGTGATTGTCATTATTGCGGAGTTACAATATTTTGACAGTGACCACATGGATTGAGTGGCAGGCACATGGCCTGTGCTGTCTTGCTTTTGGGTTCTTACAATATTTGAGGCAATAATTATACTTACTATCATGGGACTTCAGAAAGTATTTGCAAATGAATGAAGGCCTATCCAGTGCCCCCTGCACAGTTTGAACTTAGTACCAATAAATAAATCTCTAGCCCAGAGTGTAGAGTACAGCAGGGGGCCCAGTAATTATTTATTGAACAACTGACTATCAAAAGTCAAGGGGCGGGGCTCGGCTGGTGCGCAGACCCAGCATGAGTTTGCCTTGTGCTCTGAACATTGATCTGTCTCCATAGGGTTATGAGTCCCCAGCCAGGAAGAATTCAATCTCAGCATTGTAAATAGTACACACATTCCCTAAACCACTTCCCCTTTGCCCCACAGCTCCAGAGACCCACTCTCCCAACCCAGCACACAGCACGATTGGCTCTGAATCCTGATGCCAAGGAAACTCAACATCTACTTATCTTGTGGATCTCAAAGCTGAAATTCCCTTTGAATGGGAAAGGTTATGAGTTTAATTAAAAGGTGACAGTCCCAGGAAAGTCAGCAGACCGAAAGATCTCATGTCTGCTCAGGTGACTGCTCCAGGCATGCCTGGAAAAAGCGAAGCAACAGGTTATCCACGCCAGCATCCCACCTCTAGCATGCGTACCTTCTTAAAGAGAAAAGAATCACAGATTTCTTTCTAACATGGTAGAAGCTGAGCCAATCACTGTCATTTCTACGTGTCATTCAAAGAGAGTCTGGGTCCTTTGTAAAGGCACAGTCCTGCCAGGTTGTGATGTTCCTGTTTTAGACCAGAGGTTCTAGTGGGACATGAGACAGAAGAGAGGAGCCAATACATCAGGTGCATCATCCACAGTTGCTAGAATCTTCCTTCTGCTGCCAAACCAAGGTGAGGTACTCCTACAGGGACCCTTTTGGGGGACAACTCGGTCCCCCCACCCAGATCTTACAATCATGATAAGATGTTTCATGTCTCAGGGTTCTGAAGCTGAACCAGAAGCTTATGATCAAAAGATGTACAAGGGCTGGCAAAGTGACTTGGTGGGTAAAGATATTTGCCATTTAAACCCTATGGTCTGAGTTTGCTCCCTGGATTCCACTGTGGAAGGAGAGAAACAGCTCCCTCAAGCTGTCTTCTAACCTCCATACACACACATGCCTGGGCTCATGCACATATAGCATACACACACACACACACACACACACCTGGGCTCATGCACATATGTCATATAAATACAGGTAGGCCTGGGCTCATGCACATATAGCATACACACACACACACACCTGGGCTCATGCACATATGTCATATAAATACAGGTAGGCCTGGGCTCATGTACATATAGCATACACACACACACACACACACACACACCTGGGCTCATGCACATATGTCATATAAATACAGGTAGGCCTGGGCTCATGTACATATGTCATATATACACACAGACACGCCTGGTCTCATACACATTTGTCATATACGCATACACACACCTGGGTTCATGCACATATATCATATATGCACACACACACCTGGGCTCATGCACATATGTCATATATACACACACACCTGGGCTCATGCACATATGTCATATATACACACACCTGGGCTCATGCACATATGTCATAAATGCACACACACCTGGGCTCATGCACATATATCATATACGCATACACACACCTGGGTTCGTGCACATATATCATATATGCACATACACACCTGGGCTCATGCACATATGTCATAAATGCACACACACCTGGGCTCATGCATATATATCATATACGCATACACACACCTGGGTTCATGCACATATATCATATATGCACACACACACCTGGGCTCATGCACATATGTCATATAAACACACACACCTGGGCTCATGCACATATGTCATATAAATACAGGTAGGCCTGGGCTCATGCACATATGTCATATAAATACAGGTAGGCCTGGGCTCATGCACATATGTCATAGATGCACACACATGCCTGGATCATGCACATATGTCATATATACACATAATAACAAAAGTTTTAAACGATGCACAGAAGAGACTCCTCAGTATATTTGTTCATGCTAATCCTGTAAGCACAATGCTTCTATATCATGTCTCATCACCATCATAGTCCTTAGAAATATCTCTCAGGGAAGCTAAAACACAGCTGTTATTGGTTCATTTCAAATGATTTGGACAGTCACTTAGGGCACTTGGCAGTTTACTAGGATTTTGCTTTAAAAAATTACCACAAAATTTCAACGAACTAGGCTGAAAGTAGCTAGAAGAGGCCTAAAGTTCAACTCAGAGAAAAGCTGCAGCCACTGCTTACAGTATGGTCAGGCAGCCACTTGGTCCCTTGCCTGAGCCACAGACAGTCAGCGCACAGCACCCACTCTAATGGTGAGGCAAGGGAACAGCTTTCTCCACAAAGTGTAGAATTGGAGGGTGAAGCACCTTCCAAGAGAGATAACTGCTTCTTTTAAGTCAAAGGCTGTGCTGGGTCTCTTCTTTCTTCATGAACACATAGGCTCATTAATTTCAAAAGAACTCAAATGGGAAAATGAATGTTTTAGTCAGAGTTCTTTAGAACAGAATACACACACACTTTATATATACACAAGCTTTGTTATATATTACATAAATATATAATCACAATCCTTATATTGTCTTACACAACAAGAAGTTTAGTAGTACCACAATGACTGTTTGCACAGAGGCAGAGCACCCGGTAGCTGCTCAGGCCAAGATGACAGATATGTCAGGACAAGAGGAAGTGATGATGCATCCTCGGTCCAATGCTGGAGCTCCCTGGAGAATCCCTGCTGTGGGTCCACACTGAAGGACTGCAGAGGCTGGAGTCTGATGTCTTCTGACTGTGATAGGTACAGTTGAGGAGAATGCCGGGTACCCTGCAGGCTACTGCAGTTATCCCTGATCAGTTTTCTGCAGAAACTATGCAGACACCATATTCTCTGCATGGCAGCTATCAAGCAAATACGGCTCTGCCTGGCATTTAAGTCCTTTAGTACAAGGTCCTAGTAGGTAAAGCTGTCCATTCATGAAGCTTGTTGGCCACAAGGTCATTTTAGAGGACGCATTAGTTTCGTTTCTCTTGTTGTGATAAAACACCGTAACCAAGGCTTATAGGAGGAAGGGTTTGTCTAGGCTGTACAGATTCAGAGGGATGGGAGTCCATCACCATCACATTTGGAAACCTGGCAGCAGGCAGGCAGGTATGGCTATGGCACAGCTGGAATTTCACATCAGGATTCACAGACAGGAAGCAGAGAGTACACTGGATACCAAGGGGACTTTTGAAGTTTCAATGCTTGCCGGCATGACACACTTCCTCCATGAAGTTCAAACATCCTAATCCTCCCTATGCTAGATAATTTTATGTCAACATAATGCAAGCTAGAGTCCTCTGAGATGAAGGAACCCCAAATAAGAGTATGCCTTTATAAGATTTGGTCACAAGCAAGACTGTAGGGAATTTTCTTAATCAGTGATTGATGGGGCAGGATCCAGCCCATTGTGATAGGTCCTATCCTTGGGTGGGTGGTTCTGAATTCTATAAGAAAGCAGACTGAACAACCCACAGAGCAAATCAGTAAACAGTATCCTTCCGTGGCCACCGCATCAGCTCCTACCTCCAGGTTCCTGCCCTGTTTGAGTTTCTGTCCTGACTTCCTTCAGTGTTGAACAGTGTTGTGGAAAAGTAACCTGAACAAATTCTTTTCTCCACAAGTAGCTTTGGTCATGGTGTTTTGTCACAGCACTAGAAACCCAAACTAAGACACTTCCCAAAAAATAGGGATCTAGTATCTTAAACATGTGAGTCTATAAGGGTCTTTCTCATTCAAAGCACCATAGAAGGTACTAATAGTTTGAGTGAGTCCCAAAATTTAGATGTTGTTAGCATGATAATACAACACCAAGGGGTGAGGCTTTAAGAGGCAGTGAGATCATGGGGCTTATGAGTAACATCTAGGCCCATATTAAAGAAGCTTTATGAAACATCTAACTCTGTGATGTCTGGCTTCCATGATTGAGTTTACAGAGTCCTTTACTTCTGGCAGATGGAGTAAGAAAGAGCCAACCCAGATGTAGAGACTGGGAAGAACACTGCCTTGTTCTGGGGTTCCATAGAGAACTATGACAAAAAAATTTTTAGTTTTTACTAATGTCAACAAAACCCAGAGTAAATCTGAGAAGGCTCATGCATGCATGGCAGGTCTCGTTCCAGGTAAATAGACATGGGTAAAAGCAAACAAAGCAGAAAGGAGTGGGTTTAAATCCCAGCAATGCAGTTGCCCAGCTATGTGAACTAAGTCCTGTTGCCTATCCTGGCCTCAGTGTCTCTCTCTTCAGAAGCCAAGGTTTGACTTAAATAATTTTCTGCACATGGTCCAAGAGTTTACAATTCTGTCTTAGTGACTTAGTGGCAGACACTTCAGACTGGCAGAGCAACAGGTGAAGGGTATACGGGGCTAGAGGACTATACTGAGGCATTTTAAGGAAAAGGGAACCCCAGTTGATGCTATGATGTGGCAAAGAATTAAGGTGGGACACGAGGACAATGAGCAGATTGTGAAATATCTTCCATAATTATATGTCTCCTTATATCACAGACAGGAACCAAACCCCTCATCTAAAATCCAAAGGAGATATCTGGGAAAGCAAGCATTGATTCAGGGAAGACAGAAGTTTAGGAGGTAGTTTGATCCAATCTGAAGTACGAGTGAAACACTGTAAAGAAAATTTCATTCATTTTTTAATAGAATCCATCATGCTGTTGGCAGTGGGCCCCACGGTCACCGGCTTGTGTGAGACTTCCATTGATATTTTTGTGTGACCTTGCCTGAGCCACATACTTTCTCTACGGCTCAGACAGCTTATTAACAATGCCTATGCTGGATTAAGTCAGCAATATATTTTTTCTTCTACATAATGAAAGATATATCATAGTGTTATCCAGTTCCAAGGGTGTCCTGACTTTGAGCTGATGTCTCTTCCAGTGGAGGATTTCTCCAAGGTTATAGAGCTACTGCAGCTAGGACACCCCTACCTGCTAACAGGGAACTCCTGCAGAAAGACAGTGGGGCAGAGTGATGGGCAAGGTCTGCCATCCCAGATACACTCAATTCCTCCCTTTCCTCGTGGAGAAAATCAAATCAAAGTAAATAAGCATGAGGCTTATTATACAATGATTCTACCATGAACCTGATATAATGTATAAAAAGAATAAATACACCAAAATCGGAGACACTTCCAACGTCCATGGTTAAACACCATCTGGGCTAAAAGGTATCATGGGGATTCTTGAGAAGCTGGTAACGCTGAAGGGTAGACTGACCAAGCACTCCCAGGGGTCGTAGTGGCCCTAGCAACAGACAGGCAGTGACTTTGAACATGCAGTTTTGCATCTTCTCTGTAAGTCAGTTTCTCTTCTGTACAGTGGGGCGGTGATCAGGGGTGCTGTGAGGGTGAAGAGAGATCAATAGTAAATTGCTACTATGGCGCTGGTGCAGAGACAAAAAGCTGCTTGCTGCTAGTTACTGTCATTTAGAGCCTACATTTCACCTGCCATTCGTGCAATAAGGATTTACCCAGTACCTCTGATATAGGCCAAACATTGCTTCCTGTTCTGAGAATACAGCAAGAAACAAAATACAATTTGTGTTCCCCTGAGGCTGGGGTTACAGTGGGGAGAGAGAGAAAAGAGTAAGATGAGCAATAAATAAACCAGGTAAGCTCAGATGGAAGAAAAGTACGGGAGTGAAACAGATCCAGCAGGAGGGGAAGCTGGTATTACCAGTGAGGCCCAGATGAGCACTTGTGCTGATCTGTTCCACTCTGACTCACCCATTCCCCTCTTCCCATCTTCCCCTCATGAGACCTTCTTATCAGATGCATTCCAGAGATTCTGACTGGGGTGAATTTACCCTAGGGATGCTGGAGTTCTTACAAGGACCACAAGTCACAGTTTTAAACCTATTGTTTCTGGTGGGCCTCTGACTCCTAGAACAGTGTTTAGCATGGAGTCGATAAATAAGCCACGAGTAAAAACCTAAATGATCTTCTGCTTTTTCAAGACAGGTGAGCTACAGTGGATGTCAGCCTCTCTCCGTATACTTATTAAGGATTTGCAGATCTGGGTCTTCTGCAAAACCACACTTTTTTTTTTTTTTTAATAAAGCTTGCTCCAACTAGCAGAGGACAAGAGATTCTGAGAAGCCAGAAGGTTGCCTTTGTTCTCTACCATGTAATTCTTAGAAGCTACGTTACCACTCCGAACTTCTGTCTTCTCCACAATATGTGGGAAGGCTAAGCCTGTATTAGAGGACTCACCAAACATTAGATGCAAAAAAAAAAATGAATTGTGAATTCTTATGAAACACAGTCTGTAGTTTTTAGCACCACAAACAGCTAGTATACAGTGTAATAATTGGACCCCTCAAGCAAATGTTTAATAAGGGACACCCAAGAGTCTCCTTCAGGCCCTGAGAGAGATATTTATTTATTTATTTATGTACATATTTATTTATTTATGTATGTACATATTTATTTATTTATTAAAAATTTCCACCTCCTCCCATCTTCCCATTTCCTCCCACTCCTCCCTCTCCCTCCCCCTCACTCTCCAGTCCTAAGAGAAGTCAGGGTGCTCTGCCCTGTGGAAAGTACAAGGCCCCCCCTCTACCCAGGTCTAGGAAGGTGTGCATCCAAACATACTAAGTTCCCAAAAAGTCATTACATGCAGTAAAATCAAAATTTGGTGTTATTATCATTGGTTTCTCAGTCTGCCCTCATTGTCAGCCACATTCAGAGTCCGAATTGATCACATGCTCTTTCAGTCCCATTCCAGCTGACCTTGGTGAGCTCCTATTAGAGCAGTCCCACCATCTCCATGGGTGGGCACACCCCTTGCGGTCCTGACTTCTTTGCTCATGTTCTCCCTCCTTCTGCTTTTCTTCTGGGCCTTGGGATCTCAGTCCAGTGCTCCAATGTGAGTCTCTGTCTCCATCTCCATCCATTGCCAGATGAAGGTTCTTTATCAATGGCTTCTCAATCAGTCCCCCATTTCAGCCACATTCAAAGAGTCTGGTTTGGTTGCATGCTCATTCAGTCCCGGTCCAGCTGGATTTGGTGGGTGGAACAACCCCTAGTGGTCCAGACTTCCTCACTCATCTTCTCCCTCTTTCTGCTCTTCAACTGGATCTTGGGGGCTCAGTCCATTGTTCTGATGAGGGACTTTGCTGAGAGAGATTTTTAACTCTGTCTTTCGCTCAACCGAATATGGCAAGGACTTCTTGAGTATAAAAGGAACATCCTGCCCAGATGATGCTACTGAGATTTCCTATAAATGCAAGAGCTGGAATTTAAGGCATTTAGGAGCTCAGAATAAACAGACTAATTGGAGGAATGAAATATCCATTAGTCTAAATGAATATTTCTATAAAGCTGCATGTTAGACATTGATAAAAAGAAATGATTAAATGCAGAATTAACCAAGATTAATTATTTTAATCAAGAGATTAATCACGATTATATCTTTACATTAGTTTGCTCTACCGCTATTTGCTCAGCAATCTGGGGGAAAATCTGTTCATTTATCACCTTCATGCTTGAAAATCAGCCCATAATTTACAGTCACCATCCGCCATCACTGTAAACAGAGTCTCCTGGGTGGAGAAACAGCATTTCAGAGGAGAGGGCACCCGGCCAACAACATGGAACTTCATGCCTGGGACCCAGATTCAGAGAGGAGAACAACAATAGCACCACAGCAACAGCAGCAAGCCACCTCGGAAACTTCCGCTTTTATTAAGTTTTAGATCAGTTGCCTAAGTTGATGGGATGGGGTGGGGGGCTGGGGGATGCATGTGTGTGTGTGAACGTGAGTGTGCAAGCCCGAGGACAGTGTTGGGTGTTGTACCTCAGACATGCACCACTGTTTTTGAGACAGAATCTCTCACAGGCCTGGCCTGAAACTCAGTCAGTCTGTTCTACTTGGTGATTCCTGTCTCTTACTCCCCAATACGAGGATTACATTGACAGGCCAGTGGGCCTCACGTTTACAGGGGTGCTGGGGATCAATCTTGGGGTGTCCTGCTTGCACTCACAGTTGACTAAGAGATGTTCTATTAGGAATTGGGTAGGGGAATTTGTTAAACATTTCTTCTACATTTGTTGAAATTTTCCTAATGTTTTTCCATTTTGGTTAGTTACTATTAGGAATTGCGGAGGAATCACAGTTGAGAAGTTCAAGTGAGATCTTGGAAATTCAATGAAACTCAAAATCCCGGCCTCGGTGCCAGGACACACCACCGTCAGCGCATGTACACACCATCTTTGATACATACGGTGGTTAGACTTGTTAACATCTTAGTCAGGGCTTATGACTATCTTCATGAGGCGTTAAGCTTCGAATGGGAGTGCTCCCCCAAGGAAGTATGTTCTGGATACTTAGTCACCATCTGATGATGCTATGTTGGGACCTGGCAGAAACAGTAGGGGGTGAATCTTTACTAGTGTAAGGAGGTCACTGGAGGTGTGACCCTGAAGATTATATCTAGTCTTCAGTCAGATTCCTTCCCTTTGCATCCTAAATGAAATGATGTGAACGACCATGTTCTGCCACAGCCTCTCCACTGCAGTGACTGGATCCCTGCCACACCCTCTCCACTGCAGTGAACGGATCCCCTGCCACACCCTCTCTCTTCTGTAGTGAAGGGATCCCCTGCCACAGCCTCTCCACTGTGATGCATGGATTCCCTGCCACACCCTCTCCGCTGCAGTGAATGGATTCCCATTATATAATGAAGAGAATCGTAAGCAAGATGTGTCTGTTTCTGCAGGTATTGTACACAGTAATGCAAAAGTAGTTGTCACAGAAACCTGAACCCAGAATGAAGTCACTGATGTGACTGACTAGACTTGACCAAATGTTCTCAAGTCTCTGGAACTAGTTTTGTTTTAAGGAATTCACAAACCTTCAGAGAAGTGGGCTGGGTAAGGTCTAGAATACTGTGAAGGTCTATTTAGAGAGGGGTTCTGGGGGGATCTCAGAAGACATTGGCATCCAAACGCCAACAGGAATAACACAAAATGTAAAGTATTTTCTGAATTCTGTTTCAGTGGTGTCTCAAACATTTATGTATTTTGAATATTTATTTTTGTTCATGTTAAAATATTTTTATAATTTACCATTCAGCTTCTTCTTTGACATATGTGATGTTTAAAAGTTCTGTTTGATTTTCAACTACTGTAAGAGCGAGAGCTTTAAGCCTTAGCTTTCTAGAGTAATTCCCACTGCGAATAAAGAGCTTGTTTAGTTATTTCTTCGTTTGTTTCTTTACTCGTCTGTTCATTAATTATTTTGATCAACGATTTATTCCACTGTCTAACACTAAATTTAACATTATTCTTTCTTGACTAATGTATGACCAATCCCCAAACTGGACCTGTTGGTAGCGCAGCACGCGATGCCTCTCACAAGCACACTGTGTGGCGCTCTCATCTGAAGACCCAGCGCACTGTGCAGTGCCCTCATCTGGAGACCTGGCGCACTGTGCAGCGCCCTCATCTGGAGACCTGGCGCACTGTGCAGTGCCCTCATCTGGAGACCCAGGGCACTGTGCAGTGCCCTCATCTGGAGACCTGGCGCACTGTGCAGCGCCCTCATCTGGAGACCTGGCGCACTGTGCAGTGCCCTCATCTGGAGACCCAGGGCACTGTGCAGTGCCCTCATCTGGAGACCTGGCGCACTGTGCAGCACCCTCATCTGGAGACCTGGTGCACTGTGCAGTGCCCTCATCTGGAGACCTGGTGCACTGTGCAGCGCCCTCATCTGGAGACCTGGTGCACTGTGCAGTGCCCTCATCTGGAGACCTGGTGCACTGTGCAGCGCCCTCATCTGGAGACCTGGTGCACTGTGCAGCGCCCTCATCTGGAGACCTGGCGCACTGTGCAGTGCCCTCATCTGGAGACCCAGGGCACTGTGCAGTGCCCTCATCTGGAGACCTGGCGCACTGTGCAGTGCTCTCATCTGGAGACCTGGCGCACTGTGCAGCACCCTCATCTGGAGACCTGGTGCACTGTGCAGCACCCTCATCTGGAGACCTGGTGCACTGTGCAGCGCTCTCATCTGGAGACCTGGCACACTGTGCAGCGCCCTCATCTGGAGACCCTGCACACTGTGCAGTGCTCTCATCCTGAAACCATCACCTATTACCTATCATGACAGCGCTCTATTTTGCTTTCTAGCCTCTGATAAACGTCATGATCAAAAGCACCTTGGGAGAGGAAAGAGTTGACATCACCTTGCAGCTCACAGTCCTTCATGAAGGGAAGTCAGGGTAGGAGCTCAAAGCTGGAAGAGAAGCAGAAGCCGCAGAAGAAATGCTCACTGACTTGCCGCCATGGCTTTCTTAGTGTGCTTTTTTAAAAAAATAGAACCCAGGCCATCCTGCCCAGGGGTAGCCCTTCCACAGTAGACTGGGACCTCCCATACCAATCATTAATCAAGAAAACTCTCCAAGTCAATCTGATGAAGACATTTTTATCAAATGAGAATCCTCCTCCCAGGTGACCCCAGCTCCTGCCAAGTTAAACAACAGCAACAACAACCAAACCAAACAAACGAAAGCAAATGCAAAGAAAACCAAACCAAGCAAAACACCAAGCGTATATCATCCTTCTGTGTTCCTATGTAACTGTTCTTTTTAAGTTTCATACATGCATACAATGTATCCTGATCACATCCACCCTCCAACTCCCCTCCCAAAACATCTCTTTCCCAAATCCAGTCCTTAGTTTTCTGTTTTATAATACGTTGATCCCAGCTAGTGCCGCCTTCATGCACGGAGATGTGAGGCCCCAGTGGGTGACCTCATAAGCCTGCGCACATAGGCAGCGCTAACTGGACTCAATGCTTTACAAACTCACTCACTGGGGCATGGACAGCCTACATACGGATGACCCCACACCCATTAATCATTCTATATGGAAAAAACTTCCAACATCCTCTCTTCTAGCTTTTGGAGAGTCTGGTACATAGTGGGTATTCATGGTTTGGATCCTTATCAATTTTGAAAGATTAATTTATTTATTCATTTTTGAGACAGAGTCCTACTCTATAGCCCTCACTGGGCTCAACTCAGGAACCCCAGAGTAAGTAAGTTCCCAGTTGCTGGAAATAGAGACATGAGTCTCCACACCTGGATAAGATATTTTTCTTACCCTCAAAATGATCTATCATGGCAAATGTGATCTGTTCCCTTGAAAAAGTTGTATATGTGTCTATTGTTTGTCAGAGTGTACTATAAATGTGAATTAGGTCGAGTTTGTTGATGGTGCTCACAATCCATAGTGTGGCTAATTCTCTCTATCTGCTCTGTCAATCATCAAAAGAAGAGTATTGAACTCCCAAGTCACACTCGCTGTTCACTCAGTTGTTCCTGAAGTTCTTGCTGCTTCTGCTTTAAGTCTGGCTTGACCATGTCTTCTTTTATGAATTGATTCTATGATCATTAGGGAATGAACTTCCTGGTCACTGGCAATATTTCACATATCAGCTCTCTTTGATAAGACTTTACATAGTATTTTTCCTTTTCATCTTTTCAGCCTCCACATTTGAAGTATACTTCTCAGAGGCAGAACATATTTGAACACTGCTTATTGAATCTATTCTGACAACTTTTGTCTTTTCTTGTCAGTGTTTACATTGTGAACACTTACTATTATCATCATGACTATGTGTCTGTCAGGACAAATTGCTGATTTTCCCAACTGCTTTCATACTGCAATCAACCTAGACCACTGACACCATGTGTGTGGGAATTTCTTCCCCTGTAAGTAATTGATCAATTGTTTGATGGACACCAGCTGAAGATCCTTTAATGTGGTCACCACAGACGCTATCTACTTGGAGAGAGCATCAGATCTCACAATTGCCAAGCTGCTCCCACCTGTGTTTCAGACATTAGTGGCAAAGATCATGTTATTTATCCTGTGATTATATGTCATGTTTGTACTGTTATCCTCATAAGCCTTGGCTTAAGGTTCTGATAAATAGTAAGCTTATTAGTCACTGTAAATTCTTTTTATTTTGTCCTTCTCCCATCTTCTGTTCTCTCCTCTTCTGCCTTGGGCAGCTGTTGATAAGGTCACTCTCCAAGGACAGGGTTTAGAATTCAGAGACGTTTTACCTAGCCCACAATCATAGCAACCATGTTGTGAACAGTCACACAAAGCATGAAACACTGCCGATCACCACATGTGACAGTCTTAAGCAGCAGAATATGAAGCTGTCTTGACTCAAAATCTTTGCCGTTAATTAATTTTTTAGAACCAACAGCGTGGCAACCAGTGAGTTTGCCAAAATAGGCAACACTGTCACCTGCTGGTACATAACAAAATTACACCCCAGCTCTGCTAGTCATCCCAATGACCTCTGCCAGAACTCTTTACTTCCACTTTAACGTGGGTCCTGGTTGCCCCAAGAGTGACAAAAATTAGACCCACTGTCCCTATAACTCTCAATTTAACTTTCCCTTTTTTGTAAGTAGTATTTAAATTGGGGGAAATTTTATTTTTCTTTCATGTGTGTGAGTGTTTGCCTTCATATAAGTTTGTATGTGTACCATGTGCATGACTGGTGCCCAGGCAGACCAGAAGAGGATGACATATTCCCTAGAACTGGAGTTGAATGTGACTGTGGGCTTCCGTGTAGATGCTGGGAACCAACCTCAGGTCCTCTGCATGAGCAGCCCGTGGTCTTAACCACGGAGCATCCCTCCTGGACCCAGTTCTTCATGCTAGAAATGTGCTCATTCCATTGGTATGTGTGCCCTTTCCCTGGTCTGAACCTATCCTCACCTCTGGGCTCTTTCAAGGTCTTCTTGTCTCATCAGCAGTCACTTGCCTAGGTTTCTTGGGTTTCACATGGGTAGAAACTGTAGGTAGCTGAGGGGAAGGGAAGCTCTTCAAAAAGCTGTCTCTGGTGCCTTCCTTTCCCTCAGAGTTATGGCAGCTCTAGACAAGAGTAAACAGTTGCAAGCAGAAGCCTTAATTGCCACAATACTCATGTAGTCCTTGGCTAACAGGCTTTTAGTTATATACAAGTTACAGTCCCCACGGAGTCCCTGGGTATCAGAACCCTAGTACTTGACAGTGATCACTACTATAGCTCTTAGCCTGGGCTTGAACTCTTGGCTTCAACACTTAACAAGTCTCTGACACTCTTCCTGTGACCAAGGCCTACAGGTGTGTCCTCTGGCTCCTTATAGCCCTTTAACCCCCTGCAGTCATTTCTCTCTCGTCATCTATTTCTCTACTTCTTCCTGTCCTGGTCACCAGCGAATTATTCAGCTGTTTCTTCAGCTGCCAACTAGATGCTCGCTGCTGCCATCACATCTCTCTACTGTCTCTGATTCCTCTGCATGTGTTCCTGAAAGCAGGTAAGAAATAGCCATTCCAGAATAGCCTTTAGTGGGCTTAATGTTCCAACAACAGAGAAAGAGTATCTTTTAGCTGACAACCTGAGTGAATATGACAACTAGCTACAACTGTCAACTTGACACAGCCCAGAATCACCTAGCAGGACAGTATCAATGTAGCATTGTTTATATTAGGTTGATCTGCAGGTATGTCTTTGGTGGATTGTCTTAATTGAGATGGAAAGACCCAACCCACTAGGAGTAGCATCATTCCCTAGGACGGGGATCCTGAACTGCGCAAGAGTGGTACATTACACAGGACGTAAGGAAGCAGACAAGTGAGCGTGTAATGTTCATTTTTCTCTGCTTTTAACTATAGATGTGATGTGACTAGCTGCTCTGACTTTCCCACAATGATGGGCTATGATCAGGACTTTTACACTGAAATAAAGCACTTTCTCCCCTCAGTTGGTTTTTGTTGGACTATTTTATCATAGCTACGGTAATGCAACAGTGAGCCCGAGAAACCTAAATATGTGGCAGGAAGATGGGCATTTTGACCAACCACAACCATTTGTTTGGACTGACTGTTTTTGTTTGATTTCTCGTGCTATGATAAACATCATGACCAAAATAAGAGCAACTTGGATAGGAAAGAATTTATTATGCCTTACGATATTCAGCCCATCATGAAGAGCAGACAGTGCAGGAACTCAAGGCAGAAACCTAGAGACAGGAACTAAAGCATAGGACAGGGAGGAATGCTGCTCACTACTTGCTTCCCATGACTTGCTAAGCCTGCTTTCTTAGAGTACCTGTTCAGGGGCACTGTCCTCCATTGACTGAGCTCTCCCATAACATCAGTCATGAACCAGGTGCATGTCCTGTTACAGGCTTGCCCACGGGTCAATTTGATGGAGACATTTTCTCACTTGAGATTCTTCCTCCTCAAATGAGAAGTTTGTGTCAAATCGACAAAAACGAAACAACTAAGCAACAGACCGAGAACATCTTAAATTCAGAGCCCCTGGGATAGGTCACTGAGATTTGTGCTGGGGACTAGCCACAGCCTCATCTCCCAGCTGCAGTCTCAGCGGCCCATTTACTGGGGAGAGTGCTCCTTCTCTGGCCAAAGGTGAAATAATTCTAGAATCATCTAGATTTCTTAGAGGCTTTGTGACTGCAAAAAGCCTGCTATAAACCGTGCCATCAGGAGTTAGGGCAATTGGCCACAATCTTGGTTTGGTTGTCTCATGTCAGCCACAGGATGCTTGCAATGGCTGCTGCTGGCATAGAGTGGCTCAGTTGAGTGTGAAAATGAGCGTTCCTTTGCTTAGAATGGGAAAGAGAGTCAACCACCATAAGGAATCCCTCATTAACACTAAGCAATTTTGACCATGCTGATGCTCGTCTAGAGCCCATAAAGAGGTACCCTTCCCAAATATGCCTCACTCTAACCCCTTCCAGTCTGTATCTGATGGACAGGAGTATGAATCAAGGCCTCAGCTCATATAGTTCAGGTTCAGTAAATGAAGATGCGGCCAGTAATACATTCTCAAAGAGGGAAGAGTAGAAAGAAGCCACCCTAGTGACTGTGACATACTAGTCTGTGCTTAATGTTTTCAGATGACTTTTCAGGCAATACTCACAACAATTCTTAATAAGTAGCAATTATTACTGGTTATTTAACAGATAAAATGATCTAGCAAAATTTTTTCCACTTTCAATTTCAAGTTTGAGGTTCATGGAGCTTAAATAATTTGCTTATGAGTAGAGAGTCTACATCTTCTTTAGCGTGCCGCCTCTGCACAGAATTATATTGTATAATAGATATTTACCAGTGCAGTCTTACTTAGTAATCAACCTTATCATTTTGGCTTCATTTTACAGATGAGGAAAGCAAGACTTCCACAAACTCATCTAGCTAGGGAAATCCTGAAAGCAAGATGTTTGATTTCACCATGCTCTTCTGGGAGACCACTTACGTAACACTTAATGCACCACCAGCTTTGAAACCAATGACAAGGCCAGCTGGTCAACCATAGTGTGATTTACTTCTTCCGTCATCAATAATGTGGGGATCATGACAGTGCTCTTCTTAGAAGGTGACTGCGGCCAAGTATACATAAGGCAGGCACCTTGTGAGGTGTTAGCATGGAAAATGACTGTATCCTGCCTTCGATACAGAAGGAAATGAAGACATTTCATGGAAAATTCCAACATGAATCCATCTTGTCTCCAGGACTGTCCCTTTCTTTCTCCCCTGTCTCCCACGGGCCTGGATTGGCAGCAGCAGAAGCTGTGTGCCAGACTCCGGATGCCACAGAGAGCTGCCTTCTCCCTACCATAGAGGCAGAGTCTGGCTTGTGAACTTCCAGCATCTTCTAGCTCTCTGCAGCTGCCAGAATCAGGCTCCAGGCTCTGAGTATCACCAACCTAGTCCACAATTCAGCATTTCTATTTCACCTTACTGGGCTGTTGCCTGGGAGAAGGAGACAGGAAAACATGGGTATTCTAGGAAGTAAGCCGGGCTCCGGGGGCTTTCTCAAAGTTTCTCCAACCAGAGGAGGAGCATAGAGACTGAGTGGGATCTGTCCCTGAAGTATGCAGAGCTGGCAAACACTGCCAGCGTCATGTTTTTTACCTTCTGCTTCCTGATTAATAAAAGGGAACTGAAAAGACTCTCCAAGAAGAATGAAGGAAATCCCAAAAGAGAGGGGTCTCTGGAGGGCAGAGCTACAGCACACAGGGATCTGGACTGAGAATCAGGACACCTCTGTCTTCGTGGGCTTGTACATGTCCTGCACGGTTCTGAGAGCTATTTGCCCGTGCTCCTGACAGTTTTCACGCATTTCTAGTCAATGGTTTAGGGGTGTAAATCCTCAATACTTCCTCCAGGTTGATCTTAAGTGAGCCACTCACTTAACCTTTCGTCACACTGTCATTAAGTAGCCGCCTACAGGCAGGAACCAATGATATTCAAGACTGACCCCAAAGAACAGCAGAGTCACAGTAGGCGCAATCCAGATCTGTGTGCCAGGGGAACCGGGGGGACAAAAGAAACTAATGGCTGCTAGGGAGTTCAAACCCCCTCAGAGAGCAGCAGATAAGGGTAAGAGGTTTTGCGGGAACTTGTACAGGTATTGCCAAGTACATAGAAACTGCCTGCTGGACATAAGGTGCTTATCTTTTTGATCCAGGTTCTGCACAATTTGGTAAATATCACATTGATTTCACCCAGGGAAGACAATTCCTCAGTCTCTGGGGGAAATTTCTAAAGATATTATTATTAATAATATACTTTTAAGTTCTCAAGCCAGCATCTCAGGGAAGGAGAGACGGAGACCCAAGTGAGTTAGTGAGTAAGTATGCTCATAAAGGTGTGGCTTCTTGGGTTGGAAGGTGGGGAGGTGTTAGCTACTGTTGGGACACCAGGAAGGAAAGGTCTGCATGAGAATGAGAACATCACTGAGAAAATAGAACACAACAAAAATACCACTGATGGCACTATTTGAGCCCCCAGATGCAGCCCTGCCTGAAGTCCTGTCCTTCCGAGACTTCCCAACTACATACACCAACCAACTTCTCTTCCTGTTTAAAGCAGCTTGGGATTAGGTGTCCATTACCTGAAAACCGCATGTTGGCTCTCAAAATTACAACTTTATTTCTGACTTTGGGGACACGGAACATAAGAAGTAGTTTTAGAAAATTGTCACCCTTTTCAGGATAATACATTTTCTCTTTAGGATTTGCAAACTGCTCTAACCCGTAGCCCTGGCTCTCCATGTCTGGAGCTTTCTCCACCTACGGTTTTGTGCAGCCTCCTTTTAAAAATAACTTCCATCTGCTCGCCTGCCTGCAGCTCCTGCTTCTATTTCTGCACCATAAGCTTCCCCACACAACACCCCCCCCCAATGACTAAGCTTTAGCAATGAACCCCTCAGCACTATCTCTCTATCTAACGTTTGCTCTCCAGGTTCCATGGCAGTCTTCCCTTAGCTCAACATGCTATCCATCAAAAACTATAGCTACTTCACTGGTCTCACCTAGAAGTCCCTGGAATGCCATAAAGCCCTGGAAACAATTTCTTGATATCCTGAAGATGGGTGTTGAATTGGGAAGAAGTTAACCCACATCTGCTGTTTAGAGAGTCCCCCACTGTGATGGCTTAGGAAAGGTGGGAAGCTGAGCCAAGTTGATTGTAGGTACTAGGAATTCTCAAACCCTTAGCTCTAATAAAGCCGACAATCACTGCCAATTTATTAGGGGTTGCACATCATCTAAGTATCTCTTCAGATCTGAGTTTCTTCCCCACCGCCACTTGTTATGTGTATTAGTGGATTCTCTAGTTGCTGTGACTAAATAACCCATAAGAAGCCAGTGAAAGGAGGAATGGTTTATTTAGAGGATGTAGTTCATCATGGCAGGAAAGGCATGCTATCAGGAGGGGCCTGCCTGTGTGGCACTGGAAACTCTGGTCTGGCAGTCCAGAAACAGAAAGAACCCAAGTGGAGTCAGTAAATGAAGCCAGCCCATCTATGTATGTCAGCGAGGCTCCATGTCCAGAGGTTTCCATGGCCCCCAAAACAGTGTCACCATCTGGAAACCAAACATTTAAACACATGAACCTGTAAAGGACATTTCATAGTCAAACCACAGAATTGGGTAAACCATAGTCACCCCCATTCTGACATGGGGAAGATGGATTTGCTCAGGCTCCTGCTACAAATGTTAATGTTGGTGTCGTGTTTAAATAAAGTGCTTGGCCCTCCTGCCTTTTGAGTTATGAGTCAATGTTCTTGTCATATCCACCGAAATGTGAGGACATATGGCACATGTCTGAGGGCCAGCATCCAAGTCATCAGGCTCCCCCTTCACCTTTACAGACGATGATGACATCATCAACCTGCTGGGGAGGATATAGCACAGGGGCTCGCATGGGTGCCCAGTGGATGCATAAAAGAGGAGGCTGGGGTTGTAGTTCTGAGGCAGCATGCCTGCATAGCAAGCACAAACCCCAGGATTCTAACCCTACCACTAAAAAAGTAACAAGAACCCCAGTTTCTATTTTTTAAAGTTGTAGATCATGTTCTCACTAGAATAGATACCCAGACAATTTAAAGTGATCAGAGTTCTGATGAAAATGACGGATAACCTGGTTGTGAAGCCCGTGATTCAGCAGCCTTGATTCCCCATAAGAAGACACAGTTGGGCAAGGAACCCAGCAGTGACCAGAAGTCACTGGAGGCTACTAGAATTCAGCATTTCCTTAGGGTCCAGGCAGCAGTCAAGATCCCAGGATCAGTCTTGGTTTCGTAGCAGAGTTCCAAAGCTGCTCCGCGTCATGTCTGCCCCAGGATCCTTCAGCTTTAGCAATGATCAAATATGTCTATAGCTTGTCCCAATCCTTGACTTTCTCCTCTCCTCTCAGAGCAGCTTCCCACTGCGCCTGTCTTCCCAGAGCATTTGCTTATTCGGGGCAGCTCATAGCAGCTCATACTACATCCCTCTACTCTCCATCTAGTTCGTAGCTGTAGCATTTCTTCAGACAGAAACTGGCTCCTATGAACTCCCCCACACTCTACCTTACATGTCTCCACAGCCTGGAAGCCTCTTTTACAGACTGTTAACTATGGATCCGGGTGTAGAGAGGTCAGGCAGTTGCTTCTATTTCAGGAAACTTCCAGGAAATTTAATCACAGGCTAATAGGGCAAGAGATTCTCATAAAGTTTCCCTCCAAAAGGAGTTTGTGAGGGGCATTAGAAATGAGGGCCGGGTGTTCCTCAACTGGGAGGATGCTTTCACACCCAGGGAAGAAGTCAGAATTAGGTATTGAACTTGGGTATCAGGGGAATTTATCCTATCTTCCTGGCTCAGCCTTCTCTATTGGTTTCTTTTAATTTTGACTACACATATTATATATAAATACATTCTTGTGAAGAATTTAAAAAGTAGAGATGCAGATGGGGAGATTATTTGGATCCCCAAAGCCCATATTAAAGTCAATTGCAGTAGTGGAAGGAGCACCTGTGATCCCAGGACACCGGTGAGGAGATGGGAGTTGGAGACAGGAGCCTCTCCAGAGTCTACAGGCCAGCCGGGCTGATGCAGGGGTGCAGAGACCCAACCTCAAACAAGGAAGGAAGGCGAGGTTTGACACCTGAAGGCCATCTGATGTCATCCATGCATGTGCCCTGGGATGCACATGCCCTCCACGTTACACAAAATAGTTTGTTTTAAAATGTTGATGTCCTTCGATAGTTCATTTTGACCAGGAATCTAAAATTTTGTTAGCATAGTTGTCTTAAGTCAGAGTCTTGCTGTGTAGCAAAGGAGGGTCTCAAATTCGTGATTCTCCTGCCTCTGCTTCCCGAATATTTGGGTTGGAGGCTGTACCATCACATCTAGCTTGGGAAGTCTTAATCTCAGCTGGCTCCTCTTCTCTCTGATAATATGCATGTCGGCGTTATAAACATTATCAGATCTTCCTCCCATGATTATAGAATTGCCTCCCATTTTGCATAAATGATATCATACTACATGCACCTCTTAGCAATTTGTTTATTGGTTTATTATACCTCCTTCCCTTTAACTGTAGTTTATGTTCCATACTATGATGATTTGTTTCTTACTTAGCCAATGTCCCCTATTTAATGGACATATACTTTTTCTTATAAAATTGCTAAGCATGCTGCAGCAAGCATCCTTTCATGCATGCTCTTATGCAGATGCACGAGTCTCAAGATCTAATATTGAAAACTGGAATTCCTGAGCCATCTGAATGCACACACTGAGAAGATCAGCAGACACGACCAAGGCCAGGTTCCGCCTGGTTCCCTACCTTGAATACCTGACTCTCTGCTTTCTTACGTTGCTCTGAAAGCACACTCAGAGACATAGCTCACCAACTCCCACAGCAGCAAAGTGATGTTTGCTTTAGCCACTGTGCATTTTGTACATCTTAGGGATTTCGTAGGATTCTTTTTTAGGTGAGATATAACAACACAGATGAGGAATTTTGGTTCAGAGAGGTAACAGCCTTTCCCTGAATTCACACAGCCCCGGGATAGCAGACTCAGGACTGAGACCGCGGTTGCCTCGTTCGCAAAGTCCGTGCCTTAATTAGCGAGTTGATTATTTATGAGTCACTGTATGTCAGTCTGAGTCACCAGAAAAGAAAGCTTCCTAGTGTGAAGTGCTCAACCTGAACCGGCACCCCTTCTTGTTTGGCCACCAGTCCAGTCTGAGTGAAAAGCCTCGAGAAGTGGAGAGGAAGACAGGGTCTTCCTTTAGTGGGTTGTGCATACATCACCCTCAGCCCCCGGAAGAGATGCAGCAGCCTGTATGAGGAGATCTCCCCACAGCTTGTTGGGCAGAACGCTTTCTGATGTGACTGGCTGTCATCAGCCCGTGGATGAGGGAAAAAACAAGATGGCCAGGCTCTCCTGGACTGGTTTTTATGCACTTGACCACCTGAATTGACACTTCCTTTGTTTGTTTGTTTGTTTGTTTGCGAGCAAGGTTTCTCTGTATAGCTTTGGAGCCTGTCCTGGAACTCACTCTGTAGCTCTGGCTGGTCTCCAGCTGACAGAGATCCACCTGCCTCTGCCTCCCGAGTGCTGGAATTAAAGGTGTGCACCACCAATGCCAAGTGACACTTCCTTTTTAAACCTGGACATGTCAAATACATGTCTGAGCTGGGATTTCTCAGTCCCGTGGTCCTTAACAAACACACTGCCTTTCCAGCCCTCTAGGACACCCACCCTCTTGGCTAGCACATGCCTCGCAGCTACACCCAGCACTATGGCATAGCTGCTCACCCTGTCCCTGACCTCACCAGGCCTTTGCTCTTTCACTTCCTTGCATTTGGAATGGAGAGCACTGTACTTCACCACCAGTGCCTCACAACACACTGATTACTCCGGCAGACACCAGTCTTCCCACCCTCTTTACTTTTGCAGAGATCCCACGGTTCCCTGATGATCTCTGTGAGTTATCACATCTCTCCTGGGTTCAAGGAGACCCAAAAAGAGGCACTGCAGCTCTGCAGTCCCAAATCCACATCTTAACCCTGCCATTGTTGCCATCCGGCCCTGTGACTTCCTGTCCCATGACTCCCTAAAACTTTATAATACTTTAAAGACAAGCACAAAAGCACTGTTAGACCTCTGAATATATTATGTGACTTCATGGCTTTCAATTTGGAGAGCAAGTATAATGAAGCAACTGTAGATTCTTCAGAGCTTGGCTGACAGAATGAAGCACTTGGCATCGCTGTCTTCACTAGGCATCTCCAGGAACATCTATTAATACGTGTTGTTACTTATTACTGGCTGTCTGTGTCACAGGAAGCAGGATGTTCTCAAGGCTCCAAAGCCCAGAGAAAGTCACTTACCCTCCCTGCTGTACACTCTCCTCAACAGAATTCCCTCATTTATCTTCTTTTGACATTAAATGTACATTAAGTGCCTGAGCCATGGATGCTTTATATAAATCAGGATGAATAGAATTCTAAGGCGTCCTCTCCTCGTGGAGCCTGCATTGTAATCGGGACTGCAGACTTCTATCAAAGCACCAAATAAGAAGTTGCAAGCATATCCCTATGCTGGGTGCTTGACGGAGAAGTGTGAAAGGGCATGCTAAGCAGTCTGGACCACACAAGACTTTCATAAGAAAACTGAACTGAAATCTTAAGTTTCAGTATGAAATGAGTAAGAAAAAGAAAAAAAAACAGTTGTACTGGAGTGGTAAGAAAGTGCAAAGGTCCTAGGGTGGCAGGAAGTCCCTCCCACTCTTGCATCCCATAAATAACTGATCAGAAATGTGGCAGTGATCCCATAAAACTAAATCAGAGCTCCCAAGGTTGCATCATCTAGTGCCACCAGTATCACCATAACTCTGCAGTCATTATAACTATGTTATAACATGTTACTCTGTGTTCTAATGTAAGGCAGAGAAGCCTGTGGTAATTCTGGCCACAAAAAGGTGGCTCCATCATCATACACACTGTGTCACACTTGGGAGACATTAAGCATGTTCTTGCTTCACCATTGTGGCATGTCCTCTTAAGACTTGTTTTGGAGAGGACGGCACAGTAACACAGCTTGTTCTGACAGCGGCAGCCTCACTATCTTCTGCTGACTGCATCTTGATCGCTCAAGAATGCCTTGGCAATTGTGTACTCTCGTGTGCACAGCAGAATGGCCCGACTGAGCACCCAAGTACTGCCTGCTTCCTTCTTGGATAGGAAATGCTCAAGAGGGGAAGATGGGTGCAAAGCTTGCAGAAGCACATTCTGAGGTGTGGCAGATGATGGAGTCTAGCACATTCAGGCTTACTTCTAGGAAGCCTTCCTGGATCGATGAACTGAGAACACTCTGTGTCTTTGATCCTCTGATTCAGGGCAGTTGTTCCTGTGTAGCCATTTTGCCTCTGTAGGTTCTGGGAGCTTACTGCAAGATTCTGCTCTGTGGAAATTGTCAGTCCTGGTCCTGTCTCTGAATATCACACAGTGAATGATGACACATCTGCGTATAGGAGAAGATGTCCATACACAGGAGACAATGGCACATACTTATACACAGTGAGAGATGTCTCATGTCTACACACAGTGAGAGCTGCCATATATCTGCACAGAGTAGGAGATGTCACATGTTTACACACAACGGACAATGGGACCCATCTACACCTACCAGGAGATGTCACATGCCTACTGTTGGCCAATGCCCCCCAGACTTAACACTTAGCCAGACAATCTGAGTTGACTTGCTCACAATTAAAGCTCACAAATTGGGGTTCTGCTAATTCAAGGATCTTTGATTCAAAAGGATATATTGAGTTGACACAAGAAAGCACATAAGGAAGATTTCAAGTTATAGAAATATGTTCAATTTGACATAAATAAGCACAGGGCTATCATCTGTAGGCAGAAGTTTCCTGATTTGTAGCTATTTGGTCCCAAATACCCAGCAGCCACTTCCCAAATTACCACACAGAGATTTAACGCTTCTTATAAATTCTCAGCCAAATAGTTCAGGCTTATTACTAACTAGCTCTTACATTTTAAGGTAACCCATATTTCCTATTTTCTCTCTGACACATGGTGGTACCTTTTCTCTGTACAACATGCCCATCTTGCTCCCTCTGTGCCTGGCTGGTGTCTCCTGACTATGCCCGCCTCCTTCCCATCATCCTTAGCTTGTTTGTTACATGTATCCTTAACTTGTGTATGATGATTTCCACACTTTATGTGGCCAGAAATACCACAGGCTTCTCTGCCCTACCTTATAACATAGAGTAACATGTTATAACATAGTTATAATGACTGCAGAGTTATGGTGATACTGGTGGCACTAGGTGATGCTACCTTGGGAGCTGCAATTTAGTATTATGGGATCACTACCACATTGCTGACCCGTTATTTATGAGATGTAAGAATTGGAGGGACTTTCTGCCACCCCAGGGCTTTTGTACTTTCTTGTCACTCTGGTACAATTGAGCACATACTTCCTTCCTGACTCCTGGTCAATCAGCGTTTTATTAAAACATTTTGGGGGAGTTTAGGCAGTTTGGATGCTCACCTTACTAGACCTGGATGGAGGTGGGCGGTCCTTGGACTTCCCACAGGTCAGAAAACCCTGATTGCTCTTCGAGCTAATGAGGGAGGGGGACTTGATCGGGGGAGGGGGGAGGGAAATGGGAGGCGGTGGCGGGGAGGAGGCAGAAATCCTTAATAAATAAATAAATAAATAAATAAAATAAAATAAAATAAGAAAAAAAATCAAGTGACAAATCTTTACAATGTAGAAGAGGATTATTCCTCAGTAGTTATCATGGACTGTTACTTATCCATTTGCTACAGGAGGTCAGAGATGGTAGCTGGAAGCCCCAAAGCTGCATGTCTTTGCAAACAGTCTGTGACTGGGGTAAGTGCCAATCCAAATGATTGCCCCCAAAACCAAAGGGATTGTGGAAGTGTGTTGGCCTGCTCTCTGTAAAATTTATTGCAATGTACTTCATTATAACTGTACCTACAAGGAAGAAACCTCAAAAACTTCAGTTCAATATATTAAAGAAAAGATCTTCCAGCAGGTCATATATAATCCATGTGAGTTTGCAGCTCAGAGTGTGGAAAAGAAGATCACCCAGTGGGACTGCAGAATCCCTGTGGGCATGCTGACGACTTTCTTCCCATCTTTAACACAGCCAAATGAATCAACGGAGAGTCAGTGTACAAGTGAGAGATGATGCATAGATTCATGGTATAGGTGGATTTTTTTGAAAAGTTTAGACTAATTTTGTGGGTACGGGTGTGTTATCTACATGTATGTCTGTGCACCACTTGGTGTCCGGTGTCCATGGAGGCCAGAAGAGGGTGTCAGATCCCATGGAACTAGAGTTACAAGCTGTCCCTTTTTTTTTTTTGGTGGTACACACCTTTAATCCCAGAATTTAGGAGGCAGAGGCAGGTGGATCTCTGAGAGTTCTATCCAAGCCGGCCTGGTCTGCATAATGAGTTCCAGGAGAGTCAGAGTTACCTAGTGGGACCCTGTCTCAAAAATCTGGTTAGATAATTAATTCTGAGTTCAAGCCTTGGTTTGCCACTATATGAGTGGTAGGAACAGAACCCAAGTCCTCTGCAAAAGAAGCCAGTGAACCAGTGAGGTAGCTCTTCAGCCTCATGGGTTGGTTTTTCTAAAGATTTGAATGAATGAAAATGTGCTAGAGACGTTCCTTTCCATATATCTGTATCAGTGTGTAACTCGATATGTCTGTATTTCCCTCAAAATGGACATGTGATTAAGCTTTGTTAGAACAACGGGATAGAAGTAAGGCACAGTGTTTCCAGAAATGGGAATGAATCTCTGCATAAGGAGCTTTGCTCTCTAAACCCTCTGTCTTACGGCAGAGACATTCTTGAATCCTTGGTTCGTGGACCAAAGACAAAGTTATTCACATGATCTGCATTCTGTTGGAATATGAGTAAGATGTAGGATTCTAGTTCACCAGGCAACTGTAATTCAGGAGTCTCCTTAACACTGCAGCATGCACCAGGCCCTCCTAACTAAGGTATGGTGAAGATGCTGATCCACTATCTACTAAATCACATGACATTAAAGCATTTACAACTTCCTGTGCAAACAAATATTTCTTAAACTTATCCTTTAGATTATGGCGTGATGCATATTCAGCATATAGCTGCAGTAGAATTTGTTTTGTTATTATGTTTTACCATTTCTATGTCTGAAGATTTGCTTTCATTAGGATAAATTCCTAGGGAATAATTTCAGAATTGTAATTGTTTCTTAAAGTTCTTGGTAGATTTCAGTGCTGGCTCCTAAAGCTGTGCATCTTTAACACCATTTCAATCTAAGACGTCTCCACTCCTGAAAAATCCCTGGGCACTAATATGTAAATGATCCTTGCAAACTTGACAGGTGACTGCGAGGCTTTAGTTCAATCAAATGTCTTTTGTAATGAGGTTAAAAACATCACCAACTTGCCATTTGTTCTTGGCTTTCGTGTCTGAAATTTCTTCTGTGTCCAGGACACCTTTATTCATTTTACTCCCACATACCCCTAAAGGCTCAATTTAAAACCACTTCGTTGCTGAGCCTCTTGCATACAGAGAGGTTTTAGTGGGTGGTGGCCTTTGTAAACCATTGCCTCCTCACCAGCATTTCCATTACCTCTGTGACAAAGGATTCAAGCTTCAGGAGTTTTGCACTCAGTGAGAATAACTTATCTTCTCTGATTCCCTTGCTTCCACCTTTGAATCTCAGGGATGAGAAAAAATTCTGCTTAAAAATAAGCCCCTTGCTGAGTGGTTAAGCAAGGCCCCGGCATCAAACTCCAACATTGTAAAAAAATAAATGATTGGCAGGTGTGGTGACACACACCTTTAATCCCAGCATTTGGGAAGTAGAGGCAAGTGAATCTCTGAGTTCAAGGTTAATCTGGTCTACAAAGTGAATTTTACACAGAGAACCTACTAATTCCAAAATTCAAATCTTAATTCATGCAATCAACTACAGTTCATCAATTTGGAGTTGTAGCTAAGATTAAACAGTTTGTTTCCTTTAGTTTCTTTGGAAAAAAAATGAAACAAGCGACAGATGGAAATTCTGCATCTGGAAGTGACAGTAAGTGGAAGAAGGCTTCTTGATTTAATCAAATAGGAAACTAAGACCTGTAAATGAAGCAACTGCTTTCAGGAACTGAACATTGAGCAAAGCAAGACCACAATCCAATGGTGGTTTCCTGTGGAAAGAGTACTGCCACGGAGAGCTCCATAATCACCACAGGACTCTGTTCAGGGATAATTTCCCAATTATAAGTCAGGCAAGCTGGAGCCCAAGCAGAGAGCATCACTCATGCCAGGCTGGAGCAGGCAACAACATCTGTGGCAGCTGATCCTTCTGCAATCTTTGACATGTCAAATATAGAGGGAACTATGGGAAATTGGATGCCCCAAAAGCCTATCTGAGATTTTTCCAGTGTCCTTGGTGGAACTGAGCATGCTTAATGTGAGGTAATGTGAGACTTGTAAAGAAACTGTTGCTATAAACACAAATACTGGGTAGAGAAACGTAGCCAAATTATGAAGGACAAGCTACCTCAGCCTTCTCAGAATGGAGGTGCTATGATCACTAACACCTTGTGCCCTTAAGAACATGAAGAATCAGAGCTGAAGAATCAGTTGACTGTTTGTGACTATAACAAGACACTTGAGACAACTAAATTATAGAGAAATGCGATTTATTTTGGCTCATTATTTTGCACTAGGTGAGGTAGCATGTCATGAAGCTGTGTGGTAGAACAAAGTTACTTATCTAATCAACCCAACAGCAAAGGGACAGAGAAGACAGGTTCCCTTCAAGGGTCCATCCCTGTGACCTAGGGTCTTCCACGTTCTAACAGCCCCTCCCTGTGCACCATGCCTGACATGTAGGCTCTTGAGAAACATGTAACACAAATTACAGGGACACCCTAGAGTAAGGCCTACCCAGGACTCTGTCCATCAAATGTTTTCTGCAAAAAACAAAAACAAAACAAAACAAAAAAAAAAACAAAACAGATATTGCAGAGGTAGTCAGTTCTGAAGAATTTTAAATACCCTACAGGTCTATCCCAACAAAATACAGTCTAAGTAGGAATTCAGTAATCAAATTGTCTAGTTGGAAAGAAAACAACGGTTTTTGCTGGACCACCGAGATAGATCAGCAGGCAAGGACACTCACTGATGGTGAAAGCCTCATGGCCTATCTGGTCCCTGGAAGCCGCAGTTGGTTGACCTATGACCTCCACGTACTTGCCATAGCACACAAGCACCTCCAGTCTCTGTCTCTGTCTCTCTGTGTGTCTCTCTCACACACACATGCATTGTAATAAGAAGATTTTATTTGCATAACACTTTATTGATTCTTTAGGAATTTCCCATCATGTATCCCATCTCAATCATTTCCCAGTCCTACCATGTCCTTCATCCACCCTTGTAGCCTCCCCCAAAAGAAAATAAAAAGAATTAAAAAAAAACCAAGAAACACTTTCCTCCTCCATCTTTCTGGCCTCTCCATCACACATCCCTTTATCACAGTGACCTTGGGAGCTGCAGGGTGTCAAACAGTTTACCCTTTGGTCTAAATGGTTTTACTTGCAGATGTTCATTGCCATGAGTTGTTGGTTTGGCTCAAGGCCTCTGTCTTCTGGCACACCATCAATACTGGACCCTCACTGAGGCTCCTCTCAGATATCCTGCTATCACCCCAGCTCATGGAGATCCTGTGGCAATGGTTCCTCATGACTGGTCCCTTCACAAGTTCCAGTAAGTCAGATGGGTGTGCCAACACAAAGCCCTGAATATGGGCCTGGGTAGTAGCTGAGCTGATCAGCCTGGAAGTTTATCAGTCTGATCCTCCACCTGAACTGCCCCTTCAGGCAAGGCTGAGGACCAGCTCTCCCAAGTGCATGGTGATGGATAGGACCAACTCTTCTGCTGTGGTGGCTAGTATTGGGGAAGCAGTTCTCCCAGGGCTGATGACAATCTGGGCCAGACCTTTAGCACCTTTGACACTAGGTCCAGTTTTGGGGACAGGGGCACAGCTCTCCTGTTGAGATGGCTGGCGAGGGGCAGGACTAGCCTCTTCTATGCCTATTCCATCAGGGCTAGCTCTCCCATAGCTGCTGGTAGTACAACTGGACACAGATATCAACACAAACCCCAGCTGCAGCTAGACCATAACCTAGACATGACCTTTGGCTGCAGCTCAGGCCTCCTGATGTCACCATAACACAAGGTGACTGCGCAGGCCACTCAGATCAGTATGGTCCCAGTGACAGCATGACCCTCAGATACCAACGTACCTTCAGGTAGTGGTCTGGACAACTGGAATCCATAGAGCCCTTCAGTAGAAACATGGGCATTAGACATTGACATTGACCCCAGCTGCAGTAGGGCCATGGATCCTTACTTGACACTTGGCTGCGGCACAGGCAGGGACATCAAATGACCCCAGAGGGCAGCATAGGCCACCTATATTGGCCTTTCCTCACTGGCATGGTGTCTTTAGTTCTGCTTCTCTCCACAGTGCAGGAACTACTCTGCTTCTCCCTTTCTCTCATTTCTCCAGTACACCACAGTAGAGAATATAGAGGAGAACTCAGAGTGCTTCATCACAGTGGGGCTCACCTATCACTGCCACGGTGTGCCAGGCAGGCCTGGGGCTTGTCTTCTGCCCTCCTGGGCCGCAGGGTGCTGGACCATAATAAATAAGTTTTATAAAACAGTTTCACAGAAATAAGATGGACTCTCAAGTATTTCCAGGCCCTTTATGACTTCTACAATACAATAAAAAATACTAGATATGAAAAGAAGAAAAAGAATTGTGCTGGCTGACCAAAGAATTTAAGAAACAATATATGTATGTGCTAGAGGCCTATATTAGCTCCCCCTTTTTTGATAGAACATTCCAACAAGAAGTAACTAGGCAGAAAGTGTTTGTTTTGACTTACAGTATCAGAGGCCATGGGGTCCATCACAGAAGGGAAAGACATGGCAACAGTCATGGAAGACATAGTAACAGAAGCAAAATCCTGGCTGATCACATTTCACTCACACACAGGAAGCAGAGAAAAGGAAGTGGGGTCAGACTATAAAAACAGAAATGAAATGAGTGAAATAAAAACAGAAACATAAATGATGTCAAATTACACAAAAATATTAGATAGACCCAAAAATTCCAGGGGGTTGGAAGAGTGCAAAATCAAGTTGAATGCCAAAAAAGTGTCCTTGAGTGTGTAATGATCAAGTGGCAATCAAAAGAAACAGGAAATCCTGAAGAATCCAGAGAGGATGATAAACTAAATCGATTGGTTAATAGGTAGATGATATATAGATGGATAGATAGATAGATAGGTAGGTAGATAGATAGATAGATAGATAGATAGATAGATATGCAGATATAATGACAGACAGACAAACAGACAAATAGATAATGGATAAATGATAGATAGATACATACATACATACATTGATAGATAATGGATGGATGATAGATAGTTAAAGAGATAGATAAATGATAGACAGATAGATAATAGACAAATAAATTTAATATGAGTTAAAACATCAATACACTAGAAAAAAACATTCTTCTGATATTTTAAAGAAAACAATTAAAAATTCACCTCATTGTAATATAAAATCTTTGCAGTTCAAGAGAAAACAAAAAAATCAATATCCTTCATAAGTAGAGGTAAAAAACTAATGCACTGAATATTAGCAAAATTGATTCAGTAATGTATGGAGATGAAATAAATGATAACTAAGTGATATTTTTTCCAAAATATTCCACATTGCTTCAGAATTGAAGTTAATCAATAACTCACTACATTAATAGACTAAAAGATAAAATGCCACCACATCCTTATGTTTATGAAACTAGATCACATTCGAATCAATTTTGAGATCCATTCATGATCAAAATCTATGGGCAGTTAAATAGAGGAATTTCTTCACCCCAAATAAAACTTCAACACTCAACAGAGCATAATGGCTAATAACAAATCATCAAACAATTCCTCTCCCCTTAAGCTTGATAATAATGGGATTTGTTCTTTTTTCAAAAACTGTATTCAACACCATGATATAAATTTCCTTTATTGGGATAAGATAAGAGAAACAACAACATGCTAAATGGAAATAGAATGGTGACGTTTACTTTTCAGCAATATGAACGTCTCTGTAGAAAACCCTGAAGAATTGTTGCAGAATTATAGGAATTTACAGGCAAATTTAGGAATATTTCAGGACAGAAGATGAACAGAAAGACCTATGCCATTTATAAATGCTAGAAAAGAATAATTAACAAAGGAAAGTTTATAATTTCAGTGTTAACAAATGCGTATAAAATTGATGATGCTGTAAATTCTAAAATAAAATTGATGAATGAAATAGAACTTATAATAAATGCAGAGATTTCACCATATTTACAAAAGAAAAAAATCTGATATTAAGAGGCAAATTTCTGAAAAGCTAAGGCTTGGTGAAGTTCAAATAATTACCAAAAGTATTTTTAATAGAAATAAATAAATATATTTTAAAATCCACCTGGATATGCAGAGGAACAAGATGACCCTAAACGTTTTCAAAAAACAATCATTGAAGTCTGAACATAGACTCTTTCTGAACTGGAAATAAATAATAAAAATAAAGATATGGTAATCAAGGTAGGATCAATATATAAAACTGATGGATCATATAAAAACAATGGAAGAAAAGAGAGTTGAGATACAGATGAACACATTAATGACCTAACTGATTGATTTTCAGAAATGACACATAAGCAATTCAGGATCATAAAAAAGACAGGAGAGAATCCAGAAATCAGAAATACAGCCATGTATTTATGATCAATTGATTTTCAATAAAAAAAATGCAATAAAGCTTGAGAGAAGACTCAGTGGTTAAAAACACACACTGTTTGTCTTAGCGTTCTATTGCTGTGAAGAGACATCATGACCATGTCAACTCTCCTAAAGGAAGGTATTTAATTGGGGCTGTCTTACAGTTCAGATGTTTGGTGTAGGAGGTCCTGTCTTTGTGTTGCTTTCATTAGTTAATAAAAAAACTGCTTTGGGACTGTTGGTAGGGCAGAGCTTAGGTAGGTGGAGAAGAAAGAACTGAATGCTGGGAGAAAGAAGGCAGGGTCAGAGAGGGAAGCCATGGATATTCCGCCTGAGACAGATGCTGGTTAGAATTTTACCTGGTAAGCCACTGCCACATGGCAATTCACAGATTAATAGAAATGGGTTAAATTAAGATGTAAGAGTTAGCCAATAAGAAACTAGAGCTAATGGGCCAAGCAGTGTTTTAATGAATACAATTTCTGTGTAATTATTTCATGTCTAAGCTAACCAGGCGGCCAGGACCAACAAGCGGGCCCTCTCCTATGACAGAGGTTTAGTCCACTATCATCATGACAGGTAACATGGTGGCAGGCACAGTGCTAGAGAAGTAACTGGAAATTCTACAACTGGATCTGTAAGCAGCTGGAAGAGATAGCCATGGGGCCTGGCTTGAGCTTTTGAAAACCTCAGAGTCCACCTCCAGTGACACACTTTCTCCAATCAGACTACACCTCCTAAACCTTTCAAATACTGCTATTCCCTGGTGCCCAAGCATTCCAATCCATGAGACTCTGGGGGACATGCTCATTCAAACCACCACAGTGCCCTTCCAGAATACCTGAGTTTGGTTTCCAGCATGTGTAACAGATTACAACCACCTGTAACTCCAGCTCCATGTGGTCTGATAGTACCACAACCACTCATACTTAAAGGCACATGTGCACATTCACACCTATATATACATATAACTTTGGCTAGGTGTAGTGGTGCATGCCTTTAACCCTACTACCCAGAAAGAAAGGTAAATGATTTCAGTGATTTTCTTTGAGCTCCAGGCCAGACCAATATACACCTTGAGTTCCAGGCAAACCAGGGCTACACAGTAAGACCCTCAAAAACTGTGATGAATTACAACAGTCTTCCCAGTGAACGTTTCTAGAACAGTTTGGGGCACATATGCAAAGTAAACTATGAACTCAGCCACACAAAGAAGAACTAAAAATTGGCCATAGACACATTGTGGTGAGAAGGGAGGAGGGACGCAAAGGGGGAACACAGGATGGCATCTACTTCAAGTTCTGGAATGGGCAAACTGCTCTACAGAGCTGGGTTACTGAGAATGGCATCTCCTCCTGGGCCTTGAGAATTCACAAGCAAGCCATCTGAAATGACAGGGGCATTCATCTTTATTTGGGGTTATGGCTATTCTGGGCTTTGTATCGGCCAATGCTTTGCCTAAAACAGGTACATTTTATTCAATGAAAATTATACCTTGGTACTGTTGGTTAAAATGGTGCTACAAGTAGGGGAGTTTGGAAAGAAAAATAAAAGAGAATCGCTCCCAAGGGCTTCGGATTCATGCTTCCCCAGCTGCTTTATTAGGAATGGCAGGTGGCTCTTGCCAAATTGAGTTTATTTTTAGGCAAAGTCTTCATTGGCGCACCCTAGGGTCTATTTTCTAGAACTGGATATTTCCTCTTGCATTTTGCTCACGACAAGAAAACAATATAACTGGGAAAGAACTAAGTAAGCCACATAAGCAAGCTGAGTGCTTTGTCCTTCCTGGGATGTACTGGAAGCCGGAGTTTAACAGCATTTTCTCTAATTGTGAAGATTAGTATTTTACAGTTGGCCTCCGTTGCTATGGATATGGGAGGAAGAGTCATGGGCTGTTCTCCGAAGGCCTGAACTGTGTTCTTTGCTTGTGACTCTCTGTGCGATCCTGCTTGCTCTGGTCCTCCATGTTCTTCTAAAGGGGAGGGGGAATGAACCTCTGTTAGTAGAATGCTCTCTGAATGAGGCAAAGCAGGGTAAATAATTCTAAATGTTAAGATTATTAAGCATTTTTATTTACAAAATGGGGGCTAGAATTATGGCAAGAATTACTTAGGCTGGAGGATGATAATACCATATCTTAAGGTGGTCACGTGACATTGCAGTAGGAATGGGTGGTAAAGATTGGCAAACCAGAAGAACTCAGCTCATTCCCCCAAGGTCCAAAGGGATTCTCAGGAGAAAGGATCACTTGCTGCTCTTCCAGAGGACTGGAGTTCAGTTCCCAGCACCCATACTAGATGGTCCACAACCACCTATAATTCCAGCTTCAGGGAATCTAATGTCTTGTCTCTGAGGGCATGTGCATGCACACGTACACACAGTTAATTTTTAAAATACAAAAGTTATGACCTATTCCATCTTGTGCAAATGACTTAACCCTCTGAGTCTGATTTCCTAGCTATATATAATTGTATGAATGCTCCATCAGGATATGTTGAAATAACTTTGGTTGGGAAACATAATGCAATGTTTAAAACAGCTCATCTGCTGGATTAAATTTGATCTAGATAAATGAGAAGTATTTGAAGAATTTTTTTCTCTAAATGCAGTTGTCAGCACTTCAACATGGTCCACTGATCACAGAAGACCAGAAGACGAGGCCATAAAACAGATTTCTGGTCACAGCAATGCTGATGTTAATGAGGGAATGATGGACATTGGGTCCTCATTGAAACCTCTTGCTGCATAAATTAGACATTGCGCCAATTGCTTTTCTGAATATCTCACTAGGTCTTTTGAATAACTTATAAGGTAAGCATTATAATATATCCTTACCTTAGAGGCAGCAGTATGAACTCAGAGACATGAAATGCTCTGCTCAAAGTCACACAGGAGCTAGTGCTGAGTAGGGACTGAGTAGTTTGTGACAACCACTGAAATATAAATGCTTTTTCCCCATTGCACTATTGAGAAGATTTTATCTCAACCTGTGCTCTGTGCAGTTCATTTCAATGATAGAAAAATTATGCTCTTAAGAGATTGTAGAGCGCAGAAGCCCTCAGTCTGCTTCCCAGGGAGAAGCTGCGGTTTGGCCTCGAGGCTTTTGCAGAACACTTGTGCATCTCTAGCAGCACCTGGAGCAGTTGCTCGTTCGGTGAGATGCAGTCGATAGACTCCAGGTGGTGTGCAGCCACTGTTTATCAGCAAACACATCTATTATATGGATGCACCTGCTGTTGCCAACCACTCCCACACTTCCTGCACAGAGAGACCATTTTGAAAAGCCAACTGCTCTCAGTTAGAGGTCCCGCAGATTCACATTTTCCTGAATGAGCTTTCTATACATGGGGAAGAAAGGAAGGCTTGGCTTCAGAAACATGACAAGATGACTTTACCCCAATCGCAGGTTATTTTTATGTAAGAATCAGATGAAGATGATTCCCAAACACTCATTGGATGCCTGGTCTCCAGACAGCCATTTTCCATACTTTCACGTGGTCCTCAAAACAGCCATACATTATTACATGTTGGTGAAGAAGACATAGGATATGCTCTCATTGACCAATCAACCTTAAATAGTTGGAGATTCTCCCAATAGCTCAATATCTCAATCCAGTTATGACATCAATTTATACCAGTATAAGTTCTGAGTCAGGGACTCTGGCTAATATATACCCAACAATATGGTGGCCTCCGGAATTGTTGTGTTGAGGAAGATGAGTACCTAGGAAGCACAGGCTTAATTTATTTAATTAATCCAAAGTCTAATTTGGAGCACCAGGCCACAGCTGCTTGCAGTTCATTGGCCAGAATTAGCTCCAGTTTGGTCAAACACAACTGAAAAGCATGATGGTGGAGATCTGCAAAGACATGACAGTGACACTATTTTGCCATGTTATTCACTTTGTGGAAGAAAGAGCTGAATTGATAGAAATCTTTAAGCAATCAAATATCATGCAAATTCTAAGCAACCAAATGGGGTCTGGAGTGAAGGCTCCTAAAATTTGTGATAACTCAGCGGCTAGTTCTGAATTTTAATGTCACTGTTCATATAACCAGTTTCCAACAAAAATCAGTGACATAAAAAGATACTTGGGGGCCATCCAGAGACAGTAATAAAACAACAGGAGCTGTTCTTGGAAAAGACCTGATAGCAGCTCTGCTATATATAAGCTTTAGAAAATACTGTGGTAAAGATGTTCATAGGGGGGCCCGAAGAGATTGCTCAGTGGTTAAGAATGTGCACCATATATGGAAAGGACTTGAACTCAACTCCCAGGACCCAACTTGGGCAGCTCACAAAGGATCCAACACCATCTCCTGTCCCCTGAAGGTGCCTTACTCAACTGCACATATTCATGGAAGGCATACACACAAGCATAAGTTAAAATTAAAATGTAATCAAGGAACTAACGGGGTCTTTAAAATTATAATTTTATGTGCAATTCTCAATAAATAGGTTGAAAACAAACCAAAGGGGGAATCTGGTGCTGAAGAGTAAAGGAACTGAATTCCGTAGAAGGTTGTAAAGATGACTAAGAGTGAGGACAGAAAGAATCAAAGCTAGGCTTGCTGGCACAGCCTGTAACCAGCAATCTGGAGGAGGGAGGATTGGGTGTTTGAGGCTAGTCTAGGGAGAGAAGGAGGGAGCACCATCAATTTTAAAAGCAGAGCAAAGAAAAATAACCAAATTTTAAGAGAAGAAGAAAATATTGACAAGTGGCCAGAGTTTAAGAGATCCATGGGACATCATCAAGCCGATAAGCAAAGATACACACACGAATGCACACATACACACATAAGCATACACACACGTGTGCACACACATACACACTGTAAGATTCAGAATGGAAGAGGCGAAAGAGACAGTGAGGATGTTTGAGGATGGTAGGGTACATTGCAAAATGAGGAAATACGTCACCAGAGAAGCACAACTAGTTCCAAGATGGGTGAATCTTAGTGGATCACACTGAGACGCATTGTAACCGAATTCTCCCCAGGCAAAAACAAACTTACCTTAAGATTAGTGAGTTAGAGCTGGCTCATGAGAAGCTGGCCCTCCAGGACATCCGTATAAAATTTCTCATCACAAACTGTGAAGGGGAGAAGGCATTGCCAGATATTGAAAATGTCCCCCGTGAACTTATTAATCACCACGAGCCTCATGAATCATTTTCCATGGGGAGGAAAACTGTGAAGAGAGGAAGACACTGGAGTATTTCAAGTCAAAAACTGAGAGGGTTTATCACCAGAAGTCCAATCCAAGACATCCCTGAAGGGTCAGACAAAGCACCATGGTCACTCTAGGCTTTGAAGATTTAATAAAGGCAACTGAATAGAAAAAAAAATGATCTTCAAGAGAGAAGTACCAATAGAGTAAAAGATAGTTCACATGTCAGAAAGAAGTTTCCAGCCATGCTTTTGGCAAGGAATCAATATTTGGAACACAGAGAGTTCCCCCAACTCAATGCGGCAAGATAAGCAATGGCAAGCGGCAGAAGACTTATGAGACATTCCTCCAAAGGGGGCAGATAAGTGGCCAGAAGGAACGTAAAAAGCATTCTAAAATCATAAACAATTGGATAGATGGAAATCGAAGCTGCCTAATGCTCCCCACAGTCAGCAGGATGGATATTTCAAAACAACTAAACAAGCACAAGAAACATAAGAAATGTAAGTGATGATCCAGAGGAGGTGGGACACTTCTGCTCATTATTATGAATGAAAAATAAAAATAAAAACAAAAGGGTTTAGCATTTGCTGAAAGCAGTGTGTCAGTTCCTCAGAAACTTAAAGACTGAATTTTGCCTCATAATCCAGCAACTTCAACTCTAAACACACATGTTAGAGCATTCAAAACCAGGTCTCAAGGACATGTTTATAAAGCCAGGTTCATAGCACACTATTTACAATATTTAAAATGAGGAAACACTACCAATGTATATTGATAGATGAATGAATGAATAGAATCTACAGAAATATAATAGGATGCTAGGTTTTAGAAGGGGATTCTGGCATATTGCAACCTAAGTGAACATTGAAGACTCCAGGCAATAAAGATCAGCCATTCACAATGGAAAATACTGAATGATTCCAGCTGTGTGAGGTGCACAGGGCAGTCAAAGTCATAGACATAAAACAGTTGCCAGCACCTAGGGACAGGGAAGAACTGGAATTTATTTTGTAAGTATCATAAAGCCTTGTCTTTATATGATGAGGAACATTATGAAGATAAATGTCAGTAATGTTTTTACATTATAAATTTATTTAACATCATTGAACTACACACTTAACATTGCTAAGATGCTTATTTTATGTGTGTTTTATCGAAGAAAAAAGTTGGGGAAAATGTCTTGTGAGATCCATTTAAATTCTCTGTGATTCCTCCCTGGAATACCAAACTGAAGAACCTGATGTCTTGTTCTGATAGATCTCCAGGAACCATCTAGTTGTTAATCAGAATAAAGGAAACATTCTGTTTCAGTCAAGCTCTGTCCAGAGCAGTAGAGGCTGCAGATCATGTGTGTGCATATATGTGTATGCAGGCACATTGGTGCACACACGTATGATGGATGTATTGGAGAGCATAAGTGGCATAAGAGGGTCTTCAACAGAATGGAAACTACAAACATGATCAGAGCCACCAAACTTGAATTGAACCTTATCTATTTCTACTGACTTTGATCTTGATGATGAGGGCACCATTGAAGGACTCAGGCTTCTCACGGTGATTTGAAATATGCACCTCTCACCTGGTAGTCCAAGAAAGTGAGCAAGACTCTGAGGGAAGCCTACTTAACCAAGGCAGTGGAACTGTGTCACTTTGCGGTGGACCGGCAAACCAACGACCCTCAGCTTTCACACTATGAGAATTCCCAAGAGAAGCAACTCTGAAGGAAGAAATGCTGTCTGGAGCACACAGTTTCAGAGGCTTCAAATCCATGCTCAGCTTACTCCGCAGCTGTGGGCCTGCATGGAGGCAGAGACAAGATTAGCTTCAAAGCCATGTGCGCAGTGACTGCTTCCTCCACCAAGCTACTTTCTGATGCTTGCATCACCATAGGAACCAACAGGAGATTCTTCATATTGAACCAGCACAGCATGAGTGACCTCCCTTAACCATGTTCTTCCAAGGACTTTCACTATGACCCACTCTTGGTAAAAACATCTGAGAAACTGAATTCTTGGGAGTGTCTAAAACAGTCTAACTAGTCTGCCACAGCATCAAGTCCAAACAAAGCCCTCTTGTCACAGTGACTCTTACATACATCTCATTAATACATGCTTAATAGACAAGTATTGGTCACAGAGAGTTTAAACATCTCATTAACAGGACACTAGTGCCACATATGCAGTAAAAAATACATTAACCCTGTACCAAAGGAAGACACAAATATCCCCCACATATGTATGTATGATGAATATTATTAATGTATTACTGTAGCTAGTATAATGAACTTCATAGGCCAATGACCTCTAAGCAAGATTCTTATTATGATTGACATTCTGACTGGGCATGGTGGTGCCTTTAATCCCAGAACTCGGGAGGCAGAGGCATGAGGATCTCTGTGGGTTCCAGGACAGTCAAAGCTACATAGAGGGACCTTGTGTCAAAAAAAAAATAGCAACCAAAAAAAGATTAGCATTCTAACATGCCCTGCAAACTGAGCTTTTGAAGTGTTAAATGGGAAAAGAGGACAGAAGAAGATTGATGATGTTGGTCTTTGGCCACTCACCTCAAAGGAATTCTTGTTTTCTGTGATCTCTGCACCATATCAAATATCCTATTATATCAAGTTGTTATCTTGTTACAAACATTCAGACTGTTCTCAATATACATACCACAGGGAGGATGGGAACATGGTTGCATAAGCTAAATTTGTTTGTGGGATATGAGCATCACTCAAGGAGTTCTTGGATTAATTGCTAGCATCTACTGTATGGTATGGCACTAGGTTTAATGCTCCTAACAATACATAGGTCTTAATCTCAAGTTTTCCTTTCAAGGGTCTTACAGCAGCTGAAGAATGGACTCCACATACTGAGGACCTCTAAACACATCTCCAGCAGCAATGACCACTCTAGCGGTCCTACAAACCCAGGCTTGCACTGTTCAATGGAATTAATAGGATGCCACTGTTTGGGACCTTCCTCTGGCAGTAGGCTACCAAAGAGCTAACCAAACCAAGTCGGAGATACTCAGTCATGAAAGACACAATATTTTCAAATGTTTTCTAAAAAAAAAACAAAAACAAAAAAATCCTAAAGCAACAGAAATCCAGGACAGTCACAGTAACTAGGCAAAAGACACAATTTACCCAAGACAAGAGTGCCACATTCTTGGTAACCCTATGAGGAGAGTGCCCAAGGACCACACCAGCAATTTTCTTTTTCTTCTTTCTCCTTTCTCCAACCTTTGCCTGTCTGTAAAGCCCACCTCCTCTGCTCAGCTTGTTGGAATAATCAGCTTGTTTTATAGAATAGGGTTTCCTGACTCTCTGTTCACAAAGAAAGAAACTAAGGTGTTTGTATCAAATTTGTTGTAATTTGTGTGATTGAATGAAGCAAAAAAAAAAAGTTGGTCTATAAGCAAATGTTATTTTTCATTGATAATCTTAGTCTAGGTTCTTAACTAGTGAGATTTTATTCCATAGGAAATATTTGACATTGAAGGACACTGTGGGTTTTTACTACTGTAGGGGAGAGACATACTTGTGAACTGAGAATGTGGAAGTCAGGCTGCTTGACAAATACCTCCAGAAAAGTAGAGCCAATATCACTGATGCTAGGTCCATGAAGCTCCAGGGTCAGAGAAAGCTGACATGTCTTTTTATGACACTAGCAGTCCAGTGCCATTTTGGGCATCAAAACCCAAAGTACCACAGACAACTGAGAGAACCCATCTGTTCACTGTCAAAGAAGACATGGAAGACATCAGTGGTCTTTCTAGAGGCTGTCATCACCCAGGAACATCAGGAGACCACTCAAACTGATGAAAATCTGTCAATAGGGAATTTCAGCATCTAGGAAAACTCTATGCACACTAGTTAAGGATGAAGAACAGAACAATAGCCGCTCAATTAGCCAATAGTATTACAGTTCATCTCATTCTTTTCTTTCTCCCTAGTTTCAGGTATCCATAGAGGTCAGTAGATGCCTGAGGTGGATGACAGAGGCAAAGGAAAAGAATGAGCAGAATCTTTTCTGGGTTTGGATCTTTGTCCTCCAAGCTCTGAGTCAGAAGTGTAGGGAGAAGGAAAATTATCAGTGAAGGGCAGAGGGAAAGACCTAAGTCTCTAGCCCCTTTTCCTCATCCAAACCTTTCTCTGTATGTCAGGGATTCATGAAGTTCAGAACCTCAGAGAAGAGGGAATCAGAGGAAGACTATCTTGTCTAATGCTTTCCAAATACTATACATGATAGTAGCCCAGAGGTGGATATGGAGAGAACACAGATGAAGAATAAAAAAGTTATTGTGGGCAGATGATCTGACCAAGTTAATAAAGGTATTTGTTCTCCTTCTCCCTCTGCTGGAATGCTAGCCTGAAGCCTCCAAGAGACCTCCCATGAACATTATGACTAAAGTATGAGTTATACACTCACTCACACATGGATACACATATATACAAACACAAATACATACATTATACATGAACATATGTATGTGCACACAATTATAATCAAATATGCATTCACACACTCACACCCATGCACACTCTGGTGTATGCACACCCACAGACATGCACACACTTAGATACACAGACACACATATGCACACGTGCATGCAAACACAGAATTTATTGTCCCAACTGTCTTGGCAGTGCTTTCCATTCTCTGAAACCTTATGATTTAGTCACTTTTATGGCCCATCTTCTCTGTGTACTGAGAGAAGCGAGTACCATGAATCTGGATATCATTTTCCTTCAGCTTAAAGCTGCATCTCTACAGTCTAACACTGTGCCTATAATACAGTATGTGCTCAATAAATATGTTGAAGTCAGGGCCCTTCAATCTTGATTAAGTGAGAAGAGCCTCAGCATGCCCTTGAAGCCCCGGTGGTTTTTTTAATGTGAAAAGAAACAATGTTGTAACTTTCCCATGCACTAACATTCAGTTTTTGATCTCGGAAAGTGAGGGGAACAGCAAAAGAGAAGGGAAGGAGGAAGGGGAAAGAGAAGAAGGATGTGGAGGTGGAGGAGAAAGAAGAAGAAGAAGAAGGAGGAGAAGGAGGAGGAAGAGGAGGAGGAGGAGGAGGAGGAGGAGGAGGAGGAGAAGGAGAAGAAGAAGAATCAGAGCAGTGAGGATTCAGCTATTTAAGAACCTTCCTTCAGCCTGCTCCAAGTGAGGAAGTCTTTGCAGCTGTGACCAAAACCCAGGAGGGTCCAGGAAAGACAATAGCTCACCCACCATTTCATAAATCTGCCAAATCCTGGGGTCTTGGTAGACAGAATGTTTGCTATCTGACAGCATTTAATGGTCCCACTTCTGGATCCTGAGACCTTCTTTCCACAGACTTAGAAGAAGGCTTCCAGGGCCTGGGGGACTTTCCAGCAAAGGCAGCCATCAGGCAAGAGTCATATCCGTTCCTGTTAGAAAGGGCACTTTATTGACTCAGGAGATAGGATTCATGCAAACTACTTCATATGGTGCCCACGTGGACAACTGCTTCCATATAAAGCCTGAGACAGCTTGGGAAGTAATTCTAGAACAAAATGAAAGCATTGTGCCTGGTTTCTTGGTAGCAGCACTTTCTCGGTTCTACTCTGCTTGCTAGAGGCAAGCAAGCGCCTCATCTAAGAGAGGCTTCCTGACTCAGCTTTAGCTGCAAAGCCTGCAGCTCATTAAGAGGTCCTGCCACGAAACACTTAAATGGTGTTGACGAAAAGCTGAACGCATGCTTTTCGGTTTTCAGCCGTAGCAGGAAAAAAGCTGCGCCGTTTAAAAATGCCAGCTTTCTGGGCTGTCCTGCCAGGGCAAACTCTGACTATTTGAGGCAGGAGGGCCGGCTACCAAGAGAGGACTTGAGTGTTGTCTGTTGTAGCTCACTTGCTGGCAGGGATCTTGAAATGCCATACAGTTGTTGCAGTAAACATGGCTACAGCCTGTATATCCGCCATGAGGCTGGAAAGCTAAGGAATGGACTGGATCTAGCTGGCAAAGCCACGCCTTTAATCCTACTGATATTGCTTGGTAAATTAAAGACTCATGTGGTCAGAAAAAGAGAGATATACAGTAAAGAGAGATTCAAAGACAAAGAAAATTTTTAAATGGTTTACAGTGTGTTAAAAATATATGCAGACTAAAATTTAAAGTTCTTAAAAGTAACAAAAAAAAAAGGAAGAGAGTTGTTGTGTGTGGTAGCACACGCCTTTAATCCCAGTGCCTAGAAGGCAGAGGCAAACAGATCTCTGTGAGTTCAAGGTGTAGTAGCACACACCTTTAATCCCGAATGCCTGGGAGGCAGAGACAGGCGGATCTCTGAGAGTTCAAAGACAGCCTGGTCTACAGAGTTACTTCAGATCAAAGATACAGAGAACCTGTCTCAAAAAACAAAAAGTTAAAAGTAAAAATAAACGAAATAGAGGTTAAAACAAAGATGGAAAATACACAGAGAATCTTGATACTGTATGCTATTATGCTCTCTTTGAATTGTTTGAATGCTGAGGAAGGAGCAACAGCTGCTAAAAGATATTTGTTTATAAATGCTGCTGAACTAATCCAACATAGATATTTTGAATTTGCATCTAAGGATATGATACTTTGGAAAGGAGTTTCTTATTTTGTTTTCACAGAGGATGAGACCCTGTTCATTTCTTCTATTCCGATTTGGTATGATGGACCACGCCCTCCTGAAGGGTTGGTGTGAACGCCTTCAAAAAATTGCTTCGCTCAACTGCCAACTGAGATGAAACTAGCACACAGGTTATACCATGAAAGACCTAATTAACGACGCCCCCATTCAGCAGGAAGCAGTTTGGAGAGAAATAACTGCGCCCATGTTCCCAAATATGGTTTATAAACGTTCTTTTACATTTTAAGGGGGATATGATATAGATATGAATAATTTACATTAGTATAGATTTTGCTTTATTGATAGAGATTTAAGGTCAATTTTGTTATATGTATAAGTGTTTCTGATTTTGATTAAGGTATTGTGATTGTGTAGTTCATTTAAAAATGTACTGTATAATTAAGAAATATAGGTTGTTAATGGATAATCATTGATAATAGTAAAGCTTGTAGTCATGTTAGATTTTCTAGATATATAGAGATATATTTTAGATAGACATTCTTCATGTCTTTCAAAGATTACAGAATAGGACATTTAATGTTTTAATAACTTAGGACTTTTCATGACAATGAGACACTCTGCTCCTGGCAGCACCAATGTACTTCAAGAGGAAGATGGGCATCGAAGAGGCACCTTATGGAGTTTGATAGCCATTTGGGCAAGAAACTGCTCTTGCCTGGACTATTGCATAAACTGGACACAGAGAACCCGCAGAGAGAGGACTACTGAACTTGCCTAAGGTGAGATGATCTTTCGGGGTTCCTGATTCATTTTGAAAGAGTCTGCGAGATATTCTGCAGGACACAACAGATAGTGACCGAACTGACTTTGAATTTTCCTGCTTTATGGAAATGTCTGCTGGATACCATGGGCCTGAAGGCTGAAGATGGATTCCCCAACGGTACAAAAGAACTTTGGGTGACTGTCTAGGCAGCGAGATGTCTTTGTCATTTCTAGAGTTTGAAGTTTCTTAGTTCTTGTTTACTTAGGCAATATTATATCTTTCTGGAGTCTTTGATGGAGTTAAGAATAGTTAGTTATAGTTTTCTTTAGTTATGATAAAGATTATTGTAACTTTTACTTGATAACTGTTTGGTTATATGTAATTTTGCTATGTTAAAGTTAAAGCCATTTTTTTTTTGTTTAAACCGAAAAAGGGGAAATGATGGAGGAAGGTCATTGGCTAATAAAGGAACTACCCTGGCCCATTTTATTGGTTAGAAGATAGGTGGGAGGAGAAAACAGAATAGGACGCTGGGAGGAAGAGGAAGTGAGCTCAGAGACTCCACAGCTCTGCTCTCAGGAGCAGACGCCTGAGAGAGACGCCATGCCCGGCTCCGGGCATGAAGCTCCGACCCAGGATGGACTAGGCTAGAATCTTCCCGGTAAGACCAGTTCTCACAGATTATTAGAGATGGGTTGATCGGGATGTGAGAATTAGCCAGTAAGGGCTAGGGCTAAAGGGCCAAGCAGTGATTAAATGAATACAATTTGTGTGTTGTTATTTCGGGGCCTAAGCTAGCCGGGCAGGCGGCTGGGGTGTTGGGGACGCAGCCCCGCCGCCGCCCTTACTACTTCACCACAGCATTCTTTGCTATACTGTAAGAAGCTGCTAAGAGCTTATGAGGAGTCAAGTGAGGACCTGAACACAACACCGTGCTGTGCAACTGCTCATGGACACCTGTGAGAACATACATGAATATAGATGGCCCCCAGCTTACAATGATTTCACCCAAATGTTTCTGACCTTCCAAAGCAACAAGCTTTAATTCAGCCCACACTTTGGATTTGTATCTCTTCCTGAACTGGTGACGTTTGCTGAGATACTGCCACATCATGCTGGGCCATGGTCATAAGTCACAGTCCCTAGTCAGATTTGCCGTCATGAAGGTCACCAGCTAACATTCTATCTATTGACTATGACACTATTAAATTTTTCTTGGGTGTCAGGACAGATATATATATATATATATATATATATATATATATATATATATATTGTATTTTCCTCTTTAAAAAATTTCCACTTTTCAGTTTTTGGTAACCTACAGGGAAGCACTCTCCCGTAAGTCTGGATGAGTCTATACGTACTTATTAACAAGTGGACAGAAAGATGCTTGCGGATATTGGCAGAGTCTCTACCTCATTCCCAAAATGGATTTGAAGTATCTCTTGCAAAGGATGCATGAAATATGAGTAGTAAGAGAGAAAAACCAAGAGGTCAGCGTTGTTTGACAGATTCTACCTGTGCCTCAGCTGCCAACCACATCTCCATGACAGCCATGTCTTCAGATGCTCAGGCTGCGGGCCAGGGGAGCCTTCTCATCCTGCTGCCAGTTTAGCAGCCTCCCTATAGGGAGACAAATGTTGTTTTAACTAAGTCTCTATCCTTTTATTTTCCCAATAAGGACTCGGAGCCAGATTCTCAGGTAAAAACCTGCTAGCTCAGAGAGGCAGAGAAAGCTGCCCTGTGACTGTTCTCATGCACCATGTCTCCGAGAGAGACCCTCTCCTCTGTCCCAAAACAAAACTCCTGCAACTGGATGTTCCTCCCTTCTACTTCCTGGGCCTCTCTTTCTCCAACCTCCTGACTTCCCCTCACACTCTATGGTTTCTTCTGGTCACAGGTTGCTTGCTCTGTCTCTCAACCTATGGTGGATTTTATTTATTTCGGGGTTCATAGTGTGACCAAATATCCTGCAACAAGTCAGTGTTCCCCACAGCAGGGAAGCCTCTGTGCTGTACGCCATGTGGTGCACACTGTTCTCCTAGATCGCTCATATTAGTTACTTTTCTACTGCTGGGATAAAGACACTACAATCAAGGCAGCTTATAGAAGGAAGGGTTCATTTGTGGCTTAGAGTTCCATAGGAATAGATGTCTATCACCATCATGGCAGGGAATGGGGAAGCAAGCATGCTGACACAGCGCCAGAACAGCAGCTACGAGCTCACATCCCAGTTCACAAAGGGGAAGCAGGGAGCTCACTGGAGATTAGTGAAACTGCAAAGCCTACCCTCCAACAAGACCACATCTCCTAATTCTTCCAAACAGTTTCACCAATTGGTAACCAAGTATTCAAATATAGGAACGTCTGGGAGCCATGCTCATTCAAGCCACCACATGGTTTCCTTAGCAACAATGAATTGTTTAGTAGAGGTATAGGGTTCCCATAACTCTGGTTCAGCTGCAGATACTCTAGCTGTGTTTCATATCTTTTTTTGGGCTTGGGATGTTTAAAATTTTCAGCTTATTTTCATACAAAAGAATTTTAAGTGATTTTTTGGCAAACAGACCACATATGTATTCAATTTATTTTAGTATTTCTAAGTTTGTCTGTGTGTGTGTGTGTGTGTATAGGTATGCATAAGAATTCAGGTGCTTATCGGTGTCAGAATAGATCCCCCTGGGATGGGAGTGACAGGAAGTTGTGAGCTTCCTAAGCCAGGTGCTGGAGTTCAGACTCAGGCCCTCTGCAAAGAACAATGGCACTTCTTCACTGCTGAGTCACTAATCACTGCACACTTTTCCCCAGAAACATGCACAGATTTCAACAGCATAGGTGCTTTCTAGTGGGCGGGGGAAGGTCTGCCTTTCATTGGGTTTACTCCATGCTATCACCCAATGAACCTGACATTGATAGATGACTTCAAAATAAATAAATAAATAAATAAATTCTTCAAGTCAGAACTGCAACTGAAGCCCCCAGCCCAGTCTCTTCCTTCCACTGTGAGTCAGAGTGTGCTTTGATTAGATGTTACCCACAGTAGCAAGATGTTGAATTTCTGAGAAGCATGTGGACCTGAGACCAGCTGAGGGTCATGAACTCCTCTTTTCTATGACATCCTCCAATACCTGTGCTCACTAAACAGAACGTCAGCTGGGATCATTAGAGCAGATTGTCCTCACTTAGATTCTCTGTGCAGTTCTCTCTTGGAACTGTGCAGTGGGAGTGTCAAATACTCAGCTGCAACCTGACTGCTGAATGCCCAGTTGTGAATGGGACATCCATGCTACCCATTCCAAGGCTCAGGAAACATTGGGGGAAGGAAGAAAAAAAAAGGATGAAAGAACTAGGGGAAGTGGGTTGAGGTAGTGTGTACAAGGCTTTTTCCAGGTCTGGTACTTGCACTTCTGAACACACAGCAACTATGATTACTTGCTCAAGAAGTACACAAGACTGGGCCAGTCAATGCCTTGTTATGGAAGGGGAAGGACTCATGGAGATTTATACAAAGTGAGAGGTCTACTGGAGGCATTTTCTTCAGTGATGCAGCCACTGGCAAGGTGCCCAGATTCCTATAAACAACCCGAATGAAATTTATTGGCACACACACACACATGCATGCACGCATGCGCACGTGTGACATGAAAGGAGAAGGGGACCTAACTGGAACAAGGTAGGACATGAATAGCGATGGGAAGAGGACAATAGAGGGGAAATGAGTGGGTGAATATGATGGCTATGTTGTGTACATGCAGGTAAATGTCAGAATGAAACTCATTATTATGTATAATCAGTATGCTGATAAGAAACACCTGAGTATTAAATGCATTGCACCGTGAGTCACACGTGCACTTAGTGATAGATGCTTCATTCTGGAATTTGACTGTCTGTCACCTCCTTTAGTCTTCTGTTGCTCTAGTATTTCCTAGGGTATTTTTTGACTGTGCCCAGCTCAACCCTGCTTTTTCCTGCAGAAGGCAGCACCTGGGAGCTACAGGAACACTCAACTTCTTACCAATGCTGTAGGTCAGTGTCCTCAGTGGGGTGTTTAGATGAAACACATGAAGTTAAAATTCAGAGGTTTAGTTCAGCCCTCATCTCGTCTTTAGGCCACTGCCTCACATGGATCTTTCACATCTAGGCACCTAAGCGAGAAAATGGAGAAAGAGGCTGAATTCTCTCCTCCATTCTTTCTTTGTAGACAAAGAAACCCCAAGCTTTGTAGATTTTGCTTCCTAACCACCATGAGAATCCATTCTGTCTCTATCCCTAGCACAACACAAATGGAATATAAAGACTGGAACAAGATCAGATTTGAGTCATCTTTATGTATTGCATATTATTATGCATCATTATTTATTGTATAAAAAACCTAATATGAGGATGATTTGGAGAGGCAAATTGCCTATGCTTTATTTCCAACTGTCCACATGAAAAGTTGCATGACTTTGGCCCATTTGCTAATTCCCTTTGTTTCCCAGCTACTATAGGGACATTATTATCTATTATCTAAGACTATTGTGGTACTTAGTCTGTGAGAGGCATATTCTCGGTGCTATATAAGGAATAACTCCAGTCAGCTCTCAGAAGAGTATTCTACACAGGTCCTATTAAATGAATTAGTAAACTGAGGCACTGAAATATTATATGGTGTGATGATTGGCTTTGATGTCTGCTTACTATAAACTAGAATTTAAATAAGAAGCTCCAACGAGGAGTTGTCTTAATTGCCTTAAGTGCTATGAGAAGACTCACCCCAAATGTGGGTGGTAGCTTTTGGTAGCAGTTGCTATACAAAGGGTACAGAGGGTGGAGGATCATTCACCTTTTGCTCATTTGGTCTTCTGTCTTGCCACTAAGTTAATTCATCCTGTTGCTGTTGGTCCCTTCACTGACAGCAGAACAATCATTCCTAGGCTTCTACCATTAAGGACCAGTGGCTCTCCACTGGGTCTTCATTGCCAGATTAGGAGTGATGAAGCAACCAGTCTCATGAACTGAGCAACTGCTGGGTTTCCTGGCCTCTCCAGTGTGAGACAGCCACATTGGGACTGACTACTCATGGCTGAGACACCCAGTCTCATAAACTGAGCAACTTGCTGGGTTCTTAACCTCTCTGGTGTAGTTAAGCTGTTGTTACTGGTGGTGGACTGAATAAGAAAACCCCACCCCCACCCCTACCCCATGAGATCATATGTTTGAGGACTTAGCTCAGAGTTGATGGAACTGTTCGGGAAGGATTAGGAGGTGTGGCTTTGTTGGAGGAAGTGTGTTACTTGGAAAAGGTTTTGAGGTCTCAAAAGACAAAGATGAGTGCCATCCCCAGTGAGTTCTCTGCTTCCTGCTTGTGGGTCAAGATGTGAGCTCCCAGCTGCTAGTGCTCCAGATACCTACCTCTGTGCTCTCTCTCTCACTCTGACATCATAAACACTAACTCTCTAGAACAGTAAGTACAATTAAATACTTTCTTTTATAAGTTGCTGTGGCAATAGTGTTTTGTTACAGCAAAAGAAAAGTAACTAAGATATAATTTCTGTGGCACATCTGACCACGTGATTTATTGAAGGGATGTTAAAGACTTGGGACTTTGACCTATAAAAGTGGTTGAATGGTATTACCAGATCTCTATAGGTCATCCTAGAAGGAGCTTGGAAGACAGAAATTCTGTGAGCTACTCATATCATAGAGGCCCAGCTCAAGAGGCCTCAGAGGGGAACAATGTTAGCAACTGGGCTAGAGACCTGGATTGTGACATTTTGGCCAAGAATGCCACTGTTTCCAGCTCTTGTCTTAAGAATTTAGCTGAGGCTAAATTGAAAAGTAATGGACTTATTTCCTCGACAGAGATTTCAAGACAGCCTAATATTGACTGTCACATGGTTATTAGCGATCACTCTTACACAGGTCTACAATAACAAGGAGTAAGCAGTGTGACAAAAATACAAAATGCACAGTTGGAAGAGAAAAGGAGTATCAGGAAATATAATGGCATAGCCAAGGATAAAAAAATAAAGAGATTGAGAAGAGGCCTGATTTCCATTGGGATACATGGGGGCACCCTCAGAGCAAGATCCTACCTAAGCTTCCAACTTGTGAGAAGAAAAGGCTTACGGAATTTTCTTCTTCTAAATAGTAGCAGTGACTGAATGCTGCTTGAGCTGTAATTCAAGGGGCGGGAGGTCTTAGCAGTGCTGTCCACATGCCTCTGGCTTTAGTGTCAGGAAGGATATAAGAGTAAAGGGGTTGTGGAGTCTTCCTCCACCGAGGCCAGGTGTGTGGCAGGCAAGTACTCCATGGAGGTCCCAAAAGACTACGTGTGACACTGTAAAACTGAAGCCTGGGTTGCATTGAAGATACCAGGATGTTGGAGATGCAGGATGTCTGTCAGGGAGAGCTGCATACAGAGAAAGTAGAGAGAAGCATGGTGCAGCATTAAAGCTGGAAGGGCGGAGCCATCTAAGTCCTTTGACATAAGACCTGAAACTACAGGATTTGAAGCTTTCTCTGCTGGGTTTGATCTTGCTTTTGTCCACTATTCCTCCACTACTCCCCCATTTCACCATTTTGCAGTGGCAATGTCTGTTCTACCTTTTTAAAGCAGGGGATTACAGTTAAGAGAAAACGTTGAGTCTCAGAAATGTTGTATATGAATGTTTAGCTTGCATGCCTGTGTATATGCAGTGTTCAAAGGGCCTAGAAAAGGGCAACAGATTCCCTGAAACTGGAATTGCAGAGAGGCAAGCTGCCATATGGATTCTGGGAATCGAACCTGAGTCTTCTACAAGAGCAGCAAGTGCTCTTAAACACTGGGCCAGTCCCGTTCCTTTAGAGAAACCCTGATGAATAAACATGGCTACCAAGTCCACCCTACTGGTAAGTACTAGAGCTGTGGTCCAGCTCAGACATCTAGCATTTGGGTCCTTTTACCAATTTGCAGAGAGACCACTTGGAAAATTAAGCTTGCACATGGGAAAAGCTCATTCTAAGATTAGTAAATAGTGATTACTCAACAATTAATTAGCATTTAACCCATAATGGATTCAGAGCTTCATGAGGAACACAAAGTCTGAGTCATGCAGTTTCCTAAAGTCAGGATGGTAATATTGATTGTCAGCCTGACTGGATTGACAGTCTAGGACCAGTGAGGCCCACCACTGGGTATATATATCTGTAGGGGTGCTTCCAAAACGGATTAACATGGGAGCAGCAGCTGAAAGGAGAAGCACGGCCTTGAATGTTGGAAATGTCATCCAAAAGCCTCAGTGTCTAGATGTAAAATAGTCTAAGTTGGGAGACGAGAAAGTCAGAGAGGTGTGCAAGCTCCTGCTTCCGGTGCCTGCTGCTACCATGCAGTCATGAACTGATGTCATGCTCAAGTCTTTCAGCGTGAGCTCAAGGAGTTTCTGACATTCAGCATTGGACCGTCAGAGATTGATGTGGCAGGCTGTGGACAGAGCAGTCCTAGGCTCTTTTCCTCTCCAACTTGCAGACAGACATTGTTGGGCTACCTGCTGCCTATTATGTAAGCTAACTCAGCAAGTTCCCGTTATTGTACGTATTGCGTTTGGACAACAGATACCCTAATTGTTCTGTTTCTTTGGAGAATCCTAGCAGCATGAGTATTCTTGCCTTCTAGTTTATTCTTTGGGAGCCCTGGGAATGACTTGTTACTACATGTCAGATCAAGGTCTAAAATTTGGTGACAGTTCTGCCATCATGGTGACCAAAGCACCTTACCTTTGGCGATTCAGTGAACCACATGGGTTAGCTGACCTGAACTCTGCCCTCCAGAAAGTTCAAGGAAACTGCACCATTTGCACCCCTTGGCCTTTGATGATGGCCAATGCAGGGTACATGAGAATATGAGAAAATGAGCGTGCATGCATGGGAGTGTGCATGAGAATTGGGTGTATGTGAGTGCGTATGTATGCACTTTGTGTGTATGTTTGCATGTGCGTGAATTTTGAGGGTTCTTTGTTCCATTTTGCATCCCTCCATTTACCCACAGAACAAATACCAATAGAGGCATAACTGCTGCCGAGTGTCCTTCTGGCTCTCTTGGGGTCCTTTGACCTGCTTTTATTTTCCTTTGCTGCTACTGGAAGTGTGCAAGTCACCTCTCTGACACCCTGAAGACACGATCCTTCCCCAGGAGAATCTATCAGTGGCATGTGACTGCATTTTAATGCCTCTACTGTTCCTAGTTTGATTCTCTTTTCTCTTTAAATTCCTGGTTTTTCTCTTCCCAGTTTTCTTTCCTCTCCTCCTCAGCAGCAGTTCCTTAGGAGGACCAGGGCAGCCTTCCTTGCCAGTCCTGCTTTGCCTCCTCTTTCGTAATTCAGAGTGGAGGCTGCTGTGCCCCTTATGAAGGACACCGGATACTAACAAAATCGCTGATAATGCTAAAGATAGCTTTTAATGAATCTTGTTTTTCAGTATTACTGGAAGCATTTTCTCGGTGCGAGAGAGAGAGAGAGAGAGACCTTTTCCAGCTCTGAGAGTTTCACATTCAAAGACTTTTACAGCCGGCATTGGGAGGGTTGTTTAGTACTGGCTAAAAATAAAAATAAAAACATTCTCTTTGACGGCAGCTAGATCTAATTTGTTAAACTGGTTGCCTTTGTTTTTCTGGTTTTATTTTTTTAAGCTGTATACTTTCCTGAATGCAATATATAGCTGAAGTACATTTCATTTTCCCCCTCTTGACTGTTGACAGCTTGTGCTGTGGAGTACAGAAATGAAGTCTGTTTTCTTATTAAAATGCATCGAGTCTCCCAGGTAGGCACTAGGGTTTTGCAGGCACACTGCCTCATTTACAGGGGATTCTAGCTGCCTGGAGCCTGCTGGCCCAGCCTGCTGCTCTTTATAGGAGCCCTGCAAGAGTCATGCTTGTGTTTCCTGAGTGTTTGTGTGGGTGTCAGCTGCTCAGGCATTGTGGCTTGGTGCAGAGGGAAATACCATTCTGCCACCTTTTGTAGATGGACACACTCTTATTCACTGATTCAGTAATCTTTTGTTGCTGGCCTACTATATGCCAGGCAGCGCTCTGAGCTCTGGCAGTGAGCAGCTCTCTCCAAAATCCTGACACATGAAAAGCTTCCATTGAAGAGGAGTGGAACAGAGGCCAGGTGATGACGATGTATGTACAGATGTCTCTAGGTGATAAGTACTGTACAGAGACAGGAAACGAAGAAGACCAGAGACCTGAGATTACACTGTCCTCCTGACCTCACTAGAATGACATCACTCCCAAAAGACTTGAGGGAACTGAACATTTTTAGCAAGAACATTAGTTACAAAGGCTCTGAGTCTGGTGTGCTCTGCACAAGAGGAGCAAGAGAGGGCAGAGTGGCCGGAGCCGAGTGAGCAAGGCAGAAAGTGCCAGAGGGTGAAGGGAGCTGACCCAGGCAGCCCACATCCTGGAGTCCACTTCAGCACCTTGGCTTTTAGGCTGACAGCGTGAAGGCCTTGCAGAGTTTTAATGAAGGAGTTGTGGGTCTGGAGATACATGGAACTCGGCTCTGGTTTTCCTAAAGTTTGTTTATTCCCCCTCCACTTCAGGACATTTCTTTCTCTTCCACCGTCATTTTTTTTTTGTAGCCATACTTGTCTATCCTATGAGAACACCACTCCTCGTGGGTACAGGTAGGAGCTTGATTCACCAAGTTTAGTCCCTGATTCTTCCCTGATGTGAGCGGGCTGCAAAGATGCAGGAAGCAGACCAGTTTCTGTAGCCAGGGAACGAAAAGGAATGGCTTCACTGAAAAAACAGCCTTTAAAATAAGTAGAGAGAAAACCACAAAATGTATAATCATAAAACGTATGCACGCCTTTTCTTTCTACATATTTTCTTCTGTTGTTTTTCTCCTGCTGGTAAGTTTCATACAAGCAATGATCCCAGAGTAGTCATTCTGTGTTCATCATTTCAGTTTAATGCTGGAACACAAACCTCTCCCAACATTTCTATAGATTCTTTGTATTCGCTTTGAGATAGCTGATCAATACAGCTTTATAGGGAGGAACCGCAGTTCTACTGCCAGCGCGACTCGGGGCCACTTAGAAGCCTTGTGTGCCTACTTATTTTTTCTTTTGCCGATATAGATACCGCAGCAGCAACCATCTCTGTGATTGTTTGTCTTTTTCATTTTGTTATCTCCATTTTTTTTTCAGGCTATGTTCCCAGCAGTGAGGGGCTTAGATCCAAGGACATCATCACAGTTACTATTTATGATTTTCATTTCCCTTTTCCATGGTTGCTGCAGCCCACATCACAAGTGTGGATCCCAGCATCTTCTTTCCACTTCAGGTGATGCAGTTGCTTTGATTTCCTGATGCATTCCAAGGCCAGCGTCTGAGTGTCAAGGATGCACTGGCGGTGAGTTCCTTTATCTGCTATTTCTCCTGCACCGTCTTCGCATTTAATCTTCCCAGCAGCTCTCACTGGCAAGTTTCCTTACTTATATTGAAAAAGGGAAGGAATCAAAACAGGGTGTCGTCAGATCAATAATCTGCCCACAACTTAACCAAAAGTAGGCTAGGGTCTCAGTCCTGGCTGTGTCTGCCACTTTCCCTCCTGGCCCTGTAGTCCACCAGTATTACATCCCCTCTCACCTTAAGAGCTCAGACTAAGCATCATAGACTCTGTCGGTGTAAATACAGCCATGCTGAGTTAAGAAAGTATCAGAACTACTCCCTAAGAAAGAATAATTTGGTCTATTACAGCAGGGGACACAAGGGTTCAAAGATAAGACAGTGGAGGAGAGTAATTTTCCAAAGAAAATGTGAGAAGGCCCTTTAAAAAAGACAAGATTGTGCTTTGAAATGAGAGCTAGAAATAGGGAAGAAGATGACACACGTGAAAGCATTCAGAAGTATGGCCAGCAGGGCGTGGAGCTGGCGGTGGGATGGTGAGGTCAGCAGGGCGTGGAGCTGGTAGTGAGATAGGGATGGTGAGGTCAGCAGGGCGTGGAGCTGGCGGTGGGATGGGGGGGTTGGCAGGACGTGGAGCTGGCGGTGGGATGGTGAGTTCAGCAGGGCGTGAAGCTGGCGATGGGATGGCGAGGTTGGCGGGGTGTGGAGCTGGTGGTGGGATGAGGGTGGTGACTGAGGATGGACCTGTATGCTATACTGATGCTGTAAAATCCATTCTGGATTTAGCTGCATTCTGGGTTTAATTGAGTTTTAGTCCAATAGGGTTAGAGTCTCTGTAGGTGGGTCCAACAGTGACTCTCATGTGGCACCAAGAGAAATTCTGTGTAATTATAAGAGAGATTCATTTACTCTAGACTACAGAAAAATTCACAACCTTAAACAGCATAGGGGCAGGAGGAAGCAACTGAATCTGGTTGGTGGTTAAAAGAACAGCTCTAGGTGAATCAGGAGTGTGTGCTACGCAAGAGGGGTGTGTGCAATCAGGTCTCTGTTCTACAGGTGTGCCACAGCCAGAAGCACACAGCAAATACCTCTAGCACAGTGGTTCTCAGCCTTTCTGCTGCTGTAACCCTTTAATACAGTTCCTCATGTTGTAGTGACCCCAACCATAAAATTATTCCATTGCTACTTCATAACTGTAATTTTGCTACTGTTATGATCATAATACAAACAACTGATATGCAGGATATCTGATGTGCAACCCCTGGGAAAAAGTTGTTTGACCCCCAATTTGACCTACAGGCCGAGAAAGGCTGCTCTAGAGTCGAAACTGCACAGTGTACCCTGGTGGCTGTCTGATGCCCTGGCTCTAGTGTCAGAGAAGATGCAACCGAAACCAGGAACAGAGCTTCCCAGGCTCTGATGCCTGGGGAGTTAATTATTCAGGTAGATATGAGAACTTTCTCTGTCCAAGCATCACACATACACAATTAAGTAAAAATAATCTCTAGTAGTGAAACTAGGCACCAATTTATTAGGCCACTACTCACCCCCTGGGCAGGGATGACCTTACAGTGTGAATCGTGACTATACTCTAAAAGCTTGTCAGAAATGTTGAGGTTCACCCCCTTAATCCGATTCTGTCCTGTAACAGGGTCCCAGGGTATACTCATGGATATCAGAAACTGAAAGACACTGTTCTAGTGGTATTTCAGAGGCAATATCACTAACAGTAGATAACATTTTTTAATATCTACATATGTAAAAGTTTATACTAAAATAAATAAATAAAAAATGTGACAGAAATAAATGTTATGTTTTAGGTATATGATAATATGGCTCTGGCATGGTATACCTGAGGGATTATAACTTTGTATGTGTAAGTGCTCATATGCAAGCATGTCTTTGATGAGCAGGGCAGTGAGATTATGTCTATACCACATATTACTCACCCATTTCCCAAAGCCATTATAGGGTTATAAGAACCAAGCCTATTAGCAAATAGCAAATTACATTTTTATATCCAAAGCTTTTGCAAGTGACTAAATGGACTTCATTATGAGATATGTTTTGGGTGGATGCAGGTAGTTCTTTGTGGCTTGTAGCTAAATGGAATTTGGAGTGGGGGATCCACTCACACACTCATCTGCACATTAGAGCGTGTGCTCACGGACAAATCACCATATATCTTTCACTTTGTACAGACTGTAGCTAGTGTATAGCATTAGGAAGTTACTGGAATCAGCTCACCAATGTGTGGTTAGTGTTGTCAACCTGACAGGATCTGAACTCACTTAGGAGACAAACCTCTAAGCACAACTATGAGGGGTTATTTAGGTTAGTGTCTGGGAGTGCCTGTTGGAAAATACCTTGATTAGCTTAACTGATGTGGGAAGACTTGCCCACAGTGAGCGGCAGCATTCCCTGGGCTGGAGCTCATGGCTCTTGAAGAAAGAAGTAAGCTAAGCACCAGCACCGGTTGCTTTGGGCACCTCAGCTGTGGATGCAATGTGGCCAGCTAACTCCTTAAACAGCTGCTGCCTCTGTGCTGTCCCCATGATGGACTGTCACCACCAACTGTGAGCCCAAATAAACCTCTTCTCCCTTAAGTCGCTTTTGTTGCTCTTTTTGTCAAGGCAACGGGAAAATTAACAAAGACAGCAGACACAGAGTCAGAATCACAGAGTGAGAACCACACAGGACCTCACACTGTAGCCCAAGGAGCCATGACATTCACACACCTGACAAAATGCAGAGAGGCCTGCAGGAACACCACGTCTTTCTCAACACCCATTATCTATCAGCCAGCACCAACACAAACACAAAGCATCCATGATGGATGTGTACACAATAACCCAGGTGTACTCTTTGGTTGTGAACCCCAGAAGAAACATGAACAACAGACTCCACCTAATGGCCCTCCAAGAGAACCTAAGCCCTAATGCTCAGAGTGACTTGAGAATACTGCTTCAGAACTTGTTCATAGCACCAAATGCCAGTAGAGGCAGCAGACAGCAAACAAGGCTCCTTTCTATTCTTGCTATTCAGAAAGAATCCCTGAATCTATGCCATTCACAGGGTAATTCCCCAATAAAGAACCTAGCCTTCCTTCTGCTCCTCATTGGGACCTTGGGAGTTCAGTCCAGTGCTCATGTGTGGGTCTCTGTCTCTATCTCTATCCATCACCAGATGAAGGTTCTTCTTACTTAGCTTCTTTAGGTTCACCTATTGTAGACTCCGTGGCCCTTATTTATGGCTAGAAACCAATTATGAGCGAGTACATCCCATGTTCATCTTTTTGGGTCTGGGACACCTCACTCAGGATAGTGTTTTCTATTTCCATCCATTTGCATGCAAAATTCGAGAAGTCATTGTTTTTTACCGCAGCATAGTACTCTAGCGTGTATATATTCCATACTTTCTTCATCCATTCTTCCATTGAAGGGCATCTAGGTTGTTTCCAGGTTCTGGCTATTACAAATAATACTGCTATGAACATAGTTGAACAAATGCTTTTGTCATATGATAGAGCATCTCTTGGGTATATTCCCAGCTGGACTGTGACCGAAAAAGCATGGGATAAAACTGGACTCTCTGAACATAGCGAACAATGAGGGCTGATGAGACGCCAAGGACAATGGCACGGGGTTTTGATCCTACTTAATGTGCTGGCTTTGTGGAAGCCTAGCCAGTTTGGATGTTCACCTTCCTAGATATGGACGGAGCGGGGAGGACCTAGGACTTACCACAGGGCAGGGAACCCGGACTGCTCTGTGGACTGGAGAGGGAGGGGGAGAGAAGTGGGGGGAGGGGGAGAAGGGTGGGAGGAGGGGGAGAAGGGTGGGAGGAGGGGGAGGGAAATGGGAGGCTGGGAGGAGGTGGAAACTTGTTTTTTGTTTATGTTTTTTTTTCTTCTTTTCTTAATAATAATAAAAAAAAGAACCTAGCCTTGTCTCCCTCCAGCCAGCCCTGCTTCCTTTCTCCAGCTAGCTGTGTTTCCTTTCTCTCAGTTCTCATATTCAAATGTGCTTATCAGGAAGCCCAGAAGAACTTCACCTTCTCTTCAGGGCTTTCTACTGAACCAAGACTCCCCCAAGATGAATACTAGAAGCACATTCCTTCATTTTAAACTCTTGAGGGGCCAGTGTGTCCAGTAACCATCACATTTGATTACTCACAGTTTGAAGGAGAGATGGTCAGCTAAAGAACCAATCTCTCTATGTATTACAATTCACAATAACTTGCTTCCACTTAGAAAGTCAAATAAGCTTTGATCACATATAAACACATTTACATAAAAGCCTCTCAGAAATGCACTTCCTTAGCTCCACCTACACTGGGATCCAGGTCTGATGTTTGTAACTTATGACAGTCACCGGATCCAGCCCACCAGATCTGAATGCTTAGTCATCAGGAAGTAGCACTACCCGAGAAGGATTGGGAGGTATGGCCTCATTGGAGGAAGTGTGTCACAGGGGTGGGGAGGCTTTGGAGTTTCAGATGCTCAATCCAGTCCCAGCAGCTCTCATTTTCTGTTGCCTGTGGATCTGAATGTAGAACTCTCAGTTCCCTCTCCAGCACCGTGTCTGCCTGTGTGCTGCTGTGCTCCCTGACTTGATGATAAGGGACTAAACCTCCAAAACAGTGCGTAAGCCCCCAGCCCCCAATTAAATGCTTTCTTTTTCCTGTTTTGGTTTGGTTTTAGTTTTTAGGTTTTTTTGTTTATTGGTTTGTTTTTTAGCTTTGGAGCCTGTCCTGGAACTAGCTCTTGTAGACCAGGCTGGCCTCGAACTCACAGAGATCCACCTGCCTCTGCCTCCTGAGTGCTGGGATTAAAGGCACGGTGTCTCTTCACAGCAATATAGTAACTAAGATAGGAGGTGCCTCAAAGACTCCATACCTGGATGCTACCACATGGGGACCATCTGCTAGCATGAGCAACTGGAAAACAAGAGCCACACCAAAGGAAAGGCTGCCACATGTAATCAGAGTTTTCAAACATTTTCCAACTTACCATTAAAAATGATGTGTGAACTGCTAGATTGAGGGGCTTTGCTTTCTTCTTAAGCATTTGCTGTGACTGTTGTCACTATTAACTTGTGGGTGTACCGAGAAAAAAAGTGTCCTGGCAGTGATGAGAAGCCCTAACTCTGCTGGGAAAGCTGCTCAGGGTGTGTTCTCTGGGCTAAAAGCTGGGGCTGCATGCAGTCAGCACTGGCTCTACTGTCCTCTCCTTTCAGGTATATGTCAGAGGACTTGATAGCCCTCAATGGGACAAAAAGGGGGTGGGACGGGAGATGCAACTTGGCAGAGAAACAAAGAGAAAAAGAAACAGAGACAGAGCTTTGAAAAGGAGAGAGGCAGAAATGTGGAGGAGAAGAAAGTAGAGAAGAGAAACAACAAGGAAATAGATTGTAATAATTGCTTATGAAATGTGTTGTTGGGAAGAGCACAACAGGAGAGAAAAAAGTGTGCTCAGATGTGTGTGTGTATGTGTGTACATTAGTGTGTGTATTTGTATACATGAGTGTGTGCATTAATGTGTGTGTATGTGTGTATACTTGAGTATATATATATATATATATATATATATATATATATATATATGTTTACATGAGTGTGTGCATGAGTGTGTGTGTACATGAGTGTGTGTGTGTGAATGTGTGTAAGTATGTGTACATCCAAATATGTCTATGGATGGAAGAGGTGGTGATCCATTTTGGGGGGTAAATGTAACTACTGCCCCTCATTGAAGAAGCCTCCTTTTATAGCAAATGGAGACCACCACAGAAAACCACAACTGGATTCAATAAAGAGATTAGAAAATCATTGGGAACCTAGCCCCAAATGACATTTCTACATTATAGCACCTGCACCTATGGCTAAGGGAACCTCACAGAAGAAGGGGTAGAAAGATTATAAAACCAGAATACCAGGGACCCTTCTTTGAAACTCTCCTAGAAAGGACTATATAAACAAGATGAGTACAACGCCAATATAAATGGCATAGTAACACGGAAAAAATATTGTGGGGTATCAACCCTAGACAAAGAACTTCAAGCAACCAATGACTACTGGGAGACAAAGAATTATCCTCTTAAGTCCCTTTATTGTTCGTGTAATTTATACTGGACATTCTTGAAATCATATGCATGCAAATAACAAAATCAGAACAAGCAAGTCACATTTTTACACACACACACACACACACACACCTCAAATGCAAAGAAAAAGAGGCTACCAACTTGAGACATGGCAAGGCATGGGAAGGTGTTAAAGGGTGGTAGCTGGAAAGGGCTGGAGAAAAGAAAGTGATGTAATCCGTTTTCAGTTTAAAATATTAAAAAATAACAAAATTAAATATCAGATATTAAAATGTGCAAGTGAAGAACAAAGTTGAGAATGCTGTAGACAAAAGTTAAGAAAGAAAGGGAGAGATAGATAGATAGATAGATAGATCATATTATTAACAGAACAAGCATAATCAATAAGTATCAAATCCCTTAAAATTTATTCAATGAATAATCAATTTTCCAAAGCCAATTCACAAAAAATGATTTATTAGGGATCATTGCAAAATTTGCTTAATTATAAAACTATCTATTTCTTTCCAAATTTATTGTTTATTGGAATATGTATGAAAGCATCTTTAGAGATGCTAATATTCTTTTGATTGGTTTTCATTTTGCATTACTAAATAATACTTAAATGGGTATTTGATTTTTAGATATTTCTTGTTCATTTTTTAACTATTTTTTATTTTTGTCCGCTCTGGTCTTTTAGAGTGGATAAAAAACGGCACTCTCCAGAGAAAAGGAAGAAGGAGCCCATATACATTAGAGAGGGAGTAGAGAGAGGAGATGTGGAGGAGTAGGCAGGAAGAAGCTCAGATTTGGGATCAAAAGTGTGGTGGTTGAATAAGAATGGCCCTCATCGGCTAAGAGATTTGAATACCTAGTCACCAGAGAGTGGCACCATTGGAAAAGATTAAGAGGTGTGACCTTGTTGGAGTAGATGTAACTTTGTTAGAAAAAGTGTGTCACTGGGGGTGGGCTTTGGGATTTCCAAATCCCAAACCAGGCCCAGTGTCTCTCTCTTCCTGCTGCCTGCAGATTCGGATGTACAACTCCCAGCTACTTCTTTCTCCAGCACCATGCCTGCCAACATGATGATAATGGATTAACCCTCAGAAACTGTATGCAAGCCCCAATTAAATGATTTCTTTTATATGAGTTGCTATGATCATGGTGTCTGTTCACATCAATAAAGCACCAACTAAGACAAAAGGAAAGGCAGGAATTGGAAAAGCAACCAGTGTACATAGAGTACTTAGCACTTGGTTATTTAGGAAAATGTTCAGACAAGGCTTCTATTTCTATTCCTTGCTCATTCAACAGTGAACATGTTATTGTCTGCTTGCGGGGGATAGGATACAAAACCAAAGGAATAAATTAGGGCATTTGTGGTCCACTGTGGTTAAAATAGGATGCCCAGACATCTATACTGGCATCATTTCCTAAGTGTGAAGGTTCCAGAGTGGATATAAATCAAATCTTTCCATATGAGTTATTGCCTTCAAGAACCCCAAAAGATGTCTAGGTGGGATATGGGGGAAGTTAGGGACAACTACCATAGTTCAAAATGAAAATTCAAAGATTCCCATTCCAGAAATGACTGAGCCTATTGGGAAAGTAAGCCAGGATCCTGGGTGTTACTCAGGAATCCAACACAGACTCAATGGAGACCAGGTGTTTCGTGAACACAAGAGATGAGGAATAGCATTCTCAAGAACAGGAGAACCAGTTGGAATTCAGATGCTAGCTGAATGTCTCTGAGAAGGACTGACACCCAGAAAGAGAGCATGCTGGGAAGGAAGTGAATCTCCTCAACATAGGTGTGACAGTCCAGGGTGTAAGTGTTAAGTGAAGAGCCTTGAAGAAAACCAGAGGAACAGCAAGTGGGAACCAGGCCATGCAGATGCAGGGTCCAGTCACTGTAAAGATGAAGCTCATTACAAAGGATGGTCATGGATGAAGGCTGAAGGAGTAAGCTTACAGCCTGATTCACAATGGTTGGAATAGAGTAGAAAATGTAGGAACATCATAACAGCCCAGTTTGGGGCCAGAAGAGTGACTTTGGCAGGACAACAATATCAAGACAAAGTTAGCAATAAAGGCGAGGAAGTCAGTGGCACAAAGGGATGGTGCCCAGGTCACTGTGTTTTCGAGTCTGGCTGGGGAAGTTGTATTCTAAGGATGATCCATTCAGAGGTCTCTGGCTCTTGTTTCTATATAAGGAAGGAAAAACCCAGAGTAGAGGAAGAGACTGAGGATGCCTTCAGGCTAACTAGACAGGTTTTGGAAATTTACAAGCAAGCAAAAACAAAGCTTTATATGCTTCAGCATGCTTTGACCTTTCTGGAAAATTCTAACAGAGCCATAAGACTCTCAGCTTTTTGCAAATGAGCAGCCACCTTTCAGAACAAGAGTGAAGTCCATGGTGCCATTTGCCAGCAAGTCCTGCCCTTTGGCCATGTAGAAGCCTGCGTAGTGCCGTTCAGAATGCAATTGAATGGATTAGTTTAGCTTGCTAAACCTTGGTTCACAAGATTATGCATTTGAATTTTATAATATGGAAAATTAATTTCTTAAGTTATTAGGACAGAAAATTCAATAGGATTAGTTCGCTTGGCTCAAAAATAATCGGAGGTCACCATGGCAACACACATCAATGGGGCAATAAATGGTGAATGAAATACCTCCCATGTTTGGCTATTTATTCAAGACCTTTTTCTTCTCTGACCCTGGTGGCATTTGGGAGGGTGACCAAGGCACCCAGGGAATCTATTGCCACTCATTCTGGGTCCCAGATCTACCAGGAGAGACAAAGTGAAGCTTCCTAGCAGCTGTCTTCCCTTAGAGAGGTTCACATTTCTAGAGACTGAGAGGAAGGTTTGGTGAAAATACCAACCATGCTCAAATTCATAAGATAGATGTGGGAATGAAATAACCGTGGCAGGATTCAGGTCATTTACTTCATGCCAAATGCAACTTCTTGGAAATGAGAGAAAAATCGGCTCACACACACCAAGAGAGATTTTCAAGGTTGAATAGGCCTGGCTGACAGAAGTGAGAAGACCAAAGGATGCTGATCCCTTTCCCCTTTGATTTTTCTCTGGGCTGAGCTAAGACAGAGAAGGATCCCTGTGGGTCCCCAATTCTATTTTCATGAGAAGCTGGGTGACTGACAGCATCTACTCTATAGAAGTCAAGGTTGAATGCAAGCTCTACCAATTTCTTACCTTAAAATATGTTTTCTGAGCTTTGATTGAATTGTCTGCAAAATTCTGTGTGTGTGTGACTCTCTGTATTTCTGTCTATCTTTCTGTGTGGATGCATGTGTGTCTGTCTGTCTGTTTCTGTGTGTGTGTGCATGTGTGTGTGTTTGTGTGTGTGTGTGTGTGTGTGACTGTCTGTCTTTCTGTCTCTCTCTCTTTCTGGGTTGATGCATGCGTGTCTGTCTGTTCTCTCTCTCTCTCTCTCTCTCTCTCTCTCTCTCTCTCTCTCTCTCTCTGTGTGTGTGTGTGTGTGTGTGCCTGTATCTGTGTCTCATTGTGTTAATATCTCTTCTATGTGGAATGAAAAATATTTAACAAAATATTAACAGAGTTCCAAGCAAATATTAGGTGCCTCCTTTTTTATATACAGAGCAATATAAACAGGGCACATATGTAGATTTCTCAAATTCTTGATCTAATAAATAAAACTCAATTCAGGTAAGTTCCTCCAAGGCAAGGAGGGTGTTATTAGGGTCTGGTTAAGGTTGGGAGAGTACCCTCCAAGCTCCGTATATTTATTGGACACTTAATCTTCAATGTAGCAGTGGGAGCAGGACCTTCAAAGGGTGAAATGTTCTGGGAGGCTTTCAGTGAACTGAGGGAGAAAAGGTGATGAGATCTCAGGCTTTCTACCTATTCTTCCACCATGGTGAGTCCTCCACAGAGTTGAGCTACTGCGGCCACCATGCCTTTGAGGCTACAGAACCCAGAGCTCAGTAAATTTCCTCAGAAAGTGGCTCCTGTCAGAGCTGGGTGTGCTCTCAGGGTGCACTCAGGGTGGATGCAGAGGGATCATGAGTTCATGACCAGCCATGGCCACAGAGGTAAAATCCGTCTCAAAAGAAACTAAATAAAACAAGCAATAAAAGCAGACTGCTTGAAAAATTAGAATTCGGAGGATAAACTAATAGAGCAGCTCGGGCCTTTTCCTTTACATGTAATTTACATATAAATTAAAGAATACCAGCTTATTTTCTATAATATTAGAAGACATGTGTTGGGGTTATTTGTATCTCACAGAAAAGAAAAGGAAGAGACTGGTGTGGAGTCTGTTGACTCCTAAGCACACTTAGACTCCCCAGAGGGATGTTTAAACAAGATAGTGCCCTGTGAACCTAGGCTGGCTGGGCTTAGAAATGAAAGGGCAAGATAACCATGTCACAAGGACACTTGGACTGGCATCTTCATTCTCATCCCATGGATGAGACCTTTAGGGAATATGGAGAGTAAGTGATGAGATTACCAAAACCTACTTCTGATCAATAACCGTAGGTAATACCAGAGCCATCACTTCTCTGATGTTGGTTTGCTTTTAATGACTCAAAGAATCCGTACAGTAGAAGCATTGCACAGGAGCAGGGGAATTGTAGGTTCTTTACCCCTGGACAGAATTATTTTTATACCTCTTCCATCCCCCTGCTGCAGGGCTCCTGTTCTGACAAGTCTATGGTTACTAGAAGGTGGGAACACTGGGTTGGTACTGGCATTGGCATTCTGCACCCACAGGGCTCTGTCCTCTTTTTCACACATTTATATCAAAATAAAGTAGTCAAGGACATCCCGGACCCTTCTCATGGCTCTCTCTTCTGACTGGGTTATCAGCAGATGGGCAGGTAGATTCAGGGATTCTCTGGGGCTTTGGATACATTTTTCTCACACAGTCAGTGTGTGTGGCTTATCATGATCCTGATAGAAAATAGAATTCTACTCAGATGGTTCAAGGCTTTAATAAAGCGATTATTTCTAGAGGTGTGGGAAGGGTAAAGAAAGCTAACAAGAAGATAATGAGGCACCAAGGGATTTTCAAAACTGAGATCAAATGCTGCATTCCAATGCCAGAAAGAGGAAGAAGTAGCCTTTTGCAGTTCAACAAAATGTGGAACACCAGAGCCCAGAGCTGCCCAATGGTATTGGAAGGTGCCATTTTCTCACTGTCCCCTTTGTTGTGACAAAATCCTTAACATAAACAAGTTGAAGGGAGGGACTCTGTTAGGTTCAGAATTCTGGAGGATTTGGTCCATTTCACTTGTCTTCACGATCTCCTTCTGAATATCATGCATTACGAGTGTGTGTGTGTGTGTGTGTGTGTGTGTGTGTGTGTGTGTAAGTGTGTTTGTCAGGGTTAGAAGGTGCTCCCTATTTTTCAGAGGACAGGAAACATAGAGAAAGGATAATATCAGAATTAGAGCAAGAAACAGTACAAGGACAACCCCATTCCGATCCCCAATAGCCCACTTCCCAAACTAGGTCCTACCTAGCTCACCATTTCCAAATAATGCCCTCATATTATGCACCCATTAAGAAGCAGTTCATTGATTGGGTCAGAACCATCATGATCTGATTGTCTCTAAGAACGCCTTCAGATACAGCAATGGGAGGGAAGTGGATCTGTGCCAACTTCTCACCTCAGCTCCATTAACATCTCTCAGTAAAGCTCGAGCATCATACTAAGATCAAATGAAGCCACGGGATCCTTTCCCTGCACAGGGAAGACCACTGGCTGAAGAATTGAAATATCTGCTTCTGGGGGAAATAAAAATGTAGAAGAGTTCCTTCTGCCAGGGCCTTTCCCTAGAGTCCTTCCAGGAATGATGCTGTAGCCAGAGGTTGAGGAGCTGGGAGAAAATAAAGTGACAGCTTTTCAAGGCCCTGGGACTCTCTGAGCTTCACTGTGAAAGGACAGAGGAACAATTCCGTGTGATGCACAGCACACTTCCCCCCCAGGCATTTTGAGAAGATTCTTGTCATATTCCCCTTATGCTAGGAGATCAGGTGTGGACCTTCTCAAAGTGTGACCTATGCAGGGGACCCTGTGATGTCCTGTGCCTACTCACTGAGGACACAGTCCTGCTGCAGCAGCGGAAACTCAGCAGAATGACTTGGACAATCATTAGGAATGAGGAGAACATGGGAGAAGTAACAAGGCTGGATGGCGGCTGGTGTGTTTACTAAAGGCCCAGGCACACAAATGCAGATCTAGCATGCAGAGTGAGGCTTGAGGTGCAGCAATGAGCTCAAATTTGGAAAGTGGTTACTTGATTTCAAGCCCATGTTCTTCTCTACCTGTGAGATCTCCCACAGATCTCTTAGCTGTCTAGTGCCTCAGTTACCTCATCTGTGAAATAAGCCTGGTTAGCGCAAGCCTCTCATAGGCTGCTATGACAATTAATGACATGGATATTTGCAAAGGCCGTGGCAGAGTTACAGGCAGATCGAGGGTGGGCCTGCATGTTTGTTAAAAATGTATGCAAGGCTAAGAGAATATCAGAGTTGGGATTCAGTCTCTGGGCCCTGCTAAAGCGGAGATGTCTTCACTCCCGCAGGAAAGCCTGTGATAGGAGTGAACGTCATGCTCATTACCTTGGCTGTTCTTGTCTAGACTGTGCTACTCAACTGTCCATGCTCAGTCAAATACCAAGAGGAGCAATGGAAATGGATGAAGGGCTTATTTTGGCTGATGGTTTTAGAAATCGTGATCCATGACCAACTGACCCTAGTTTCTGGGTGTGTTTACACAGGGAGAGGATAGAGGAGGAGGAGAGAGAGATCCTTTAAAGGTAGACCCTCAGGGACCCCTCTTCAAATAGGCTCTATTTCCTAACATTTCCACAGCCTCCCTACATTCCAACACTACCACCAGATAATGAAGCCTTCACAGCACTGACCCTTGGATGAATCAGGGTCCTTAGGATCTAGTCACTTCCCTAAAGCCCATGAGCGGATGACCAAGCCCTTAATATGCGAGCCTCATGGGGACATTTCAAATGAAACACACAGCATAGGTGGTGCAAATGTGTCCGTCTCTGTCTCCTGGGCACAGCTGGGGAAGCCTGCAGTCTGAGGCACCACTGTGGCAGTCATGGATATCTGAGGCATCTGTTTCCTGAAATCTGGCTTCGAGGAGGGGTGTTTTTTTGTCTCACAGCATCTAGCACAGGGTTCTCTCCTGCCAATCCTGTCTTTTGGGATCTGTACAGAGGATTGTGGACTGTTTATTTTATTTCAGGTCTACTTGCAAGAAAGAAAATACTAGTGGAGAGAGAGAAGAGGGAAGAGATAGAGAGACAGAGACAGAGAGACAAACATAGAGAGAGAGGAAGGGGGGAGAGAGAGAGGGAGAGAGAGAGAATTCTCCCCTGTACATGCTTTAAAATGAACATAGAGGGGAGAACGGTGATGAGGAAATGAATCTGTCCATGTGGTCTATTTCTCTAGAGCATCATGTGTCATCCTGAAAGAGGGACAGAAGGCTTTAAAAGCCAGAGGCAGGGGACAGCATCAGCAGAACAGCTTTCCAAGCACAGCAGGGCAGGTACACATGTGAACTTACAGATGTTATAACAGTTTAAGACCTGTACAAGATCAAGCCAGAAAAAGTTCCAACATGAGGAGAGAGATAGTCAAGAGGTCAACTCCTATTTAAGGAGCTATTGGCAACTGATGGCTTCTGGGAGAGGGAGCTAGCTGTGTTTCTTCAGAGATCCAGTCACTGAGCAGGTAGCCATGATCCAATAAACGGCCCTATACCCATTTACATAATGGCAGCACTAATTGCACTCAATGGGTTTACATGAATATTAGACACAAAACAAAAGATAACTAGCCTATAGGCCATGACCCCAGAGAAACTAGGTAACAAGGAGAACCCTAAGAGAGACATACATGGATCCCCCTAGGAAGAGGAAATAGACAAGATCTTCTGAGAAAATTGGGAGTGTGATGGGGAGAAGGGAGGGCTGAATGGGAAGAGGAGGGGGAAAGCGATGGGGAGAACATGAGGGAATGGGATGGCTGAGATGGGGGAAGGACAGAAAGGAAGAATAAGGAAAGTGATACCTTGACTGAGGGAGCCATTATGGGGCTAGCAAGAAACCTGACACTAGGCAAATTCCAAGGAATACACAAGGATGATTCCAGCTAAAACCCAAAACAATAGTGGAGAGGGTACCTGAACCTGCCTTCCCCTGTAATCATATTGATGACTACCTTAATAGTCATCATAGAACTTTCATCTAGCAACTGATGGAAGCAGATGCAGAGATCCACAGCTAGCACTGGGCTGAGCTCCCAGAGTCCAGGTGAAAAGAGAAAGGAGCAATCATATGAGTAAAGGAACAAAGGCTATGATGGGGATACCTACAGAAATACCTGACCTGAACTAGTGGGTGCTCACTGACTCCAGACAGACAGCAGGGGAACCTGCATAGGACCAAACAAGGCTCTCTGAATGTGGGTGACAGTTGTGTGACTGGGGAAGTCTGTGGGGCCATTGGCAGTAGGACTAGGACTTATCTCTAGTGCTTGAACTGGCTTTTTGAAGCCCATTCTCTTTAGACGGATCCCTTGCTCAGCCTAGATAGAGGAGGAAGGGCCTTGGTCCTATCTCAAAGTGATATGCCAGGCTTTGTTGACTCCCCATGGGAAGTTCAAACTCTCTGAGGAGTGGATTGAGGGAGTGAGAGGAGGGGAGGGAGTGGGAACTGGGATTGGTATGTAAAATGAGAAAAGAATGTTTTAAAATAAAAATAATTTTTAAAAGAACACATGAAATTAAGAGGAAATCACAGTGGAAAGAATGAGGAGGAGTTGGAGGGGAGGGAATAGGGGAGGAGTTGACTAAAACACATTATTTTCATATACTAAATTTTCAAACACTAAGGCAAAGCAAGAGTCAGCTCTCAATAATGTCTTGAGCAAGTTTGTTTCATGCTAAGCTGCACATGTTGTTGACTTTGGGGCCAACTGTGCTCTAGTCTCTATCCCTCTCTCCATACAGAACTCATAGTGTAACAGGACATAGGATATGTCTTTCCCATAGCAGAGAATAAAGTGAGAAATAGATACACACACACACACACACACACACACACACACACACACACAAGTCCTCTTAAAGCTCCTAGTTAGCACTCACCTGAGGGCTCTCATCATTGGCACAAGCAAGTGCTATGGCCAAACTGATGCCCATAGCATGGGGCAGTACCTTCCTGCTTCAAGGAATCACTGCACATCAAATGGTAAAGAGTGTAGTATTGTCAGCTTTGTACAAGGAGAAGCTCATAACTGAGAATAAGTACAGAAAATAAACAACCCAGAATCGCTAATTCCCTTGCTCTATGGTGTCGAGAGCTTGACTGTAGAGTTCCTGATGGCCAGGTTGTCTTGACTGACTACCATCCACTCTCCAGCAATGTTGTCACTAAAATCTTAACAGAAATGGTCCAGGACTTGTAAGTTTTTCATACTGTGACCAGGTCACACCCATACTCACATACAGAACTATATATTTACATATGTGTACATTCTATTATTGCATATTGTAGATACAGTCTATACCTGTCATAAAATAACATTTTACCTTGTATGTGACAGTCAAGCTGATATTTCTATCCTATTCTCTTAGCCTAGTATTATCTGTCCACCCTACTCCCTATTTCTCAACGATCTACTTGTCTATTTTTAAATGCTACTCACAAACTATTAAAATTATTTTGATCTGCTATTGGGTTGTTCTGTGTGGCACTATTCCTGGGGAGATGTGAACAAACAGAGTCACCCCAGATTGGGGACCAATGACAAATACAATGATCAAAATATGAATATCACCAAAGTTCAACCTGGTGAACCAATGAGTTTCGTTGGGGTTACTTAAAGGAGTGTAGGTGAAGGAATATGGATAGGAGCAAAAATGACTCACAGACAGCTACATGACCAAAGACAATCCCAGCATGGCTAACAGCTCATAAAACCTGGAAACCTGGAGTGCACTGAAAAGCATGCAGGGACTTAAGCAGGTTGTAGGCTGTCTCTCTCCAACAGCTCAGGTAGTCTGAGCCTCTCTGTCTGAGCAGCTCAATCTGTCTGAGCATGTCATTCAGCAGTCCTTATAGCTTGTCTATACTAGAGGACGGAGGAGCCTAGTGAATCTGGTCAGTTTCAGGGCCTTCTTGGGGTCATTGAGTTGTTTCCTTCCTGAGCTCAAGGCTCTTTCTTGCAGGATGGGCTTTCACCTCCCCGACAACATTCTGTTGTTTCACCTCCGTTCAAATGCACTGTGTCCTAAGGAGCTTCTATCCAAGATGGACAGTTCTAATCTGGGAGGAAACTGCTACGTAGCAGGTTGTAATCCACGATATGAAAATCTCTGAGGGAGTAAATACAAGCAGAATATACACGATACATATGCATGACAACATCTCAGTGAAACCCATCAATCTGTGCAATGGATATATGATTATTAAAATCAGAAAATTAATTAATAATTAAATTTTATCATAGAAGTGTATATAGGGATAACAGTCAAGATAATCACTGAGCTGGACGTGGATAGCAAAATATCTTCAGTTTCTTGTTATATGTATCAAGTGATGGATAGTTAAGACACCATTTCAGTCCAGTATGTCTTTATCGTATCCTCTGTTGCTAGATGTAATTATGTGTGCCAAACATGGAGGATGCTGTTGCAGATGAAATGTAGCCCCCAGCTCTACACCCAGTTCTCCACAGGGGAAGCAAAATCCTAACAGACAATGACCTCATAGAAGGAAGCCACAGGTCACAGATGTTCAGATGAAACACTTCTGACCCTCCAAGAATAGGATTTGAGAGAGACAAAATGTAGCAAGAAAGCCAAGTAGAAGGGATGTTAAAGTCAAAAGGGTCTGTCTGTCAGCTAAGGTTGGGGTTCTACAACTGGATCCTGGGGTCAAGGTTGAAGAAACACTAGGGAAGGCGATATAAGCCAAAACCTTTGGGACTTTGTCTCAGATAGAGCTGTTTTGTTTTGTTTGGGTGTTTAACTATTTGGCATAATTAAAGAAGTGCCATGGTGTGTGCCAGTCAGTCACATGTCAGTAGAGTCCTGTAAAGCAACCCTGCTGTCATCTGGGTGACAAATTCTCCCATCAGTCCTCTCCAGCTGGGAACACAGCAAGCCCCTCTTTCTTCCTTATCTTAACCTTTACTCCTTCAAGGGTATCACGTTCCACATTTTTGCCTCCAGTTACCTAGATAGAATTTTACCTTCTTTTATACTATTTTCTAGGGCTTGTATCTAATGTGCAATATCTAGGTCATTATGTCCTAGAAATTGCCATCCAATGTGAAAGAAAAAAAAACTGTCTTCCTTCTATAGGAATGTAGGGACACAAAGACAGGCGATTTCAGAGCAGGGGTTTTTGATGTATGGAGTAAAGAAGATCATCTGTGATTACATCAGTAACGAAGTCTCATAATTTTCGATTTGGATTGCACATGCTGCCCAAGCACAGGCTGTAGACTGTGTGGATATAACTCCAGTTGCTCAGATTTTCTCCTCGATATCAATTATTTTGAATGTTTAAATGTCCAATTTCCAGAGATTTTTATTGTTCAATTTTCTTATTAAGTGACCTCTCTCCCTGCAAGTTAAAGTTGCTAAAACAGTTGAGGTATGAGCTCTGGCAGTCTGAATGAGCACTCCCGGAGAGCTCAGGCTCAATGAGGGAGCAGCTGATGCTTTAGAGTGTCTGGAATATTCCATGACAAATGCTTCCAGAGATTAGAGACTCAGATCTTTTTTTTCCCCAGTGCTCACACAGAATTGGAAAAGGGAGGAAAAAAATTAAAGGCAGGTTTAATTAACCTGCCAAAAAGAAAAAAAATATAAAACCACAGAATGTCTGCGTGTGAGATTAAGAACAAATCTAATGATCAAAGTGACTTGGGGAGGGGGTTAGAAGCCACATTTCATATCCAATCTGCTCATATCACTGAATCTCCCAAGAATCAAATCATCAAATTATCTCACCTTTTGGTTTTCTGCAGCAGAGAAAAATTCCGCAGGTGGAATTTGGAGGACTGAAGAATCTAGGCAGTGAGGTCTAGCCTGAAGTCATACATCAAAGCCCCAGTGCAGTGCTTCTGCCTCTGGGTCTCTCCCAAAACCCTCCACTCCTGAGGGGACTCCAGGTCAAGGTCAGAGCACATGAAAAAGGGGAGATAGAGGAGGCAAGGGTGAGGAAAAAATTCTCATAATGTTCTCAGGAAAGGGCAGTGCTGAAGAAGTGTCCGGGGATTCTGAGCCACTCCTGGCAGGGATGGTATAGGGGGAAAGTGACTGTCATGCTTCTCAGTATTCACGTAGAGTCCCATTTCCTGAATACACACAGCAACTGCATCACTTAGTCTGCCTAGGACATAGTGGGGACACATTTTACTGTGAGCAGAGTGGCCATGTCATCGTCAGTCAAGTTGTTTGGGACACAGAGCCTTCTCCATAGTCTCCCACTGTTCATGGTCTACTAGAACCTGCATCACAACAAAGACCTAGGCACAGGGGAGAGTTGAGCCAAGAAAGGGGCAAGAGCCCAAAAGAGCAAGTGCAGACCCACCCTCCCCATCACACTGTGTGTGCACACCAACCCACCCTCCCCATCATACTGTGTGTGTAGACCAACCCACCCTCCCCATCATACTGTGTGTGTAGACCAACCCACCCTCCCCATTATACTATGTGTGTACACCAACACACCCTCCCCATCACACTGTGTGTGCACATTAACCCACCCTCCCCATCACACTGTGTACACACCAACCCACCCTCCCCATCACACTGTGTGTGTACACCAACCCACCCTCTCCATCACACTGTGTGGACAGACCCACCCTCCCCATCACACTGCGTGTGCACACCAACCCACCCTCCCCATCATACTGTGTGTGTAGACCAACCCAACCTCCCCATCACACTGTGTATGCACACCAACCCACCCTCCCCATCACACTGTGTGCACACCAACCCACCCTCCCCATCATGCTGTCTGTGTTCACCAGCACACCCTCCCCATCACACTGTGTGTGCACAGCCACCCACTCTACCCATCACACTGTCTGTGTGCACAGACCCATCCTCTCCATCACATTGTATGTGTAGACAGACTCACCCTCCCCATCATGCTATACTTCAAATGTGTAAGACACAGTTTTGACGTGTGAAATTTGGAGGCTATTCTCACAGTGTGAGTTAACTAATATAATATCCTCGAGCAAGTGACTTACCCTCTCTGAGCCTCATTTGTAGCTTAGGTTAAGAAGAGGAAAGGCTTTGACTTCATGGGCTGCTGAAGATGAAGTGCTCACTGCAGACTTGGCACATAGCAACCATTCCAGAAATTATGGCTGAAAGATGCATGGTAGTAGGCTGCTTCTTCGCATATCTTGCTTTCATTTTGTTTTATGGTGCTAGAAATTAAACCCAGGACTTGGGGCACGATAGTCAACCTCTCTACCACTAAAATATACCCCAGCCCTATATTATTGTTTAGATACTGTTATCATCTTCATATTAGTAATCATTGTAGTCATAGTTATAATTTCACTTATCAGCTCTGATGTTTACTGAATACTTACTATGTCCCAGACACAATAGGAGAGCATGGGGGCACAATACCGATTAATTTCTCCTAATGCCTAGTCATTAAGAGCCTTTATTAAACCACATTACCCTAACACTTGCATTTCATTTTCAAACTCAGACCTTGGCATGCACTCTACCCTAGAAACTGGAACCCTTGATCATAGCTGACCACCAAATAAACTTGCTTCTTTTGATGCCCAGAACTAAAAGTGGTATCCACAATGAAGAAAATATTTGATATTTTTGTCTGTTCCAAATGCACAGTTCTGGAGCAACCATCAGACAGCCCACGAGCACCTCCTAAAGAGACTCCCAAATGAGATCCTTCGTGGCTCTGCCTACATGGAGAGTCTAACTCTTCAGGGGAGTAGCTGATCCAAGTTGACTGATTAGACCCCTCAGCAATCTCTGAGATGAGTCATCAAGGGATAGCAATGTCACCCATGAAGGGACAAGGAATAACACCTCAGGACTTCCACAACATTGCCCAACAGATAGTTTCACCATTCTGGGGCTAATTGATTTGTGGGATATAAGTCTCATGCCCTGGGATTTCTTTGGCTGCCTTGGTGGTCATATGGTGAGAACCTACCCAAGGTCAAGCCAATGTTGAGGAAACTGAGTCAAGGAATGGAAGCTGAATGCCTGCTGTTAAACATCTCCCTCTGCATCTCTCTGTCTCTGTCTCCATCTCCACCTCCATCCTCATCTCCATCTCCATCCCAGTCCCCATCCTACTCCCCACCTCCTTCCCCTCCACATCTGCTTTCTTTCACTGAAGTGATAATAGCCAAGGTCTTGCTCATTTTAAGCAAGTGATCAACCATGGATCTATACCCCTAGCCCCAAACCTCTATCAATTCAAGCATAAATATCCTGCTCATGGTGGTTCAACTCAATGCTCAATTCCTTGGAGCCAATATAGTCCTCAGTACTGTCTGGCATTGGCTGTGTAGACTGTGAATGGTCTGAGAATCTTTCACGTGTATAAGAAGAAACACTGCCTCTCCTTTGGTGGCAGAGTGGTCTTCCCTAAACAGTACTGTCCTGGTGTGACCCACTGGAGGAGGGTCTATGTGTTACTTTCATTGGTTAATAAAGAAACTGCCTTGGCCCTGATAGGACAGAAAATTAGGTAGGCGGAGTAGACAGAAAAGAATGCTGGGAAAAAGAAGCATATTCAAGCAGACACTATAGCTCTCCTCTCTAAGACAGACACGGGTTAAGATCCTTCCAGTAAGCCACCACCTCGTGTTGCTACACAGATTACTAAATATGGGTTAAAGCAAGATGTGAGAATAAGCCAATAAGAGGCTGAAACTAATGGGCCAAGCAGTGTTTAAAAGAATACAGTTTTGAGTTCGAGGCCAGCCTGGTCTACAAGAGCTAGTTCCAGGACAGGAACCAAAAACTATGGAGAAACCCTGTCTCGAAAAATAAATAAAAAAATAAAAAAAAAGAATACAGTTTCCGTGTTGTTATTTCGGGTAAAACTAGCCGGGAGCCAGGTGGCAGGATGCAGCCCGCCACTCTTACTACAACCCACCTCCCAGGAAGAGGTCTAAATGTGAACATTAGCCTTTACTTTTCAATGATCCCCAGGGGCTGTGACTGGGTGTCACATAGCCACTCTGCCCTTCTCTTTTTTCTCATCTGCTTCTGCCAGCCTCTGTGCTTCTTGTAGCACCATGTCTTTCTGGTGAGATTTCATGGATGAAAAATCCTATTTTGGGTGCAGATGATCTTTTTAATCCTCTTTTTCCTGTAAGTCGATGGGCTGTAGCCTCTAGGGAAATGTAAGAGACCCACATCTTTCTGGCATCCTATTCCCTAAACCTGCAAAGAAATAATATTTTCTCCCCAAGACAGAAATCACTTTGGCTTAGTTATTTTTCATTAAAATTCAAATTAACTTAATAAAATGTAGGATTGTAAATTAATGAGCTTCTCGTGGAATCTACACAATATATGCCCCTCGTGTAACTTTGGGATATCTACCTTTAACAATATTGAGCCTTCCCAGGGAGGCTTAGTTGAGTGGAATACTCTTGCCAATTTAACTCGGTTAATAACAGCTCCAGTCACTCAAATACAAACTCATAAATGCTTCCTGATCATCTACTACATACCAGATCCTGTTCATGGGGCTTGCATTAACTTCTGGAATTATAACCAGGTAATTGAATGTGTGCATATACCCCGAATTCCTGTCTTAAAGGCCTACCTCCTCAAGGTGTTTGGGGTGGAAGCCTTTGGAAAGAGAATGGGTTTAGTCCAGGCCAGAAGGTTGGGCTCCTACTGGTGTTACTGACCTCATATCAATAAGAAAAGGCCAGAGCTTGTGCTCACTGCCAAGGGCTGGCCACGCTGACACCCTCATTTTAGACTTCCAACTGTTTTTATTGCATGATTAAACTTGCAAAAGTTAATTTTTCTTAATTGCTAATTTCTTTTTATATTAGCATTTATTAATTATGCAAATAATAGGTTTCATTAAAACATCATCACTATAGAGAATGCACTTTGCTCTTATTTACCTGCCTCCCACTGGTCACTAGGCCTTTCCTGCTTCCCAAATAGTTCTTGTCTGTCCTTGGTCTTGTCTTTTTTAAAAAAACCTCGAATCTATACATGAGAGAAAGCATGCCAACTGCCATTCTGAATGTTGCTTATTTTGTTTAACATTATCTCCAGTTCTATGCATTTCCTCCAAGTTATACAACTTCACTCTCCTTTATGGATAATAGTGCTCTACTGTGTAGCTAGAACACTTACTCGGCCTTTGGTGGCAGGCATCCCGATTCTATAGCTTGGAACTATGAATTTTGGTAAGGTATTTCTGCTACAAAGCATCGGTCATGTATCAGTCTATGGCATTCTGTGAAGACAGTGTAAACACACAGGGCCTGCTCTAGAGGTGCACAGCATGATAGCAGTCCATACAGCTGCAAACCTAGCGTTCTCACTGGCTGTCCTCGTGAAGAAAAGAGGATACAGTTCTCCTGTGAACCACACTCTCCCTCACTCACACCAGGATATGAGAGATCCTCCATAGATGCAAAGAAGGAGTAGATCTGAAAGTAACGGTAAGGCTATGTAGCTATATCATGTCTTCCACTCCAGGGTTTCAATTGCCCCATTACATGAAATGTTTCCAAGGGACATAGTAGAAGAAAGCCACCACCTCTGCCCAGAAGCTAGGATGTGATATGTGCAATTTACCCAAGCTACGTATCTTGACTGGTTGTTTTCAGAGGGCTAGACACACCAATCATATCCACTGAGAATTGTTAGTATGGAACTTAACCATGCCACGTAAATTTACCCAGTTAGTAAGTCAAGCACTTTTACTCAAAATTCGCCTCAGCACCATTCTTCATCAACTATAACAAAGGCAATAGATGCCAAAGGGTGGTAAGAAAGCTCCAAGTTCCAATGGCTTATGCTGATTGGTTTCTGTGGTGAAAAAAAAAAAAAACCCTATGATGTTAGAGTAACGTTCGGTTGTTTCTTTGGTGCCCACATCAGGTCCAGGGAAATATTTGCTACCATTCAATATGATATTCGCTATCAGGTGGAGCTGCCCCAAAGGTCCACAGGGGAACCTTGTGGCCTTTTGCAGGATGCCTTGACCTAGTAATTACTGTGGTTTGAATGAGACTGTCCCTCAGAGACTCATGCATTTGAACACTTGTCCCCAGTTGGTGGTACTGTTTGGGGAGATTTAGGAGGTATGGGGATTTGAAGTCTAGGATCTTTTCCAGTTCACTTTCTTTGTTTTGTACTTGTAGTCCAAGATGTGAGCACTCAGCTTGCTCCTTCAGATGCTATGCCTGCTGCCTCCTGCTGCCTCCTGCATGCCTCCTACATGCCTCCTGTAGCCTCTTGCATGCCTCCTGCAGCCTCCTGCTTGTCTCCTGCTGCCTCCTGTATGCCTCCTGCATGCCTCCTACATGCCTCCTGTAGCCTCTTGCATGCCTCCTGCAGCCTCCTGCTTGTCTCCTGCTGCCTCCTGCATGCCTCCTGCAGGCTGTTGTCATGCTGTCTCTGCCACCATGGACTCTATTCCTTTGTAACCATAGCCCCAAATAAGCTGTTGTCTTTTAAGTTGCCTTGGTCATGGTGTGCAAACACAGCAACAGAAAAATAACTAATACAACTACCATAATCTGGTAACTAGGACCTAAAGGAACTAGCTGTAATCAAGGGAGAGGGTGTGTTGGCTTACTTCTTATACTTAACAAAAGCTCATTTTACTACAAAAAGACACCCAGGGTCATTTTGCTTTGAATTAAGTTTGGGCAGACATGGAAGGACTGTAGATTTTCTAGGAATTATCTCTGGGAAAGGTGTACTTAAGAATGAGACACTACTTGATTGGGAGTCTAAAGGTCCATTTCACCAGTGGAAATGACAACCCAGAAGTGTTCATCATCCTGTTCCAGACCCCTGCCCACACTGACTCTCCTGCCCACGACTTCTGATCGTTCAAAGTTTCACCCTTTCCCACATCATGAAATCACCCAGGAAGGTCACCTCCATGGGTGTGGACTTCATCCGTTCTCAGCTCCTGTTGTCCAGAGCAGTGCCTAGCACACAGTAGGTACTCAGTCAGGACATGATAAAGAGTCAAAGAAATCCAGTATGTTTCTTTCCCCCCTAAATTTCTGTCAAGCTTCTGCTTCCATGCCTCTAGGGGAACAAACAGCCCTCCTACCTGGAGGAAAGTGAAATTAGCTTTTATGATGCAGTAGTAAGTCCTTCTCAATGGCTGGTGCCCTGGAAGCTCACAAAACAAGCATTCCCCTGCTTTTCTTGCTTCTGAAAATTGTTTGAGGACTTCTTGACATCTGTGTCACCAGTGATGTCACCACTGTGGCATCTTTACTCCCTTCAAACAAGCCTTGTGTTATGTGCATGGTTTTCGTTTATCTGCTTTATGGAAATGCTTCCGTCACGTCACCTCAGCGCCCTTATGACACAGGACAATGTCCTGCACACACTAGGAGCTCAATACTCTGTAGCTACCCACCCTGGACACAGTAAGTGTCTTTCGATCTTGGATGCTAAACTAGGTAACCTGGTCAGCACTTAGGTGAAAGCTGCTCCGTAAACACTTGTCGAGTGACTTAAAGAGGGAGCATGCTTCTGAGAGCAGGCTCCATGGGAGCTAAAGAGAGCATCCTAAGAGAATGCTCCAGTTAGCTAATTGTTCTGCTACAGTACCACACTCAATAGCAGAAAAACATAATATTCAAATGTAGTTCTATCATTTAAAACCGTCACCTCCCTCCTATGGAACACTGTGGTCCTGTTACTGGTACACATTGAATCTGAAATGTCCGCGTTTTAGATTTGTAGTCCTGCTCTGGTGACACAGCCCTGGGACCTGGGGCCTGACTGAGGAAGCACAGCACTAGGCATGGGTCCTTGGGAGTACCATCCTCAGTCCCCCTTCATGGGCCCTATGATTTTTGGCCAGCCAATAAAGTGAGGAGCCATCTTCTGCGACACCCTTTCACAGCCATGATCTTCTTCCGTACATGCTGCCTAGCACATGATGTTCAGCACACAGGGCCAGGTGACCGTGGGCTGACCACTCTGAAACCATGAGAGAAACTCATCTTTCCTCATCTAAGCTGTTTCTTTTAGGTATTTTGTCACAATATTTTAATAACAGCTAATACAAATATAGTCTAAGAACAAAAGCACCTCTCTCTCTCTCTCTCTCTCTCTCTCTCTCTCTCTCTCTCTGTGTGTGTGTGTGTGTGTGTGTGTGTGTGCAAACAGGCATATTCTTATTTAATGTCAGTGTGTGTGCAACATGTGTGTGCATATGTGTTGTACAAACACACATACTGTAGGGTAAAAGGGCCAACCAAAGAAACACACCCTGACCCTGAAACCAGAGCCAAACGGTAAAAAGGAGTCAGTGAAAGATTAAAACATACTTTGGCCCAGACAAAAGAGCTAAAGAAACACATTCTTCTCCTGAACAAATCAGCATGAAGACCAACTAATCCCTGAAGAGGAAAACCAACCAATCTCTGAGCAGGACAACCAGCCAATCTCTGAGTTTGTCCAAACTCAGGGATTGAGATCCGACCAATTTCTACCCTGAAAAATCTCACCCTGGAAAAACCTCCACTCCTAAGAAGCCCTGTACCTGTTCAGTTGGGAACTCCCTTTTTCACCCTGGCAGAGGAAGCCCTCTCCTGGATTCCTCCCTCCCAATAAATCTCTTGAACGAGAATAAATCCTTCCTTAACCAGAGTAGAACGGGGCAGAGAAGTAACAACTTTCATCAGAGCAAAGAAGCAACAGCCATCTCTGTGAGGAAATTCCCTTAACAGAGTGCAGCGGAGAAGCAGCCAACGTCTCTGCAGGGAAACTCTTAGCAGAGAGGAGCAGAGCTTAGTTGGAATGAGGAGAGCAGGACCGTTACATTCCTGCAGGAAAACCATCCCCCACCAAAACACAGCTATAGCTATAGCCTGGCTTCGGACAGCCAGGATACCTTTCTCTTCAGAGCTGTGACACTTACACATATGATCGATTAACGTCAGTGTGTATGCATGTGTGTATGTGTGCTACGCAAACAAACATATGATCGTTTAATGCCAGTGAGTCAAGTGAACGATATTGTTGTTGGAACCCATTCAGGCCCAGAAAACCACGAACTGCTCCCTCTCAGGCAGGAGAAGCAGTTCAGGGCTGAGTAACATAGAGCTCCCACACTGACCGAACGGTCTTGAAGAAGGCAGCCATATAGGAGTGGCTTCCCTGTGAAGCAGACCCAGTGACCTGCACCAGTCAGTCATTTTCTCCCGTGTTCACTTTCCCCCAAGTCATCAGAGATTCAACCTTCCCTCTGTCTCCACTCTGCTTCCATGAACTTGGTGATTTGGATGGCTGGGCTTGACTGTCAACCTAAGTGGATGTGGCATTAATGAAAGGTGTCCCTCTGGATAGGTCTGTGGTAGCATCTCCAGGAAGGACCGAGGATAGGCAATCTCCCCAGAATAGATGCCCCCTCCAGCGGCAGCCCAGATATCGGGGGGGGGGGGGGGCTCTGAAACGCTGTGTTACCTGCTTTCTCATCTTACAGTTGACTGCATCTAGGCTGTCACCATGACTGCCATCACTCACTGTCATCAGCAAGTCCCTCTGCCTTTCAAAGGTAACTGAAGGCACAATGGCTTTCCCGGAATCCTCCAGACACATGACGCCAGATGGTGACTGCTGAGACATCCAGATAATGCTGGACGGCCAGCCTCTTCCACGTGCAGATGGCCATCGCTGGGCTATCCAGCGCATATGATGGAAGTCAGGAGCATGTGCCCTCTCTAGTGCAAACCTTCATCCTCTCGGGCTGTTCCTCTGGAGAACACTGACTCACATGCAGCTCTTGGAAAAGTCTCTGTAAACTGACATCCAAGCCCACATAGAGAAACCTGCTCGCTGCCTGCCTGTCTCTTATGTATGCATAAAACCCAGTGTTAAACTTCTGGCTCTCTTTTTCTCCCGTCTCTTCAAACACAGGGCTGTTCTGAGAATCCGTACGAGCTATTCTTTCCTGACATAAGTTTTAGCATAAAAGGATGAATTTTGCCATTTTAATCAAATTCTAATAAACTCGCTGCCTTTCCCTGGAAAGATGACTTCAGCAGCCACCTCTTTAAACTCCATCACTGCTTGAAGCAACTTTCTGGACAGGACCCTCAGAATATCTTTGTGTTCTCTTCTTATCCCGCTAAGATTATTTTTAAGTATATTAACTTCGTAGCAAGTATTCTGCTCTAGTTCTAATTAGAAGCAGCAGCTCTTGGGAGAGTACCCTACCTGAGCACCAGCCGACACAGACCTGTGCCCACCAGGCCAGGACCAGAAGAACACTGTGTCCACCCAAGCCATGGCCAGATCAATCTGTGTCTGCCTGATCTATGGCCAATACAGCTCTGTGTCTCTCTCCAGCCCCTGAGTCATGGCTGGTGCAGTCCCGTATCTACAAGCAGAACAATCAACATCACTCCCTCAGTTTCTCATGAAAGCAGTTCTTCATTCTCTGCCACGGGCTGGTCCTTGTCTCCCTGAACCTCTTCACGCTTTGTTTTCTGGTTGCTTTAGTTTCTTCTCTGGCTTCCTAAGTCAGTGCTCCCCCTTAAGGAAATGAAGATAAATGAAATAGTTTCACTCGCTCATCTCTCCCAATTGTTGTTGAATGCCATTTGTACTTCTTGAATTTAAGAAATAAAATATCTCAGCCTCAAAAATAAGTTTTTATCAAAACTTTGGATTTGTCGCTTTTCTTACAAGCCTCGGGTACAGTTAGATCCAAGGGCCTGGATACTACCATGTGCATTCACTGCGGCCTCTGAGATATCTATTCTTTGTCAACCAGTGTGGTTTTAGCCCTCGCCATTGGCTACTAACAATGTCTCCAAAGGTGCATATTTTACCATTTAGCTGTCCCAGAGAGCAAAGCCTTGTGCACTGTCCTCACATAATGTCTGGCAAACATCCCTGGCCTGATTCTGTCTTTGGGTCGTTGAGGGGAAAGAAACTTCTGGTAGACAAACCTGCTCTTAGGGATGGAGAACAGAGCAAAGATTTCCATGGCACATCCCTTTAGCATATGGGAGTGATTTTCTACTCAAGAAAACCAAGCCATCAACAGAATCTGAGGTCAGTGAACTCTATTGTCCCTAAACTCATGGAAGTTGTATAATTACCCTCCAGAACCATATCTATGATTTCAGCCAAGACCTGGACCAGAGTCTTGGTTCATCTTGCTTCTTTTAGAGTTCAAGTTTACCTCTTCAACTTGTGCAGGGTGGTCTTTGTTCTCTGATCCTAATGGAAGATTGATTTTATCACCAAACCTACATGAGACTAAGAAACATGACCAAGACAGGGCACATTTATAGCAGGCTGGTTTCCAAAACAGTCATGTCCCTATTCAAAGGAGAGTTTCTCTCCATGCCTCCCCTGCAGGCGCACGTTGCTGAGCCACCGCTTAATTCAAAGCCTGAAATCCATTAAAAAGCAAAGCAAGGAACAGAAATGGAATCCCTTCATTAAATTTGTGTTCAGTAGGGTGTGTGCATAATTCATCCAACACCATCAAATATAAATGTCTTAGTGTTGGGGGGCGTGAAACCAGCACCACAGAAGCCCGAGTCCCCTTAGAAGGAGACATTGGAAAGAGACACATTTTTCAGGAAGCTTCTAAGGACAGTAATGAGCTATGAAACCAGAGGACTTCCCACGAGGCTCCTGGATGAGGGCATGCTCAGTCACAGGGCCTCCCTGCCAGTCTCTCTGTGGGCACCTCCATGTTTATAAACTCAACTCCAGCTTCCCCCTCAGCTGGCATTGAGCTGCCACAGCTTCTAAAGTCTATAGAATGAAGGTGCCCTGGGCTGTGGATTAGATGGAAAATTGAATGCAGGAAAGGAAATGTGTGCTCCTGCTGTCAAGTTCTGCTCACCTGCTGGAAACACCAGCCTCAACCTGCAGCTTCCATGCCATCAGGACCAGAGTTAGAACCCAACATGTGGGAGAGGCTTCAGGGGATGGCTCTGCTCCTGTCCCATAACGCAGAGATTAGAGTCTGATGACCTTGGGATGTTTTATGCCAAATGAAAGCCTTATTAGCGAACACACAGAAGTCAGAAACATTCCTGTTCTGGACTCTGCTCTGAATAGCAACACCTGGTTCCTTCTGGTTTCTTCCCGGAGAAGCTGCATCTCATTCTCATGACTTCTGTTTCTTCTACCTCCTTCTCCTTCTCATGACCGCCACTGTGGTATGGGTCTTAAACACCCGCAGAAGGCCACAGGATAAAGGCTTAGTCCCAGTTGATGGTACTTTTGGGATGCAGTGGAATCTTTAGGAGGCAGAGCCTGTTGGGAGGAAGGTAGGTCATTGGGATATGTCCCAGAGGGGGATGTTGGGATCCCCTGCTTTTCTCTGTCTTTGACCCAGCTGCGTAGCCTCTTTCACCACAAGCCACATAAGGTGCTGCTCACTCCAGGCTGAAAAGTATGAGCAATGTAACCACACATTGAAACCTCTAAAGCCATGAGCCTGAGAAATATTTCTTTCCGTTGAGCTATTTGTCTCAAGTATCGTGTCACAGTGGAAAGCTATGTAACAATCAGTAGCAGCAACCATACTGTCCACTTCATTTGTAAAGAAGCTGAGCCCTATTTAAAATAAATACATAATCTCACTTAATCCTCAAGCGTAACTATTCTTCTGTCTTTGGAATATGTGTGATAGCCTCTTACCTAGTTCTTCAGCAAGCTGTCATCTCATCATCTCATCTAAACGTCAAATCCTAAGAGTCAACTCCTCAGAGACATGTTCCTGATAGGCCCAATATTTTTTTTAATTTATTTACTTATTAAAGATTTCTGTCTTTTCCCCTCCACCGCCTCCCATTTCCCTCCCCCTCCCCCAATCAAGTCCCCCTCCCTCCTCAGCCTGAAGAGCAATCAGGGTTCCCTGCCCAGTGGGAAGTCCAAGGACCATCCACCTCCATCCAGGTCTAGTAAGGTGAGCATCCAAACTGCCTAGGCTCCCACAAAGCCAGTACGTACAGTAGGATCAAAAACCCACTGCCATTGTTTTTGACTTCTCAGCAGCCCTCATTGTCCGCCATGTTCAGTGAGTCCGGTTTTATCCAAGGCTTTTTCAGACCCAGGCCAGCTGGCCTTGGTGAGTTCCTGATAGAACATCCCCATTGTCTCAGTGTGTGGGTGCACCCCTCGTGGTCCTGAGTTCCTTGCTCGTGCTCTGTCTCCTTCTGCTCCTGATTTGGACCTTGAGATTTCTGTCCGGTGCTCCAATGTGGGTCTCTGTCTCTGTCTCCTTTCATCGCCTAATGAAGGTTAATATTCAGGAGGATGCCTATATGTTTTTCTTTGGGTTCTCCTTATTTAGCTTCTCTAGGATCACTAACTATAGGCTCAATGTCCTTTGTTTATGGCTAGAAACCAAATATGAGTGAGTACATCCCATGTTCCTCTTTTTGGGTCTGGCTTACCTCACTCAGGATAGTGTTTTCTATTTCCATCCATTTGCATGCAAAATTCAAGAAGCCCTTGTTTTTTACTGCTGAGTAGTACTCTAATATGTATATATTCCATACTTTTTTTTTTTTTTTTTTTTTTGCTTTTTCGAGACAGGGTTTCTCTGTGGTTTTGGAGCCTGTCCTGGAACTAGCTCTTGTAGACCAGGCTGGTCTCGAACTCACAGAAATCCGCCTGCCTCTGCCTCCCGAGTGCTGGGATTAAACTTTCTTCATCTATTCTTCCATTTTGCTTGTTTGTTTGTTCAATTTTTTTCGAGACAGTGTTTCTCTGTGTATTTCTGACTGTCTTGGAACTCACTCTGTAGATCACACTGGTCTCGAACTCACAGAGATCTGCCTGCCTCTGCCTCCCTCCGTGCTGAGATTAAAGGTGTGTGCCACCAGCACCTGGCAATGGACCCAATCTTAATGATGTCACAAGCAGCCAAGTCACAACCATCCTGCCATCTTGTTCTTTTGTTTGTTTTTCTTCTGTGCTTAATATTGGAGAGCAACTCATTCCTCTTCATCTCTTCGTTTTTGGCATCCGTCTTACATAACAGAAGGTAAGCTACTAGACCCAGAAGAATGGGGGCTCCTCTAACTTGTCATTCTACATTCTCACAGGCTAGCACAGTGCTCCAGATTGTGGGGGAAATGAGCACCCCTACAAAGAATGAAATGTTATGATCCTCATAGTTCTAATAAGAAATCCAAGACACAAGCAATTCATTCTGTATTGAACTGATTCTTCCCAGTCCTTGGAAGAAAAACCTGTACCCTGAGCTAGGACGCAGTGGTCTGTTTGGACATCTACTTGATGGTGGAGCCCTCAACAGCAATGTCAAAACACTTTTCTCCACATAGTCCTACTGCCCACCCTACTTGGGTTCAGGATCAAGTTTACCAAAACCCATTGAACTGGTGATCTTGACCGTAGTTTATTAGAAGTCAGTCCTCAGATCAAATTTGTCCTTTGCCTTACATCTTTGTGTACTAGTTAGTAATATGCAGACATTGATGCAAAACACATTAGAACGCCTATGTGTCTGAGCCACTCGCCAGGGTCATACACATGCCTGGGTATACGGTGGCACAGACACGCCACACAGAAAGAAAAGAGAGAAACAGTGTTCCAGTTGACAGTAATGGTGAAAGATTTCATTACACTGGGAGGCATAGATACTGTCTTTGGGATATCACTGTCTCTTCTTGTTCTGAGCTCTGATCTGGTTTTACAAATACAAGGCCAAATGAATCAAATTAAGCTTTATCCAAGATTTTCCCCAAGATCATCTTCACTTTCATTGCATTGAGGAGTTTGGACTCTGAGGACCATGATATCTATGCTGTTAGGAATCACACTGAGGCAACAAGCAGTGAGCAGGCATCTCAGCATCTCATGTGGGCTATAATTAGTCAATTGCATTACAGGCTACACGGAGCTCAGATAAGTCAAACCCTAATTTACAGCCTTGTCCTGTGAGCGGATCCAATCTTCTTTCACACAGCAGGCCTGACAATAAGCCCAAGGGACCATAATGATCGGAAAGTCTGGTCTCCTAGGATATAAAGAGGAGACATTTAGGGATGAGTTTACTTGTTGTAAGTGGGTTTTAAGAATATACAAGATTGAAAAGTGTTAGAAGGATCCATCTATCACCCAAGCCTTCATGGGATCCCCAGCCTCCCTTGTTACTGGACGTGTGCCAGTTTCCTAAAAAGCCAGGAAGATTGCCACGAACTCTCATGGAGGTCCACTTTCCCCTGAGATCCCTGTAGTCACCCTCCCAAAGGGAGCTGTGGTGTCATTTGGAGTGAACAACCCACTATGCCAGGGCTGTTGAGTTTTGATATACACACTACAGGTAAGTGCACAGCACAGAGTCCCTGTACCCCAGATTCTCAACTATAAAAACTGGGTAATGTCTTCTACTGTTTTTTAAAGAACAAAATAAATGCCTTTATCTCCACAGTGTGCCTACTGAGCCAAAAATAAGTCAATGCATAGGTTAAGGTCATTGTTGTTATTATCTTTTCTGTAGCGAGTTCTCATGTATTTAAAGAGGATATTATACTCTCTACCAAGGACACAGTAGACATCAATGAGATCAAATTTGTGGGTAGACTTGACTGTGTTTTTTAAAGTCCATACCCTTGGAAAATGAACGTTTGTATACACCTGCCTGCCTTCTCTGAGGAAGATATTCATATGTGAATAATGACGCACAAACTGATGGTTGGGTTGTACATCTGCTTATGTGTATTTGTGCTGATTCTGTTCATGTCATAGAAAATAAAGCTAGTAGCATGCTTTAACTTTGCTACCTGTTGATACTTATAAAATATGTATTAGGTTTTACTATATTGTGCTTATCAAAGCCATAACTCTTAAGAAATTTGTTTTTGCATATTGCTTGCTAACACTTTATTTTAGTAAAGCTCAAAATCTACTTTAAAATTAAGTCTTTGCCATGATTTTGCTAGACTATACTCAGTCCCTGTTCATCTGTCTCTTCACCCTCATCCACCCCATCATGAGTATTTCATGTTTCCATAAGTGTTTGTGTGGACATTTTCCTGCCCAATCACATTGCTTCCCTGTAGTGCCCTATACCTTACCTTTATCTTCCCTTGACACCTATCTTCTCAGATCTATCTCTCCACTGTTCCCTCCCTGGACCACATTAGGGGTCCCTGTTGTATCTCACTCAAGCCCCACAAACCAGTTTAGTGCCTACCCAAATGTTTGCACTTCCTCTCTTCCCATGCCCAAATTAGCAGATGTTCTAGCCTTAAGACCTCTAGGTTCACCAATAGTAAAGTGGAAACACCAATCAAATTTGAATGAGTATAAGATTACCAAATCCTAAAGAAAAAAAAATTGTTTGCTCTTCTACCTACAGTTCAAATGTAACTGAGTGTCCTGCCCTGACTGGTAGTTCTGACTGCTGGTGACTTGGGTCATAACCCTTAGGACTTCAAGCTAAAAGTTTCAGGCAACTTTCCAAAACCAGAACTTCTTGAATTTGCCATCACAGTGTGTTTACAACAAAACAGGAGGTCACAAAATCCTGCAACTTAACACATAGTGCTGAGGATCATCTTCATAATCCAACCATCCCCAGGGTCATCTCCCTAATCCAGCCATCCCCAGGGTCATCTCCATAATCCAGCTATCCCCAGGGTTTTCCTCCACTGGTGCCTTCCTTCAAATCTTAAACAGGATGAGCCTCAGCATCAGTGCCCCCACATGCTCCACAACAAGCCACCCTGAGTCTGGGTTACACTGATAACTTCCTCTGCCGCAGATAAGAAACCTCTGCCCTTGCAGACCAGATAACGGTCTATGTGATTTCTGTCTCCAAGGTAATTTTAGCTCCCAAACACCCTATCCTTTTTCCTGCTGGCTGACCTTGAAGAAACACCTAAACAGACGCCATTAGGCCTGCATTCCAAGGACAATGTTTGGCACTTAGACCTCATCCCTCTCTGAGGACAGATTATTATTCCAATCTACCCACCTGCAAGCTCTCAATAGTTCTTTTGACATTACACTCACTCAAATTTGTTCGATAACTGGGATAGGAAAACACATAGAAGGAAACATTGCACAGAACAAGAAACAGAGCCGTGTGTGTGTGTGTGTGTGTGTGTGTGTGTGTGTGTTTGTTTTCCTCTTTTAATTTTCACATAAACTTTTGGGAACAATAGTAATACTCACTTTTTTAGAGGAGAAACTAAGACAGAAAGAAGTGCAGGAAATAGGGTAAATTCTAAGTGAATGGCCTGGAATAAACAGATCGTGTAAAAGGTTAGATGTATAAAGTTTTATGGAAGCAGTAGTAGTTTTTCACCCCACTGAGTCTACAGTTCGGCAATGTGATAGACATCCTTACACAAGAGACACATCTTCAGAGACCTCTGTGACTGCTGCGAGTCACACTGCAAATGTGACCTATGGTTTGAGGACAAGCAGGATGAGGCACTTGGAGCAAACTAAATGCAGGCTCTAACTAGATCCCTTTCAATGACTGCACCCAGGCCTGGATGCCAGCGCTGTACAGTTGATTACTAATGGAAAGACCACCAGAGAAGACCACACAGACAAATTTTATAGCCAGTTGGAATGTCTTTACTCCAGCAAGCTGGGGAATATATGCAGTTATACACGCAGAGTAGTGCCAAGTGTTTAAAGTAAGACAAAACCACATCTTGGTATCATGCTCAGCCACCACAGGTGGAGGTTTTGTGTAAGCAAACACTTTAACAGAAGCTGGGACATCTTGACCTTGGGTTCCCAGAACAGAGTTGGGTAATTTTCCACTGGATTCTCCATCAAGGAGATTAAACTCTATTTAAACCTAGAATGGCTTCAGCAAGAGTACAAGATGGAGGAACCTCTCTGTACTGTCTTGCCCTGTCGCAGACTGGTAGAAACCCCCAGCTACAGCTAGGCCTGGTCAGGAGATGTACATCTGAGTAGCAGAGCAGGAAGGTGTTTAGACTTTAATGTTGTTTTCTAAGTAGGAAAAACTCATTCCTACAGGTCAAAGATCACAGTCTCCAGATCTGACCATACCATCTGCCTCTGCCAGCCCCTTAGATGGAGCTAACCGTGGACTGTGACACGCTCTGCCTGTTCATTACAGTGTGGAGCCTGTGGGTTGTGACTTGGAGCCTAGAGGGTGAGAGGGCCCAGGAGGAACTGTAAGGCACAGGAAACAATAAGGCCAATATTTATCTACCTGGGAAATTAAATGTCTCTTTGCTATCTTTCAGTATCAGGAGACACAGACCATCACCGTAACTAGCTCATCTGTTTCCTCCATTGCCTCGTTCTACCATGCCTTCCAGTTCAGGGATCCTAACAGGCTAGTTTCACCTCGAGCTGGCACTCCTGTGAGCAGAAAGTTCTGGGCCTCACATTCTCTAGATGCTTCCCAAGGAGTCTTGCTGCAGGATATTTGAGCAAACTGTGTAAGATGTACCTCTGCTTAACCTCACTTTGCCCAAGGTTCCCGATTGATTAAATACAAAGTTGAATATCCAATAGCAAGGCAGGAGAGGACAGGTGGGACTTCTGGGCAGAAATAGAAACTCTGGATTAGAACCTGGCACGACAGACTTTCCAGTGAGATGCAGAGCAAGTCAGACGTACAGTATTGAGGAGAGGTAAAGAGCCACGAGGCAGAATGCAGATTAATAGAACAGGTCAATTTAAGTTTTAAGACCTCACCAGGAACAAGTCTAAGCTAATGCTAAGCATTCATAATCAAAACTTCTCCATGTCATTATTTGGGGCTAGTAGTCCAAAGAAAGCCCAACAAGAAAGACCTTCTACAATTGACATCTAAGATGTAGCATTTGTACAGAGCCCACTGCTCGCAGCATACAGGGGCACAGCTAGCTTAAGAGGCCTTACTGTACAGCTGGGCACTTGAATGGTGCACTGTTAGAGAGAATGGAAGACTAGATATTAAAAAAAAAAGGCCACAGTGCAGACCCAACAGCTTCTTAGAGCTGGAACGTGTAAATACGGTTCCTGGCTGGTACAAGAAATGTAAGGCTTAGCTCTCATGGACCCAGAGGGCGTGGAGCCAGCCACCAGCACAATGTGCTAAGTGGAGTCACACAGCAGCAATAATCTAGCTGTTTAAGGTTTGACTCCTGTGGTCAGAGAAATTAAAAAATAAAATAAAATAAAAAAAAGCTAGCACAGGCTGAGAAAACCTCTGAACAGGTACAGTATGCTTGAAAATGTGCCTAGGTGCTGAAGAAAGAAAAGAAAATGGGTATAGACAACCACAGAGAAATACAAAGTTTAAGAATAAGCAAAGTCTTCATAGAAAGAATAAAGTAATATAAAAAGAATAAGCCACATAGGGAAGGAAAGTCCATAGCATGTCTGGATCCTGTTGGTTATTTTGTTGACACAGAATTTTAAATGCTAATGAACAAAAATAGCAGCTGATAAGAGATATTGGATTGTGTGGTACTAATAATAAAAACCCAGAGACAGAAATTGGGGTTCAACCCAAAAATTATAAAAGCAATTTAGTCAATCCACTAGAGAAGTTTTACCTCTACCAAGACTGGGTGACCTCAAACTAAGTAGCCTAAACCTCTTTTTCCTCCAATTTTATATTCCCTCTAGTGCTGGGATTAAAGGTGCATGACTCCCTAGAACTAGGATTAAAGGTGTGAACTGCCACGACCTGGATTTGTTTCTGCATTGATCTTGTATATCCCAGGATGGCCTTGAACTCACAGAGATCCATCTCGACGTGGGATTCCCCTCCTATGAGTGAATATGTTTTATTTCCATTGGTTAATAAGGAAGCTGCTTTCAGCCAATGGCTTAACAGAATATAGTCAGGCTGGAAAATCTATAGAGAGAGAATGGGCAGAGTCAGGGAGATGCCATGTAGCTGCCAGAGGAAACAGATGAGGGACACCTGACAGAACCTTACTGGTAGGCAACAATCACGTGGTGATACACAAATTAAATAGAAATGAGTTAATTTAGGATGTAAGAGCTAGTTAGAAATATGCTAGTTGATAGCCAAGCAGTGTTGCAATTAATATAGTTTCAGTGTGATTATTTCGGGCCTGGGCAGCCAGGAAACAAATGAGTGGCCTCCCACTACACTTCTGACTCAGTATCCTAGATCCTGGGATTAAAGGTGTGTGACACCATTGCCTGACTGCTAGTAGCTTTGCCTTTGCCTCTGGTCTTCAGGTAAGATTTATTATCAAAATACAAATAATATTCCAATACAGGGGGAAACTATTGAATGAAACCATTCTATGTATTTCTTTTCATTTCTTTTTTTTTAATTGAGTTTTTATTGAGCTCTACATTTTTCTTTGCTCCCTTCCCTACCTCTCCCCTCCCCCTTCAACCCTCCCCCAAGGTCCCCATGGACCCAATTTACTCAAGAGATCTTGTCTTTTCTAGCTTATGTATTTAAAAGATGTCTTAATTTCAGAATGGATATCAAGGAATGTGTTCTGTTGGTGGAGAGGTTATACTTTTGCTTCCACAGGAAGCAAAGAGCTATGGATTTCTTCAAAATTAATAAAGATCGGATCTGACCAGGGGAAACTTCCTGAAAATCTTGGCTACAGAAATGAAGGAAGAAACCAAGAAAATCTACAAGACAGGTGGCATATATGCTGATCCCTTAACATGGGAACAGCTCTAAGACTAATTAGACATGATAAATTTTGTTAGCTACAGAGTCCTCATAACATTATTACATACAATTCTTTCATATGGGATGGATAAAGATTTATATTACAGTTTGGTTATACAGTCCAAATAGACTTACAAATGTCCTTTATCTGCTCATATATAGAATAAGAGGTTATCTTTGGCTGATTTGTGCACACTGCACATTCTATACTTGTATTAATGCAGTGCAGTGTGTATGTTAGCTTCAAAAGTTTATGCTTTCAGAACAAAAGAACCAAACATCGATGAAGACAGGTAACCCAGGTGATCTAGCTTCTCAAAATATCTCTGTTACAGTTTTCTTAAAAAATCTCCATCAATATGGTGTACACCTTTAATCTCAGCACTCAGGAGTCAGAGGCAGGCAGATCTCTATGAGTTTGAGGCCAGGCTGGTCTACAAAGTGAGTTCCAGGAAAGTCAGTGTTGTTACACAGAGAAACTCTGTCTCAGGAAAAAAAAAAAAAAGAAAACTTCAAAGCAGTTAGCTGAGATAGACCAGTCTCATAGATTACTTCAGCCAGGACTTGAGATAAGCTCTACACTTTCCCATCACACAGAGTCTGGACAAAAAAAATGGTACAACTTGGTATCCCAAATTTGCTCATTATCCCAATATTCCCAGGGTCTTCTAAAGATGCCATAACCTCCAGACAACAGGAAGTAATTTTAAGAACATGATGTCCACATTCCTAAGAGATGTGGTAGGTGTTTTGTGGTTGTTTGGTGAGTTATGGATATTTGTTATCATTTGAGGGATTGTTTGCAAATTGTTAATGGTCATGGTCATGGAGGAAACTAAAAAAAGGAGGTTAGGTTTGGGGAATCTTTTTCTGAAAAGGTAAAAATGGGGCATGTAAGAATGACAGGATAAAATGATAGATTATTGAATCTGCTTTTAAACTAAAAAGCAACTATCAATCTCAAATATTTTACATTGGTATGGATTTTTGTATATTGATACAAAATTAAGGTCTTTTTGTTATAACATACTGTATATATGTTTCTACTTTTGTTTACGGGATTGTACCTATGCAGCTCATTTAAAAATATAAGATAAAGTTCAGTCCTTGAAAACTGTTACTACAAACTATTTAGGATAATAAAAAAATTCAGGTTAATAGTTAATCATCTATAACAAACTTGTAGTCATTTTAGATATATTTTCAAGGTCAAAAAAGATAGATTTTAAATAGATATGTGATCTTCAAATACTTCAGAGACCTACAAAATATGACATTTAAGATGTTTTAATAACATAAGGCTTTTAATGACAGTGAGATAACCTGCTCCTGGCTGCACCAGTCTACCTCAAGAAAGGATGGTGGACATTGAAGAACCTCTATATGGACTTTGCTTTCATTGTGGCAAAGCCATAGGTCAAGAAACTGTCCTTACCTTGACTGCTAACAGTATGTTGTCAAAATTGGGCAAGCAAAACTTAAAGGGAGTGACTCCTAAACTTTGCCAAGGAAGAACAGTCCTTCAGAAATTTCTATTTCACAGTAAGTATGTCATATATTCTAGGCCTATAAGCCTAAAACGGATGCCCCAACATTGCAGAGGAATCTTGGGTGACTCTCCAGGCAGCTGGAAGAATTTTAGTAGGTTGCCTAAAGACTGTTCTCATGATATTTTGGTGAAAAAAGTGGTTGTCTTTTGCCTTTGTCCAAAGAGTCTGCCTAAAGCTAAAATGAAGAATTTTGAATTAATTCCTTTGGCAGAGGAAAACTCAAAACAATCTGGTTTAGACTCTGTTATATGGTTTTTAGTGGTAACTCTAATGAAGATTTATAAAGAAAAGGAACAGGTCACTCAAGGTAAATTACAAAATGAAAATTTTGAGGAGACAAAGAACACCAGGAAGTAGAATAGAGCTAAGCTTTGTGTTCAAAGGGCTAAATGGATTAAGAAAAAGAATAAGTAGAGTGGTGGTATCTCAGGTCAAGATCACACCAGCTAAGTTTCTAACTTGTGAAAAGCAACTAAAGAAAAGCTTAGAACCAGGTGTGATAGGACATACCTTTAATCCCACCACGGGAAGGTAGAGGCTGGCAGATCTTTGAGTTTAAGGCCAGTTCGGTCTACAGAGCAAGTTTCAGAACAGCCAAGCTTAGGCAGTGAAAGATAGAAAGCTGATGAAGATGTAATTGAATGAGGGGCCATGTTTCAGTCCCAGCAAGCAGCAGAACTTGGTAGTTTCAGCCATGTGATTCTGGCTTTAGAGTTGCAGATAGAAGAAAGGCATTATGGATAAAGCTGCAGAGGCCAGGCATGTGTCAGGGGTTTCCCTGTGAATGGGACCCAGGGGAGAATCCTCTGGTGCTATCAAGATACAAGAGGAGTCTGTGGACCAGAAGAGGTGTTTTCTGTGGACCTGTAGAGGCCTCTCACTAGAACCCTCTAGTGCTTGAGGCCTGAAGGTTCACCAAGACTTGAGGGTAGAGATAATGTGCCTGATGAAGCCACTACAGCCCAGTACCAGCTGCCAGTCATCTGCTACCCAGAGAAAAGCATGGTGCCCACCCACGGGCTTCCTAAGATATAAACCAAAGGTTTACAAAGCTTCTGGGAGAGGGAGAAGAGTCTTTCCACATCCCAGAGACAGCCTTTCTTTAGACACAAGACCAGAACTGTATGCCTTTGGGGAAGACACAGTGAAATCTTCTAGCCACCCAAGGCTATGTCAGGAAAAAAGAAAAAGAAAAAAATCAATCCCTTTTATGGTGTGAACAATGGAAAAAAGCCATCTGTGATAGGCACAGTACAGGGTGAACATTCATAATCTAAAAATCCAAAACTAAAAGGGCTCCAAAATCTAATATTTTTATTTAAAAATTCTGCTTGGTAACATATTCATTGGAATAATGGGTCACTGTGACATTATCTTGCATGTATGCCATGTACTTTTGTCTTGCTCACCTTCCCATAACCTCTCAAGTATTGAGTATATCAAAGAGTAGTATCTGAATTGGACTGAAACTTCTTTATCAGCAAGTCTCTTTTAAATTGTTGAACATGCTTCTTTACCTATCATCTTAATTCCCATGTAGAATCATTGTAGATGAGGTAAGGATTCTCCCTAAAGCAGACTCACAGGGGAGGGAGGGAGGGAGGGAGGGAGGGAGAGAGAGAGAGAGAGAGAGAGAGAGCCCTTGATGACATTTAGTTTCTCCCGTGCCTGTGGAACAAACTTGACAGACCGTATTCTTAGACATGCACCCATTCCCAGAGCCAGAAGAGAAATCCAACGCCAACAAAGAAATTCTTTGATAAAAAGGCTGGGTTAAAATGTCAGTTCAACAATTCAGATGATAAATCAAGGCAAAGAATACGGAATAAAAAAGCCACAAGCAAAGTCTAGGTAAAGAAGGTAGGTGAAAAATCCTGGTGATGGCGAAAAGGATGGGCCAAAACCACAGGTTTTGAGAACAGGGTGGGCTAGTGCTCCAGGAGGTGGGTGTGTGATACCGGCACATGAATTTCAGATCTGACTGTAGTCTGCTCGCCTTCTCTGTGATGCACCCAACGAAACACAGCAAGCAGTGTTAGAGGTTGAAGAAAGCCTTCTAGAGGTTTGCTTACCACATGAGGGGATGAACACAAATGAAACTGTGCATGACCTTGTATTACTATGCAGAAGATTTCCAAGAAGGTAATGCCCATAGTGATGTGAGCTGTGAGCACTGACCTTGGGCTATGAGATGTTTGCCAGCTTCAGTCCCTGCCGCTCTCCATACTGACCTCTGACTCTCCTAGCTGGGATACCAGTCATGTTCAGCCCATCTTGGGATCCGTGTGGATGTCAGACGTCACTTCTGCCTTCGATGTACTCTGGGCCTCCTCCAAGTTGATGCTCTGGGAAGGAAAGTTGCACAGCTTCCAGCTGGTGTCTGAACTCTGAATAGGAGCCAAGTGACCTCAATTTCACAAGCTTTGGGTTGGCCCACACCGGCACTCCTGGTTCGGCACAAATAATCACCAAGGCAGGGGGCTGGGTGGAGTTGGCAATGTGATTTGTAAGGTCAGGAGCCGTAAGGCACCAGCTTTTGTGGGCTTTGGAACTGAGTCTTAACAGATTTGCACATCTGAATCGGTCTGTTGAGGGCTTTAAACAAAGGTGTCTCTTCGTTGCAGAGCTCCATGTAGCAAAGATGCCACCCAGAGCAGCACAGCAAGGAAGAGAGGCACTTTGAAACACCCACACCCACCTCAGAGAGACGAAGAGAGCACTGGTTTGCTATGATTCCCCCTTCCCTGCGCTGAGGAATATGCCAGATCAGGGTTAAGAACAGAGCTCCACGTGACCGCCAGATGGGTGAGAACATTCAGACAGAATTCAAGAAGGAGGCAATGAGAAGTAGGACATGTTGACTTTGGAAAGAGAGGAACGACTTTTGAAGTTCAGATAGCAGAAATAATTGCAGGGAAGGGAAGGAATGTGTTTGAATGATTTCAAGAGCCAGAAATAGAAACCTGATAATATGAGCAAGAGTCAGATCATTTTAATGAAGACAGAATACATTTATTGCCCAAACTTGTCAACCATGCTGTAAAAAAATGAAAGTGGACTGTGCAATTAAATTTTATTTTCTATATGATACTCACTACTCAACGTATACTAACACGTAAACAAACAGCTCTGACTTTCCCCTGCCTGATTCTGGGGGTCTGATATCAGCTCCAATGTTAGGAAAACGTTTTCCAACCACAAGGTACCCAGCTTGCTTCACAACCTAGGGATGGCACTTTAGACTTTTGAAAAAAGATTTCAACTTCATGTCTCAAACTTTTTTTTTCTTAATTTTCCAGGCATCATTTCTCCTGAGAAATTCTCATAAAACATCTTCCTTCCACTCTTGACTTACAGAGATGTACCTCCTCCACACTATTTCTAGAGAGCGCCGTGATTCCTTCTCATTGACCCACAACCGCCACAGTTACTACCACTACCAGTGCTGTCATTAATGCTGCCATCATCACCACCAATACCACTGCCACCTTTGCTACTGCTATCTCCACCATTACCATTAACCCCGACTATCTCCACAATCACCAATGCCACCACCAACATCATCCCAGCATCATCACAATTGTCACCACCGCTACATTAGCACTACTGCCATTACTATCACCAACCACCAACAAAGTCACCACCACGATCACTAATCACCATCTCCAGTGCCAAGGCTACCACCACCATCAGAACTGCCACTGTGACCTACCACCACTACCACCACCATAGCAACAGCAGCCATCTCTATCAGCATCACTACCGCCACCACTGTCCTCGCAATCATTGAAATGACTATTGCTACTACTATCATCACTATCACTGTTGTTTAATCATAACACCATCTTTGCCCATTATGCATTATCTCCATGACTACCATCCTCCTACTAGCATCCTTATTACCACCACCATCCTAACACAACCACCATTCACAACACCATCATGATCACCACTACCTACTGCCAATCACCACCACCATCTCTGTTACCATTACTACTTCCATCAGCAGCCCATGAAGGTAATAGGTTAACTTGTCTGGGCATTTGTAATGAGGGAATGGGGAGCCTAAATGAATGTAGATCTAGATCTGCTATTTATTATTTACTATGTAATTTTGTGATTTGCTCTTCTTTCACGGACCTCTTCTACTCTGATAGGTCAAGGCATGGAGGGGAAGTTATACAAACTTCAAAACACTCTTGCTATATAATGAATATGCTGAGTGGTGGGGAGTGAATTGTTGCCTGACCATTGTTTATGAGCAAGAAATACTGAGAAAAGGGAGGGAGTATGTGAAATCTCAAATTCAGTCTCCCATAAGGTCTCAGCGACTCACTTGGGAACAAACCAATGGCCAATGGGCCTCTGGGTCCTTAAAAGCAGTCATTTCCTACCTTTGTCATTGTTACTTCTGGCCTATCCCTTCAGAGAAATAGAAATAAAAATACTCCACAAGTTCAATCAGGAAGAACCACAAAGGGGCCTCTGATCATGTCTTTTGTGATGAGAGAGCATGGACAGGGAACAAGAAGCATGCATGGCATCATAGACCGAAGAATGCTAGCTAGAGTCTGAAGGGTCAGGAAGCCACACCTGGAAATTGCATCTGTGCAGTTAAGTAAGAAACAGTGCATCAGAAATAAACAATTAAACCCAAGCTTTGTCATAGAAAACATGTAATTATTTTACAACTGTGAACCTCAGAATACTCATCTTCAACACAGAATCATGGCTGCGGCACCTGATGTATTGCAGAAAGGAACCATGTGAAAAGAGCTCACACATGGAAAGCCCATTGCTCATGTAAGTCTGATGCTAAGAATCTTTTCATCATAAGATCCAGAGGCTGCGACTCCTGCTATAGCCTCCCCTGAGGACGAGGGCAACAACAGAGCTTCCAGAGGAGGAAAGGAACAGTCCAAGCACAATCCTCCTGGTTTCACGGTGTAGGTTGGAGGCGAGTACAAAGCAGATGACTTTGTATATTCAAGTCAGGTAAGGAAGACTCAAAAAGAGAGTGCCATGGCCACCAGAACTGTAGTTCCAGATAAAAACAGAAACCAAATTTAGGAATAACCCTACTCTGAGCTACAGGACAATATCAGACCATGGAGAAACATTATCAAGTAGCTAACAGAACTGAGCAAGTGAAAAGGGGGCACTGAAAGAATATTTGAGGGTTCTACTGTGGATTCTGGGCTCTTTTAAAGCTTTTAGGACCAAGGCTCGTGAGAAGAGATGAGCGGGACATCCATGTCCATACCTGACATAGTATGGAATAGAAGCCAATGTGTGGGGCTCCACCCTCAGCACCTGCTAAACAGACACTTATTTACCTCCTTGGACTCATGGGTCTATAAAACAGGGATGTTGATGATATTCACCTTAATACTTACTGTTGGGCAAAGATTGTGACCAGATTAAACATTTAAGAGTGTCTACACACACTGATCAGTTAGTGGAAACTGCTGCAATTGCTTGACCAACTGAAGCTCTAGAGGTTGAAAGAATGCTTGAAGTTTCCAATTCATTCATCTTAGCTTGGCAGGGAGGATGTAGAGCAGGAGTATCAGCCAAGTACTGGGAGCATTCTAAGACAGAGTACCTTACCCAGCAGCAACTGTTAGATGAAACAAGCAGTCTGGTAGGAGATGAGAAGTTAGGCTAATCCACCATCAGAATCCTGAGCCACAGCACTAGGATTCAATTATCTCCACCCTCATACCATTTTCTAAGAACCTAGAATTGTTCACTGATCTTCTTTATTCTCTCAAAAATGTCCAGAGTGAGTGTGCAAAGTTTCAGGCACTATGTCCAGCAATGTTGGCTAAGATCATTGCTGTTCTGCTTTCATGAAGTTTATGATCCAGTGGGAAAGATAAGCGTGCTAAAGAAGGAAGACTTTTGGTCTGGAGTAAGAGTCAGTGAGAGGAAGAGTGAGATGAGGGCCCCTGGAGTGACTAAAGAGAACAGTGTGAGGAACAGCGGGCTCACAGGGCTAGGGTATGAGGAGCATGCTGTTTAGAATAAAACCATAGTTCTAGCACCAGGAGAAGGACACTGGATACTGGGCCCAAAGGAGCATGCATTCTTGTACTGACTTATGTGGACCCAGGAGTCATAATGGGCAAATAACCTGCCAAAGGTAATCACCAAGTAGCAAGTCTGGCATTCAAACCCAGATTTCAATTCCACACACTGTGAGGTTCTTGTTCTTGCTTTTTACTGCCAAGATCTGCCAAAGTAGCCACTGCCAACCTCTCCAGACCAGCAGAAGGCAGGGCTTTCCCATGGCTAGCTCGACATTGCTGTCTCTGTCTAGGGAGGTTGCTTGAGTGGGACACTGGGCAGCCGGGGAGCACTCTGCTCTCCAGTCCTTGCTGATGCTTTTTACCTCCATCTCAGAAAGCACAATATTGAAAATCAATGGGGAGAAAGTGTCTAAAAGAGAACTAAATCAAATATCCCGATATGGAGGAGTTAATCATCCAAAATTAACCTTATAACATCTCGTATCAAACTGATCTATAAAGAAAATCAATGAGAGCAAATCAAACCCCAGAGCCCTCGCCCCCTCCCTGGATTCCGCCTCTGCCCAAAGCGGTAGTTGTGCTATCATTACCTGGAAACAGTACCTCAGCGGTTGATGTGTTTAGCCACAGGCTCCCAGAGGATAGTTTTCATATACATTTCTCTCCCCTGCATTTGCTTAAACTGCCATTCTTAAAGTCTTAAATAAGATGCACTTAGCTGAAAATTGCCCTTCACCGAGGAGACATGCTGTTCCCACTGAGGGAGATAATCTAGCCTTGTATATTTTTATGCTCTGAGGAAAGCATGACACTCACTCACCAGATACTCAGTTATCCCTTCTGTAGCCACTCAGAGGACTCCTGGAGCCAAAAGGAAATCGTGGCAGACAGAAAGCACTAACACAGGTTGAGGAGTGGGGATGGATCCATGAAGGTAATTGACCAGGCTGACTGTGAGAACTTCTGAGGGTATCTTCCTCATGGCTTGACAGGATGAGAGAAAGTACAGGAAGTATTCCAGACTCTTTCATATCCATTTACATTAATATGCAAAATAATGTCATTTTTTTAAATAAATAAAACTATTGCTTGGGGTTCTTTACTATCTCCTTCTCTTGAGATATGTTGGGTGTGAAGGAAGCCCTGCCCCTTGTTTTCATTATGAGACAACAAAGCACAACACTCTACAGCCTAGATTAATGTTAACCACAAAGCCAGCCTTTTCGATAGCTTGATGAGTTATTGAACAAACATTGTTCGACCAAGTTCAAGTAAAATCTCATCACTATGGCTTATATAATAAAATGGCATAGTATTGTGATGATATTAATATCAACAACACTGATTAGGTGTCGGTTATCATCAGCGTTATTGGTGAGCTTGCATTGCATTTTCTGTTAGTTTTTTTTAAATAGCAAAATCTTACAAAATTATTCTATTTCCCATTTAGTCAATGAGAAAGTAAGAGTCAGAGAGGCTCAGCTGTGGGCCCATGCTGTGAGGCTTGTGACTAATCGTGACACAAATGAGGACAAGAAACTGAATTATTAATCTCTGTTTTATAAAGGACGATGATGGTGATGGTGGCAATGGTAGGAGTGATATTGATGATATGTTGGTGACAAGGACGTGACACTGCTGATGGTGATGATTATAATGATGATGACAACAACAAAAGAGCAGCAGGAAGACCTGAGCTTTCCCCGAAAGCTGACCCTATCAAGGCAGCTAATGGTTATATATTAGGCAAGCACCAGTGTGATCTTTGACTGTGGTTGGGATGCAGCTAAGCTAGAGCAGAGAGAACTCAAGAGAACAGCTGGACATTCCACCTTGACACCCCAGGTGCCATAAGACTCCAGTGTGAGGGCTTAGGCTCCAAGGCCCTAAGGAAAAAGCATGGTAAGGCCTGGGTAGAGCCTGAAGTCCCTGTTACATCAGTCATAGCTTAAGACAGGGCCACAGACTCCCTGGACACTTGGGTTTATGTGAAGAAAGCAAGGTTGTTTGTGTCTAAGACTTGGTTCAATGAGCAGAATATTTTAGAAAAGTTGGAACTGAAGAAAATTCAGGGGTTCATGGCTTCCACTCACCTCAATCTGAAAAACATATGTAACAATATGTGTGTTTGCCAGAAATACAGCGAGGCAAAAACCCAGCACGTTCTCTTGTGTAAGTCATACTCCAGGTGTTGTGATAGCCAACAATTAAATAAACAAGCTCGTTAATGCTGCCTTGGGATAAGTACAATTATGCTAATCTGCAGTGTGTCGTGACAAACACCTGGAGTAAACACCTTTAAAGGAGAAATATTTGTTTTGTCTCCTGGTGCCAGCTGCATCAGTGGCCAGCTGGGTCCATTGCTTTTGGGCTAGTGTGAGGTAGAACGTGCTAATGGAAACATGTGGCATAGCAAAGCTAATCACCTCATGACAGACAGCAGGAAGCAGAGGAGGGAATGAACTCCCTGCTTCCTCTTTAAGGTCACATCTCCAGTGACTTCTGTTCTTTCTTTGGCCCCACCTCTTAATAATTCCACCAGCTCCCAATAATGTCACCAGCTGGGCACTGAGCCTCTAACACATACAGCTTTGGAGGGATGGTTAAGTCCCACAGCACATCCTCTGCACAGTAAGCTTAGTATGGGGAAGAACTAGGGATGGAGGGTGAACTTCTGGTAAGACAACTTTTTAAGCATCAGAATTTGGCTTATAGTCTAGAATTCTTCATTCTCAGTCTACACTATTACGATTAATTCTAGACGCTTTTGGCTGGTAATCTAAAATCATTAGATTCTTCTAGTCCAAGCCTAGGAGGTTGGAGATGACAATGACCCCCAAAGGGAGACCCTCATGAAGTTGAATCATAGGGCACCCTAGTCTTCTCCACAACTTATGTTTGTTCATTATTCTGAGTTCTTCAGCAATCTTGCAAGGTGAGTAATGATACATTTTTGTTATAGTTTTGTTTTTATTTTTATTTTACATCTCAACTTAATTTTCTCCTCCTTCCTCTCTTCCCAATACCTCCCCACAACCCCCCCATCCACTTTTGCTCCATTTCTCTTCAGAAAAAGGCAGTCCTCCCACAGATATCAATAGTCGTGGTATATCAAGTTGCAGTAAGAGTAGACACTTTCTCTTTTGTTAAGGCTGGAAAAGGTAACCTGGTAGGAGAAAAAGATTCCAAAAGCAGGCAACAGATTAAGAGAACAGCTCCTACTGCCATTCCTGTGGGTTCCACAAGAAGACCAAGCTGCACAATTGTAACCTATGTGCAGAGGGCCTAAGTCAGTTCCATGCAGGATCTCTAGTTGGAGGTTCCGTCTCTGTGAATCCCTATGAGCCTAGGTTCTATGCACTTTCATATGGTGTTCTTGACCCCTCTGGCTCGTACAATGTTTCCTCCCCATATTCTGAAGGATTCCCTCAGCTCAACCTAATGTTTGTTTGTGGGTCTTTGTATCTGTTTGCTGGGCGAAGCCTCTCTGATGATAATTGGCCTAGGCACCAATCTATGAGAATAGTAGAATATCATTAGAAATTATTTCATTGACTTTTGTCAGTCATGTTTGTTTCTATCCTAGGTCTCTGGGGTGTCCAGCCTCTGAGTCCTAGCCATCAGGGTTGGGTTCTCTCTCATGGAATGGTTTTTAAGCAGGATCAGCCATTGACTGGCCAATATCAAAACTTCTGCCCCACCTTTACCCAGCATAGCTTGTATTCAGGATGAATCATAGGTCAAAGGTTTTGTGATTGGGTTGGTGTCCCAATCCCTTCACTGGAAGTCTTGTCTGATTACAGAACCTGGCCAGTTCAGGCTCCATATCCCCAGTATCTAGGCAAAACAGTATCTATCCTTCTGCTGCATACAAGAAACACACATCAACATCGAAGATAGATATTACCTCAGAGTAAAAGGTGGGAAAAACATTTTCCAAGCAAATAGACCCAAGAAGAAAGCTGGTATAGCCACCCTAATTTCTAAAAAAAAAAAAATAGACTTCCAACCAAAATTAATCAAAAGAGATGATGAAGGGTACTTCTTACTCATCAAAGGAAACATCTAACAAGATTGTGAGCATCTATATATGCCCCAGATGCAAGGGCACCCACATTTGTAAAAGAAACATTACTAAAGCTTAAATCACACATTGAACCCCACACATTAATAGTGAGAGACTTCAACACCCCACTCTCACCAATGGGTAGGTTATCCAGACAGAAACTAAACACAGAAATAATAAAATCAGTAGACACTATAACTCAAATGGTCCTAACAGATATCTACAAAACATCTCACGTCAATACAAAAGAATATGCCTTCTTCTCAGTACCTCATGGAACCTTCTCCAATTTGACTATGTACTTGGTCACAGAGCAAGCCTCAAAAGATACAGGAAAATTGAAATAACTATATCTTTTCATATCACCATGAATTAAAGCTGGATTTCAACAACAGAAACAACAGAAAGCCTACAAACTCATGGAAACTGAACAACTCTCTGTTGAATAACTACTAGATTAATAAAGAAATAAAGAAGGAAAGAAAGAAAGGAAGGAAGAAAAAAGAAAGGAAGAAAGAAAGAAAGAAAAGAATTCAATGAAAATGAATTACAGCATATCCAAACTTATGGGACACAATGAAAGTGGTGCTAACGGAAAAATTCATAGCACTAATAGCCTTTATAAAGAAATTGGAGAAATCCTATACTAGTGACTTAACAGCACACCTGAAAGCTCTAGAGCAAAAATAAGCAAACACAGCCAAGAGGACAGGAAATAATCAAACAGGAGCTTGAAATGATAAAATAGAAACAAAGAAAACAATACAAAGAATCAATGAAACAAAAAGTTGGTTCTTTGAGAAAATCAACAAGATAGACAAACCTTTATCCAAAGTAACTAAAAGGCAGAGAGAGAGAGAGAGAGAGAGAGAGAGAGAGAGAGAGAGAGAGAGAGAGAATACCCAAATTAACAAAATCAGAAATGAAAAGGAGAACATAACAACAGACACCAAGGAATTCCAAAGAATTATTAGGTCAAAATGATTAAAAAACCTGTATTCCACAAAATTGGAAACTCAAAAAGAAACAGATATTGCTTTCTTTAGGGAAGTGCAAAGGCCACCTGCTTTGTGAAACTTTTAAGGAGTATAATTTAGATGTGAATTAAACCCAAATGTTTCTAATAATAATTCTTCTTCCATTAAAGCATAAAAAATAGGACTGCCCCCAGCTGAGTCGAGAGGACTCTGGCTGTTATGTACAGGTATAGCTTCAAATAGCCTTTGGGGGTGGTGCTTAAGATGCACAGCAATTATAAAGTAAGTTTGATTTCAACAGGACTTCTGTGACTGACTCGAGGAGAAAGTGAAGGGCCATTAATGGCAGCTGGGAAGTTTGTAAGATTCTGGAAGCACTGCCAAAGCCTCACATTTTAAACTTAGTTTTCATTGATAGCATAACTCCCAGCAACCTTTGGAAAGAAGAAAAGAATTGAGGAAGAGCCAGAGGGTGATTTTGGAGATCATAGAGAGAAACCAGGATGCTTTTGAAACAGACTCTTTGACATCAGGTCGAGAGGAGCTCAAAGGAGGAGAAGCTATCTCTGGCCAGAACCACAGTCTGGGCTATGAAGAGGAAGTTGGTGGACTCCAGCTACCTAAAAAGGATAAACTCAGGAAAGGAAACAGCACCAGGGAAAGGAAGAAGCAATAACCCCCAAAGTCTATGGGAAATAAAAGGGAAGAGCAGTAGGCCAGCTATAGCCAGGAATTCAAGAAAGATGGTGCCAGTGACAATACAGAACGCTCAGGCACTCTTGCTGACTAAATCAAATCCACAGGCTCTCAGGGTTGGAAGCTAGACATCCAATAGAGCAGCCCTCATCTCCTACTGAGCAGGCTGCTGGCTGAGGAAATAGGCTCATCAGAAGTTTCTGGGATTCCACATCCTCATACATCAAAAGCAATGGTGATGGAGGTGTGCAACTCTTCCTTAGTATGTCCGAGGTGTTCCCAGTTCCCTACCCTCCTTCATGTTCTTCACCCTCTGGAGGTCACTGAAGTAATTTAAGGGAGAGGAGATTTATTCTGGCTTAGAGTTTAGTCATAGCAGGGAAGACACAGCAGTAGATAAGGAAGGTGGGGTGGCAGGAGCAGGAGAGCAGCTGGCTGCATTGCATCCATAGTCAGGTAGTAGAGAGCAAACTGGAAGAGCTCAGCTATAAACCTTCAGCTAAGGTCTACCCTCAGTGAACCACTCCCTCCAGCCAGGCTGGTCCTCCTAAAGGTTCCCAAACCTTCCCAAATAGCACCTTCAATTGGGATTGCAGACTGTCCCATTAAGTCTGAGGGTTCAAGTGACATTCCAATCACAGCAGGGACTACACAGCTCAGTGACCTCCTTAAAGAAAGTTTTACAAGTGACTGTGTGTGTGTAAAGGACCATCCCCCCTGTCTTCACATGTCCTGGTTTGTTTACTTCGTAACCTCTGTAGCCTGGCTTAGTATTTACATATTTCTTGTCTATTATGTGCACTAGAGTGCAGGGGTCACAGAGGCATAAACAGACTCAGGGCAGAATTTCCATGGGGCTCTGTTGCCATGGTAGGCCCTTTGCTTGATATGCTCTTTTATTTTATTTATTTGTTTGTTTATTTTGTTTTTTCGAGGCAGGGTTTCTCTGTAGCTTTGGAGCCTGTCCTGGAACTAGCTCTTGTAGACCAGGCTGGCTTCAAACTCACAGAGATTTATCTGCCTACCTCTGCCTCCCGAGTGCTGGGATTAAAGGCATGCGCTGCCACCACCTGGCTGCTCCATATGTTCTTACCCCTGCATTCACTCTCTACTGACCTTTCCACAGCTGAGCCCTTGTCATCCAGGTCTGTCTCTGCATCACCTCTCTATGTGTGCTTTTCTCGGCCATCCCATCTCAAGTAGCCTACAGATAATTCTATCTCATTTCCACACAGAGCAGTTCCCACAGTCTGGAGTCGGCTGACAGTTACCTTTTCTATTCTATTTATTTACCTTTAGTCTTTAGTTATGCACCAGTCCCGTGCAGCATCTAGAACAAGGGATGGTACCCAGCTAACACTTAACAAGCCGCTGTGAAATGAGTGAAAGGATGCAGTAGTCCCTGAGCGTGGAGACCAGCTTGTTACTCGGCTTGCTCCAAGTATCACATCATTTGGGCAAGAAGTTATATGAACATCAGAAGGATTTACCAGGGAGGCTCTGGAACCCGGTGAGAAGCATAAATGGTAGTGTTTCCAGCCCTGGGTAAGAGAACTCATGAGACATTTCCAGAGTGAGGAACCTCAGTCACAGAGACAGGGAATGGAAATCAGAAGTAAGCTAATTAGGGTTAAAATTACAGCAGAAGCTTACATAGCTTTTGGGCAATTTTTCAATACTCTTATAGCAATCACTACCATTAACACTTTGTTTTAATGGATATATGAAATTGTATCATTAAAGGGTATCATGTCATATTTCACACATATTTACATCATATAATTTTAAAATCCAGTTAAATATATGTATCCCCACAAACACATATCATTTCTTTATGAGGAAAACATTCAAATTCCTCTCTTCCAGCTTTATTGAGGATACAGCATGACATTATTTTTCATAGTCATTCTTTTGTACAACAGCACACGAGAATTTCTTATTCCTGTCTGATTGTCTAGTAGAACTGTGGGAACTATAAACTCTCAGAAAAAAAAGCATCAAGATAAACCTTCGCTATCTTAATTTTGGCAGTGGACCCGGATGTGACATTAACTGTATGGGCAAGAAGAAGAAAAAAAAGTCTATATAAATTGCACTTTCAAACCTAAACCCAGAGTGTTCTCACAGAACTCAAGCTGGAGACAGTGTCATAAGTCAATATACATTATTTACAGGCCGATGAATTATTATAAAGAAGACAATGCCGGGTGGCAAGAAATGACATATATATTTTTTTTGCTTTCATGTGTCCTTAGTGAAACCATGAGTCGATGAAGGATAGAATCTACCCCCTGAAATATAATGCCATATTCCTCGCAAGACACATGACTGAACAGTGTATGTCTGAAGAAAGAAGGAAAGAAGAAGAATGGAGAGGAGAGGAAAGAAGAGAAGGCAAGAGGACCAGGGGAATGAAAGAAGGAGGAAAGAAAGCAGGGTGGTGTCCTCAGAAAAACACAAGAGCCTTTCATTGGCACTTGGACACAGTGATTAACCTCCATGGCTTAAAAGAAACACAAAATCTGAATGATGCAGAAATATGACAAAAAAAAATGGCCAACCAGCAGCCTAAACTCATTTTAAAGAGATAGTCTGCATCTTTGAGGCCAAGTACAAGAGAGGTGAAGTTACCCTTGGAAGTGACTGGACGCAGTGTACTGGCAACTCCAGATGAGAATGTGGAGAACAGAAGAGACAATGCAGCATGGACGCGCATGAGTCAGAGCGGCAGCCTGGGTAGTGTGACCTCGACCTACACTGTTCACACCCTGAGTGCCCGACATGACGGGAAGGAGATGTCTGTGGAAGGAGTGAGAGTGTTAGCAGTCAGCTCTCGTGGGCGGTCTTCCTTATTCCTGCCCAATGGTAGAAGTAGTTTTTAATTCCTACCTTTCTGGCACCTCAGAGAGTACCAGAAGTCGCTCAGATTCCTGATGAGCAGAATTTTTAGCTCCCAGGGCTGCTCTTTCTCCAGACCAGAAAGACGAAAAATTATTTAAACCTTCCTTAGAGATTCCCTAACTAATAGCAAGAAACCAATGCTAATGCCCGCCTTGAGCACCTGGGCTGGGCACTTACTTATGTTACCTCCTTCAGGCCTCACAACAATGAAGTACATGAGAAGGGAGAAGAAAAGAGAAAGGGGAAGTAGAGCTTGTTCACGGATGAGGAAACCGGACTAAGAGAGACGAGGACTTATCCTTGATCATATGATCCGAAATAGAACTCAAGTTCTAATAAGATTGGTCCCCTCTGCTTGATTAAGGTTGCTATTCCTGGAAGTCCTGGCCTTTTCTGAAGGGAAACAGGAGGAATGAATGAGGTGGGGGAGTGGACTGCAGGACCTGGGAAGGCAGGAGGGAAAGAAAACTGCAGTTTGGATGTAATATATGAGATAAGAATAAACAAATAAAAATATAAAAAAAAAAAAACCTCACTCAAATTCAAAAGTGAAATTGACCTTGCTCAAATCCAAAAGTGAGATTGATATTTATTTGGTCAGGGAATGCTCACTGTCTCATCTCCTGCCCTTGGATCTCCTGAAGAAATACTCTTGACTCACTCAGTTTGCCTCTCCAGGATGAAGGTGGTGCTCTCTGGAGCTTAGAATGGTTTACAATGGTCTTTCTTATTAAAAAAAAAATAGTTTGCTAAACATTCTTTCATGATAACCTCATCTCTAGTGAAGTAATCACAATACAATGTAGCCAGTGGCCTGCTCAATGCTCAGTCTGGGCTTGACACCAAGCATTGCCGTGGGATGGAAACAGCAGGTGTCAGTCACAAATCTACCATCTGACCACGACCACACTTGCTCAACAAGCTAAGCCTCCTTCTATTTCCTGGTCGGAAAAACAGTAAAGAGAATCTTTGTTCTGAGTGGTCAGGCATTGGAAGTGACAAAATGGTCAACAGAGGGTAACAGATGAAGTTAGACACACATAGACATACCCATGACATAGGGCACTATATCCAAATCTGCATAATGGTTGACTCTTTTCTAGGTGCTCTGGTGGCATTTGATTTCCCTAAAAACACAAAATAGAAATATTGGTCTTTTTGGTTTGTTGTTGTTGCTTTTGTTTTTACCTTGTTTCTTTCCCACTATAGTGGCAAAACACCTAGCAGAAACAGCTTAAGGGAAAAAGTATTTTTACATTGTCTTTTGTTTATTTTACTTTTTAATTTTAAAATTGAAGTGTAATTACATCATCTCTCCCTTCTCTTCCCTCCCTCCAACCCCTCCCATGAACTCTCCTTACCCCCCTCCAACATATGATCTCTTCTCTCAATTATTATTGTTACACACATGCACACACAATGTATATATTTTGACCATTGGGTACTGAATAACACATTATTGGAGAAGATTATTTCTCCCACTCTTATTGTGTGCACAGAGGGTATAAATGTATGTACTTGCACACACTTGGAGACCTGTGTCCACAAACATGGGAATTTCTACTTTTGCTTACCTGGGAAACTTAAACTCCAAACAATCTCAAGAAGAAGCAAAATCCAAAATGGTACTTGACGTCAGAAAAAAACAAGTTCCCACGCATACCATCAAAAATTAAGTTTGCAGATTCATTTGACAAATGTTTGTTGAATATTCACCATGTGCCAGACCTATGACTCAGCACTGAGTAAGTTATCACTGGTAAATGTAACCTACAGCTCTGTCCTCTCCTGGAGTCTGCTTCCTAGACAGATGCAGGAAGAATGGGGGTGATTTGCTTTTAGCATCAGGAGCACAGAATCAGGGGATGTGCAGAAGACTTACTCTCCTCAAAGAGTAACCAGTTTGTGATAACTGTATCAGTGCTGAAGAACAGCATAAAAAAATCAGAGATAGGAAGCTTGAGACCACCTCTCTGTTAACATCAACACATGTGACCGACTCTGCAGAACTGGGAGGGTTGATAATGCCAAATAAAACAAGGCAGAGATAGAGGCCCCGTGCCTGGGTGGAGACTTGGATGTGAGTAATCGCGGGAATGGAAGTGGGATGTAGTATCAAGACTTCAGAGATTGGCAATGTTGAAAACAGGCCCTATCAACACACGAAGAAGATAAATATTAGAATATTATCTAGTTAAGAGGGCACCATCCTAACTGCTCCAAAAATATCACACTCGTTAGTTCTGAAACACCATTTATTTTAGAATGAGGCAAAGCTTTACTCGTAGCTTTTCAGAGAGAATCGAATGCAGATAAGTGTGCATCCAATCCTATCAAGTGCATACATCAATTGCTAGGTCCTCATACTGGCTCTTAAAACAAATCCGAATTTGAATCAAGAAGTTGGGGTATTCATTAGTCATCTGGAGTCTGGTGATCAAACAGCATTTGGCTAGTCCTCAGATGACCTAAAGGCCACCCTAACCCCGATAATAGCTTTAGAATATCCTATTGAATGAAAGAGGGGGTTGTTCCTTGGATGAGTATTTCCCACAGCAGACCAGGGCACAGATAGGATAGAAGAGAGAAGGTGATTTCCTCAAGTGTGACCTCTGAGCTACGTGTCTAATGGACAGTTGGCCTTAATAAGTATCCTAAAATCTCATCTTAGCCATATCATTGTTGATGTTCCTTGAGGCATGTCTAAAAGACAAGACCACACTTCTGACTTCCAAGAATTACTAGACTCTTTACTGAGACTTTTGTGCAGAAACAGGAGCTGGGAGGAGATGTTATCTGTTTGGGATTTATGAAAACTTGGAAAAGTCCCCGCTTATATTTACAAAACGTTCTCCTTTCTATTAATATGGGGAGAGACGTGTGGTTAAAAGGAAATACCTTGTATATTTCTAAGAACAAATTGGATTGGCTAGGCAGACATCAAGGACAAGCTTCTTTGAAGAAGAGAAGCTCGCATCTGCGATACCATTGATGCATTTTCATTAAAATGCTACTCGACAGATATGCACAATTAGTGCATATTTATGGGGCACAGTGTGACATTTCAGCATGTGTGTTCATTGTGTGATATTTGACTCAGCATGCTCAGGCTATCCCTTCAGCTCATGCTTTTATCATCTGTTTGCCATAGCAACATTCAAACTCTTATTCCCTGACTCTTTTTAAGGTATGGGATACACCATTGTTGGCTATTACCTCCCCTCTGTGTACAGCAGGACACATTTCTTCTACCTAGCCGTGGCTTTGTTCTCGCCAGTGTTGCCCTCTGCTCTCCAGCCCCCAGTGGCCTCACAGCTACTCATCACTTCTACAGGCTCAGCAGTCTTAGATTCCACACCGCATGTGTATTACAGCACAATGTAAAAAGCCATTAGATATAAGGACTCAAGCTAAATGTCAAACATCAGCAAATGAATGTGTAAAACAGCTGTGTGGGGTGGGGTGTGTGTGTGTGTGTGTGTGTGTGTGTGTGTGTGTGTGTGTGTGTGCCTGGGCACCTGTGCATGCAAACATAAAATGAATATCACATAGCCATACAAATAATAAATTCCTGTCACTCAAGGCTGTATGAATCATAACATTAAGTGAAATATTCTAGGCCCAGAAAGACAAATGCTGCATGATGTCACATGATTTCTCCCATATATGAGAACTTACAACCAAGCACAGTGGTTCATGCCTGTAATCCCAGAATTTGAGAGGTTGATGCAGGAAAGTCAGGAGTTCAGCTACACATCAAGTTGGAGACCATCGGAGACCACACAAGACTCTAAAAAATCTCAAATAAATCACTTTATACTTTCCATGTTGTAGTACGGAGCGGCGGGCTGTGTCGCGCCACCCAGCTAGCTTTACCCAAAATAATTACAAGGAAACTGTATTTTTTTAAACACTGCCTGACCCATTAGTTTCAGTTTCTTATTGGCTAGCTTTTACATATTGATCTAACCCATTTCTATTAATCTGTGTAGCCCACGAGCTGGCTTACCAGGAATGATCTTAACCTGCGTCTGTCTGGAGTGGGAGAATCATGGCGACTCCCTGACTCAGCTTCTTTCTCCCAGCATTCCGTTCTGTTTACTCCGCCTACCTAAGGGTTGGCCTATCAAATGGGTCTAGGCAGTTTCTTTATTAATAAGAAATCACTCCCACATCATTTCCCCTTTTTCTGTTTAAACAAAAAAGAAAGGCTTTAACTTTAACATAGTAAAATTACATATAGCAAAACAGTTATCAAGCAAGAATTACAGTTACAATATTTATATCTATTTTATCTTTTATCATAACAATGGAAAACTATAACTACCTATCCATTCTTCAACTCCATCAACGACTCCAGAAGGATATAATACTACCTAAGTAAACAAGAAATAAGAAAACTCTAGAAATGACAGAGACATCTTGCTGCCTGGACAGTCACCCAAAGTTCTTTTGTACTGTTGGGGCATCCATCTTCAGCTTTCAGGCCCATAGACATTTTCATCAAGCAGGAAATTCCAAAGACAGTTCAGTCACTTTCTGCTGTGTCCTGCAGAATGTCTCGCAGACTCTTTCATGAGTCAGGAACTCCGAAAGACCATCTCACCTTTAGGCAAGTTCAGCAGTCCTCTCTCTGCGGGTTCTCTTTGTCCAGTTTATGCAACAGTCCAGGCAAGAACAGTTTCTTGCCCAAATGGCTATCAAACTCCATAAGGATCCTCTTCGATGCCCATCTTCTTCTTGAAGTAGATTGGTGCCGCCAGGAGCAGATATGTCTCATTGTCATGAAAAGTTCTAAGTTATTAAAACATTAAATGCCATATTCTGCAGTCTTTGAAAGATATGAAGAATGTCTATCTAACTGAAATGTATCTCTATATATCTAGAAAATCTAACTAACATGACTACAAGCTTGACTATTACTGATGATTATCCATTAACCTTTATTTCTTAATTATACATTACATTTTTAAATGAACTACACAATCACAATACCTTAATCAAGATCAGAAATACATATACATATAACAAAATTGACTGTAAAATCTACACCAATGCAAATCACTCATACCTATATCATTTCCCCCTTTAAATGTAAAAGAACATTTACAAACAATATTTTGGGAACATGGGCGCAGTTTTTTCTCTCCAAACTGTTTCCTGCTGAATGGGGGCGCTGTTAATCAGATCATTTAGGGTGTAACCTGTGTGCCAGGTTTATCTCAGTTGCCAGTTGAGTGAAGTAATTTTTTGAGGGTGTTCACAGGAACTTTTCGGGAGGTCGTGGTCTATCATACCATATCGGGATAGATGCAATCCATAGGGTCTGGTCCTCTGTGAAAACAAAAGAAGACCCTTTCCAAAGCATCATATCCTGAGACCCAAATTTTGAAGTCATACCCTCATGATATCCGTTTTGGTTCCACTTGGCAGCCCATAGAATGAAATGTCTCTCTGTACTTAGCTCCTTTACAGTCAAAAATTTTAAAGAAAGCACAATGTACATAATCCAGACTCTCTGTGAATTTTCCATTTTTACGTGGCTTATTTTTTTTATTTCTTTTAATCTCTTAACTATCTGTACTCTGTCTCTTTAAAGACTTTACCTTTTTTTTAAACCATTAACTTTATTTTTTATATTCTTTTTCTTCTCTCTCTCTCAAGCCTACGTACATTCAACCAACAGTGTGGTATTTTATGTCTGAATCTGTTTTATTGTGAATCTCTAACATTTTTTTACTATCCAGGAGCATTTATTAAAATGTTAAGCAGTTCTTAAAAACTTAAGTTGCACCATGTACAGGTAATACGGTACCGCCTGTGTCCTGCCCAGTTGAAACCTTAAATGCGCTGTTTTTATGGTAATTACGGTAGTTCCTGCCTGAGACCAGCACAGTTCAGCATGGCAGAGCTGAGCCAAGCCTCTCCTGCCTCAGAGCCATTTGGTGCCCCTGAGTCACACACAGTTCCAGGCACACAGCAGTCCACATTGCCATCAAGCAAGCCGTAGAGCTTTACTCCAAATGCTCCATTCAAAAGCTCTGTCTCCCACAGGAGCCAGACAGAGATGGCAATGGCGGCACAGCCCAGAAAGCCGGCATTTTAAAACAGCCAGTTTTTTCCTGTTGCTGAGTCAGGACAATTTCTTTGCGGCACGCAACCCACAAACAGCAAAAAGCTGTCTTAAATTCTCTCTCTCTCCTTGTTAAGCCCTCTCAGGTTTTACGTGGAGTTCATCAGCATGTTGGGTGCCACTCTGTTGAAATACGGAACGGCGGGCTGTGTCCCGCCACCCAGCTAGCTTTACCCAAAATAATTACACGGAAACTGTATTCTTTTAAACACTGCCTGACCCATTAGTTTCAGTTTCTTATTGGCTAGCTTTTACATATTGATCTAACCCATTTCTATTAATCTGTGTAGCCCACGAGCTGGCTTACCAGGAATGATCTTAACCTGCGTCTGTCTGGAGTGGGAGAATCATGGCAACTCCCTGACTCAGCTTCTTTCTCCCAGCATTCCGTTCTGTTTACTCCGCCTACCTAAGGGTTGGCCTATCAAATGGGTCTAGGCAGTTTCTTTATTAATAAGAAATCACTCCCACATCTATTAGACATAAGGACTCAAGCTAAATGTCAAACATCAGCAAATGAATGTGTAAAACAGCTGTGTGGGGTGGGGTGTGTGTGTGTGTGTGTGTGTGTGTGTGTGTGTGTGTGTGCCTGGGCACCTGTGCATGCAAACATAAAATGAATATCACATAGCCATACAAATAATAAATTCCTGTCACTCAAGGCTGCATGAATCATAACATTAAGTGAAATATTCTAGGCCCAGAAAGACAAATGCTGCATGATGTCACATGATTTCTCCCATATATGAGAACTTACAACCAAGCACAGTGGTTCATGCCTGTAATCCCAGAATTTGAGAGGTTGATGCAGGAAAGTCAGGAGTTCAGCTACACATCAAGTTGGAGACCATCGGAGACCACACAAGACTCTAAAAAATCTCAAATAAATCACTTTATACTTTCCATGTTACAACTGCAATTTCTTTTAGTTATTTTGCTGGAGAATTTCATACATGTATATGTAATTTGATCAGACCCACCACTAATCCCCTCCCTTTCAGTTTTTCCCCCATACCCCTGGCCATCCTTTTCTCCCAAACTCAGGTGCTCTTTTTCCAAACACAGTGCTACCTCAGTACTATGCCACTCAGTGCTACTCATGTGTTCACAAGTATTAGACACTCGCTTGGCCATGGGCAGCCTCTCAGGAGCCAAATTCCTGAAGAAATTAGACTTGCCCTCCCTAGCTGTCGAATGCCAATACTTCCTCGGCTAGAAGTGAGACTTCAGGAGTCTCAGGCTATGCTGGGTTTCTGGCTGGCTTGGATTTGTGCATACAGTCATGGCTGCTACGAATTCATGAGCACAGTGACAGTGCCATGCTAGAAAAAAAAATGTCGCTGCCATCTTCTACCATCTCTGACTGTTAGACTCTTTCCTCTGCCATGGTATTTCTAAGCCATGGTGACCCAGATGTCCCATTTAGGGCCAAGAACTCCCCAGACAATGGGTTCTTGACTCAATTAACAGTACCAGGCATGAGCTCTGTCTTGTGTAATCCAATCAGAAAGTGGTTGCTCCCTTGACTTCTTTGCCACTATTGAACAAGTGGACATACCTTACCAGACCAGTTGTTATTGTAGTTAGCAGGGTTCACTGTTAGGTAACTTTTGCTTCCATATTTGCCAGCACCTTCCAGCCCTGTGACATCTGGCCAGTGGGGATAAAGCTTCCAGGGTAGCACCAGCTTGACATATATTCATGTCCTGTGACTCAAGTATATGGTGTCTTCAACAATATGGCCTTACTGTCAAGTTCTAGAGGGCGACCAAGAGCAAGGGCAGCAGCCTGTAGTGTTGAGAAAAATCTATGGGACCTCACTGATCAACAGCTTAAAAAGGGGCAACCCACAGTTGGCTCTGGATTCTTTATTTGATCCCATAATATTTGAAAGAGGCCTTGCTCCACCCCATATAGGATAACTCTATTTAAATTCTTTTTTATATCTGTATATATTATAGAAAGTGTCTATAATAGTGGCTTTCCATGTGACTTTTTCAATGGTCTCTAGTATTACTTATCCCACAAGCCCTCCTCTACCTTGCCCCACTCCACCCCATTTAGCCCTTCCTGATCTGTTATTTCCCTTTCCTTCTCGTGTCACCAGCATCCTCTTCCCCTCCCTAAAGCAGAAGTTTCCTTAGCAGTGACCAAGTACTCCCCATTTTCTGAGATGTCAATCAGGGCATGTGCCACTGCTTTTTTTCCCCCTGTGTGGAAACAGACGCTTTTTTCAAAGTACTCAGAAGTTAAGTCATATTTCTATCCCTATTCTTTATATCCCAAGTCACACTTTGCCAATGAAATACTTAATAGCGAATACCAAGCAATAATTCGCATCATGATCCCTAGAAGCTGAGTGTCATCCTGGTTCCCGTTGCTGTAATTGCGGTTGTATACTCGGGCTTCGTAAGCAAGGTATGGCTCAGCACAACTCTGAGTACCTTAACAAGCCACAGGGGATGAAGAGAGTGACAAGTCTGATACAGGAATGATGTATAGGAACCACTTGTAGAGCTAGCCTGTGAAGAGTTAACACTACAGCAGTCGGGGACTCACAAAGGGCTATCACAGCCTCCCACTCCTGCCAGAAATCCGTGAGATTTGTTTTTTCTTTCCTCTGCATTATTATTACAGGCATTATTAAATGTAAATTATACAAATTAAAGGGATTCTCTGTGACAACTCTATGTATACATGCTATGTGCATTGATCATGTTACCCAAGCCCTCTCTCCCCGACATGTTTTTAAAACATACATCTCTTAAAGTCTTATAATCTGTGAGATGGATAACCCAAAGGGTAAGATCCAGATGATTCATGAACTAGTATGCCATCCCTTCCCCTTCTCTAGTCTCTAATATTCCCTCTCCACGATGAAAATATTTCTTATTCCCATAGCTGTATGTTGTCATCACTCAGCTACTAGTAAGGAGCACCCCATGTTTTAGGGAACTGGCTTTCAAATGTACTCTGGAAATGTAGGCATATTTGACTCCACCCCTTCCAGAGCAGCATGGGAAGCCATGGAACTCAACCATGGTCTATTCAGTCAATCAAGGAGCCTTTTGTGAGAACGAGGAAAGCTCCTTCCCAAGACAGCTGGTCTAGTTGGTTTCATCAAAATCTGTACCACCAGGAGGCCCTGCCTCTGACAAAGAATAAAGCTAATCTCAGCAAAACAGAGCTACAAAATGTGGAACTGAAATGACCAAGCCCTGCCCAAACACAGTCTCAGCCTGCGACCTTGTGTTGCCCATGCTCAGCTATGGGATGTGCATCTCCCCTACCAGATGAGCAAGAATGCTTAGAACTGTGCCATGTGCAAGGCCTAGCGCATTAAAATTCTTTATAGGCATTTCTGACTGACTGAGTCAATCAATCAAATGATCAATTAATTAATGAAGGAACAGCTAAAGACTGCCCTGGAAAGTTTGGGTGAAAGCAGGCAGGCTCAATGTGCCAGAAACACTTTAGACAATGGGGTACCCATCCAGATCAAGTTCTTCAGTGCCACCAACTATAAATGGCAATCACTGGGCCACAGTGGAAGCCTGGAAGGTCAGGACCCCTGTCATCCCTGTAGTTTGTTCTTGGGGAGTCACTTAGTCCCTCCTAGATTACATGTGCCCTGGTCTTACGGAAATACACTTGCCTACAGGAGTGATCACATAGAAATGCTCAAGTTGGGCATTGAAGCAGCATATCTCAGTGGGCTCCCTTTCCAATAGAGAACTCTCTAAAAGCTGCTCCTGAGTTGGCCTCTGTGGAGAATAGCCCTGCTTTCTGTCCATGGCAGTGCATCCTCCCAAAGCCCGTCTCCAGTCCCCTCCCTCAGTGGGCGTTTCCATGCTGCCAAGGGTCTGCTAGGCCACTTCATACAGCTGCCTTGAATTTCCTATGGCAGGATGAACTTCACCTCTCCCAGAAGGCTAGCCCATCCAACGCCAGAAGGGTCTACACATGCTCTTTTGATACCATCTTATGACTTAGTTTGGTCTCTATCACTGTGGTAAACACTACGACCAAAAGCAACGTGAGGAGAAAGGGTACTTGGCTTACATGTCTGCAGTCACAGTTCATTGAGAAAATCCAAGGAAGGAACCTGGAGGCAGGAACTGAAGCAGAATTCGTGGAGGAGCACTGCTTATTGGCTTGCTCCCCATGGCTTTCTCAGCTTTCTATCTTGTACAACACAGAATCACCTGTTCATAAACGACACTGTCTAAAGAGAGCTGGTCTCTCCCTCACTAATCATTAGTAACAAAATGCCCTAAGATAATTGTGGTGGTGCACGCCTTTAATTTCAGCACTCGGGGAGCAAAGTCAGGCAGATCTCTGTGAGTTCCAAGCCAGGCAAGGCTATATAATGAGATACTGTCTCAAAAATATTGAAAGGTCACAGATACTTGCCTATAGGTCATCCTGGTAGAGGCAGTTTCTCAGTTGAGATCCCCTCTTCCTCTTCTCAGATACGTCTATCATACAGCACACTCTGTAATGGTAAGCTGGGCTTTGCAACTTCATAGTGAATACTTCTTGGTCCAATCTCTGTGCTCTTCAAACCTGTTGTAATTTTCTCCCACAGCAAGCTCTGCACCTTAATAATAAGGGCAGTTATAGTAATTGTAGTAGTTCTACATTACTGAATAGAAATATTTTCCTGGGCACTCTAATAAATACTTTGCTACATTCATTCATTTCCTTCTTAATTCTGATCAATGAAATGGGGACAATTGTTACCATCATTTCCAATACACAGATGCCAAACTGAGACACAGAAAACTTGAGAGTTTGGTACAGGCAATGCTGTGGTGAAGACGACTCAGTCAGTAAAGAGCTTGCAATGCCAGCATGAGGACTGACTTCAATGGCTGAAGGCCATGCTAAAAATGTCAGGTACAGCAACACACACTAGGAAGCTAGGTATAGGAAGATCCTGAGGGCTTGTTGCTCAGGCAGTGTAGCCGAATGCACGAGCCCTATCATCAGTGATGGTCCCTGTCTCAAAACCAGCATTAATAATAAGGTAGGGAATATTAGGAAGATTCTTAATGTTGACCTTGACATCCATATATGCACACATTTCCCTAGACCTCACCCATCTGGAGCTATATCAGAGTTCTTCCCTTCATCTCTCTGAGTGTCTGTGTGCTGTGTCCTGCTACCCAGAGAATCTTTAAATTCTGCAAAGTAGTGCCTCACACCTGAAAGATAATAACCACCATGCACTGGGCTTGAAGGGGCTTCTGAATATTTATGAGTGATAGACGTGAGATAAAGAGACAGGAATAAAAGAAAAGAAGGAAGGAAGGGAAGGAGGGAGGGAGGGAGGGAGAAAGGGAGGGAGGAGGAAAGGGAAGCATGACAGATGAGGGGCGATAAGTAAGAGGAGATGGGGCAATGTCATTTCTGTGAGACTGGGACTTGCAGGGTCTCCGGCATCATCACTTTTCTCTGATCTCTTCTCAGACAGTAACAAACAGAGCAGTGTGTATTTGCTGCCCCTTTGATCAATGGTGAGATCCTGGTATCTAAATTGTACTAGGTACCCAATTTCTAGGTTCCTGATAGGAAGCTGACTATCAAGAGGGCTGAAGGTCAGGACTGGAATCTGAGTTCAATTTCACTGTTTTCTAACTCTGCACCTAAGGACAAATCACCCAGACCTTCTGAGCCTTGATTTTGTTTTATGTGTAATGTGAGATAAGAATCCTACCTCTCAGACCTTATGAAAACCTTAAATCCATTGAGAATGCAAAGCATTTGATGTCTGCCATGTCTGGGGGACCGTTATGTTTGCTCTGGGAGTCACGTGACTCTTCCTGAAAGAAAGAATGGAGGCAGAGACATTCCCTTTCTCATCTGAAGCCCCTCAGAGGGAAGTTAAGGTCTTCGTTTTCTGTGCAGTCAGCACGACCCTGTTAGAGCTTCATGTACAATATCCCCTCAAGGCACGAAGGGTTGGTTCACCCAGCAAGTCTTCATGGGTGGAACCTTGGGAAGATTATTGCATTTTGAGGACTCTGACCCATGGGTGAATGCACAGATGGATTGGTAATATGATGGCTTTGCCAGGCAGTGATGGAAACATTAGGGGTGGGTAGAGTTAGAGGAGGTGACTCACTGGGGAATATCCTGCTCTGGTGCCTTTCTCAAATACTCTCTGTTCTTGGGCCACCATGAGGCAAACAGCTTTTCTCTGTCATGTCCTTCCTGCAGGATGGTTCTGCCTCACCACAGGCTTAAAGCAGTAGAGGATGACCTGAAATCTCTGATGTCACAGCCAGCACTGACTTCTCCTACTTCAGGTGGCTTTGGCAGATATTTTGTCATAGCAATGGTCTGTCTAGCACAGACCACCACCACCACCTTCCCTGGAATTTCTGAGGTCATGCTCCACCCAGCGTGCTGACCAGGGGATGAAAGAAGTACAGAGGACCTGTGATGCCAATGCTATGCCCCTCAGGACTAAACCAAGAAAATTAACATGGCATCATTTCCTCCTTTCTCCCACCATCCTCCATCCCATACTCATCGACTCTGTTGACCTAATTAATCAATGAGAATTAGAAGAGACAGGATGACACAGACCAAATGAGACAGTTAACTTGAGACAGCCTCCTTGCTAGTTGGAACTGTTGGTCTTTAGTTTCTGTGCCTGTGAAGCGGACAGGTTACAAGTGCTGCTATAGTTTGGCTCACCCTACTATGCTCCAAGTTCACCTTAGCCCTCCAGTTCATTCATGAATGGCATTTGGAGGTCAGTCCTCAGATGACATCACAAGGATGGGGCCCCTGTGATGGCATCCATGGCTTTAGAAGAGGAGGAAGGAGGACCTGAGCTGAGCCACTTGCTCTTTCTTACATGTGACACCTCCACGGTACTGATCCAGTGTGAGGCTCTCCCCAGATGATCAGCAAGATTCACACCATGCTTTTGGATCTCTTAGTCTGAAGAACCACACAGTAATTGTGTGAGGTCCCACTTGTCACCTGCTGGTCTTAATTCCTGGGCAGATGGAGTCCTATTCAGCAAGTGCTCTACTAAGGCTGCATTTATCAGGGGGCTGTCTGTTTGCTTCTGGCACTTTTGGGGCTTCAGCTTTCACATCTATGGCCTTTCAACCATTCGGAGTTTATTTTTATGTAAAGTGGTGGGCATGGGTCTATTTCATTATTTGCATGTGGACATCTATTTTTCTCGGCACTATTTGTTGAAGATGATGCTTGTTCTCCAGAGTGTTCTTGCCATCTTCTCCAAATATCAGGTGAGTATAGTTGTGTGTACTCAGGTTTGGGTCCTATCGCTTGCTTCATTTGTCCTGGTGTGTGTGTGTGTGTGTGTGTGTGTGTGTGTGTGCGCGCGCGTGCGCGCACGTGCCAGTACCATGCTGTTTTTATTACAGTAGCTCTGCAATATATCTTTTTTTAAAAAATATTTATTTATTTATTATGTATACAATATTCTGTCTGTGTGTGTGTCTGTAGGCCAGAAGAGGGCATCAGACCTCATTACAGATGGTTGTGAGCCACCATGTGGTTGCTGGGAATTGAACTCAGGACCTTTGGAAGAGCAGGCAATGCTCTTAACCACTGAGCCATCCCTCCAGCCCTGTAATATATCTTGAAATACGAAATGTTAATCCCTCCAGCATCATTCCCTTTGGTCAGGGCCACTTTGGATATCCAGGATCTTTTCTGGTTCTATGTGAATTGGGGGATTTTTTTTTCTATTTCTGTGAAGAATGTTGTGAATGTTTTGATTGGGGTTACATTGCATCTGTAAAATTGCTTTTGGTGGAGGGGTCATTTTTACAATATTAATACTGTCAGTCCATGAGCGTGGGAGGTCTTATTCCTTAACTTCTTTCTATGAGTGTTTAAAGTTTTTATTATAGAAGTCTTTCACCTCCTTGATTGGCTTATTCCTACATGTTTTCTTAGACACTGTTATGAATGGGAATGTATCCAGGATCTATATCTAAGCACATTTGTTGGAGGTGTATAGAATAGTTACTGATTTTTGTAAACTGATTGTTTCCTTTTATTTTGCTGAAATTCTTGGTTATTTCTAGAATTTTCTGGTAGAATTTTTTTAGACCTACTAGATGTAATCTGACTCTTTTGTTATTTGTATCACTTTAATTACATTTCTTGCCTTCCTGCTCTAACTAGCATTTTGAACGCTACTTTAAAGAGGAGCAGATAGTGAGCAGGCCTATCTCATTCATGATTTTAATGGGGTTGCTTCAGGTTTTTTGCCATTTCAGATAGTGTTGGCTGTGAGTTTTCATATACAACCTTTATTCTGTTGAGGTATACTCTCTTCAGTCATATTCTCTCTAGGTCTTTTATCAAGAAGGCATGTTGGGCTTTTTAGACCTTCTTTTGCATCACCAGGAGAGGAAAGCATGCCTGTTCCTGTAACACTAATGAACTACACCTGGCTAGGGAGATAATGAATCGTAAAAGAGAACCTACTATTGCCCCTTTTCTCAACTGGTGTAGCTTCTAACTTCATTCTAAGCACGTGTCCTTACACCCACAGACAAGTACAACTCTCACCCCTCATCTTAGTAGCTTTTTTTTTTTTTTGAAGCAGAGACCATTACAGAAAGACACCACTGCTCAAAATTCAGGGGAAACCAGATTTCAGGGTCCCAGATCCAGCTGCTAGATTTGCAGCACAATTTCTACAACACAATTCCTCAGGCTCAGGAAACACCATGGAAATGGAGGCAGAGAGGTTTTAAGAGCAAAAAGACTAGACAGTCTGCTCTGAGATTGTGCTTTCTAGCTGTGGTAGGGAAGCTACACCTATGAAACATGGTTGTTTAAGCAAGACCTGAAAGACTCCAACACCAGTTGACCTCCCAACATAGGTGCGAGAAAGCTCGTAGGACTCCAATCCTTGATGAAGAGCTATAGACTTAGCGACTACTGAAAGAGGGCAATCAAACTTCCCCCAGGAGTAAACACCCTAACTGTTTATCCAATACCAAGTGGTTCAGGCCCCAAAACATAGACATACAAGCAACACTAGTCTGCTTCGGGGTCCTAGTTAAGATTACTACGGCTCTGAAGAAACCCTAGGACCAAAGCAGAATGGGAGGAAAGGGTTTATTAGATTTATGTTTCCTCATCACTATTCACCATGAAAGGAAGTCAGAACAGAAACTCAGATAGGACAGGGGCCTAGCTAGAGGTGCAGAGGCCACGGAGGAATGCTGCTTACTGGCTTGCTTCCCATGGCTTGCTCAACCTTCCATGACCACAAGCCAGAAGGTAGCCTCACCCACCACAGGCTGAGACCACCTCCTCTATCAGTCATTAGTTGAGAAAATACCCTACAGGCTTGTCTACAATCTTATGGAGGCATTTTCTCAGCTGAGGCTCCCTCCTCTCTGATGACTTCAGCTTGTGGAAGGTTGACATAAAACCAGACAGCTCACTTAGTAAGTTGCTTTTGTATATTTATTTGCATGTATATCAACAATAATTAAAGTAGAATAGATCATAAGTTTGGGAGGGAATGGGAGGATGTGGAAGGGTCTGAAAGAAGGAGAGGAATACGTAAATGATGCTATTATATTTTAATTAAATATAAAAGGAAAACAGAACCATAAGCTAAACAAACCTTTCTTATATAAATTTCCCAACCCATGGAAATAACATGGATCAGAAAGCAGACTAGGACAAGGGCCAAGCTCCCCAGTGTGCTGGAGAACTAGGTAACAGAATGTGTATCGTTAAAGAGGATGCTCGTGTGGATACCACAGTGGTTTAGTTAAAGTAGAAGATTTTCCCTCATAAAATGAGGAAATGCTTTGATGAGCATGCATGGTGCCACGAAAGCCAGAGCCAATTATTTTGTTTTCCCACATTGCTGTCTGAGTGTGGATTTCCTTCCCTTTGAATCATAAGGTGGCTGCTGCAGTCTGACTATTATATCTACATTCCAAGAAGAGAAAAAGCAAAAGGAAAGATGAATGGCCAGCTTTTTCAGTGGCTCTGTCAAATAGATCTCTGTCCGTGTCTCATTGGCCATAGTCTTGGTATCTGACCACCGTTAGCCACAGGAATTTGAGGGTTATTGTTCTTTGGTTCCGCTGCCATTCTTTAGAATTCAATGGTATTAATCAGGAAGGGTGGAGAAGGACTAATAGAGAGGTGTCAGCAGTGTCTACTGCTGTGTGGGTGGCAGCTGATGCAGCTCCCAGCACACAGTGAACACCTCAGAGGACTTATATATCCTCAGGGAAAAAACAGTTTGTGATTTTCTAAAATTTCAGCCCCTTTGGGACTGGGGCCTGACCCTCAAGTCACACTGTCTATTTGTATGGAGCCTCTGTCATCCACTGAGTTCCTTCAGGCCTCTCCCTGGTCTGGTTCATTTTCCCTTTTTCCTTTGTCCATCTTACTGCTGAGAATCAGCTGTTTGTGATTTTAACACTTTCAAGAGCCACTCTGCAGATCCCTCCCATCACCTCCTCCAAGAATCACCTTCATGTCCAGTATTCCTGGGTGGTCCTGTCTTGTCCCTTTATAACCCCCAAACCATCGCTTCTCTGCCTTTTGGCTAAGATCAAGTGTATAACCCAGGAACCCATATGCTCCTGCGAAGTTGACTAGGCATAAGGAAGCAAAGGTTCTGCAGACATTTGCCTTCCGTCCCTCCAGAGTCCCGTGGAGGTCTGCAAATGCTCTTTGCATGGACCTCTGCTGTGTCTGTTGCAGTCACGCATGCCCTGTCACCAGGAAACCACCTGCAGGAACATGCCGAGAGGGCTAAGGAGTTCACTGGACTCTGCTTCCTACTAAGGGGTGACTTTCTGCTGTTGCCAAGCAAATCCCACTTCAGCAAATAGCCATCACCAAGTTCTCTTAGCATAGAAAGAAACGGGAATCAAGAAGAGAGGAAAGGAGGTAGGGAAAGAGAAGGGGGAAAAGAGGAAGGGAGGGAAGAAAAGAGGGAGGGAGGAAAGGAAGGAGGGAGAGAGGGAGAGAAAAACAGGGACAAGATGTGAGGAAGGTGGAGGACTAGTTGGGAAGCAGGAGATTGATGGCGGTGGAACAGAAGAAGACAGTGGAGTGAGGTAAACGTCATCACCATGTATTATATACAAGTATGAAATTGTCAGAATAAAGACTAATAATAGTAAGAGGTCAGTAGGACAAATACAATATGCTAGTTATGATTTAGAATTTCTGAGCCTGGGTTGCGCTGTATGCATTTTACAGATGGGAAAATGTAAGCACAGAGGGAGGGCATCCTTCCTCCAAGGTCATGGAGCAGTGTGGCCAAGCAGGGTTCCTAGCTTCTTCCCACATCCATGCTGGCCTGGAGGCCTCATACTTCCATTTACCCTAGTTCCAAAATAAATGGCTGGAATGCAGGGCCTTGTGAACACCGTTGCCTCTGTAACCTAGGAAACTCACCTGCTGGGCAGGACCAAACTCTCAGAACATACCAAGGACTGTTTCCCTAGGCATGGCACTCTAGGTGACAGAGGAATTCCACATTCCTCAGGCTTGTTGAAATGGGATTTCAGCTGCGTTTACCTGCTCCGGAGCAAAGCTTTTTCTCTCTGGGACATGTGTTCTCCAAGTATTTCTACAGCCTTAGTTTTGGTTTTGTAATAAGCGCCTCTCAGATGTGGTGCAGAGAATTTGCTTGTGTTTGACATCAGCAGGGACCAGAGCATCTCCGGAAAGCTTTGTGTGTATTCTGAGTCTCTCTGTCACACCGATCCTGACTTACCAGTGTCTGAGGGTTGATGAGGTCATAAGGCACAGTGCTGTGACTTTACAAGACCTGCTTGGGGGCTGAGCTCCCTGGAGCTGGTTGGGGGACGAGCAGAACTGTGTTGAACTGGATCGGGTACTCAGCACCTGTGTGACTGGAGTCATTCTCTCAGGAAGCCCCCAGCCCCATCCAGAGTTCCAAAAGAACCGGACACAGAGTCAAGAGGAAAGGCTAAGATGTTATGACTTTATTTTTGTATTATTTGTTATTTTATTTTATATCAGATGCCAGAATGCTAGTGAGGACAGATGGGAAGAAAGTGGGATCCAGCTGCATAGGGGAGGAATGTGGGCCAGGACGAGGATTCAGGCCAGATAAAATGAGACCAGTGTGGATATTTAGGATCCACTTTGAGTGTTTGGACTTCAGGTAGAACAGCCTGTTAGGGCCCCTTCCTGGGGGTGGGGGAAGGGTAGCCAATCAACTCCCCATCACTTCTTAGTGAGCAGCTATTCCATGTAAGGCCCCAGGAACAGAGATAGGAGTCTTAGTCACAGCCGTGACACAGATATGGGTTTGTTTGGGTGTGGGTTTATTCTAATCACACTGGGGTTAAACCTGATACTATTCATCCGTATGTATTCAAGGTGGGAGAAGTCAGTGAGGGTCCAGCCAGTCATCTCTGAGGAAGTCAGGCAGCAAGAGGCATTTACCTCCAACTTGGATCCCGCTTTAGACACCAAGCCAGAGTAGCATTGCACAGCCTTGACTAGTGAAGTAGGGGAGGCGGTTCCAATTAAAGTGACCACTGCAGGAATTTAATAAGCAAGGGACCATTTACCGAGAGAGCTCCGAATTGGAGAACCTGGCCTCATTTCTGCACACAGAAGTGTTTGATATCGGACATCTGACTCTTTGGAGTGCTCAGCCAGCTCTGCGGAAAGCCCACATCCCAGGGAACGTCCTTTGAAGGAGCCAGGGCTGTCAATGGAGTTGTACTAATTAGGCAACAGGAGTGTCCCCAAATGCCTGTCTTCATTTGCAATTCAGCATGTCTCTAATTTGCCAAATATAAAACATCCTCTCTGGAAAATCACATGCAGCATGGTGAGAGATTGCCTCACCTGCCAGCTAGGAAGCGCTCAGGATCCCAGCTAATTGCTGACTCTCCTGTTCATAGGACACTGTTCTGGCCACGCTGGAGTCTCACTCATGCTAGGCACTTGCTCTGCCGTGGAGCCACATGCCCATACCTCTATGGCCTGGATTCCTGCTTTACAGATAAGGAAACTAAGGCTCAAGGAAATGAAAAGGCCCCCCATCAATCACAGGGCTAGTGAGGGACAAAGGTGGGACAGTGGCAGCTGTGGAAACAATGGTTTTCAGCTAGGATGCTTGCTTTTGGGGGAAACTTTCAGCAGGGTCCACAGACAGTTCAGTTGCCACAGCTTGAGGGCTATAGAGGTGTAGTTCCTGGTGACTACCAAATTCAAGCCCAGGATGCTGGTAAACTCCTACAATGCAAAAGGCAGCCCATCACACAGAACTATGTGGGATACAGAATCATCTTCCTAATAAGCTTCAGAAACCCAGGTGTGCATGGTTAGCGAGAAAGAGAAGCCTTTGTACCTCCAGGCCTGGCCACAGCTAGGTGATTGGAGGAGAGTCACTCAATTTCTCTGAGCCTTGTTTGTCGTCATTGTCTTTAAAATAGAAGGTGAGAAGAATATGAAAGGAAATGTGAAGCCCTCCCTCCATTCCCCTCCATCTGCCTTTTCTCCTTTCTAAGCAATTACGTAAACATCTAGAAGTTTACAACCCTAGCAAGCCTAGAGAAGTCTAGTGGCTAGTTGCAGGACCCACATCCCTAAGAAATTCCATCTTGCACTAAGAAATCCTTCAAGCCAGGCGGTAGTGGCTCACGCCTTTAATCCCAGCACTCGGGAGGCAGAGGCAGGAGGATCTCTGTGAGTTTGAGGCCAACCTCGTCTACAAGAGCTAGTTCCAGGACAGGAACCAAAAGCTACGGAGAAACCCTGTCTAGAAAATCAAGAAGGTGAGGAAGTTCAGAATCAAGAAACAGAAATGGAAGCAGAAGAAGAAACCACAGCTGCTCAAGCTAACCTCATACCCAGTCCAACAGACGCCCAGCTTGAGTCAGGAGACCCCAGCCTCTCAGCCTGAGTGCTCCAGTCAGACCAAGACAGCCTCCAGTGAGATGAAAGACGCCTCTGCCGTGTGTGACACTGCTCCTGCCGCCGAGCCTGTGTCTGCAGCAGCAGAAGAAGATGCTGGTTCTGTCCCTGCAGAGACCAAATAGCTAATGGAAGCCTTTCCTGGGACATTCCATTTATAAACTATTATTTTCACACTTGCTGTATGACACCAGCTAATGTTTTGTCCTTGTTTTATTAGCTGGTTTCATTATTTTGTATATTTTTTATTTGTAATTATAAACTCCAGTTTTGTTTGTTTATTCAGAGGAGAAAATAATTTTGATTGCTGAAGGTATCTATAATGATACCTGCATTAAAATAGTTTTCTATAGAATAAAAAAAAAGAAAATCAAGAAAAAGAAGAAATCCTTCAGCATTGTCTTCAAAATTCTGAGACTCTATAAGGTGTAATTTGATACCTTTGTATGCCTAGAATTATAAAATTATTCATTGAAATAAAATACATGGTTCACATTTCACTAAAAAAAATGCATGCAATCTCACTTTCAGGGAGACACTGCAGGTTCAGTATTCATCCCAATTGACAAGTAGAGAAAGTGGGGCTCAGGCCCTGTACCCCCTTTCCAGCATGTGTTCTCCATACTTTGCTTTCCCCCACTTACATTAGTGTGACTGGAGTGTTGGTGACAGCGTCCCTGCTCCCAGGATCGGTGTTTGACAATGAGTCGGCCAGTCACAGTGTTACATCTTCCTGGGTGAACCGGTTGACCCAGGAATGTGCACATGGCCCACTTTGACTTATGAGATAAGAGATTTCACCTCTTTCGTGGGAACAAGTGGGGAGATTAGGAGTAGATGCTCCATAGGGAAGTCAGACTAGAGTCATGGCTGCCAGAATACAGCGCAGATGCATTATTTGAGACTCTGAATACAGTCATGCTTGACCCCTGGTCTTTTCACTCCTTTGAGAGTCCCAGAAGCCTCTTTTGACTTGTAAGTTTGCGTTCCTTGGGAACAAATTAGCTCTGAGGAGCACAGGTAACAGCTCAAGTTCTCTGTCTAAGCAGATCTGGGCCAAAACTTAACTCCTGCTCAATCACAAGTGTTCCATTTATAGAAGCATGGCATATATATATATATATATATATATATATATATATATATGTCTAGAAAGAGAATGAGATAGGTGTAAGGGAGAGAAAGAGATGGGGGAGGCAAAGGAAGAGAAACACTGGTGTGCAACCCAGTAAATGTCCACAAACTCACCCATAAGCTCACCTAGGTAGCCAGCTTCCAGACGAAGACAGAGCATTGAAGCCTAGCCAACCCCCCAACCCCCTGCTTCCTGGCTGTTTCTCTCGGGTGAACCACTATCCTTACTTCTAACACCACTGATTAGTTTTGACTCCTCGTTTCTTGGTTGGTTGGTTTGTTGTATTTATTATAGTCCCTGCAATCTGGGCATGCAAGCCTTGTTCTGTTGTTTTGGTGGGGACAACTCAAAGGCTCAGCACAGAATTCACTAGGATAGGGAAAGTCAAACAACAGCAGGGGCCATCCAACACCTCCATGTCTGTGTGCCCTCTCCAGTCCAGCCTGTGCTGGTAGGAGAACTCCTTATGAGGGCTCAGAATCCTATGGTCTGTGTCCCAGGACGCAGCCTGCCTGTGACCCAGGTCAGAAGTCACTCACCATAACTCCCAGCACAGTCACAGCTTGTGTGGGGTCAGGAACAATAAGGAGTCACCTATTGGTGAAAGAGTGTCAATCTCACAATCTCAGAAGATGTTCTAGCTGCTCTTGGGATTTACATTAATGTTGGGAGTGTAGGGTGTACCTCTTTCTCACGCTGCTTCATTAGTTATCTTAATGCTATTGTGAGTCTTTACATTTAGTTAATTTCAGCAACACTTGGTATTTCCTGCCATTTTTATTGGACCTGTGGTTCTCAACTCTCCTAATGCTATGACCTTTTTTTTTTTTCAAAGCTGAGGCCTGAACCCGGGATCTTGGGCTTGCTAGGCAAGCACTCTACCACTGAGCTAAATCCTCAACCCCTGCGGTGACCCTTTAATATAGTTCATCATGCTGTGGTGACCCCAAACCATAAAATTATTTTCATTGCTATTTCAAAACTGTAATTTTGCTACTGTTGTGAATCATAATGTAAATATTTGTTTCTTCCAATTATCTTAGGTAAGTCTTATGAAAGGATCATTCAACCCCTAGAGGGCTTATGACTCACAGGTTGACAACCTCTGGGTATATCATTCTAGTATGTGATGGTCTTCTATTCTTTTAAAAATGCAAGTCAAATATGTCTTACCTGAAACCATGCCCCACCTTTGTAGACAGACAGTTTGCACATATAAGAATGATTGAGTGACTGTGACTTGAAGGTGCTGGATTGATTCATGATCTGTCAGTCAGGACTTCCGGTCTCCAGTCTCTTCTCTCCAGATGGAACAGAGGGGGATCAAACAGGACTGACATGTGCCCCTTGTTGGGAGGGTGTGGTAGCACATTTACTAACACCTGTCCATCCCCAGTTGTTACTTTTCCCCTCTGCCTGTCATTCTATTATACGCCGAATATGAGGATAGACAATGCAGCATCAGGAGCCAAAAGGGAAGGTACTTTGCAGAAAAGCAAAGTTATCTGCACAGACTTGGAGGTTATGGAAGGTTCTAAAACCTGTAAGATTTCCATTTACTCTAAACATCCAGGAGCAGATGTTTCTGACAAGAAAGGAGATAAAGAAGGAAGACTAAAGAAGATATGGAGAGAATTAGGGGAAAGAAGGGGTAGATGTGACAATATTTTCTTGTATACAGGCATGACATTCTCAAAAATAAGTAAGATTTTTAATTGAATTTAAAAATAAGAGAGAGAGAGAGAGAGAGAGAGAGAGAGAGAGAGAGAGAGAGAGAGGATTTTGGATCATTTTGGTGGTCCCTGTAGAAAGGATCCCGTAATGAAAGATCAAAGTCTGGTGATGGAAGCAGAGGTCAGAGGCTGTGTTGGCTGATTTTGAAGGAAGAGGAAGAAATCTTCAGGCTAGCAAAGGCCAGAGCACAGATTCTTCACCAAAATTTTCAGAGAGCTTGCAGTCCTGTTAGCAGCTTGACTTGAGCCATATGAGGGTCGTTTTAGGTTTCTGACCTCCGGAACCATAAAATAATAAATCTGGGTTTCTTAAAGTAACAAGTTTGGGCTTGTTTGTCATAGCAACAATAGGAAAGTAACCCAAGAAGAGAGGGCATAGGCACAAGGATCAGAGCAAGACTGGAAAGAACTCCAAGGAGAGGAGGGGTCAGAAGTTAGAGAACTGTCCATCTTGAAAGAGAGGGCGTGATTGGTGGGGGAGGGCCCAGCCCATGGTGGACAGTGAAACTCATGGGCTGGTGGTCTTGGGTGCTAAGAAAGCAGCCTAAGAAAGCCACCAGGGAGCAAGCCAGTGAGCAGTGTTGCACCATGGCCTCTGCTTCAGTTCCTGCTTTGAGTTCTTGCCCTGAGTGTCTCTGGTAATGGATTGTGATGTGGGGGTATAAGCTGAAACAAACCCTTTACTCCCTGAGTTGCTTTTGGTCATGGTGTTTTTATCACAGGAATAAAACAAGAGGCACTCATTCTCAGCAGCGGTCAGTCAACCAAGCATCTAACAGTGCCACCATCCACTCCACGATTCAACCCTTTGATTTGTCTGGCCAAAATATTTTACAATCCAGGGGCCTCCCACACCTCACCTCTAAGGACTAGATAGTACATCTTGAGTATCCAACAGGCAGTACCTGAAAGCAGTGTGCACGTGTGATCATGAGCACACATGTGTTCTTGTGTGCCTGTGTTTGTGTGTGTGGAGAAGTAGCAGGCTGCATAGTCCCCATATAGCACCAGCAGCAAACATCTGACATTTTTTTCTCATAGGCATAAGACCTATGAGAATCACTGAAGACTCAGTAGCTGGCAGAGTTTTCAGCTGGTTTTAGCCATCACTTCCGTTTCAAAATAGAAAATGCAATTGAATGTCCTCAGCAACCAATTGCTGAAAATGAAAATAATAATGGCCAGCATGTAAAAAGCACCACACACCGCACCGTGATTGCAGGATGTGATCTTCCAGCAGTGTGAGCTCCCTCAACTTGGAGGTGGGTAGTGTGTACTGGTCACCTCACTCTGCTGCAGTGGTTTCTGCACCATGCTAGGCTGCCCAGAATCGTATTTTAAACTCACACACTTATGTTTCTGTGGCTGTGGCTGCCACACTACAAGCAATGTAATATGATTATAAATTTTAGAAGTGTGGACTGGCAGGACTTCTGAGTTTCAGTTTTTCATCTAACCGATTTTAGCAGGCCCACGGTATTTCCATAAGTATTTCACCTTTATTTGATTTCATGGACAATTGGCTGTTTCACAAAGCAAAAGAAAATAAAAAGCAGTTTGTTGCCCCGTCTTCTCGGCATGGATGTTTTCTGGAAAAGGAATGAGAATATGGGAGGCTATTCTGGGAGCCCACATCCCCTGTCCCTAACCATGTCAACAAGCCTGCCATCTTCCCTCTGGCTCTGCAGGCATATTCAGGGCTGTATCTCAGCCAGTGGGCACTGGGAGTTTAAGTTCCATGGGTAAGAGCAATGAGTGGCTGCTACCTGATCTCCACAGACCTAGAGAAACTGGTTATTACAATTGAACAGCAATTCAAGAGAGTGTGCAATCAACAAGAAACAAAATCACGGAGAAGGAAAAATGAATGGGGTATGTGAGACAAATTGATGCACTTCTTCCCTCCCGTGACTGGAGGCTGGAAGTGTGTACCTGGGTACCACTTTCAGCACAGCTGAGGAGAGCTTCTAAGGATATAGAAGGATCCTCCTTCTAAAACTCAAAAGCAAAGAGACAATGATGATGTGATTATTATGCTTTTAATGATAATAGAAATCATGTCAGTTCGCATTTAACGGGCTTACTATGTTTTGTTCTGCTAAGAATCCTCATGCAGTATTGCATGTATTCTAACGTCTAACCACCTTACACAGTAGCTACTCATACCACCCTTACCTTCCCAGTGTGGGGTGTGAGGCTCAGCAGGATACATCTAAGGGGATGTTGAACCCGGGGACTTGAAACCAGGCAGTGTATTTCCAAAGTCCCTGCTCTAGCTGCTCTGTTTTCCTCTTTCTATAACCAGGGAGTGCTTCCACTTTAAAGACAGGGAAACCAATCAGAATACTTAAGTGAGGGTGGTTTGACCGAAGAGGAGCGAGGCCCAGTTCAGGCTGAGAGACATACCTTCTCTCGCCACATAGTTGCGGAGCTGGTTGAATAGAGATGATCTATTCGGGATCATGGAACTTTGTATGTGGTCTGAAAGTCCAGCCAGCACCTCAGATTGCAGAGGAAAAGGAAACTTGAGAGCTGACATTTCCTGTAGCCAGTCTTGTGCCTATAATCTGAGGGCAGCACTCCTGACTTTACTGAACATGTAAACAACCTGACAAGCACTTGCTGCATCAACTACCCAGCTGTGTCACCTGGAAGTGACCTGGAAGGCTGAAGGGTATCTTTTTCATCCATTTGCTCTGGCCCTAAGACTTCAGGTTCTGGCTCCCAATAGCAAGCACTGGGAGAGACAAGAGGGAGAGAGAAGGGGGAGGTGAGGACTTCTTTCTTGGCCCTAACTATGGTATTATGAAGAGTTGGCTGCCACAGTGCCACCCAAAACTCAGAATCAGCCCAGCTCTTATTCCCCCACCTCTCCGTCTTCCTTTCCCTCCTCTTTCCCTTTCTCCCTTATAGGCAGAAGTTTCCTGTCTCAGAGCTGCCCCAAATACCTGGCAGCCACTTTCCAAATTACCACACAGAGGCTTAATATTACTTATAAATACTTGATCAATAGCTCAGGCTTATTATTAACCAGCTCTTACATTTAAGTTAACCCATTTTCCTTACTTATGCTCTGCCATGTGGAGGTATCTTTTCTCAGTACAACATGCCTTTCTTGCTCTCTCTGCTTTTGGAAGGCAACTCCTGATCCCACCCTTCTCCTTCCCATCATCCTTAGTTTGATTGCCCCACCTATACTTCCTGACTGGCTACTGTTCAATCAGTGTCTTGTTAAATCATTTCAAGTGACAAATCTTTACAGTGTACAAGAGGATTATTCCACAGCACTCCCCCCTCCCGCTTTCTTCCTCTCCCTTTCTCTCTCCCTCTCCCTTTCCCCCTCTTTCTCTTTGGAATCTGACAACAGCTCCCTCCTCTTCCTCCTCCAGGCTTGATGAAGTAATACTCTCCCAATCTTGCCACTCCTCAGGCTGCTGCACTGTGTGCCTTGTGGGTTGTCTTTATTGCCACTTCACATTTTAGTAAGTAGTTCCTTCTCATACCCCAAATCCAGTGTCCATGTGAGACTCTGGATGATGTAGATAGCTTTCTGTTGTTGACAACCAATTATCCCACTTAAACTACAGGGATTGATATCATTCAAGCACATACTTCCTGCCAAGCATTGTGGTAAGTAAGCCCTTTGCTTACATGATCCTATTCACTTCTTGCAATAGCAATCATCCTTAACTTGGTACATAGCTAATGGCATGGTTCCTCTTGCCCTCTGGGCTGGGGATTGTGATCAGCCATACCAAATTACCCTCAGGCTCCTTTGCATGCATACTTTCAACTCCATTCCGCATTGCCTTTCACAGTGTCCTTTTAATCTTTCCTCAAACCACTGTTCCAAAACCACCCCCTCCCTGAAGCCCACCTGGCTATGCTGCTTCCCCTAAGCAAGTGCATGTGCCTTCTCTGTTGTCTCAGTCTGAGGCACGGGAAACTACAAAGAACCATCCCAGAGACATCCCTGCTCGCAAGAATGAAGACTGGGAACCGCTTGAGGAGACAGAATGTCCTCCAAAGTTCTTTCCTAGTGGTACTCAATGACATGCCTGGCAGCACCCTGGATGCAGCTGTGTGTGCCTATGACTCCTGCACTGGGGGCAGGGAGGACAGAAATGTGAATCCCAGGGGAATTCTGGCCAGCTGTTCTCCCTGGAACCTTGAGTTCCAGATTCAGAAAGAGACCACTGTGTCAACACCATGATGGGCGGCGGCAAGAAGAGAAATTGCTTTTGGCCTCCACACATTGGCAAGCGCAAGCACACACATTCTGCCACACACAGAGAAGAAGAAATGGAACAAGAGAAGAAAGAACGGGAGGACAAAGGGAGAGGGGGGAAATTGCAGGTGGGAATCTAGAATTAATTACTCAGCACAGTCTGTGCACAGAGATAGTGTTTCTGCAAATAAAACTGATTCAAGAATGTGACCCCTTCTGCCATCTCCGTTACATTGAATTTCCTAAGTGCCACTTACACCTTAAGTCGGTACCCCTATTCTTTCTGACCAGTTTTTTGCACGTTTAATGGTTGACACTTTGCCGCGTATTAATTTATACAGTGTTGTGGAGAGAGAGAGAGAGAGAGAGAGAGAGAGAGAGAGAGAGAGAGAGAGTCTTTTCCGTGAGGACACTGAAGCTGGTAATATCACCCTTCTGTAATTCCCAATCCTGCCCGGCAACATTGACCACACCTGCTTTGTGAGCCAATCGGGGGGAGACAGAGGAGGCCGTACCCCCACCCCCACCCCAGTCTCTAGTCCCTTCGCTCCATCCATCAGCCTCACCACACTCTCCGCTCGCCAGTCACCGTGCTCTCCACACCACCAAATGCCAGGCAACTGATTGACTGCAACACTCAATTTCAACCCAGCAGAGGACCTGGCAGGCTTTTGATCAATATTTTGCACCACAGACCACTTCCCTATGATAAATGCACTAGTTGAGAGGAGAAAGAGATTAACCTTCCAGCACGGGTGGCAGGCAGCAACTAGGAAAAAGATGGCTCAATTCTATCAGGAAAAGAGGATGGGGCCTATTTCCTGGGCTCCTTGTGACCATATTTCAGTACCGGACAACCATGAATGCGAAGAAGGCACATTCCTAAAGCGTCTTGGAGATTTCTGCTGCCAAAGCCAACCGGGTTACACATCTTCTCCATTAACCTCTACCCGTGTTTGGCTCAAAGGAAGCAAGGGAGGAAGAAAAGGCATCAGAGGGCGCAGGTGAGATAATATATATGTACTTAGGGCAGTTGATGGATGGGGTCTGCGAGGAGGGCTGGGGGCGAGCCCGTGCACACACAGAAGATGAAAGTCTCCAGGAAGAATTCTCTCCCCCCATAAATCCTTCCTGCTGACAAACAGAGTAGGAACAAGGTAATTCACCACAGCGATGGAGCCAGCGATTGCACTAGCAATCTTACAGCCCAGCCGGCAGGGAGGAGGGGCGCTAGGACAATGGTGGGAAAAGGCTCAGTGGTGAAAAGGCCCTGCAGGAGCCCAAGGTGATGGGAGGCAGCTGCTCTGAGGCACCTGGGAACGATTAGATGTGACGTGGAAACTACCGCATGCGTATCACGCATTCATTTGTGTAAAAATAATTGAAGACTGATACGGAAACACATGCCTATCATCTGAGCATTTAGAAGGCTGAGCTAAGGCAAGCTGCAAGTTTGAGGACAGTCCAGACTACACAGTGAGACCCTGCCTCAAAATACCAAGGTTAATTAATTAAAAAAATTAAATATTTCATTTGGCCAAGAGAAACTACAGCAAGAGTTACTGCTTTCAGGCTCTCCGGGAACAGATGTGCTTCAGTGGTGAGCAACGGGCAAGCACCCCCCCCCCCCTCCACACACACACCCCTGCATCCACAGGCACTAAGCTTTCAGTGGCTCACACTCACAGTGCCTGGAGACATCACGTGACTTCCCTAACTGCACGCAGCTGTTGGCTGACAGGCCAGGTGTCATCCCCAAGGCAGGGGACTGCAGCACCTGTTCTTCATGTGTAGCTTTGGGTTTTTGACTCTTAACTGCTGCTGTCCGTATCTTCCCACAGAGTGGTGAACCGTCCCAGCGGAGCCAGCAAGTCAGCCTGGTTGGAGCTGAGAAGTCGTAGTGGTGGGTACAACGGTGCTGATTATGGGAATGGCATGGGAAATGGACTGATCTTCCTAAATCTGTTCCAAAGGACGTGTCTGTCTGATGTCGCCGGGGAGTGTCCAGCTTAGACACAATCCCTTGGAGTATCCAGTTTGGACATGATCCCTTGGTATGTCTGTGACGCCCTTCAGAATGAGACAAGCATCTGACTTGGTGGCAGCTTCCCTACTGGGATGGGCAGCTTTCAATTTTCTGCTGACCAAGAGTAGAATAAAAAGTGGCTTAAAGCAGACGGTGCCCTTTGTGTCCTGCCTACTGATGGGGACACAGGCGTCTTGGCCTGGTTTGCACATCTCTCGCTGATCGCAGGGCTCCCACAGCCTGCTCTGTGCCACTGGCTCTCAAGTCTCCAGCAGTAGATGGGACTTCGAGGCCTCCATCAACAGGTGAGTTAGTTCCTCAGAAGTAAGCTGCACTCCAGCGCTGTGACACTAAGCCATCCCCCTGACCTTGTCTGGTCTGGGGGTGAGGGTGGGGCAGACACAGGCATGATTCCCCCTGACCTTGTCTGGTCTGGGGGTGAGGGTGGGGCAGACACAGGCATGGTTCCCCCTGACCTTGTCTGGTCTGGGGGTGAGGGTGGGGCAGACACGATAATGATTCCCCCTGACCTTGTCTGGTCTGGGGGTGAGGGTGGGGCAGACACGGGCATGATTCCCCCTGACCTTGTCTGGTCTGGGGGTGAGGGTGGAGCAGACACAGGCATGGGCACGTCTTAGGGTTAAGGTGAGGTCTTAAGTTTACATTGAGATAGGTACTGAAATGTGATCTAAGCCAGATTCCTCCCACAGGAGAGCCCCAAAGGAACCCTAAACATAGGGAATAAAGAAAAATAAGACAAGTTTAACAAGACAGGCTGCCACTCACAGCTACTCTGGAGACCGAACAGGAGGATTTCAAATTTGAGGTTAGCCTGAGCTTCGGGTTCAAAGCCAGTTTGGGCATTTTAGGGAAACCCTGTCTAAAATAACAAGTAAGCAGGGCTGGCCCTGCAGCTCGGTAGCAGAGCATCCACCTAGAGTGTGTGAGGCCTGGTCCATCTACCAGTACCTCAGAAGTAAAAGAAAGGAGAGAAACATGAGAGGTGGGGCTCAGTGGGCAAAGCACTTGATGAACAAATGTGAGGACCTGAGATTGGACCCCCATAGTCCATGTAAAACCAGGTATGGTGGTACATGGTCATGATCCCAGCACTCCTATAGGGTGACGGGAAATAGAGGCAGGCAAATCTCCAGAAGCCTGTCTGTCAGCTAACAGCCTCAGACAAGAGAAGCTGTCTCAAACAGTCTGGAAGGTGAGGACTGCATGACACCTATGGCTGTCCTCTGCCCTCCGCCTGCACTATCACATACTGTCATGAGCTGTATTCCTAGACCACATTCCTATACACAGCACACAATCACACACAGACATACACAGCAGGGGCAGAAGGAGAAAGGAAGACGGGGAGAGGGAGGGAGACAGAGGGAGAAGATGGAGAAAGAGGGAGGGGGAGAGAGAGAACAGGAGTAGGAGATAAATAAGACAGGATTCTAAGATTCCACGTCATAACTGTGGATAAACTAGTCAGAGCCTGTAGCTTAGGCTTTGGTGCTCACTAAGACCCTCCCCTTTCCTCTTCCCCTCAGTGGATGCTTGAACATGCGACACCACCACCTGGTCATCCTAAGGAACAGCAGACAGAGGTGTGCGTTCGCACAGCACAGCAGAGAACAGCTTAGCACAGATTCTCCCTTGTAAGAATAAAGGTCAGGAGTAGAGGCACACACTGGCAGAGTGAACTTGTAACCTTTTATCTTGCCCATTGATAAACATACCCCAGTTGCTGCCCTAGACAAGGAAATTTCTCATTGTAAGAGAAAGATGCGGCTGTGTAAGATAAGTTATGGTACAAGCATTAAGTTTCCAGTTGCTGCCATAACTAGCCACCAAAATGGAAGGGCTTAAGCCAACACAATTTATTGGTTTTATAGGTCAGAAGTCCTACATAGGTCTCGTCGGGCTAAAATCCAAGCGTTAACAGGGCTGTGTTCTTTTCAAGGGCTCTAGGAAATAATCTGTTTTCTTGCCTTTTCCAGCTGGTTTTTCTTTGATTTATGGTCCCTTTCTTTAAAATAAGCAAACTCTGGACGTATTCTTTGCACCCACTCCCCACCCCGTCTCCCCCAACTAACTACACTTACAGGGAATGTTGGGATATTTGGATCTATTTAGCCACCCAGGCTGCTTCCATCTCCAAGTCTCTAGTAACTAACCTCAGTTTTATCTTTAATTTCAATCCCCTTTGCTAGGTAACATAATGCGTCCTATTTCCTCTGGTAAGGATACATCTATTGGGATCAGGGACCAGGGGCTTTACTATCTTGCCTGTTCTTTTCCTTTGACCACCAACCAGACATTTTCTCTCTCTACCATTCCCTTGAGTCATGGGCAACATAGATCAGTCACATTGAGGAACCTTTTTCAGATGGCAAAACTAATGAGCTACCTCAGTGGGGCACTGAAGCACAACTACCAAGTGTGGAGCTGAGAGCAAGCCCTTGAAACCCACTGTGTGTTTCATCGTCCACAAAATGAGGAGGAAACCAGCCCCAAAGGGTCAGAATGAGATTTAAAGGCTACAAACATGGAATACACAAGCACAAATCCCAGCGCGAGGACCTCTGGAACCACCATACCCCTCCTGTCTCTTCTGTGCTCTCTACCCATCACTGCCTCTTCCAGACATTTCTCACCAGACACTGGAAGCAAAATCATCACTTCTGCCTTTAGTTCCAGAACATTCATTGTCTTGTATACGCCATGCAATTTTCCAAATCACAGGCTAATTAAACACTCCAGCAAAGGGCTGAAAGTAGATTAAACATTGATGCGGGTTTCTATTGATTTGTGCCTTTCCTTGACTCTTAGTGCAATGTTATCAATAACATTAAATAATCTCTTAATAAAATTTCCTCATCATACCACTGTCCTTCCTTGTTTGAGCCTTCCGGAAATGTGATTGCGCAGGGAATAAACATTCCTTCTGAATGGTCATCAATACATGCCAAATAAAATAGAAAGAACAGAGGAAGGGAGCTAGCTCAGTCAAAGACTGTTTTGTGGCTGTTGATTGTATTACAGTTCAAATAAATTCAGACAAACTAACCTAGACAGGGTGTGGATCTCTGAGTTATTTCTGTTTGTTTGTTTAATTTTGAACAGGGTCTGGCTGTTGGGCTCAGTAGCAATTCAGAAGGCATTTACTCAATGTCTAATTGTGAAAGCTACTATTTATGCAGCTGTGTCTCGCAGGCACTATACTGAGATGTGGCATGCGGATACCCAGTGTCTTCATGCGGTCCTTCTAACCAGCTGTGACATCAGTCCTATAATCATAGTATGCTATAGATAAGGAAACTTGGGCCCGGAGAAGAGAAACCTGCTCATAGCCACATGGGTGGTGATGGGGCCTGGCAGATTCAGGACAGGTCTCCCTGACATGGGAATCCTAACCACTGGGCAGCATGACCTTCTTCATGCCAGAGTCTGCTGAAGGACTAAGAGGCAATTGTGAACAAAAGAGATCCTTGCCCACTGAAAGCTGAAAGTGGTGCTGGCAGCGGGGAGGCTAGGAGTGGCATTTGCATCTTAAAAACATGGATTTTAAAATAAGTTATGTGGTCCCAGATTTCAAAGACACAAAGGACATAATGCAACGGGTAACAGGGATCTCTTTTATTCTTGTCTCCACTTCTTGGTCATCTGCCACTTCATTAAAGGCTATATTCTCTTGTCTCTCCAACATATCCATTTTAAAGCAAATGGAACCTGTAAACAAGATTGAAAGTGTTTAAATCCCTGCTGTTATCCATGCTGTCGGTGTTGAACAGGCACAGCAAGTGGAAGGCAGGGGCTAAGCCCTTGAGTCAACCGAAAGGGCTCAAGGGTAAAGACCAAATTAAAGACCTCCCTGAAAGAAGATGGAGTCTGTCAGCCAATGTGGATGCCCTACTGGAACGGGCAATTCCAAAGTCTTAGTGGACAGCCACAGTAAGTTTGCTTTCCTTGGATCTGCAGAAGGATCTGCCCCACACAGTTCTTGGGGATTTGCTTTTCTTGGATCAGCAGAAGGATCTGCCCCACACAGTCCTTGGGGATTTGGTCTTTTCTGTCCTGTGCCTTCCCCGCTTAGCCTCCTTGAGCCATTCCTCCTTCTTCACCAGACACTATGGACAACCCCACTATATCCAGATCATCTTTCACACTAGGAGACAGAACTTCATTTCTTGAACCTAACCATCCTTAAGGAAAGCAGGAAAGTGGGATCGAGCTGTGTGGTCAGGAAGGAAGGAAACAATGTAATCAGAACAACATCACACCTCTTCTACTTTCTTCATGCACTTTAGGGCCCAATTCTGTGACTGCAAAAGGGAGGCAGAAAGTCTGGATGGGGTATATAGTTGAAGTTTCAACCAGGGGAAACCCAAGCTCCTGACTGAACATAAGTTAACGGTCAGACCTCACATGTAAGGTTAGACATGTTCAATCCAAGGGTGTCATCCTGCAAGTTAACTCATATTTCATTGGTATTTCTTTGAACCCATGATGCCATGATGATTAAAATTTCTAAACTATACATGAACTTATGAAATTCTCAAGGAATTAATAAAAATATATTAAAACATCTAAACTAGATAACAGCTTCCAAACAAGTGAATTTATGAAACACAGGGAACTAAATTACTTCTGAAAGAGAAGATGTTTTTTTACACTCCAAGCAGTCTAGTGGGCTCACCTCTTGTTTCTTTACCAACTTTGCTACATTGGGAAAGATCTTGATTTCTTTGTGTAGTTTGTTTATAATATTCCTATACAGTATCTACCAACACAAAACAAAATATGGTACATTCCTACAATGAAATACTCCTAGTAATAAAGAACAAAGACTAAATGTGTTATATGGAAGAATCTCAGAATTATGAAGGAAAGAGGTCAGATACTAAAGTGTGCATACAGGACTAGAGTGTTGCTCAGTGCACAGGCCTGGCACATGAAAGGCCCTGGATTCCAATTTTATTTTTTTTACTTTTATTTATTTTATGTGTCTTTTACATCATATATCTTGATCCCATTCACATCTTCCTTCCACCCCTGCAGTTCCCCCAAATAAAACAAAATTCAAGAGAAAAAAAAGAGATAAGAATAGTAAAATAAAATAAAATGGAAAAAACTTAAAAATCTCATCATGGGAGTTGCAGTGTGACACCATGAATCACTCCATGTACCTCTTTCCATGTATCTTTCCTTGCAAGTGTTCACTGCAAAGAGTCATCGGTCTGGCTCAAGGTCTCTCGTTTCTACTACCCTACCGATTCTTAGCACTTGCTTGGGTCCTCCTGCTGTTGCCCTGTGTTGTGGAGATCCTGTAGCTTTGGGTCTGCAGGTCAGGTTCCTTCACATGCTCCAGCAGATCACAGATGAGGTGAATGAGGAAGCCGACCAAGTCCTATCCTTGGGTCTGGGCCTGGGCAGTTGTGCTCTGATCCACAGAGTGATCTCTGCTGTGCTACCCAGACAAAGTACAGGGCAAGCTTTCCCATGTGTTGCTGCTGGGCAAGGGTTCAGCTCCTTTACCATCTCAACCCACTCCCTTCCTCTCTTCTCTTTGCCTCTGTCCACAGAATCTGACCCATTTTCTCTCTCTCCCATGAACCACCATACCATACCTTTGCTCACACCAATAGTGTCCATCTGGCTGGTGCTGTGAGGTACCAGATGGGCCTGTGTTCTCCCCTCCGGAGTCTGGATTGTACAGCTCCAGACTTGTATGTAGGTCTCCTTGTCCACTCAGGTCACCTAGGTGATGTGTTGGGCTATGCTTCCTCATCACAAAAAGATCATCCTGGTGTCCTATGGCACCAGACGAGCTCCTAGTTGGTGCGTTCAGCTGCATAGAGAGGTGACTGTGGGGTGGGGTGTTTCTCTGCTTCCATCTTTAAACAACACATGAGTACACACAGAAATGCACAGACACAAGCACATGCAAATGCACACGTATAGCCATAACCATGATCTGGACACTATATGATTCTGTTTATCTGAAAACACAATTTCAGTTATAAAGACAAATCAGACCATTGGTTATGCGAAGTGGAGTGAGGAACACCTGAAAAAGAGCACCCAGGAACTTTTGGTCTGATGAAAATATCCTCTATCAGCTTGAGTGGCAGTTACATAGCCATCTTCATTTGTCAAATATTATTGAACTGAGCATTCAGCATGAGAACATGTCATTGAAGTTAAATTATACCTCAGTAAAACTGACTTGAAAATCCTTTGTTCGTCTCGTAAGATTTTCCATGTCATTCAAAATGAATCCCGGATGGAGTCCCTGGGAAAGTTGCTACAGCCCCATTGCTGTTTCCTTAGGCCACCTTATGGGAGGCACTAGAATCTCCCCATTTCTACTGCCCTCCAGAGAGAGCCCCACCCTTCATGCCTTCCCTGGCACCTTCCTCAATGAGCGCTTCACAGATCCTCCTCCTTTGCCCACAGAGCTTGTTCTATTTTGATCATCTTCCATGCTCACCCTTCCTGAAATTCACCAAGTTCATCAGTGAGCTGTGCTCCTGAACTAGAAGGAAACTGTGTGAAGCTGATAATTTGTTCGCCCTCTAACCCCGTAAACACCTATGATTCTCGGTAAGTGGTTTCTCAGGCCATGCACCGTTTATTCCTGAGAATACAACTATGTGCCCATGTAGGAAAACACACGTGCACATGCTTAGAGAAAGCACCAGATGCTGTGAAGAAGAGAGCAGAGCCCGACACAGACAGCCAGCTCTGAGTGCAGGCAGATATTCTGAGTGCATAGCCAGTGAAAGTATCTCTGGAAAAGTGACTTTTGAACAAAGATGTAATCTAATGAGGGAATGAACCAGGCAGGATCTGGGTGACAGTATCCCTGGGGAGGCAGCATGTGCAAAGACCCTGGGGTTGGCCCTTGCTTGAGCCATCTAGCAACAAAAGCAAGTAGGGTGTGGCTGGGATGAACATACTCCATTCCCCTTCGGTTATCACAGTGTTCCTTGTTCCTGGGTCCAGCTCCACTAATGGCCACACTCATGACAACTTGAGGTCATACATTCATGTATTTGTATGTGTTGTGTATCTTTTCTGCAATATTGCTCAAATGAGAGGCCATAATCACTTTATTCAACACAACATGTAGGCACATAGTAAAGTGCTTGACTGGTGTGTAGGAGCCATAGATTCAGTCCCCAACATGGAAAAAAGAATTAGCAGCAGAAAGTCCATTCCTTACCCTTTCCTCTGCACCCTAGAGCCCCCATGGTTTGCCCTCTAATGCTCAGGGCCATATCTGATGGTTATCTCCACAAGACAGAAAGAGGCACACACTCCTCTAACCAACCGGCCACATTGTGGAATCCGGTAATACTGTGCCTGTGCCAAGGTTTGTGTTTCCTACACTTTGTTTCCTTCTTTTCCGTACTGGGTCCAGTATGCCAGTCCCATTATATTCCCTCCAGCTCCCCTGGCTACTAAGACATGTCTCCAGGTTTGGGGTAGCTCAATGGTAAAGTGTTTTCTGTGGAAACCTGAGGACCCAAGTGCCATCTCTAACACTCACACAAAAGGGGCAGTGTTGCCTCCTCTAACCCCAGGTGAAGGGGCTAGAGAGATGACTCAGCGGTCAAGAGTGCTTGCTGCTCTTCCAAAGGCCCTGGGTTCAGCTCCTGGCATCCACATCAGGAGGCTCATCCCTGTAACTCAGATCCAGGGGATCTGGCCTCTGTGGGTATCTACACATGCATGTTGTATATTCGAGCTAGCATAAATAAATAAATATAAAAAATCCAAAACTAAAGTGAAAAGTGGTGTAGAGAATACAGCAAACACTGATCTCAGTTCTCTACCCATGCCCACATAGATAATCATATCCCTCTACACACATGCATATATGCATACACCACACTCATATGCATACTTGCATATATACACACAGTCTTACTCTGAAATAATTGCAATTTTACAGAAACGTGGTTTAAGAGAATTTCTGCATATTGTTAACTTAGAATTCCCAAATAGCATCAACACTCTGCCCAATATATAGCTATAAATAGTCGTGGTGGTGCGTCCATGGCATCCCACTTCCCAGGAGGCCAAGGCAGTCAAGACTACTCAGTAAGAAACATCAACACAGACGTAAGGGACAGACACATGGATATAACACATGTGTGGCTAGATACAGGCACATAACTGGGTGTTAGGCATACTAGTCCATAAACCCTTTGGGATGGGGTAGAGATGAGATGACCCATTGATCCTAAACACCCTTTATTTCCTAATAACCAGGGCATTCTCCCACAAAACCACCTTACACATACCCAAATCAAGCAATTAGATAGTATCTCACTCCTGTCTAACTCCCAGATTTTATTCAGATTAAGTCGTTTATCTCGCACTGTCCTTGGATACTTGGCTATTCTTCAAAACTCTAAGTAATAAATGACGCTGCCACCTCCTCTCCTGCTCTCCGTGTGCGTTGTCTTTCTGACGCTTAGTGAACAGTACTATTTTCTTCTCATAAGTCCAGTGCAATGCTGCTTAAATGTGTTTCTAGATATCTCCATTTGTTTTTGCTACTATTGTTGGGAATAGCATCTGTTAATCTTTTATATTGTACCTTGCTGAATTCTTATATGAACCCAAAACATGTTTTATCCAGTTTTCTGTGTAGACAGCCATGTTATCTGCAAATAATGGCTGTTGGATCTCTTCCTTTATAAAATTTTAACTCCATTCTTTATTTTGTTTTCCTGGCCACAAAATCCAGGACATGAATCATTCCAATTAATATTTCTAAACTGTTAATTTGAAGTAAGTATCAATTCACAGGAAGTTGCCAAAGAAACCATACTGGATCGTCCTGTATACGCTTCAGCTGACTCTGGACTCTGTCTCTTCCCTAACTGTGAAACAGTAGTGAAATCAGGAGGATGGGATTGGTCTAGTAAAGATTTCACTGATATCCCCTCCCTTTCTCTCTATCTCTCTGCCTCTGTCTCTCTTTTTCTCTGTATGTGTACCAACTTCTGAAAAAAAAATTATCCATGTGTCACTTCGTGTGCTAATGGCATAATCCATTTACTTTTTTAAAAAATGAATAAATGGGAAACCGAAATTAAACCTTGGGTCATTACAAAGATAAATCAAACACTTTGTAAAAGCATCCAAATTTTGAAATGTCTTGAATCCAATGCATGCAGTCTTTTGCTAAGTGAATCCTGCTGAAATTAATGATGCCAGGAAACTTATTCAGCTACAGTCTAAAAGAAAAAGTAATAATGCAATCTTTTCAATATCACAGATTAATGTGTAGGATTGGGTCAATTTTACTGAGCCCAGCCTTAAGTAATGGAAAGCGAGACACACAGGACAATGGTACCTGCTTGGCATCAAATCAGGGACTGTCTCCCTTCTTCTTCTTCCCTATCATCCCACCTCTCCTTCTTGTCTCTCTATGTCCAACCCCACTATAAGGCATGGTAGAGAAAAGCTAAGAGAATCCCAATAATGGCAATAACTTATCCGAGAATAATGTTAACATTGGTTTTCTAGCTGTGAAAAATGCAATAACAGTAAAGCGTGTGAACAACACTGGAACCAGGTGTAGCATGCGTGAGCACAGTCCTTGTCGTCTTAGTCAACTGCAGCCATCAGCTAGACACCACCTAAAATCGTGTGAGAATAGAATATCAGTTGAGGAACTGCCCAGATCATATGGGCCTGTGGGCTTGTGTGACAGTCTTGGCTGCCCTGGAGCTGGAGTTACAGGTGATTGTGAGCCACCTGTCTTGGGTGCTGAGAACTGAACGCCTGTTGTCTGGAACAGCAACCAGTGAGGAACCATCTCTGCAGCCCTCAACTGAGGTTCTGGTCTCTTCTCTCTTTCTGCCTCTCTACTCCTTTATTAATTCTTTATTTCTTCCCTCCCTTCTTCCTTCCTTTCTCTCTTTCCTTTATTTTGCCCTCTTTCTCCCACCCTTTGCTTTAAGATGGCGTTAAATTTCCAAATTCCCTAGTTAGCTCACCATCCTCCTGATGGGGATGACTTTCCACTCGCTTGTTTGGGATATATTTAAGATCAGGCAACACCTCTTAGCGTGCCCAAAAGAGAAAGATGTGACCTCAAGTTTGGTGATGGGAAACTAAGCAAGTCAGCTGCAAAGAAAGCAGAAGGACCCCAAAGACAGGAAGCCAGAGATCTCAGAAGCTCATCTGTCCCTAGGATCTACCACCAATATTAGTGGGTATCCCCTGGAATGCTGTCTACTCGTGCATATTGGGTAACTCTGACCAGTCACCACCCCTCCAGTGGGTGATTTTCTCTACAATAAATTAGCCAAAGTTAGGTTCTGGGAATGCCAGGGGCCAGGTTAAGAAAAGAAACGCAGAGTGTGCTGGGATGGGGAATAGGGGAGGGTTGGAACTAGAATATAAGCCCCAACCTAACTGGGAGTCAGGTTTGCCTTAAGACAACAATAGACACCTAATGTGACCAGTGTCCCATTTTCCCCCCTTGTTTTGTTTGTCTGAAAATTGAAAGTCAAATCTCATTATTTTCAAATAGCAATTGATTTAATCTAAGATGGGAGCAGCAGTAATAATAAAATTAACTAAACAAAACAAACCATATAGCACCATATAATATCTGAGGATGGCAGATCAAACCTGGTATTAGTCAGAAGTACAGGTAGCTCATAAGTCACAATTTCAGATCTCTGTATTCAGTATATCTGTATATCAGGGACTCCCCACGTTCTGGGACATTCTCTTCAAACAATGTGGCACAGAGCTTATGAGGGTCACGCTTTGTCCTCTCCTCCTTTCTGGTTGTGCAGTCTTGGACAAGATCCTCTCAGGGACTCAGGCCCCCTCTCCCTTAATGTTCCACACTGCAAGGATTTCCTTAAAAATATATGCATAAAACATGACCCTGGGGACTTACAACAATGCAATCATTATGACTCTGCCTTCACCAAGATATGTTAAGGGCATACTTTGTCCATAAATCCAAATGACCCAAAGCTAAAAAGTTGTTGGCCAACCTTCTGGTTGCTCATTCTGGTGGAGGAATGTTGTCAAGAACAGAGTAGGCACAGAGAGATTTTCCAACAGCTACATCAGGACAAGTGCAGCACTGAGTTGAATCACTGGAGATACAGAGGATGTGAGCATGTGTGGCTAGAAAATGGAACTAATATCTACCACCATAATTGGATCACATTCAACTCAACATTTTGTCTTGCAAGTTTAAGTACACAAAAATGTGCTGTAGATATACATAATTGAGTTTTATTTAGCTATAAAGAGCAAAATCATGCCACTTGCAGGAAAATGTCTGGAATTGACATCATCATGTTAGAGTCAAGTCAGCCAGGCTCAGAAAGAGAAGAATCATGTCCTCTCGCATGCAGCCTACATTCATATGTATGTGTGTCTCTATGTGCATATACACAATGTACTACTATATCCATGGCATCAAAGTAGATGGGAGATTATTTGGGAAGAGAGGGGATGAGATGAAGCATAGACAGTAGAAAGGAGAGGTCAGTATGGAATAAGTACGAGCTAACTACGTGATAGACAGGTGTAAAAATGCTAAAACGAGGCAAGTCATTTTGTGCAATGAATATATTCAAATAATTTTAAAAAACATATGACTTTTTTCTTTGTAAATAATTATAGATGTTTAAAATGGCTTTAGGCATCCCATAGACCCTTCCCATATACACTCACTCACCTAGTTTCCCTGTTGTCAACATCACACGTGACCTTGGGAATCACAATTGGAAAACCAGTGATTTTGGTCCAGAATTATCAGTTCATTGCTACACTTCCTTGTTATTTTTCTGCTAGCATCACTTCTCTGTTCTGGGGTCCACTTAAAGGCACCCCACTTCACTAAGCTGTGGCATATCTCATCTCCTCTGATCGTTCTTGGGTGGCTTGTCAGTTTCATCAGACTTAGGGGAAACACCAACCAGCGCTCTTCAGAGCACTGTGGATCTGAGTTCACTGGAGTATTCCTCATGGTTCGGGGTGCTGGGTTTGAGGGAACAGCACTGAGAAGGTGGGGTGTCCCCTGTCACATCATATCATACATGTGGTGACCATACAGTACACTGGACATGTTAACATCCAGCACAGGGTTCAGGTGGTCTGCCAGGCTCTTCTCTACAGAGTCAGTGTTTCTCCCCTCTGGCAGGCCCTTGTCTACAGAGTTAGCATTTCTCTCCTCCTGCACTTTATTTTTTGGAACAAAACTGTCAAGTGCAGTCTGCCGTGGGCATCTCCTAAAACAGCCGTAAATGAATTCTTCTATTCCTGTATGGTACCCCTTTTCCATCTTACAGCAGTGGGAATGGAGGTGAAAGGAGTTCTGAACCCCAGGTAGCTAAGTTTATAGACAACACCTCAGGATCACACCGCATGCCTCTCTACCTCCAGGGCCCTTCCCCATGCACAGAATGGCACCAGCACTCTCCCCATACCCTTGCCGGCTTCCATTCCCTCCTTGGAAAGCCACTGAGTCTTTAGCGAAATTATCTTTGCCATCTCACCAGATGCAAAATGGTTGTTTTCTTTTCTTTCTTTTTTCAAGGGCATAAATTAAGCTCCTGGCTCAGAGGAACATCCTGCCACCTCTTTCTCAGAATCACTATGCCCTTGTGTTCCCCAAGTCTGAGTAAGGAATGAGTCACTCACTTCCAAGAATTCTGAGATCTAGTGGGGGTAACAGCCATAATTGCCCCTTTATGACTAACACGGTGACAGGTGAACTCACATGGGCCCCAGTATCCCTAGAAAGTAACTATGGAAATAAATGTTTCTGCTACGTGAAACCTCAGGGAGACGGCGATGCTTCCCTAGCCTCTGCTCTTTTAACTGGGGCAGATGTACAGCTTATAAACCCTCAAAATATTCCACAGTTGGGTACTCTTGACTGTAAGGGTCAAAAAACATCCAAGGTAAGTTGATTCAAAGAGAAAAGAAAAAGGAGAAAGCACCATTCATGTCGCATAGACAAGCCACTTCTAATTGTTTCAGACCTGGCTGGGTTTTTCCCTCCCATCTTTGTGTTCAGTGCTTCAGTACTGGCTTCAGCCTTGGGTTTTCTCTAAGCTGTCAGGGAACTCTATTGTTCTTGGCTACAGTCTTATCAAAACAATACTAGCAGAAAAAGAAACGGCACTTTCTGTGCTGATTGTTTCAGAAGAATCCAATATCAACTCTGAGAGCAGGAAACGTAGTCACAGAGTGCACCAGCAGCCTTCTGTCACAAAGGTATTGGGCCACAGCATTGCAGTAAAAATACATACATTCATCATGTAGCTGGCCAGCTGAGGGTCAGCCAGTTGCTCTGCCAGTCTTAATGGGGTGGCATTGGTTTATCTGAAACAGGATTAGCTAGAAGTTGAGGCAATGACAGTGTACCAGGTCTGCTTACATCTCTCCTCCTCCAATACCTAGCCTAAGAAGGTTGTCAATGGTGATGGCAGAGGTTCAAGAGCTACAGGGGTACCAGCCTTGGTAGGTAAAAAAAGATTCCCATAATTTTCACTGTGTCTGACTAATAACCATGGTCCGGGATACAGAAATATACTCCCCACTTCAGGTAGAGAAACACTTTGAACTGCATGAAAGAACAGGGAAGAAGTGGCAGCCCAGGAGAGATCCACTGCCCTCTGTGACATGGGATGGGTCAGATAAGGGACATGTGACCACATCTGAAGGCATAAAGGAACTGACTTCTTCCAGAAATGAACACAGTGGGGCTTTTTCCCCAGAGAAATTCTGCAGTGAAGTCAAAAGGACACTGCAATGTCTCAGCCTGCCTTACAGATAGGCACAGACGCAGCCTAGAGCCTCAACGTTCAAGGTCACAGTTAAACTTCTCTTCTGACACACACCCTCTCTCTCACTCTCTGATGAGAATAGTTCAATTCCAACTGCTTTAGTTTTGAGAATTTTTATTCTATTTTCACTTTGCCCTGCTTGTGAAAACTTTATTGCTGGGCACTTGTGTGTCATTTCATTTTGTCAGTTTCCCCCTAATTCTTAGCTAAATTTCTTGCACACGTTACAAATTGTTTCTCTTTTTAAAAAATAAAGATATTTTATCATTAAAAAGATATTTTTTCATCATTATGAGCTCATTCATATAAAGCTGTCTTCATCTTAAGTAGGAAATAATGGTTTTAAACAGAAAATAATAGTAGAGAATCACCATAGTTCAGACTCTGCAACTATGAACAAAGGTGGTTCAGGTGACATTGTCTTGGTGGATTTTGTGCCTGGTGATTTGAAAACACTTGGTAAGGGCATGCCTCATCACTGAATGACCAGGCTTCCTTGCCACAGCCCTTCAAATCAATCTTCTCAGACAGGCCGTAGCTTCCAGGAGCTCACGAAAGCTCCTAAAGAGGCAGCTTGAGCGCATTCCTATTCCTGGCTGCCTTCAGATGGGAGCTGATATTGAAGGTTTTGGCAGCATCTAATCTGTGCAATAAATCCTCCTTAGAGCTGAAATCTTCTCTCTTGCAGAAGGCTGAAGTTTCCCAAGTGGCCTGTGGTATGGCTGCTGGGGTGTGGAGGAGCAGAACACAGCATCAGGAACTAAGGTCTCTCTTCCAAGACCAGATAATTGACCAGGACCTGGATATGATCAGAAATGCTTCCCAACAAAGCAGGCAAGCTCTCGCAAAGACACAGCCCAGGACTAATTTAATAATCACAGCACTCAGAACACTGAATGTGGATTGGGAGTTCCAGACCAGCCTGGGTGACATAACAAAATCTGGTCCCAAACAAATGCATCTTTTCAACTTCGCTGAGGACATTTACTTGAACCTCAGGCCAGTGAGAAATTATGGTGAGTGTGAATTTCTTAACTGGACTTGAGACATGGTCTGCTACACAGTTTAGAGGGATCCCTTTAGCATTAGTGTATTGTATAACTGAGAGCCAGGTTTAACTGTGTAGGAGGAGGGCCCACTTGTGGCCTTCCCAGAAAACAGGACAACTGGAGTCTCCAAGAAGCTGTAATATAAACATGTGGGTTTCTTTGAAGCGGTTCTTCATGAGAGAAAGAAGATGCAGAGGAAGAGGACTCACCTGCTGCCTCCAACTGCCAGCTGACACCTGCAAACACCTCCTGGTGAGCAGAAGGGATTCATATATATATATATATATATATATATATATATATATATATATATGTGTGTCTCTACTGCGCATGTCCAGTGGTGAGCGGGAGTGATTCATATATATGTCTCTACTGCGCATGTCCAGTGGCAAGTGGGAGGGATTCATATATATGTCTCTACTGCACATGTCCAGTGGCGAGCGGGAGGGATATATATATATATATAAACTGCGCATGTCCAGGAGTTCCGAGGGGTAATTTAAGAGAAGCCCTGTCTTCACACCCCTGATGTCCAACCTTTATACAGCTCCCCCTATCCATCTAGACATTCTAGCACACTGAAAAACTCAGATGTTGAAGCCAGATTCTCAGAGTCGATTTCCATCCTTGTTGCTTCTGTGGGCAAAGCTGTTTCATCTCTCCATGCTTCGGTTTCTCCGCAAACAGAATGGATTTATAATCATAGGAATAACCTTAATGGGATGATGCAGGGTAAAATGACTTAAGGCAATTGTAGTATGACTGTTCCTTCCAGGTTGGAAAAGGTCATCGCTGTCTTGAAGCAGAGAAGCTTTGAGGACCACAGGGGACCTTAAGATCAGGCCAGTTAACACCCCTTTGTGGAGAGAGAAGCTTCCAAAACTCATGAGGCATCTATCCCTCTCTCCAGGATAATACAAAAAATGAACAGTTGACAGGGATGAGACTTCTCAGGGGTGTCTGTGAGTCACCTATACTCCTGTATGTGGCCCTAGCGAGGCCACTGCTTCACTTAGTTGGACTTGGACAGGATCCTGTTCTTGGTCTGTCTCTACCCTCTCCATCTCAGGTGACTAGACATTTATGTCTCTCCAGGAAAAGCCACACAGACCAACAAAGTACAATGCTGAGAACTATGCCAAGCACTTGGTGCTAATTAGCATTGAAGACTGCCAAACTGAACGCTAAAGGCACTCTTATGTTTGGAAGAGGGAACTGGATAAATGGTGTTGCTGATGGCCTTCAGCAGGGGGTATCTCCATGTTGGCATAGGAGAAAGCACAGCCTTGTCTCTCCAAACAAAAGGGAGATTGATTCCCCCCACCCTCAAAATCCAAACAAAAAATAGGGTTTTCAGACAGCTTCATATGGCAAAGGCAGGCTGGTTCCCCAACATAATATGTTTTTGGTTACTATACTTCCCCCACTAATAAACATCATGCTTTTGTATTTCTCGCTGCAGAGGGAAGATTCTCACTGTCTGGAAAGGCTGTGTGTGTGTGTGTGTGTGTGTGTGTGTGTGTGTGTGTGTGTGTTAGAGCTCCCTGAAAACAATACCGCCAGCATCTCATCAAGGGCTCCCGCCCTGTCTTAAACACTCTCTGGAAGGCCAGGCTGGCATTTTATACATGACTGACTGAGGCCCATGCCTGTTTCTATGTGTTTGGATTTTTGTGAGTAAAATGTGCTCTTGGGTGCTTGTGTGAGTGACTGAGACAAAATGCATTTTACCTGTTCTTGTAGCTAGGTGTGAGCAAAGATTGAGATGGGCAATGTACACTTGTTGATGAAGAAGTGATGAGTGGCTGGAAGCAGAAGCTGCCCTGGTTCTAGGCACAATTTACCGTATTCTGGGCTTTGAGAAATGTCACAGGGTACAGATACTGCCAAGACTCATCCATACCTATGGATGCTCATGAGTTCAGGTAGGACAATCTTATGGAACCATGGGAAAACAGTAAGCAGGATAAAGGACAAGGAGACAGGGCAGTTAGTAATGGGCTCTGAAGATTAATCAGGACCAAAAATGGTTCCTCATTAGAGCTGTATCAAACTGAGCAAGTGACACCTCTCTTGACTTCACTGTCCTCACTGAGTTACTGTGACAGTTAAGTAATAATTGGACAGACTGTGCAGGTGACACAGTTACAGTTTCAGCAGCCAATTGATAGAGTTACCTTACATTTAAACAGAAGGTGACTGTACACGCAGCATGGGAAACTGTGGTGGGCTTTGTGGAGGAGGTGGTCCTCAAGATGAATCGGAAAGAGAGTCGGGAATGGGGCAGGAAATGGTGGCTTTTCAAGAGAAGGCATAAGCAGGGAAGCAGCTGCCATGGCTCTCTGATTCCAGTCTTCCCCTCCCTGGAGTGTAGGTTGGGGATCCCAGTCCACTTTAGTCAGCCCTGGATCCTAATCCTTTAAACACCCTGCCCCTGCTGAGCCCCAAGAAACGCCTTATTCCATGCAGGATCCTCCTCCAGAACCCTGCCTTCAAGACATCAAGGACAGAATCTCTGTCCATCGTACTGCCCCACGTGCCTGGCACAGGCTTTACGCATTGTAATATGTCAATTGAATATGTGGATAAATGACCAAATGAATGAATTACTCCTCTTACCTACCAGACCCTGGTGTGTCAGGGCCCATTACAGGAGGTCGGGCAGAGGAAGCATTGGTAGATCCAGGGATCCCTGAACCCATGCTTCAACCGATTGACACCTCTCAGATGAGCTTTGCATTTTGGAAGTGTGATCATAAGGTTTTGTTGATAAAAGAGCTCTACTGCTTTGAAAATCTACCTTTGAAAATCACTGCTGTCGTGGGGAAAAGCATAGCTTTGAAATCAGCGAGTCTGGGTGAAATCTTCCACTTTACTGGATGCTGTGCCAAATAATCCCAAGCTGGTCATGGTTGTCGGTAAAACACTGTTCAGAATCTGCTTGCCTCCCGGCTCCCACAGGCTCACTGTAAACAGTCACGTGGATCTTTCTCTAGGTGCCTGGGCTTCTCAGGGTCTTCCTTTTGCTATGTCCTTGCCCCCGTAGATTATTCTCTTTATGGACTTGCCCCTTTCCAGTTCAGCACCTTCTCAGAGGCTGCCAGAGAGACCTCCTTAAAGTAAATTTCCTCCCATGATCTTGGCCCCAAGAAGTTGTGCTTCTCAAATTATGCTCATCATCTATCTCTGTGCACATTTGCATAGGGAAATGTCATGGCTTAGAGCTATGCTGGCTAGTTTAATGTCAACTTGACACACACTAGAGTCACAGGCTTAGAGAGAATCTTAATTAAGAAAGTGTCACCTTAAGATTGGCCTGTAGGCAAGACTGATGTATTTTTTGACTGGCAATTGAAATGGGAGGTTCATTGTGGGTCGTGTTGCCCTTGGGCATGTGGTCCTGGGATTGTTGAAGAAAGCAAATAGGGCAGGCCATGGGGAGCAAACCAATAAGTAGCAATCTTCACGACCTCTATTTAGGTTCCTGTCTTCAGCTGTCTGTCTTGACTTCCTGCCCTGACTCCCCTGGATGATAAACCACCAGCTGTAAAGTGAAATAAACCATATTCTCCCCCAAGTTGATTTGGGTCTTGGCGTCTTATCAAAGACTAAAACCAAGACCCTAGCTTGATAGAACTCAAGGGCTCTTGTGCTGAAGGTTTAGACTCCAGCATAGCACTGTCCAGAAGTTTGCTTTGGGAGAAGTGAGTAGGAGAATTCTGATCTCATAGTCCATGAGGGAGTTCATAGTGGACGTTTGGGAAGTAGGACCTAGATGAAGGTACCAAGTCATCAAGGCATGTTCTTAGGACTGTGTTCTTCCCCTGGCTTCTCCCAGCTCTGCTTCTTGGCTGCTTCCCACTGTCATGCTCCTCTGCCATGATGTCCCACCTTGTCATAGGCCCAGATATAACAGACCCAAATAACCGCAAATGGATGAGGCTAAACAAATCTTTCCTCCTTTAAATGGTTTACCTTTAAAATCGTGTTTTGTGTGGCTAGAGAGATGGGTCAGAGTTGAAGTGCCCTGGCTGTTCTTCTAGTGGACCCGTGTTCAGTTTCTAACACCCACATGGGGCAGCCCACAACCACTGTATCTCCAGCTCCAGGAGATCTGACCCTCTCTCCTGACCTTTGTGGGCCCCCACGTAGGAGGCGTATACACTGAGAGAGACACTCACAATTATGTAAATAAAAATTTAAATTTCAAAGATCATGTATCATAACGCAGGAGACTAAAACGATTCACACTACCAAGGACTGGGTCCTCAGTGATTGACATGCTTCCTGGCGTACAGTAATTTCTCATCAATATTTGCTACGAGAATGAGCACAGTCACACAGCATGCTGATGACCTACCCAAACCTCAAGTTTCCTCAGCTCTAATTTGGAGTGGATTCTGACTACCTCTTAGAAGCACTGATGACTCACCCAGTGAAATTGTGTGCAATCCCCCTGGTAGTAGGGACCCCCGTTGGTGCGCTTCTCCTGCCTGCCCGCCTGCCTGCCTGCCCACCCACCAGTGCTGGCCTCAGCAGCCAGCCAGAGGACCTGCTTGAAACTAAATTACATTCTAGACCCAGAGCCATCCTTCAGCTCTGAGCCTGACAGAAGCCTGCAAGCCTGTCAGCCTTAAGCTGCCACGCATCTGAACACACAAACTGAAAAATTAATGTTCCTGGAAGGCATCGCCTCCTTCCCATAGACACCCCTGACCTTCTCGCCTCTCTGCACAGCGGCAGAAGCTGGTGAGCTGGCTTTGCGGACTCAGTGCACCACCACAGGCCTGCAGGGCTGGCAGGAGAGAGGGGAAGCATTCAGGATTCTTTTTTTCTTTTTTCTTTTTTTGTATCTGTGGGAAGCAGAAGGCCCTGGTGGTCACACTGAGACCTCGTTAACCCCATGTGCTAAGCAGAGGGAGAATTCAGGAAGAGAATGAGATTGAGGTGGCTTGCATTCATTGTTAGAGTCCTGGTAACCGTCCTTGGGGTCCCTGGCTGGTGGCTCCAGACAAGGCTCACAGGAAGGATACACAGGCTAAGAGAGATTCCCAGGTATGCTGGCGAAGAAGGGAAAAACATCACTGTTCTAGAATGGCACTCTTACAGTGTCTCGGGGGCAGCAGGGACATTTGTGACCTTACAGATGGTCGTCAGAAGACAATTCCATAGCAAATCTGTACATGGGACATCAGAGTTTCATGATGGACTTGGATGATGACCTGGACCATCCCAAGAGACGTAGACACTTATCGTGCCTTCCTCTCCTTATCCCTTGAGACCAGTGTTCTGTATCTAGCTGCCTACAGTATATTGGGGTGCACCAGTGTCCTCAATAGTGTTTCATATATGCATACTTTCATGATGTAACCCAGGCCCGCCCCCCAGAGTCACATTCTAATAGGTCACTCAACTCATACATACACTGGGAGTTAAAAGTCTGCCAAATGCAAGAGAAGGAGCTCCTTACTGTACATGAGTGTGGTCATCAGTTTTCTTGTCACTGTATCAAATACTTGACAAAATTACTATAAAGAAAGGTTCCTGCAGGTTCCAGGTCATGACGATGCAGCCCCACTGGTTTTAGGCCTGTGATAGACATGAGACAGCGCTTCATGGTGGGAACACATGACAGAGAAAGTCATTCCCCACACTGCAGAGCAAAAAAAGAGAGAAGAACGAGGATCCCACAATCCTCTTCCCTCACCTGCTCCAATGGCCTACAAACCTCCTCCATGAACCTTTGTCTCAGAAGTTCCACCACCTTCCAGTCATGCCAAGCTGGACCAAACCTTCAGTGCACGAGCTTCTGGGGAACATCCCAGATCTGAACCATTGGAGTCAATTTGACTAAGTCATGGTATGTCAAGATAGCTGCTTAACCATTATTCCCAGGCACATCTGTGCAGTTAGCATTGGAATTGATGGGCAGAATGGAGCAGAATCCCAGCTTGCCTTGGCAAGGTCCAATGCAGGGAAGGCAGAAAGCCCAAACAGGGTAAAAGCTAGAGAGGCTGGGTTTGCCACCTGCCTGACTGCTTGAGCTGGGAGACCCGTCTCCTCCCTTGTCATTCCTGGCTCTTGTGTCTTTAGAGTTAGGCTGCAGTGAGGGCCATTAGTCTGACTCTCAATCCTTCAAACTATGTCACCAGCTCTCATGAGTCTCCCCAGCTGGTAGACAGCAGAATGGAGAACTTCACAGGCCCCGTAACAATATGAGTCAATTCCTTATAGTAGATTAAGCGATTTATGATGTATGTACTAGTTACTTTCTTTATAGTGATCAGCACTGGACTGGGATAGCATGATAGAGGAAGACATGTTGAAGACGCTCAGGTCTTACCATAGTGTCAAGAAGCAGACAGTAATAGGAAGTGGCTAGAGAGAACAGTTACCAGGAACCTGTCCCACATGACTGACAACTAAGTCCCATCTCCTAAAGCTTCCACAGCCTACCAAAACATTATTGCCAGGCAAGGACCTTACTTTCAGACACATGAGCCTGTTGAGGACACTTCCTATTAAAGACCAATGCACTCACATGTGCGTGCGTGCATGTGTGTATCTGTGTATGTGTGTGTGCATATGTGTGTTCATAAATGTGATGTGTTTCCCTGGATAACCACAGCTATGGAATGCCACACACTGCAATGGGTAGTAGGATGGTATGTTTGGGGCAGTGGTAAGGAGCTTGGAATTTGGCCTTAGGAAATGCATCTTCCTTTCTCAGTTCTGCCTTGCTCCCATTGCCTCCTATGGACTTTTACTTCCTCACCTTCAACACAGAGTACAAGAGGACCCCTTCTTGAAGCTTCTGGAAAGTAGAAATGAGTCAATGCATTGAATAAACCATTCATCACAGCCCCTGCCATACCCTGAGTTCCAGCCATGTCAGGCAGCCTTGAAATGAGTAAGGGTTGGGGGAGGGGGGAAGGGGTGCCACTTCAGGAATAATCTACATCCAGGCTTGCAAATTATTCTCTCTCTCTCTCTCTCTCTCTCTCTCTCTCTCTCTCTCTTTTAAGCAGATTCCGTTTGCACTCACGCTATGCCCCCTCTCCTCACTGACAGGAGCATGCTATGGCAGGGTGAAGGGAGCTGAACACACAGAGTTGTGTTGATAGGCACGAGGCCCCACCCTGCTCTCTAGCTTCAGCGGCTATGACTGGCTAAGGATGCCAGCACTTCAACATTGTTAGCTCTAGTTTTTGTTTCTTTCACTTTAGAAGCAGAAGCAGGGCTGTGGCATCATCTGCAATTGGTCCTGGCACAGGAGTCCATTTAAAGTCCTCTGCCATGTCTGCCGTGGGATCGGAACATGTGCAGTTCTCAAGAGCATCCAGGATCCGGGGCTATAAAGGTGAGTGGTTGACGGGAAGGACAGAAAGTGTCTGCAGTGCAAGGTCACCAGGACTGTCATTCTTTGAGAAATTCTGCCAGCTTGTAGCCTCTGAATGAATAGCAGAGACACAAGCCGGTTCCCGACAGGCCAATGATAAGTGCTCCAACAAGGGAGCATAACTCCCCTTTGATTTCTTTAATCAGGTCAAGAAAGGGGTCAGACCAGAGCCAGTCTCCCTGCAAAGTAAGTTCCAGTCAGTGCCAACTTGGCAACAGTGTCAACTTGAACGCATGTCCACTTGGTTTCAAGCCTGACTGTGAGGCTGATTGCTCTCTTTGTGTCTGCCTCTCTTGAGAAGGGGCTATCACTAACATGGGCATATACCTTTAGAAAGTTATAGTAGTCTTGTTTACATGACCTCCTCTTCCGTGGTGATGAAGTGGCCTTTGGAAAGACAGTGTGTCTGTGTGTGTGTGTGGTGTGTGGTATGCTCATGCATGTGTGCACATATGTGTGCACGTATGTGGCGTCAGAGATCAGTATTGAATCAGTATTGAGTGTCCTTCTCTATTCCTCTCCTCCTAATATTTTGAGACAGTCTCTCATTGAATCTGGAGCAATGAATTTCACTAGTCTGCCTGGCCAGCAGTCACTGGGATCCTCCTGTCCCCAGTACTGGTTACAGCTTCACACTGCCACACTGGCTTTGTTTTGTTCATGTGAACGATGGGGCTCAGGCTCAGTCTTCATGCTTACATGACAAGCACCTACCAACTGAGTCCCCTCTCCAGCCCTGCAGTATCACTCCTGGAGGATATAGAACTTCGAAATATAATTTCCAACACTATAAAAACGGACCCAAACTACATATATACTATGCAAAAAGCATTAATTATATATTATTATATTGGAGAAAGAGATTTTAAAGTATTCTCATATACAAATATATGTTTGTTAGCATATATTTTTACAAGCTGTGTTTAATTTTGATTAAAAAAAATCCTAGGAAAACACCTCTTTTAAAGCTTTGACTATCTCAGTTACCTGTTTTCCCAACACACATCGATCGTTCAAACCAAGGAATCACAGACTCTGAAATTAAAGGTGAACACAGACTGTAGTATCAACAGCCATGCTAGTGGGATCTCCTGGGAAAGAAACAGAGGCAAGGAGTCTCATTTTGCAGACAGCGGTTTAGAGGTTAATAAACCCTTTAAAAGATTCAACTGATCTCAAAGTTCATCTAGTCCTACCTCTTGTTTGGAACAAAGTTAATTTTAGGGCAGCAATCATGGTATAGACTATCAGTAGTTCCCCATGGCAGGTGGGAGATAGCTGCACATGCAGACTGACTTGTGTGATACAATACCAGAAGGCAGCCGTCCAGCACCTACACTGTGTCCAAGTCTCCACATGGCACCAAATGCTCTTGGTCTTGTCTGTCCCTCTCTGCAAGGCCCGAGTCTGCCCCCTGCTATCTGTGGAGTGATCTCACACACAAATAGCCCCTTCAGTGTAACTAAGACAACCCAGCATACCCCAGTTTTAGGTCCAGGAAATCCAGGACTCTTTTCGTTTCCAGAAGGAGAAAAAAAATCATAATAATTGTTGAAAAAGAAACAGCTACTGTCTCAGGAGACAGACTGTGACAAAGAGGAGTAAGGGAAAAAAAACAGCAGCCAGAGAAGAGGGGAGGAGAGGTCAATAATGAAAGAAGGAGAAGAACAGAGAAGTGAAGAAAGACACAAAACAAAGAGAGTTGGAGAGAAGAGATCAAGGGGGAAAACTCAGGGGAGACAGAAAGAAAACAAAGGAAAAAGCAGAGAGATGGCTCAAAGAATCAGAGCAGAGAGGGAAAACAGAGGGAGGCAAAGAGCAAAAGAGAAGAGGGGGAAAGGCAAGCTATTCCCTGCACGCACAGATGTGCGTGTGTGCACACCCTCTGGTGGCTGGGTCTGTTTGTAATGTGCTTCCCTGCAAGGGTCCGGGGAGCAGACATCCTCATGGCACTGCCATCACACCTAGAACAGAGTCAGGGCCAAGGCGACGACTGTCAGACAGCTGCTCTGGAAAAAAGTTAGTTCCCAAGGTAAAATTGATTTTATGTGTTGTTTGTTCTGACCTTGAGTTTTCCCATTGCAATGCCTGAGAAGCAGCGGCAGAGATACAAGGAGAAACAAACATAGCAGAGTAACAGTGGAAAGCAGCCGTGAGCAGGAAATGGCAAAAGGTGGACCTGTGCACCTACACAGGCTGTGGGACAACTAGGGTGATGAAGGCATGTCCCAAATTAGGATAACTGACCAGACAATAGGGAAAGCACAAGAACGGGTATAGAGAAAGCAGAAGAGAAATAAGCAAAGCAACATGTCCCACAGAAAGCAGTGGTCAGAGGAAGATGGGTAATAATAGTCCGCTTTCTTCCTTATCACTGTCACCACCATCATCACCATCAATCACCTCCGTTATCACCATCACCATTATTACCACTATCCACATAATTACCATCTCCATTATTGTCATCAACACGTCATCATCATTCCCCCACCTTAGCCTTAATTCTGGATACCACACTCACTGAGTATTTTATATCATTTAATCACCACATGAGGCTATAGCATGCATAGATGCTGTTCCCATTCCATGCATAAGGAAACTGGAGCTTGGGAAGATTCCCTGAAAACACAAAGTTAGTCTATAATATGGGACTTGAAACTAGATCTTTCTAATGTGTACTTCCATCCTTGCAACAGTTTCTCCTTGATTCCCTAAGGTCCCCCAAATACCAAAGCCTCTAGGTAGTAGAACCTGGCTTAGATATTGTATCATCCAACGCTGCCTGTGTAGGGGAAGGTAGGTCAGTCCAAAGAAAATTTTCAAATGCTCCCAGGAAAGAAGAGAGCAGTAGTTTAGGGTCGTCTCTTTATTATTGGAAGATTCTAGATAGTGGTCTTGGAACAGGCATAAAAGCAGTGTTGGAGTGTGCAAGGAGAGGGCTTTTCCTATCAGTTTTCAAGGAACAGATATGACTAAGAGCCAAACAGAAAAGAGTCACTATTGCAATCATGGAGCCGGAGTCATGGCTAAAAGTTGAAAGAACACTTGGCTCAATGCATGCCAGAGATCTAAGGTGCTGGTCAGGCAGCTCTATGGTAGCAAGACTCCATCTAGTGGCCTGTCTCCTAATGGGAGCCCCTGATCTGATCAGAAAGGCTTGGGGACTGGGATTGGCCATGCCTATAGAAAAAGGGGAGGGAATTAGAGCTGGACAAGACTGGGGAAGATAAGGCTTTGAAGACAAAGACTGTCAGTCCTGTCTTCATCATACCAAAACCTCTATAGACATAACTCGCTGACAGAGTAACAATTATATCTAAATAAACTACTATATTCAAACACCATAAGAAATATATGAGATGGTCTTCCAGGGAACTGGAATTCATAAGGAATGAGTCTGTAGAAGAGAGAGGAGAAGAAGGTAGGCCAGGTAGCCATTGTGCTCTAGGAGCTGTGAAAAGATGCTTCCCCTTCAGGAAAAGCTGGGAGTAGATGGAACTCAGCTGGAGGAAGGGTTAGAGGATAAAGAGAGGTGGAATCTAGAGATACAGGTTGGTCACTTCGTTACCTACTTTCATCATAGTTGTGAACAATTCATAGAAGAACAACTTAAAGAACAGAAGATTAATTTTGCTTGTAGTATTAGATGTTTCAGTTCATTATCACTAATCACATCCCAACAGGCATGAAACAGAGGTGAACTGCAACAAGAAGCAATCAGGGCAAGATTATAGATCCCAAGGACATATACCCAATAACCTGCTTCCTCCAACTAGGCCCTACCTTCTAAAGGGCTACCATCTCCATATTATCTATTCAAAATCTGAATGCATCAAGGAACTAAACTGTTAATGAAGTCAGAGACCTCATAAGCTTATCACCTCTGGAGGCACCCTTAAAGACACATGAAGACATTTACTAAAGTCTTAGGTATCAATCCAGCCAAGTTATCCACCAAGATGAACTATTGTAAGTATAGGTTGTGAAATGCTCCTTTTAACACCCATGGAACCTCCAGACTTTGCTTCCCATTCTAACAAACTCCACCCTGTACCCAGAAAGGCCCTTGGAAGGCATCATTCTAAAAGTGTACATAGCATATTTACCCTCTGGTGACCAGAGCAATGGTCACATTATTCACCCCAAGAGATACTGCTCACATTTGAAGGACAAGGGCTTAACAGTCTTCCAGAGTTACCTCTTTGTCTTATGATCCAGATTTCCAACTCTCTCTCTATTAATGACTTTCTAATGTCTTTGAACAGTCTACATTCATATAATGTCTAATTTCAAGTAGAGGCTGGACCTGAAAACAATTCACGAGAAGTAGGGTACATACCTGCAATAGAGAAGTTATTGGAAAAAGATTTTGAAAATCTTTTCCATTTATTAATACACCCATGCAGTAAGAGGTGGGGTATCTAAGACCCTGAAGGACAAGGGATGAACAGACCTGCCCTTTCACATCAGTGAAACAGAGAAACTACTCGGAAGACCTATAATAGACCCCCAGAACATTATTATAATATAAAAGGACAAGAAACAGTAAGAATTCTTAAACATGACGATGCAAATGCATTCTCTAAGATAACCTCAAGGACATCTGGAAGAGCATGAGAAGAATGAGTGAAATAAGATATTAGCAATGCATTTATACTTGTGATCTGTATGGACTTGTGAGTTGAGGCATTAGATCTAACCCCCAAGAACTACCCAGGCTTAGCATAAATGCACAGTGAGCCTGAGTAGTGTGCTGTCCAGTGCTTAGGGGGAAAAACAAGCAAAAGTATTGGCAAAAATGTAGAACAGATCTTTACAAATGGCTGCTCTACTGAGAAGTGGTTACAGTAATGGCCTGGGAATAGAGGGGTAGAGAAAGGTGCCTGTGGGTTGGCCTGTAACGCAGAGAGCTAGATAAATGTTGGGTCAGTTGTGTTGATAAAGACAACAGTAGATGGAGGAATTCTCGATTTCTCTTAGAAATCTAGATGGCTCAGTCTCTTGTATAAAATGAGTTCCCTACAGACAGTTGTCTGGGCTCCACCATCCAAGACTGCAGAGTGAAGAGAAACTGATTGTGTCCTTATGCTTTTATTTCTATAAATGAAAAATGTGGCTTTTGGAATATTTGTAAACAGTGCTATTCCTTCAGTGAGTTATTAGACCCTCCAACAATCTAGTTTTTCTGTTCTTTTGGGTACCCACCTCCAGGCTTCAGGAGGCTCTTGTAGATATGTCTCTGGCCCAGACCTGGACCTTCTAACATGTATCCTCAACTAATGGATTGTACATAGCACCTCTCTAAGGCCATCCCAGAGCTTCTCCATTTCTCTCCCTGGAGTTTGCTTTCTTTTAAAATGTCTTTATTTCTTCCTGTTTGCTCCTCAGTGAGAAATTCATATTCAATTATCCTGTGATTTCCATGTAAGAGGCCAAGACTGGAAGACCTATGACTAAGGGTCACATTTGGACAAAGACTATTATGAGCTTTGCACTCTAGTAAAAAGAAAACAAAAATTAACAAGTAAATAAAGCTCCTATGAAGGTCTCTGAAAAAATAATATGCACTCAAAAGTGGCACTGGGAATTAGGCTATGTTATTAATGGAGAGATGTGTCTTTAGGGGGGAAGGGATTAATTAACTGTAGACAGAACATTTGGGAGTCTGAAGGATAAAAATGCTTCAGAAGTAGAAGGGTGGCTGAGAAGATCTCCCAAAGTTGGTTGCATCAGTAACCTGTCTTTTAGCCCCTAAAGGTAAAGAAATGCCCTTGTTCTAAAGTCATAAAACTAAAGTCAGTGCAAAGCTGAAGCAATGTGGCCTTGATACTTTTGGGGACAATATCCCACTGGGTACATGACCCAGTGACAGTACTATGTAACAATTTTCTTGTTTATGGAAATAAATGGTATAACTACTGTGATTTTTTTAGCTAACAGACCTCAGCCAGCTATGCTAATAACTAGGCTTATTCTCCAAATCCAGACAATAAAAGAGTCTGCCCAGTAGGGGGAGAGAAAAAGCATCTCTCTATTTCCTGTGCTCCTTTGTCTCCACCAAACCAGTCAGGCCATTCTTTAAAAAGAGTCATGACCATTAAGCTGGGCACTTGCAATAAACAGACATGTGACTGGAAGCCAGCATGGACCCATACTTTCTGTCCTAGTAAAACAAAGCAAAGGATCAAAACAGGTCTGCTCACACTGCTAAGATGGCTGACCACGTGGTCAAGCTCTGCTAGATGGGCTCAGCCCAGTGTCTGGGGTTACAGACCTGACGTTTATTCTCTCAGCAAAGTGTATAAGAGAACTTTGCACTGTTCGCATAGTCAAGGAACCCACTGTCGTGCAGAAACAGCATAAGGAGTTGCTAGATATTGCCAATGGCAAAGGAAGAGGTAGAATCAAGCCCATTGACTGGCCTTTGACTTATGTTTCCAATTTTTCCATAATACAAAAGAACCCAACTGTGGTTTGGCTGTGATGAGAACAAGCCCAGCATGGAAAGGCTCTGAGGAAGCCCACAAACAGGCTGAGCAATCTTTCCATTGGTAACTCACTTGGTGTAAGCTGAAGTCTTAGCAAAATTTTCCATTGTCCTCAACACCTCATCAGGCAAAAAAAGAAATTTACAAATGGAATGTAATTAAAATTCTCAGACCTATTTTAAGGAAATCTTCTCCAAGGCTGGACTCATGACACACTAAACGAGACTCTGTGGGTGCCAGGATTTGTTATTGGAAATGTAGGATAAACTTGAGGGCATCCCGCTGTTGCAGGAACCCCCAGACATTAATTTTAGTCACAGTTGGCTGCAGCACATCAACCTATAAACACCTCTCCACTTTCAATTAACATTGCTCTGTCTCCTGTCTCGCTGAATCTTATATTTTACTAATTTAAGAGGATTGGTAAAGAGAGTTTTCACACTTCACAGGAAAACATAATGGAATAATTATACCTCTACCTGCAAAAGGCATGAGAATATTACATAAGCAGCCTTTAAGGCTTCCCAGGGATGGTGGATTCCCATGTCTCCTATCCTACCTTTTGCTTACGTGTACTTTCTTTGCACCATCTTAAACAGCTCATTCCCATGCTGTAGTGTGGAATGTTTGAATACTATGGAACATTGTTCCCTTGGTATTTTTACTGCCATTAAAGGTATGTATTGGTTAAGGTATGTGTCAGACACATAGAGTCCTTCCTTGCTGGTCTGCTCTCACTTGGCATAACTTTCAACAGGAGATGCGGTTACCGGTACGTGGTAAGATGATTCTGTCCTCAGAGCCACAAGGGGTCAATGGGCAGAGGGAGAGGCAAGACATGAAGGTAGGGGGCAGAGCTCAAACAAACCAGTCTCATCTCCAGAGAGAAAGCCCATGTGCCAATGGGTTAGATTTACATGTGACTTGAGACGTGAAGGACGAGGAAAGCAGAAAGAGGTCAGATTTCAAGGTGAGGCTTAATGCACAGAGTCATATCCATAGCAGCAGTACTGAGGGTGTGTGTGTGTGTGTGTGTGTGTGTGTGTGTGTGTGTGTAACACAGCACATTTGAGGGGGGTGCTATTTTGGCTCATGGTCCCAGGTTCTTTGTGGCTGGGGTCATGGTGTTGTGGGGCAATGAACAACATGCTATGTGGAAAACAGAGAAGGAGAAGGGCTATGTTAGCAGGCCTCTTATTTCCCATTTTATTCCACCTGGGCCCCTAACCTACTTGATCCTCTCTGGAAATGCATAAGACTTCTGTGCTTTACTACCCCTAGGTGCCTCGCAATCCAACCAGGAAGACAAGCAGGGTTAACCATCTTATGCTCGAAGGTTCAGGCAGAGTTGATTGGTTGATCTCCCTGGCACCTAGCAGAATTCAGGAAATGGGATCACAGCAGCCTTGAGCAATTTGCACGGAATGAAGTAAAATGTTAAGATGGGGTTCCCTTGTTCTGTGTTTCACTGGGTTCCTAAGCATTGCGGTTGTGATCCTCAATATAAAAGTCAGATGAACACAAGGGAAGCACACAGAGAAGTAAGATCCCATGAAGTTATGGATCTAAGAAGTAGGTGGTCTCCACCCATTCTGACGTGTGCAGGGTGTGCTGATGGTGGGTAGAGAGTGTAGGGAGGGTGTGCAGAGAGGGTGTGCAGAGGGTGTGCAGAGAGGGTGTGCAGAGGGTGTGCAGAGGGTGTACAGAGGGTGTACAGAGGGTGTGCAGAGGGTTGCAGAGGGTGTGCTGCTTGTGGGCCGAGGGTCTGTTGAGGGTGTTCCAAGCATTTTCTGAGGGTGTGATGAGCTGAGGGTCTTCTCATGGTATGCAGCGAGTGCCGAGAACATGTGCAGGCATAATGGCTTTGCTCACTGAGGAAGTGACACCTGCCTGGGTCATACTTCATCATACATCAAGGATAACACGACCAGAAGAGCTCATTTTGGCCTATAAAGGAATCGTTGCTCAGGGTCAGAACCACTGAAAAATAAAATAGAGCTAAGAATTGATTTCCTAATACAGAAAAGAATGTTGATATAATTACAGTTGAAATACAAAGATAAGGCTGTGCAATCAAAGTATTTGGAGTCAGGTGTTAGGTGAGCAGTCAGTGCAAAGAGAAACCTGTGTTGAGATAATTAATGTAGCTGTAGCACAGAACCTAAGAGAACTCCACGGAAAAAGAATCACATATTCTTCTAAATACATTAGAAGAAAAAATTCCTACAGTCAGAGAGAACGGAGTTCATAGATTAGAAATGAACATTCCATTCCAGGAAGAGCTGATGCAAGCAAACAGCTAGAACCCCCTTCTTACACGTTACAGGATGTAAAAACAGAGAAACACTTCACTCTATAAGCAACAAAACCAAAGCAGGTAATGCGCGAGGGGAAGAGTCAGAGCAATGCAAGATTTTATCATTTCCGCGCAAATACCAAAAGAAAATGGAATCATACAGAGACAGGAGGGAAAAAATCTAAAATTCTAGAACAGTCTATGGTGTCACTGACTACAACACAGACAATGATACTCTTAGATTTGTCTGAAATAAAAGTGCGACAGCACAGCCTCCTGGCCAGCTACGGAGGAACATGCCTGTAATCCCAGTCCTTGGAAGACTGAGGTAGGAGGATCATGAGTTCAAGGCTAACCTCAAAGACACAGAGAGAACTTGTCGCAAAAAAATAAAATCAAACAAAACGTTCCACCAGTTAAAGCAAAGGAGAAACTGGAGAATGCCGAACACTTTAAGGACAGCCTTCTTAGCACTGGAACTCTACTCAGTTGCTGGGACACCAACAATCCAAGAATAGCTTAAGTTAAATGACAATGACGTTCAAATAAAGACACAATTAACAAATCAAGAGAGCTGGAGATGTTGAGTTAGATGTATGAGTGCTCATGTTTCCCCATCCTTCATTAGGAGACATTAACAGTGCTCAAGATTAAAACAGAATCACAGAAGAAATTAACGCCACTTCTGCCAGTGTTTTTATCCTTCACTTTTATAAGGCCCCGATGAGGAACAATCCATGCTATAGTAAAGAATGACATCTTAGCAAATTCCTCAGCTCACCTTCAATTGCTTTTGCTTCATTTAAATCAGGAAAATTCAATTGAACAACTTTTATGAAAACATCAAGTGCATAACTACGTTTGTTCTGCTCCCCCTTTCTGTCTGTCCTTCCTGTGCGACTCGTGCCTCAGCTGCTTCTCTCGCCACCGTGACAGAACACCTGACAGAAAGCAACTGGAGGCTGAAAAGATTTATGTTTGTTCAGTTTCGGGGGGCTCAGGTCATCGCGGTAGGGTGGCTTGTAGCCACTATTTCTTTACATAGCACAAACATGAAGCAGAACTAGAATAGAGACAGAGGCAGTGGGACCTCCAAAGGTTCACCCTATATGACTTATATGACCTTATATCCACCAGCGAGGCCCAAGTCCCGCATGTTCCGCAGTCCCTCCAAACAGCATCACTGACTCGGGACCAGGAACATAAAACATCAACCTGAACATTCCTACCCTAACCGCAGCAGCACACCAAAATGCTTTCTAGAGTGGCATGTGACATGGAAATTTTTACATTCTCATATTTTTTTAGGTAATTTGGTTAGCCTCCTTCATTTCACTTTTGTGTTATTTGGATGACTTACAATAAACAGGTATTGTTATAAAATGTTCTCCTTATTTTTGAAAAGAAGAATGGAAATGAACACAGCATTGCTACAGAAAGACACTTCCCAAGTAAACAGTGGAAGCAACTCATCTCCTGAAGCCCACATTCCAGGTCTGAGTTCTGTGTGGATGAGGAGAGCAGACTAGGGCTCTCTGGGGCGAGAAGGAAAGAGGGACACTAACATGTCACAGAAGAAGAAAGTCCTTCCCAAGAAACAGGGAAGGAATTAAAACCAGCAAAGCTCTAATGCACCGAGCATTTCTGGGAGCAGACACTGCCAAGACCTCTGTGTTCTTGCTGAATTATGGCCAAAGTCCTACTCAGTGAATCCTGCTGTTCTTTGCACTATTGTACACAAGGAGACGGACTGGAAGACTAGTGAGTACCCTGCCAGTGGCCACCCCATCAGTAGCAGAGCTGCTACTCTGATTCCAAATCTGAGGTTTTGACTGCTGCATAACCTAAGTTCTCAAGTAATCATAGGAGCTGTGCTCAGAGAAGTGGAACCATCTGAATCTCCTGAAGACTCATCACACAGGACTGGTCCTGGCACTTACACTCCAGTAGAATGAAGTCAAGCCTACTCATAAAAATGGAATGAATTCTAGGTATGGCCATGAGGAGCAGTCCAGTTTCTAGTCTCTTCCCTCTGTCAGCACATCCATTCTCAGGGGGACAAGCACCCACCTGTACTGATTGCTGCTGAGGTGCTTCCATAGATGGGGTCTCACTTTAGGTTCTGAGGCTCTGGATGTCCAGAGTTCGGGGTGATTGCCTTCCCCTCTGCAGAAGCCACTACACAAGACAAGTGCCTCTTCTGGTCGGTCCCTGGGGGTGAGCAGTGGTCTGTCACAAGAGGAATGCCACCAGATTCTTCTGTACACAGTCCCAAGCATCCAGATCAGCAGAGGGCCCTCCTCCCTCTCCAAGGTAGGTGGGTCTTCTGTGAAGATCTCTGTGGTAGCCTTAAAGGGTAGCTTCATAAGAAAGAAAGGGAGGAGGAGAGAGAGAGGGGAAAAGTGGGAAGGGAGGGAAAGAAAGAAGATAAAGGAGAAAGAGAAGGAATGGAGGAGAGGGAAAGGGAAGAAAAGGAGGAAATGGAGAGAGAGGGAGAGGAAATCAGAGGAAGGGAAGAGGAGGGGAAGGGGAGGGATGTGGGCAGAGAAGGGGAGAAGAATAAGTCTGTCTAGAACTAATAAACATTCAGTAAAAACAAAATTGGAGGAAGGATCTTCGGAGATGTAATTAAACCAAGGATCTACAAAAAGGATCACATTAGTTTAGGATGGCCCTAAATTCATAACGTTAATAGGAGATAAGAGAATGCAATAACTAAAGAAATCTGTGAAGGCTGAGTTAGAGGCAGGGATGATCTGTCTACAGCCTATTTGAGCAGGGATCCCAATAATCACCAAAGCCAGGGACAGGAGGCATGGGAAGCATTCTCCCTTAGAACCCACAGCCGGAGTTTGTCCTGCCCTTATCTTGGCACCTTCCTGAACTAGGAGGAAGCAAACCTCTGTTGATATAGCTACAACCTGGGGAAGAATGCTAGGATCTTTGTGATAACTTAACATATTCTTTATATAGCAAGGCTACTCTCCTAGTGATCCATGCTTGTAAACATGGCTAAATGTGGGGTATAGCATTACAATATACACGGAAAGCTAACACATTCCCAATGCAGCAAGGCTGCTCTTCTAGTGGCTCATGATTGCAAACATGCAATGCTCCTCTAAAAGTCATCACTGTGGCCCAGCCAAGTTCAGAGCTCAGCACAGCAGCGTAAGTGTGAGGGGAAGGTCACCTGACCCTATGACTGGCAGTGGGGGAAGGTGAAAGGGCACGCTGGACCCAGTCCCATCACCTGCTCTACCACGCAGTAGGAGAAAACCTCCATGTGCAATCACCAGACCTCTGTACTCTTTCAGCAAACTGTCGTGAAGATCAAATTAGAGATTAGCGTTCAGAGTTTATAGGCTTCTGCTTTATTGAGTAGGACAAAGAATTCCAGATTTTATAGGAGAGTTGTGTAGAGTGACTGAAATAATTGTGTTGGGGAGGAAAGGAGGGAGGGTCTGTGGCAAAGAGAAGGGCAGATCCTGTCTGAGGCTCCAGCTGCACCACCACAGAGCTCCTCCCCCGAGTCTCAGCTCCATGCAGTGGGGAGCATTACTTTTGGTGTAGGCCATCTCTAAGTTGTGTCCACACTGGAAATGGGCTTTCTCCTTCAGTCTGAGAATGAATTTTCTGTCACTAGAAGCATTTCACAGGGCCAAAAGTGATGAAACACACCTGTAATCCCGGCACTCAGGAGGCTGAGGCAGGAGCATTACCACAAGCTCAAGACCAGTCTGGCATACAGAATGAGTACAAGATCAACCTAGGATGCATAGCAAAACTCTATCCTAAACAATCAAATACACCCATTCACGGATGTAGTTATTGTGACATGACCCCTCTTCTACAGGTGAAGACACGGAGCCATGGGCATGTGAATGGGAGGGCTATGGCTTCAGTCCAAGGGCTGGAGTCTGAGCCCCTAGTCTGTGCTAGGCTTTCCTCCCATCCAGGTACTGCACATTTTGGAATGTCCTGTGAGGGATCTAAAATAGGCAAACCACTGTCCCTGACTCAGGAGAGTCCCAAGTCAGTGCAGAAGCTGAAGTAGTTCAATATTTACTATGTAGTAGGCAGTGCCCGGGGGCAAACACGTCTGCCCAGGACCAATAAGCTTCTGGAGAAGGTAGTTTGGCTGGAAGGGAAAGGGTCTCCAGGAAGGTGACTTTGAGCTGGGTCAGGTAGGATAGAAGTTTGCCATTTTACGGGGAGGAATAAACAGCCCGGTGTGCTGGAAGTGATGGAACCTCTGGATCTGTATGTTTAGAGAGGTGGTGGGCCAAGGACGGGGGCAGGTCAGAGGTTAAGTCTACGCAGACAGGAAGAGGCTTCAGTAAAAGAGATTATATTTTATGATCCACTACTTACTAACAAATTAGTGACCCTAGATGTCCAAATTTGGCCCATAGACATGTTTTATTTGGTCCGTTAATGTTTAAAATTCTTTCTAATTGTCCACCAACACCTAAAAGCATTATTTTTGCCTGTCTGTCTTTCAATACTCATTTAACAAATATCTTACATCTGACAATGATCTACCCAAATTTCTCCATGCTTCTTAGGTGATGCTCTGGGGAGCCGTCCCTTCAGGTCTATCGCCTATTCTGTCTTGTCCCATCCCGCCATGCCCATTCTCCACCCTTATTCCATTCAATTCATAGGGTCATCTTGGGGTTGTGAGTGGGTGAAAAATGTAAAAAGGTTGGCATAGGTAAAAGCTAGGTATACAGGAAGGAAAAAGATCAGGAAACAGAAACTCCAGACAGTGGGAAGGGGGCTGAGATGGGCTTTGCAGAAGGATTGAGGTGGGGTGGGAAACTTCACAAGCCTTGTTGCGGTAATGCCGCAGCTTCTTCTTACTCCCAGTAAGCACCCCACCCTGCGTCGCCTGTGTCCCCAGGTTCTTCACTTATTACATTGTTTATTATGTGTCACCGCTGACGAGACAATGAACTTTCTGTGACCAGGATACACGTTTGTTTCATGCGCTGCAGTATTCTCAGTTCACAGAATGTTTCTGACAAACAGGTGTTTGATTCAGAGTTTTAATGGTGTTTTTCTTTATTAGTTAATCACTCTAATTCTATGATCTGAGTGCTTTGACAAGTGACACAGCAGGAAGAGATTTTGGAGCCTACCAGCACAGTCCGAGTCCGATGACCCTCCAACCCTCCCTCCCCTGCCACACACACATGCACAACCCTGGGAACTGTGTCTATACATCAGCACACTCTTGGAACTGCAGAGATCGTAGCTCTAAGAAAGCAAGCCCTAGGAAGGTCAGTTCATACTGCCACATTAGAGCAACCCTGACACCTGTGCTGGGCCACCCAGAGTCTTGACCTCCTGGTACCTGAGTCCCCGCTGCAAGGAGTCCTCAGACCGGCCAGGCCTATCTCAGCAGTAGTTTCCTTACTGGTTTTCTGAACAAGTTCCAGGGCTCACTGAGCCTCCCTTTGGTGTTTAATTGCTTAATTATCAGTTTACTCACAAACTTAAAGAGAAGAGAAACAAAAAAAGAGGGGGTAGAATTGGAGCTGCCTGGGGAGCAAGGCTCCCTGCCTCTTGGCAGTACTTCAGAGCAGAGGGAGCTTTTCTCACAACCTCAGCCTGTCTCCTGTCTCCCTGGGCACCACCTGACCTTCCGGGTTCTCATCCTATCAAGCTTAGTTCTTGAGTGAGGGCTGCAAGAGCAGCTAACCCCAAGAGTCACAGATGTACCTTTTTCCCATCATGAAATTTGAAACTTTTTCTAAGGTCCAAGAAGTATGCCTGGGTGTTCAGCCATTCAGTTCTCTGATCCTCTTCCGCACCCCTCCCCCTCCCTCCAAACCATGCGCGGTGACTCTTTTGTATATTGACAGACTCGTAGCACAGGAATGATCATGTTCCCATATCCACTGTCTCAGCTAGTTCTCACGGTAAACACTCCTCCTCAGAATCTGGCATCTACTTCTTAAATCTTTCAGGAGACTGCAATGTCATCCCAGAACCAAGATGGAAGGTGGGAATTCCAAGCCTTTAGGACTCAGGACATCGAGACCTAATGAACCGATCCTGAGAGCCATGACATGGAGATTTCAGAAAAAGGAAACTCTGACCACTATGACCATTGTCGCTGTTGGAAGAGGAAGGAACATGAGGGTGTTGAGTGGATGTGAACAAGGTGATTTCCCTACCTGTGTAGAGAGCACACAGGGAACATTAATTATTTGCACAGGTAACATATGCTAATTAAGAAAGCAATTATCTCTTAGCATTTTTTCTTGGCCCCTGACCCTCTTTAGTCAGCATTCTTTCCAACAGGACAAGCTCAAGCAGCGTTTGACAACCATCCTGTTTGGAAGATGACAGAGAGCAGGGAGAACTGCAGCCAATCTTCTTACCTTTCCACTTCTGACCCTGCTTCTCCCAAGAAAAGTTTATACAACCCTGTGTGTATAGCTATAGAAATTAGGTATGCAAATCAGATATGACCTAAAAATAAGTCATTTAAATTTATTTAAAAACAATCATTTGGCATAAATATGATTTTACCATTTATGAAAAATTAAAAGAAATATGTATGCTGATTAGATGGGTGTATATATCTTTACATAATGAATTAAATATTGACTGAAAATTTGATGCTGAAAGACACAGAGCTTCTTCAACATTGCTCAATTTATTTTATAGCCATCAATGCAGAAAATGCTACTTCACTTAATTATTAGAATTATTAGTTCAAAAACAAAAGTATATTAGCACTATTTGGAAATTCTGTTCTGTCCTAAAACCTGTTTTCGTTTGTTTGTTTATGAAACTTCTTAGCAACTCAAACAGTTTTTTTTTTAATCAAAGACTTTAACACAATACAAACTAAAGTTCTAATATTCGATGCTTAGATGCCAAGGCGTGGGAGGGAGGGGATATTATAGGCCTTTGTTTGGATGATTAAACCATTATGTTTATTTAAGAGCAGAAATCTTCATATGTACAGGAACAAAACTGCCAGAGCCACATGTCCCAGGTGTTGGATGCTACTCTCTGGTTCCAGAACATGCACAGTGCAACAGTCCCATGCTGCATTAACTGGGGCAGCGGAGAGGTTCTGCACAACAAGAAGGGATCTACTGGTCCTCCACACTGGACTTGGGGAGGGAAGGCATTTACTCAGCCATGAGTGTCCAGCGAAGTCCAGGAAACAATGAACACGGCAGATCTATCAGCCACGCTGGGGTCTGAGGATCATAAGGAAATAATGCTTTATGCATCAGTGAATATTTCTTACTTTCCTAGCCCTCACACATTTTTAACCATACTCTGTGTGGAAATGGCAGCCAGCCTCAGTTCAGCTGAAGGGAAAGCAGGGCAAGACGCAGAAAAGCCAAGGGGTCTGACCCATAGTTAAAGAAGTTGGGACGTAGAGAATGTGGGAGAGTCGAAGTCACTGTGGAGCACCAGCTGGAGATGGGCTTAACAGAGAAGCTGATTTTGAGAGGGTATCAGCAAATCCAAAATTTCACATGAACTCTTCCAATTTTCCAAGGAGATAAGTAAACCTCACTTGACATATTACTTGAGCCATAAATGGCAGCTTCTTAACATCCAGGGTTGTAAGATCTCAGCCATGAGCTAAGGACAGATGGGTGAACAAGCCAAAAGTCCAGGTTTGGGGCCCAGGTGCTTGTTTCCTGCACCCTTTCTTACATAGTCTAGGGGACACCTGCAGATAAGGCCACTCTTTCCAGGCCTGTGACTACCACCCACCTTCACAGAACAGCATCTTCCACCCTAACCCCACGCGTTCTTTACACCACTGGTCCTCGAGCTCCAGGAAGCATCAGCGTCTTCTGGAGAACTTGTTCACACATGCCTTTGCTCGTGACTGGGTAGGCCTGGGCATCTGCATTCCTGACAAGAGTCCGGTGATAAGCCCCTTCAGCTCTGCCAAAGCCTTGCTCTGAGAACAATGCTTTGGACCCAAGCAGAAACTTCTTAGTGTCAGAAAAGGATACTGGACTTGAGGAAGCATTGAAACATATGGGTGGGAGAGAGATTCTCAGAGAGCTCTAGCAATGGGGCAATGTCTAATAGACAGATTTCCCACTGTGGAAGTCCAGTAGATCCACAAGGACCTGTGGAGGGGAGAGGCTCAGTCAGCCATGAGTATCCAACAAAGTCCAGGCAAAGATGAGTCTGGCAGATCTATTAACCATTTGGCTGGAGTCTGGAGATCATAAGGACACAACACTTTATACATTAGCACATTTTCCCTGTTTTCCTAGCCCTCACACATTTTTCAGCCACACTCTTTGGGAAACGGCAGCCAGTCTCAGTTCAGCTGAAGGAAAGCAAGGCCCAAACATGGTAAAGCCAAACTTGGACTTAGCATTTGAGGGAGGAAAGTGGCCCCAAGGTCCAGCAAGATGAGGCAGCATGGAAGTGCCGAGACCCACCTTCCTCAATAAGTATTTATTGAGTACCTACTTATGATATTCATGGGAGAAGATAAGAAAGGTAAGGTCACATTATGGAGGACAGAGGAGCTTGGGGATTTTAACCGGTGACTCTTCTTAAAACCTTCTCCCACTTGCCACTGGCTGAAACCACCAGGAAAAAAAAAATAATGTCAAGAAGTCCTCCCATTAGGGAAATGAATGAATAAGGTTCTGAATATTTAGTTTTCTGATAGAGAAATTCCTTAGCGATGTTACCAAATGAGGTGGGCATGACACATTCATCTGGTTCCCTTTCCCCGTGGACAGGATCATTAAAGTATTCAAATTAACTGGGTGTGATCAAGAATTAAATCCAGCTCATTCATAAGGGACACATGGAAGCATCTTTAATCTTAATATACTGACAGGATTCTTCTGACTTCAAGGTATGGTGAGGATGAAACTTGAAAAAAAAATTGGGGGAAAGATGTAAAAGGAAGGAGCCTGCTGCAGCCCAGCTCTGAGTGGAATCGGTAATAAAATGTGGGCTCCCCTGTGATTCCCTGCCTTGTCTGTCCTCTTCAGCTGAGCTCATTATTTTATTTCACTACTTGATAGGTTGAAAAATTGCCTGCAAACTGGTTAATTAGGACTAACAGTACTTAGTAACTGGGGAGACAATTGCAGCTGGAGAAATTAATGCTGAAATCAAGGGAGCTCCCAATTCATCTATCAAGTGCATGGAGACACCAATGGGGTCCACCTCACTGTAGAATCAGTCTGGCCATTCCCTGGGGAACTGGGGGTTTCTCAGGCTGGGTTTAGGGGCTATAGGTGGTAAGAAGCAAAATGTCACTGGGATGAGGGGCTGAGGTGTAGGTCGGTGATACTGTCTGTGCTTAGGATATGTAACGCTATGGCTTGCATCCCAGGAACCTTCCAAAATACTCTACTGTGAGAGAAATTATTGTGGGACTTCTCAGGATGGGAATGTGCCACGTGTCTAATGCTCGTGTGCCTAAAAATGTATGGGTTGACACCTAAACACCGCTATACAACATTAAGATATGGGTTTTTGGCACGTGATTATGATGAGGCACATTCAGAAGGGCAGGGCCCTCATGAATAGAATTGCTGCTCTTCAAATAGAGCCCAGAGAACTCCTCACTTCTCCCTTGTGAGAACACAGCAAAAAGACAGCATCTATGAACCAGGAAATTAGTATGGCCACCCTTTGAGCTTGGATGTTTGGCCTTCAGTGTGAAAGCCAACTATAACTGTTTACAGGACTCAGAGCCTGTAGCATTTTGTTATAATAATGAACTAAGGCAGTTATATTAAACACATAGTGAAAGGGTCTCTTTTCTTCCTTTTGTCTCCTCCCTATCTCTCCTTGTGTGACCATGATCTTCTGTCTCTGATTTCCCTTGGGGACTGACTTCATTCTCCTCTCTGCATGCAACTGCCCTCCTCCTATCAGGGATCTTACAGACTACCCCAAATGTCTATATTCTTCCTGTAGGTGTTGGGGCTCCTCTTCTTCCCACTCATGAGTCCCATAATTTGGGTAGAGTCCCATGGACCAGTACTGTGGATAAAATTCATCACCAAAATATACCATATCAGCTCATCACCTCACGACGGCCAACTGAGGGTCGGGATGATGGTCAAATCAAAACCAGTAACTTGCATTGCGTTCTGGAAGGCATTTGTAAAGAGAGACTCCACTCTCCTATGAGGTCTCATGGTAGAAAATGCAGGTTTGGGGACCACTAAATTCATATTGTCATTGCCAAGAGAAATCCTATTTGAGGATGAATTGAGCTTGAGGATCTGCACTGAGCTCAATAATAAATGTAGAAATAGGTTGGACCACAGCATTCAAACCCATACTTCAAGTGGTATCCACAAAATCCTGAGACTTTCAATTGTCTGAACCTCAATTTATTGTGTGAATTAACTTGTTACTAAATCTGTTTCAATCCCTACTAAGTCTTCTGTATTGATTTTAAATTGTGAAGCCCCCAGTTTTGAAGTGATGCTATATGGCCTTTTGTTTCCTGCACTGTGGTCAGTGAGACCATCTGACTATGCTTTTCATGCCTTTCACCATTTCTCCCAAAGAGACTTTGATTAAATCTATCTGGTCAAGGATTGGATCTTGTGATCCACCATCATCAAATCAGGTACAGTCAGGCACGGGTCAAAAATGCAAAATGCTTACCCTCTAGAAGGGACTGTAAGAGAAGAGAAATCAGAAAATAAGGACCAAATCATGACACATACATCCTTTCTTGGCTGACTGAAAAGGCAAGGTGGTTCCTCTAACACAGGCACCTGTTTTGTTTTGGCAGCATGGACTTCAGAATGCAGGCATTTGTGCTGGATAGTTTTGTGTCAGCTTGACGCAAGCTAAAGTCACCTGAGAGGAGAGAATCTCAATTAAGAAAATGCTCCCATGAGATGGGGCTGTAGGCAAGACTATAGGGCATTTTCTTGATTAGTGATCAATGGGCGAGAGCCTAGCCCGTTATGGGTGGTGCCATCCCTGGGTTGGCGGTCCTGGATTCTATAAGAAAGCAGACAGAGCAAGCCAGTAAGTAGTGCCTCTCCATGACCTCTGCATCTGTCCCTGCTTCCAGCTCCCACCCTGTTTGAGCTCCTGTCCTGACTTCCATCAATGATGAACAATGCTGTGGAAGCATAAAACAAATAAATCCTTTCCTCTCTAGCTTGCTTTTTGGCCATGGTGTTTCATCACCACAGTAGTAACCCTAGGTAAGCCTGTATCATGGTCAAACCTTCACAGCTGGTGGGCCCTGGTGATAGTACTCAGTTCTGCAGGCTTTTGAGTGAGCCCGAGTCTTACCTTGCTAAGAGTAGGAATACACGATTCTCTCTGCCAAGGGAGTTTATGTACCTCCAGAAGCAAGGCCTCAGCAATATGCCTCTATTAACTTTTCACATTCAGGGCATGGTTGGTGTGGAAGTTTGAATAGGAATGGCCCCAAAAGACTCATGTGTTTGAATGCTTGTCCCATAAGGAATGGCACTATTAGGAGGTGAGGCCTTGCTGAAGGAAGTATGTCACTGAGGAGGCAGGCTCTGAGGTCTCATATGCTCAAGTTACATCCAGTGTGGCACAGTCTCCTTCTGCTATCTACAGAATCCAGATGTAGAACTCTCAGCTCCTTCTTCAGTATCATGTCTGCCTGCATGCTGTCATTCTTCCCACCATGATGATAATGGACTAAACCTTTGACCTATAAGCCAGCCCCACTTAAAAGTTCTCCTCTAGAAGAGTTGCAGTAATCATGCTATCTCTTCACAGCAATAGAAACCCTAAGACAGTTGGCTAGCATACAGACTTTGCTCCTCCGGGAGCACTGGTTTGGAGTAAGTAGAATAGTTTGAAGTTCCCATTGTTTCCATTGGGAGGAGAAAGTATTAGCTATTCAACATGAATGCCAGCAAGTGTTTCCTAAGTATCAGCCTTAGGACAGACGAGAAAAAAAGGGGGGTCTCCTAAATCTTAATTCAGCAAGAACATTGGATTTTAAAGAAAGTTGTTTAAGATATTACAGAGAGGATAGGATGCACCTCATCTACCTGCTGAGAAAAAGAATGGCCTCTAGGTAGGCCACCCTGGTAACTGTTCACAGATGTCAGAAGATGGTGCTGATACTTGAAGGTGTTTCTAAGATCAACAGATGCATACTATCATCATACTGATATGGACACAGCAGACCCTTCCATGAAACACCTGGGGCTCCGTGCCCACTAAGGTGCCCAGCTCTTAAGTAGAATACTCATGGTGGAATCTTCAAGAATTTTAAGGCAGCCTTATGTTTTCCACCCCTATCTCCTGTAGAAGATACAAGAAAGAATATAGCCTGCTCAACTTCTCAGACAATTGTTCATAATCTATGTCAAGTGTGAGGGATGTTAGCTACAGAAGGATAGCCAGAAGCCCTTAATTCTTTTGTGTTCATCTGTGTTTCTGTCTCTGACCATGTTCTTCTCTCCAGAGTGTGTGGTTAACATGAAACCCTCTCTCCATTTAGGAATTGTGCTTTTCCTTCTGGTTCTTTATTACAAATGAATCCTCTCTTCCTTTATATGTGATGTGTGAGAGGGGGTGAGTGTGTATGTGTGTGTGTTGGGGTAGTTCACCCCTACCTACATATATGGTGGCCAGAGAAGGATATGTGTCTTCTTCCACCACTCTTACTTTATAGCCTTAAGGTCTCTCAATTAACCAGAAACTATGCACTTAGGTTAAGTTGACTGGTCAGCAAACTCTCAAGGTCCATCATCTCTGATCTTGACTCCCCAGTGAGAGATTAGAGGCTTGTATGGCTTTGATAAGCTTTTATGTGGGTGCTGGTGATTCCTACTCAGGTTCTAATACTCACCTAGGTAGCACTACTCTTATCTACAGAGCCATCCGCCTGCCTCTTAATCCTATTTTCCTGAGACTCAGTTGGATTTATTTGGAAAACATTTCCAAGTCCAGTATAATAGCAGCCCATCAGGAGACTTGCTCTGATCATTGGAATGGTTAGCTGTTGAAGACATCTTTTTCATCAACATCCAGCATCTTAAGGGGTCACCCTAGCGAAAATCATCATTGGTGAAATTATATAATAGATACGCAGTAAAAATAATGTGTTATTTTTCATACATATCTCTAGTATCCAGTACTCTTTTGACTGGGTTTAATTTATTTTAAAATAATGATTATATTCATAAAAGGTCACAGAAATCACAAGGAAGTTCTGTGTATATTTCATCCATTTTTCCTCACACCATCTTGCCTTGATGGTGTACAGTACCTAAACAGCCAGCAACTTGATACTGATGCAATCTCTTTGTGTAGATTCCTGTACTCATCATAATTAAGATCAGGAACAAGTCTGTCATTATGGCAACCCCTCCCCAGTGATCCTCTGTGGTCACAGGTTCCACCACAATCACTGCTGCCGCCACCTCTATCTCTGCAAGAATCCTAGTGACAGATGGTCATTAATCTCTTTTCAGTTTGATAGTGTTAAAATAGAATAATAGAGCATTTGTGTGATTTGATCTGGAATGTCCCCAGAGAGTTTTATATAAAAGCTTGTCCACCCAGGTAACAATACTGAGAATTAGTGGAACCTTTAAGAAAGACCTCCTGGGACATCGTTAGGTAATTGCAATCAAGCCCTTTGGAGGGAGTACTGGACCCCAGTCTTCTCCTTTACCCCTTTGTTTCTGTACTGGTGATGAGGTGACTGGTTTTAATTTACCACATGCTCCCTGCCATGAACATCCTCACCAGAGACCCAATGGGATGAGCAGATCATGATCTGGAACCTCCAAACCTATAGCCAAAGTGGCCTTCTACCAGGATTTTTCTTTTAGGCTACCAATCAGTTCACAAATCACGACACAAAGACTTATTAGTTATGAATGTTCATCCATAGTTTATGCTTGTTTATGGCTAGCATTTTTACACTAATTTGAATTAGCCTGTTTCTCATCATCTGCGCTTTGTCTTAACCTGTTTCTCTTAACCTATATTTTGCCTTGGGACTTTTTATCTTCCTATATCTTTATCTTTCTTTATCTTTCCTTTCTGTATATCTTTGTGTCTTCTGGCTAGCAGCTGCCTGGCTGGCCTGGGCATCTCCCTCATTATCTTCTCCTCCTTCTCTTCTCCTTCTCCTTCTCTTCTCTTCTCTTCTCTCTCCTCTCTGTCTGCCAGCCCCACCTATCCTTTCTTTGCCTAGCTATGGACCATTCAGTCCTTCATTAGATCAATCAGGTGCTTTAGACAGCTGAGGTAAAACAGCAGCACTTCTTTTCATAATTAAACAAATGCAACAGAAACAAATGTAACACATATGTAAGTCACTATCAAAGGCAGTAGAAACAAATGTAATATACTTCTACACAGTTAAAATAATATTCCATAACATGACACTTTCTCTGTAAGTTTACAATCTCAGGTACTTTGTTATGTTAAGGAATGTGCCATGAATAGAGTATGTCACCTTTTGATGTTGGTCTTTCCTGTTCAGTATGATGCCCTTGAGATTCACTGCCATTCCACAGACAATTTGTTTTCATTGTTCTAAGATATTCTTTTTAATGTATTACCAGAGCCTATTTACTGATGCTAGTGTGGAGGAATATTTTATTTATCCCTGATTTTTAGTTACTGCAATATAGTTGCTACAAACATCCATGCATAACCTTGTGTTTACATATAACTTCTTGCTTTTTCTAGATAATATCTAGGAATGCAATTGCTGATTTTATGGTAAATACTTTTAGTTTTTAAGATAGCAAACTTGTTTATCAAAGTAACTGGGCAATTTCACAACCTCACCAACAATATGTGACTAGATCTATTTATTCCCATCCTCCCCTTGAGTTTGTGCTTACTCTTACATTTCAGCTGTTTTAATAGGCATGTAGCAATAACTCATTACATTCTTAATTTCTTCTTTCCAACAGCCCAATATGATGGTTAATTTTGATTGACAGCATGACTGGAGGAGGAGAAGCCTTTGGGCAATGATGAATAAACTTGTAAGGAATTTACCAGAAAGATTAACTAAGGGAGAAAAGACCTGCCCTGAATGTGGATGCACCATCCCATAGGGGCTGATCCCAGACTAAAAGTTAGCTGAGCACATTAGCATTTCTTTTTCTCTGCTTCCTAATCCACCAAGAGGTGATAAAGTCACAGGAAGAAGGCACCATCACCACATGGCTCCTCTCCATGATGGACTGTGCCTGCTAACACAGGAACCAAGATAAAAACCTTCCTTCTTTATGTCACTTCTTGTGAGTGTTTTGTGACAGCAACAGGAACATGTACTAATGCAGTTGTGACATCAGCCACCTCCCCAATGCTCATTTGTCATCATTTCCATCTGCTCATCAAAATATCTACCCTGCCTTTTGTGTTTGTCCTAATTGCACTCTTAAATTACTATTTCATTCTGCCAATTTAAAAATATACCTTAGCTACTAATACCTGGCTATACATTTATTGTTTGTAAATATTTCATCTCAATGCATGGCTTTATCAGCCTATTACCAGGTTCTTTTTTACTTTGATGAATGAAGTCTAGTGAATTGGCTTGTTTTTTTAAATGATATATATGTATGTTTTGTAATATGACTAAGAAAAGACCTTCAATAAGTTCTATATTCAGAAAATTCTATGCTATTTCAAAACATTTTACAGTTTTGTGCTATACATTCAAGTCAATGGCTCATTTTAAGCTGACTTTGTGTAAAGATTTAGTCAATTTTCCTTTTAGCCTATTTTCCAGCTGTTCTGGAACCTAGTGTCAAAAGAACTATTCTTCTTCCATTGAATTAATTCATTTTTTGTCAAAAAATAAATGGACCGTATTTGTGTGAAACGATTTGTGGCTTACTCTGCTCCACTGACCTATGCTTCTGTTCCTTTGTCAATATCACACAGGCTTGACTAATGCTGTTTAGTACAACAGATCTCCTCATTGGACACAGGGTCCCTTCCATTTGATTTTCATTTTCAGAATTAGTTAGCTATTCTAATTACTTTTCCTTTGCATGTAATTTTTTTTGTTTTATGTGCATGGGTATTTAGTCTGCACATGTGTCTATGCACCTTGAGCATGCAGTACCCAGTGAAGCCAGAAAAAGGCCTCAAATTCCCCTAGAACTGAAGCTACAAACAGTTATGAGCTGCTATTGGTTGCTGGGAATGGAACCCAAGTCCTCTGAAAGAACAGTCAGTGTTCTTTTTTTTTCCTTTTTATAATTTTTTTTCAAAAAAAAACTAACTTTTTTTCATTATACATACTAATCCAAGTTCCCCCTTCCTCCCCTCCTCCTATTCCCTCCACATACCCTCATGTTGTAAGGAGGGGCTGCTTGTTTGTCCCGGCTGCCTGGCTAGCTTAGCCCTGAAATAACCACACAGAAACTATATTAATTAAATCACTGCTTGGCCCATTAGTTCTAGTTTCTTATTGGCTAATTCTTACATCGTAATTTAACCCATTTCTATTAATCTGTGTATTGCCAAGTGGCAGTGGCTTACCAGGTAAAATTTCCAGGATCTCTCTCTGGTGGATCCATGGCATATCTCTGACTCCGCCCTTCTTTCCTCTCAGCAATTAATTCTGTCATCCCTGCCTACCTAAGTTCTGCCTTATCAACAAGCCCAAAGCAGTTTCTTTATTAACCAATGAAAGCAACACAAAGACAGAAGGCCCTCCTACACCGCCCTCCCACCCAACCCTTCCCCCATACAATTCTCAGAGAAGGTAAAGCACATTGTTTTGGGGAAGGTTCAAGGCCCTCCCGACTATATCTAGGTTAAGCAAGGTATTCATCCAAAGAGAATAGGTTCCCCAAAAGCCCATATATGAACTAGAGTTAAATCCTGGTGCCACTGTCAGTGGCTCCTCAGTCTGCGCCAGCCATGCAACTGTCAACCACAATCAGAGGGACTAGTTTGGTCCCATGTTTGTTCCTTCCTAGTCCAGCTGGAGTTTGTGAGCTCCCATTAGCTCAGGCAAGTCTACCAAAAGCAATCTATATATTCAATGCAGTCCCCGTCAAAATCTCAACATAATTCTTTACAGAGTTTGAAAGAGTAATAATCAACTTCACATGTAAAAACAAGAAACCCAGGATAGCCAAAAGAATCCTGTACAATAAAGGAACTTCTAGAAGCATTACCATCCCTGACATCAAGCTCTGTTATAGAGCTACAGTAATGAAAACAGCTTGGTACTGGCATAAAAACAGGGAGGTTGACCAATGGAATCAAATAGAAGACCCCCAATATCAATCCATACATCTATGAACACCTGATTTTTGGCAAAGAAGCTAAAATTACACAATGGGAAAAAATATCTTCAACTAATGGTGCTAACATAACTGGGTGTCAACATGTAGAAAAATAAAAATAGATCCATATCTTTCCCCATGCACAAAACTCAAGTCCAAATGGATCTCAATATAAATCTAACCACGTTGATCCTGATAGAAGAGAAAGCAGGAAGTAGTCTTCGAAGTATGGGCACAGGAGACCACTTCCTAAATATAGCCCCAGTAGCAAGACACTGAGATCAATAATAAATAAATGAGACCTCCTAAAACTGAGAAGTTTCTGTAAAGCAAAGGACATGGTAAATAAGACAAAAAGGCAGCCTACTGTATGGGGCTTCACCAACCTCACATCAAACAAAAAACTTATCTCCAAAATATATAAAGAACTCAATAAATTAGACATCAAAATTTCAAATAACCCAATTAAATATTTGGTATGGAACTAAACAGAGATTACTCAACAGAAGAATCTCAAATGGCCAAAAGATACTTAAGAAAATGTTCAACATCCTTAGCCATCAGAGAAATGCAAATCAAAAGAACTCTGAGATACCATCTCACGACTGTCACACTGTCAGAATGGTTAAGATCAAAAAACACCAATGATAGCTTATGCTGAAGAGGATGTGGAATAAGGGAAACACTCCTCCATTGCTGGTCAGAATGCAAACTTGTTCAACCACTTTGTAAACCAATATGGTGGTTTCCCAGAAAGTTGAGAATCAACCTCCCACAGGATATAGCAATACCACTATTGGGCATATACCCAAAAGATGATCATCCTACAAAGGCAGTTGTTCAACTATGTTCCTAGCAGCATTATTTGTAATAGCCAGAATCTGGAAACAACATAGATGCCCCTCAACTAAAGAATGGATAAAGAAAATGTGGCACATTTACACAGAATACTACTCAGCTGTAAAAAACAATGACATCTTGATTTTTGCATGCAAATGGATGGAGTTAGAAAGCATTATCCTGAGTAAAATAACCCAGGATACTCACTTACTCCTGAAGTGGATACTAGCTATAAACAAAGGATAATGAGCCTATAATTCATGATTCTAGAGAAATTAAGTAATAAGGTGAACACTAAGAAAAACATATAAGATCCCACCTGGAAAGTCAAATCAGACAAGATCACCTGACAAAACTGGGAGCATTGGGGTGGGGGAAAAGGGAGGGTAGAAGAAGAAGAGGGAAGAAGGGGAGGGTTGAGGAGAACTTGAGGAAATGGGATAGTCAAAAAGGAGGAAGGACAGAGATGAGAGCAAGGAAAGAGATACTTTGATTGAGGGAGCCATTATAGGGTTAACAAGAAACCTGTCTCTAGAAATATTTCCAGGAATCCACAGGATAACCCCAGCTAAGACCCTAAGCAATAGAGGAGAGGGGGCCTGAACTGGCTTTGCCCTGTGTCTTAAATATTACCATAGAACCTTCATCCAACAACTGATGGAAACAAAGGAAGAGACCTGCATTGGAGCATAGGACTGAGCTTGCAAAGTCCAGTTGAGGAGTGGGAAGAGTGAGAATACGAGCAAAGAGGTAAGACCATGATGGGTTCACCCACTGAAACAGTCTACCTGAGCTAATGAGAGCTCACCAACTCCAGTCAGTGTTCTTAACCACTGAACCATCTCTGTATCCCCCGAATAAATTTAAAAAATCTTTTTATATATCTAAACTTTCTTGCTTGGATTTTTTATAGAAACTGCAGTAAGCCTTTATACCAATCTGATTACTAATAAACTCTTTACCTCCTGGAATCTTCTGATAACACTGGAATCTTCTGGTACTGATTATCTCTCTCTACTTGTTGGAACTTCTTTCTTTTATTGTTATTTTGTAGTTTCGAACATATGAATTTTCTGCAAATTTTAAAATAGTTTTATTAAAGTTTTGAGACTTTCATGCATTTTATTTGAATCATATGCACCCTACCTCCTCCCAGATATGCCCCCAGATCCCTCCCTGTCGAACTTCATGTTCTCTATATCTTATCTCTTCCTCTGTAGATGACAGGAACACTGCACAAGACCATGCCAGGCAACCTCCTAGCACAGAGTGGGAAGGGTTTCACCAGCCTTCACCCACAATTGCAGAGCTGTGGACAGTTGATGGCTTCTGCAGATTGAAGAGTCATTTTCCCTTAAGGGTGTGGCTTCTGATAGACTGAATGGCATCGCACCCAGAAGTGTATAGACAGAATAGATTCAAGCATATTCTGTCAGATTTCTAACACGTTTTGTCAGAAAGTTTGTTGCAACTGTAAATGGTATTGCATTTATCGCAATGTATTCACTGCTTGTAGACACAAACATAACTGACTTGGGCCTGTTGTGAATATAACTTGTTTAAATCATCTTTCTGTAAATTCCTTGAAAATGTTTTATGTAGTAAAAACTTTCTTTCTATCAGTAGGGATGTTCATCATTCTTCCATCCTGCCAGAGATGACTCAGCAGTTAAGAACACTGACTGCTCTTTCAGAGGACCTGGGTTCTATTCCCAGCACCCACATGGCAGCTCACACCTATTTGTAGCCACAGTTCCCAGAGAATATGATGCCCTCTTCTGGAACTAATTCCTCTTATCTCCCTTTTCCTGCTCTGATGAGAACAACAGCATTAAGTGTTGGCCCCAGCACATAGAGCGTTGTGGTGTCACTCTTCTCTCAGCAGAAAGTTATTGTGGCTTTTCCCATTAAGTCTGATGTTAACCACAAAAGTTTAAAGACTTGAGTTAGAGGAGCCCCTACATTCCAGTTTTCTCAGGGCTGTGTGTTTCTATGAGTGGCCATTGTATCTTGACAAGTGTTTTTTCTGCATCAAATAATAATGACAATCTAACTTTCATTCTTTAGCTCATGAAGTGATGAATTGTGTTGGTTTGTCAAAATGTGACCCAGGTTTCCAGCTCTGTAATTAAAAGCATTATTGATTTTAAAAATTACATATATTTATTGTATCAAGCTAGTTACAATTGACAGCTGCAGGGAGAGGTATAGTCACTTTCCTCCAGCGGAGTGATGCTGAGTTTATCAACCACACTCCAGGGCAGGTGCCATGGTGTTTTCACACTGGTGTGTGTGTGTGTGTGTGTGTGTGTGTGTGTGTGTGTGTGTATGCTGTATGTGTGTCAGGGGGTGGGATTGTTAGTTTTATTTTGGTTTTGGTTTTCTCTTTCAAGAGAGAGAAAGAACATTAAGTTAGGTAGTAAGTGAGGGAAAGGAATAAGGCCAAAATACATTGCATGTAATTCTAGAAAATAAAACTAGATAAAAAATACAGTACATTCTCCTAGACTCCGAGTTCCTGATAAACAGTATATTCTTTTCCTGATCATCTCTCTCCTGTGAGTAATAGAAGATGCTAATTTCTTGCTGACCACATTAAGGAGCCTCCTGTCTTTGGAATTTAGAAGTTGTGATATGTTCTGTTATAGATATATTTATTTTTTTCTGGAATTGACTCTATTTATTGAGTGTTTAGTCATAAGCCCTTTGCCAGATTTCGGGAGTTTTAAGCCCTTATGTCTTGGAATAGTTTTTCATCCTGATTTCTTTCACTGTCCTCTGAGAGTGATGAAGCTGTTGGTGTGAGGGCTTTGTCCACGAGGGCCTGACACGTTCTTCATTTTCCTATTTCCTGTCTCTATTTCAGGTTTGTGCTTAAGCTCATTGATTCCTACTCATACCTCCAAGATCCCTCTGCTTAGTCAATTTATTCAGGTTTTGCTTCAGTATTTGTAATATTTTGTTATAAAAATGTCATGTTGTTTTCGCCAACCGTATATTTCCTTGCTGTCACTTTCTCTGTTTTCTGCATCTTCATTTGTTTCCATTGCTGTCTCTGTTCCTCACTAAGGCATTTCTATATGTCTCCTTCTACATTTCTATCTGAGAGGTCTGGAAGGTGTCTCCTTGGGGATGGATTCTGTTGGTGGCCCTTGTGTTTCAGTCCAGTTGATATCTCTCTGATTGATGGTACAGTGAGTGACTTCATTAACATTTGACCTTTGGGGATATTATGTTAAGACTCTGAATCTCATCAAAGTTATGGTTCCTACCAGTTCTTCTCTAACAATGCTCCTAAGGAGAATAAAGAGGACACCCTACCATTAGTGTCAGCTAGAGGAGACGTTTAGGACTTCCACTCATCTGTGCGGGAATTGGGTGGAGACAGGACTCCTTACCACTGCTAGATATAACTAGCATTTCAGGGGACCCCAGGACATTCCTGCTAATGCTGCTTGTCTAGGAGGGGAGCCACATTTCCATCCCCATGTGGCCTTCACTGCACAAGACACTGCAGATGACTTCATTGCTGCTGGGAGCTAGCGAATGTTCCAAGTTTCCATTAGGTCTTCTCTGCCCAGGGAAATGGGAACCTTGAACTCTGACCTCACCTCCCAAGGGCTGGGATGACAATGATTGCGAACATCCCCAGCTTTATTTGGTGCTGGAGACTGAACTCAGGGCTTTGTACATGCTAGGCAAGCAATCTACTGACTCAGCCCCAGCTCCAGTCCCAAAGAGAAAAATTGTAAATACACTGGACTAGCAATTTATTTTTCCCTACTAACTTTAACTTTTTATATTAAAACAATTACAGATCCATAGCACTGGAGAGAAATATCTCAGAAAGTCCTCTGTACTATTTATCAGTCTCCCATGATACTGCTATTTTCACAGCTGTAGTTCCTCAACACAACCATAGCCCTATTCTTTTTTTTTAAAATTTTTCTTGGAAAAAAATTTCTGCCTCCTCCCATTCTCCCATTTCCCTCCCCTTCCTCCCACTCCACTCTCCCTCCCCCCACTCCTTTTCCCCTCCCTCTCCAGACCGAAGAGCAGTCAGGTGGAAAGTCCAAGGTCCTCCCCGCTCCATCTAGGTCTAGGAAGGTGAGCATCCAAACTGGTTAGGCTCTCACAAAGCCAGAACATGAAGTAGGATCAAACCCCAGTGTCATTGTCTTTGGCTTCTCATCAGTCCTCATTGTTCAGAGAGTCTGGTATTATCCCATGCTTTTTCAATTTCAGTCCAGCTGGCCTTGGTGAGTTCCCAATAGATCAGTCCCTCTGTCTCAGTGGGTGGGTGCACCCCTCACGGTCCTGACTTCCTTGCTCATGTTCTCCCTCCTTCTGCTCCACATTGGGACCTTGGGAGCTTATTCCGGTGCTCCAATATGGGTCTCTGTCTCTATCTCCATCCATCGCCCGATGAAGGTTCTATGGTGATATGCAAGATATTCATCAGTGTGGTTATAGGATAGGGCCATTTCACGTTCCTTATCCTCAACTGCCCAAGGCACTAACTGGGGACATCCCCTGGGCATCTGGGAGCCCCTCTAGGTTCAGGTCTCTTGCCCACCCTAAGCTGGATCCCTTAATTAAGATCCATATCTATCACCATGCACAAAACTCAAGTCCAAATGGGTCAAAGACCTCAATATCAGTCTGAACACACTGAACCTAATAGAAGAGAAAGTGGGAAGAACCCTACAACAGATGGGCACAGGAGATTGCTTCCTATGTATAACCCCAGCAGCACAGACATTAAGGGCAACATTGAATAAATGGGACCTATTGAGACTGAGAAGCTTCTGTAAAGCAAAGGACACTGTCACTAAGACAAAAAGGCAACCTACTGACTGGGAGAAGATCTTCACCAACCCTGCAACAGACAAAGGTCTGATCTCCAAAATATATAAAGAACTCAAGAAACTAGACTTTAAAATGCTAATTAACCCAATTAAAAAATGGGGCACTGAACTGAACAGAGAATTCTCAACAGAAGAAGTTCAAATGACCAAAAGACACTTAAGGTCATGCTCAACTTCCTTAGCAATCAGGGAAATGCAAATCAAAACAACTTTGAGATATCATCTTACACCTGTCAGAATGACTAAAATCAAAAACACCAATGATAGCCTTTGCTGGAGAGGCTGTGGAGGAAGGGGTACCCTCATCCATTGCTGGTGGGAATGCAAACTTGTGCAACCACTTTGGAAATCAGTGTTTCGGTTTCTCAGGAAATTCGGGATCAACCTGCCCCAGGACCCAGCAATACCACTCTTGGGAATATACCCAAGAGATGCCCGATCATATGACAAAAGCATTTGTTCAACTATGTTCATAGCAGCATTATTTGTAATAGCCAGAACCTGGAAACAACCTAGATGTCCTTCAATGGAAGAATGGATGAAGAAAGTGTGGAATATATACACATTAGAGTACTACTCAGCAGTAAAAAACAATGACTTCTCGAATTTTGCATGCAAATGGATGGAAATAGAAAACACTATCCTGAGTGAGGTGTCCCAGACCCAAAAAGATGAACATGGGATGTTTCATAATTGGTTTCTAGCCATAAATAAATGATATTGAGTCTATAATTTGTGATCCTAAAGAAGCTAAATAAGAAGGTGAACCCAAAGAAAAACATATAGTTATCCTCCTGGATATGGGAAGTAGACAAGATTGCCGAGCAAAAATTGGGATCTTGAGGGTGGGGTGGGATAGGGGTAAGGGGAGATGGGGAGAGAAATGTGAGAAGGGGAGGATGGGGGGAACTTGGGGAATTGGGATGGTTGGGATAAAGGAAGGATGGATATGGGAGCAGGGAAGCATAACCCTATTCTTAATCGATCCATCAGTTGTAAGTGCCCTCTGGATTTGGGGTGTGGGTGTATAATTCCTTACAACTATGCTGTATGTTCAGTTCCACCGAGATCACTGTGTTCAACAGCTCTGTCACAGGCTGCAGTCTCTCTACAGCAATACTGCTTGCTCCATTCATGACCATTTCTTCAGTTGGGCTATTTTGTGAAGATTACATAGATAGGAATTGTTCTTCATGAAATATTTTTGAGATGCAATTTAATTTCCTTGTGGCTCACCCAAGTGTGGAGTACAGTGACAACCCACTCCTTTAATTCCTGAGCTGTGTTCTATGAACAAATGTACCACAGTTATTTAATAATTTATCCACTAACGGACATATAAGAAATTTCCAATTTAGGGATATTATGAATATGTATTAATATTTGTGTACAAGATTCAAGAAGGAAATGTGCCTTCAATTCTCTGGGGATATATACACAGGGCTCAATTGTTGGTTCATGCAGTTAAGTCCAATTTCAGATTTTAAAAGTACTGTGTAATGGTTTCTCAGAGTGGCTATGATTTGCATCCCGAGGGGCAGAAGTGAGCAGTTTCTACAAACTACAAACTCTGTGTGTGTGTGTGTGTGTGTGTGTGTGTGTGTGTGAGAGAGAGAGAGAGAGAGAGAGAGAGAGAGAGAGAGAGAGAGGAGAAAGAAAGAGAGGGGGGAATAAGGAGAGGGAGAGAGAGAAATAGGATCTGTCTATGTGTCCTTAGCTGGCTTTCAACTCCATCTGTAGACCTGACTGATCTCAGACTCACAGAGATCCACCTGCCTCTGCTTCCACAGTGTTGAAATTAAAGGAGTGTGCACCACCACACCCAGTTTCTCTTCATTCTCGTCCAACATTTTTTAATTACTTGTTTTTACTGATATAATTCACTCTTTCAAACTGAACAACTCAGTGGCTTTTAGAATACTCACATGTGAAATATTACCATTGTCTAATTATAAATTGAAATAAAGAAACCCTGTACAGTCAACACTCATCAACCACTTTTAAATTTCCGAATCTTTTCTGCTTCTTTATAAAATGTTCTGAGTCTTTTTCCTACCTGAGATTATAGAATCCAAGTGAACGCAAGCAAGAGCACCCTGAAGTAGAACGTGCTTGGAGTCACGGCTGCTTATTGGCTTGAGTCTGTTTGTTCATGACTGCACCCCTTGGTGCCCTGAGCAGCTTTTGACACACATCTGTTGCTTCATGTTCAGCTCTCAGAGTAAACGAAATAAGGGATTGCAAATGAATGAAACAATTCCAGGAGGCCCTGTACTGAAGCAGAGCCCCGGTTCCCACTCTTGCTAAACATCAATAACCCAGGAGCTTGTTACAGTGGCGCATTCATAGGCTCTGTACTGATACCTGAGTTGGAGCCCCCGGGTCTGTGGTCTGAGAGTATTCCTTTTTGTTCAACACTCCTGTGCTCCTGGTGTGTCCAGTCCTATGTCTGTATAGCTCCTGCTCCTGTCTTCCTGTCTCTACCATTAATCCTGTCCCTTCACCCAAAATAGTTCCCCTCATAATTTTGAGGTGCATGTGTGTGAATGTGTGCATGATTGTCATTGAAGTACTACAATTTATGCCAAGGGCCTGCTGCATGCTGGGCAGTGTCCTACCACTAAGATGTATCCCTGCCATCTCATTTTACTTTCTTTTTGACATGGGGTCTTACTTGGATGTCCAGACTGCTTTGAATTTACTGTAGCCCAGGTCAGCTTTGAACTTACTATCCTCCCATCGTGACCTTTCAAGTAACTTGCATAATAGATGTTCACCCCAGACTCAGCTTCTCCCACTCATGAGGCAGATGGCACCCAGCCTTCATTAGAAAGCTTCCCATTCCCCTGGTCTCCTAGAGCAGCTCAATCCTCCAGTTTCCTGGGATGCAGTAAGGTTTACTTCCACCACTGTTTTGCATCTATGCTCAGACATCCCAGAAAATATGATGAATTTATTTCCACTTCACAGTCTTTCTGATTAGCCAGCCTCTTACTGCAGAGTCACAAATTACCGATGCATCTAGAGGTCAGGAAGGTGGTATTAAACAAGTGAACAGAGAGACGGAGGCTGACACGGTGAAGGTTCAAGGACCCTCATGTCCAAAAGGCCAAATTCATCTTTTCCCCATTGATACCTGACCTCTCCTCATCAGATATGAATTTTTGTAGCAGATATCTGAATTTCAGACTTTTAAAGTAACCTGGCTAAGCTGATATATGTGTGAGCCAGTATAATATGGCCCATTCTGCCTTCCAGTTCACAACACTGTACCGGTGACAGTTGCTGGTTCAGAGAGTGTGCCGTGTGAGACGTGTGCACAGAGAGAAAACTGGCTTAAAAATGTTAAAACGTCCTCTGTTGTCTACTTTAATGGGACACACTGACCATAATGACACATAGTGACACTTGCCTCAGGTGTTAGCTCGCAACATCACCTATTTCCGGGGCCCCTCTACTCCCTGTGCTGCATTAAGAGAAATGGGGAACGGTGGACTAGCAAGTGACCAATGGGGATTTTCTCCAGGTCTAAGCATTTGCTAAATCTTTGGAATAAAATAACTTGTGCAAATGCCCATGGGAGAGAGTGAATCAGAGCTTGTAGCCAAGGAACACCCATGTTATTCATACCCAGGCTTAGGGGATAAAGGGGAGAAGTGCTCGGTTACATCTTAGCTTTGGCCTTCCTCTTCGGCAGGACTGAGAGACTTTGATGGAGAAAGGTAAGATCTGAACCATAGCAATTAAAAGGGCTCCATCTAGGCATATCAGAAGCAACATGGGGAAAGAACGAAAGGAGGGAAGGAAGGAAGGAGGGAAGAAAGGAAGGAAGGAAGGAGGGAGGGAAGGAAGGAAGGAAGGAAGGAAAGAAGGAAGGAAGGAAGGCAAAATGGAGAGAGTGAGAGAAGGGTGGAGGGGAGGGAAAATGAAATCAAGGATTCAGATTTCCACTCCATGAAGATCATTAAACAACTTCTGTAGACCAAGGACCTTCCATTGCAGAAGGCAGAGAAAAATAATCAATTCTGTAACTTGTCCAGTTGGGACAGGTACCTGGATGTAAAAAGGAAAATGCAGTGCCATTAAGACAGCCAGGAAGAACCTTTTCAGCAGGCGCTCTGCACGCCAGGCTTCAGAGTTCTAGGCAGAGAAGGCTGTACAACAAAAGCTGGGTCGGGGGGTGATTGTGTGCTCAGTCCAAGCACTGAGAGGATCATGAGAGGGGCAAAAGAGAAGCTCAACAGAACCAAAAATACAAAACCCTCTGAGAGACATCAGCCGCTGGAGCCAGCACGGGACCCTGACACAGGGCACCTGGCTGAAGAGCGGTGAAGAGATCCCTCATGAGCAGCACAGAAGCTGAGCTGGCAGAATGCTCCTATAATCATTCAGATGAACAAATGCATGCACCACCACCTGTTAACTTTCTGCAGTGAATGAGACACTGCATATAAGATCTCACGAAAGTTAACGGCATGCATCCATCTCAGGGTAGCCTAAGGTAAGAAACCATTTTATTTCTCCACAGTTGAGCTGAGTGACTGGCATGCAAACCAAAGCCGGCCCTGTCAGATCTCAGATGCTTCTGTCCGTAGTTCCTTCTTCCGTCCCTGCCCTCTAGAGTCTAGAGCCCTGGAGGTGATTCCCACACTGAATCAGGAACCCAGTCGTGGCAAAGCAGTGGCTGTCTACCCTCCTGGTCAGCACTGTAGTTTGAGGCTGGATAACACAGCTGGGGTTTGTAACCATCTGCATTCCATGGTCTGAGTCTATTCCATCTCTACCTGATTTTCCAAAACAATGAGGGGAGGGTCCCATCTCTGTTTCCTAGCAGTGATTCCCCAGTGCCTGAAGAAAATCCACCCTGGTGAGGTGGAAGAGTCACAGCTGGGGAGGGCTGAAGCTGCCCAGGAGTTCTCACCCCTGATCCTGCTTTTGTAGCTTTGTTTCACATTTAACATTACTTCAAATTAGACAAAAATAGCTTTAGCACTAGCAGACAAAAAGATAAATAATCAAAGAAAGCCTGGCTGCCTTCTGCTACTGCTGTCATTCCTGAAGCCACCTTGCCTTGTCTCCGGTTCCCAAATAAGTTGCCAGAATAAGTGTCTGGCAGCACTGGAGTGCGGGTGATGCTGGCTGCCAGGCTTTCCAAGAGCCTGCGCCATCAGCCAGTTCCCCCCTTCGGTGCCAGCGCCTCAGCAAGGCAATTGAAGGATTTTATTATAATGGCACTTTGCGGAGCTCACTCAACCCGTCAAAATAATTGTTTGACTTAATGTAAAATCTGAGCTTCGCAGCTGCAGGAGGCTGTCCTCAGCGGGATCGTGGGGCTGGCTCCTGGCACTGCCGGTGAGCATCTCAGAGTCTGGAATTAACAGCAGTTTCGAAGCCTCCCTAATTAGTTACAGTGCTGCCCGAGGTGTCATCTTATTTTATTTTATTTTATTTTTTTTATGAGCCAAATAACATATTGCCGCTTAAGTTTCTGGAAGACAGGGAGCTATAAATAAAACTACAATTTACTTGAAGTCTATCACACAGATATTCCAGGTTCAGAAGTTAGTTTTTCCTTTGACTAATGAAATAAAACTTTGCAGAGCTTATTTGCGGATGTGAACATCACAGCTCTATAGGGAGGGAGGAATTCTCCAAAGGCCATGCATGGAGACTGCAACTGAGCGATGATCTCCTTATCGTACGGTACTCACAAGAGCCGGAGACCACAGTTCCCCTGAAGAGCTGCTCTGCTGCCTCCCAGCCAGGAGGCCACTGGCTCCTTTCTTCCCATCCCAGACCTTGGCCTCCCTATGTCCACTGAGAAGGGTGGTACACATGCTACTTCTCTTGCAGAAAGTTTTGAAAACACTAAAGCAGTCCAAATGGTTTATGCCTGTGACTAGTGATGTGATGTTATCATTACAGGGTTGATCTCTGGAGCCAGACAGCTTGACATCAAACTTCCCATTTGCCGTTACATGCTAACCGAAGAGAATCCTTCAATCTGCAGCTGATTTTCTTCACCAGGTGAAAACTACGCAGTCAGCCCAGGTGGTTTATGTACCCGATTGAGTGTCACTCATTGAAAAAGAATGAAATCCTGCAGTTTGTTACGTGATGGTTAGAACCGGAGGTCCCTCTGAGAAGTCAACTAGGCCAAACATGGAAAGTCAGAAATAAAGCCAACCTGATTTCCAGAGGCTAGGGAGGGTGGAGAAAGGAAAGTAGAGAAAAGCTAAAGCAGATCAGAGCACACAGTGCATGTGTGGGGATTTAATTCCAGGAGTATAATTAATTTACTCATCAGAAAATTTAAAATAAATGGGTTACAGCTGTAGCTCAGTAGTAGGGTGTTTGTGTAGCCTTTCATGGGCCCTAGGTTCGATCCCAGCACTGCCTTAAGAAGTGATAATAATAAATTCAATTAATGGACAAAGAACGAAATGAGCTTAACCGATACTGTAAAAGTGCTTATAACTCAGAGAGCATGGGGCACATTCACCCCACGTGTTACACAGCGTGCATCTTTTTTTTTTTTTTCACAGCGTGCATCTTAAACAGGCAGCAAAGACATTCAGAGTTACATGGATTGAGGCTCTCATGCTACCAAGGTGTGTGAGCCATCAAATGTCACATTTCTTTCTTTTTTTTTTTTTATTGAGAAAAGGAAAAAAAAAAGTTTCCGCCTCCTCCCAGACTCCCATTTCCCTCCCCCTCCTCCCAGCCTCCCATTTCCCTCTCCCTCCTCCCACCCTTTTCCCCCTCCCCCCACTCTTCTCCCCCTCCCTCTCCAGTCCAAAGAGCAGTCAGGGTTCCCTGCCCTGTGGAAAGTCCAAGGTCCTCCCCCCTCCGTCCATGTCTAGCAAGGTGAACAACATCCAAACTGGCTAGGCTCCCACAAAGCCAGAACATGAAGTAGGATCAAAACCCAGTGCCATTGTCCTTGGCTTCTCAGCAGCCCTCATTGTCCGCCATGTTCAGAGAGTCCGGTTTTATCCCATGCTTTTTCAGTCATAGTCCAGCAGGCCTTTGTGAGTTCCCAATAGATCAGCCCCACTGTCTCAGTGGGTAGGTGCACCCCTCGTGGTCCTGACTTCCTTGTTCATCTTCTCCCTCCTTCCCCTCCTCATTGGGACCTTGGGAGCTCAGTCCAGTGCTCCAGTGTGGGTCTCTGTCTCTATCTCCATCCGTCACCAGATGAAGGTTCTATGGTGATAAGCAAGATATTCGTCAGTATTGCTATAGGATAGGGTCATTTTAGGTTCCCTATCCTCAGCTGCCCAAGGAACTAACTGCGGACATCGCCTTGGGCTCCTGGGAGCCAATCTAGGTTCAAGTCTCTTGCCAACCCTAAGGTGGCTCCCTTAACTAAGAATTGTGCTTCCGTGCTCCCCTATCCAGCCTTCCTTTATCCCAATCATCCTGTTTCCCCAAGTTCCCCCCATCCTCCCCTTCTCACTTTTCTCTCCCCATCTCCCCTTACCCCCATCCCACCCACCCCCAAGATGCCACTTTTCTCTCTGGCAATTGTGTCTACTTCCCATAGCAAAGAGGATAACTATATGTTTTTCCTTGGGTTCACCTTCTTATTTAGCTTCTTTAGGTTCACCAATTGTAGACTCCGTGACCCTTATTTATAGCTAGAAACCAATTATGAGTGAGTACATCTCATGGTCATCTTTTTGGGTCTGGGTTACCTCACTCAGGATAGTGTTTTCTATTTCCATCCATTTGCATGCAAAATTCGAGAAGTCATTGTTTTTTACCGCAGCACCGTACTCTAATGTGTATATATTCCACACTTTCTTCATCCATTCTTCCATTGAAGAACATCTAGGTTGTTTCCAGGTTCTGGCTATTACAAATAATACTGCTATGAACATAGTTGAACAAATGCTTTTGTCATATGATAGGGCATCTCTTGGGTATATTCTTTCTTTATTTCTTCCTTGATCCAGGTGTGGTTGAGTAGTTGACTGTTCAGTTTCCATGAGTTTGTAGGTTTTCTGGGGGTAGCATTGTTGTTGAATTCTAACTTTAATCCATGGTGATCTGATAAGACACAGGAGGTTACGAGTACTTTTTTGTAACTGTGGAAGTTTGCTTTGTTACCAAGTATGTGGTCAGTTTTCGAGAAGGTTCCATGAGCTGCAGAGAAGAACGTATATTCTTTCCTATTTGGGTGAAATTTTCTATAGATGTCTGTTAAGTCCATTTGGTTCATTACCTCCATTAATTCTCTTATTTCTCTGATAGGTTTCTGTCTGATAGACCTGTCCATTGGTGAGAGAGGAGTGTTGAAGTCTCCTACTATTAGTGTGTGCGGTTTGATGGCAGCCTTGAGTTTTAGTAATGTTTCTTTTACGTACGTGGGTGCTTTTATATTAGGGGCATAGATATTAAGGATTGAGACTTCATCCTGATGAATTGTTCCTGTTATGAGTATAAAATGTCCCTCTCCATCTCTTGTGATTGATTTAAGTTTGAAGTCAACTTTCTTAGAAATTAGTATAACCACACCTTCTTGTTTCTTAGGTCCATTTGCTTGATAAACCTTTCCCCATCCCTTTACTCTGAGTAAGTGCTTGTCTTTGTGGTTAAGGTGTGTTTCTTGTAAACAGCAGAATGTTGGATCGTGTTTTCGTATCCAATCTCTTAGCCTGTGCCTGTTTATAGGTGAGTTGAGTCCATTGACATTAAGTGATATTAATGACCAGTGGTTGTTAATTCTGGTCACTTTTTTAGTAGTAGAGTTTGTGTGTTTCCTTTCTTTAAGATGTGCTGGTGAAGGGTCTCTAGATGTTTGAGTTATTGTGGTCATTGTTAGACTCCTTGGTTTGTGATTTTCCTTCTATTATTTTTTGTAAGGCTGGATTTGTGGCTACATATCGTTTAAATTTGTTTTTATCCTGGAAAATTTTGTTTTCTCCATTTATAGTGAACGAAAGCTTGGCTGGGTATAGTAGTCTGGGCTTGCATCCATGGTCTCTTAGTTTCTGCAGTACATCTATCCAGGACCTTCTGGCTTTCATTGTTTCCATAGAGAAATCAGGTGTAAGTCTGATAGGCTTACCTTTATAAGTAACTTGGCCTTTTTCCTTTGCAGCTCTTAATATTCTTTCTTTATTCTGTATGTTTTGTGTTTTGATTATTATATGGCAAGGAGATGGTTTTTTTTTTTTGTTTTTTTTTTTTTGGTCCAGTCTATTCGGTGTTCTGTATGCTTCTTGAACCTTCAAAGGAATATCCTTCTTTAGGTTGGGAAAGTTTTCTTCTATAATTTTATTAAATATATTTTCTGGACCGTTGAGCTGTACTTCTTCTCCTTCTTCTATCCCAATTATTCTTAGGTTTGGTCCTTTTATTGTGTCCTAGATTTCCTGAATGTTTTGTGATGAGAATTTGTTGGTTTTGCTGTTTTCTTTGATCAGTGTGTTTATTTTCTCTATGGTATCTTCAGTGTCTGAAATTCTTTCTTCTATCTCTTGTAATCTGTTGGTAGTACTTGTCTCTGTAGTTCCTGTTCATTTATCCAGATTTTCCATCTCCATCCTTCCCTCGGTTTGTGTTTTCTTTATTACTTCCATTTCGTTCTTCAAATCTTGAACCGCTTCCCTTACCTGTTTGATTGCGTTTTCTTGTTTCTCTTGGTTTTCTTGGGTATCTTTGAGCGATTTATTCATTTCCTCTACCTTTTTGTTTGTGATCTCTAATTGTTTATGGCAGTTTTTCACCTCCTGTTTAAGGTCTTCTATTATTTTCATATAATTCACTTTTGAGTCGATTTCTTCTAATTCTTCTAGAGTAGGGTGTACAATTCTTCTTATTTCGGGATCCCTGGATTCTGGTGATGTCATGTTGCCTTTCAGGTTGTTGGAGGAATTCTTGCCTTGGCGCCTTCCCATCTCTTCCTTCAAATGGAGCCAGGAGAGGCCTGGTGTCTTGGTACAGTCTTTGCTGTGACTGACACTCTGGGTGTAACTCTTCAGTGTAGAAGCAGGAACTGTCCCGTCCAGATGGAACTTCTCAGCACAGAAACATAGACGCCTGGTAGTCCAATGACCCGCGGACAAAAGGGAGAACTTGGGGGGGGGGGGCAGGGCGGGGACGAGTAGAACACAGGACACCCTGCCGCAAAAGCTGAAGGTGCACGTGCTCCCTTTCGGGGGTCCTTGAGGCCTGCCCGGTAGGCAGACACTCACGGCTCTGGGTGGGTAGCCTTTGTGTAGGATCAGAAAACTGTTCCTGAGCAAAGGACCTAGCAGAAAACGTAGGCTTGGGGGGGGGGGGTCGTGTGTAAGAAAACAGCCCTGCAGAAGGAGCTGGGGGAGGGGGGTTTGTGCTCTCTTCCGGGACAATCTGCCCCTGGATAACACACACTCACCCGCCCAGATGGAACTGCTCAGTACCTAAACAGGGCCACCTGGTAGCCTGATGATCCGGGGACAAAAGGAAAAACGGAACAGGCAGGGCGAGATCCAGGAGAGCACAGGCACCCCTGGAGCACAAGCTGAAGGTGCCCGGGCTCCCTTACAGGGGACCTTGAGGCCTGCCTGGTAGGCAGGCACTCACCACTCTGGGTGGGTAGCCTTAGTGTAGGAGCAGAAAACTATTCTTGAGCACTGGTTCTAGCATAAAGCAGGGCAGGGTTGGGGGAAGTGCTGGGGGGCTGGGTTGTGCATAAAAAAATGTCACATTTCTTAAAGAGACCTCCGTTCTACTCGTAATACTAAAGTATGTAGATGGTACACAATTAGAACAAAAGATTAAAAACACCAAAACACTAATCTATAAAAAAAAAAATCCTGTGTGCAAAAAGTATCCAAGGCATATCTGCCAGTCCCCAAAGGCTGTAATGCAATGCTTTGGGGTCGGTGAGTCTAGTTTTGAATGCACTCTTCTGTTAAGGAACTCTGGTAGCCTGACAAGTCCCTTCACTTCTCTGGGCTTGAATTTTATGTGCTCTAAAGGTGCAGCTATGATAGGTGCACTGAGGGTGAATCATGCTCACTTTCACTAAGGGCTTAGTGCAATGTCTGCTGGGTACAAAAGTCTCTGAAGGGCTGCTGGGTCCTTCTGGGACTACAAGCATCCAGGCTTCTTCTTGGTGTTCCCCAGCAATGGGATAAAAATGCTGCTGACTGCTATTCCAATACTGTACATTTGCCCTAGGATCCAACCATATGTCAGATGGAGCCTGATGAGGGGGGTCATGTGGGGAGCTGGCAACTGCTCCTTGGGTCTTAGCAGATGTATGGATGCTATAGGTGCCCCTGGCCAGCTCCAAGGTGCCCAGACATGTTTAAGGATGCTCTGCCTCAGTAGACAGCTCAGGAAGGCATGCTTTCTTCTTGAGCTGTTTCCTGTCCCACTATCACCAGGAAGAGTAAAGAATTTGCATGCAAAAAATGCTACCGGAGAGTGCATCTCACCACTCCAAGGTTTCATCTTTAGCTCAGTGGCACCAGACAATGGAGAGCGGTGAGCTCAGCATCCCCCTTCACCACCCAGGGGTCAAGGCCATGTCATGACCTGCAGCTCTTAGCACTCAGCAAACCCCCACCGCTCCTAACATGGAATGCATTTCTGTCCAAAATGCTTTTCTGGTGTCTAATCTGAATCTTTTGTGTGGCACATGGGACATATTTCTCCCCAGGTCCCAGGAACACTGGAGCAGACTCTACTTATTCATGCAGAATAAAAATAAGGATTCCATTGCCAGCCCAGCTAAGCATGCAGCATGTGTCAGCCTGCCAGGAACAGGTTTGAAGAGGACACACCACTGGCTGTCCAATTGTCTTCTTGGGGATGACAAATGTCCTAAATCACTGTGGGAAAGTGTGCACAAAAGCATCATGGAGCCCCACACTGTGCCTAGAGATGCTAGCAGCAGCCAGAGAAAGAGGAGGGAGCTGATTCTCCAGTGCAGATAAAAGCATTGTCCCTCACGGCTTCTCATTCACCACACCTCTAGCTAATCAGTGTCATTTAAACATAGAAAATTTGTTGTTCAGGTACCGCTTTGGAAGCCTGAGGTGCCAACAATATAGCAAAGGCTAAGAAACAAAATCAAGTGGCTGGAAAAATGGCTCAGTAGTTTAAAGCATTTGCTTCTCTTGCAAAGGACCCAGCATTGTCAATGGCCTTGCAGAACACGCGAGGCCATGCACACTGAAGCCAACTTGACCAGCTCAACAAGAATTTTATTTTTATTTATTTTTTTTGGAATTATGATTAATAGGGTGGTATTTATTTAAAGGGGGAAAACTTACAGATTGCAGCCCTCTGTGCAACCAGGAAGGGAGTCTAGTCGCCGGCAGAGCAGGAAGTGAAGAGAGAGAGGAGAGGGAAGTGGCCACTTTTTTAAAGGGAGAGAGACCACGCCCCAATGGGCTGGTATCTCAGCAGCTATAGGCTGGAGGAGCGGGAGGACCTCCCACAACACAGCTAGTTCAGAAGTGGTACTTTAGAGAAGTTATTAGGCCACCTGTGGATGGATTTGTAATCAAATGGCACAAACTGTGAGTCACAGTGGCCATGGGGGCAGAGGGGTCACAGGTGCCTGGCTCTGAGTCAATCATGGGTGCAGGGAGCAGCTGGTATAGAGTTCAGTCTTTTAGCAGAGGTGAAGGGCTTTGGTCCCTTCACTTCACCCACCACTATTCTTCCACAGTGCCCAGGAAATGGGAGGAGCCATTTACCTCATTTTATAAGGAAACTGAGATGTTGGGGAGTATTGACTCACACTGCTGCTACAGACACAAGCCCAGTTCTCTCCTCTGTCTATGAGTTTTCTATGGCTTTCATAATCACAGAGTGTACTGCTTTAACAAGGGGAAGTGAAGACCTTACAGCACAGAGGCTGGAAGGCCAGGGAGGAAGGGCAAACTTCTGCAGCCCATCCCCCTCCTTTGCTGGTGGTCACTTTCTTTTTAGGCCTTACTTGTTCCCTTTGCCAGTGTACACACATGTCCCCCGTGCATCCAAATCTTTTATATAAAAGGATATACTGTAAGATTGAGGGAAGGCCCATACTACCAGCCTTGTTTCCATGAGAATATGATCCTAAGGCAGTCACCTTCTGAGATGGCCTGAACACACACACATTTCAGGGTGACATGTTCCAGCCCATCATGCTCCACCATTGGATCTCATGTTCTACTCCCCAGTGCATTTACTACCAAACCCATGCCCATCCAAAGTGACATCGGCTCTAGGTTTCAGATCTCACATCTAAGCCAGTTGTGGATGAGAATCCAGGTATGGTTTACCCTGAGGTAGGATCCCTATCTGGTCAAGAACAGAAAAGTCACAAAGTGTTATAGAAACAAAATATAACAATGACAGGGCTCAGTGTGGATGCCTGACTTTAAATGGGAGGAATTGGAAAAGAAAGGCTCTTAGTCCTGTGTTAGGTGGGGCCTTCTGGGGAAACAGAACCAAAGGGATGAGTATGTGTTAAGAAAAGGGAGTTAGTAAATTGGCCCAGACCATAGGGACTGGAGAGTCCAACAATGACCGACTATATGGCAGAGAGGCTGAGAACCTGGTACCTGCTTGGCCTGTGACACTGAGCAGCAGTGAGTTACTGAAGGCCTAGAAGATCTCCAGAGAGTCTGTGGTCTTAAGTCAACATTGGAACATTGAAGCATTGGGAGTCTCCTCTCATGGCTGTGGCAGGCAGACAGGAGCACTTTGACTTTTCCTCAGATCCTACTATATCAGCATTGCCCACTGGAAGGCACTGCCTACCTGGCAGGCAGGTCTTTCTCCTCAATTAATCCTTTCTGGAAAGATACTCACAGATGTACCCAGAGGTTGTGTCTCTTGGGTGATTCTAAGTTGCAATAGGCTGACAGTGAAGACTAACCACTGCAGGTCTGGAACAAAGCAGGATCATCAAGGTGGCATGCTCACCCTCCAGAGAGAATGAGGTAGTGCTGTCTTGGAGGTCTCTGTCCACTAGAATCCCAGAGGTGGGCTTCTTTCCTCCGTTTCGCCACACTCTGGGCCTTCTGTCCATGCTGGTGACATCACTGCAGAGACCATTAGATGAGACTACGACTCACTGATTGTTTATCCTATCGGATTGTTTATCAGCCCAGAGCAGGCTTTCATACTTAACAACACGGGCAGCTGAGAATGTTCTAGACCTTACAGTTGGGGGCTTTGTGCTTAGCATGTTCTTCTTGCACACCACTCTCTCTCCTCTCACCCTTGCCTTAAGCAACACAGAGAATGCAGAACCTCCATTGTCTTCCTCACACCTTCAGCTTCTGAAGTCTTTGCTGGACTTCAAATCCTCCAGGAAGCCGGGAACACACAATCCACCCTTCCCTCCTGTGTTCACCCAGTGTCCTCATCTCCACTCCAGTAACTTTGATGCCTGGTTTTTGATCAAAGATCTCAGCATGGCTTAGGCTTTTTCTAGATTATACCTCAAAATTCTCCCGGACTCGAACTCAAACACAACCCCATAGTCATTGTACATCTGGAAGTACTTATGACATCAGCACCCATCTTCTAAGCTCTCCCTAACCACACACCGCAGACTGGGCAGCTTCAGAGGTAGAGATTGGGCTGGGAAGATGCATCAGTAGGTAAGAGTGTCTAGTAAAAAAGCATGAGGATCTGAGTTCAATTCCCTACCACCCGCATAAAAAGTTGCCCATGGCCATGCACACATCTCTAAGCTGGTACAATGGGAGACAGGGACAAGTTGGTGGCAGGGGATTATTGACTACCAGCCTAGCTCCAGGTGCAATTAGATATCCTGTCGCATGAAAATAGGACAGAAAGTGATAGAGTGGGACATGTGACATTTTCCTTTGGCCTCTGTGTGTACACAAGTAAGCACATCTCACACAGAGACATTTATATACTGCACATACACACATGCATACACCACACATGCATGTATACACTACACACATAGATATATACTATACACATATTCATACAGCGCAAATACATGCACATATCACACATATGCCTACACATACATACTCCCACATACAATAAATACGTAAACCACACAATGCACCCATGTGCATATGCACGCGCGCGCACACACACACACACACACACACACACACACACACACAGACACGAGAGTGTCCAAAAGCAGACATTTATCTTACCATAGTTATGTATCCTGAGAAGTACAAGACCAAGGTATCAGGAAGGCTCAGTTTTTCATGAGGTGTTAGCTGGCCATTTTCACCCCAAGCACTTACGTGGCCTTTCTTCCTTGTGGGTATCCCCTCTGTCTCTTTCTGTACCCAAGTTTCCCTTCTCATAGAGAATCTAGTCAGGTTGGATAAGTCTTCAACTTCACGAACACATTTTAGATGAATTCTCTCTTTTAAGTCCCATTGTCCAGGTTGGGACATACGGAGTGACTGTGGTGAGGGCACCAAGGGGTGAATTTCAGAGGGGAGCACATCTGTCAGCCACACCTCCTGGCTTCTTTCCTCCCTCTTTTCATTGTCCTTCCTCTGTCTCCTCTTTGTCCACCTCTGTCTCTGTCTGCCTTTTTATCTCTTTTTGTCCCTGTCTGTCTGACTCTGTCTGTCACTCTTCCCCCCCCCCTCTTCCTTTACTCCCCTTCATCTCCATTTCCCTCCCTCCCTTTGAATCAGTCATAAAATCAGGGAGTCCCAGTATCCTCTGTAGACAAGGTGTATTTCTCCAGGACACCTCATATGTTTCCCCACCTTCAGACCAGAATCACAGCCTGAAGCAGTGAAAGAAAGGTAGCTGGGAGTGAGAAAATGCTACATTCATTCCTGATCCTTTGGCCACATAATTCTTTCTTTCTCCCTCCCCGTATTAGTCTTTCTGTCGTTTAATAAAGTGACTCGAGGTTATGAGAGAAAAGAAGTCCCCGTCTCATGTCCTTTGAGCTCCCTGAGGGATTATGGGACTTTACATAATTAAATATGAGCCATGTAATTTCCCTCCCTCCTGCCTAACTTGTGGACTGTCTATCACTCCCTCGCTGCTCTCAGCTCCTATTTCAAAGTAGAAAAGGTGATTCAATATGAAAATTGCCTCTTCTTCTACTTTCTACCTCTTACCCCAAGTTTACTTCTACTCACATCATCCTATTACTCCCTGATATTCAGCCACAACTCCAAACACTTGCCAACCACAGCCCACACCTATTCAAATGAGACCTGGATGTAAGAAGGCAGGCTACCTAGACTCAAAGCCCAACTCAGCCGAATAGCTAACCCATCCAGGCCTCAATTGGTCTAGGAAACTTGGGATAAGCTTAAACCGTTTACTTGACTAGTTCTCATGGTGGTATTAACAGGCTTGAAATGGCCTGTTTTCAGTTACATGTTTGTAATTGAGAAATACCTTTCCAATATTACCAGTAAGACATGGTCATGCTGAGGAGTGACAGTCACCCATAGGAACTCATCATGACAGAAGTGTCTGGCTACTCTTCCCCAAAGACATTCTTTTGCTCCTCAGTGTCACTGGGGACCTCTGGAGTGACCCTGAGGACAGCCTTCCTGGGCAGATGGTGTAAGAAGAGATGGCACAAATGAACCCAAGAAGCGACCTGCAGGCTCCGCCTTCACTGCCCAGGCAAGAAGAGTAAAGGAATGATGCAGACCAAATATTTGCAAGAAATAGGGTCATGGCATGAGGAAATTAGAGACTGTCCTTCAAATCCCACCTTAGAAAACATAACCCTCTAGGAACATGAATTATAAGCTCAATGTCCTTTATTTATGGCTAGAAACCAAATATGAGTGAGTACATCCCATGTTCCTCTTTTTGGGTCTGGCTTACCTCACTCAGGATAGTGTTTTCTATTTCCATCCATTTGTATGCTTTGGTCTACTTGGAGGTCATTGTGCCACTAATGAGAAGTAAGGGTCCAACCTCACTCTCTGGCTTCTGTCTATTTCTATCCATCCAGTTTTTCCTGCACCATCTGTCAAAAAGACCTAGAGTTCTTAGCACAAAGATCAACCATCAACAGGCAACGAGAGCCTGCCTCTGGGTGCTCAGTTCTAGTCCTTGACAATGTATCTGTCCCCACGATGGCAAGATGCTGTCTTGGTTGTTAATATTATTCATTTTAAATATATATATACCGTTTTCACATATATAAAAAAAAAAGAAAGAAAACATAACCCTTCTTAAGGGAAGCACCCTGGAGGCAGAATCCCCAACGAAAAATCTGGATTTTGTTCCTGCTGCAGTTGCTTGTGTTGAGTTGATACGCACTCTGGACTGCTTGAGGGCTCCCTGCAGGCTGTTCCATAAGCAGAAATCATCCTCGGGTCCTTTCACCAGCCACACCAGAATGCTCAGCGTACACCATAGCAGGTGGAACATGCCTGAGTGTTCATGTCCCAGAGTCCCCTAGAAGAAACACCTCTGCTTCCCCAGTCCCAAGGAAAAGCTGTCACAGAGGGTTTTAAGCTTGCCCTCTGCCCACTACAGTAAGCCACATTCTGGCACAGGCCTGCCTGACCTCTTCCTATTCCTGTCTCACTTCCTATTGCTACCACTGTTCCTGGGATCTGCTAGCCGTATGAACTTCCAGCATCTAAATCCTTGCCTTGGGATCTGCAAACTGACACAGCAGCTATTCCACACTCTGAAAATAGCCTCTTCAATACCCACGACAGCCAATTAGCCTACTTCATCTTGCATACCTTCAGCAATAGGGAGGTTACCACATCCCGAGTTAGCCTAGTCCTTTCTTCAATAGCTTTGATCACTACAAATTGAAACTAAGATTTCTTCTTTATGATTGTCTGCCATCCGTCTCCACTTTGCAGCCATCAACAGTATATGTCTGACATCACTCCAACTCTGCATAGTACCATGGTCCTCCTTCTAGTCAATAGCTGGTTTTCAAAGCAACAGTGAACCAGGTACAAGAAGACAAGCGGGCTCTGACTTGACAAGAGCAGGGCAGCAGCGGCAGTAGCAACAGGCTGATCCCTCCTTTTTCCTCGGATCACACACTCTTTCTTAGGACCTGGGATTTGACTCCTATCTACTTCATGCTAAGAAGATAACAGACCCCAAGTAGGAGTCTTTGAAAGTATGGCCAATCATAGATGGTCACAGACAGCATATCTTGGAGAGCCCATCAGTCTTGGTACTTTTAGAGGGAAAGGAAGGAAGACATGGTCTGGGGTAGCAATAAACTGTATCCATAGCACAATCTCCTATGATCATTAGAAGTGTTGTACCCCAGCTCTTTTGGATATCAGCATGGCAATTTCTCAGAAAATTAGGAAACAACCTCAAGGCCCAGCAATACAACTTTTGTGTATATATCCAAAGGATGCTCAATTGTGCCACAAGGACATGTGCTCAAATATGTTCAGAGCAGCTTTGTTTGTCATAGCCAGAACTTGGAAACAACCTAAATGCCTCTTGAATGAAGAATGGATATGGAAAATGTGTTACATTTACACAATGGAGTACTGCACAGTAGAAAAAAATAATGATATCTTGAAATTTGCAGACAAATGGATGGATTTAGACATCATCATATTGAGTAAGGTAACCTATACCCAGAAAGACAATTATCATATGTACTCACTCATAAGTGGCTTTTAGACATAAAACAAAGAAAATCAACCTAAAATTCACAATCCCAGAGAACCTAGACAACAATGAAGACTCTAAGAGAGACATATGTGGATCTAATCTGCATGGGAAGTAGAAAAAAACAAAATCTCTTGAGTAAATTGAGAGCATGGGGACCGTGGGAGAGGGTAGACAGGAGGGAAAAGAAGGGAGGGGAGCAGAGAAAATTGTATAGCTCAATAAAATTTTCAATTATTAAAAAAAGGATATCAGATACATGTAATCTAACAGTTTGAAGACAAATACATGTACTTGAGTGAAGGCTAAAATAATAAGAAGTGATGTACCCATCCCCCATTAACCATCCTTTCTTCCTCTCCTCTCTTTTTTACAGTCTTCCCAGACTCTGCTAACCACTATTTTATTCTCTACTTCTAACAGCAATGCTCCAACTTCCACATATAAACGAGAACATGCAGCTCTTGTCTTTCTGTGCCTGGCTTATTTCATGCAATTCAATGCCCTCCAGGCTCATCCTTGTCACTGCAAATGACAGGATTTTGTTCTTTTTATAGTTGAATAATATCCCATTGTGTATAATACTGTGAAAATTAAGTCTGAAGGAAGAAATAAAGGCTGGGAATTAAGATGACCTCCACAGTTTGAAAAGCTTCACCTAACCTGGGAAGTGGAGTCTTAGACCTAACTACGCCGTGATCAGAGTACAGGAGGATGCAGACTGCATGCTGCAAGGTGGGAGTTTCATAGCTAAGAGTAGGAAGGAAGAAGGGGGCTTAATTAAAGAAGAATGGAGAAGTTAACTGCTTTCCTTAGGTAGCAGTTGTTGAAATTATAGTCTATTGTCTCTCTTTGAAACCATCAGCTGTCTGGGGTCCGGGTCAGCTGCTTTCCTTATGCTGTCCCTGGCACTTTGAGCCCTGGGCCTTGTCTTTGGAGGTGGAGTCCTTTGTGTGTCACATTTCTTTCATCTGCTCTTCCACCAGTGGACACAGTTTGGTTCCATATCTTGTCCATCATGAATAATTCTGCAGTAAACACGAGTGTACAGATGTTTCTGACATGCTGGTTTCATTTCCTTTGAATGCATGCTGTGCGGGGGTTGCCGGTACAATATGTCTACTTTTCATCTTCCCTGACATTTCAAAGCAGGAAGACCACTGCATGGTTGAATCTGAATTATATCTTTTATGTCTCTAAACTCAGCATCAATAGCAAAAGTTGGAAGCCTTATTAAAGACTTTATTCCACTTTTTACAGAAAGAGAAACTGAGGCTTCTTTATTTCTCTTCTCACTTGCATTTTCTCTCAGAGAAACTCACTGGGAGGTAATCAAAATGATTGGCATGTTAATGATGAGGATACAGGAAAGGATCATCAGCTAGTCCTGCCCAAACCTGCCAAGAGCAGAAAACTAAAACATAAGTGCTTATCATTATAGATTCCCTTGCAGCTAGGATTTAACCATGTGATTCTATTTGGATTAATGGTCCATAAGGGAACATCAGCTAGTGGTCATCAAGAACTGGTGTGGGAGGTCCTTCTGTCTATCTGCTGCTTTCATTGGTTAATGAATAAAGAAATTGCCCTGGCCTGTTGATAGGGCAGAACTTAGGTAGGCAGAGAAGATAGAACTGAATTCTGGGAGGAAGAAGGCAGAATCAGAGAGACGCCATGGATCCGCCACCAGAGTAAGACATGCTGCCAAAACTTAGCCAGTAAGCCACTGCCACATGGCAATACAGAAATTAATAGAAATGGGCTAAACTAAGATGTAAGAGTTAGCCAATAAGAAGTTAGAGCTAATGGGCCAAGCAGTGTTAAAACACTGTTAATATGGTTTCTGTGTGATTATTTTAGTTCTGGGCAGTCGAGATGAACAAGCAGCCCGCTCTTTCCTCCTACAAAGAACCTTTATTCTTACAGAGATACAGAGACAGACAGACAGACACACACACACACACACACACACACACACACACAGAGAGAGAGAGAGAGAGAGAGAGAGAGAGAGAGAGGCAGAGCAGACAGGAATAGAAGTCTACTAGAGTCATCCACTGATCCTCCCCTTTACTTTTTCCACTTCATAGCAATTCTTGACAAAGACCAAGAAGCTAAGAGGCCCTGAAAGGAGACACAGCTAATAGACTAAGCATGATGTAGCAGAAACATGCAAAAACCTGAGTCCTGAGTGTCATTGATGAGCTACTGAGTTACATCTCCTTTTCCAGATGTGAAAGAAAAGAATAAACCTCCCTATTGTTTAAGTCACTCTTGGTCCTTACAGATAAAAGCATTCTCTTCCCGAAACTGTGCTTTCAGACAGACTTATGTTTGTGCTTTCTACTTGTTATAAAAGTCTCGACAAGTTAAGCACCCCTCTGAGACTTAATGCCTTAGTTAGACTTTCTATTGCTGAGACACAACACCATAAACAAAAGTCAAGTTGATATTTGTCAGGACAGAAACCTAAAGAGGGCAGGAACCTGGAAGCAGGAGCTGATGCAGAGGCCATGGAGGGGTGCCCCTTACTGTCCTGATCCCTTTGACTTATTCACTCTGATGTCTCAGAGAACCTAGGACCAGCTGATGCACAAACTATTAAGCCACAACCTTTCCTTTCTTTTTTTTTCTTTTTTTCTTGTCTTTTCTTTTTTTTTGTATGTTTTTCAAAAAACAGGGTTTCTCTGTATAGCCCTGACTGTATTGGGACTTATTCCATATACCAGCTGGCCCCAAACTCACAGAGATCCACCTGTGTCTGTCTCCCGAGTTCTGGAATTAAAGGTGTGTGCCACCATTGCCAGGCAACCTTTCCTTTCTTATTCAACCCCAAATCTCACATTAAGAACATAAATAACTTTGATAGAAATCTTTACAAATTCAAACACATTAAAATTTCAGTCTCTTTAAAATATCTAATCTCTCTAAAAGTACAAAATCTCATATAAAAGTTCACAGTCTTTCAGTCATGGGCTCCTGTTAAAATCAAAATTCGATGAAATAGCTTCTCATTTCAAGAGACCAGAACACAGTCATGACCTGAGAAAAGTAAGACCAAACTGTCAGCAGTATAAGTAGCTCAACATCTAATGTCTGAGGTTCGCTCACAATCTTCTGGGCTCCCCCAAAGGCTTGGGTCACTTCTCCAGCTCCTCTCTCTACAACAAACACAGGTTCTCTTCTAAGATTGGGCAGGTTCCACTCCACTGTTTCTAGTGGTGGTGGTCACTTCATTATACTGGCATTTCCAGAATGCTGGGGTCTTCTATTGCAACTATACTACACTTTCATCAATAGCCTCTCCAGGGCTCTCTTCATGATATAACGCCTCAACTTTTCTCCATGATCCCTTCAATTCTGGGGCTTCCACTGATATTCTAGCTGTACCCTCACCAATGGTCTCTTCTGACCTCTCACAACCATCACCTGCTCCCCATGACCCCCACACAATCATAATCTGCACTCCATGACCCCCTCATGGCTTTAAAACCAGTACCACCTGGAAAACTCTTATACTACCAAGTTCAGCTGCCAGCATAAGGTACAACCTTGGTCATCACTGGAACACAACTTCTGTGTGCTGACTCTGAGGGAACACTACCCAGATTCCAACTCAGGGATAGAGGTCTCTTCGTATTCTCTGCTAAATTCAAAGCTCCAGCTAACTGGGATTGAGTATACCAGGAAAGCAAAGATTTTACTTTAGTAGTTCTGGCAGCACAGCTGAGTTTTCAGCTCCCACTAACCAAAACCACAGATTCTTCACACATACACCAGCAGAATTTTTGCCTCCCTCTGAAAAGTCACAATCCAAGGCTCCATTGTCTACACTGCTCTCAACATCCTAATCTTCCAAGCTCCAAGAGAACAGCTCAGTGTGCTATGAACACTCAGTGGCTTTTCTAGCCCAAAGTTCCAAAGTCCTTCCACAGTCCTCCCCAAAACAATGTAGTCAGGTCTGTAACAGAAATACCCCATTCCTGGTATCAACTTGTCTTAGTTAGAATTTCTATTGCTGTCATGAAACACCATGACCAAAAAGCAAGTTGGGGAGGAGAGGGTTTATTTGACTTACACTTCCATATTTCTGGTTATCATTGAGGGAAGTCAGTACAGAAACCAAAACAGGGCAGGAAGCTGGAGGCAGGAGGTGTTACAGAGGCCCGGGGGGAAGCGATGCTCACTGTCCTATTTCCCATGGCTTGCTCAATCTGCAAAAAACAAACAAAAAAAAACCTAGGACCATGGGCCCAGAGATGACACTACCCACAATGAGCTGTGCCCTCCCCCACTGATCACTAATTGAGAAAATGTCTTCTGGACAGTGGTGGTGATCGCACATGCCTTTAATCCCAGCACTTGGGAGGCAGAGGCAGGTGGATCTCTTTGAGTTCAATATACAACTAATATACAAAATGAGTTCCAGAAAAGCCAGCTCTGTGACACAGAAATTCTGTTTCAAAAAACAAAAAGAAAAGGAAAAGGACAAAAGAAAGAAAATGTCTTACAGCTGGATCTCATGAAGACAGTTTCTCAATTGAGGTTCCCTCCCATAAAATAACTCTAGTTTGTCAAGTTGTCATAAGACAAATCTGCACACTTCACTCCACAAAATATAAAGTAGGAAGGGCCAGGATCAATAGCTGGCTTGTTTTAGGAATTAGACTAATGAAACTGTGCATGAAGCATATCTGGTATTTTGTGGGTATTTGTACCTTTTCCTCTTCTCCCCAAAACCTGAATGACAAAACAATGAAAAGCCCAGACTCTGAAATCCCTCGGACATCCTTGTGTTTGAGTCAGGACACTTTGTGATCTCAAGCAGTTCCACGTCCTTTGTCTGTGATCCCAGTGTCTGCTGCCCACGTGATCAGACCTGATGTCAATCTCCAGGAACCTCCAAAAAAGCTGTGCATGGTGGCACATGCTTGTAAACCCAGTTCTGGAAATCAGAGATAGAAGGTCGTAGAGCTTGCTGGCAGTGAGCTTGATATAATCAGCAAGCCCCAGGTCCCAGTCAAAACTCTCTTTCAAAAACAAACAAACATACAAACACAACTGACAGTAGCCAGTTCCTGAGGAGCCACACCAGAAACTGACCTCTGGCCTATATATACACATGCATACACATCTACTAGGACACATGTGAGCATACACACATACATGCATGCACACACACACAGCTACAACAAAACAATAAACAAAGAAAGAATGAATTGTGCATATCTCAGCACATGAATTGCTACACATTAAATATTTTTTGTATATTAACAAGTATCTTTATTATTAGTTAATTATTCAAGAAGAACTACTGTAAAGAGAGCTACTTGTTTGTTCCCAACTGCTCATCCCCTAAATAATTTCACAGAAACTATATTATTTAAAACAATGCTTGGCCAATGACTCTAACATATGTTTGGCTAACTCCTATCCTAAACTAGTCAATCTCCATTAATCTGTGTATCGCCATGTGGCTGTGGCTTACCAGGTAAAGTTCCATCTGGCAACTGTCTCCAGTAGGGGATACATGACTTCTCCATGACTCCATGTTTTTTCTCCCAGCATTCAGTTTAGTTTTTCTAGCCTAGCTCTGTTCTACCCTATCAGGCCAAGCCAGTTTCTTTATTAACCAATGGTATCCACAGCGTACAGAGGGGAATCCCACATCACCAACATTATAGTCAATAAGAAATGAATGTTGTTCCCTACTCCCATTCCCATAAGATCCCTCCTTCTGCTTATGTAGAGCCTGAGTTTGTTCCATACCCCCCCCCACACACACACTTTGGATATAACCCATCCCTCACTGAGCTCACTGCAGATTCCTTGGATGGATCTGTTTCTATCTCAAAAGTGTTTGTCTTGTGGAACTATGGCATGTAGTCAAACTTTGGCATATGAGGAAAGTGACTGACTGGGTGGCCTTGGCCACATTTCTTCTCTCCCAGAGCAATCCCCATCAGAAGGGACAATATCATTCTTTGTGCTGATGTTTTCACGTCTTCAGTATCATTTGGAAGGGCAGAAGGCATCTCCAGCAGTGTGAGGAGACAGCCAGCCTTGTCATCGTCTGGTGACATTCAGAGGGACCTGGATCTTTGAAGACTTGCTTGAATTGTTATCTACCCAGTCCCAAGTCTTACCCTACCAAGCAATTCTGTGCTTCCACGCCAGTTTGAGTAGATTTTCTATTATCTGTGATCCAAAGCTTCCTAGCTGATGAAACTGGTCTCTGACATTGTGCTGCCCCAACGTCAAAGCTCTATGCTTGACTCAGAAAGGAGGTCTTAATCTATAGACTGACAGAAGTCAGAGAGTTTCTCCTGCTCCATTACCTAAATGAGAAGTGCAGGCCCAGAGATGGAAAACAACTCACTCCATGACACACAGCTACTAGGAACCAAAACTCTAGTGCACACCCATGTTTTACTAGACTTTTAAAGCCTTGACTTGTGTCTCACTGCCAGTGTCATAGAAGGTGAAAAGCTGATGGTATTTGTGAACATGAGAAAAATGAAAGAAAATCAAGATGCTCACACTGTCTGCAGATTCTCTGGGAGATACAGTAATTCCCAGGAGTGTCCAGCCCTCAGCCTCCAAAATACCAAAGCTCAGATCTGCCTAGTGGTTTTCATGTCATGATATATGTGGAACTAAATGTCAAAGAAGAACATAATAAACTCTCCTAAGGGACTGATTGCCCTCAGGAAAAACTGTGGATCAGAGCAATGGCAGGGCCCTGGTGAAACACTATATGGTGACCAGTTTGACCCTGGTGTTTAAACACAGAATCCTCAACACTGAGCAGCCAACAGTGATTTCCAGACAAACCAAGGGCTGATGGGGAACATAGAAGGAACCCCAGTTTCTGGCTGAGCCAGGGGATACTAATATATGTAAGGTTCTATTATTTCCTTCAGCTTATATAATCTGGGGCCAATCTTGGACTCAAGTCCCTCCAACTTGGACTTCTCCCTCTCTAAGAGAGCCAAGAATCACACAGTAAAGAGATGGTCCCACAGGATAAGCCCCTAGTGCTCTGCAGTATCCTTGCCCCTCTTCTTTCAGGCACACAGGGGGATGATGCATTTCTTTTTTTTTCTCTTATTTTTATTGAGAAAAGGAAAAAAAAAACAAGTTTCCGCCTCCTCCCAGCCTCCCATTTCCCTCCCCCTCCTCCCACCCTTCTCTCCCTCCTCCCACCCTTCTCCCCCTCCTCCCACCCTTCTCCCCCTCCTCCCACTCCTCTCCCCCTCCCTCTATGGCACAGCAGTGTAGCCAGCATCAACATCAGCAGCCAGCACTAAAGGTGGCTGCAGGAACTCTGCCCAGGAGTCAATGGGCTTTCAGCTACTAAATTCCCACAGTATCTCAGGAAAAAAAGGTTCGGAATTTATCCAGTCAAATACCTAAGACATGGCAGAACTACGAATTCTCCTATGTCAGCTCATCTAAGTCTAAACTTCGGTATGCTTTTATTGTTAAACATTGAAAAAAAAATCCCCAGGGAGGAAAAACTCATATAACATGTTGAAAAAAATCAGATGGAAAAATCTACACCTCAAATGACCTCAATTATTTTTACTGAGAAGTGGAAGAAGACTAAAAGTGAACAGGCTATGCGATGCCTGCTGCTGAGGTCTTTAGAGACTCTGTGGAAGGGTTTTATTTTCCTTTTACATGCGTCTGTGATCTTTTTTCTCTTCTACGATGAGTGCACACCACTGGGTTCTTAAATAATGAGTCCACATTCTTTTCTATTGAAAACAGATTCTTCTCTCACATAATACATCCCACGTTTCCCCTCCCTCCACTCCTCCCAGCTCTTCCCCACCTTCTCTCTCCACTAGATCCACTCCTTCTTCATTTCTCTTCAGAAAGAAGGAAAATGTTGTTATCCAAGAGACAAAAACTGAAGATGACAAAGCAAGATACAATCAGACAAGGCAGAAGCCCTCATATCAAGACTGGTTAAGGCAACCCAAAGAGTCCCAAGCACAGGCTAAAGAGTCAGAAACACACCTGCTCCCACTGTTCTAAGTTCCCCCAAAACACCAAGTTAACAGTCATAACATACATGCAGAGGGCCTGCTGTAGATCTTTGCAGGCCCCATGCTGGGCTCTTCAGTCGTGAAGAGCCCATATGAGCCCCACTGAGCTGATTCAGTGGGCTGTGTTCTCCTGGTGACCTCAGCCTCTCTGATCCTTCTTCTCCCCATCTACACGGGGTATAGAAATAAGGTGGGGTGCATCCTTGAGCACACAGCACGTGTTCCCAAGCCTGCAACGTCAGCAAACTCAGCAGTGAAGGCTATCAGGTGTGTACCAAACCCTACTGTGTGTCAGATGTTTAAAAGACATTGCAGCAGTCCTGCCAATGAGTCTCAGAAATAAGGGTAGGATTTCCAACATCAGATAAGAAAGTTCAGGAGGGTTAAGATTGCACAGCTATGAATTTCAGATCACGACATTTGGATGTCCCTTCCTCTACACGGTATCTATTCAATGAATCCCATTAGGTCATAATTCATAACTGCCCTTCATCGATATTCCTCAGTCACTGTGAAGGTGGGTGATATTTGAGTGTTACCCCAAATCAGAGCTATACCTCCCTACCCACAAGAGGGATGAGAAATAGTAACAAAAGTGCTAATTATTGAGTGTCCACCTTCTCAATTCTACTCCCCAGAAAATATCTCTCTGGCGCTTGCAGATCTCTGTAGATGCCTCCTCTGTGTACCAATATTCCCTTCATCCAGCCACCTGAGGCCAGACCAATGGGACAAGAAAAGCAATAAGAACACTCAGTGGCTAGGTCTTCCTTAAATAACCAGAGCTATAAAGAGGACACTGTTTTTACATTCTTAATATGGAAAGTTCAAATATGTACAAGCAGACAGTTTGCCAGCCCCATATGGAACACTTCTCAGCAGCTATCATCATGCCCCATATTTTTATTTATTTTATCCATACCATATTTTTCACTGGGTTATTTTAAAGCAAACCCCAGACACCATGCCATTTGAACTTAATACTTCAATGTATGCTGTTTGTAAATGAACATATTATGTTGAAATATGTTTATAGCATACCTCACAAAATTCTAATTTCATCCAATACCCGATTTAAATATGTCTGTGTGTAGTTATATAGACAGAGAGATGTGGATGACAGCTTTCTCAACAAAACTAATACAAGACTCATTTAATGTATTAAGTTTTTGTGTTTTCCATATCCAAGTAAAGGAAGACCAGAGTGTTGTCCTGGTTAAGGACACATACTTTGGGTTAGAGAATAGGCCATCATCAAAAACTTGAACTTTCTTCAGAGTGGAAGAGGCTACTCTTAATAAACTACAAGGAAAAACAAACTACAAACCATGGCTGTCACGAGGAAAATGTATAGAGATAGTCCCTTCCCTTAATCCTCTTGCCCATTGAGCCATTAGAGCTCTGTCTGCTGTCTTGTAACACAAGGCTCATCTCAGGCTTGCGTACTTGCTTCTTTGTAGGACTGTTCACATGCTCCTCCACCCTACAGCCTCCCAGAGATGAGACCTGCACTGGGAAGTTCTGCTCAGGCCGACTTGTGTATAGCTCTACAAGAGGGTCATTTTGCTGTATCAACTCCTCCATGCTGTGTAACATGAAATCATAGACTTAGTAGGAGAAAGTGCTTTGTTTGCTTCTTAGAGATTTTGATGCTGGGCATCTGAAGTAGAAGTCATTGCGCTTGGGGATGAGTTCAGTCATTTGACTTGGAGACTCTAGGATCTAGAGTATCATTTGTATCATGGTTCATGGTCTTCCTCTACCTTCAAAACAAGCAGTGAAGGGTTGAATATCTCACCAGGGTGTCATCTCTCTTGTTCAGGATCTTAGCTTGACAGCTACACTGAAGGACACTGAATGGTGACATTGTATCCACCCAGGACTTAGGATCATTGCCTTATCTTAAGGCCAATTGGTTAGCAACCTAATTTCTGATTCTGTAATAGTTCCTATGGCATTCATCCACTATGCTGGCCAGTGACAATTGCTACCATCTTACATTAGAATTAGCATCTCCTGTGGGAGAAGTGAATAATAATACATTAGCCATAAACACTCCATGGACTTAGACTATCACACCCCTTTCTATTATCTCTTCCTCCATCCCTTCATTCATGCCCCCTAACCTCCCCTTGGGCACCATTAAAGGGGAGACGAGAGTTATGCCCAAAAGGGCTCATATTTTGGGTTCATGCTCACTGACTATGTGGCTTGGAAATACCATGAACCTTAATGGTCACTGATGTCCTCTCAATGAAATGAAGAGAATAATAATCATTTGAGGGCAAGTCAGATGATGGATGTATGAAAGAGTTGAGAACCATGTCTCGCTCCTGGAATGCTCTCCACCACTCGTAGTATTAGCAAATGATAACAATGCCCTCACCAGCCCCCACTGAGAGATACCTTGCAACTCCTGCTGGCCTCTGGTGGGAGCCTTGGCCACTGATGTAAGTCTGTTTGGCTCCACACAGCCCTACTCTTCACATCCTATGGATGTCGGCGTGGAAGCTGTTAGTTCTGAAACCAGCCACAATGTCATGTCTTTTCCATCTCAGTCAAAGCACTTCTAAGGGAAGAGAGGGTGTTCCCTCCTATGTCTCTGCATCTGTAACTAGGGTTTCAGCAAAGGATTGAAGGTTGGAGTGGCATTCAGAATGACACAAAGTCAAGGCCACATACTCAGATGAAAGCTAACAATGAACACGGGCTCAGAATTGGAGAGCAGCCTTGCCTGGAAGAGGCTGCCGGCCAGGAGATTGAGAATGTCTTGAAGTCCAGTGGCTCTTGGTAGGTCACCCTACTGGCCCTAGGGTCTAGTCTTCTTTAGCCTTTAGCCAACATGAAGCATGACACTCTTCCCACTCTGTCTTCACCAAACGCAGAACAGGAAGAAGGCACGACACAAAACCACTGTCCCCCATATTCCTAGACAAAGGGCATAGGTCACTGAACAGAGTGTGGCTATAGTCCCACATGGGCACACATATGCATACACATTCAAACAAGCACACATACTCACACACATGCATGCACAAGCACACACAGATGTTTTTATGGTTTACAGATGCCCTTTAAATTTCCTGTCTTGGAAACTGAATCCCCAAAGTCACATGCTGATGGTCTTGAGAAGCAGAGCCTGTGGGAAGCCCCAAGCTCTTAAATGGTTAATCTCCCATGTGTTGGTGCATGGCGGGAGAAGTTGTTATAAAGAGAAGGCTTTCTGGAACATTTGGAGTATCATTACATGATACCCTCTGCCTAGGTTAAGACCTAGCAAGCCCCTCACTGGTTGCCAAATCAATGTTACTGCTCATGTTTTGCTAGCCTTTAGAACTGCAAGCCTGGAAAACTTCTGTTCTTTATAAATGACAGTTGTGGTGCTCAGCCACAGCCACAGGAAACAGACAAACAGATACACATATGAATACGTTTGCGTGTGTGCACATGAGCATGCACACACACACACACACACACACACACACACTTAATTAGAAACTCGATTTTAGTCAGATCAGAAAGCAGCTTCTATCAGATTCCTTCCATCCCTTGACTCACCATCTGCCATGTTTGGGCTTTAAACTCCCATCATCTCATGCCCCACCCCCAGATGGGGAAATTGAAGACTCAGAGCAGCTAAGGAGGCTGGTCAAGAATACAAGACAGTGCACTGACTTCCAGCACAGAATTAAGAATGCAATCATATCTTCTGGGTATGAAATTTGTCTTCTTGTTGCAGAACGGAATGGCTGGATACTGGACAAAAGTCCTTTGACAGTTGCTTATCTTTAAATCTTTCCCTAAATGGTATCATTTCTTTTAAATGGGCTAAGCGACTATGAATAATTAGCAATTTATAATTATTATGCCTCATTAACTTAATAAAGGATTATATCTTTATAGAAAATTCAGAGCTAATTGGAAATGAAAGTTAAGCCACATTTTTATGGATTTCTCCAGAGGGATATGCCCTTCAGAGCAGATGCCCAGAAACTAGAAAACGCCACTCAGCTGGGGCCATTTTCACCAAACCTCTGACCTTCAACCCAATGTGACTGGGAGAACCATCCCTGAGCCCAAAACTACAAGATTCCCTGTATCTGACCAAAGACGAGACCCAGGAAGCAAATACACTAAGAATCCAGTTAATAGCTCACCAGGGGCGTATGCTGTGACCCAGAAAACACAGTCTGGGAGTGTGGGCAGCTGAGGTCTCAGGGAGCTGCAGTTTGCAGTGTGGTCTCTTTGGGGAGACAAATACAGGGCAGGCTGCCCTTGGCACTGGGAGAAGGAGGCTGGAGAGAAAATGTCCCAGAGCACGTGTGAAGGGCCCTAAGATCAGGGAGCTGCCATCACCCATTGCCAGATCTATGACCCTTGCTCCCCTCAGCTGGAGTGACCGCACAGCTCTTGAACACCCCCACTCTTGAGATTCTCTTGAGGGTTCCATTCTTGCCAAGTTGTCTTCCTTTGAGACAGTGTCCTGTAGCTTAACTGGTCTCAAACTACTGAGCTAAGGAAGGTCTTGCATTTCTCATCCTCCCACTCAGTTGCTGGACTTCCAGGGTTACAGATTTTTTTCAAGTAATTAGTTAGCTAATAAATTACTTTTTAATTTATGGTTGAAACCAGGGTACCACTTATGCAGCTCTGGCTAGCCTGGAATGTCCTTTGTAGATGAGGTTGGCCTGGAACTTACAGAGAGCCACCTGCTTCTGCCCTTACTTCAGGGATTAAAAGCATGAGCCACCACCCCTGCTGTCATATCGGTTCTAATATCACCAGAGGGGCTTCTGAAAGTCAAATCTGATGAGTTACCCCCTCCATCTGCTAAAAGTTCTTTTCCATGGCCTTTGAGGTCTCTGAGACAGAGCCTAGAGGAATAAGCCCACTGACCATCCCAGGCTCTGTTCTTACTCCTCCTTGCAGGATGGTAGAGCAAAATACTCCAGCAGGGACAGTCTCCATCAGATGTGGACCCCTCAGTGTTGGATGTGTAGAGTCCTAAGTTCTGTTGTGTTGAGCACAAACGGAATACGGCATGTATCCTCTATTAAAAGCTGGCCACACAGACAAACAGGGCCCCATAGGGGCAGAGCAGACCCGTCACTCCATGCTCCTGGAGAAACTGATACCCATCACATTGTAACATGATGGCCCTAGGCTTTCGGTTTGGGAACTGAGAACTCTTCTGGGTTTTGGTCTTTGTCTCACAATACTGATTTGCCATTTGTGCACCAACTAAGCACATGGAACGGTGCAAGGAGACTGGCAGTGTGGGATCCAGACCACAGCAGCCTTTCCATCTAGACTCCTGTCTCTCACAAATAGTTCACATGCATGGAGGTCCAGTCACATGGCCATGCCATTAGCCACCCCAGGTCCTCTGTGTGTGCCCTGCTCATCTCCTAGACATTCCCTGAAACCTCTGTATAGCAGCCAACCCTCCCTTGCCTATCCATTCTTTAAAACTTCCCAGCTTTACCCTGACATCTTGCTTCCCTTTCTTCCTAGGCCTAACCACTTTACTCAACAACCCTGCTGATCTGTTTTCTTGTTTAGTGTTCATCTGCTGAAAACAAGTCCCTATGGGGCAAGCCCCTTGTTTACCAAGATATCCTTAATAATGGAGCAGTGTGTAGAGTTAGTAGACATTAAATGTAAGTGTGTTGGATTCATGCATAAACAGATATGCAAATAACCAACTGACTGCCACAGCAGGGGCAGAAAACTATCAAGAAATGCTCTCTTGACCACTGAAGATTCTACCCAGAGGAAATAGCTCAGGAGTTCAGGCTTCCCTGGATTTATTTTGTTAAGATTCTCAACCTAACAAAATTGGCCCACAGTGCCCTTTTAAAATGTATATGGCAAGCAAGATGATAATGAATGTTAAATGTTTAATTAATGTTTATTATGGTCAGCGTATTAGCTTGAAGTTGGATTTATAGTCCAATTGTTTTGCCATCTTGATGAGACAGACTGATGTCATAGCACCAAAGTCTTAGGCTCCAGGGGCCTTTCTGACATCTCTCTCATGAATGAGGTAAAGAGCTCACACTTAACACTTAATAAACTCTGATGAGAAACAGAGTGAACCAGGCCCCAGCAGGAACAGGTGAACGCACAGTTGCTGGACTCAGTCTACAGAGGCCCATTTCACCTTTTTCATATGGAAACTGCTATTGGTGGGGAATAAGGCAGAAGAAAACATAAAGCTGGGCTGCCTCCCTCTCTGGAGTCTCTCCTGGGTAAGCAGGGAGCAGATAGAACTGTGCACGGAGCAGCTCATGTCCAAAGGAATGGCTTCTCCACCTCCTTCTGCTCCTCTTTCTCCCCACCCCACCTTCAATCCATCAGTGTCCCTGGCTCTAGAATGACAGTGTGCTATGTATGATCATCAGATCCGCTCCAGAGCAAAGCAACCTAATAGGTAAAATTTATTTTTTCAGATACAAAAAAAAAATCCACTCAAAGTGCCCCAAAATTGTCCTAAGGTGAACAATCAACAGAGAAGCATTAGTTCAAGAAAATTCAGGAAATCACCGTAAGATCAGCAAAAGCTGGTGACATTTAAGCCATAGCACAACTGTGACTCTCTAAGCCACAGCTCCACATCAGAGAGCTGTACCTCATCTATGTGTAACCAAAAAGGCAGGGGCTCTGCTCCAACTCCTAATTTAGGGGTACAGTTCCACAAACACTTCTCACCTCCTCTGGCCCTCGCTGCAGATGCTATAACCTGAGCAAGCACAGCATAGAGGCTCTGATAACCCACCCCGTACTCAAACCCCAGCTAGCTTGTAGCGCATACCAAACTAATCAAGAACACAAAGGACTGTCCCTTCTCTACAGTTTGGGTTAGGAGGGGGATCAGTAACTCAGAGAAAACAGACATTCTCAAAAGCAATGGAGATGTTAGTGATGAGCAATTTAAAAAAATACCTCTAGCTCTTAAGCAAGAGGTAAATGTTAAAGCCATCTGAAATTCGATGAAGGGAATCTGGGAGAGGAGCAGAGTCTAGGAGTCACCCATTCCGGTCACAGGAAAGTGGCACACATGCTCCAATCTTTGCCCATTCTAGACCAAGCAGAGCAGTAACTGAGGTATCACCAGAGGCATACAAAGAACCATCAGCACAAGGCAAAAGCCTTACTGTCACAAAGGCCTTAAATGTAGGCTCTCATCAAACACCAAACAAGCAATAAGCTACACCAGCCCTGTGACCACTGTTTCCAGCTGCAGACCTGGCTGACCAACGTGTGACAGACAGAGATACAGGTTTCTGTAGCAAGGGAAGGTGACTTTATTCAAAAAACTATCTGAACAAAATTATGGGGCATTTTTGTACAAATCTTTCTCCTGAGGGCTTAGCATTGGATTATACAAAGGATTAAGAAAATGAATAAAGAGATGTAGATAAACTTAAGAAGTTAGTGTTGACATTGGAGCACCGGACTGAAATCTCAAGGTCCAAATCAGGAGCAGAAGGAGAGAGAGCACGAGCAAGGAACTCAGGACAGCAAGGGGTGCACCCACACACTGAGACAATGGGGATGTTCTATCGGGAACCCACTAAGGCCAGCTGGCCTGGGTCTGAAAAAGCATGGGATAAAACCGGACTTGCTGAACATAGCAGACAATGAGGACTACTGAGAACTCAAGAACAATGGCAATGGGTTTTTGATCCTACTGCACGTACTGGCTGTGGGGGAGCCTAGGCAGTTTGGATGCTCACCTTACTAGACCTGGATGGAGATGGGTGGTCCTTGGACTTCCCACAGGTCAGGGAACCCTGATTGCTCTTCGAGCTGATGAGGGAGGGGGACTTGATTGGGGGAGGGGGAGGGAAATGGGAGGCGGTGGCGGGGAGGAGGCAGAAATCTTTAATAAATAAATAAATTAAATTAAAAAAATGAAAAAGAAAAAAAAGAAGTTAGTGTTGCATCGCAGAATAGTTATCACAAGGGCCAACAAACAGTCACTAACTATCCAAACCTTGCAAGATTTCTATGACTTGTTTTTGTTTATTTTGTTTTGTTTTACTGATATAGTCATCAAACTCTATGGTTGGCAGATTACCTAAGTGCAAGAACGCCGGTTGCTAACAAGCTGAAAATTTCTTTATCCCGCAGTAGTGATGGTAGCCAGGCTCTGTTTTCGAGAGAAAATAAACCTTTTCAATATGGGGTCAGTGTTGTAGCACTAAGAAGCTGGAATTTGTGATTGAAACAGAAAACACCCTAGTCACAATCAGCAGTATAGTAGACTGGTTGTGTGCACAAGGCTGTGTCCTCTCAGGAACAATGGCAGAAACTCTGACCTCTTAGTCTTTGGATAAATGTAAGTAACTCCCTGAATTTTTATGTCAGCTTAAAGCCACACACATACAATGTCAAAAAAATTTCAAGAGTTAAGGGGATGTTGGAACAACCACTGAGTAGTGTATGGCTACACCAAGCAAGAGGCAGAAGAACATCACCAGCAGAAGTGTCAAGCATGGGAGAAATGTGAACAGTCATCAGAACCACCACCCTGACAGGCTCTGTCAAATCAACCATCTAAGAAAATGACATGGACATGCCAAGAATTCCCACATTACCATTACGAGATATTATCAAGAAAGTGTTCTTGACACCTAGGAATGAAAATAGATAATAGAAATTGTTACGGGATATTTTGATTGCACTCTGGCATTCCCAACCTGACAATAAAGTTTACTTTGAATCAGAGGGCAGAGCTAAGCTGACCAAAATTATCCATAGAGGTTTTTGAGGACCGAGGACATATAGAGACACAGGAAGTAGTAGGATGGGGTTTAGAAAGTTTCTTGGCCTTTTTGGATCAAAGGACAGAGAAAGAGAGGTCACTGGTCACCTCTTTGCCACTTCTCAGATCACTCTGGTTCTTATCCCAGTATCTGACTCCTGAGTTTCTATTGATAAAGAATAATTACATAAACACTTCTTCTGGTATGAAATGTGCGGATGAAATCACAAGGCAATTGGAGTCTCCTCTGCAGTTGGCTTTTCCTCCCCTCACCCCCAGGCCTTCCACATCAGTCTAGGATTTTCTTCTGCCCATCCCCAGTCTCAGGCCAGTGCCACAGCAGTTTGGCTGGGTCATCACCAGCTCATGCTTTGACTGCTGCTGTCAGCCCCCAGTTACAGTCAAAAGATGCAGCCACTCTCATCCAGGCCATGCACCACCCGTGTTCTCCTCCCAGCCATGCAACAGAGCAACAAAATTATGTGTTTTTCTAACATTTTTCCTCACATTAAGAATGGGGAACAATATTACAATGCAGGGAATTATGTCTCCATATGGTTCTACAATGGATCATTTGTAAGTGGAGTTTAGAGCAGAACTTACCACACCATTGCATTATGAAACTTAAGAGGAGCAGCCTAAGATTATTAGAAAACTCATCTTAATTTATCCAGTTACCATTCAGAAACAATCACCAGATGATAAGCACCCCCAATGCTATTTAGAAGTTAACTGGGATCCTGTAGAAATGTTAGATTTAAAAAGTATAAGGTAACAATAGTTTCATATGGTATGTATTCATCTTTTGTGAAGCAAATCTTAAATTCATGTGAAACTCAGAACAGAATTGTTTTATAAGACTAGAAAGATTTATCTACAGCAATATTGTAAACTGGTCCTCAGTTACAATGGAAAACATGGTGAGAGAGAAAACTAGGGTCATAAAACAATGAAGTAGGTTTTGAAATTTTGTAAGGACAGTTCCTTGGTGAAGGCAAGTGTGCTGACTTTCCAAGACAGATTACATTTGATGGTCATATCTTGGTTCTATGCTGTATATCAGTTTTGAATGCTTGGGACAAGGTTAAAGAATCAGGAAAGAAGATTGAGTCATTTACTAAAATTATACAAGGCCAAAAAACAATTATACAAGCCATCACTGATTTTTAAAAATATTGACTTCAGCTATAAATAGAATGATATCAGATCCAGAAGCTAACAATATTAATTGAATATTAATTAATAACAAATATTAATTGAATCTTTGGCTCTTGAAAATAATAATTCAGTGATTAGGCCTTTAAAGGCAAGATCATTACCAATAGATGAATGGATTAGAAACACATCTGATATTGGATCTCATATTTATGATGATACTTGCTTGGAAAGGAAAAGTGATTTCTAAAAACTTATTTTAAAAAATCAAAAGGTTAGATGTTTTAATTGTGGCAAAGCAGATCCTCTGAAAAGGGATTGCAGGCAAAGCATTCCTAGAAACAATGTTATTTTTTCTAAAGATAATCCAAACAGAAGTTCCCAGCCTTATGGAATATTCAGAAGTTGTGACAAAGGTCTATACCGGACTAATGAATGCAGAATAACAAGAACAGGCAAGATAACCCTTTGTCATCAGGAAAATTAATTAGGGGACCTCTCATGGGCTCCAATATCACATTTGGTTCAATCATTCCCTGTCAGTATTTGGAAAACTCCTCTACAGAGCAATTAAAAGAATTAATGCATATTGTGAAAAACCATACTGTTTTAGATGACAGAACAGCTTCAGTAACTAAAACAAGATTTTCAGGAGAGACCATAAAACAAATATTTTGGCAAACTTCTATAAGTGATAAAACACCAAAGACAAAAATTTGAGTAAATGGCACTGTAATTGAAAGTTTATGAGACACAGGTGTGTGTAACAATAATTTCACCAAAACCTTAGCATTCAGGTTGGCCTCTTCAAGAGGTAATTATTCAACTTCTAGGGATTTGAACTTTATCTCAGGTAAAACAAAGCAAAAGATGGGTTGAATGTGTAAAGCTGGATGGACAAGTAGGAAAATTAAAGCCATATGTGGATAACATAACAATGAATTTATGGGAACGTTATTTGTTACACCAATGGAAAACACAGATTAACATTCCTCTGATATTAGAAACAAATCATAAACCAAAGCATGTTTCTGAAAAAATATTAAAAAGTATCATCAAGAACAGTCACCAACCATTCAAATTATAAGTAAGCAAGTCACCACAGTTTCTAATCTTTCAAAAGTACTAACAGCCCTGTAAAAGTAATCTTTAAAATGGTTAACTGACAAACCTGTGTGGATGAAACAATAACCTTTGAAATCAGAAAAATTACAGGCATTAGAAGAGCTTATACAGGAGCAGTTAAATTCTCAGTGTATTGAAGAATCTACGAGCCTTTGGAAATCTCTGATATTTTCCATTAAAAAGAAATCTGGAAAATGGAGAATGGTAACAGATTTAAGAGCTATTCAAAAGGTGATCCAGCCAATGGAATCTTTGCATCCTGGAATTTCCTTGCCATTTTTATTAACTAAGAATGGTCTGTTATTGTGATTGATTTTTTTAAAAAAAAATGCTTTTTTACTATATCTTTACAAGAACAGGATAAAGAAGAATTTACCTTCAAAATACCTACTTATAATAAGTCCCAGAATGTTAAAAGGTATCAATGAAAAATTCTTCCACAAGAGATGTTAAACATTCCCATCTTGTGTCAATGTTTTGTACAATAGCCATTGAAAATTATTTGCAAAAAGTTTCTTCAATCTATAATATATATATATATATATATATATAATATCTTACTAGCTAATTCAGATTAAGATTACTTCCTTGAAAAAGACTGTTTGAAGATGTAAGGAAATTTTTGCCTTGTTATTGATTACAAATTGCTCCTGAAAAAAATACCAAGAGGAGATTCTATTAATTATCTAAAATGTAAGATAGGTTTACAAAAACTTCAACCACAGAAAGTACAAATCAGAAGAGATCAATTACAACTCCTTAATGATTTTAAAAAATTGCTGGGAAATATTAACTGGCCTTCAATTGGATTGACAACTCAAGAACTAAATAATTTATTTTAAGTCTTACAATAGAATAAAAACTTAAGTGGTCCAAGAAAATTATCGGCTGAGGCTGATAGAGAATTGGTTTTGGTAGAAAAGAAATTGCAAGATGAATATATAGATTGTTTGAATCCAGGGTTTGATTATATTTTGGTTATTTTAACTTTTATACATTTACTTTTAGGAATTTTTATACAGAGAAAAGATAATATCTTAGAATGACAATTTTTGCCACAAAACAAGAGTTAAAAATTAAATATCTATGTAGAAAATTAATGGGCAATTTAAATTCATCAATTAATAAGAATAGACCCAACAGAAATTGTGGTACCTTTTACTAATGCTGAAATTGCCTCATTATAAGCAGAAAATAAACTTTGGCAAGGGTTTGTAATTAGCCACAAATATCCCAAAAAGTAAGAAACTTCAATTTATAAAAAGAACTAATTGGATCCTTCCTTGCATTGTACAAGAAATATAAATTGCTGGAGCCCCTATATTCTATACTGGTGCAAATAAATCAGAAAAGGCAGATTATAAGTCAGAAAATTTAATAAAGAGGCTCAAAGCTCTTACAATTCTGTTCAATCAGAATTATGTGCTATTTCATGGTATTATTAAGGTTTTCCAAACCTCTTTTAAAAATTACCAAATCTCAATATGCAGAAAGAGTTGTTTTACATATTGAAACTGCTGAATTTATTGCGCAGATGGTTCAGAATTCACTTTATGTATTAAATTATGAGAAGTAATCAGAAATAGAAATCATTCCTTGCATATAACACATGTCAGATACCATATGGGTCTATCAGGCCCTCTAGTGTAAGGAAATGATGCACTTGATTAGCTTTTGGAAGTCAATGTGCTAGGAGTCTCAGAATTTCATAAGAAACAAAGTTAATTCTAGAAGTAAATATTAATTAATAACAAATGTTAGTTGAATCTTTGGCTCTTGAAAATGATAATTTAGTGATTAGGCCTTTAAAGGCAAGATCATCACCAATAGAAAAATGGATTAGAAATACATCTGATATTGAATCTTCTACTATGATGATACTTGCTTAGAAAGGAGAAGTAAAGCAACTAGTTTTAAACATTTTACATTGGTATGGATTGTTGTATATTGATACAAATTTAAGGTTATTTTTCTTTTATTATACCATATATATGTTTCTATTCTTGTTTAAGTTATTGTACCTATGCAGCTCATTTATAAATATAATGTAAAGTTCTAGTCCTTAAGGTTATTGTTACAAACTGTTTAAGATAATTAAGAAATGTAGTTTAGTAGTCATCTATCAAATTTGTGACCATGTTAGATATGTTAAACAGAGATATATTTTAGATAGAAATATGGTCTTCAAATACTTCAGAGATCTGCAGAATATGGCATTTAAGATGTCTTAATAACATAAGGTCTTTGATGATAGTGAGACACATCTGCTCTTGAAAGCACCAATATACTTCAAAGAAGATGATGGGAATTAAATAAACCTCAATATAGAGTTTGATTTATTTGTAGAAAAGCTAGCCACTGGGCAAGAAACTGTCCTTGCCTCACCTGCTAACGGTATACTGTCCAAACTGGACAAGCAGGACACAAAAGAAAATGACTCCCAAATTTACTAAGACAAATTTGGATAGTCCTTCAAAATTTCTACTTCACAGAAAAGTCTGTCAGATCTTGTGGGCCCACAGGCCAAAGATGCCCCAATGCAACAGAGGAAATTTGAATGCTTGTCCAGGCAGCTGGCTATTCTGATCATTTCTATAGTTCTGGCAGTGCTTACTCTGCACTTGCTGTTTATTCAGGTAATATTATATCTTTCCAGGATCTCTGAGGGAGTTGAAAAGTAGTTATAGTTACAGTTTTTCTTGTTACCAAATTCAGAAAAGAAATTTGCAGAAGAAATGTAAAGTGTATAAGATTGAGAGACATAAAAATTTAAGTTGATTATCTATGAAAATGTTTTGACATCTAAAAAGATAACTTTGGGTTGGTAATACGATGGATAGAAAGTGAATTAGGTACAAAACATTGGACATACCAAGATAGGATGGATAATGGAATATTTTCTCTGAATTTGCCAAATGCAAGTGGACAGCACATTGTGAATATAATCCTTTTATTAATTTTTTATTTATTTTCCATACCAACCATACTTTCCCCTCCCTTCTCGCCTCCTATTCCCTTCCCCATCTCCTTTCTACCCTCCCACCCTTGCACCAACTCCTCAGAAAGGGTAAGGCCTCCCATGAGAGTCAACAAAGCAGGGCTATCAAGTAGAAGCAGGACCAAGTTCCTCCCATCTCCCAACTCCCCGCCCCCTGCACCAAGGCTGAGCGAGGCATCCCACCATAAGGAGTAGGTTCCAAAAAGCCAGCTCAGGTACCAGGGACAGATCCTGCTATGGGCCCCACAAACAGACCAACCTAAACAACTCACCCACATACAGAGGGCCTAGGTCAGTCCCATGCCGGCTCCCACGCTATCAGTCTAGAGTCTGTGAGCCCCCATGAGCTCAGATCAGCTGTCTATGTGGTTCCCCATCATAATCTTGACCTCCCCCCTGCCCTTTGCTCATATAATCTCTCCTGCCTTTCTTCAACTGGACACCCAGAGCTTGGCCCAGTGCTTGGCTGTAGATCTCTCTATTTGCTTCCGTCAATTACTAGGTGAGTTCTATGATGACAGTTAGTGTAGTCACCATTCTGATAACAGGAGTAGGCCAATTTGGGCACTATCTCCACTACTGCTAGGAGTCTTAGCTGGGATCACCCTTGTGGATTCCTAGGAGTTTCCCTGGCACCAGGTTTCTTCCAAATCTATAATGGTCCACTCTATCAAGATATCTCTTTCATTATTCTCCCTCTCCGTCCCTCCCCCAACTTGACCATTCTGATCCCTCATGTTCCCATCCCCCATCTTCTCTTCTTTGGCCCCTACCCCCAGTTTATTCCAAGAGACCTCATTTATTTCCCAATCCCAGGGCATTCCGTGCATCCCTCTTAGGGTCCTCCTTGCCACCCAGCTTCTCTGAGGTTGTTGATTGCAACCTGATTACCCTTCGGTTTACATCTAATATTCACTTATGAGTGAGTACATACCATGTTTGTTCTTTTAGGCCTGGGTTGCCTCACTCAAGATGATTTTTTTTTCCTAGTCCCATCCATTTGCCTCCAAATTTCATGATGTCATTTTTTACAATAGAATAATACTTCAATGTGTAAATGGAGTATTTTCTTTATTTATTCTTTGGTTGAGGGGCATCTAGATTGTTTTCAGGTTCTGGCTATTATGAACAATGCTGCTATGAACACAGTTGAGGAAGTGTCCTTGTGATATGATTGAGCATTCTTTGGGTATATGCCCAAGAGTTGTATCACTGGGTCTTGAGGTAGATTGATTTCCAATTTTCTGGGAAATCACCATACTGATTTCCAAAGTGGCTGTGGAAGTATGTACTCCCACCAGCAGCGAAGGAGTATTCGCCTTATTCAACATACTTTCCAAGATAAGCTGTATTAGTACTTTCATCTTAGCCATTCTGACAGGTGTAAGATGGTATCTCTGAATTATTTTGATTTGCACTTCTCTGATGGCTAAGGATGTTGAGAAATTCTTTAAATATTTTGGCCACTTGAGATTCTTCTATTGAGAATTCAATGTTTAGATCTCTACCCCATTTTTTAATTGGATTATTTTGTATTTTGATGTCTAGTTACTTGAGTTTTTAAAAAATTTTGAAGATCAGCCCTCTGACAGATGTGGGGTTAGTAAAGATCTTTTCCCATTCTGCAGGCTGCCATTTTGTTTTATTGACCATGTCCTTTGCCTTACAGAAGCTTCTCAGTTTCAGGCGGTCCCATTTATTAATTGTCAATCTCTGTGTCAATGCTTCCTGGTTATATTTAGGATGCAGTCTCCAGGGCCAATGTGTGAAAGGCTACTTCCCACTTTCTCTTCTATCAGGTTCAGTATAACTGGATTTATATTGAGCTCTTTGACCTGAGTTTTGTATGTGATGATAGACATGGATCTATTTGAATTCTTCTGTATGTCAATATCCAGTTATGCCTGCACAATTTGTTGACTTTTTCCACTGTGCAATTTTGGCTTCTTTATAAAAAAAAAATCAGGTGTTCATAGGTATTTGGATTAATGCCACAGTCTTCAATTCGATTCCATTGATCTATATATCTGTTTTTATGTCAATACCAATCTGTTTTTATTACTATAGCTCTATAGTAGAGCTTGAAGTCAGGGATGGTGATGCCTCTGGAAATTCCTTTATTATACAGGATTGTTTTAGCTATCCTGAATTTATTTTGTTTATCCATATGAAGTTGAGTATTGTTCTTTTGAGATCTGTGAAGAATACTGATGCAAAATATTCAATAAAATACTGGGAAACTAAATCCAAGATCATATCACATAAAATCATCCACAGAGAGTAATTATTTATAATTGTTCTTATTGTATATAGTCTTACTATGCTAGAGTTAAAACCTTCCCTTTGTATATAGACAAAAGGGAGAAATTTTGAGTGCACTTTGTTATTCCTGAGTTTTTATTGCTAAAAAATAATTAGATAAATGCTTCAAGAGATGGTCTTGGAAGGGGTAGAGAGGGTAAAATTAACAGTTAAAACACTCAAGTAGTTATTATGAATACACTCAAAGAACTAAGGACGCTCTCCAGAAAAATTAAAGAAGAATTTAAATAAAATGCTTCCCCAGGCTGGCATACAAGTGTTTAAAGGAACTCTACAGAAGTTCTAGAGTTGAAAAATATGATAACTAAAGTGAAAAATTCACTATGGCACTCAAGAAAGGAGCTGAGCATTAAAGAAAAAGACTAGGAAAGTCTGAGAGTAAATCAATAGGTGTTATGCCAAGGGAAGAGTGAGCTGAAATGCTTGATGCCTGTCAGCTCACAGAGCAAATCCTACACAAACAAAAGGTTCTGTGAGGAACCCAGGACAGATGCAAAGAGGCTATGGTCAGACACATTACAGATACACTAAAACCCCAAGGAAAGTTTTTGAAAACACACAAGAGCAAAATAACTCACTACAATGGTTTAAGTAAAATGCTGTAGGAGACAGAAGCTGCCTCTTCAAGAAGGATACAGAAAGGACTTAGGCTGGAAGTTGAAGATCAGCTTGCCTTGGCAGACAGGGGACGGAGTGGGCATGGCTTTTCTCTTAAAGGATAGACCATTACATTGTCTATATGCCAAATAGCCATTAATAACATGTTTATCTGAAAAACAGAGGCAAGAAAGCAGTGTGATAGAGTGTACATAATTATACAAATCAAATACTAACATACATATACACCAACATGTCCACACAGATTTCTTTATCCATAAAACCAAATATTGGAAGAAAATATTGTCAGGTAATCGAGCATAAGAACCTGCTTCATGAGGGATTCTAAAGGAAAGCTAGAAGCAAGTTACTGCAGACAGTTAAATCATGAACAAGACATCCACATAGACATAACTGAAATTCAGCAGAGCTGTGAATGCTTGTAATCCCAGCAATCAGGAGGCTAAGACAGGAAGATCACAGAATGGAGGCCAGTCAGGACAGTCTATACAGAGGGACTCTGTCTAAAACATAAATACACACACACACACACACACACACAATTATTCAGGCAATTATAAAAGACAATATACCCCCATTTTTACTTTCCAATGGACTTATTTTTAAAACTTGCAATTTGCAGGATACAATCATGTGTCACGTAACATTGTGGTCAGTAAGGCACCATATACACAATGGAGATTCATAAAGTTACACTGCTTCATATCACATCCAGCACATGCCAGGATGTTCCCCTAAAGATGCATTCTTTAGATATATCCTCCTGGTTATTACGTGACGCAGGAATATATATGTGTAGGAACCAGTCATGATAAGCTAAATAGAAACAGACCACTTAAAGGAAGTTCTTTACTTTCAACCATTATGACATGCCAGTGTAGGACTCAGCCATCGATAAGTTTAATGGAGCCGGGCGATGGTGGTGCACACCTTTAATCCCAGCACTCGGGAGGCAGAAGCAGGTGGATCTCTGTGAGTTCGAGACCAGCCTGGTCTACAGAGCTAGTTCCAGGACAGGCTCCAAAGCCACAGAGAAACCCTGTCTCGAAAAACCAAAAATAAATAAATAAATAAATAAATAAATAAATAAATAAATAAATATAAGTTTAATGGAGGCCTGAGTCTCAGTAGTTTACCCTGAAGCAATACCTGGTTGCAGGAAGGACCACAAACTGAGATTACCTGAGCACCACCCAAGAACAGGCCGTCCAAAGGAAATGCCTAACGTTCCAAACACTGTAGATAGGATCACCTGCCAGCACATACACCCCAGGACACCCCTAGACAAATGTCAGCCCATCAGGGGTCCTGAACCTTAGAAATCCTTTACCCCCACCTTTACTACTATAAAAACCCACTCTAACTGAGCTCGGGGCTCTCCAACTATTGCAATATGTTGGACACACGGAGAGACTGAGTTTGCAAGCTTGTAAGAAATAAAGGCTCTTTGCTTTTACATACAGGACTCTGTCTCCTTGTTGGTTTTTGGGGGGACTTCGCGGATCTGGGCATAACAATATGTTTATGCAAACATTACATTATACATGTACAACAACATCACAAAGAAGTAAGGCAGAAACAAAGTACCAAATAAGGGAATAGTATCTTGTTGGATGACTTACCAGAATAAAAGAAACGGGGAGAGCAAGGCCCAGCAGTAAGAACACTGATTCAGCAATCTCGGCAAGCGTGTAATTGCTCCTCTCAGTCTTCAGTTTCTTTAAAGTAGATTCTACCAAGTAATAAATAATTACCAATGCATTTTTAACATATAGAGGTATGAGATACAGAATGGTAATAGTACAGAATTGATGGAGAGGGGAACCCGTATAGGAGGCTTCAGAGAGAGAAGGAGTAGGACAGGTCAAGGTGTAGGTAAATATGATCACTATACACTGTACACAGTATGAAATTCTCACAATTAAACAGTCAATAAAAATATAACCTTGTATTTGTATTTCATTACATCTGAATCACTATACATATCAGAGAACTTAGGGTAGAGCAGGACAACCAGAAGCAGAGAGAAGCCAGAATGGGTGGAATTGTCAATGACCCAAGCAGCCGTCCACCGATCACCGGCTCTGTCCAAACCCACTAACATCTCAACAGTCTCCCAAAATACTGCCACCGTCTAAAAACCAAACCTTTAACGTGAGTGTTTGTGGGACATTCCATATTCAAACCATAACAGCTACTGATGGCTGCGAGGTGGCTTCTAGTGCAAACAAGTACTTAAATTTAGATTGTTATCTTGGTTTGGCAGCTTTGCGAATATACTTGTAAAACACTGAGCAATTCAATTTATGTAGATGAATTATATGCTATGTGAATTGTATCTCTCTTTTTCTTTTAAACCTGAAACCATTGCCTTAGGCTGAAAGAGTTCTGTGTGCTTAAAAACAGGAGCCGTGGTCCTCTACCCAGGTAAAGAGTCTTCCCTGGCTACAATGCAGAGGCTGAGAGGAGAGAATAAGAATCTGCTTCTCTGAGACAAACTTGCCACTGACTGCTGAGTGAATGGGCTCTGGCTTCAGTTTCCCTCATCTGTAAAGGGCTATGATGGTACCTTTTTGTTTAATCATTATAAATATTAATAGTTGCAAATGAAATACCTAACACCATGTATAATACTCTTAAAAAGTATTGAGTTTCTGGGTATGTGGTGTCAGACACCTTCAACCGCAGCACATAGGAGGTAGAGGCAGGGGAATCTTTGAGTTTGAGGGCAGCTTAATCTAGAGAGCGAGTTCCAGGATAGCCAGGGCAACACAGAGAAACCCTGTATTGAAAAAAAAAAAAGAAAGAAAGAAAAGAAAAGGTGATAAGTATTACAGTCAGCATTTTATGAAGAAAGTGCTGTTGGGTGTCAGAGCCTTGTATGGTTCTTAGCATGTTTGTGAATTAACGAGTGAGTGAATGAATGAATGCCAAGCACCTGGGAAGCAGGATTCCTCCTAGAAACAAATGTGATATGTCAAAACACTGAACAGCAGAACAGCATGAGAAATAAGCCCTGAGATATAAACTGTAGAGATATAAACATTTTTAATAGAGGCTTTCTCTTCCCCCTTAGGAAATAAACTATAAGTAAGACAGATGGAAAAAATGCCCAGCCTCAACTTCAAATATAAAAAAGGTGTGACGAGAGCGACAATGTCCAGTCATGAAGAGAAGAAAGCATAGTGGGCAGATGGGTCCAGGGAAGCCTGGGATGACCAGGCCAACCAAGGACTCTCTCTCTCTCTCTCTCTCTCTCTCTCTCTCTCTCTCTCTCTTTCTCTCCCCCCCCCCCCCCCGCTAACATGGAAAAAAAAACACAAAATGGCGCTCTTGGTGGTGACTGGAGGAAGCAAAAGAATTTGCCTTTTATTTTGAAGTCTCAACAGCAAATCTTAGAAGCGGATGTTACTGATCCCATTCACAGATGAGACAAGAGAGTCCGGGAAGATGGTGACATGCTTAAGGGCACAGCCTCATTGTTTAACAAGTGCTTCTCAATCACTCAAATACATGTTTCTTCTTCCCAGTGCTAGGCAGTTGAGCTTACTCTCTGAACAGACAAGGTGAAGGCTCGGAGAAAGAAGGACTCATCAAAGGTCACATCACTTCCCTCTGAACTCAGGCGCTATAGTTCATCTTCTCCTAATAGCAGCAAAACAGGATGCTCACCCATGTCTTTAGAGAAAATCACACACATCTATCAGACTGCCTATCCATGTCTACTAGAGTACCCACCTATGCCTATTAGGAAACCTACTTACATATGATGAGATACCTACTCAAGTACCACACACACGTTGTTCTAGTTTGATTTCTGTTGCTTTTATAAAATACTGGCCATGGGGAAGAACTGGTTAGATTTGTCTTACAATTTTTAGTCCATCAAGAAGGGAAGCCAATACAGGAACTCAAGGCAGGAACCTGGAACAGGAGCATGGCAAACTATGGAGGAATACTGTTTACGGGTTGGCTTCCTCTGGCTTGCTCCACTGACTTTCTTGTATAACCTAGGCATGGCCCACCTGCCTAAGTATGGTAACACCCACAGCGGGCTGAGCCCATCAACTAGCAATGAAGAAAATGTCTCACATGCATGGCCACAGGCCAATCAGATCCAGGCTGTTTCTTAGTTGAGCTTCTCCTCCTAAATGACTCTAGGTTGTGTTAACTTGGCAGCTAAAACTATGACACATTTCTGCTAGGATGCCAGTACATTCACATCTATTGTAGTAATTTTCTACTTCTATTTAACTTCTAGTTCATGTCTATTGGTATACCTATCCACACCAACCAGTATAGTCCCTCATGTCCTGCTAGTTCCAAAAAATAGCCTTTGCTCCGCTCCACCTTTCTCCCTTCTTTTGGCACATTAGATTTTTAACTACAGTTGGAAAGTCTTCAGTTCTCATAGGACTCACACTAAGGGAAGCAGGCAGGTGCATCGAGATTTGAGGGGTAGGGATTTTAGTTCCAATTTAAGGAGAGATTTATGTTGGCTCATGGTTTCAGAGGTTTAGGCTCATGGCCGGCTCTGTTGTATTGAGCCCAAGGCAGGGAAGACTGCCATGGTAGAGGCTGTGTATCTCATGGCAGTCAGGAAGTGGAGAGAGACAGGAAAGAACAAGAAGTACTGTTCAAAGCTGCACTTCCAGCAACTTCTCCCCACCAGTCCCCACTTACTAATATCCAATTCAATAGATTACCCATCAATGAGATTAGCACCTTCATAGCTCAAATACCTCCCAACAATAGCACCAGCTGGGGACCAAGCCCTCAGTTTGCCTGGCTTTAATGCAAATTCTTTTACATGGTCAAAGAATTCACTTGCAGAAAACTCTCTGAGTGATTCTATTCCCAGGAATGTCAGGAAGAGACAACTGTGAGCTGTGGAGTCAAGTGTGACTTCCTGCAGAAGGGGATGAGGTCGGGCAGGCAGGTCCTGGGCCCATGGTAGTGGCAGGGAAGCCCATTTCATGCCAGTCCACTTATCATGTGCTTTGATGTTTGCATAAGCCTCTCTGGAAGAAGCTCCACTCTCTTCAGTCATGGAATTATAAAATGAGGCTCTAAATCATGCAAGACTTTTAGAGCAATGGCGTTTCGGTGTGAGGGATCTTATTCAAACCTTTGGAAAATTACCCTGTCCATTGAGTTGATTGTGAATTTAAACACACACTTTTCTCTGATAGATCCTGGGAGGAGTTCTATGTAGGGTGAAGAGGTGCTATCACAGACAGGTGTGACTTGACCTTATGATGACTCTCATTACCCAATGAGTGTCTAGACCATGGGCTGGAAGAGCTATTCCAGAAAGTGGGGAGTTATCATTTCATCTAGGTAATACCTCCTAAAGGTTTTACCACCTCCCAGTAGGGGCCAAGCCTTCAACACATGTGCTTTGTTAAGGCCTTTAAGATCCAGACTCACTGGATATTTCCTCCCTGTCCAGTATATGCTAAACATGAGGGGAGGGATATGATTATGAACAAATGTCTGAAAATATTGGCAATCACCCAGAGCCAGAGACATAAAGTAAGCTCGGTGGAGACAGGAAATTATGGGTAGATGAGCGGCTTTGCTTTCATCTCATAGGGACCCTTATGAATCTAAGAGAAGAGAAAGCAACCAGGAGTAGCAACTGTTCCAATCCAGGCATAGATGAAAAACAAGAATTAGTCAGACTATGTGAGTGAGGAGCAGGTGGAGGGAAGGAAGCAGAAGACCACTAGAGGAGATGGGCAAAGCTCAACCACATTGAAACACAGACAAATGGAGGGAAGTGTGTCTAGAGTCTGGCTCTATCTTTATTTCTGAGATTCTAAGAATATGCAATTCTAAGATCCTGCGATTCTGGGTATCTGTGATTCAACATTCTCTATTATTAAGATTCTCTGAATCTTGTTTTCTGAGTTGATGAGTTCACCTTTCTGGGTCTCTGGATGTTGGGCACATGGAGTCTACCTGTGCTTGGCCATTCCTCTGCTAGCATGGGCAGGGCTGGAAAGAAGCATTTGAAAAGAAAGGCCACATGCTTTTGCTCTGCAATCTGCCTTCCAATTAGACCCTGTGTTCTCTGCTCTGGGGAAAGAGACAATAGAAAATGCAGACAGGGGCCTTGCTTCTACTAATGAGTCATTTCCATAGGCAGAGTTGAATGCCAAGCCCTGTTCAGCCGCCAGGCCAACATCAGCACTGGGTGAACAGAGAGACTAATTTATGTGAAATAAAAACACATTTTTACATGGTGCCCTGACACCAAGACAGGCATTTCCTCCCCACAAAACAAGCCCAATTATCATGCCATGCTCTGTGGCCTTTGCTGCTCAATGAAAGAGTTGCAGATTCTCTTAACTCTTTCAGAGCACCAAGAACAGGAGACAAAGAAGAATGCTAAGCGAGTATTATGGGAAAGCAGGAAGTGGGCTGTGTAGCTCGATGCTAAGAACTACGGCGCTGGAACCCAAGTATTTGGTCCCAGAAAGATGCTACCCATTGGGTGCTTCAGTAGTTCCACCAATTATAGGGTACTCAATATCACCTACCTATTCCACCAGATGGGTTACTTGAAAGAGACATTCTTAGAACTGTGGCTGACATACAATGTGTACTCAGTAAGTGTGAGATTATTAGCTAAATGTTTTTCAAAGGAAGTCAAAGGGCTAGGAGATGGCTGAGGAGGTAAAGCTTGCTGGGCAACACAAAGACCTCAGCTCCCCAGAACCAATCAAAATGTTGGGTGTACATAACAGTCTGCCTGTAATTCTAGCATTCAGAAAACAGAGTCAGGGAATTCCCAAAACAAGCTAGCTAACTAGACTAGTCATACCAGCAAGCTATAGGTTTAGCTGAGAGATGTTGACTCGATGAATAAGGTGGAGAGATCATAAGAAGACTTATGATGTTGGCCTTTGGCCTTCATGTGCAGGTACAAAACATGTATCCATGTATATACATACATTCACACATTCCACACAAGAGGAGAAGAAGGAGCATGAGGAGGAGGAGGAGGAAATGATAAAAGGAAAGAAAGAAAGAAAGAAAGAAAGAAAAGAATGCTGTGTGACAGATGCCATAATTAGGGTTGTGGAATTTACCAAAGAAACAATGGTGAAGAGTTCTCTATTAAATACTCCAAAGAAATAAATGGGTTAAACAAGAAAGACTGCCCAGGTTGGACCTAGGGAAATGGTTCTATCAGTAAAGTGTGTGCTGCACAAGCCGGAGGACCTGAGTTCAAATTTCAGCAGCCACATAATATCCTGATGTAGCGGTGCACTCCTCTAAGCCTAGAGCTGTGAAGCAGATAGAAGGATCCCTGCAGCTCATTGGCCAGCTACAGAAGTCAAACCGATGAGTTCCAGATTCGGGGAGAAACCCTGTTTCAAAATGTAGGATACAGGCTTGAAGAGGCAGCTCAGTGAGAAGATGTGAGTTCAGATTCCCAGAAGAAACTTAAAATCAGACAAAGTAGTAGCAATCTATAATCTCAGTGTTCTTTTAACAAGAGCAGCAAAATGGGAATCTTACAAAACTCACAGGCCAGCTAACCTTTGTACTGTTGTTCATAGTGGTTAGCAATAACAGACTGTGTCCCAAACAAGGCAGAAGGTGAGGACCAACAACCCAAATTGTCTTTTGACCTGCACAACCACACAATACACATGGAGGAAAGGAGACAGAGATAAAGACAGAGACAGAGAGGCGAGAGCAAGAGAGAGATTTTTTTTTAATATTCTGTCCATTTTAATGTAGGCCAGCAGAATTTTATTTATTTTTTTTATTGAGAAAAAAAAATTTCCGCCTCCTCCCAGCCTCCCACTCCTCTCCCCGTCCCCCCACTCCTCTCCCCGTCCCCCCACTCCTTTCCCCCTCCCCCCACTCCTCTCCCCCTCCCTCTCAAGTCTGAAGAGCAGTCAGGGGTCCCTGCCCTGTGGAAAGTCCAAAGTCCTCCCCCCTCCATCCTGGTCTAGGAAGGTGAACATCCAAACTGGCTAGGCTCCCACAAAGCCAGAACATGAAGTAGGATCAAAACCCAGTGCCATTGTCCGTGGCTTCTCAGCAGCCCTCATTGTCCGCCATATTCAGAGAGTCCAGTTTTATCCCCTGCTTTTTCAGTCACAGTCCAGCTGGCCTTGGTGAGCTCCCAATAGATCAGCCCCACTGTCTCCATGAGTGGGTGCACCCCTCTTGGTCCTGACTTCCTTGCTCATCTTCTCCCTCCTTCTGTTCCTCATGTGAGAAGAGCATTGAGATACCAGACATCCAACTCTGGCCTCTGCATGCACACTTACACATATTCACATCATATGAACATGTACATACACACACGTGAATAAAATTGAGAAGTCTGCTGTGCTGATATGTGGAGGGTACGTTGACAGGGTAAACATGGGCAGAGCATGCTAAGAAATGAAAGGTCATTTGCTACAGAGGACAAGGTCTATGGGACCTGGAGTGCCAGGAAGGATGGCAAGGCATGAAAACAGAAGCATAGATTATGGGGACCTTAGTCCCTTCAAACAGCAAGTAAAGTGTTTCCTTATAGCTCTGGGTTCTGCGAGCTCAGGCCGGGGAACATTGTCATGCAAGGGCAATTCCTCCTGGTTTATATACCATCTGCTTTCTTCAAGTCCTCACATTTAGACAGAGGATGAGAAAGTTCCCAGGAGTCCCCTTTATAAGAACACTTACCCATGAAGGCTCCACTCTTGCAGTCTGAATTACCCACCAAAGCTTCCTCGGCTAATGCCGTGACCCCGGAGATTAGGATCCCAGACTGAATGAGAGAAGAGAGACATGGATTTCAGGTACAGTGAGAGCAAAATCATCAAAGATATTTCTGAAATCTCTGATTTTTGAAAGAATGCAAGGTATTTTATGTATTTATCCTGAGTGTCACAAACAGGACATGACCAAACTGGCCTTCGCCAAGTATGGAGGCTGTGTAACTGGAAATCACTGATCTGGAGTAGATCAGATTAGGTCAGACTGGATTAGCTTTCCAATGGGCCTGACTGGATTCGGATGTCTAAGCAATTAGTGCTACTGGCTGGTGACAAAGGCAGACCACAGCCACCCTGGTGCTGCAGCTAAGCCCTCCTAGAGAAGATGCCTTCTGAGTTAGGGCCTCCTTAGCTAGGTGTGAGACGACTGTACACCTCTAAGCCAGTGTCTAGGTCATTGTCTAATCTCTGTTTGATCAGACATGGCTGCATCTATTACTGGAGGCTCTGGACAGCTGGGAAGGGCAAGCCGGTATGATGGTGGGGAGGGATGGAGTGCACTCCTGCATGAATGCATTTGCACTTTTTTTCTGATTTAATAGTCTTATGGTGGTGGGTGGGGGGTGCACTGTTTTACCAAATACAATGGATTCTAAGCAGGCAAATGATTTTTACCTGTCCCGGGTGTGTGTTCTAAAGCCAACCCTGAACTAGAGAACCTCCAAGAAATGGACTTGGATTAGGAAGTGGAAGAGCCTGAAACCTGATATGCACATATACATTGCTATTGCTGTTGCGGACTCTGATTTACCAAGGAAGCAAAGGAAGGCTCAAGGGGTTCACTAGAGAAGAGAAATCTATGGACATTATTATAAAAGCAAGCTCACTGGTGCTACCAGTGCTGGAGGGAGCTGGTAAGTTCTGCTTGGTAAGCCCCACTTCCTGTGTAAAGCTGGTCTTCTGGTCTTATTGGCAACTCAGTTAACCACAGCTCTGAAGGTCCTCTTGTCTAAAATGAGGTATGGTTAGCATGGCGAGAAGGTGCTGGCATAGCTGTCTGTGGCCTCTTTGGCTTCCTATGGTCTCCAAGCTCCAGTTTGAGACAGATCTAGAAGCTTGCTTTACTTTTGCCTCATTCCCACACCTCCCCTTTTTGATCAAGGTCTTTCACTAAAAGCTGTGCTGACCCAGCATCCTGGAGTCAAGTCTCACTGTCCCCTAGTGCCAGAACAGCCATGTTCCAATTATTGGGTTAGTGCCACCTTGGAGGGAAAGTGTATGAGCCAGTGTCAGGGACCGGCCACATGTGAGCAATGGAGAATGCAAAGAGAAAATACTCATTAAGATGAAGCTGTGGGTTACAAGCTTGCCATTAAGGTCTGCTCCATTAGACTTCAGGGCTTAGCCACATAAAGCAGTGTGGTAATGCTGCCTTGTAGGGAATTCTGGATCCACAAAGGTTAGCCAGACAAAAAGAGGGAGCTAAGCACTAGAATGTAAAGAATAATCAACAATTATAGAAATATAGAACTGTTTTGATCATAGCTCTAAAGCGTGAACCCGGCTCTGAGGGTAAAGCTTTAATAATATGAGTGGGTGTTTATTTGTGCTCTTGAAAACTATGTAGGTTTGTATGGAAAAATATTTGAGAAAAGATGATAAATATGCAGTGTCCATGACCACCCTCTGCTTCCTGTACTCGGTGTAGGCAAGACTAATTCATTGCCTACCCAGTGCAGCCCCCTTCTCCACTGATGATGGATATTTATCTCTGTCAGTCTTAGGAAGAATCCTTTGGTTGGCCTTCTTGGATTGGGGCAGAAGGTCTAATTTTTTGCCTTTTAGTCTTACATGCCATGCGTTAGATCTCCTTCCATGAGAGATGGGTGAACAGCTGATAGAACTAATAACTTCTTACAGCACACAAAAATGAGGAGATCCTCTTCCAGCATTGCAGGGCTGAGGTTTGAGTGCAAGCTGAGCGTGCTCTATTCCAGCACCGAGGGCTAGAGACTTAGAACCCTTTGTGTCCAGACCTGCAGGATAAAGTTTCCCTCTTTACAAGGTATTAAAGGATAATACAAAGTCCTCAGTACTCATGAGCCTCAAGCTCTCTTTGTAGCTACTGTTAATACACCTTCCTGCTGTTTCCAGTATTCTGGGTCCTTGCGTTTTTTTGTTTTTGTTTTTCTATTGTTTATGTATGTGTGTGAACATGCACATACGCGCACATGCATTTGTGTATTTTAACTCAGTTAAGTAAGTAAGGTAATTAAGATAGCAGAGTGTATTTCTGACAACCATATGTAGAACTGTCTCCCTGTGGACCCTTCTACCTAAATAGAGAATAGTACGTGAGTTTTCCAAAAGTAATTCAATAAATTATCTTTCTGTTGGGGAATAAGGGTCCTGGTTAATCAAATGCAGCAGAACAAGAATTGATCAAGTAAGAAGGAATTATGTTGTAGCTTGGTATTTCTGTGGGACTCTTATCAATGGGAGTGGGGGTGTCTCTGACACTATTACCTGCTCTTGGGACCCTTTTCCTCCCTACTGGGTTGCCTCATCCAGCCTCGATATAAGGCTTTGTGCCTAGTCTTATTGTAACTTATTATGCTATGTTCAGTTGATGTCCCTGAGAGGTCTGATCTTTTCTGAAGGGAAATGGAGGAGCAGTGGATCTGGGGGAGAGAGAAAGTGGAGTGGAAAGACTAGGGGAGTGCAAGGAGGGTAAACAGCAATCAGGATGTAATGTGTGAAAGAAGAATTATAAAAAGATGAAATGTATAACTTTCAAGTATGTTAGTTTTCTATTAGGGTCAGCTCCTTAATAGTGAATATGAAACAACCCTTTAGATGTCTGGATTTAATTTGGCTAGTAACAATTATGCTAATGTCTATTCTAAAATGCTTACCAATATTTAGCAATGATTTTACCAAAAACTGATGCATAGTCAATCTGATTTAGCACTACAGCGTTAACCAAGGGATTATAAAAGATATCTGAGTAAATTTTACTTATAACATCAAAAAAAGAAATGACTATGTTAATGCATTGGAATTGGCCTTACCAAAATACTGAGGATATTAAGGCCCAGCTGAAGCACCTCCAGGGCTCCCTGTGGTAATGTACCACGCATTCTAGCTCTGGACTGGGTTCTGGCTTCTGGTATGTGTTTTTGACAAAGTACAATCACATTACCGAGCCTGAGGTATTCAACAGAAACCTCTTCCTCTGGTAGTTTCACACTTCCATGCAGAGGTCTTTGTTCCTCTACATACATGAGCAAAGGTCCTTCCTCCCTGTGTGTCAGTGTTCCCAGAGGGATTCCAATGGGCACTGGGACTCTGAAAGGTACAGTAAGCCTGGATGTGGGACCTTGAAAACTCAGGATCTAACAGTAGTCACAGAAGATCCCTCATCAAACTCCAGTCCAGGAGTGCCTAGAGAATGCATGCAATCATAGAAGGCAGCCATAGCTGTTTTCTCACACCGAGAGTCCTTTCTCTAGACCTGGCTGCAGACAACAGTGAGCTACAAAGATAAAGTTGAATCAGTGTAATGCAGCAGAGTCTGTTACTCCTAAGAATCTTCTGGAACACCTCTTCTAGCGAGGCCTTTTGGAGGACGCCTCCATGGAAAGTCACAACAACTATAGCCACAGAGGACTCTCCATGACTCAGATATTATTTATTTATTTATTTATTTATTTATTTATTTATTATAGATTTCTGTCTTCTCCCCACCACCGTCTCCCATTTCCCTCCCTCTTCCCCAATCAACTCCCCCTCCCTCAGCAGCCCAAAGAGCAGTCAAGGTTCCCTGTCTTGTGGGAAGTCCAAGGATCCCCCACCTCCTTCCAGGTCTAGTAAGGTGAGCATCCAAACAGCCTAGGCTCCCACAAAGCCAGTACGTGCAGTAAGATCAAAACCCAGTGCCATTGTTTTTGACTTCTCAGCAGCCTTCATTGTCCACTATGTTCCACGAGTCCGGTTTTAGCCCATGCTTTTTATAGACCCAGTCCAGCTGGCCTTGGTGAGTTCCTAACAGACCATCCCCATTGTCTCAGTGTGTGGGTGCACCCCTCGCGGTCCTGAGTTCCTTGCTCGTGCTCTCTCTCCTTCTGCTCCTCATTTGGGCCTTGGGATTTCAGTCCGGTGCTCCAATGTGGGTCTCTGTCTGTGTATGACTCAGATCTTGATTGGCATCTCTCCCATGTACCAACTGATTCATTCTTCCACCTTGTTTTATACATGAGAAAATAGAGTCACAGCCGAGGGGAAGGGGGTGAGCATCAAAAGCTTTTCTAAGGACATACAGCTAGTTAGAGCCAGACAGATGACTAAAAAACCACTGTCTCCATTGACCAACAAATGTTGGACTATCATAATGCTGTTCTTATTTCCAGACAAATGTTTCTCTTGACAAGCCAGTTCTCAAATGTTTGGTCCAAGACCAACAATGCAGGTAATACTGATTGTCCTACAAACGAGAGAGCACCTCTAGTCTCTGCCATGGGTTCTGATACCTCCTGCACAGTTTCTTTTGTTTCATATAGGTTTAACTCTCATTGTTTTCTTTCAAATTTGTTGGGAGAGGTGCTAGTTTATTACTCCTTATAGCTAGGAGTTACATTACCTCAGTCTAAGTAGCAAGGATAAGAGTGTTTTCATCCCTGTAACCCTACGATTCAGTGTCTCCATGCATGCTTCTCTAACTGGATGCTTAACCAGGAGTAAAATTCAGAACACAGCTCTGGACAGATGGCCCTAAGCCTGGGGGCTGCCCAGAGCTACTATCTATCATCTGCATAGAGCCTACAATTTTCTTGGAAATGACAATTGACCATCAGAAGAGGAAAAGCAGCAGCCAGGGCTCTGACTTCTGAAATAACCATATCTGTAAACTTGAGGGGAGTGACTGGAGAGGCCATCAAAGCCGTCTGCTTAGAAAGAGCCTGTGCCTCACATTGTCCACACTCAGTCCTCAGCTTCCATCATCCCCTTGTCATGGCTTCTATGTCACCACCCACCTGTTACCTACCTGAGCTCTATAGACAATAGCCTTGGTCTTCTTGAGAAGGAAAGAGACAAATTATTTGTTCTCCATCTCCCCCTAGGATTGTCATGAGACCACCATGCATAGTGACCTGCATGTAACATACACTTGAGATTTCTTTCCATTGATCCACCTAGACTACTGTTCTAGTACACAGTGTTAATGTCCTGTATCTTTCTTGCCTAACACTTTTCATGTGGTAAACCACATACTTCGAGCTGCTGTTTGATCAAACTATTGAAGACTGGTTCTAAACAGTACAGTCCCTTTAGAAGCACAGGCTCTGGAGGACGGTGCCATTTTCTAGCAGAGATATGGGAATGGGTCTCCCTCCTCCTCTCTCTCCCCTCCGTGTGTGAGTATGTTTGTGTGTGTTTGTGTGTGTGTATGTGTGTGTGTATGCTTGTATAATACATACTTCACAGGAAAGTGACAATAAATATAGCAAGGTTTGGGAGGATTTAATGAGATAATTCACTTAATGCTTTGCCCATGATACCCAGTAAATATTAGTCATTATTAGGCATAAACACACTGGGGTATTTTTTCAGTCAAGCAGTATATAAGTACAGTGCTTTGGGGTTTCCTGGGCATGAGAGAGTCTGTCAAAGACAGTCACCAGTGCAGGCTGCAGCTGAAGGGGGATGGCTTGATTGTGTTTCAAGCCTACCCCTTGTGCTCACCATTCCCCAGGGATCCCTGGTAACCATGGCAACCCAGTTTACAGGTTGCCAAGTTCAAAGTAATATGTTTCCAAGCAAGAAGTTTTGATAACATCACCCTTCCCTGTTCGAAGGGACTGAAGACCCACGCCTCTGCACTGCAGTTGAGAACAGCCTGAAGAGAGAATTTCTTCTTTTCAGACGTCTACATCTGGGAAAAAGAAGAGTAGGCCATGATTTTCAAATGACCAGTGTGACAGCCTTAAACAGTGTTTGCTACCCTTATAAGATAGTGATTTGAACATGAACTTGAGGGGGAAATGCACGAAGAGCCACTGTGTGTGTGTGTGTGTGTGTGTGTGTGTGTGTGTGTGTGTGTTTAGCATGTGCAGACATACACATGCATGCAGAGACAAGGTGTCAACTTTAGATGTCCTCAGATTAAACCATCATACCTTCGGTGTCTTAGGTTGTGGTCATAGGTGCACGATGTCAACACCTGGTGTCTTGGGGTGCTGTGATCGTAGGGCATGTCATCACACCTTGCATTTTAGGGTGCTGTGGTCATTGGTACACACCACCACACCTGTCATTTTAGGGTGCTAATGTCCAAACTTAGGTCCTCACCCTCGCATAGGTCTCATGTTACAGATTAAGCTCTATCTCCAGCTCAGGACCACTTTTTCTCCTGCTAACTGCTGTGTAACTTTAGGCAGTTGACTTAACTTCTTGTGTTTTAGTTTTTTAATTAGTAAACTGGCTCTAGCAAAATTCTCTACTTGTTATTCTGAAGTCTCAGTATTTGCAGTTTGTCCTCTGCTTTATGCTTGTGTTTGAAGATGTGAGTTCTCAGCTTCCTGCTCTTCCCCCATCCCTGCCCCTTCCTGCCAAGCATCCCTGTCAGTAGAGACTCCTATCCCTCCCTCTAGAACCATAAGCCAAAATCAACTCTCTTTTCCTAAATTTGCCTTTGGTCGTCATGTTTTATCACAGCAATAGAAAAAGCAATACAATTCTCCTCTCCTGGGCACAGAAGATGATATCCAGATGACATGTTCACTTCCTATTTCCCAGCCTTGCTTGGGATTGTGTTGGAGCTGTGTGACCAGTGAATGATCTGCAGGTGGGAACTATATGTCCCTTCTGTTCTGCAGCCATTAAGAACCAGGGTTATTTCCCCCCACCCTTCACAACTCCTCTTACTTCCACGGAGAGGCCCTGAGTTAGGTAGCAGTCACATGACATAGAAAACATGTGACCAGTCAAGCTTTCCGTGACAGATCCAGTCGCCTTCAGTATGCTAAGCCAGCTGAAATTTTGGGCTTCCTTTACCACAGTAACGCCTGACTAGCCCGAGAGACGCTTTTCAGTCCACATCCAGGCCCCATGCTCAGAAACCTTCACAAGAAGGTGCTGCCCCAATGCTCACAGGGTCAGAGTGCCAACTCCCATTTACAATAATAGTAGAGATCCACTTCCCAACGAACATAGAGTTTCCCTTCCCGATGGACAGACTGAATAAACATTAGTGTGGAGAACCAGAGAAGAGACAAAAGTCTTCACAGCTCCTGACAAACCCCGTGCTGCCTCTAAAAGGCAGAAAAAGCCTGGCCCCTAATTAGGCATGCCTCGCTGTCCTTGGGCTTCACTAAAGGAGACCTGTCCAAACTGAATTCATCTCTTCCCAACGATTTCCTCTCGAGCAGAAACGCCAGCATCACTTACACCCCCGGACGGATGTCGGTAAAACTTCACTCCAGCAAAGACTCAACCTGCCTTCCTCTAATTGTCCATTTATTTTTCTCCCAAACAATGTCAATATCCCAGATGCTGCTTTGTGGATGGAAGTCTGCTCCCCAGGGAAATGATCAGGCAGAAGCAGCTGAGTGTGGCCCGAAGGTTTCCATGGTAATTATTCACTAACCATCACGAGGCTCTGCCCAGTGAAATCCCTCGTTAACCACCAGCTAGCTAATTAGACCAAGCCTTTAGCTCTTGCTTGTTCTCTCGAACATTCTTCCTGGTAGGTGGGGGAACTAACAGCCATTGCTCTGTGTAACCAAAGCCAAGGGAAAGGCGCACACATGACGAGAGATAATTTGTCAGACTGGCTCGTGAAAGCTAGCTATTTCAAAGCCCTTCCGCTGCATTGGAGACACACTAAGATCACTCAGTGACCATGAGTGTGGCTCTCAGAAAGGGGGGGGGTGCCGTTTAACCATTCTGAGCAAGACCCAGAGAGTGGCATTGCTTACTGAAGGAGAGAAGGTAAATAAAGACTTGGGATCCTGATGTTAAGAAAATATCCAGGGGCTGGGAGACGTTTGATTCCTGCTGAAAGTTTAGGAGGTGTGGGGCTTGAATTCATGCTCGGAAGGTCCCGTGCTTTGGTGAATGCTTTCCTGCCATGTTTTTCTCAATTCTCCATGACTTCTGGCCAAAGGACTCTTTTTATTCATTTCTTACCCCGCTAACAAACACCTCTGGTACCCAAGTAGGCAAGTGTTCCAAAAACGCACACCAAGAGGGCTCTGGGGTATGGAAAAAGACTCTACACATAGGCAGCCTCATGCCTCAGAGTCAACGGCACTGCCAGGGCACTGTGGTGAACCGCAGATGTGCACTGTGTCTGGGAACTGGGCTCCTCTGTGACCCCCCACTGGGCCCAGGTACAGCCTGCCACCATTCCCTCTGGGACCCTAGTTAAAGGACCCCTCTGTAGCTGTGAGACGAAAGTGTTAGCAGTAGCTATTTCAGTGTTATGGTCAAAATGGCCACATATTCGTGCTTAATAAATATTTCCTGATGCCCAGTTGTCATCACTGATTTTTGATGTGGGAGTGTCATATATCAATCCGTTGATTTCATTGGTTAAGCAATAAAGAAACTGCTTGGCTCTCATAGGTTAAAACATAGGTGGGTGGAGTAAACAGAACAGAATGCTGGGAGGAAGAGGAAGTGAGCTCAGAGAGACGCCATGCTCCCCTCTCCGGGACAGACAGACACAATGGAGCTCCGACCCAGGATGGACGTAGGCTAGAATCCCCCTGGTAAGCCACCTCGTGGGCTACAGCAGATTATTAGAAATGGGCTAGTCCAGGTGCAAGAGTTAGCCTAGAAGAGGCTAGATAGAAATGGGCCAAGCAGTGTTTAAATGAATACAGGTCTGTGCGAGGTCCATGACTAGGCCTGTGGTCTCTGTGTGTGTTAAGAGGTGTTAAGACTCAGGACCTTTTAGACGTGATCTTGAGGGCTCTGCCCTGAGAAATGCATTAGTGCTGGTATCTTGTGACTGGGCTGGCTATCACACAAGATCCAGGCTGAGTTTGGTCCTTCCCTCTCTCACACACTGCCTCCTGACCTTCCCTTTCTATGGTGGAAGGATGCAGACAGAAGAACCTTGCCAAGTGTGAGGTCCTTGATCTTGAACCTTCTAACCTCCAGAACTGTATGATATAAGATATAAAACTCTCTTGTTTATAAACCACCTGGTGCCAGGGAGTCTGTGACAACTGCGCAGACTAAGGCAAGTGTATGGTATTCCTTCATTTCTGCCTGTCTCAGAGAAGCGCTTTAGCGTGCTTTAACTTTGTAGGGTTTGCTTTCTTCTCATCAATTCACTTGAATCCCTCAGGATATAGTTATCGCTGAGAAAACCAAACACCTGATTGGGCACCAGTCTGTGGTAAACGCTGGGCTCAAGGCAGCAGTGAGCGAAAGGAGTTGCTTATTTTAAGTAGCCGTGGGCCTCGTGGGAGGCTAATTGGCAAACAAAAGGAGAAGAGGAGACCAGTCAAGCATGACATGAACATGGCTCACCCTGCCAGGGAGGGGCCGCTTGCCTGGAGGCTGGGAAAACATGTCATGGGGATGAGCACCTCCCTCCCCGATTCCTGAGAAATGACAGCTGGTATACTCAGCTGTGTAGGCATTTCGAACACAAGCATCGGCGTCGGAAGAAATCGGGCTTCCAAGTCCTCCTCTGCCATCTATCAACATCGTCACTTTAAGCGAGTTACTCACAGACAGTGTCTTTTTACCTGTGGAATGTGGCTGAAAGTCACTCCGCCCAAGGCCAGGGTGGCATGTGACTGAAGGTCCCTTCTTAAAGCAGTCCTTACAAGGGCTCGGCACCCGTCAGCACTGTCTACATCATCATCACAGTCAGTATCCGCAGAGAGCCCTGAGAGCCTGCAGCTCCACTCTCCAGCCTTCTGTGGACTAAGACCCAAGGGCATCAGAGAGCAGCAATGCTCATCAGAGCCATAGAGATGATGATAAAGGGAGGGGTGCACGTAGAGGAAGCTTGACTCTGAGCCAGAGAGCACATCTGGTATCTAGAGGTCCACACCAGGTAAAGAGGCAGGGAAGTTGTCAAGAGTGACCCACCACTGCGTCTGTGGCTTCCTAAGACAGGGACGAAGAGGACATAGCAAAGAGAAATGAGTGAATGGTGGCAGGAAAATGAATCGGCAGTAGGGAGGAGCTGCCTGCCATTAATCATCATGAAGAATAGGTCCCCTAGAGCTGCCTTGGGCTCCACAGTGATTAATGGCCTTTTTAATTTCTCTGCGCATCATCCCAATTATGCAGGACACCGAGGGAGGCCCCATCTTCCCCAGGGATGCATGGGCGATCTGTGCATTGCCCTGCAGTGAGCAACAGAGGAGCCCCAGGTCATCTTCTAACAAGGCGGGCCTGGGGATCAGGGCTTTGGGGGTAGATGGCCCAGGAGCTGGTCAGATGCAAATGTCCATCCCAGGACAAGGCAAGTGAGGAGCGTTATGCTCCCTTCAAACCTGGCTGCAAAGAATCAGCATTATTTTCTTACCAACTTAAGCTCTATTTGGGGCCTCATTTTTCCTGAATGACAGAGTCTTAACCTGCTCCTGAGTTGTGTTTTCCATGTTCTTGGTGTCAAAGCTTAAGCTGAAAATCTGGGGCAGTTGACTACTTTGGATTTTTGCTTAAAAAAGTTATCATCTGGCTCATCTATCACTTGGCCAAACCCTAGGTTTCCATTCCACCTAGGCTTATGCTGAGGAGTCTTACACACACTGTTGTCCCCACCCTTTACCTGTCATTATTATGCTGAAGCAATGGGGATCCTAAAAGACTGGCTCTGGTCCTAACTAGGAGACAGACAGTTCCACCAAGCTGAATGCTATATAAAAGTCAAAACCCAGGGACTGCCTCAAATCTTTCCCATGCTGTTGCAAATGGTCGCTCTTCTTCTCTCTTGGTCTGGGAAAGGCATGGTACACACTAATCATTCTCACCAGCCTCACAGATCATGGTCCATAAGCAAATGCCCCTAAGCTCCCATTCCCACTAAGCTGTCAACTTTCCAAGCACAAAGGCCATGAACTATCACTGTTCACTAACATGGAGTGCAAAGCTCCGAACTAAGAACCTCTCTCTTTCTCTCTCTCTCTCTCTCTCTCTCTCTCTCTCTCTCTCTCTCTCATCAGAGGAAGGAAGAGAACTGAGAGAGAGCCCATGGCCTATATCTTTAAAATATTATCCTGCCACATTGATGAAAAGCTACAGAGAGGCTCAGAGGAGGAATGAGCACATCCTGTAGGAAGATCGATAAAATTGTTCATGCAGAGAGCCATATTTCTTCATTATTAAGTGTGCAAGATGTAGAGCCTGACAGCTCTCGGTTCAGGACCAGGTCTTTTGTTACTATGATGTGACCTTGAGTCAGTGGCCCAACCAGGCTTCTATGCTCTGGCCTATAGAGCAGGGAGGAGACCCTCATATTTGTATTGCAGGAGATCAATTGATCAATAGATATCCAGAGTCCTGTGTCAGTACATGGGAAAAGGGGGCAGAGGTTAGTTCACTGAGAGGATTGAGGGGCAAAGGAGTAAGAGATAGAAATAATATTTGGAGTCATAAGCCATAGCAGAGCCAGAGAGGTAGGTGTCTCAACTGTAACCAGCAAGATGTGGCACAAACAGAAGCTTCAAGAAACTGTAACAATTGTGAGTGGATTCAGTTTAGTGATCCACAGATTGTGAAGAAGGAGTTGGGTAGGGAGCAGCATGCCATGGATTTGTGTAAGGAGAGAAAGGATAATCGCGCCCCCCCCCAGTCAAGACCTAGATTTTAATTAGTTAAAAACCCCAAAGCCTTCGCAGAAAGTAAAATATCTTCATCAAACAGACTTTTGTTGTTGTTTTGTTTTTACACATTTTTGTGCTACCAGGAGCAGGTTTATACCCTAGGAGAACCTCATTGACTTAAATAGAGGTGTAGGTTCTAGTTTTAAATCAGTGTAAAGAATCTTTAGTCATTACACATATGACATTTTTCAGATTCCTCCTCCATGAGTCGTATGTGAAATACCTGGATCTTTTGTAACATTCTTAACTTTCATGGTTTTGTACTCATTTTTCCTTTTCTATTTTCCCCATCAAGAAAATTTATTATTGTATATCTTTCCTTATCAAAAATATATCCCTATTCTTTCATCCTTCTTTACTCCCCACTCTTACTTACTAGAGTTTTTGTGGTTTTTCTCTTGTTTATATTATAAGACAGCAAAATAAAAAACCAAATTTATTAACTTATTAAAAGAGAAATAAATCTAAACTATGTTGATGACATAATGTAACAAACTAGAATAATTATTTATACATTGTAAAGCTATAAAGTTTTTGTATGTTGTAAATCCTAGGCAGACTTTACTATCGCTTTGATTTTTAAAAAAAATATTTAAAAATTATTTCAAAATTATTTCATGCAATATATTTTGATCATATTCTTTCTACTCCCTAAACTCCTCCCAGACTTTCCCCCATAAACTTCATATTCTTTCTAGCTCTCTCTCTCTTAAAAAGGCCAAGAAAAAACGACAAAAAATGAAAATCAAAACAGAAAAACAAACTAAAAATAAAAATGAAGAAGAAAATCAGTAAGACAAAAAATATCAAAAAGAACACTTATAAAACACTTGGAGGCCATTTTGTGCTCCTGGGCTTGGACCCTGGAATGTGGTTAGTATGTACAGTAATACTCACTGGAGAAAACCATCTTCCTCGTCTCAGCAGGCATCAGAGCAAATAGCTCCACGGTTAGGGGTGGGAGTTGGTGTGCACTTCCCCTTCTCAGTGCTGGGGTTTTGTCTGGTATGAACCTGTGAAGGTCTTAGGCACACTGTCAATCTCTGTGATTTCCATCATCATCATCATTGTTGGTCTAGAAGACACTGCTTCCTTGGAGTTACCCATCACCTCTAGCTCGTAGACTCTTTCCTCCTTTTCTTCCACAAAGATCCCAAGGCACTTAGAGGAGAGCTTCGATAAAGATGTTTCATTGAGAACTGATTGCTCCAAAGTCACCCTCTGAACATTGCCCAGTTATGTGCCTCTGAGTTAATTCCTATCAAAAATAAGCTTTTCTGATGAGGCCCATCCCTTGGTATATCAGTATATCACTGTCATTTTATTACTAAGTACCTGTGGCAGAATAAGAGCAGTAGAATTTCCCCTAGGCCCATGACCTATCTAGTCTCAGGTTCTTGGCAACTTTAGCTGTGTTGTGTATGGGTTCCACTTTAATGAGTGGGCGCTAAATTCAGGTTTCAGAGTTTGTAGCTGGGGGATGCTGATGATTGTCATCCTCTAGTAGTGTGCACAGTACTATCCAGCAGCATTAATACTAGTCAGTAGGGGGAAAGCTTGGTGGCATAAGATGTCCAGTTGGGGCACTGTCTCCCCCATTATATTGTGACTTCATTTAGATTCTTTTACTGTATTTATTTTAGGGAGCTTCTACAGAGGTAAGTTTCCATACAGCTTTCAAAGGGCCTTTAATGTTAGTTGTCCCTCCCAATATTCTCATTTACACTGTGACCTCCGGTCCCCATCCCCAATTAATCTTCTCTTGTAATTCCCCCTATCTTTATATGATGCTACACCCTGTTTTTGCTTCCTTGAAAGATCTCTTCCTCCCCACTTGGTCCCTTACTAGCTATGTGACCATTGCTAGTTATTTTGACGGAAACACACATATCTAAAGTTTAAATGCTAACACCCACCTGTAAGAGAAAGTCTGCCTTATTTGTCTTTCTGGGTCTGGGTTACCTCACTCAGGATGATTATGTCTAGGTCCATCCATTTACTACAAATTTTGTAATTTCATTTTTCTTAACAGCTGAATAATATTCCATTGTATATATGTACCAAAGTTTCCCAACCCATTTATGAGTTGATGAATATCTAGGTTGTTTCTAATTTCAGGCTATTATAAATAAAATAGCAATGAACATGGATGAGTGATTATCTTTGTAGTAAGATATAAAGTCATTTGGTGTAAACTAGGTATAGCTAGATCTTGAGGTAAGTTCATTCCTAGCTTGTTGAGGAACTTATAATTTCCATAGAGGTTGCACCAGCTTTCATTCCCATCTGTAATGGATGAGTAGTCCCATACCCCACATCCTCACCAGCATGAGCCATCATCTCTTTGACTGATCTCGGCCATTCTGACTGGTATAAGATAAAATCTTAAAGTAGTTTTAATTCATAGCCCCCAAATTGATTGAAGATGTTGAACATCTTTTAAGGTGCTTCCCCACCTATTGGTGTTCTGTTTAGAAAATCTTTTCCTATGCCAATAACTTCAAGCTTATCCCATTACTTTATCTTCTATCAGATTCGGGGTGGCTGGACTTATGTTGTATCTTTGATTCATTTGGAGTTGAGTTTGTGTGTAGACTTCTATATGAAGACATCCAGTTAGACCAGCACCATTTGTTGAAGATGCTGTGTTTTCTCCAGTTTGTGTTTTTTTGCTTCTTTGTCAAAAAAAAAAAAATCAGACGTCCATAGTTTTATAGAGTTATGTCTAGGTCTTCATCTCTATTTCATTAATCAATTTGGTATTTTGTGACAATACTAGACTAGTTTTTATTCCTATAGGCCTGTAATACATTTTGAAATCTGGGATGGTAATACTTCCAGTACTTTTTTTTTGTTCAGGATTGTTTTAGATATTCTTGTGTTTGTGTGTGTATGAGTGTGTGTGTGTGTGTGTGTGTGTGTGTGTGTGTGTGTGTGTGTGTTTTCAAATGAAGCTGAAGATGTTTTAAATTTATATGAAGAACTGTGTTGGAATTTTGATGGAGTTTATATTAAACCTGTAGATTGAATTTGGTAGGATCGTCATTATCACAATATAAATCCTACTGACCCATGAGCAGAAGAGATCTTTCCATCTTCTGATGTCTCCTTCAATTTCTTTCTTCATTGTCCCCAAATTTTTGCAATGCAAGTCATTAAACTTGTTTGCTTAGAGTTTCCTTAAGACATTTTTGAGGTGTTGGGAAAAGCACTATTTCCTTGAGCTTTTTCTCAGTTTTGAGTTTGTCATTTGTAGAGGTGAATTTTTGTCTGTTACTTTTGAATCTTGCTGATTTTTCATTTTTATATTTATTGGTTTTTGACTTGTATGTTTGTTTGTTCACTATGTTTTCATTTGGATTTTTAGAAAGACTCTTTTATATGCTTTTTCCTTTGTCCTATAAAACTCTGAGAGCTGTAGCATGTTATGGTCTGGCAAAGGCTGGCCCAAATAAGAAGTTTCTAATGACCCGAGACAGGATCTGTCTTGTATGAGCAAGAGGGCAGAAGGTAAAAAAAATACAAGAACCAAAATCTTTATGTTAGCCTTGTAATTGCAGTTTGGGGTACAAAAGGCATTGGCTCTCCTGGGGAACTTGGGGAGATAGAAAATGACTTCTTTTTCCCCCATAACTGCATAAACATAATCAGATCAATTTACAAGAACATATACCCAAGGGGCTGCAGAAGGCTGCTAACAGAGGCTGTGCCATCCATTCTAACAATCAGAGGCCTGAAATAGCCCAGACAGAACCGGGCAGAACAGAAAAGTTCTTTCAAACAGAGCCACACAGGCCATGCCTGGAATAGGAACCGAAGAGAAAGCAGTTTTAAAGTAGAGGCCAAGTAAGTCTTTGCTCAGGAAGCAAACCAGAAAGTTTGGGGAGTTGCTCTGCTAGGTAACAGCAAAGAGAGTTCAGGGGAGCTGAGAAAGGACAGTCCTCAAGAGAAATCACAGTCCAGGATGCATTCCCAGGTACTGCCTGTTCAGGCAGACGCTACAGCTCCTCACTAATTCGGTGACTTACTAGAGAGTCCTGAATCTGTCCTGGTGGGATTGGATTTCCAGAATCTTTAACCAAAAAGTTTTTATTTAAAAAAAAAAAAAATGAGCCTATGCTTCCTGTCACCAAAGGGGTAAATGGATGGAGAGCAGAATGAAATCTTTAGGTTGTGCTTTCTTCAGAGAGCTGGTGACCTGGGGCAGCAGTGAGTCAACATCTTTTTTTAAAAGACTGCTCCATGTCTGATCTCCAGCAAGATGACTTTATGGGAAGAGAGGCCATAAAAACAGCCATCCATTCTGGAGCTCAGCCACGTCTCGGAGGTGGGTGCTGTCTGTGCCTCTCTTGCTACCATGCCTTGCATTCCTCCTCATTCTCTGAATATTGAGGCTCGGGCACCTCTTGAGATACGGAGTCTCATTGGGGTCTGACTATAATAACTTTATACTCCTCCATAAGCATCTGGGTGGGGGTTAACTTAAAACAAACACACCATTATAGTGTATATTATTAAACTGTTAATTACATATGTGAGTGCATTTTTTAAATGCGTAGTGCAAATGTGTCTTTATAAGACAAGATATAAAAGTACCTCTGTGATCTAATCAGAAAGACAGAGAAGAAAATATATATGGAGAGAGAGAGAAGAAGAAGAAGGAAGAGGAGGAAGAGGAGGAGGAGGAGGAGGAGGAGGAGGAGAAGAAGAAGAAGAAGAAGAAGAAGAAGAAGAAGAAGAAGAAGAAGAAGAAGAAGAAGAAGAAGAAGAAGACTTGTAAGAAACCGGCTTCTAAGAAAACTTCCATCCTCTGGCCAAGTCAGATACTCAGTTTGGGAATGTGGAGGTGGGACCTGAATGAAGCAAGGGCCATGAAGGAATGCTTGCTCTCACGGATTTCTCAGTTTGCTTTCTTCCACCACCAGGACTACTTTGTGTTACTGCCCACAGTACCCTGTGTCCTACCATATCAATCATCAATCAAGATATTGAAAAGCCCCACAGACTTGCCTGTAGACCAATCTGATGGAGGCAATCCTCAATTTACATTGCCATTCCTAGATCACTCTCGTTTATGCCAAGTTAACAGAAAACTAACTGGCACAATTGATCCCTTGTCAACTTGACACACAAACACATCACCATTGAACTTTAATCTCCCATTTTTGTTTGTTTCCCAATATCTCATGCTAATATTAACATCATAATATAAACCACACTCCAACCTTTAAAGTCTTACAATCTTTTGAATTTTAACACAAGTCCAGTCGCTTGAAAACAGCTGACATCTCTTTAAGTCAAAAATTCCCCAGATGTAGGCTCCTATAAAATAAAAAATAAATTAAAAACCTTTTATGCCAAGAGGGAAGAACCAAGGCACAGTTACAATCACATCAAATCAAAACCAACATCCAGCAATATAAATCAAATCCTTTAACTCAATGTAAGACATTGGGGACTCACAATCTTCTGGGCTCCAGGGGCTTGGGTAGCTGCACTTCCCCAGCTCTGCCACCTGCAACACACACCACTTACCCAATAGAGTTATGCCAGCTCCACTCCACACTTGACACTGTCTTTAGTGGTTATGCCACAGTCTTGGCGTCTCAACGTGCTGGAGTTCCCACCACCCCTGGGGTTGCACTTTCACCAATAGCTTCCTGGTCTGTCTTTGTGAGCTTCAACCTTCTCACATGGTGCTAAGCCTCACCTTTCTCCATGACCCCTTCAGTCCTGCATCTTCCCTGCTACCAAATGAGCACTGTGTGGGAGACTTACATAGCACCAAGTTTGGGAAGAGGTGCAGGCTTAGTATCTCTAGACCACAGTTTGTGTTCTGAATCTGAGGAAATACTTCCCAGGACGTTTTCTTAAATGAGCTCCAGATTACCAAAAATCACAGATTATCAATTAAAATGTAACACCTGGAGAGACCTGATAGAGGTTTTTTTTGTTTTTGTTTTTGTTTTTTTTTTTTGCCTCTGAAACCTTACAAATCAGGTCTCCTTCATGTGAATTTCTCTCAATGCTCTTCTATTGCAAGCCCATTATGCTTTGAGCACTCAATGGCTTTCCCAACCTAAAGTTCCAAAATCTTTCCACAATTCAAAAGAAAGGAAAGAAAGAAAGAAAAGTATGATCCATTCCATTGCAGCAAGATCCTATTCTCTCTTGAACCAATTTTGATTCTAGTTTGATTTTCATGGCTGAGGTGGATTTTTGTCAGCTTGACACACACGGTAGCAGCCTTAACCCATTAAATCTGATAACTAACCATCATTCCACATCTCAATACTGCTGCATTAGGAATCAAGTCACTGGCCTATGAACTTGGGCGGGGGGGGGGGGGGGGAATATGCAAGCAATAAGAGAAGTTCTTTCCATCCTGGGGATCCTGTGAGAAGAAAAATTGGAATCAGTAACTTAGGAGCAAGACTTATGTGTCTAAGACACTCCACATGATGCTGAGGCTGCTGCTCAGTGTACCACAATGTGTGATAAAGCCTTGCATACCTTTCTGATGACATGACATTTCCTTGGAACTTCAAGAGGGACCACCCCCCTATCCTGCTTTCCGAAGAATAAATTCCTATTCCCCAGTGTTTAAGAAGTCTCTGGGATCCCTTGGTGGCCTGGACATGCCAGGTGCCTCCACTGTTAAAACTGAGAATTTAATACACACATAATGTGTTTTTGATAAGTATTCTACTTATTATATGAGGAAATAAATCACGAAATCCCATCTTCCATTTAAGTTTCAGGGGATATCTTGACTTTAGGAGTCAAAACATCCATATAGCAGGTGACAGTCTCTGAGAAAAACTATCATATCTCTTGCTAGATTTCTTGAAATCACTGTAAGACATAACCAAGAAAAACAGTTTAAAGTAAGGAAAGATTATTTTTTCCTCAAAGCTCCAGAAAGTTCAGTCAATGCTCAGTAGCTTTGCTGTTTGTCTCTGTGGTAAGGCAGAACACCAGAGCAGACGGGCATGATGGAGAAGGCCTGCTTACATCATGGCATCCAGGAAGCCAAGAAGAAGGCACAGAAACATGGGATGAGATGCAACTTTCCCAGAACACCCCCATGATCCACTTTCTCTACCTAAGCCTCACTTTCTAGCTTCTACCACGTCTCAACAAGACCATATCAGGAATCAACTGGGGAGCAATTTGTTGATCAGATGAGAACCTTTGAGATCTAGTCACTTCCTAAAAACCCTTCATTTGGCAACCAAGCCAATATCTGAGCTCCTAGGAAATACTTCCTATCCTCACAATAGTACTTTTCTCCTCTTAGGCAGGATGGGCAGAGTGATGCTGTCTCTCATTTGAGCATCTCCTCTTTCCCAGTTTTCCCTAGCACACACTGTCGTGGTTGAAATGAATGCATTTATTTCCCTGAGGAAAATCAAATTCCAACTTATTAAAAAGCCCCCCATGGTCTTAAATGATCCTGAGTTATCCCTCTTGGTGCACCCCTTCTTGGAGCATTTCATTTTCACTATATCCCAGCCACAGTGCACTCTTCCCCAGGCCTCTACAGCAGCTTCTCTGAGTACCAAACATCAGTCTGTCCCAAAGCTCCCTAGGAAATTTCATTGTACATCCAACTTAAGCATCACTGCACCCAAGTTTAAGAGCTTTCTGCCCTCCATTCCTTGCTGCCTACCCTTCTGTCCCTGTGTATTTGCTCCTACTTGTTGGTCAGATCTCAGTCTAGAGCCCGCCTTTGCTGTAAGGTCTTCCAAAACCTGCACTGTAATTCTCTGTTGTTTCATTTCCTTCCTAGAGTGTAGCCCAAACTGTCATTCTCTTTCATATCTGTGCTTATTTATTTTCTATTCATTTTGTGAAAATGTTGTCAAATGATGCCAAGAACCCCATCTGGTTTTATTTGTCACCATACTTAGCATGTAACACTGTGTTGGATCACAGTGGGAACTTATCAAATAGTTGGTGAGTGAAAGGCCATGACTCTTACATAAAGCAACTTAATGTAAGATGCATAGAAGCTGTGACTTTTTCTAGAGCTTCTGTATTGGTCACTTTTACATTACCATGACCCTAGTACCTCACAGAAACAACATAAAGGAGGAAAGATTTACTTTAACTGGAGATTTCCAAAGTTTCAGTCCATCATAGTAGTGACAGCATGGCAAAGAAACCAGACCATGTGGCAGGAGTGGTGATGGGGAATGCACATATGACAGAACTAACACAGGGTATAGAATCAGAGGCTGGGTTATGTCATTCAAAGACCTGCCCTCAATGATCTAATTTTGCCATCCTTCTCCATTTCTTGAAGGATCTATAGCTACTCAAATTCATACCACAAGCTGAGAAACCATCATTCAGACATGAGCATGTGGGACCATTTCAGGGTCAAGCCATAATAGCTGCAGCGAGGAGTGCTGAAGTATGAGGTTGGGAAGATCGTTCCCCATAGAATGCACCATTTCCTTCCTCCACTACTGTCAGATAGGATGCACATCCTTCCTGAAGACTTTTCAGCACCCTGACCTGCTCAGCTTGGAAGTCATAGCTCTCCTGACCACATAGAGAAAGAAATGTTTCCACACTCTTGCGTCTTGCATACATAGAAACCTAGCTATGCTTTAATGTCAACTCAAAGCTCCATATTTCTGGATTTGTTGTCTCCAAACCAGTCCTGAGCCCAATGAGAAGGGAAGGTCCTAGGTGCTCTAGTCTTAACACAGCTTCCAGAAAAAAGTTTTTTTTTTTTCAAATTAAAAAGGACACAACTAAAGTAACTCTTGTTTCTTACAGAGTAATGGGAACAATGTAGTCTATGAGGGAACAGATTATCTCTTGCTAAGGTAACTTGGATCCTTCCTTGAATAAGCAGTGCCCCCTCCCTTGGACCATTTACCAATCTCTGGGCTGGGCTCTTTACTAGAGCCATCATAAAATGTGACTGCATTTTCTAATATTTTAGGGAAAACACTTTTCAGGCTTCTGAGTTAACCAATCAATGCTGAGTACCAATGATATTAAACCTGGCATTTTCCCCACTCCCACCATAGGGGAAAAATGTCCCAGCAGAAAAGATTGACAGATGCAGAAATAAAGTTACTTCTAGATCACGAGTAATACTCATAAAGGCCCTGACAGAGTACCTGCTTCACCAAAGAAAATAATAGTAGGTATATTGACTATTGTTTCTGTTGCTTCCTCTGCTCCTCCTATTGCTTACATCTCTAACACTTAGGGGGAAATGGCAGAGAGCCAGAACTTGATGAATGTTTTGTGGATAAAGGAGGATAAAGCTGAAGCATCTCTTAACACCGTGTCACTGTCGCATTTCACAGACATGCCGAGTGGCTATCCTGTTGCCGAGTAGTCTGCTTACACTGTGAAGTCAAAGCCCTTCTTGGCTGGTGATTCACCTGCTCAGTTTTGAGTCTCAGGGACACAAACATGGAGGCACTCAACCATCAAATGAGTGTTGTGAGAATCTCTTGCAGAAAGGTGGTTGCTAAAATAGGTAATTAAATGATCTAAATGGTGACTTGGGACCGGGTATATTCCCAAAGGTAGACCCTCTAGGATGGCACTAGATAGATAGATAGATAGATAGATAGATAGATAGATAGATGTAAAGTGTACCAATATTCAAATGCTACTGAGCATGCCCAGCATTCCATTGTAACCTGAGTGAAAAAGAATGGTATTTATGGTGGAATTGACCATGGACAAAGGTATCTTTCTCTGACAGAATTAATAAGATCGATGCTTGGCAGATACAGAGTTGGTCCAACTTGCTCTCAAAGTAAGAGGTGTGCTCTTCTTATGTTCATGCTGACCCTGAGAAGAAATAGGCAAGGTAAGGGCAGTGAAAATAAATGATCTCCACCATTAGCTCCCCAAGAACCAGGTAACACTCCCCAAATGTCACACTGATGTATTAACTGCGTTAATACACATCATCAGTCTGTTCAAGAAATTAGATTGACCAAAGATCCCTCGAAGGAAAGGGACGTCAATAGTGCAGTCACGTATTTCCTAATGGCTCAAGAACTATAAACAAGAGAGCAAAGACTTTGGACCCTGCCCTATCCATAAAGCAGCCCATTGTTGAACCACAACTATCAAATTTTCCATAGAAGTAGAATAAAAAGAGATATTAATTTAAATAGAATAAAAATAAAGATGAATTTAAGCAGATGGTTTTTGAATTCCATAGGAGCAATAAGAAAAAAATCTCCCATATCTCTTTACCCAGAGGTATGCTTTACCAACAACCTACACTATGTCTATCAGTCCCATCAAGTTGACAATCAAAACTAACTAGGATACTAAACTAATCAACGCCTAAGTGAATAGTGGATTAAGTTGTGTCTGTGTGAGTTGAGCAGTCAGTCTGAACACACCCAGAAATCCATGGCTGTCTTCTTCTCCTCTTACCTTGCCCTGTGCTATTAAACCATGCGTATGGTGCTGATGCGGACAGGATCTATATCTTGCGTTCAGACTGTTGCCACTCCACGTTCATGTGTACACACAGTGCCATCAGCCGATGGTGACGAGGTGTTTGGACATCCTTTGGCTCTTTCCACCCCCTCTTCCAAGATAATCCCTGAGCCTTTGGTGTAAAAACTGTGTTGTAGATGCATCAGAGGGAGCTGGGTGCCCATGGTCAGTTGCTCTCTGTATTTTGATCAACTGTGATGGTCTCTGTCTGCTTCAAAGAAAAGCTTTGATGAGGAACCGAAGCCACTTCTCTGTGAATATAAGCATAAGTATTATAATGCGATTCAGAATTATGTTGGTTTGGTAGATGGTGGTGGTAGATTCTCCTCTAAGATCCATGACCATATTAGCCCCAGGTGGTTAGTTAGGTCTCCCGTACCAGGCTTGACTTCTTTCCTGATGAGAAAGCCTTAAGTTTAATTAGAGAGCTGTTGGTTGCCTCCAAGATATGAGAGCAACTACCACGCCTTTAGGACTGACTATCTTGTCGTGTTGGTAACTGAGGTTCATATTGCAACAGCAGTAGCCATTACTGCTTCAGGAGTCTCTTGAACTTTACTGGCCAACGATGTGAAAAGAGATTTCTCAAGGCTGGTGCTGGTGTTTTTGTTAGATAGTCCATGGCTCCAGGGCTTGTCAGTCCAACTGGTATAACATCATCTAAAATATTAAATTGATATATTTCCCAGAAGGTAGGAGCTAACCAACCACATTACAGCCCCTTGACAGAAAAGGTCCTTACAAACTTTGACCCTAAATAACCTTTCTGAATGTATGTATGTCTGTAAGTGGTGGCAAACACCAGAATGATCTGGTTGCCAGTGAATCTGCTAAGTGAAAGTTTTCATTTTGAGAAAGTTGTAGGTTCCCACACAGTTGTAAGAAGTAACATGCAGAGACCTTTCTGCCTTCATGTACCTACTCCCAGTGTTGACATATGTATTTATGTGTATATATGTATATATATATGATGTGTGTGTGTGCAGAGAGAGAGAGAGAGAGAGAGAGAGAGAGAGAGAGAGAGAGAGAGATCTCACATCCAGGAAGCAAATGTTGACATTGTCCAAGTCCAAGCAGACTACAGAAAGAGGAATGGACCTTCACTGCTGTCCCCTGTCATCTTATAAGATCTTGCTCTGAGCCCATAAAAATAGCAAAGAAATGCCCCCCTTTCAAGAACAATTGCATTTCTGGAGCTGTCGCCAGTGATTGTATTAGTTTATTGTCTCGTTTGTTGATGTAACAAAATACCTGACAAAAGCAATTTTAGAAAGAAAGGTTTATACTTGCTTACAGTTCCAGAGGCAACAGCCCATCCTGGCTGGGGGGGGGGGGGGTGGCAGGGGGAGCCTGTGGCTAGTTAACTGTGTTCACAGTCAGGAAGTAGGAAATGACTAATTCTTGTGCTCAGCTGGCTTTCTGCTTTTAATTCAACCCAGGACTCCAGCCCAGAGAAGGGTAAAACCTACATTTAAGGTGAACCTCCCCATCTCAATTAACTCAGTCTAAATGATTCCTTACCTGTGTGCTCAGAAATGTGTCTCCATGCTGATTTTAAACTCAATCAAGATTAAATGTCACTGTGGTAGAGTTCCCACTCAGTATACATAAGGTCCTGGGCTCAGTCCCCAGCAAAACACACACACGCACAAACACTCCTGTAAGAAGAAATTATTGTGAGAAAATGCAATTAAAGGCATGAGGCATGAAGGAATAAATGCATTCAGAGAAATGCATAGTGAAACAATAGCAGGACAGTGTTTACATCAAAATAGCAAAGAAAAGACTGACAATACCCAGGGCTGGTGTGCATGTGGGGAAACAGATACTCCCACAATCCCACTGGACCTAATCTGACAACAGGGAATGTCACAAGAGCACCTATATCCTTTGATGTAATAGTCTCAATTCAGGGCTTTTCCGGGAATAAAAGAAACATTATAGAAACATGAATGCAGTATTGCAAGATTATTTTGTTTAAAATGTCAAGTGTTTGCTCACAAATATCTTGACACACCTTGAATGTCAATCAACAGTAGAAAGGCTAAATTCTTCCTGGGACTCCAAACTGTGAAATCCTGTGCAGCTGTTTAAAAAGGTGAGTCCCATGTGCCTGTCCCAGCGTGCTCTTTCAGAAACTGAGCTGCACAGTAGAATATGGAATCTGATCTAAGTTTAGCAACAAAGAGCGTATAAACCCGTATACTTATTTGGGCATATTGAGAAGTAGGAAGAAAGTTGGGGCATGATACAAAATCCATAATTAACATGATTTTCCTCTGGAATGAGGGAAAATTCTAGTGCGAAGGACAAAAATATAACTTTGTTCAGTGCTTTTGAATTGTTTCTCTGGCTACAGGAAAAGGAGCATAATAAGGAACAAGAAAGACGATGAAAAAGTAAAACTGAAGATGGTGTTTAAGCCCTAGGGAATTAAATTTCCACACAGCAGCCATCTGGGTATTTGGAGAAAAGACCTGAGTGGGAAGCAGGAAAGGTGCAAGGCCACCCTCTGAGCTGGGGTTTGGGAACTTCCTACCTTTGCCTAGAAGCTGCAGCACAAGCTGAGAGAGCAGCAAGCCCAGCTGCAAATCAGGAAGAATCAATGCTGCCTACCCACACCGGGGATGCAAGCAGCTCATTAAGGCAAGTTCTGGTAATTGATTTCGGAGAGAGGCAAATGCCTTCTCGCAGGCATCCACACAGACTGCCATCCAGACTGCCTCTGCAACCCAGATTGCCTCCGACCTGTTCTCTGATGCCTTGCTCTCCCTTCAAACAAGGTGGAGGTGGCAGGATTTAGTCCCTGCATTTATTATACCCACAAGGAGTCAAGACCTTCAGGCAAGTCTGAGTGTGTACCACCAAGCTGAGATCACTGATATGAAGTTACATGACCTTTGGAGGTTTAGAGCAAGACTTACCAAGCCATAAGACAAAAAGTCCTAGAACCCACTTGGGTACTGTAGATGGGAATGCCAGGGTAGTGTGGCTTTAAAAAGCTCTGCCTATGCTGGTATGAATGTATAGAATAATGGCATTTTCAAAACAGAGACATCCAAGATGCTGAGCCAGACCGGAAATACCAACCTATACAACCAATTTGATTGGATGTCTTTATGTTTTTGTCATTGTTTATGTTGGTGTTGTGTTTTGTTTTGCTTTTTGAGGCAAAGTTTCACTATATAACCCATTCTAGCCTGGAGTGCTGGGAATACAGGTGTGAGCCATGATGCCCTAGTCTTAATTGGACTTAGTTCACACTGTGAGTCTGACCCTTCCCACAGACTCATACTCCTATCCAATTCTGCCAAACCTAATGGCATTTTCCTTCAGGGTGGGGTTTGCCACCTCTATGGCTTCCATGAAGAAATCATCTACAAAGATGGGGCAACTGTATGTTTCAGTTTTCTTGTATATTTAATGGCAATAATAACAGTCCTCGCCTCTTAAGATTTGGCTTCAAATAAAGTGGATATGGGGACACCTAGGATCACGTCTTACACACAGGGCACCAGCTCAGTGTCCCTGAGGGAGCAGTGCTGTTATCAAGGTGGGATCGCTTTTCTTTTTCAGAGCAGTGGGACACCTGTAGCCTGTGGATAGAATCAGCAGCACTAAACGTGGATTGGTCAGGAGCTCTGCTGTTGGTGACAAGGAATTGCCTCTTCATTCTCTCTCTCTTTTTAATTGATTTTTATTGAGTTATACATTTTTCTCTGCTTCCCTCCCTGCCTCTCTCCTCCCCTTCAACCCTACCCCAAGGTCCCCATGCTCCCAATTTACTCAGGAGATCTTGTCTTTTTCTCCTTCCCATGTAGATTAGATCTATGTAAGTCTCTCTTAGTGTCCGTATTGTTGTCTAAGTTCTCTGGGATTATGGTTTGTAGGCTGGTTTTCTTTGCTTTATGTTTAAAAATCACCTATGAGTGAGTACATGTGATAATTTGTCTTTCTGTGTCTGGGTTACCTGTGAGCTAACGGTTAGGATTATCTTAACTTTTATCTGTGTGTCTTACAGATGAAAGACTTTCCAAGCCACTAGGGCAAAGTGGAGAAATGTGGACAACTTTAACTCTTCTTATCATGTGGCCCTTTGAACAAGTGGCCAGAAGGTCACTTGCAGATGTTCTCACATTGACAATCCAGAAATGCCCTCCCAAAACACACTCTTGATCTTTCCCCATAGATATGGGAAATCATAGCCTAAGAGGGACACAGAAATGTATGTGAGCCGGGCAATGGTGGTGCACGCCTTTAATCCCAGCACTCGGGAGGCAGAGGCAGGCGGATCTCTGTGAGTTCAAGTCCAACCTGGTCTACAAAGAGAGTTCCAGGACAGGCTCCAAAGCTACAGAGAAACCCTGTCTCGAAAAACCAAAGAGAGAGAGAGAGAGAGAGAGAGAGAGAGAGAGAGAGAGAGAGAGAGAGAAATGTATGTGAACATGTGTGTGTGTGTGTGTGTGTGTGCATGTGTATAATGTGAGTATATATTTTCTGGTGGGAATGCACACATGTGTACACACTGTGCAAGTGCAGGTGTGTTTATATATGTGTGTGCACATGTGTGGAGGCCAGAGGTTCATGTCACGTGTCTCCCTCACTCACTGACCCCCCCATAGTGTGTCTCTCTATCAAGATCTCTGTTTCATTGCTCTCCTACTCTGTCTCTCTCCCCCCTTGACCATACCATTCCCTCAAGTTCTCATCTCTGATCCCCTCCCATTCACCACCCTCCTCTCCCCAGTTTGCGCAAGAGATCTCACCTAATTCCCATTCTTTAGACAATCCATGTGTCTTTCTTAAGGTCTTCCTTGTCACCTAGCTTCTCTGGAACTGTGGATTGTAGCCTGATTATCCTTTGCTTTACATCTAATATCCACTTGAGTGAGTACTATGTTTAGCTTACTCAGTCTCAGTTACCTTGCTCAGGATATTTTTTTTGTTCTACCAATTTACCTGCAAATTTCATGATATCACAGTTTTTTACAACTGAGTAAAACTCCATTACGTAAATGCGTCATACTTCCTTTATCAATTTTTCAGTTGAGGGGCATCTAGACTGTTTCTGGGTTCTGACTATTATGAATAATGCTGCTATGAAATTTTAAGAGCAAGTGTCCTTATGGTATGATTGAATATTCTTTGGGTGTATGACCAGGAGTGGTATTACTGGGTCTTGAGGTAGACTGATTCCCAATTTCCTGAGAAAGAGCCATACTGATTTCCAAAGTGGCTGTACCAGTTTGCACTCCCACCAGCAGTGGAGGAGTGATACCCTGACCCCACATCCTCTCCAGCATAAGCTGTCCTCAGTACTTTTGATCTTAGCCATTCTGACAGGTATAAGATGGTATCTCAGAGTTGTTTTGATTTGCATTTTTCTGATGATTAAGGATGTTGAGCGATTCTTTAAGTATCTTTCAGTCATTTGAGATTCTTCTGTTGAGAATTATCTGTTTAGCTCTGTATCCCATTTTTTAAATGTTTTTTATTAATATTTATTGAGCTCTACATTTTTCTCTGCTCCCCTCTCTCCCTCTCCCCCCCCTTCAATCCTCCCCCAAGGTCCCCATGCTCCCAATTTACTCAGGAGATCTTGTCTTTTTCTACTTTCTACTTCCCATGTAGATTATATCTACGTAAGTCTCTCTTGGTGTCCTTATTGTTGTCTAAGTTCTCTGGGATTGTGATTTGTAGGCTGCTTTTCTTTGCTTTATGTTTAAAAACCACCAATGAGTGAGTACATGTGATAATTGTCTTTCTGTCTCTGGGTTACCTCACTCAAAATAATGTTTTCTAGTTCAATCCATTTTCCTGCAAAATTCAAGCTGTCATTATTTTTTCTGCTGTGTAGTACTCCATTGTGTAAATGTACCACATTTTTCTTATCCATTCTTAGATCGAGGGACATTTAGGCTGTTTCCAGGTTCTGGCTATGACAAACAAAGCTTTATTTGGTTGGGGAACTTTTAATGACTGCTTATATTTCCTTAAGGGTTATACGTCTATTTAAATTGTTTTTCTGGTCTCGATTTAATTTTGGTATATGGAACCTATCAATAAAGTTGTCCCTTTCTTTTAAATTTTTCAATTTTGTGGAGTACAGGTTTTTGGCGTATGATCTGATGTTTCTATGGATTTCCTCCATGTCTGTTGTTATATCTACTTTTTCATTTCTAATTTTGTTAATTTGAATATTCTTTCTTTGCCTTTTGCTTAGCTTGGATAAGGGTTTATCTATTTTGTTGATTTCCTTGTAGAACCAACCTGTGTTTCATTGATTCTTTGTATTGTTTTCTTTGTTTCTGTTTTATTAATTTTCAGCCCTCAATTTGACTATTTCCTTGTATCTAATCCTCCTGGGTAAGTTTGCTTCTTTTTGTCCTAGAGCTTTCAGGTATTCTGTTAATTTGCTAGTGTGGTCTTTCTCCAACTTCTTTATATAGGCATTTAGCGCAATGAACTTTCCGCTTAAACACTGCTTTCATAGTGTCTCAGAAATTTGGGTATGTTGTACCTTCATTTTCACTGAGTTCTAAGAAGTCTTTAATTTCTTTATTTCTTCATTTACCAAGAGTGATTCATTTGACTCTGACGAATTAACTCTGGGCAGAATCTGACCATCACAGCTTCATATGCAGCAAAGAACCTCTTACCCCCCGCCCCCCCCCACACACACAAGCACACTCCTGTGGATAACAATTGCTCAACTGCCCCATTTCCAGGCTTTACTGCTAAATCAACCCAAGATAACCTTTTCCCCAACCTTCCATACTTAACCCAGCCTCCATGCTACCCGATAGTGAGAGAGAACTCCTCCATGGCTGTATGGATATAGTATCCAGCTTCAAGAACATCAGGCCCGATCTGACTGATGTCTCATTGCCCTCCCTGGTTACAGAAATGTACACTGATGACAGTACTTTTATAAAAGACGGCCAGGAGGTGTAGGGAGCTGTGGTCACCCTAGAGGTAATGCTATGGCAGAAGCCCTCCTTCCGGCACCTCTGTCCAAAAGACTGAATCACACTAACCAGAGCCCTAAGAAAATCCATATTTTCACTGACAGTTGCTATGTATTTGTCACACTCCACAGGCATGAGGAAAGAGGCTTTCTCAACACCGAAGGTAAGTCGATCAAAAACAAGAGATTCTTGGTCTCCTGGAAGCTCTTTTGGCCCAAGGATGGTCTCAGTAATGAATTGCCTCAGACACCAGGAGATGGGGAATCAACTAAGTTTCTCAGAAATCACAAAGTGGACACCAAATGACAAAAGAAGCAGCCCATGGACTGCCAACACCAGCGATGCTCCTATTTCCAGCACCAACCCTTCCAGAAATTCCCATTTATTCTACTAAGGATGACGGTTTTATTCCAAGGCCTGACCAAGGGGTCAACTAAACAGGGATGGTGGTACCCTGCAGAAGGGCAGATGCTTTTACCCCAGGTTCTGGGAAGGAGTCTAATCCAACAGCTAAATGAGAGTACATACCCTGGTAAACAAAATTATTCACATGGTGTTTAAAAGTTATTTCATCCCTTCCCTAAACCTTCTGCTTTGTTTAAGACATTGTTTCCAGATTTCTGGCTTGCAAGGTCACCAGCTCTGATCCATGGCAGCATTGGGAGCCTGGAAAATGAGAAAGAGGTTACAACACCAGAAGTCTTTGGGGAAATATAAATTCTCTGAGGTAAGGTCCTGGCACTATGAACATAAGTACCTGCTGGTGTTAGACTCATAAGCTGACATTTTGTGGTTTTTCTTTTTAAAACTGGCTACTGCCCCCACCTCAGGGACTCAGTCTGGAGCATGCCTCCTGCCACCTCCCTGATATGTTTTTCTAAATAAATTTCTGGCTTTCTCAAACCCAGTCTTTTGTAGTGGATTATTCCATGATTCTCAGACCCAAACAATGTGAACTCCATTCCTTAATTTTAATTAACCTTATTTAGCCCCCAAGCTTTCCAGATGCTTGAAAAACCTCCTTTATCTTCCAGCTTCAGAATTCTGTCTGCACAGAAGCCTCAGCCTGCCTCATCTATTAAATGACCTACAGTTATGAACAATAGAAAGATAAATCTGTTTCATTCAATGGAAGCATTTACCCAATGAGTCTGAGTCATCAAAGCCTCAGAAAATTTGACACATTCATTAATTTTGTTCAAATTTATTTGTTAACCCAGAAATTGGGAACTATACAAGCTCAGAAGCCTGTGCCTTTTACATGAAGATGTATTTGCTGAAATGAGCTATTCCTTCCACATGGGCCTTTGCAAAGTAATTTCACGAAGGAAAGTAAGAAAAGAGCTTGGGTGTATATGATTCCACCGGGCCTGATTTATAAGGCACCTGTGAGGAGAGAGATACTTTCAGGGTCACAGGCTGTGACGAACCATATATGGGATGTGCTGTGCAGAGTCTTATGTCTGAGAAAGGGAGTGAATAGGAAAAGCTGCAAGACAGCCGAGGATACCAGGCACTCACAACACCACTTCTCCCTCCCTGGGTAACAGCCTGAGTTTCAGGTTGCAGAGTCACCCACTAACCCACCAAGACTCCTTATGGCCTGGGAGTGACAGGATCTCCTTTGGAGCTTCATGGGGATGCCCAACCTAAGTTGGCTTGACCAATATGTCAGCCAGTTTTACACTGCTGTAACAAATTCTCTGAGCAGAAAGCTTAAAGGAAAAAGCATTATTTGTGGCTCAAGGTTTTAGAGGGTTCAGTCCATCATGGTGGTGTGTGTGAGACTGTGTGACAGATATATCTTACATCGTGGTGGCCAGAAGGCAGAGAAGGAAAATGCCTGCGTGAATGGGCTTGCTCCCTTTTCCTTTGCACTCTTCCTATTGGATGTTAGCACTCACGTTCAGGACAGGTCCTGCTTTCCTCTATTAACCCTGTCTAGAAATGGCCTCACAGACATCTAGGATGGTTCTAGGTTCAGTCAAGTTGACAGTCAAGGTGAGCCGCCATAGCTAAGCAGGTTATCTCATTACTCTGGTTACATGATTTGCTCTGAGGTTGTCACATGACTTGTGTTAATCCAAAGAGATTCAATCCCTGGGTCATACTGAAATGTTAAAATAGAACCTTCCTTCCTAAAGCTGCTGATCTGGGGAGATGCCATCCTGGAGCCCCCAAAGCCACCTACAGAGATGAGAATTCTAAAAATAATTGCAACAAAATACAAAAGAGAGCACTCAGAGGGAAGTCTGAGTTCCTGAACTCATCTGTGCCTTAAAAATCACAATTGTGGGGGCTGGAGAGATGGCTCAGTGGTTAAGAGCATTGCCTGCTCTTTCAAAGGTCCTGAGTTCAATTCCCAGCAACCACATGGTGGCTCACAACCATCTGTAAAGAGGTCTGGCGCCCTCTTCTGGCCTTCAGGCATACAGACATAATATTGTATACATAATAAATAAATAAATAAATAAATAAATAAATAAATAAATATTAAAAAAAATCACAATTGTGTATGTGAAGAACTTTTGTGTTTCAAGTGCTCAGAATTTGGTTCTTCTGTAACCTGTGTTCAGTCTCTGCATCCAGGTGAAAGCTACTGAGAGGGTTTTCTAAGATGCAAGCCTAGGATCAGGAGTAATCAGCCTTGGGTCAGAGTAGGCTCTTTGAGTACAAAAGACAGGGGCATGAACCACTGCTCTGCAGCCCTGTCAGTAAGTGGTCTCTGACAGCAACTTCCTCCACCTGCCACACACCGGAATTATTACTGCTCAATGCCTGCAGACTGCATGTACTCCAGAGACATTGCTCTCAGAGTGAATTGTGCCCCTTTCTTTCTCTACCTTCAAAATCTATACTCCATGGGTTCTTAATGAGTCTTTCCTGGGTCAGAGGCTATCATGTTCTTGAGCAACAGGAGAAATTGAGTCACAGAAGATGGCCAGCCAGTAGTTATGAAAACCTCAGTTTTATGTGAGGAAAATGTCAGATAGGGCTCCAGTTTGATCCAAAAAAGCTAAGGAGCATCTGTGCTTCTGAAAACACTTTTCCCCAAGTCCCCAAATGATGGCAGCAGCAATCCTTCAAGATACAGTTCCCATGAGTGATTTTTTTTTTCTCATAACCTCTCTAACACTATCATCATCTCCACTGCCACTGAAAGGCGTGTGTTCAATACTGAAAGACTTCCCTCATCCTTGGCATGTGGTACTCATGTGCATAGACAGGATCCCACACTGATCAACCTGACACATGCATTTTATTGCTCGGTAAGCCCAGGATGGGGTTTTGATGAACCTCAACGACACGTGTGTTTTATTGCTTGGTAATCCTAGGATTGAAACTCATCGAACTCACTCTCTAATTTCCATCCATTGTGCTATAGTTTCTTCTGGAGTCATTCATGTGACACAAAGGGAGATTTATTAGGAGGACATGATGGTAAATTAATTTGGAAGACACACATTACAGTGCTGCTTCCCTAGCTCAAATGTCTGAGCCTTATACTCTGCCTTTTTATTCAGATATTCTGTAGTCAGCATTCATGTGAGTGAGCAGAGTGCTATCTTCTGCTCCTTGATATCTGGATATGAAAATGTTAAAATAAAAAACAACAACAAAAAGTACACTTAAAGTTGAGCAATGCTAGTGTATGCCTTTAATCCCAGAACTCAGAAAGCAGAGACAGGTGAATCTCTGTGAGACTGAATCCAGTGTGGTCTCCAGAGTGAGTTTCAAAAAAAAAAGAGAGAAAGAAAAAGAAACAATGAAAGAAAGAAAGCGAGAGAGAGGGAGGGAGGGAGGGAGGAAGGGAGGGAAGAAAAGAAGGAAGGAAGGAAGAAGAAAGGAAAGAAAGAAAAAGAAAGAAAGAAGGAAAGAAAGAAAGAGAGAAAGAAAGAAGAAAGAAAAGGAAAGAAAGAAAGAAAGAAAGAAAGAAAGAAAGGAAAGAGCATATTTTCTTCCCTGTCCTCTGTGCACCATTAATCTGCTAGCTTCAGTTGAGTTTTGAGTTCATATCAGAATCTAGCTTGCCATGATAGAGCCTCTGGGTTTTTTAGTGAACACTGCAAAAATTGATGTATATAAAATGATTAAGTATTTATTAAACATATGTAAATAATGGATGAATAAATAAATCAATAAACAAAGTGCAGATGAATACTAAGTAGTAGCATTTGCAAGAAGCCAACTGCGAAGTACAGAATTATGGGAGGATCTTTTCTCATCTGTCCTGTCCTTTGTCATGCTTAGCTCTGAATGACTGATCCTACTATACAAAACTACTCCCCAACCTCTGTTCCCTGAATGACTGATCCTACTATACAAAACTACTCCCCAACCTCTGTCGCCTGCATTGGCAGGTCATGAAGTGGTGAGGTGGCTTTCATAGCCCTGCACTGACCTGGCATTCCATGTCAAGTAGATGACTTACCTGTGCTGGAGCGGTATGTCCACCAAGAGTTTTTCACTTTGTTTTTCATGATTGGGTGGTGGAGCTGAAACATGACAGACACCTAAGAATGGAGATTACTGTGAACACTCATCATGTTAATGTGGACCCAGATGACATGATGGGGAAACCTCGTTAACCAATTATCTTTAAGAGGTGGAACCAAGTTAGGGTGTGGTTTTCTGGGACCCAGAGAAAATGGCATGCGACCAGGTGTTCTCTCTCTCTCTCTCTCTCTCTCTCTCTCTCTCTCTCTCTCTGTGGTTCCCTCATGACGCAGCTGATCTTGGACTTCTCATTCTTGTTTCATGAGTTTTCCCCTTATAATAAATAAAAATATAATTGTTTTATCTTTTAGGTAGCCTGGTTATTTCCAAAATCGAGTTAACTTCTACAGTTGGTGCCCTGAATTGTGGGGCTGGGTCTCCAGTGGCTCTACGCCATTCATTTGGGTATAGAATTCTCACACAGTAGCCCTGAGTAGCCACTAGCCACAGACTTTCATATTTTCTCATTAGACATCACAAAGCACTTTAGCTACCCACAGCTGTGTGACTGGCTCCTGGATCCAGTTTGGTCACAGGCTTCCCTGATTTCTTGCTCTCCTTATGCATGTGTGGCTGTTGACCAGTCAGGGACTTCCACAGAGTGTACAGTCTTACACTGATCAACTGTTTTTAATTTGAGCATATCTTTCAGCATTTAATGCTAAAATCAGATTCAAACTGGCCACGTGGCTACAAGCATGCAGCAACACCTACTGTCAGGTAATGAATATTGTACCTACTCCTGCTCAAACTCAACCACAGGTAAGATTTATAATTTAAAATATGAATTATAAACATAATTTTAAGGGACAAGATGATGGATAATTTAACAACCCAGGAATTCAATAGCCTTTTTACTTATACCATGCACGATGTTATGCAAGGTTTAAATGATTTCCCTCCTACATCCCTCTATTTGATTCTGGGAATTAGCTTTGTCCTTCATATTTTCTTCTTAAAGACAAGGTTTGATAATAGGGCCAAGAATGAGGCACTTTAAAAAAATGATACAGTCTTTACAGACTGATAATGACCAGCTAAAAGGGAATTTCAGCACTCTGGAGAAGGATACAACCAATTTGACAAACATAACCCAATCAATGGCAGAGAGTCCTGAGACATTGTCTGAGAGAATTTGTACTGTTGAATGTGTTAATTGGACTCTGTTAAAGGGTTATGATAGATTGACTGATAGAATGTCTCTTCAATAAGGTAATATGCATGCTATAAAAATTATGTCCAATGATGAGATGTTATTTTTACTGGACAGACTTTACACCTTGGAATCCTCAATGAGGGCATTAGAACAGAACACGGGACAGGAGATCCAGACTTTACAAAAGGCAGTGGTAAAAAGATTTGAAAAGATTGAGGAATTTATTGAATTTGATGACCAGGGACAAAAGGAACAAAGACAAAATGTAGCTTCATCAGTATGTACCCAAACCCCAGGATAGCTTACCCAGAGTTCTACGTGTGTTTATGGTGATATCATCAGAAAGAGCATTTGGCACAAAATACCCTAAGGTAGTCAAAAAATATACGTGGGAACCCATATATATGACTGATCTAAAAGAAAGCAATTGTATCTTATGGAATACATTTATCCTTTGTTAGGGAAATGGCCAAAATGTAGGCTTCAAGTAACAAGGCAATACCACAAGACTGGATTCAGTTGTTCTCAGCGATTCTAGAAAATGGAACTCAGCTGCTTTGGAAGTGTTATATGAGAGAAGAAGTGAAAATTTTAGAGCAACAGGAAAAAAGTAAAAGGACTTGTGATTTCCCAAGATCAAATTCTGAGTGAGGGACTTTACTCTGATCCTCAGGATCAGGATCTTTACAATGAACACACCTTGTCCCTATGTAGCACAGCAGCTTTAAATGCTTGGGACAGAATTCAGGAACAGGAAAGAAGAATTGAACACTATATTAGGGTTAAATAGGGTCAGAGAGAACCCTCTAGTAGTAATCTGGAGCTTGGAGTCTTTTCTCATTTTACAGGTTAGGTGTAGTCATCCTGTAGCTTCTTTCTGTGTTGAATTGTCGGTATCAAATCCATGTATCCTTGCATGCCTGGCTCCTCTACACACATCCTGCTGCCACCATATCTTCTTATAGGCACTGTCCTGTATAATAAAGGACACTTCAGGGACATCATGGTGACTCACAGCCTCTAATACTCCATACTGTATACACCACACGGGGATTAAATTAGATCATCATCCCAGGAATGAGGAGTCATAATTGACCACCAAATAGCCCCAACCTCCCTACACAATGTCTCCTGCCAACCCCAGTGGAGCCTGTGCTCCCTCAAGCCTAGTCCACAGCTTTCACTATGGCAATGGCCCATTCTGTGACATCATAGAATCCTCACCTCACTCTGAGTATCTTTAAAGAGGTCCAGCCTTTTCATGCCCCTCCCTTTGCTTTCCATTTCATTTCCAGGGCCCTCGGAGAACACTTGCAGGTGTAGCCCAACTCTTTCTCAGGCATACTTAGCTAAAAACCACCTCACACCCAGTCTTTCTCACTGTATCCCCTTCAACTCTGGGAGCAGGGAGACAGCCAGGGATGCTCCTTCCTCAGCTTCACAGAAAGAAGCTCACACACTGCCCGGTCACTTCAGCTGCTGGATTTTCTAGCAAGGATCCCTTGTGGAGATGCAGTTTTGAAGATGCCATTTACTGCATCTGGGGTTGGGGTACAGAGGAGATTGCAAACTTTCCATCATTAGAGTTCATTATCGATTTCTGATGTGTCTCATTAAAGAGTCCTATCCCCATATGGTAGAAGCCTAAATTCCAAGCCTTAGATCCTTTAGAAATAATCAGCCAGTACATGGAGTATATACAGACAATGTTTAGTTAGACTAAAATAACTGATCTCTACTCAAATGTGAGGTTCATAGAATCATTAAGAAACATCTATCTTCCCTGTCTTATCCCAGCCTCCTTTCATGAACCTGTGTGTAACATGAGAAACAACTATGGTTTCCCACACTGTTCTCAGCACAGTGCCCCAGCCATATGAGAACTTATGCACAAAATGTTCTGGTTCCGTTAGCAAGTGTATGAGCATACACCCAGCCAGCCCATCTCAAGAAATTTTGCAGATGTTGATAGAGGAAACTATCTGACATCAACAAATGTCCATGAACTTTCACACACATGGACATGGACCTGCAGTCAGGAGCAAACACATGAAAACCCATACAATTCACACCCCAAATGAAAATACACACACACACACACACACACACACACACACACACACATATGGAATTAAAGAACAATTCTGTAAAGGTATTTCCTGTGACAGTGGCGCCAACAGTGGAGCCATATAGTGGTGAACCTCTGAATACAAATAAAAAGATTGCTGCCAGGGACTGAGGTCTGAAGAGAAGCTCAGAAGTCAGCACCCAGGGTGTATTGCCCACCCACCCTGGTCAACCTATAAGTGATAATCATGTACAGACATGGACAGAGCCATGGTTCTTCTTTCCCTGTCGGGAGGCTGGAGTCTTCATCCACCTTTAGGTGGGTTCTTCCTAAAGCCTTTCTTCACCACAAACAGAGGGTTTCTGATTATTATGTTCTTGGCCTTTAATCCTAGCATTCGGGAGGCAGAGGCAGCAGGATCTCTGTGAGTTTGAGGCCAGCTTGTTTCATAGAATAAGTTCCAGGACAGCCAGGGCTGTTACAGAGGGAAAACCCTGTCTTGAAAAAAATGCAGGTCTCCTTGTGAGTACCCTTCTGATCCCTGCTATCTCCAGTTCTTTTTTAGGATGAGCTGTCCTAGATAAATGAACATCAGGTACCTCTCAATACTGCTGTCTCCCCACTTAAAGTCCTAAGCAGTATGTATGTCACAGTTTTTCAGTCTCTCTATTTAATTTTCCAACCAAAATATACCTCATACTGCACGTCAATCTCTCAGGTCATGAATTTTGGGTTGTTTCCAAGACACATAGAATACACTTATGCAACACATGGCCTTGCTTTGAATGTGAGCTCCTGTCAGTGGCCTCTGACTGGCCCTCAGGCAAAGACCACAGCTGCTACTATGTCAGGCTTCCATTATGTAGGGTCATAGAGCCTTCCTTTCTTATCCTCAGAATCTCAAAGAGTGTCCATTCCTTGTTACCTCAAAGCCTGACCCATTCTTATTCTCTGCCTCTGACTTTTCAAGCATCCCCAGAAACACTTGGTTTTGGAGGTATAGCTCAAGGCTTTTCCCAGCGACACTTCCCTGGGCTCCAGTTCATATCTAGTTGCTACCAGACTACATATTCTCATAGGAACATAAGCTTTGAGAAGAGGGAGGCCTGTGACCATGCTACACCCCAGCTCAAATATCTGAGCCTCACACTCTGCCTCATCTTCGCAGTCAGTCTGCAGCCACACTGGTTCCATTGGTGTCAATAAGAAGGCAGGATGCTACTATCTTCCCTTTGAGGTCTGGATGTAAAAGTAACAAAAACCTTATTTCCCATTCTGTTCTCTGTGGGCCATTAACCTGCTAACTTGAGTTGGGCTGTGGATTCATGCAGAGATCTTCTTGTAGAGACTTTCTTGGGATGACAGAGGACTAGATTTTAGAGTGACCAACACAAAAATACGGAGAGAAATAGTGAATCATGAATAGCCCAACAAGTGTGTGAATAAATGAATAAGTATATAAAGTATAGATGCATCCTAAATAGTAGCCTTTTCAAGGAGAGCCCAGCTATGAGATATACAGACTCATGGTAAACCTGCCCTTACCTGTCCTGTTCTCAGTTGTGCTTGGCTCTGAATGATTCCATGAGTAAATGAATGTCTCTGCTGTGCTAAAATAGGCTAAGCCCTCTGCACCCATTTGGAAGTTCATGATGTGGTTGGGTGGTTATCTTAGCCATGTACTGACATGGGACTCTCTGTCAAGGACATGGTTCACCTGTGCTGGACCCACATTCTCTCTACAGTGTTTCTTATGAAAGGACGGTAGAACTGAAACATGAATGTGGTGTTTCATTAATAATAATTCAATTATTATTCATTAATAAGAGCAGCCCCCGTAGGCTCACATATTTTAATGATCATTCAGCACAAAGTGACTATTAGAAAGGATTAGAAGGAGTAAGAGGTTTGGATTGTTGGAGGAACTGTGTCACAGCGGTGGGTTTTGAGATTTCAAAAGTCTATGAGTCTCTCTTTCTTGCTTAAAGATCAGAATGTAGATCTCATCAACTACTCCCATGCTATGCATGCTGCCATGGTGATGATGGCTACGAAACTAATATGCTCCCAGTTGAGCGTATCACTAACTTTATTCTGCTAAATGTGTTGAGTACCTAACTACCTTCTAAATTTGCATTTCTGTACTCATAAGTTAGTACAGCTCTCAGGCCACATCAGAGAAGTTGCTTTGTACAGACACTCGACATAGCAAATCAGAACTTTAAAAGTGCAAAGAATACACGTGTCAATGTTATTATATCATACACATACCCTAAGTACTACTGACCATTCTGGAATAGGAGGTTGGAAAGTTTTTAAGAGTCAGAGATAAGGTAGAACTGGAGTGAAAAATGATATCTTTTAGACCTGACAAGAGTGTTGCAAATATGAATTCAAAATATCAGATTCGGCAGCACTTTATCATGAAAGGGAATGGGGCTCAGTAGTCCTCATCCCTAATTGAGAAGCTCTTGACAGTTGCTGGCATCTAGAGGATGAAGGGTCAGGATTACCTAAGCTTAGGGTATTAGCCCCTGGTTTACTGATACATAAAATGGATGGTCCCACACCCATGAAAATATATGCACCAAATTCAGCCTGTGTGATGTGGGAGGGAGTGAAGGTTTCAGAACTGATCAGGAAGAGTTGGAATGTGGGGGTCAAATGGTCAAAAGAAATTGTGACAATGTATGAACTCCTCAGAAAATTATAAAAATAACAACATACTCAGAAAGTTCATTGTTAAGACTATTAGCAATTTTATGAAATTTTTGATGTTTTAAAAGACATATGTGATCACAAGTTGGAAAAACAGGTGAGTGACTGGTGTCTCAACTGGATTGCCCCAAAGTCCAAACTCTCACTAAATCCCAAGTACATCCCATGCTCCTCCCACACCCATCCCAGGAACCAGCAAGGCAGCTGGACTCTGTCCCTACCTCTAGTAGAACCTCACTGCTCTGGTATAGTTCCCACCAGCCTGCAAGAAGGTGAGTGACCTGCCTCCAAACCAGGCTCCCACTTCTACTACCCACTAGACTCTGTCCCTCTGAGACCCACTCTGCTGCCCAACCCCTTGCACCTGAACATACTTCCTGTGGCCAGCCTTCCTTTTCAACCCCAGGAGACTACACAGGCACAGGCACAAACCACAACAGTTGGATGAATAGGCACAATTACAAGTCACGCCACTACATCTACCATCATTGCTGGTCTGTAATTGAAATTGATGACATGTATTTAAAGACTCTGACCCATAGTCTTTTCATTGAACCCATGGCACATCCTCCCACTGGATGAGTCACGTATGTCCCTTTTTGGGTCTGAGCCACACCTGGACTTCAAAAATTTTGTGGCCAGAATTTTTTTCCAGTCCTCTCCAGGACCCAATCAAGGTCTCATAAGAAATAAAGACTGCTCCTGACTAAAGAAGAGTCTGTCTGCTCATAGGGCTTGGTTAGTTAGTTGATCTATAACTGCACCACATCACACTGAAAGCCTCAACCAAACCTTCCTGGTAAACACTAGACAGTGCTGAAGACAGGGTGAAATATAACCCCAAGGTCTGACACTGATACCTACAAGAATGAGGCCAGACATCACTACGCCCATGATTTCCAAGAGTCGTTTGATGTTCACTAGGGTTATTAGTACTTGTTTCCTGACACCATAGATTCCAGAATCTCTCCCTCCTGACCTTGGTCCTCAAACTGACATGAATAAAACCAAAGTAACCCATTAGGTTATCAAGTTGACAACCAAAATGTAGCATCACCACTTTAATGCAAATGTCTAAGAGGAAACCCTAAATCCCTGTTCTAGTGGCATGCTTGTAGACAAGTTCACTGCCCAGACACAATTGCCCATGCTGCCTTAAACTCTCACCAGCCCTACCTGGAAGAAGCTGGAACTGTATCCAACCTCTACAGACATCTGCCTTCCTGCTACCTACGTAAGACAATTACAAAGCCTTGAAGTTTTACATTATACTTTGCTCTGCATCACATGCCCTAGCAATGCGCATTTAGTTTTCAATAATTTTTATGATGTTCACGTGTTACCATGGTTCATCTTCTTTCAGACCCTTTCCTGTATTTCAGAGAGTGCTTTCAGTCTTCAGCTTGAACTTCTTACAGCCCGGCTTGTGGGATGGCCCCTCACAAAGAGGAAGGGCGGTGAGTGGCACATTCTTTCTTCAACAGCTATCTCCATGTGTACTGTCCAGAGCTCTCTTCCCAGACCTCTGTTCATGGCTCACACATTTGCCTTTCGTCATTGTCTACCCTCACCCCCAAAGGAAAGGGCCAGGGGCACAGACTGGAATAGAATTTATAAATTGGAGGAGTTTGAACAACCACTTCTAGTGCAAAATCAGAGTAGCATCTGTGGTAGTTCGAATGAAAATGGCCCCAGGGGCTCACAGGGAGTGGTGCTATTTATTATAGTTGTGGCCTTGTTGGAAGAAGTGGGTCTGGCTTTGAGATTTCGGATTTTCAAGCTAGGCTCGATTTCATTCTCTCTTCCTGCTGCCTGCTGATCCCGAATTCTCAGTTACCTCTCCAGTACCACATCTGCCTGCATGCTGCCGTGTTTCCTGACATGATGACAATGGACTGACCTCTGAATGTGAGTCAGCCCAATTAAATGTTTTCCTTTAAAAGAGTTACAATCAGCCCTCTGCCTCCTGAGAGCCCCCCGCAGCGGAGGCTAGGACACGAGGTCGACGCTGGGCGCCCCTCCTCTTGCTCGCCATGGCTGCACCCCGTGAGCCCCGCGCTCTGAAGGCCTCCGCGCCCCGGTCCGGGAAGGCCAAGCTGACTCACCCCGGGAAGGCAATCCTGGCAGGCGGCCTGGCGGGAGGCATAGAAATCTGCATCACCTTCCCGACCGAGTACGTGAAGACGCAATTGCAGCTAGATGAACGCGCGCACCCACCGCGGTACCGGGGCATCGGGGACTGCGTGCGGCAAACTGTCCGCAGCCATGGCGTCCTGGGCCTGTACCGCGGCCTCAGCTCCTTGCTCTACGGCTCCATCCCCAAGTCGGCTGTCAGGTTTGGGACGTTCAGAGTTCCTCAGCAACCAAATGCATCCCGGGGATGCTCAGGATCGGCTCGACAGCAAGAGAGGGCTGTTGTGTGGTCTGGGCGCCGGCGTGGCGGAGGCAGTGATGGTCGTGTGCCCCATGGAGACCATCAAGGTGAAGTTCATTCACGACCAGACTTCCCCCAACCCCAAGTACCGAGGATTTTTCCACGGGGTTAGGGAGATTGTTCGGGAACAAGGGCTAAAGGGGACGTACCAAGGCCTCACAGCAACTGTTCTGAAGCAGGGCTCAAACCAAGCCATCCGATTCTTCGTTATGACCTCACTTCGCAACTGGTACCGAGGGGACAATCCCAACAAGCCTATGAATCCACTGATCACGGGGGTCTTTGGAGCCATTGCTGGTGCAGCCAGTGTCTTTGGGAACACGCCTCTGGATGTGATCAAGACCAGGATGCAGGGCCTGGAGGCACACAAATACCGGAACACAGTGGCTTGTGGCTTGCAGATCCTGAAGAATGAGGGAACCAAGGCGTTCTACAAGGGCACTGTTCCCCGCCTGGGCCGAGTCTGCCTAGATGTGGCCATCGTGTTCATCATCTACGATGAGGTGGTAAAGCTGCTCAATAAAGTTTGGAAGACAGACTAAGCCTAGAGGGTGCAGCGGGGTGTCCCAGCTCCAGACCAGACCCCGCCGCCCACTCTTATGATTCCAGTGCAGTAGTGCCAAAAGGCCCCTTCCCTTGTCCCTTACGTTCTGCGGCCTGGTCTGTTCATGGTGACTACCATGTGTTCCAATAAAAAAAAAAAAGAGTTACAATCATGGTGTCTCTGCATGGTAATAGAGCACAGAGACAGAAGTTAGTGCCAGGGACTGGGGCTCCGCTGTGGTAGGGTCAGGCCATGCTTTTATTTGGAGGAATATGGAACATTTTGGGACTCTGAACTATAAAAGTGATTGGACACTTTAAGCGACCCTTGATGGGCCATTATAGGAGGAGCATGGAAGGCAGTGCTGGTGAGGATGATATGAACTGTGGGGTTAGACTCAAGAGGCTTCAGAGGAGAAGAATACGTATCCTAGAAAGTGATCTTGTGATATTTAGTGAAGAATATGACTGCTGTCTGCCCTTGTCTGAAAAATCTGCCTAAGGCTAAATTGAAGAGTTATGGATTAACAGCTTAGGCAGAGGACATTTCCAAAGAATCTAGCAGTGACTGTGTTAGGTGGCTATTAGCGGTCACATTCATGCAGATCTACAATGAAAAGGAGCAGGCTGGGCAAGGAAAATGTAAGATGAACAGTTGGAAGAAAAAAGGAGCACCAGGAAGTGTAAACAGGCTAAAGAAAAGCCTGACACTGAGTGGATTAAGGGGAGGGTCATCCTGGGTCACATCAAGGATGTCCCCTGCAGTAAATGAAGTCTGTGTGATTTATCCACACATTTGGTCCTCAATGTCAGCTTATTTCATTTATCAAGACAAAATTTCTTGGGAGTGTTAAGATTTTATATAAATGTTCTGTCGCGTGTCACCCTTAAGGTCTTGGTTAACTGTAAAATAACAAGTCTTGGGATCAGAACACCTCGGGGTACACTCCAACCACCATATATTTTAAGGAATGTCCATGTGGCTTCATCAGTAAAGGGGCCCTTAAACCCTGGTACATTCCTCCTCTTGGTGTTTCTTTGGTTCATGGTTAATCCTGGTGTACTTTCACTTTAGGCTGTTAGCATGGCTCTTCAGGTTTGCCCTGGACTACTTTTTAGTGGATAGAGGTTAATACTTACTGTCTTCTTAAATCTCAAATACACTCGGGAGAACATTGATCTGTCCGCAGAGTATAGTGCCCACACAGACACATAAGCACACAGTACAGATAACATAGACTACACATCTCACAAATAGAAAGATGGAATAGGTAGGATAGGAAGGTGGTTGGGAAAGTCATGCTGTCCACGTTAGGAAAGTGGAGTCCTGACACATGGGCTGGCTCTGCCTCAACTGCTGTCGTCTTTTCTAGTAAGAGACAAGGTGAAAACAGCAGACATATACAGCACAATTGAACATGCGGACACACAGTCATACACAAGGATATGAACACATGCTCAAGAAATAAAACACACATGAAAGCAGATGAAGAGAGTATGATAATGGTGATTTCTGAGACACACATATCATTGGCCATGCAAAGAAAGTCCTTGCTGAGGAAAAATGATTGTTGTCAGGAAGCTTCATCTCTAGAGAAGCCCAAGAGAAGGTCTCAAGCACTACCCACCTACATGGTGAAGCATGTGATTTCCTGAGTGGATTATCACTGGTGGGCAGTATGAATAGATGCTTCATGTCCTCTCTTCTTGGCATGCAGACTTGATTTGGCATGCTACTCACTGACATCCTTGTGTTGCCTGATGCCTTGACATCTCATCACAGTCCTGTCACAGATACTTCAAGAAGCTGCTTGAGCACCAGTCATCCCTATTTAGGTCACCCTAGCAACAGTATACCACAGAGAACGTAGATGGCGTCTTTACCCCAAGAATATATGTCTTTGAACCCACAAAGCAGCCCTCTTGCCAATACCTTATATTCCCAGCCCACCCCAAGAAACACTGTGGGGCTCTCTTACCAAGACCTACTGCCCTGCTTTCCCATGGCTACGTCTTCCAATATTACATCACAGTGTCCTGATCTTACTTCATACTGAGAATCTTAAAGGGCATTGAGGCATCCTTGTTTCTCTAGGCCAGGTGTCTTTCCTCTCCAGCTTCTTTAGGAATTGATAAGTTGAAGGTTCAGTCTATACGCCCATGATGTCAGATTATATCCAGATCACTTGATGACTGGTGGCAGCCAGGACACCATTAAGACTCCCTTGAGGTGATAATGTGATCAGGGATGGGATGGGACAGGTTGAAGGCCCCACACACTTGAAACTGGGGTATGCCTAGCATACTTGATTGTCAAGGAATTGACAGTATTGATATAAAGATTTGGACTTTCCCTGATATCTGTCATCAGCACTGGGATACTTGACTTGTATGACAAGATTTTTCAGGTATAGGGTTTGCTGGGTTCACAGTTGAGACTACATGTGATCTAGGATTCATTCAAGTTAGACAGAAAATGGACTCAAAGAAATGCCATGTGTGACCAACAAACCCTGGATGTTAGGGATGCTTAGGTTGTCTGATGGTCAGTATATCCTGGACTTTCTTTAAGCTGAAATGTGAGACACTGGTTCCAGTTAGATGCAGATGTTGTCTGGGCTCAGATAAAAAACTTGTCTCCCATAGACTCCTTGAAGTTACGGTCTTTCCAGGCTACTTGTTGGTTATGGAGTGGTCCTAATATTACTGAGTGTCTCCCACATACCCTTCAAGTCAGGATGAGGCCAGCCTCTTCGCTAATTTAAAGATAGGAATTTCCTTGGTTCCTTTGTGATCAGAATTCAGCCAGAAGTTCTGGGAACTGCCCAGGCTCCTTGGCTCCAGTTTTGTCCTAGATCAACTCTCATCTCTTTCCTTAAATGAAATTTTGAGGGGGTATTAGGTTACTATTCTTACTCTATTACTAAATAGAGGTTACTATTCTGTTGCTCTGACAGAACACCATGACCAAGACAACTAATAAAAGAAAGTGTTCAATTGGAGTTACAGTTTCAGAAGAACAGAATCCATAATGATGGGAAAAAGACCTTGCAGCAAGAGCATCTTGGTCCACAATCATGAAGCACAGAGACAGAACACTGGGAACAGTGTGAATCTTTTGAAACCTCAAAGCTTACCCCTCCCTAGTGATACACCTTCTCCAGCACAGTCATGCCTGCTATTCCTTTCTGAGGTCACGTATTGAAACATATGAGCCAGTAAATGACATTCTTATTCAATTCTCTGGCCTTGATACACTCACAGCCATATCATAATGTAAAATGCATCTATCAAAAGTTACCATAGTCTTTCAGTCACAACATACTTTAAAAATCCAAAATTCAAAGTCTCTTCATTACGTAATTCCAACTTATAATAGCAAAGAATATACATTACTATTCCAAAAGGGAGGCGTCAGAGCATAGTAAGGAAATACTGGACAAAAGGAAGACCAAAACGTAGCAGGACAACCCCCAAATCCTGTAGCTCCTTGTATGGAGTCAGAGAGCTTAACTGGCTCCCCCCTCCCACTTTGCTGTCTGTAGCATACTTGTCTGTCATGAGGTGGTGCCTGACATGGTGTACAGCTTTTCTTGGCTGGAAACTAAGACCAAAGAGCTGGTCTCCATGGAGCTGGAAAGTTCTGTGGAACCCAAAGCTGAGAACCTTGGAAATAATCAGGTATCCAGGTGGATTAGCTGAGCCCAAAAAGAAGTAGCAGCATCCTAAATGAAGCTCAGCTCCTGAATCAGGGTACAAAGAGTGAGAGAGATCACCTTTGCTCAGGATATTAAGCTACCTAGATACACCCACAGCTCCTGGGCAATCAGACTCTAAGACCAGTGTCCATTGTAAGACACCTATTGCTACAGTCAAGGTGAATTCTAACAGACAGACCAAACATGCACAATGGCTTAAATACCAAATATAATATATGATTGTTTCTCCTATGTATGAAGTCCAAAATGGACACCATACACCAGTGGGCCATGCTCCTCCGCATGGTGATTCAGGGCTCTGATTTCTGACTAGCTGTACCTTCTGCATCTTTGACTTGGCTTATCTGTTTGGAAAGAGAAGTATAGGTGAGTTTTATGGATTGGACCTGGCAGGCTTGAAATATCATTGGTTAAAAAGCAGCCTCAAGTCATCTCTTGCATGAAAATTTTTCCATACCCTGTCTTTTATTTCCTGGGTTCTCAATCCTTTCATAAAAAATTCATGCCGGATAAAGGGTTTTACATACCAAACAGGCCGGAGATTTAGGGGGCCAGCTTAGTGTTTCAAAAATGTTCCACTGCTTTTTCAAATTTTTACTACAATCACTCTGAAAGAAATCCCTATTGCTTGATATTAGCAAATGTAGCCATTGAAGCAGATGCACATATCCGAAAACACCAGGAGAATTAATTACCTGCAGTTACATTCGTCTCATCCTTTCTCTTCCTGGGCAGTCTGTGAAGTTGAATGATTTTTCTTCCACTCAGTCACTGAGCTGCGAGCCTTGTATTGTGCAACAAGGCCCAGCAGGCAGTAAGATGACAAGAAGATGTCGTGATGGAATCCCCTCGGCACAGCCCTCTGGCTGGATATGTCGGGAAATGAGAATCGTCCTCTAATTTAACTACAGCAAGTCTGAGGCGATTCCTGCAGGCATAATAGTTAGAAAAATGGCATCTCACGTGTGGCCGGAACCCCTACTTTACAGAAGAACCCGCTGGCTTCCACCAGGGAGATAATCTGAAATTACAATAACACTCTTTCTAATTTTGTGCACTTATTACATGGCAAGCATCGCCTTTAGCACTGTGTGGCACTGCGGTATAGCAACTCAGCTAACGCCTGATGGTCTCATCACCTTTACACAAAGAAGGAGGAGACAGAAGAGCACAGAGCTAACGTAACTTCCTCTAGGAAGGGCTGCAGCCCTAGACATCTGTAGTCTGGAAGCCTCAATTCAGTCATAGACGCTGTTATTTGGGGCAAAAAAAAAAAAATCCCTGGATTAAGAGACTATCCAAACTGTAATCCAAATTTTACCACAAATAAATTGGGATTTTTTGGTTTGTTTGTTTGTTTACTTCAGGGGTACTATGGGTAAGCATGCAGGCAAGACTGTGTCACTGAGCTACGAGCCTGTCAGTGGGTTTTTAAGACAGGGTTTCACCATGCAACCCAATCTATTTCCAAGCCTATGAAACCACTGGAGTGCTGGATTCCCAAATACTCACTGTCAGCCCAGTGACCAAATGATTTTAACACGAGAAAACTGTTACATTTCTCTTCAAAATAGCATTCCTATTCTTGGTGTGGTAAAGCATTTGTCTACGGTGTGGTATTCAGGTCCTCCCTTCTCACCCTGGCACTGAGCTTGGTCAAATGACATATTATGACCAACAAGATAATAACAGAGGTGAACTTGCACAGTGGGACTTGTCTTACCTTGCTATTTTTGAGTACCCACGATTGTCACCTTCATGAGTCAAGACAAGCTCGCTAGGCAATAAGATGTGTGCCGCCATCTCATTGCACAGTTCACTTCAAGCCAGTCTCATGCCATGTGGATAAAGTTCCCAGCCAGCCCAGCCCAGAAGAGCCAACATGCCAATCCACAAAGCCAAGGATAATAGATACTGTGTAAATCCACTGAGAGTTATGTTTTATTAAGCAACAAAAGCTATCTGGTATAACCAGGTAAGATTAGTTTACTAATCCTGTGGCTGCTTTGGCTCCAGCCATCTCTTATGTATACCAGGGTCTAAAAAGAAGGCAAATAAGAGCATATCTTGATGATGTGCCCTGGAAACAGTATTTACTTACTCATAACAGTTCTTTGGCTCATTTTCTGTTTGTCAAAATCTTGATTGGTAACTGTCCTTGTTCTAGGAAGGGATGCATACAGAAGAGCAAAATGGGTGCTCTGACATTTGTAATGGTGGATGCTGGGAGATGCCCATTGCCAATTGTATATGCAGAGTGCCCATAGACAGGGGGATTGCTTTCTGCTAATGACCATATGTGAGTGATAGCCACATGGAAGGGAAGAATCAAGCTAAAGAAGCCAGAGCTCTAAGAGGGTCTATGAATGGATGATCTGACTGAAAAGGCTGCTTGCCTCAAACTGGGTAAGATGGACAGATAGACAGGTTTGAGTGATATCAGACAGGTAAATGGAGGAGATAGTGATGAATAACTGGCTGGATACCAGCCACAGGCCTTGTCAGTCTTACCTCTAGCCTAAGCGCCCTGGGTTCCACCAGACCTTCCAGGCACTACAGAAACTTCTCTCCAGTTCATATCAGAGCTGTCCATCAGCACACTCCCATAGGTTTGCACATGGGAGGAGAAATGAGCACCATTCCAGGTCTTCTAGCAATGCTTGTCCTTTGGAAACGTCACGTATTTCCTCTCTGAGATGGAAGAGATATTGGAGGCTGAAGGCTGAAGTCTGGATCCATGAAGGCTGAAGATTGAAGTCTAGATCCATGGAGTCTGGAGTCTAGATCCATGGAGTCTGAATTCTAGATCCATGGAGTCTTAAGTCTGGAACAATAGAGGCTGGAGTCTGAATCCATGGAGGCTGAAGGCTGAAGTCTCTGCTCCTTTGCACCTGGTGTTCTCAGCGCAGGGTTTCTACTCTTCTTGACAATGTCTTAAACACCTATTCATTCTTCCAGACACACTTCATGCCCCCCAACCTTATAAGTTTTTAACCACCCTCTCTTTTAACTCAAAGCTCTTAGAGTGTCTTTATTCTCTTTTGCCAGAAGGTGACAGCCAGAGACAGGGTAATTGGGGGTTAAAAGGAAGTGAAGTTCTTTCCACTGATTACGAACCTTGTAACCTGACCCTGGACAGATGATTTAACTTTTCAGAGATGTTATTTGCACAGTCCCAAAATAAGATAATGACAGCACCATCTGAAATTAAATAAAAAGGCACAAAAGTTCTTTGTGTCGTATTTTATTAAATAACAGCTACACATTTTATTGATAATGACCTTGAAAAACTTCAATTTTTCTTTCTGTAGAAGTAGGAGTCATGATTTTTAGGAAAGGAGGAATTAAGAGTTACCTAAATCCATGCTCTAGAAAAAATGCTCATTCTGTGCTTTATGTGTTTTATATGAATATTGGAGGAGGAATAGATGAATGTGTGGATATAGATCAATGGGTGTGTGGACAGGTCAATGGATATGGGGAAGGGTAGATGTGGAGGTGTTTAAGTTGGCAGACAGATTAATTTATGAATGTATTTATGGTTGGGGAACGGATGCGCAGATAGGAGGATAGATCAATGGATGTGTAGATGATTGGGTATGTGCAAAAATAGATGGATGGATGATGAATGATGGATGGATGGATGGATGGATGGATGGGCATGTGGATGGGTGGGTAAGTGGATGGGTGGGTAAGTGAATAAGAAGTAGCCAGATGAATTTACAAATTGATGGGTGGATGTATGGATGAATGACTTGATCCATCAAGCTCAGTGAACATGGATTTTTGGTTTTGCTTCCTTTTCTCCTCAATATTCTACAGTTTCCAATGCTTTACCTTTCACATCCATTGCTACATTGACTCCTTTTTAATTTTCAATGAATTTTTGTTTGTAAATTATTTTCCAGAGAGCCCTTGCTTGTGTATACAAATGGTATTAATATTTGTATCGTGAAGTAAACACATAGAAATTATGGAAGATGCATCAAGCAAAAAGACCAATGGTGAAGCAAAGGCTCCAGCTGCACAGAGCAGACCAAGAGGTGAGTTATCAGCCATCCAGCTGGGCACTCCACCTTCCAGACCCTCGGTACCAGAGCAAAACTCCGGGACCCTCCTCCACCTGCCTCAGCTTCACTAGCCGGGCAACAGGCAAGCTTCCTGCAGGCAAGCTGCTCCAACATCGATCTGACCCTGTAAGCTACAAGGCCCACTTTGCCCCCAAACCTGCCCATCCCCCATGACCTCAGAGGAACTCTGAAGCACAGACTGCAACTGCACAAAGGGAAATAAGAGAGCAGGCCAAGAGCGACCCCAGCTGCTCCTGAGACACAGATAGTGACTGCACAGAGCAGACCAAGAACAGCCCCCTAAGACACAGGCAGCAACTGCAAGGATTGGGCCAAGAGGCAAAAACACTGCCAGCACCAATTGGAGGAAGAGATGGGTATCCACTAATACAAGGATTCATTCAACAACCTAAAAAGCAAAACAGTAACAGCAGAACCCAGTGGTCATACAACAGAAGACATGATCATCTTAACCCAGAAGAAGGAGAATAAAATGATCTTAAATATAATGAAATGAAGATGATAGAGACCCTTAAAGGGGAAATGAGAAATTCCCTTAAAGAAATGGAGGAAAAGACAAAGAAAAATTGAAGAAATCAATAAATCTCTTAAAGAAAACCAAGGAAAAACAATCAAACAGGTGAAGCAAACAGTTCAAGGCTTGAAAACTGAAATAGAGGCAATAAAGAAAACAATCCAAGGGAATTCTGGAAATGAGAAATCTGGGTAAACAAACAGGAACTACAGACGCAAGCATAACCAACAGAATAAAAGAGATGAAAGAGAGAATCTCAAAAGTTGAAGATACTATAGAGGAAATAGTTTATCAGTCAATGAAAATGTTAAATCCAACAAATTCTTAACAAAACATTTAGGAACTTCAGTACACCATGAAGTGACCAAACCTAAGAATAATAGGGATAGAAGAATGAGAACTCAAGCTCAAAGGCACAGAAAACATATTAAACAATATCATAGACAAAAACATTCCCAACATAAAGAAGGATATGCCTATGAAGGTACAAGAGGCTTAAAGAACACAAAATACATTGGACCAAAAAAAGTTCCTTCACCATAGAATAATTAGAACACAAAACATTTCAACCCAAGCAAGCTAACTACACCAAAAAAAAAAACCCTCACAAACAACAGATAACCTCACACCAGCAAACCCAAAAAAGGGAAACACAATACACTACCACCAAAAATAACTAGAATTAACAATCAAAGGTCATTAATACTTCTTAATACCAATGGACTTAATTCACCTATAAAAAGACACAGGATAACAGAATGGATAAGAAAGCAGGATCCATCCCTCTGCTGCATACAAGAAACACACCTAAACCTCAAAAACAGATATTACCTCAGAGTAAAGGAATGGGAAAAGATTTCCTAATCAAATGGATCCACGAAACAAGTGGGTGTAGCTATCATAATATCTAACAAAATAGACTTCAAACTAAAATTAATCAGAAGATATGGAAAATGACACTTCATACTCATCACAGGAAATATCCATCAAGATGATGTCTCAATCCTGAACATCTATACCCCAACTATAAAAACAACCATATATGTAAAAAAAAAAACTAAAGCATAAATCGCACATCAAACCCCACACATTAATAGTAGGAGACTTCAACACCCCACTTTACCTAATGGACAGGTCAACCAGTCAGAAACTTAACAGAGACATAAGAGAACTAACAGATGTCTCGAAAGGACTTAACAGACATCTATTGAACATTTTACCCAAACACAAAAGAATATACATTCTCAGCACCTCATGGTACCTTCTATAAAATCAACCACATACTTGATGACAAAGCAAACCTCAATATATATAAAAGAATTAGAATAACCCCCTGTATTGTAATCTGATCACTATTGTTTAAGGTTAGAATTCAACAACAATACTAATTGAAGAAAGCCTACAAACTCATGGAAATTGAACAGTGCTCAATTGAATCACCCCTGGGTCAAGGAAGAAATAAAGAAATTCAAGACTTCCTAGAATTCAACAAAAATGAAGGCACAAAATACCCAAACCATGGGATACTGGGAAAAACACTGGTAAGAGGAAAGTTTTTAGCACTAAGGGCCTACATAAAGAAAGTGGAGAAAGCTCACATAGGGACTTAACAGCACACCTGAAAGCTCTAGACCAAAAAGATTGAGGCTCACCCAGGAGGAGTAGACAACAGGAAATAATCTCATTAAGGGCTGAAATCAATAAAATAGAAACAATACAAAGAATCAATGAAACAAAGATCTGGTTCTTTGAGAAAAATCAATGAGATAGATAAACGCTTATTGAAACTAATAAAAAGGCAGAGAGAGAACACCCAAATTAACAAAATCAGAAATGAAAAGGGGGACATCATTAGAGACACTCAGGAAATCCTGAGAATCATTAAGTCATATTATAAAAACCTGTCTTCTACAAAATTAGAAAAAATAAAAGAAAAAAAACCAATTTTCTGGATAGGTACCACATACCAAAATTAAATCAAGACCAGGTGAACAATTTAAATAGACCCATAGCCTGCAAGGAAACTGAAACTGTCATCAAAAGTCTTCCCCCGCCCCCCATAAAAAGGCCAGGGCCTGATGGTTTCAGTGCAGAATTCTACCAGAACTTCATAGAAGAGCTAATATCTATACTCCTCAAAGTGTTCTACACAATAGGAACAGAAGGAACATTGCCAAACTCTTTCTATGAGGCTACACTTGTCCTGATACCAAAACCACACGAAGACTCAACCAAGAAAGAGAATTACAGACCAATCTCACTCATGAACATTGATGTGGAACTACTCAGTAAAATACTGGCAAACCAAATCCGAGACCACATCAAAAAAAAAAAATCATCCACCATGATTAAGTTGGCTTCATTCCAGAGATACAAGGATGGTTCAACATATAAAAATCCATCAATGTAATTCACTATATAAATAAACTGAAAGAAAACAAACAAATGATCTTCTCATTAGATGCTGAAAAAGCATTTGACAAAATCCAATACCTGTTCATGATAAATGTCTGAGAGAGATCAAGGATATAAGGAACATATCTAAACATAATTAAAGCAATATACAGCAAGCCGATAGATTCCACTAAGATGAGGAACAAAACAAAGCTCTCCACTCTTTCCATATCTATTCAATATAGTTCTTGAAGCTCTATCTAGAGCAATAAGACAATAAAAGTAGATCAAGAGGATACAAATTGGAAAGGAAGCAGTCAAATTTTTATCTGCAAATTATATGATATTATACATAAGTAACCTCAAAGGTTCTACCAGTAAACTCCTACAGCTGATAAGCACCTTCAGTAATGTGGCAGGATACAAGATCAACTAAAAAAAATCAGTAGCCCTCTTATATACAAATGATAAAAGCTGAGAAAGAAATCAGAGTACAGCAACCTTCACAGTAGCCACAAATAACATAAAATATCTTTGGGTAACACTAACCAAAGAAGTGAAAGGCCTGTTTGATAAGAAGTTTAATTTTTGAAGAAAGAAACTGAAGAAGATATCAGAAATGGAAAGATCTCCATGCTCTTGGATAGATAGGTTTATCCTAAAAATGATGATCCTACCAAAACCAATCTACAGATTCAATGCAATCCCCATCAAAATCCCAAGACAATTCTTCACAGTCCTTAAAAGAACAATACTCCACATGGAAAAAAAAACAAAATAACCAAAACAATCCTTTATAATAAAAGAATTTCTGGAGGCATCACCATCCCTGACATCAAGCTCTATTAGAGAACGACAGTTTGGTATGGGTATAAAAACAGACAGGTTGACCAAATCGAAGACCCCGATATTAATCCACACACCTATGAACACCTAATTTTTGACAAAGAAGCTAAAATTATACAATGCAAAAAAGAAAGCATCTTCAACAAATGGTGCTGGCATAACTGGATGTCAGCATGTAGAAGAATGCAAATAGATCCATTTCTATCCCCATGCACAACACTCAAGTCCAAATGTATTAACGACCTCAATATAAATCTAACCATATACAACCTGATAGAAGAAAAAGTGGGAAGTAACCTTCAATGCATGGGCATAGGAGACCACTTCCTGAATATAACACCAGTAGCATAGACTTTAAGAGCATAGTCAATAAGACAAAAAAGGCAGCCTACTGAATGGGAAATGATATTCACCAACCCCACATCAGACAAAGGACTGATCTTCAAAATATATAAAGAAATTAAGAAATTAGACATCAAAATATCAAATAATCCAATTAAAATGATGTACAGATCTAAACAGAGAATTCCCAACAGAAGAATCTCAAATGACCAAAAAGATACTTAAGGAAATATTCAACATCCTTAGTTATCAGGTAAATGCAAATGAAAATGATTCTGAGATACCATCTTACACCTGTCAGAATGGCTAAGTTCAAAAACACCAATGATGGCTTATGCTGGAGAGGATGTGGAGTAAGGGGAACACTCATCCATTGCTGGTGGGAGTCCAAGCTGTACAACCACTTTAAAAATCAGTATGGCAGTTTCTCAGAAAATTTGGGAATCAACCTACCACAAGACCCAGCAATACCACTCTTGGGCATATGCCCAAAGGATGTTCAATCATACTACAAGGACATTTGCTCAACTATGTTCATAGCAGTATAATTTGTTATAGCCAGAACCTGGAAACAACTTAGATGCCCCTCAACCAAAGAATGGATAAAGAAAATGTGGTACAGTTGTACAATAAAGTACAACTCAACAGTAAAAAATAATGACATCTTGAAATTTGCATGCAAAAGGATGGAACTAGAAAATAAACATCCCGAGTGAGGTAACCCAGACCCAAAAAGATGAGCATGGTATGTACTCACTCACAAGTGAATACTAGCTGTAAAGCAAAGAATAAGAAGCCTATAGTCCACAAACCCAGAGAAGCTAAGTAACAAGGAGAACACTAAGAGAAACATACATAGATCCCTTTGGGAAGGGAAAATAGACAAGCTCTCCTGACAAAATTGGGAGCATGGGGCTAGGGGAAGAAGGGAAGGCAGAAGGAGAGGAGGAGGGGAGAAAGTGAGGGGGAGACTAAGGAAGGGGGAGACGAACTTGAGGGGACGGTATGGTCAAGATGGGGGAAGGACAGAGATAGAGAGCAAGGAAAGAGATATCTTGATTGAGGGAGCCATTATGTGACTAGCAAGAAACCTGGCATTAGAGAAATTCCTAGGAATCCACAAGGATGATCCTAGCTAAGACCCTAAGCAGTAGTGGAGAGGGTGTCCAAACTGGCCTTGTCCTGTAATCAGATTGATGACTATCATAAATGTCATCATAGAACCTTCATTCAGCAACTGATAGAAGCAGATACATAGATCCACAGTGGATCACTGAGCTGAAATCCCAAAGTCCAGAGGAAGAGAGGAAGGAGTAATAATATGAGCAAAGGGATCAAGACCATTATGGGGATACCCACTAAAACACCTTACCTGAGCTAATGGAATCCCAACAACCCTGACCTGACAGCAGGGGCACCAGCATAGGACCAAACTAGGCCCTTGGAATGTGGGTGAGAGTTGTATGACCAGGGCAGACTGTGGGGCCACAGGCCATGAGATCATGATTTATCTCTACTGCTTGTTCTGACTGCTTGGAACCCATTCTCTTTGGAGGGATACCTTTCTCAGCCTAAATATAGTGGGAAGGGCCTTGGTCCTGCCTCAAAACAATGTGCTAGACTTTATTGACTCCCCATGGGAAGCCTTACCCTCTCTGAGGAGTGGATAAGAGGGTAGGAGGGCGTAAGGTGGAGGGAGCGGGAGGAGGGGAGTGGGAATTGGATTTGGTATGTAAAATTAGAAAATTAAAAATTAATTATTTAAAAAACACCAATGGTGATGCCATTGAATAGCTATGCTGGTGGAAAGACACTGAGAAGGGTCCAGCAACTACTCTTGAAAACTGTCTGAATATGGAAAGGTAGAACATCAAAAAAGAATCTGAAATTTCTGGCTTAGGTGGCGGGGTGTGGTAGGGATACTCACTGAGAAAGACAAAATAAGAATGTTCTATTGAACCCATTCCCATCCATTCAGACTTTCTCCTTGAACACAAAAGCATAAATTATATTTTGCTTTTGCTCACCTTAAACAACATGGTTCATGATCAGACTGAGGTCAGTCTCTTTGCAGCCAAGGAACCTGGTTCAGTACTGTAGGGAGAAAGGAAACCAAATTACACAGAGCATTGTAAAATGGTTCCATTAGTTTCTGACAAGTGGTTTTTTTTTAATGAAAACAATACAGACAATTTTTCACTAAGTTAGTTTTATTAAAATCTTAGAAGAACGACCTTTACTCTGATACTCCGCCTCTTCCCCATTTTCATGTAAGGATGTCCTTTCTGTGCAAATTAAAGATAATAACTGGTAGTTCTTATATATTTTTAATGATCTATTCAGCAAAATTAAAAATCAGTAACCTTCCTGGAGTGCTTTCTTCTCCTTTTGGTTTAATTTAAATAGCACTGATAGAACACTAGCCAGCGGGCACCAGTAGCTAAGCAGACACTGCTCTGTCACTAAGTGTATAATGGCTTCTTCCATGTCCATAGTCACCCTAGAAGCCAACACTATTCTAGTTCACACTTCCTGGTGGGCACACTGATATCAGAGATGTTGCCCAGGGTCAGAGAGGGCAACTTGGTAAGCTGATTCTAGTTATCTGTTCATTCCCAAGTGTATCCACTCAGCTACCGTCTTCAGGGATTCAGGGACTCCAATAGACTATGGAGACACCACAGTGACCCTGTGAACAAGGTGTCTGTCTGTCTTTCTGAAACTTGAAAAGTAACACTAAAGACGCAAACTGATCATCTGGGCTCAGAGCTCAAATAAGGAATAATGATTTTCTGTGATGTCATAAGGGCTTCATATGAGAGGATCAAGGAAGTGGTGATGGATGGGTGTGTGAGTGAGTGGTCAATGAGTAGACGGATGGGTATTCTGTTTTGTCTTACCTTTCAGAAAGTCCCTTTTAAAAGATCCTATTTCTCTCTGAAGAGTTACCCCATCTCCTTATGAAACTGGCTTCACACAGATCTTGAATCTGGAACAGAGCGTCTCTCGTCCATCCAAATAACAACTTGGTGGGATATCAGAAAAGCCCAGCAAAACTGTTAAGTCTCCTAATTTAGACAAATGGGGTCCTTAAATCACATACCTGAAGGACTGAAAGAGACCGTCATTTTCCCTGGTCTTTTAGTTCATGGTAATCAATGGCTCCTCTGTTTTGATTAGGTCTAATCCCAAGGCTGAATAGACTGAATGGACTTGACATAGCGAGTCAGCTCGCAAACACAGCTCCCAGGCTTTGGTTCAGCAGCATGTGTTACAATAAGTTGAAGGAAGGGATTCCAAAATGCAGATCACAACAGTAAATTGCATGCCATTTATATATTGTTTAGCCTCCCCCAAACAATCCCCATGCACATCAGAGTGGGAAAGCTGATCTGAGCATCCATCCTCCCCAGCCTCCTCCTGCCCCAGTGTTCTACTTCTCACTTCACTTTTCTGAGGGTGTGGGGCTAATGAGCATGCACTGCATTGTGAGTCCAGCTCTTCTGCAATCCTTCCATCAGGTTCTGAACACGGCAGCCCCTTACTGCAAAGCGATGTGTTGTTTGCTGTTGTTCTTCTTGTGTGACACTCTCTCAGGATGCCATTTTCAGAGGCCAGACTGCGAGTAGACAAGCCAGACAGCCCTGGACTCTAGCTAAACTCTCGCAGAGCCCTGTAGCTTCTACTCACAGCGTTCAGCTCTCTTCACTCGGGTGGCTAGCGCATCAACTTCATGAAGCACAGACCACGCTCTTGGGGAATTAGCAGGGTGTCATCATCCACGGCTGACAGCAGGTTTGAACTAGCAGTTTTAGGCTCTGCCAAGATTTGTCTTCATCTCTATGATGCTAACATCTGGTCCAAGTTCAGTAGATGGGGGATTACTACAGAGCTCACAGCTGTTTTTAACAAAATTGATTAAAGAGAAAGTCCAGGACTGAAGATGTAGCTCAATGGTAGAGCACTTGCCTTGCATATATGTGTGTACAAGGCCTTGGATTCAGTTCCCAGAGCCACAAAATTGGAAAGAGGGAAAAGGAGAAAGACTAAGAAAAAGAGAGGTCTTGTGGAGAAATAGGATCCCATTGTGTAACAATAATCTATATTCCTGTCTAATCAGATTTGCTTGAATCCAGCCAAAGTTATTGGGGTTACAGATTAGAGTCAAAGGTCTGTATGTAGAACTCCCTACATCAAGGTCTACTCCTCCTGCTATGGTTCGGCTATGGTGACTTGAAGACTTCGTTCCCAATACAGAAGCTTTCAGAGCTGGGGCTTTCTGATCATTTCTGAGTCCTGAGGGCACTGACTTCCCGAATGAATCAACCTCTTGACAGATTCCTAAGGTGGTAGTAGTAGGAGGCAGAGCTCATTGAAGCAAATAGCTTACTAGGGATGTGCTCTGAAAAAATAAACATTGTCCCTGGTCCCTTCACAGTCCCTTCCTTTCTGTGCCTTCCACATTTCCTGCCATGATGCTCAGCATTGCCACAGACCCACGGCAATGGAGCCAGCTGACCATGGACTGAAACCTTGGAACTCTCAAGCCAAAATAAATCTTGCTTCTCTTCATCTGTTTATCTCAGGCATTTACCACAGCAATGAATGTCTGGCTGACTGATGGGCACACCTCCTTAATTCTCTTTTGGCTTTATTTGCAACTGAGGGGCTCACATATACTTACCCCTCTCTGAGCCATTGGGGCTGTGCGCCTCCCCATCAAAAGGTAGATTCAGCACTTAAAGATTTTATCAGTAAAAGATAGAGAAGGATGGGTGGTGTTGTCATGGAGAGACTGCAGTGTTCTCTGGGATGGAACCTCAGTGTCCACATTTGTAAAGGAGGGCCAGAACTGCCTGCTGCGGAGTGCTTGGCTTGTGACAGGGAGCAGATGGTATTCCGATATTGTGTTTTCGATTGCTGTTGAAGTTTCGGCCGAGTTATCACACAGCCAAAGAAATAAAACAGAAACAAAAAGGCAAGTTCTTGAACCGCTCTGGCTCTAGAGGACAGACTTGCCCAAGGACCTGGGAAAAAATTGTTAGGGAGGAAAGCTTCTGTTCACAGAGTGACAGAAAACTGTGGTCAGAACTTTGAAAGAGGAACTTCTAATGAATTGGGATAGATTTTTTTTTATAAAAACACAAGATTTTCACTTGTTTTTGGAATAGAAACAGTAGGAAAGAGACATAAAAGGAAAAACACAGATGAGGTAGCACCTAATGGGCTCCAGTAAATAGCCTCAGCCCTGCGTGTGGGAGAGCAAAGGCAGAGCCAATTTGAGAGGCAGCTTTTAGGTTCAGAATCCTGGCAGGAAGGACATGAAAGAAGCTGGGAAGCCAGAGGGATATGGAAACGGCATGCAGAGAGGAAACTGAGAGAGACCCATTGCAATGGGACAGCAATAGCCAGGAGAGGCAGCTATGCTCACATCTGAGGAAGGAAGGTTGCCCAGAGCCTGAGAAATAAATTCAAAAGCTAAGGGAGGAAACGTTGCAGGGAAACCATGGGCTAGAAAAGATTGACTTTCAGGAAACCTGGGGGTGTTTATGTACAGGAAAGCTGCATCCAGCAGGAGAGTACTTTTTGAAATCTGAAGTCCAGAGCTTTGTGCAGAGCCCCTGCGTACCTTGGTCTTGGCACTGGCATTCTGTGCCCATAGTGCAGAGGGATAAAAAGGCATTTAAAACATGAAAATGCACAATGCAGACAGCAGGAGCCAAAGGAAAGCCATGAAACTGGAAACAGCCGCATTGCGGAAGTTCACTTAGCTCCTACTTACCTACTGGATATTAGCTGACATCCCCTGTGTCTTGTCTCTTCATCTGCAGGACTGCAATTCAGTAGAGGTAGCAAGGTGCTAAAACTTTTCTGTGGAATTTGAGAAGCACGCTGTTATGCTTAACCACGCACATGTGTGTGTATATGTGTGTGCATGTGTGTGTATAAGTGTGGTGCACACACATATGTGTGTGAGTACACTTGGCTATGCATGCACACACTGAGACCAGAGCATGACTTCAGGCATTTTCTGTATCTTTTACCACCCTGTTTTTATTTTATTTTGAGACAGCTCTCTCCATAAATCTTTGTTTTGGCTAAGCTCACTAGTCAGTGAGCTCCCAAGAATCCCATTTCCCTCCTCCATCTCTGGGGTTACAGACAGGGCCTACCCTATTCAACCTGTGCCTATGCACTCAAGTCTTCACATCTGCATTACAAGCGCTTTATTCACTGAACCATCTCCCCAGCCCCATAGTCAACCTTGGAATTGGTGATATCTATTTGGATTTAAGTGTAGCACAAAGTTTCTGTCCCACCCAGTCCTGCTGCCATTTAGTTCCAAAGAAACACACAGAGGCTTATACTAATTATAAGCTGTTTGACCTACTGTTCAGGCTTATTACTAACTAGCTCTTACAACTTAAGTTAACCCATAATTCTTATCTATGTTTAGCGACGTGGCTTGCTACCTTTTATCAGTAAACCATTCTCATCTTACTTCCTCTGTGTCTGACTTGCGACTTATTCTCTGCCTTTCCTCTTCCCAGAATTCCCCTAGTATGATTGCCCCACCTAACTTCTTGCCTGGCTACTGGCCAATTAACATTTTATTAGATCAATATGAGTGACAAATCTTTATAGTATACAAGAGTGTTATCCCACAGCATTTAAGTCTTGAGAACTGTGGATATCTCTGACCAATCAAACTAAATGTAAAGCAAAAAAAAAGCCACCACTTTCTTCTCACTCGATCATCACCATGCACTTTCAGAGAGTTTCTAGTCTGTGGCAGGCACAGAACTGGGAAGACTGCGGAAGCTATGTGGAAATCTCCGGAGAAAATGGTATTATCTAAGGGAGTTTGCTGTAATCTTGGCGCCACCCCTCCGACTCCACCCCAGCCACACTGACCTCCACATTGCTTCCTAACCACCTTTTCATTATCTCTTCCCACTATTGATTGATTGATTATTTTTCCCCTAGGTACTAGTGCAAATACAGGCCTTACGTGTGCTAGGCAAGAGCCCTACCCCAGACCCTGCCATTCTCTTTAAACTCGCATGTGGGGTATAGCTCAGTGGTAGAGCATTTGACTGCATAAACTTGCATGTACCCATAAGGTCCCTCATCTCCCTCTCTCAGTCTACATTTTTTCTTGTTTCTTTCTTTTTTATTGAAAATTTTCCACCTCCTCCCCTCCTCCCACTTCCCTCCCCTAGTCTTCACTTTTTCCCACACATCCCATACATTACACCTCTAGCTTCCTGTCAGTCCCCTTGTAAGGATGTGGTTCTCATGGGAACAGAGAGTTGGGGTTGCTTCATTCACTGCTATGTTCCAGGTACCTGAATCAGTGTCAGGCTCCTAGCAGCAGTACTCAGTGGTCATTGCTAGAGAGAATAAATTAACTCAAACTTAAGAGCAAGAAAACTGGGGCAACAATGGCACAGAGCGATTAAGGGAGCAGCCTAAAACTCTAAGCCCAGACAATCTGGCCAGCACATTTATCTCCTCAAAGAGACACAAAAGATTAATCATAATGCAGCTAAAGGTGATTTCTATTAAAACTTCCTTTCCCTCCATAACTACTTTCCATAGACACCTGCTTTCTCATCTTCTCACATGGATAGGAATCTGCGCCTTACAGAAAATGCAAGAGAGAATAGATGAAGAGAGGTAAGGAGCAGGCAGGCGGGGAGATCAATCCTGGGCTCTTTTAAAATTACATTGATTTGCACAAAAAGTCCCAGAACCACCTTGCAGCAAGCTGGAGACTGAATAAGGTGCAATCAGAAGCAGAACAGTCCAGTTCCATCTTAAAAGTGAGTTCCTTTCACTCACATCCACATCCCGTGATGGTTCAGTACCCCTCGGATGGACCAGGCATTTTTCAAACCTTCACAGACAGGCCTTCAGCATGCTTTTGGTTCAGAAGCCCCAGAGAGCAGGTGCCCCTCACTCTACTCTGCAGTAGTAGAGTGACTTCTTGAGACAAGCCCCAGGAGGGCCTGAAGGTCCATCTCACTTGTGTGTATTTAATCACCTGCCAAGATCTGAGAGGCAGGTGCAGAGGCGAGACTTCTCTGAAGCCCCGTATGTCTCCTCTGCAAAGCTGGAGCGTTTTGACTGACCACACCTCTGGCTAAGACCATGATGCTCATGGGAGAAAGAATATGAGCAGACATCTCCAGTCTTCTCCATCTCTGGGCCTCATTTCAGGAAGGTAGGCAACTACGTGCACATGCAATAACGTGCATTTGGATCATGGCCCAGGAAAGGAGTATACTTTTCCTAGTTAGTGAGCTCTGTCGCACCCAACGTTCCCCCTTCACCTTCCTTTTCTGGTCAGCCGACAGGGCCATCAGCTACTGCTATAAAAGGAGAAAAGTTCATCTTTCTCCTCAACGTTTTATGTATCTGCTTTCTGCACCCCTCCTTTACCCCTGCCCCATGCCTTCGCTGGAGTTCTCATTCCTATGAGAGCAGCAATCCCATACAACTAGGCATCACTGATCATTGGAAAACCTAATACAAAGCAGATAGACCCCCAGGGCTGTGCTTTCCTCAGCCTGAGGCTGACGATCTCACTGATTCCTCACTCACAGTACCCAGAACTCCGAGCATTGGTGCCTACACACCTGAGCCTAGAATTGAAACTCTCCACACTCTCCCACATAACCTTGTTGCTGACTTCCTCCATTGCGCCCACATCCCAGCAGTTAGAACTGAGACCCCTCAAGCAGAGATAACCATGTTGTGCTGCGATAACATAATACAACAGACTGGGTCATTTATAAAGGCAAGAAAGGGATTTTTTTTTCATAGTTTTGGGAGCAGCGATGTTCAAGATTGAGGTGGCAATACCTGATGAGAGCCCCCCTGTTGTATCAATCTATAGAGGACAAGGAGAACACATGAACAAGAGATGGATTCATATCCTCCAGGCCCACTAGTGTTGGTCCTTTTATGAGGGCAGAAACCCCACCCCCGGCGTTTAGCCACCTCTCCATTACTATCACCTCATGGTACTATGTTGAGGAACTGGTTTCCAACGCATTTTTTTTCAAAGACAGCATACCCACTTCACTTCACACAGAGTAATTTCCCCTAGGAAACTGCAAAGCCTTTATGTGAGATCCTTTCAACCCCTACCCATGGTCCTCTTCATCCCAGGAACTGGAAGCATGCAGCTACGCAGATGGACAATTCTCCAAGAGACATTCCTGCCGGGTGCAGTTTCGCACAGGGAAGCTGACACCCTGTCTTCAAACATTTTTAATTGCCCTGTCGAGCTGACAATTATAGAACTAATTATTGAGGAGACAATACCAGATACACTGACTGAATCAAGCATCAACTGAGTTTTTATGTAATTATGCAATTTAATGAATTGAAGGCTACAGTAATGGACTATTGCTAGTTAATTAGGGACTCCCTTTATGCTAATAATGCCATTTATTTTCGACTCAGGGTATTTATTTTCAGCATCTAAAGCATTGGACATATCTTCCTCTGATGCTGGCATGTCGAGTATTTTTCCAAGCGCTTTGTCTAACAATTATGTTATTTATAGGCAGCCATCTTCTTCCATTCTCTGGCTGAAGAACTCCAACTGGCTTCTATTTTATTACACGTATCTCATTTCAATCCTTGTGTCTACTGGGTGAAGTGCTCATGTTTTTCTTTCTGGGTTATGGAGAAAAGTAAAAGATTGAGGCAGAGGGTCAATGGGCTGCATCCCACCAAGGTCAACCCCCAAAGGGTGGTATCTATCATCCCTTTGAACTTTGGACATCTCTGTATGTGGTACTGGGGAAGGAACCAGGCCACATCCGCAGCACTGTGGTCTGGTCTTCAGCCTCACAACCTCCTTGATTTCTTGCCTAATGTATTGTGTCCTCAAACCTTAGAGAAACAGTTTTCAGTCAGGGGCATGTTGGGTCCTGGAGGTGGGAGGGCGGGGCTTCCATGTGGAGATGCTATGGGCTGTCACACGGAGGACATTGCTAGTTGCATCTGATGAGCGAAAGCCTGGATGCTGTTAAACATATAGCAACACATGGGACTCCCAGCACAGGCTTGGCTTGCCCAGTGTCTTGTCAATTATCTTGTCAATGTGTCTGAGGCTGAGAAAGTCTGGCACTGAGTATCAATAACCATGAAGTATGTCGATTTTCACCAGCCCAACTTTAAGGAGGAAAACAAATACTTCACAGCATCGCAAACATGATAGAACTGTCAAAAGTGTGTGAAGCCGGCAACATAAATTGTGAAACATGAATCACAGGGATGTTTGTTCTTCAGCCCTTAAACATTTGGAGAGTATATTTTTTTTATTTTATGGAAACAGAAAAAAAATGATGACGGCTGTCCCATGGGAGAAGCGAGGGTCTCTGGTGCCCAAACCCGGTTGCTCCAGGTATGTCTGAAGCAAAGCCATTTATTGACCAGAACAACCTGGTCAGGGTCCGGTTATGCTGAATTCATAGAGCTCCCCCTTTGAAGATTCTATCCTTCGAGCTTTCCAAAAGGATAAGCTATGGACCCAGAATTGCTTTTCTCGTGCGTTTTCTGTCTGTTGGTTTGGATAGAATTGGATGTGAGGTTGACAGAGCCAGGAGTTTCATGTCTGACTGATCTTTGAGACTGCTCTCTGGTGCCATTGAGCAGTTGTGTGGGTTTGAGGACCAAGGAGTTAATCCTTGACTGTTAATGAACATCTGTGTGGACCAAACTCATTGTTCACCTGGAACTTGAAATGGTGACACCTCGAAGCAGATGGATCTGTCTTTGCTGTCCCAAGGAGAAAGCTACCCCAAGATGGATCATTACCACAGGGAGAGGAGATGAAAAGGAGGGGGCAGCAGAGGAGGAGAAGCAGGAGGAGATGCAGCAACCCTACCAAGCCTGCATCATTGCTCCTAAGGACTCTGCCAAGGACCTCTCCTCTCCACTCTTCTTCTTCCAAAGACTCTGTCCCCCTTTCTTCAGTTACCATGATCAAGCAGAGGACTCTCGACCTCACAACCTCAGGCCTGCTAGACATCTTCAATTACATACCCCAGCAACTCCACAAAATGCACAGCTGTGTCCCCTGCCCCCCAACCCTCCTCTGCACCATCCTTGGTATATTACTCCTGCCACTGCTTTGCCTTTCCCCCTCCCATCTACACCCCTCCACTCTTTCTTCATCCCTCTCCACACACCGCTACCAAGCTGACATGCTTGCTCAAATGCCTTATCCATTCCCTTTTCCTCAGATCCTACTCCAAAGATCTGAGGGGCTTCTTCCTTCATGTGAACTATTCCTTTCCATAGAAATAGTTCACTTCGGTCATAACTACAGTGACTCTACTTCTTATGTGTCGCCCTTTACCAGTTATCCTTAACGCTCATGGCATGTCCTTAAACCAAGACATGATTAACTCATTTTTACAAATGAGGAAACTAAGATTAGGCACCTTAGGTCTATGGCTCAAAGGAGAGTAGACAAAAAAATCAGCCTCATTCAGATGGCAATCTGTTTTGTCAGGCTGGCCATGAAGCCCTGGTAGTGAGGTGGGTCTGCCACACTGTCTACCCTGTCTCCCACACCAGAAAAGCAGGTCCTTGAAGATAGGGTGTATATCTTTATCTCAGTGTCCCCACTACCCAGAAACGCTAGTGAGCATCAAGTAATGTTTGGCTGGCTTAATTAGTGGAAGGACAAATGGAATTCCCCTCCTCTTTTGGAGCACTACAAACTTTTTTCTGTAAAGGATGGGGCTGAGTCTCTGTCAACACTCGGATGCTATTATGCTGTAACTCTAATGAGCTCTGTCCAGCTCATAAACTCCAAAAACTATGTGGCTCATCTGTTTCTGTCCTTGCTCCAGTCGCTTTCCATCTAGAAAGAGCTTGATCATGCACCGTTTGCATTGTCCAAGGAGAGACAACGCCATGGGAGCCAAGCTTAAGGAAATCACTTTCTCTGCCTTCAATCTTTCCCACATCAGAAGGCTCAGTCAAAGAAATGAATGATACACGGGGTTGCAGAGAACCCAGTCTTCCTGATACCAGCTCCTGCTTAAAGACCGTGTGTGTGTGTGTGTGTGTGTGTGTGTGTGTGTGTGTGTACATATGTGTGCGTGTGTGTACGCGTATTGCATGTGTGTGCTTTTTGACGAAGGCAGGAGAAAAGCAAACATACTCACTAGGTTGGCACTGTCTCCTCCAACACTAGACTCCTGGTTGGTCTAATTAGCTGGGCGGAGAGCAGAGGGAGATTCCTGCAGGGCTGGCTCCCTCTTGGAACTCCACAGTAACAAACCATCTGCAAGACAGTGGCAGCTGAAGGGTATTTAATAACCTAAGTGGATTCAACTGCAAGGCATCTTGGAACACAGTGGTGCTGGCCAGTGGGAAGTAGAAAGCCGCAGGGACACTGGGTACCATTTACAGGACAGACACAACTCAGGGGAGGAAGGGGTTCTTCAGTTCACCCCTCCAGGGGGTTTCAGGATGGCAGGGGAGACCTGGCAGGAGAAGTGAATGACAGAGAGAGGGGGGGGGGGAGGGAGGGAGGGAGGGAGGGAGGGGGGAGGGAGAGGGAGAGGGAGAGAGAGAGACAGGAGAGAGAGAGGTGGGAACTAGGGGCCCCATTCTCCTGTGGAAACCTTCCTTCCTTTGGTGCCTTGGTCAAAAGCCCTGAGGGACTGATTTGTGTGTCAGGCAGGTCTGAACATTCCACAGCCTTCCAACATAGCCCCATCTGCTGGAGAACACCCGTTTAAACCAGAGCCCGAGATAGGCACTGCAGATTCGACCTATAACAGATAAATTCAGAGCTTCTCCTCCAGCACAAAGACAGTGATGGTCACTGTGCATAGCCCCAAGGTCTCCTGTCACCTTCAGCGCTGCCCTCAGTGGCGCAGCTTCACGACACCCTCAGCGATGAGTGCAGGCAGCAGAGGCCCAGGTGACAGGTGGCAATTAAAGTTTGGTGTGTGGGAAGATGATAATTCCTAGTCATTTATAGCAAGCCTTGAGCAAATAAATGACTAAAACGATAAGAACCAAAGTCTTCCATCCTCGAGAGAAGGAAGCTAAGGGAACCCAGAGGGAATTTTAGAACAAAAGGCATGTGGGTAGAGGAGCACACTAGCATTGCAGGTCCAACGAACAGGTGAAGATGCAGGGCGGAATGAGATGGATACAGCTCCATAGTGCCAAAGAAAATGGCAAGATTTAAGATCCGGTACCTATAGTGGACCCCACACAGCCTGAGTCGGGTGGCCCAGGGGACCCTGGAGATCCTAAGAGCACAGGTCCCAGCTAAAGGAGCAGTTCCTAGCCAACCACAGCCCACTGCTGCCACATATTGCTCCAGTCCCCACACTGCCAGGTCTTCCACTATTTCAAGAGAAGCCAGAAACCCAGAGTGTACGTGAAATCCCACACATCTGAAATGTTGGCACTCCTTCCATGTATTTTAAGATACTTTACAGACCAAATAAAACTGTCTGGGGGCTAAATATGAACTCGCCATCTCCTTGCTGAGACTGCTGCAGCACGGGGTGCCTCTGGCAGGACAGCATGATGACTCCATAGTGACAGTGTGACAACACTCATTTAAAACATGGGCTCTTCTGGCTGTGAAGAATTGCAAAATATAAGGAACTGGGTAGGATCTTAGATATAGATCCAGACACATACATAGAAATATTGCAAGTAGGTGATAGATATATGATGATGATAGATAGAGGATAGATAGATAGATAGATAGATAGATGATAAATAAACATATGATAGAAAACGAGATGATGGGTGGTAGATGATACACAAATTAATAGATAGATATATGATAGACATTTAGATTGATTGATAAAAGGTGATAGTATCAGAGGATTCCTAAGGTCTCTGCTCATCTCACCACTCCTCCCCGCACCTATCACATTCCAATGCACCTATCAATTTCCTCAGAGTATCCTGTAAACAATGGCCATGAGGAGAAGGCAATTCAAAGGTGGCTGATCCATAGGCCACCTTGGGAACGATTTCCTGTGACATGTCCTAGGCTTCCTAACAACCTAGATTTCCTGAGTTGAGTCACTGTATTGTCTTGCCCTGGAGCACACTGTGGCTTATGTGGGTAAAACATGCAATGTGAGGTGGCCCAGTGTAACAGAAGGTTCTAATCGTAGAAACTGAAATCTCACTTGTAAAGTCATCCTGTTGGACAAAGCCACTGGACTGCTTCTTGAGACCTGAAACTTCTTCAAACAAAATCAAAGGCCCATTATTTCCAGCAAATGGAACAGCCTGAAATTAGCAATAAATATGACAGATGCTAATATCAATATCTGGACAACCTCTGTGAGGTGGCCAGCAAGTCCAGGAAGACACGCAGGATGGGAGGCACGATATGACAGGACAGATGTCCGTGGCATGTGGGTCAATTACGGCCATCAAGCCCATAGCATAAGCACACATAACTGATGTTATTCTCTGAACATAGAAAGCAAAGAAACTAGACTATAGGCGTGTAACCAGAACAGAAGAATCCAAAGGACTGCACCCCCTGCCACATTGGGATCTGGAATGAAGCAACCCAAGACTCATACCTGTCTTTATCCTTATACCAGTTTGGAATTTGAGTTTACTCTGTATGCCCAAGGTGATCAGTTAGCATAAAGTCTAGCCCTTGGTTGCTAGAATCCCGGGATAACTTGAAGTAAAAAATATTAGTGAGCAAGAAAGGTGTACTGCCACACCTTGTCACACAGGAGTTCCACAGGTAAAAGTCACTAAAGAGGTTCTCAATCCAACAATCTCAAAATGGACAATAGTGTACCATGAGAAAAGCAGTAGGCACAAGACCCACAGACACAGTAGGATTACAAGCCTAAGAATCTTAGGCCATGGATCTACGCAGCAGAAACCACGCTATGGGAGAGCTCACACAGCATCCCAATGTGTATACACCACACAAAACTAGAGCTACTTAGACAGGTTGGAGAATTCCTAGGAAACCTCCAAGTCACCTGAGTCTTGCTGAGAACCCAGGTGTCCAACTGCTGCAAGAGGACACGGGGTTGGCACCAGCTCCCATGGTTGGTCTTTTCCTGCCCTTTTCTTTCTCCTTTTCCCTCACAAAAGAATGCATTAGCCCTGCCTACAGAAAGCAAAGCCCAAAACCTCAGACAAGTGCCTGTACCGCAGGGATGAGTAAGACCTGAGTATAAACATGGCAGTACTCCAACAGTCAGCTTCATAGTTGAGACAGCTACTGAGTGAAGACTGGGTGGATGACATATACCACATGGACACACTGAACAAAGGCTCATTCGTACCAGAGATGAGATAAAAAGAGATGTCATGGGAATTGATAATGCTAGTCAAAACATCATTCATGTTAACATTCATGAGTTGCTTATTTCTGCAATTTTCCACTTAATATTTGCAGCAACAGCAGTTAACTGTGACCACAGAATGCAAAACTATTAATCCCTACTCGACTGGTGATTGTTCTTCACCCTGGAACCTGATGCTGCTTTCCTCGGCTTGTGGGAGCAGTCGCATGAACTCTGGCTGCCATTTCCCCATCTACAAAGTGGAGCTGTGCTACTCTGAGCTCTTCAGTGGGTCACAGGAAGTCAATTGCCGGTGCCCTGCAGGCTGAGAGTTCCAAAATGAAATGAGGGCAAATGGCAAACCATAAGCAGAAAAACCCATTCTGTGTGCAATCTACAAGGCCTAGCCTGAAAAGAAGCATGTAGATATACATAAATTACATGTATATAAACTGGCAAATTCATGAATTGGAGCCGAGTTGAACCTGTGTGCTCATCAGCTACTGCCCACCTGCCCACTCACTCGATTAACTCTACTTCTTGGTTCTGATCAATAGCCCAAGAAGCAGTTTCTTCTCGGCTGCTTTTGAACTCTGTCTTCTAGCTGCATTCCAGCTATGGAGATGCAGGCCAGAACCTTGAAAGATGCTGAGAGTATAGTGTCCCTTTCCTCTTCCCAAGGTGGGACCCTCATGTTGAGTCCCACTCTGTGGCCAGATCCCAACTTCCATCCCCTTTGTCATTATTTTCCTAGTGCTTTACAACTGAGGATGATGAAGGCTTTCCACTTAACTTCCCTCCCTGTCCCTTTAAACTGTGTATGCAGTCTTCTTACTTCAGGCCCTGCCTTTATCCCCTCAAGCTTCCTGCTCAAGCCAGTTGATGAGACACTTTGGAAGAAGGCTAGACTTCATGCTGAAGGAAACAAACTGGGATATTAGGAGGAGTATCTGTTCTTATTTTTAATCCTCATTTTGTCTTAGTTTTTGCATCTGGAAAATGACCATAAATATCTCATATCTCTTAATCATGAGGGAAAATATACGAAGTGTTTTAAGGTCCCTGAAACTAAACCTAATTAATAGAAAATATTTCTGGCTAGAAAGAAATCCCAGTAGGCACACCATGCCAGTCTGACCTGGTGGGCTGGTGTTCTGCCAAGGCCTGAGGTCAGGAAAGGAAAAGGAAAAGAAGAAATTGAAACTTTTTTGTAAAAAGAGAAAATTTGACAAATTGAAGATTTTTAATTCTTCATTGTGAAGAGAAAATTGGGACTTAAATTATTTATTGTATTTTAAATTTACTGACAGAAGCAGTTTGGAAACTTCTGGTTCTTTCTGGAAATAATTAACCTACTTAATGTTATAAATCTTCTAAAGTGTCTCTGACTAAGCAGTAGAACCTGAGGAGAATCATGCAAAAAGCTGAGAGGGTTGAAATCCACATCCACAGTCACATCCACATCCACAGTCACATCCACATCCACATCACATCCACATCCACATCACATCCACATCCACAGTCACATCCACAGTCACATCCGCATCCACAGCCACATCCACAGTCACATCCACATCCACATCCACATCCACAGTCACATCCACATCCACATCCACATCCACAGCCACATCCGCATCCGCATCCACAGCCACATCCACAGCCACAGCCACATCCACAGTCACATCCACATCCACATCCACAGCCACATCCGCATCCGCATCCACAGTCACATCCACATCCACAGTCACATCCGCATCCACAGTCACATCCACATCCACAGTCACATCCACATCCACAGCCACATCCACATCCACATCCACAGCCACATCCACATCCACAGTCACATCCACATCCACATCACATCCACATCCACAGTCACATCCACATCCACAGTCACATCCGCATTCACATCCACAGTCACATCCACATCCACATCCACATCCACAGTCACATCCACATCCACAGTCACATCCACATCCACAGTCACATCCACATCCACATCCACAGTCACATCCACATCCACAACCACACCCACATCCACAGTCACATCCACATCCACAGCCACATCCACAGCTATATCCACAGTCACATCCGCATCCACATCCACATCCACATCTGCATCCACATCCACATCTGCATCCACATCCACATCCACAGTCACATCCACATCCACATCCACAGCCACATCCACAGCCACATCCACAGTCACATCCACATCCACATTCACAGTCACAATCACAGTCACATCCACACCCACATTCATAGCCTTTCTTCTGGGATTCTTGGATGAAGGTAGGAATAGAAGTTGATCCTTGGTCTTTTTATGGGATCTATACCTTAGTCAGAGAAATGGGCACAGGTCCAGAACACATGCCCTGCCATGAACCAGGAGGATCCCAAGTTTATTGGCTATGGCTGGTAGAAGGAAATTTACAAAGTGATGGTAATTGCTTGGTCTTTCACTAGAAGCCCTTGGCCTTTTGCTGCTTTGAGGGTCTCTAATAGAAGTTTGTCTTTTTCCAAGGTCACCAGAGAAGAGAGGTCCTGACAAGGCAGAGATGACTAGCTTGAAGTCAACTGCACAAGCTGGCCCATCCCCAATCTTCCCACTGTGCCAACACCACGGTAAAAGCAGCTGGGAGGTTAAGGGTACAGAAAGATTCCAGAGGTTGACCCCAAACAGATGATATCTGCTCCACCAACTATATGTGAACCTATATGTTTATCTTGGACTGGCTTTTAAAAACAAGCCAAAGTGGGTTCTTAGGACTGGAAATAAGTCATCAAAGAAGGGAACTACTCAAGCTGTTTTGTGTTACTAGGGCTCAATGCCTCAGACTGTAAGGAGTAGAGGTTTTCTGAACTCACAATTCTGGAGACTGAGAAGCCCAAGAAAGAGCATGGGCAGCATTTGGTAAATAGTCTTGTTACTGTAAGGCTGTTCAGGGGGCTACTGTGGGTTCCGTTCCTCTTCTAAAGGGCCAGCAAAGCCATCGCAGGGCCCTCACCCTGGGGACCTCAGTCTAGTTCCAATCACTTCCCCACACTGCTCCCAGATTCCATCAGCATGTGAACTGGAAAATGCAGTCACTAACACCTCAACTCTTAGAACAGTGCAAACCCCAGCGGGAACCCTCCCATTCAGCACAACGGAAAAGGAAAAAACAAAACAAAAAAGAGCCCTCTGGAGAGGTAAATTGGTTTATTTACACAAGGCAAAACAAGACGGAATATGAGCCTTTAATTCAGAAAGTTGAGTCAGGCTGGCTGTAACAGACCTCAAACCACAGTGCCCTCAGAAAGTCACCATGTTGGTCTTCAAAGCCATCTGCAACTGTGAGCTCCTCAGGCTGACCACACCCATTTCCCACCAAGAGCTCCTGCCAGGCCTAATCCACTAACCTGGTCCTGGGAGCAAAGAGACTTAATTTAGGCAACTGAATCTCAGTCTGGACCTTCCTTGCACCATAGCTAGAGGAGCTTAATTGGCAGGCAGGAGACTGATTGGCTCGTAGGCGGATGGTCCTCATTGGTTCCTTAAGAGGAGTAAAGACAGCAACACAGCTTCCCACTCAGTTCCCTCCCTGGAAGGGGAGAGGCAGACTTGGGTTAATGGTCTATGAAGCCACAGTACAAAAAAAAAAAAAAAATAGCTTGGTGAGTGGTAGGGTGGGGTAGGGGCCAAGAGGGACTGCACAAACACCAAACACCAGGCTGTCTCGGGACCGAAGAGCATAGCTAGAGAAACTGCTACTTGGGTCCGTGTTTGGAAACTGGAGCAGAGTCAATAAGACCAGTACACTGTCCACCTATTTTTCCCCCGTAAGTGAATCCCGATTATGTTTTGGTTGGAAGAGGGTTTGTTTGCAAACACCCCTGCTATTCCTTGCAGATAAGGGTGACCACAGGATGTGATCACAGTCAATAAATATGAAAAGAGAGTGAGTGAGGTCTCTGGGTCTTTGGAAAAGAAAACAGACTCAGCGGGCTTTAAATCTTACTTTCTTCTTGAGGCTGTGCCAGGAGCTGCAGCAGCCTTTCGGGCTGTGAGGTATTGCACCTCATGCTAAGTGTATTGATGGCACAGCTGAGCTGCCAGCTAAACCCCTGGATGGCTCGCTCAAGCTTGATTGTTATTTGGCAAGAGCAAACCTCTTCAGTTTTTTTCCTGATAATAATGGTTTCTCTTTGCCTGATTTTAGGGAGGAATTTCTTTGTGCTACAGATCCAGACCCAACGGGACTTCAGGTGGACTATGTCAAGGGAGCTGGGAAGCTGGCAGCAGTGATTCTGAAAAACTACAGCCAAATCCACGCAGAAAACCATGCTTACCCTATGCTTGCCATAAAGCCACATGAAGCCAGGGTGAAGCTCCAAGACTCTGTAACAAAAATCTTAAATTAACAGCGGGAGAGCCTCTCTGTTGACAAGCAGAGTACCCTTGGAAGGAGCCAAAGTACAAGAGGGAGGAAGAGAGGATTACAGGGCCGAGCCCCAGGCTGTGCTCTCCTGGCTAAGAGCACAGGACTGGGAGTCATCCATCATGAGTGGGTCCTCATCCCTGCTAGGATGTAGGCGAGGTGTGTGACCTATGGCGTGTCACTCCTCCATTCCAGTCTGGGTCTCCTCTGCATGGAAACAGCATTGAGTCCCTTTGCAGCGTTGCCTTGAGAGTCTGAAGAAGCACAGATAAAGTAACGAGCTGAGTTTGGCACACGGTAAATGCCGAGAAAACTGAAGGTGTATCTTTCACTGTGGCATCCCTCCCTTCTGGGACCACCCTATCTGCCAGGCTACTCCAAAGGCTGTGCTACCAAGCCCTTTGGGGGTAAATTATCATCATCCCACTTCACAGGCAAAAAAAAAAAAAAGGTTCAGTTTGGGTGTTGTGGTGCACACCCTGAATCCCAGCAATCAGAAGACAGGTTGGTGTATCTGTGAGTTCTAGGGCAGCCAAGTCTACATAGTGAGAACTTGTCTCAAGAAAAAAAAAGGGGGGGGAGGAAAGGAAAGGGAAGGGAAGGGAAGGGAAGGGAAGGGAAGGGAAGGGAAGGAAAGGGAAGGAAAGGAAAGGGAAGAAAAGAATTCTCTGGGCAGTGGTTACACACACCTTTGGGAGGTAGAGGCAGGCATCTCTGTGAATTCAAGGCCAGCCTGGTCTACAGAGTGAGTTCCAGTTCAGCCAGGTCTCCACATAGAAACTCTGTCTCAAAAAACCAGAGAGAGAGAAAGAGAGAGAACACTCAGAGGGAACTAAAACCAAGACCCCAGTTCATCTATCCCATGGCAGAGAAGAGGAGAAAGCTGGTAGGGGCAGGGGTGGAAGCATGGGGGATGGGAGTTGCAGGAGGCTCTGCTGCACTGTGGGTAATGAAATTCCACTGTCAGAACTATGCGGACCTCTGACAGGCAGTCAATAACCCTGATGAGATGGAAACAGTCACGTATCCTCCTCAAAGGCCAAGGGATGAATGGCAGCAGATGGGAAGGGGAGGGAGAGAGGCTGAGAGTCCAATTCTAGCCCATGTCTGAGGAATCATTGAGAACTGAGATTTGTTGGTCAGAGTTCTGTCCCTTCTATCATCAGGACACCCTGATTGCCCTCTGAAGGCCCCTTCCCTGCCACCAGCCATGTGGTGGTGGCCCAAGCAGAGACTTTTTCTGGGGCTATGAGAAAATCTACATTGTTTTCTGAGGTCACTAAGTTAATAGCCATAAATTCGCCATTGTAGTCAACCAAGTAGGTGCTCTGTGGTGGGAATCTTTGAGACACCAAGGTTAACACAGAGAAAAGCTGGATCAGAGGGCACGGCAGATTCCTGATAACCTTGAATACCTAGATCCAGGCCCACCTCAACGCAGAACTTTCTACGATGTTTTGTTTTAGGGAGCCAATGAATGTTTTTTGTTCTCCCATTAATGTATCTGACATCTACAGGCAGACACTCGCAGACATGTAATTTTAACATGTGCCTCCCAGACTCAGGTCTTAAGGAAGAAATTAGAACTATCCAGCTGGAAGTATCCTCTCTCCAGAGGGACTCACTCTTGAAGTTGCTACTATAGTATTTATTTCGGTGCTACTCACAACAGCTAAGTTATGGACTCAGCCTGGGTGCCCATCAACAGATGATTAAGGAAATGCCACGTAAACACAGGAAGGAGTTCTATTTAGCAATAAAGACTAATGGGATGATGTCATTTGCAGGAAAATAGACAGAACTGGAAGCCCTAGCCCAGTGTCGAGATTTACTCACCACCCTGATAGGAAACAGCAATATTCTGAATTAGAATTGGTGCCCCATAGAGGTTTGTAGAACTGGGTGGAGAGGGTTCATGCAGATAAGTCTGAGGCTGAGCAGAAGCAAGAGCCACTCTGGGCACCTTGTGTAAGACCTGTGTGCATCGCAGCACATGTGAGAATTTGTCTCCAGCAATCGGGGTGCATAGTAAATGTCACAATATGTTATTAGCCTAAAATCAAATTAAATCTGACTTTAATCCCCAGGTCCCTCCCGGCTAGAGGGAAATTCAATCTTGGTATTATTGTGTCTCTACTCCTGTGGTGTGTACAGGCTCCTGGGGGCTGACAGAATAACAAGAAAATGTCCTTGAAAAGGTGGCCTGTGCCCAGGTCTGTGCAGGGCCATGCTGGGCAAGGAGGCACAGGACACAAAGTGCCCTGAAAAGTCATGAGGAAGCAGAAGCGTAAACCGTGACCACTAAAAGGTCAGGGCTCTGCTGCAGGTCTGGGGAAGGGCCAGTGCAATGGATAGTTCCAGAACAATGACTTCATTAGCATAATTTAGCACTGAAACATACTTGGGGATAATTGTTTTGTTGTCCACTCGCACAACCAACCATCTGTCCAGTCACTCCACAGACATGAATTGGTTTCCAATGGATGCTTTGCATGTCTGTACATCTGTGTGTGCTGATGTGCTTGCTCGTGTACATGTGCATGCATGTGTCTGTGTACATGTGTGTGTGTATGTGTGTCCACATATGGACAGTGGTCAGAGGTTGACATTGGATGTCTCCTTCAATCACTCTCTACCTTGTTTTTTGAGACAGGGTTTCCTACTGGATCTAGAATTGTCAGTTTGGATAGAACAGCTGGCCAGAACGCCCCTAGATCCAACTAGCTCTTCCCGTCCCCCAATGCTGGTATTACAGGTACACCACTGTGCCTGGAATTTTAGTGAGTATTGGGGACTTGAACTCAGATCCTCATACTTTCTTGCCAAGTGCTTTACCCACTGAACTATCTTCCAAGGCCCCTGAAAGAAAGACGAATTTTGCTAAAGACAAACCCAGTTCCTGCTCAAGTAGAGCCTGCTTGTTAGCCAGAAAATAACAAGAAGGAAGTAGCCAACTTTTCACAAATGGTGGGAAGAAGCAAGAGAATAGGTGGAGGGTAGGAGCATGTGGGGTATGGAAGCGAGACGGGAAGCAAGCCAGTAAAGTGGCCTGACAAGTGCCCAGGCTGCAGGAACAGTTTTTGGCTATGTATATCTACGTTTCTGATGGCAGCCACGGCCCTCAGCAAGTTGTAAAGTTGAGCTGACTGCCTAGGCTGGGAAGATGGATCAGTCAGTAAGTGCTTGCCACACATACATGAGAACCTAAGCTCAGATGTCCCAAGATAAGGCATGGTGGTAGGTGCCTGTAAATTCAGTATTAAGGGAATAGGGATGAGAGGATCCATGAAGCCCACTGGACAGCAGCCTGCCTGAATTGATAACCTAGTCTCAAGAAGTAAGGGTGGAAGGAATTGGAGAGCTGTCACAGGGTTAAGAGTGCACACCGCTCTTGCAGAGGACCTAGTCCAGTTCCCAAACCTATATAAGGACTCACAACCATCTGTAACTCAGTTTCAGGGATCCCAATGCCCTCTTCTGACCTCAGACATCAGGCATTCACATTGTACACATATAGGTAAAACACACATATACAGAAATTTTTTAAAATAAATGTGTAAAGCAATTAAGGAAAGGCACGGACATCAACCTTGGACCAACACATAGACATGTGTATACACTCACCCTAACATCTATATATACTACACCTAACATACCATACACAGAAAACAAAGAACAAATACGTTATATAATATGATATGATATGAGGATATTGAAAAGTTTTTGCACCCCAATAAACCTTTCTGCTGATGCAATAATCCAAATCAGACCAAATCAAACCAAATTAGAAAAAGTCCAGTTTTAATGGATGCCAACACTCCCAAGGTGGTCTTCCAGCCCCCCAGAAATGGAGATAGGACTGAAGACTGGAAAACCACAGAGAGGGGAAAGGAAGGCCAGAAAACCATGTGTTTGTTATCTAGGGGCAGTTTAAATACCCTGTGGGAGTGATCTTGAGCCTTTCTGGGGAGGGGTCATCATTTGGCATGCTTTTTTTGGAGGTGGAGTCTGGACTGAGGCAACTCCCAGGGAAGGGGCTTGGAATGGAACTTTTCACCCAAACAGATATGATATAAAGATTAGCACTCACAGCTTGCCAACACACACCTGTTCCCAAGGGCAGGCTGTCATCTTGCAGTGAACCCCAAGACTGTCAGTCTCAAGGTACTAGGCTTTCTGTGTGACATCCTGTCTTTAAAAGGTGCTCTTCCATGCATTTCCTCTGCATTTCTTCCTTCCCCGTTTTATGATGTCACCTCTGAGGTAGTCAGTCACTCTCCTGATTCCCAAGTGGGTACAACTCAAAACACCAGCACAACTGGAGCATGGGGACAACACACCCCGCTCACCGCCACCAGGGCAGGAACCTGTGAGCACTCTCACAGCTGGGGAGAAGGATGAGCCTTAGCACTTCAGCTGCATGTCCAGAGCAGAACTGAACCCATCTTTTCTGGGAACACCCTCATAGATCAGCTGGACCACTTGTCAACCCTGCCACCAGCTGCCACTCATGGGTAGTTTCCCCCAGCTTATTGAAGTAAAAGAAGAAATACTGAACCTTAATAGCAGGCCTCTCTAAGCCCAGGAGTCTTTGGTCAAATCATTTGGCATGTGTTGTGGGTTCCATGGGCTGTATGTTAAACAATCCACATGAGCTGGGTTACATCTCAAGATGTCCGGAGAGCTGCCCATTGTGAGCCCAGCTTAGAGATGGGTACACTGAGGTCAGAGAGGGCAGAGCTCAAGCAGCTAAGTGGTGAGGTTACCTGACTTCCCCAAGAAAATGCTTCTGGGGCTGGGAAGATAGCTCAGGTTTGTTAAGTGCCTTCTCAACAAACATACGGACTTGAGTTCAGAACACCAGCACCCACTTAAAGCTGGGTACGGTGTGTAGGTGTGGCTATAGCCAGAGCGCTTGGTGGGACAGAGTCAAGCACGTACCTAAAGCTTATTGACTGGCCAGCCTAGTCAAATCAGTGAGAGATCCTTTCTCCTAAGTTAAAATGGAGAGGTATAGAAGAAGACACTTGACACTGACCTATGGTATGAACATGCATGGGCAGACAGGTGCATATACCACACAAACATGCACTTACATAACACACATAAGACACACACTCAATAATAATGAAAGTATAATAATTTTAAAAAGTGGCTGCTAAGAAGAATTGGCCTGTGTGGTGGCTGGGTGTGTGTTGTGGTTTGAACATAGTTTGCTCCTGGAACTCACTCAGAAGCTCCATTCCCTACATCATGTACTAATGGGACCGAGAGCATGAGAACTTATCCAGACTGTGATGTTCCAGGATGAGACCTACAGAAAGTGAGGCGCATTAGACGAAGGCATTGGGGAGCCCTGTGATTGACCCCAGGTGGCATCATAGGAAGAGAAACAGAGACAGACACACAGATGTAGCCACGCCCACTCCCGGGGTTCTCTATTTCATCAATGTGAAGCCATGTGCATCCTCAGACCTCTGCCAACATTAAAGCAAGCCAATGCTGGTGCCAGGCCTTGACCCTCAGAAACTGAGCTCCGTGTGAGCACATCCCTGTGGTGAGAACAACCTACAAGTAAGTATCCTTTGCTTCCTGGTTTCTGAGGCCTTAGCCCATAGCTTGTCTGGCTCTACTGTTTCTGAATGAGGCAGAAAATCATAGCAGGGTGAAGCTGTTCATCTCACGCTTTCCAGGAAGCAGAAAGACACAGGAAGGTGCCAGGGACATAGTATATCTTTCACAGACATACCCCTGGTGACCTACTTCCTCCAGTTAGGTCTCATGCCCAATGTTTACCACCTGCCAATGATGCAGCCACAGTGTCACCCATCGAGGAAGTGCTCCATTGCGAAGTCACCACCCTCAGGATGCCATCACTGCAGAAGTCCCATCCTGAATACTGCACTGGAGTCAACGCCTTTCACCCATGAGCCTTTCTTAGGGTAAAACACTTCGCATTCAAACCACAACCCTGTAGAAGCCATGTGTCCTTATGTTGCCCTGCCTCGCATATGACATCATGGCAACAAAAAGTGGGCTGATGTTTGGGGTCAGCAGCTCCTAGGATGGTGTCTATGAAAAGAAGAGACACAGTCATCATCTCCCTATAGAAATGGCCCAGAGAAGTCGAGCAGTTAGCCCAAGTTCACACAGCAAACCAGAAATGGGGTCCTCCCTTTGCTTGGAAGCAGCATACATTCTAGAGTCCTATGCTGTCTTTCTTCATATCACTCCAGGAAATAGCCCCGTGGTGCTGTGATCTCTATGAGACAGAGAAGGAAGGGAAATGGCAGTAATGAGAATGGTGGGAAAACCCTGTGTAGGAAGCCAGCAGGAGACTGAGACCCAGCAAAGCTCAGGGGAGCAGGATTGGATGAACCAGAAGACAAAAGCTTTGCAGGGTGCAGAAGTCGGCATGAACATGCATCAAGTCAGTGTGCAGTAAAGTGAACGGGCAGCTAGTCACCGTGCAGTGAGAGTGAACAGGCGCCTAGTCATGGTGCAGTGAGAGTGAACAGGCGCCTAGTCACCGTGCAGTGAGAGTGAACAGGCGCCTAGTCACCATGCAGTGAGAGTGAACGGGCACCTAGGCACCGTGCAGTGAGAGTGAACGGGCACCTAGTCACCATGCAGTGAGAGTGAACGGGCAGCTAGTCACCGTGCAGTGAGAGTGAACGGGCAGCTTGTCACCATGCAGTGAGAGTGAACGGGCAGCTAGTCACCGTGCAGTGAGAGTGAACGGGCACCTAGTCACCGTGCAGTGAGAGTGAACGGGCAGCTAGTCACCGTGCAGTGAGAGTGAACAGGCAGCTAGTCACCGTGCAGTGAGAGTGAACGGGCGCCTAGTCACCATGCAGTGAGAGTGAACGGGCATCATCTAGTCACCCTGCAGTGAGAGTGAACGGGCATCATCTAGTCACCGTGCAGTGAGAGTGAACGGGCAGCTAGTCACCGTGCAGTGAGAGTGAACAGGCAGCTAGTCACCATGCAGTGAGAGTGAACAGGCAGCTAGTCACCATGCAGGAGAGTGAACGGGCATCATCTAGTCACCATGCAGTAAGAGTGAACAGGCAGCTAGTCACCATGCAGTGAGAGTGAACGGGCATCATCTAGTCACAGTGCAGTGAGAGTGAACAGGCAGCTAGTCACCATGCAGTGAGAGTGAACGGGCATCATCTAGTCACCATGCAGTAAGAGTGAACAGGCAGCTAGTCACACTGCAATGAAGAGAGTAACGAATATGAGGAGAAGCCACAGCTGGGAATCGACAACTCCTCCCTGAGGGACCCTTGAGGAGGACCAAAGGGAGGGAAGGTTTGTAGCATCTAAGGACAGTCTAGATGTCAGCCAGGACAAAGTCCTGAAAGAACCCATTATCTGCAGCCACATGGAGAGACAGGAAATAGAGACAGCCATGCAATTCCCAGCAAATGTGGGAGCAGAGTTTAAATGACGAACAGGCAGGTGTGGGCTGGTTCAGGGGAGAGCCATTCTCTTCAGGTGCAAGGAGGAAAGAGAGGAAGAAAATGGAGTCAAGAATGTTCCCTTCACCACCCACAACTCCTCTGTCTTTTCAAAACAAGGCAAGGTCTTATTTTGTAACTATGCAGCTAAGGCTGTACTGGAACTCACGGTGTAGAATAGGTTGGCCTTTACCTCACAAAGGTATGCCTGCTTTCTGCCTTCCAAGTGCTGCGAATAAAGCCAGAGCCACCAAACCCAATTTACTTTCACATTCTTTTACACAATCCACTATATGTAATGCGACAATGGACGTCTAAATGTGGCTATTTGTCTGTTTTTATTTATTGAATTTATAGTCTATTCCTTCCTCTACATTGTGCCCTTATGTGAGATAACCCATAATAATGTACCATACATCTTCGCTGTTTTCTTCTGTGTTCATAAAATCGGACCAAAAGACTGGGTAGTACTAGCATTTCACAACACAAGTGATGCCGATGGCTCATGAGGATAATGAAATACCGGGGTGTGGTTCAGTGAGAGAGTGCTTGCCTAGCAGCTGCAAGGTTCTACTCCTAGCACCACCAAAAACAGATGATAGATGGTAGACAGATAATGAAGAAGATAGATAGATAGATAGATAGATAGATAGATAGATAGATAGATAGATGATAGATAGATAGATGATAGATCAACAGGTGATATTTACCTGATAGATAAATTAATGTTGATGATAAACAAATGGATAACAGATGATACCTAGGTGTTTGATAACTGATACACAATAGATAAACAACAAATAGATAGACAAGAGATAGGTGATAGATGATAGATTGGTAGACAGATTAAGTGATTAATGGATAGATGGTAGGTGCTAGAAGATTGATAGACAGCTGATAAATTGATGCTATGTTATATATAGAGAGAGAGATAGGATAGACGGAAGATTATTAAATAGATAATAGAAGACAGGAAGACAGATAAATTATAGCTAAAACAATCCCACATCTGTTAGTACGTTCACAGTTCCTCAGGCCTGTCAGATCTTCCCTCTCAGTGTTAGCCTCATCCAGCTCTCATGACCATGGTTGTCTTACACGCACTGTGACAATCACATGCACACATGGTTTGGGGGGGGTGCTTTATTAACCCTTATTAGCAGAGAGTCTTACTATTCGTGTTTTTCTGCCCCTGACTTTCCAACACTCAACCATGCTTCCTGGGCATCCTCCAAAACCCTGGCTATGGCATTTCCTCTTCTCCACAGCTACACATAAAGCCTTGGATTCGCTGTGTTGTGTAGTGTTCAGCCACACCTGTGTTGAAGAGCCTGCAGACTGACCAGTTAGAATATTATCATTAGGAAGAGTTGGGATGCTGTGGATTGGGAGCTAGAGTTACATTGGTCATTAGGTAGCAGGAGACCTTTAGCCGAGATCACCCTGCTTAGCCATAGCCCATCTAGTTGAAGTCCCCACCAATGTGTTTGGGAAATGACATGATTTATGAGTTTCTCTTGTTTTGTTACTATAAAATGTTCACGTAGCCCCTTCTCTGGTGGAACCTGACATTTAGGGCATCCTAAGTCTGGGTCCCCAGAGTTTGGTCACTTGAATTGGGTTCAAAATAAATTCTTATTCCATTTGAAGTGACAGCCATGTTTTGCAGGGACACACAGCCACTGCTTCTGTTAGTGACTTGGTAATATGGGGGGGGGGTGACCCAAGTGAAAAAGAAAGAAAGGAGCAACTGGAGGTGCAGGAGAGAGAAAGAGGAAGCTGTTGGGATGCCCAGCATGACAGGAATGAGGAGAGAGAGAAGTGCTGTGACCAGGAAAAGGCATGTTTCACAGTGCCCCCATGCAGCCAAGGAGAGGGTGCAGTGAGCATGCAGGCTGTTCCCCACTGACGTTCTCTCCTGCCCACAGTCTGGATAGGTTCTACATAGTGGCAAAACTTGATTGGGACTCGGTGCCCTTTTGCTCAATGCCTACTCTGCTTCCTAAACCCCAGCTATTCTGCTTTCCTTTTCTTTGAATTCACCATTGTCCTCCTGCATCCGGGGCCTTTCTCATACTGCTCTTGGTATCTAGAACGCTTCAGCTCTTTCCCTTTCACCTAATTTCTTAGGAGCATTTAGGGGAGAAAAAAAAATTCAAAATGTCTGTGGACTCCCTTAAGACCATCCTGCAATGCTTTTTATGTGTTACACAAGGTTAATAAATTCCAGCTCAGTGCTAAACCAACTAAAACCTTTGCTTGCTACTTATAATAAGGTTGCCACAAAAGGCCACTGCAGGGACGCAGTGACAGCATCTTGCTTTTCTGACATGTGTATACAGAAATGTCTCTACAAACAGATGAGAGAAAACCCTGCCCAGTCACAACACAGAGGAGAAAGGACCAGGGGAACAGTGTGGAAGGAAGTCAGTTCTCCATGACCTTTAAAACTAGATCATCCCCAGACCCGACGACAAGGTGTCTACGAATGCCCCTCACAAATGTGGGACCCCATTCTAACACCTTGTAATGCACCTTGTAATGAATCACATCACAGCTGAAAGAAAAGAAGAAATATAATGGCAGGTTCTCTTGGTCATGTCTCCTGATTGCTGATTCACCAGGAACTTACTAGGGGAAAAGTTTCTGCCTAGAGATGCTGCCACAGGCCGTGGCTCTGAACTGATTACTCTTGGAGCCCTCCCCAGAGAGGCTACTCCATCCCCATCTCTACTGCCTCTTCACCTCACCCCACCCCACCTTCACTTCCTCCTTGTTATGCCCAGATCCATGAAGTCCACCAAAAACCAATAAGGAGACTAAGTCCTGTATGTAAAAGCACAGAGCCTTTATTTTATACAAGTTTGCAAACTCGGTCTTTCCGCATGTCCAAGGAGAGCCCCAAGCTCAGTTAGAGTTGGGTTTTTATAGTAGTAAAGATAGAGGTGAGGAGTTTCTAAGGTTAGGACCTCTGATTGACATTTGTCTAGGGGTGTCCTGGTGAGTGTGTGCTGGCAGGTGATCCTATCTACAGTGGTTGGAACATTAGACATTTCCTTGGGACGGTCTGTTCTTGGATGATGCTCTGGTAATCTCAGTTTGTGGTTCTTCCTGCAACCAGGTATTGCTTCAGGGTAAACTACTGAGACTCAGGCCTCCATCAAACTTATCGATGGCTGAGTCCTACTCTGGCAGGTGATAATGGTTGGAAGTAAAGAACGTCCTTTGGGTGGTCTGTTTCTATTTAGCTTCTCATGGCTGGCTCCTACACTCCTCACCTCACCCCACCTCCATTCCCACCCATACTCTCAGCTCCCGTCACCCCACCCCATCTCTCTCTACATTGTTCCTCACTCAGTGCAGGCTCTTTGCCAGACTCCCTTGCAGTTCCCACTGCCTCTCACGGTTCTTTGGAGGATTTGTTTCTCCAGATGGAACAGGTAGCCCTCCACATCCACGGGTTCTTCACTCATGTGTTCAATCAAGCCTAGATAGAAAATTTGGGAGCGCATTCTATCTGTAGTGAAGATGTCCATTTTCTTCCTGTCATTAGTCTCCTCGCCATGTAGTCCTGCAGCTACTTCCATTACTCACATGTTACTAAGTATTATGAATTCGGGTTTCAGTAAAGAGTAAGATGTACAGGTCACACACAATTGCTAAGGCATTTTATAGGAGAGATTTGTGCATCTGCAAACAGTGACTCTGAGGATCCTGGAACTACTCTCCAAAGGACACAGAGCAAGCACCCAGCCTACCTCAATCTGACACTGCCCAAAGGACCACTGCTAGCTGCCCACTGCAGGGTCAAGGACTGACTACTGCTGCCCACAAAAGCAATCATGAAGAAACAGTCATGGCACTGTTCAAATAAAACTTTATTTAAAAAAAATAGACTCAGAGCCAGATATGGTTCCTGGACCCTGGTTTGCTACACGCTGACCCTGGGTGAGCACCTTCTGGCTGTGTCTCTTGCATGTTGCAAGTTACCGCATGGGGACCAGCACTCAGGGCACATCAGTCACTCAGCCCGGACCCTGAAGGGGCTCACGTCAGCAAGACTCTGCAGTGATTGCAGGCAAAGGCATGGGCCATAAACTTTATTGCTCAGCAGTACTGTGGCCCCCAGCCTTGCTTTCTGCTGATTTGATGGAGAGGGGTGAGGTGGGCCCAGGTCCCCGATTGCTGATACGTTGGGGAAAGTAAAGCCTGCACATTTAATTAAAAGTTATTCGAGAAATAAAATCCAGGCCCTCCGCTGACAATGCAGAATATTAAAGCATCAGTTCCCTGAACGAAACCTGCCTTAATGAGATTCTCCAAATAACTGGGGGGGGGGGTCCCATATTAATCCCAGATGCTAACATCTGCCCATCAATCCAGAGATGTCTTGATCAGCAAAGGCTGGTACTATTGGTTTCTGAGGAAAGTTGGCCAAAACTCTGAACCCTGTGTTTTCCAGAGGAAGCCAGAACCCATTCATGAAAACCTGAGAATTAAGGAGGGGACATAATGATTTGCTCCTTCATGGCCAGGAGGCTAATAACTGATTAGAACAAATTGTGTAGAGGTCTACAGTGGCAGACCTAAGCAAAAGTTCTTTCTGAATGATATAGAAGGAAAACACAAGGAAACAGAGGCAGATAGTGGCCTGTGTTTGCAGAATTTACCTTACTATATTCTAATTTATGCAAGATGACTGAAACTCTTAGAAGACATCTCAGAAATGGTTCCTGACTATGTGGTTTGGTTGGATTGGGTTTGGTTGAATTTGGTTTGGTTTGGTTGCGTTTTGTTTGGTTGGGTTTGGTTGGTTTGGGTTGGGTCTGGTTTAGTTAGTTTGGGTTGGTTTGGGTTTGGTTTGGCTGGGTTTGGTTGGATTGGAGATGGTTTGATTGGGTTGGTTGCGCTGGGTTAGGTTGGGTTTGATTGGATTTGATTGGACTGGACTTGATTGGATTTGGTTGGGTTGGGTTGAATTGGGTTTGGTTGGGTTGGGTTGAGTTTGGTTTGGTTGGGTTGGATTTGGTGTGATTGAGTTTGGTTTGGTTGGGTTGGGTTTAATGGGATTTGTTTGGGTTTGTTTGGGTTTGGTTGAATTGGGTTGGGTTGGGTTGGGTTTGATTGGGTTGGGTTTTGTGGTGCTGGGGATAGAACTGAGAATTTCACCCAAACTCAGCAATGACTCTACCACTGAACTATGTCCTCAGACTTCTTTTTCCTTTTTATTTAGGGAGAAGGTTTTATGGTGATATTTTATTTGTGATCTAACAAATAAAGCTTGCCTGAAGATCATAGTGTGAAGCTAAAGCCCCTAGTTAGCCATAGAGACCAGGCAGTGGTGGCATACACCTTTAATCCCAGCACTTGGAAGGCAGAGGTAGATGGATCGCTGTGAGTTCAAGCCCCTCCCCAACAGGCTACACAAAATTGAGTCTATCTAAAAGGGAAACAGTTTAACAGAAGTCAAGATAAATCAGCAAGCATCTTGACCTCAGGTTCTTAGAATAGACTTAGTTTTCCATGGAATTTTCCATCAAGGAGATCAAATTCTAATCAAATCTAAACTGGTTTCAGCAAGAACCTTTGCACTGCCTTGCCCTGTATAACAGTATTAACTTAGCATTTTTAATTTAATTAATTCTTTCTGTGAAAGAAATTTTGTTGTTACTTGCCTCCAGTTAAAAGTAGCCATAAAAACAGATACAATGTGTGTAGATTCTGGATATAAATATATATAAACACCCGCACATGCATGTATGACGTGAAAATAGAAGGGAGAGTGAGGATATTGGGGAAGATAAAATGGAGGTGTGGGAATAAGCCAGTACAGACAGACAGTACATATTTTCTCTAGGATTAGCAAGGGGATTATTTACAATAAGGAAGGGTGCCAGTGGAGGAGAAGGGAGAAAAAAAGGGCAATGGAGGAGGGGCAAAGATGAGTAAAGCAAAATTATCTATGGGTGTAATGACATCATAATGAGACCATTTTTCATATAATAATTTAAAATACATTTTAAGGAAAATAAAATGAAATATAGGAAAAAACCAAATAGGATAAAAATGACCTGAATATCACCAGGTAATCCCTGAGCATCTGAGAGGTGAAAAGGCTGGGAGACAGCTCAGTAGATAGAACACCACTCACTGCTCAGCATGAAGACCTGAGATCAGATCCCGGCACAGCTGCATCTGTAACCCTATGTTAGGGAATAGAGACAAGAGGATTCACAAAGCCCGCTGGGCAGCCAATCTTGTCTGATTGACAGCTCCACCTGCGATGAGAGACAGTGTTTCAGAAAATAAGGTGGCAAACTGTAAATGAGAACAGTGGACTTAGTGTCTCTAGCCTTGATATGAGTGTGCACACATGTGTGCACACAAAACTAAAGCTGGCATTCTCTTTGTTGGTGGGAAGAGATAAGCCAAAGCAAGATGATTAGCAATGCAAAAGGACATGCTGACACTACAGCATTTGCTTAAGTGTCCACTCCAGGTCAGGGGTAAGGGGGTCTGTGCTGAGCCCCACCTAAGGCTGGCCTGCACACACTTCCATTTCCAATGCTACTGACACAGGCCCTGGTTCAGGCTCAGCCCATGACAGTCCAGTCTTTCTTGCCTCAGGTCAGAGGTGGCTGTGCATCCACACTACCTCTTTCCCCTCCCCAGACATTTCTGGTCCTTGGTGGACATGGTGGACATCACATGAGGTGATATAACAGTGACAAGAGCTGGAGTCTTGGAGGGCCCCTGGTGCCTGAGCAAGAAGTCACAGCATATGTCTGCCCCCATCTGATTCTGCTCCAAGAGTCTAGAGCCAATTTCTCAGCATTACTGCGGTGAGTGTCAATCTTTATTGTGAGTGGGATGCATCCAGTTTGGGTGATTTTGATTGAATGTCCAATAGTCACGATTAGTCTTCATTGAATACTAAATATAAATATGAAGAATCAGAAAAGACAACCAGATTGTGAAAAATCTCCCAAATTTATTTTTGCAATTCTGTTAAATCCATTTCTGATTAAAATAATTCATCACTTATCTATAACAAGCAATACTGGATGCTTATCCATATGTGAATCTATCTTGAAAATAGGCACCAACTTAAAATAGTTTTTAATAAAAATACATTATTTTTAGGCAGCAATTTGGTTCTGAGGACCGGCTGCTGACAAAGGGAGGGCACTGTTCTAAGTCACAGAATGTTTCCCAGAAAATAAATTAGGGAGGAAAAAGCAGAGGCGGCTAACTGGCCGTGTGACACAGAGACACAGACTCAGGGATCCTACCTTTGCTGGGAGTTCATTTTTCTTAATTGTTGGTGGGGCATAGAACAGGGCAGCTGTCACACAGCTCCCGTGATTCTACCTGGGCACGAAGTTCCCTTGAAAGTACCTTGACTTGGAGACAATTTGAGAAATGACTTAAAATATGCTTAATTGTCAGATGGTCCTAAGTGTGGCGTCCAATGCCCCTGAAATGCCCTGCACAACCTAATCTCACGCCCTCTGCTTCCCCCATCCCTAGACCTCAGCTTCCGCTGCATCAATTTTTCAGTGTTTAGAACAATGAACTTAGCGTGGCACTCATATATGCAGTGTTTGCACAAATAATGCAAAGAATGCCTGAAGGGAGCAAGGAAGACCAAGGAAGTGAGTGAGTAGGGTCGAGAACAAGAAGGGAGGGAGAAGCAGAGAGAGGGTAGGTGAGACCAGAAGGTATCGATACCTTATGCATTTGCTGTTGCCTCAAAAATTTTGAACTTTGTAAATGTATCACCCACTCAGTAAGCAAAATAATTGAGAGAGGGACACAGAGAGGAAAGGAAAGGATGGAAGAAGGAGGATGGGAGGGGAGGGCTTTTGTAATTTCAGGAATTCATCTCTGACCTTTGCCCTCTTGCTGCTCTTACTTCCTGAAATGATTCAACCGACCTCAGACCCACAAACACTGTTGCCAGGAAAATTCCTGTGGAAGCTTCAGCACAACTACCTCACCTGTGAACACACCACCCACAGCCCCTGGAGTCTCCCAAGTTATCTTGGTCAGACATGAGTTGAGCTAACCAGGAGGGTCAGAGGACAGAGGTGCTGCCACCATGCCTAAAGACCTGAGTTTCATGCTGGAAATCCACACGGTAGGAGAGAACCAGTTCCTACGAGTTGTTCCCTGACCTCTACATGTGCTTGAGTGGTTAGCTGTCAAGACTGGTGTCTGGGTGCTGAGGAACTCATAGGCTAGTCAGACCCTCACTGGGTAATTTCTGGGGTGTGCAGGGCTGCCACTGCCTACTAGACTCAGGTCACCCATGCTCCACCACAGAGAAGTTCTCAAGAATCTGACAGCAGAATGCTGGGACTGATGACCCAATGTCTGGCTTTCGACATCGCTGGGTGGCCTTCCCCTGACTGTATTAGTCAACCTTCTGTTCTTGAGGAGACTTGGTCACAGGGAAATGAATGCCTACTTTGCATCCCTCTTCCATCCTGTGCCTCAAACCCTGTGTGGACTGAGCACCCAGGTGAGCATGGCAGAAGGAAAAAGAGTCTGTGAGGAGTGGCTGTCACCAGGGTCTGTGCAATGTGCTGCAGGGATACAGAGCAGAAGAGAGCTCCTTGGAAACCAGATCATTAGAGCATGTGCTAAAGCACCCAGGATCCTGTGGAGGGCGGCCATGCATATTAGAGGAAGAGTTGTAACTAAGACAGAAACATGGCCAAGCCTGACTTGTGTGGGGAGCCCCTAGCATTTCAGGGTGCCTGGCAGCAGAGAGTACCTCAGGGAGATGCAAGAGGTCTGATCCACCAGGAATTTGAATACAACTGTGAAACCTGAGTTAGGACTTGAACTAAGTGGTATGTGTGCACGGATGAGGCAAGACAGAGCATATGCCCACGCCCACTGAACAGACTCCTCTCCTCTCTCCTCTCTTCTTTCTACCCAGCTTGGTCCCCAGAGCTGCAGCTGTGACCTTGGGCATTATCACCTCTGGGATGGAGACTGCCTGCGCCTCTGAAGTAGACAGGCATGTGCTAAGGTACCCCGGCATGCTGAAGCAACTTGGCAGGTGACGCGCCCTTTCCTGACTCTGACAGATCCCGGGGCTGTTCATCGACCGGCTGGCTGGCCGACACCCACACACTGTGGTTAGCCAGGGCGCGGTGACAGCAGACTGACGTTAATTATCTGTGAGTTAGATTATCTGAAAGCACAAACAGAGAGCTGTCAGCCGCTGCAGGGAGTGATGTGACTTACAGCCCAGACCAGGGCAGGAACAGGCCTCTGGGACCAAGGAGTGTGGGTTAAGCCAGTGGCCCTTCCCCACCCTGCCCAAAAAGAGTGTTTCATAAAGAATCTTTGGGCCAGGCTCCCAGTGGTGAGGAATTCATTGCCCCTGACCCATCCCAGGGCCCAGTTTATCCTCACAGATTGAAGCCTTGACCTCCTGAATAGTTCACAGACGTGTCCTATTCTCTGCACACACAACCACAGTGTGGTTGCACACACATTGTGGCAATCACAAAGGTCCAAAGTTCAACCCAGCTTCTTTCTGTTCTCCTAACTCAGTCTCTTAATCTGTTTCCCAAATGTGGCCTCCTGCCAGGTGGCCTTTGCGCACCCACCAACACACTATAGAATTCCTCATATTCCACACCACATGTTCCTGCCCCATCACAAAGATCCCTAAATCCCACTAAACATAACAAGTCTCACGTGGAGATGACAGTGATAGCCCCTCCCACCACAGAAGCTGGCTGTCTGGCAAGCTAATGCTTTTCCTACTCTGTGCTAAACCGCTCTGACAAAAGCAGCCTTAGGGCGTGAGGGTTCATTCTGGCTCACAGCTCAAGGGATAGCCCAGGTATGGGAAACCACAGCAGCAGGAGCCTGAAGTCCTGGTCACATTGCACCAACAATCAGAAAACAGAACCATGGCTCGCTGGTATCCTGCCCACTTTCTCCATTTACACAGTCCAAGAGTCCCTGCTTAGGAAATGGTCCCACCCACAATTAAGATGGGTCTTCCTGCACAAACGGACATAATTAAGATAACACCCCGCAACAGATACACCCAGAAGCCTACCTACCAAGTGATTATAGATTCTGTCAAGCTGACAACCAACACCACCACACTGAAAATGTACTGTGTAAACTTGGTGTGCCAGACCCTGCTGGGCCCTGGAGCAGGTTTGCACCTCTTCCCCAGCTGTTTTGCAACTAGGAGAGATGGCTTCTCTCCAGCCTCTACACCAGGGTCAGCCATGTCTGGCGTCATCAAGATGTGACAGGGCACGGGAGGATAATATACATCGCGTGTAAGGAAGATAATATATCCGCACATCTCCCTTTTAATAACGTTGTAAATATGTCTTATGGGAGAGATAATAGAGATACAGCATGCATAATGACAATGATGGATCAGACCGATTGGGCCTCATGCCCGTCACCAGGGTAGCCTGTCTGTCACTGCTCCTTTATGGATGGTGTCTTCGGTAGATTATGGTGTCAAGTGTGTCTTGAGTTATGGGAAACTAGAGTCCTTTCTTGCACTGTGCATCTAATAAGAAGTAAAGGAACAGGGTGGAATTGAAAACAGTGCTGGTCGCCAACGTCTGGCCCAGCCAGGTTCAAACTCAGACTGGGCTGCTCCCAGCTGTGTGAGTTTGGGAGAATCACCTACTTTCTCTGGGTCCACCACTACGAGCCTGGTGGGAAAGATCTCCCTTTAACATGGAAGTCATGGTAGGCAAGCAGACTGGCTCTGTCCCATGTAGACTCCAGCTCCCCATCCAATATGCAAAGCAGAACTCCTGGCAGAAAATGACTGCACTCGGAATCTAGCTACTGTCCCCCTGAAACGGACCAGGGCATTCTTCAGCTGCCCTTGGACACAGTGGGCAAGGTGCGGAGCCCAGACCAACAAACTGACGGTGGCTGAAGAACCTTCATGAAAGCACGTGAGTGGGAGAAGCTGGCACCACAGCAAGTCCAGACAGCTCATGGGAGTGATGTCTGGACAAGGCACACAAGGTACAGCATACCACGTCAGACATGAAAGCCAGATGCTAGGTGCTCAGTTCTGGCCTTCCTGGGTATTTTGTTCAGCCCATGGAATAAATTAAATCCTTTAAATTATCCAGCAGTATTTAGATGTTGTGATTAAAGTAGAAGGATCCCATCAGCTAGCTCCCATGAAGCATTTTCAGTATCACCAAGGCATTGATTGGCCCAGAGAAATTATTTCCCAGGGTTATTATCTACTATAGAGATGTTATTTGCTTTCACTATCAAGCCGAAGTCCCTGTGGGGCCTTCCTCCTGTTAGGTTACAGGCTATCCCAAGATATTTGCTCTTTTAGTTTCGTCATTTTGCCAGAGGCTCTGAGTCTGGCCAGCTCTGTGATATTAAACATTATCGGACAGCACCCCTGTGCCTCAGAAGTCTGAGACCAACACAGGGCACTGTGTTATTCAGCTTCCTGTAACTGTGACAACATGCCTGAGGTAAGGAATTTCAAAGAAAAAAAATTAATTTGGGCTTCGAATGTGAGAGATTTCAGTTCATGGCCATTGACCCTGTTGCTTAGCACACTATGCTGGACTATTTCTCGGAAAGAAGCTACTCAACTCACAGATGCCAGGAAACAGAGAGAAACTAGAGGAACTCCAGGGGGACACTAGAGTCTCATGCCCTCCAAGGGTGCAATGCCAATGGCCTAACTTCCTCCCTCTAAGCTCCACCTCTTAAAGGTTCCAACTCTCCAATTAGTACAGCATGCAGACAGGCAAGCTTCAGCACTGGGCCGTGGGGAATATTTACATCCACAGCAGGAACCTCCCTGGCCAGGCCTCAGTCTGGATGTCAGGAAGGGGTTGGTGTGGGCTGGGCCTGATGGGAGCCCAGGCTACAGGCTCTGAAGCCACCATGCACTGCCCCTAAAAAGCATGACATGAGCTTAGATCAAAAGATGAAATTAGTTTGGGAGGGGTGAGTTCGGCTGAGAGAAGCCAGTCTTCATGGCACAAAGATGATCAATGTGAGCTTGATGAATTCCCCTAGAAACTGTGAAATTGCATAAAAGATTTGATCAAGATCCCCATCAGCTGCCAAGCTGTAATGACATCTGTGGGTTCTTCTTAACTGGGTTTTAATTTTTATGATTATGATTTGGGGACTGATGGAGCAGAGGAGATGCTCCGGTCTCAGGATCCCTCTTCCATTCCTTCCTGAGAGGGAAACTCAATTGCAAGAGAAAAGTATTCCGCTCTCAGTGTCTTCACACTTTGCTCCTGTTCCCCAGCTTGGCAACAGCTCAGAAGCTGAAGCAGACTCAGTGGACGAAGAGAATGGAATAAATCACACCATGAGCATCTCTGGAAGTTGAGATCAGTGCTGAGGCCGAAAGGGAGAAAGGGGAAACCTGCACCCTGGCTCCCCTGGAAAGGGGGAAGGGAAAACAACTGTGTGCACTTGATCTCACCCTTCATCTGAAAGGCAGAATGTGAGGAAGAGGAGGAGGATAAAGAAGCCGAAGTAATATATCTTTTCCCTGCGCTCTCTCGCAAAGAAGTTTTGGAAACCGGTCTGTTGCCAAGGAATTCAGAACCTGTGCCTAAAGTATACAAGGCCAGGGCCTTATGTTGAAAAAAAAATGGAGTAAAAAGTCCATATTTAGCTGAGTGTGGTGAGTTTGAGGCTAGCCTGAGCTATATAGTGAGACTCTGACAGGAAAGGAAGGACATAGGGAAGGGAGGGGAGAAGAGATGGGTGGAGAAGGGAGAAAGGGGAGCCATACTATATTCCAGTCTCCCTCACATGGGGCCCCATCCTTTATTCCACAGTCTCCCTCACAGGGGGCCCCCATCCTTTGTTCCACAGTCTCCCTCACTTTCTGCTAGAAAGTGCTTAGCTCCATTTTGTGAAAGAGGTTAAGCAATTTCTGCCACGCTCATCTGGGCTTCACACAGCTTCTGATAACCATCCTTTACCTTGCCCTCTGCTAGACTCCCTCTCTGGCACAGGCCAGGGATTCCTTCTAGGGCTCGCAGACAAATTATTTCCAAGGCTCCAAATCACACTTAGAAAGAGGATTCCCCAGGGCCAGAAGCCCGACCCTGCACCTCTCACCACAATTAGACTTAAATCACTCTGTCCCCAAGAGGATCAAACTTGTCCCTTTATGGCTCCAGGGGAAGAAATTTCATTCCACCTTGAACACAGCATAAGCTTTTAGCATCCCTCATTCTCCACAGAGGGGTGCCTGCTGGAGTCTCACCGAATCCTTTTGCTGCAGGCAGGATCAGGCCCTTGGACCAAGCTGAGACTGATGATATATTCTCAGCCCCTCTCCTCCTTCTGTCCTTAATCTCCAGACTTTTGCCCCCTTGCTTTGCAGCCTAGAACCCGATTAGCCCAAAGCTGGTATTTGGCACATATTAATTCCCTCCTTTGCAAGGCCTTCTGCCATGCCAGAATACTGGGGCGGCAGAGGCAACAGGCTAGCAAGGCCCTTCCTCTAAAGGTGGGTCAGGAAAGAGCCTGGTAGCACTGAGAGATGAGAGCAGATGCACATCCAGGACTTCACAGGCCCAGGGGAGGGCCATCACTGTCTCTCAAACCTAGCAATGATCCCATAGAGAACATGGTGCTTCGATTATGTAGTAGGGAGAGGAGATATCAGATTAGGTAGGAACAAAAAGATGTGTCTGCAGTTGGATCACAGAATGTACTTCAGTGGATGCTGTACTAGTACCTTTTCATCGGCCACTAGTCCACAAATAATAACACAGAGACTTATTATTAATTGTGAAGGCTCAACCTATATATAGCTTAGCTTTGTTCCTAACTAGCTCTTATAACTTAAATTAACCAGTTTCTATGAATCTATGTTCTGCCATGTACCACCCCCTCCCACCTCTTCCATGTCTCCTAGCATCTTCCAAGCCTCTAGATTCCTCCTCTTCTCCCTTTCTCTCCCCAGAAGTCCCGCCTATACCTCCTGCCTAGCTATTGGCCATTCATTCAGCTTTTCATTACACCAATCACAGCAAATACATCTTCACACAGTGTACAAATATCCCACAGCAGGATGTCCTAATGATAAGCCTTAAAACTCAGCAGCTTGAAACAGAAAACATTGTCTGCATGCCTGTGGGTCTACAGGGTATGCAGGTGACTGTAGCACACTGACCTGAGCTGCATAGGTGTCATCTCTCTTGTAAGAGGCGGACAGCTGCGCTCCTCTCGGGTTATACATGACTCAGGGGAGCTCTATATTTGTGAGTGTTCTGGGCCCACCTGACACATGCCCTTCTCATACTGAAGGCCCAGGGCCAGGGACAATCAGGGGCATGAAAAGACCTCCCATGGCTGACACCAGGATAGAGCATCTGCCTCCCTACTCCATGTCATTGGCCAAAGCAAGTTCATGGCCAGTCTCCAACTTAAAGGGGTGGGAGGAGTCACTTTGGAAGAGTCTACAGAATCCCATGACAAAAAGCTTGGATAAAGGGTCTGCAAGATGGCACATGAGTTAAAGGAGCTTGCCACTAAACCTCAAGACCCGGATTTGAACCCCACGACCCACAGAGTGGAAGGAAAGGACAAACTTCTTTGGCTTATCCCCCGACCACATGTAATACATGCATACTCACGCACACACAAATAGAAATAAACGTAAAAGAAAATACAGCGTGCAGGATGTGAGGACCTGCCAGGAAGAATCAAATGTCCCCGGAAGAGTAGGATGTAGAAGACGGGCAGAAAGGTGGGACCCAGCATGTCTGTTTTAGCCTTGGAGGAAAATGCTGGAAGGAGAACACCTTGAGGGAGGGGGAGCCCGGATGTGTGGTCCCTGGCCTCCACCTTCTCCAAGGAAATGTCTAATGTAAAATCTACAGCATGCATGCAAAAATAGCAGTCAGAGCTCAGGGAGCAGAGAAGGGCGGTAAATGGCAGTCATCACCTTTGAGTTGAACCTTCCCTAAGTTCCTCTCAGCCAGGAAAGGCTGTGCAACCCAGTTTCTCTGATAGGATTTTGAAAGGTTCTTGCTTTACCAGCTGAAGGGAGATGATGGAAAGAGACGGTGATGATCCCACACCTGTGTCCCCTCCGCATCTTAAATGCAGCATGGTCCTGGCTAAAGTCAGTAGCTCCGGCTTGGTGGACATGCAATGAGAGATTGAGCAGAAAGTGAAAAAGTCCTAGTCTTTAATGGCATCCTTGGTGACCATGTGGTCTCTGGAGAGCACTGTAGGGAAGCAGTAGGACTTCTTATGGTTGAACTGCTCCTAGAGCCATCTATCATTCAGGGCTAAATGTGTTTCTGCCCGATCTGGGGCACTACGCTAACCTGGGGAAACAGCAGCAAGTATTTAAAGGGTGTGTTGCTGCAGAGGGGTCATGGCAAGAGGCAGGAAAGGCAAGAGATGCTCTGCACATACGTTACTGTCTTAGTCAGTGTTTTATTGTTGTGAAGAGATGCTATGACCACAGCAACTCTTACAGAGGAAAGCATTTCATTGGAGCTGGCCTACAGTTTCAGAGGTTTAGTCCACTGTCATCATAGCAGGGAACATGGTGGCACACAGGCAGACATGGGCTAGAGAAGTATTTGAGATCTCTACACAGAGAGAGAGACAGAGACAGAAAGAGAGACAGAGAGAGAGAGAGAGAGAGAGAGAGAGAGAGAGAATCTGGACCTGGTTTGGGATTTTGAAACCCCGAAGTCTGCCCTACTAACACACTTTGCCCACAAGGCCACATTTTCTAATTCCTCGCAAGTAGTGCTACTCCCTGATCACCAATCATTCAGATATATGAGCGGGGACCATCCTTACTCAAGCTACAACAGGTACTTATGGTCATGGCGGACCCCTGAGTTTGTACCCAGGACCTTTGTGGTAAAAGGAGAGAAGCAACTCCAGCTTGTTGTCTTCTGACCACTTCATGCTTCCTTAGAGTGTACAGGCTCCACTCCCACGTTTACATAAGTAAAAGAGGGCAGGAAAGTAGAGGCAACTATCTTGGAACATAAGAAAATACCAGACTGTAACCAGAGGCAACTTTGTAGATAATTTTGTTCACAGATGATGGATGAGTGGCACACCCTGCATCTCATGAGCAGGAGGCCACCAACATCTTTGTTGAGAAAACGTGGAGGAAGAAAGAAATGGGAAGAAAGATCAAAGTGAAGGAGGAGTAAATGGTGAAAGAATCAAAAGAAAGTAAAGGAAGAAATTTTAAAAATCCCTTGGCACTCTCTGGACATCAAGGCACACATCTTTAATCTCAGCACTTGAGAAGCAGAGGCAGGCAGATCTCTAAGTGTGAGGCCAGCCTAGTTTAGAGATCATTTTTCAAAACAACCAGGGATACAGAGAAACCTTGTCTCGAAAAAACAATAACAAACAAACAATGCCAGAAATCTAATAAGTATGAAACCATAACACAATGAAACCTCTGGGATATAATAAAAGCAGTCCTTTGAGGGAAATTTATCATTCTAAGTGCCTACATTGAAAATCCAGAAAGAACAAAAATGAATGGCTTAATGATGCAGCTTAAAAATTTGGAAATACAAGAACAAACAAAACCCAAACCACAGGTTAGCAAGAAATAGTAAACACCAGAGTCCAGATTAGTGAAATAGAAACAAAGAAAGCAATACCAAGACTCAATGAATTTAAGAGTTGATTCTTTGAGAAGATAAACAAGATTGACAGACAACTTTCCCAACTAATCAAAAGAGAAAGAGAGAGAGAGAAAGAGAGAGAGAGAGAGAGAGAGAGAGAGAGGAGCCAAAGTAACAGTCAGAAATGAATAAGCCACATCAACACAGACACCAACAAAATTCAGAATATTAAAAGGAAATGCTTAAAAAAAAACCTGCACTCCATTAAGTTGGAAAAACATAAAGAAATGGAGAACTGTCATTTTACTAAACCAGTCTAAGTTCTAAGTACATTCTAAATGTTTATCTCTACAGCCACAGCTAAGTGCAGTTCTCTACTCTCATCAGAGAAACTTGTCTGCAGCAGAGACCACTACGGAAAACCACAACAGAGCAAAACGCAGAGAACAGAACTCACATGGTACCGAGGCCCACCTGGTACATCTGTGGTACAATTCCTGCACCTCTGGCTCAGGGATCATCATGGAAGAGGAAGTGGAAAGACTGTAAGAGCTAGAGAAACAGAAAGTTTCTGTGAGATTTTTTTTGTCTCTTAGACACATCAGAGAAGCACTGGTGCTGGTGATGCATGCCTTTAACACGAGCACTCAGAAAGCAGAGACAGGAGGATCTCTGTGAGTTTGAGGCCAGCCTGGTCTACAGAGCAAATTCCAGGAACAGCTCCAAAGCTACACAGAGAAAGCCTGTCTCTAAAAAAAAAAAAAAAAAAAAAAAAGCTACACCAGAAAGGTCTCAACAAGACAACATGGCTACCTAAACAAGAATTGAACAGCACTACCACCAGTGAATATGCTCACATGCTAACATGGGAGGGGAAAGCTAACCAGGCCTCAACCCTAGGAAAAGAACTATGGGCAACTGGTGAACGCTGAAAGCAGATGAAACAACCTTCCCCAGGGAAGGGTCCCCCAGTTAGTTATCCAATTCCAAGTGGTAAGTTCTGAGATCATGTATATACAGGTAACATTGTTTAGACTGAGTATTTTATGTTATGTATTTAGAAATATGAATATATATACATATGCATACATAAACAGCAACTAAAGGAAAAGAGGGCATGAAGTTGAGAGAAAGCGAGTGCATGGGACTGGTTGATAGGAGGAAAGGGATGGGGAAATAATATCATTATACTTCCAAATACTAAAACATATTATTCAAAAAGTTAATTCTACCAGGCGGTGATGGCACATGCCTTTAATCACAGCACTCAGAAGGCAAAGGCAGGTGGATCTCTTGAGTTTGAGGCCAGCCTGGTCTACAGAGTGAGTTTCAGGACAGCCAAAGTTACACAGAAAACAAACTCTGTCTTGAAAAACCAAAACAACAACAGCAACAACGAACAAACAAAAAACAAACAAACACAAAGTCACCACCAACAAAGCAACAAACCTCTCAAAACTTCATGCTGCCAACTGCTGGCTTCTCCAGGACTCACTGACAGCATCCTCAATCCCTTGTGGGAAGTGTCCTTTGCTTTTGCGGGCAGAGTGAGCTCCTCGGTTTCCCAGGGTTGGTCATCCAGCCTGCTTTCTTGTCTCAGCCCTGCAGCCTCTTGACACTGGCTGTAGCCTGTAGCATGTGTCCAGCCCCACCCTCCTTGCAGCTCCCTGAGCACTGTGCTCTCCGTGGATTCAAAGTTGGCTCTTCTGTCATGGCAGATGCTGTGCACTGTCTAGCACAGATGTCTCACTGGTGCCTTTATCTCCTTGTTCTGGTTTCATTTCTGCAGCTGTGACAAAACACATTGACAAAATGCAACCAGTGGAGGGGACAGGCAGGGATTTAGGGCATCTCCAAGTTCCAGGTTATACTCCCTCTGAGCAGGGAAGTCACAGTGCAGGAGCCTGAAGCAGCCAACCAGAATTGCGTGTGCATCTTTGTCTCTGATCTTGGCTCAGGATGTGAGATGATTCATTTTCTAGTCCCCATCCTGATATGCTCTAATCTGGAGTCATAAACTCCAGGAAAGTAGAGACAAATATCTTGGAATATGAGACAATACCACACTGTAACCGGAGGCAACTTTACAGATAATTTTGTTTATAGATGATGGATGAGTGGCACACCCTGCTTCTCATAAGCAGGAGGCCACCAGCATCTTTGTTGAGAGACACTTGGAGGAGGAGAAGAGAAATGGAAAGAAAGACCACAGTGAAGGAGGAGTGGGCCTTGGGACCTTGTGGCACATCAAAGCATAGCCATATGCTCCTCGTCCTCCTTTTAATGGGGTCATTTCTTGGCTCGAGGATACTGCCTGAGTCTTTGAGCTTTCTGGAGAACCCAAATAAATCTCCTTTTAAGATTAAGTGTTCGCCCCAGGTTGTGTCCATCAAGGCCAAACATAGGCCTTGTGTGCATCAATAGGAAAAGAGATATGCCGGCTTTCTGTGAATTTGTTACATCTTTAATGTAGAGAACTTTTGAGAATCTGCAATGAAGAGATGAAAGAAATACATCGCCTCCATAAAAACGCTGACGATGAAGAACAGCCCGTCCGTGAGGCTGCCACAGTCTGAGATGCAAATGTTGCACAGACTTGAACTTGGAAGGATGGGAGGATCCAGTCACATGGCCACTATGTATGCAGAGACTCTGAAAATAGAGCCAGTTTGGTGGGGGAGGAGGGAAGGACATCAGAAACTATTTTCTGTGACAGTGAGGTGGGCAGGGAAATCCAGCTGTGCCAGAAGCCAGAGGTTGAGCAAGCCAAGACTTGGACAGTAACTTCCCTTTGTTGCTCTTACTGTTTCATTCAGGTTATCTTCTATTTGGATAGAAAGATTTCTGATTTAAAGAGAGACAGAGTGGAGGGAATGGGACTCCCGGCTGTCCTGTTGGTTTCCACACGCCAGCTGCAGCAGGCAGCGACCAGTGCCTCCCAGCTCTCTTACAGAATTGTCCTGTTAGGCACTGTGCCACAGTCAGCAACTTTCATTTCTACCTGACGGGTGGGAAGGGCTGTTCTGTCGCTTTAGTTCCTTACTGTGCACTGGGATCCCGGGCTCTTTCCTCCAACTAGAACAGAGGCACCACCCATAGAATTTACCATTCCCAAGGGTCCATCAGGTTACTGTGAGGGACTATCCCCAAGAGTGTATCCAAGATGAGGCCCAATTTTTGCAGCAGCCAGCAGCCTCTGCTGGGATGTAGCCCCTCCAGGTTTGTCTATATGGCCAAAGCTCTCTGCCAAGGGTTCCTAGTGATTCTCAGAGCAAGTTGTGTTCAGAGCCCTGAACCACAGCAGGGCAGAGCTGCTGCTGAGACTAAGTGGCCACAGCTGTGTGGGTTAAAGGTCTGCCCAGGCAGAGAGCCAGCCAATCATCCCAGGGCACTTCCAGTGAGAGAAAGATGAAGCCAGAGGAAAGAAGCCAGGAGAAAGAAGCACTCTAGGGAGAGAGGCTCCTGATATAGACTCCCATCCCTGTGGATATGGGCTGAGCCGCGGCACCGCAGCTCCAGATAACCTGCTTATGGCTTAGGTAGAGGAGACCTAGTTTCTCATTTCTCTTGCTAGAAAAAAACACCCTAGCAAAAAGCGACTAAGGGGAGTTTACGACTCCAGATTAGAGCACATCAAGATGGGGACTAGAAAATGAATCATCTCACATCCTGAGCCAAGATCAGAGACAAAGACACACGATTTGTGGCTGGCTGCTTCAGGCTCCTGCACCGTGACTTTCCTGCTCTGAGGGAGTATAACCTGGAACTGGGAGATGCCCTAAATCCCTGCCTGTCCCCTCCACTGGTTGCATTTTGTCAGTGTGTTTTGTCACAGCTGCAGAAATGAAATCAAAACAAGAATATGAAGGCACCAGATAGAAACCTGATCTAGACAGTGCACAGCATCTGCCATGACAGAAGAACCAACTTTGAATCCACAGAGAGCACACTGTTCAGGGAGCTGCAAGGAGGGTGGGGCTGGACACATGCTACAGGCTACAGCCAGTCTCAAGAAGCTGCAGGGCTGAGACAGGCTGGATGACCAACCCTGGGAAACCGAGGAGCTCACTCTGTCAGCAAAAGCAAAGGACACTTCCCACAAGGGATTGAGGATGCTGTCAGTGAGTCCTGGAGAAGCCAGCAGTTGGCAGCATGAAGTTTTGAGAGGTTTGTTGCTTTGTTGGTGGTGACTTTGTGTTTGTTTGTTTTTTGTTTGTTCGTTGTTGCTGTTGTTGTTTTGGTTTTTCAAGACAGAGTTTGTTTTCTGTGTAACTTTGGCTGTCCTGAAACTCACTCTGTAGACCAGGCTGGCCTCAAACTCAAGAGATCCACCTGCCTTTCCCTTCTGAGTGCTGGGATTAAAGGTATATGCCATCACCACTTGGTAGAATTAACTTTTTAAATATGTTTTAATATTTGAAAGTATAATGATATCATTTTCCCATCTCTTTCCTCCTATCAACCAGTCCCATGCAATCATGTTCTCTCAACTTCATGACCTCTTTTCCTTTAATTGCCGTTTATGTATGCATATGTATATATAGATATAGATATCTCTAAATACATAAATATAACACACTCAGTCTAAAGACTGTTACCTGTATATACATGATCTCAGGACTGACCACTTAGAATTGGATAACTAACTGGGGGACCCTTCCCTGGGGAAGGTTGTTTCATCTGCTCCCAGCATTCACCAGTTGCCCATAGTTCTTTGCCTAGGGTTGAGGCCTGGTTAGCTTTCCCCTCCCATGTTAGCATGTTAGCATGTCCACTGGTGGTGGTGCTGTTCAATTCTTGTTTAGGCAGCCATGTTGTCTTGTCGAGGCCTTACTGGTATAGGCTTTTTCTTTATTTTGATTTTTGAGACAGGCTTTCTCTCTGTAACTATGGAGCTCAACCTAGAATTTGCTCTGTAGACCAGGCTGACCTCGAACTCACAGAGATCCTCCTGTCTCTGCTTTCTTAATTCTGGGGTTAAAGGCATGCCCCACCACCACCCAGCACCTCTCTGTTGTTTCTAGGAGACAAAAAAAAAACTCTCAGAAAACTTTCTGTTTCTCTAGCTCTTATAGTCTTTCCACTTCTGTTGGGGACCCTTCACCAACCTCCTCAGTTATGGATGAACCTGGGTAGTGCCACATAAATCAGGACACAGAGGATGCTGGGTAGGAGATACAACTGCATACTTTATTAATATTTATTTATAGTATATAAATCTATATATATAATATTTATTAATACTCAAATTACGAATCAAACTAGGTTCCCATAATTCATGAAAATAGTTTCATAGACTAGTCACTTGGTTATGACTAATTTCGAGGGCTTCGTGCCCTAGCTAATCTAAACAAAAGGCTCGGTGTTATGGGAATAACTCTTGTTGTAATATAATATGTAAAAACACCTCATCAGAAGACAAACCACAACCTAATGAGAGGCTTTGAACTACACTGCACATCTGTGTTCTCAAGGATTGACCATTGGCAAGGCTCTCTACTGATGGGAGAGGTTTGCCTCTTCCCAACTTGGTTTGCCAAGCCTGTCAGCAGGAATGCTACCTCAAGTCTCCCTTGCACAGAGTTTCTATGCAGTTCAAAACCAGCCCTCTACACACTTCCTCTTCCATGATAATCCCTGAGCCAGAGGTGTAGGAATTGTACCACAGATGTACCAGGTGGGCCTTGGTACCACATCAGTTCTGTTCTCTGCGTTTTGCTCTGTTGTGGTTTTCTGTAGTGGTCTCTGCTGCAGACAAGTTTCTCTGATGAGAGCAGAGAACTACACTTAACAGTGGCTGTAGAGATAAACATCTAAAATGTACTTAGAACTTAGGCTGGTTTTAGTAAAATGACAGTTCTCCATTTCTTTATGGTTTTCCAACGTAACGGATTGCAGCGTTGTTTTTTTTTTAAGTATTCCCTTTTAATATTCTGAATTTCATTGGTGTCTGTGTTGATGTGTCCTGCTCATTTCTGACTGTTACTTTGGCTCCTCTCTCTCTCTCTCTCTCTCTCTCTCTCTCTCTCTCTCTCTTGAATAGTTGGGAAAGTTGTCTGTCAATCTTGTTTATCTTCTCAAAGAATCAACTCTTAAATTCATTGAGTCTTGGTATTGCTTTCTTTGTTTCTCTTTCACTCATTTGGACTCTGGTGTTTATTATTTCTTGCTAACTCGTGATTTGGGTTTTGTTTGCTCTTGTATTTCCAAATTTTTAAGCTGCATCATTAAGCCATTCATTTTTGTCCTTTCTGTATTTTCAATGTAGGCACTTAGAATGATAAATTTCCCTCAAAGGACTGCTTTTAATGTATCCCAGAGGTTTCATTGTATTATGGTTTCATGCTTATTTGATTTCAGGCATTGTTTGTTCTTGGTTCTTTTGAGACTGGGTTTCTCTGTATCCCTGGTTGTCCTGAAACATGCTCTGTAAACTAGGCTGGCCTCGGACTACCTCCCTCCTCTTCATTGTCGCAAGGGCTGAGATCAAACGTGTGCACCACCATGCCCAGAGAGCTCCAAGGGATTTTTTTTTAATTTTTTCTTTCATTTCCTTTTTTATCCTTCCTTCATTTAGGAATGCAATGTTTAATCTACATAAGTTTGTACACTTAGAAATATGTTTGTTATGGATTTTAAATTTTATTGTATGTGGTCAAGTGGATTACAGAGTTATTTCAATCTTTCTGAATTTGCTAAGATTTGTTTTGCATCCCAGGATGTGGTCTATTTAGAGAAACTTCAATGTGATGGTGAGTAGAATGTGTATTCTTTGGGTTTTTTTTGGGGGGGGAATATTCTGTAGATATCTGTTAGTCCATTTGATATGTGATATCATCTAATTCTGATGTTTCTCGTTTATCTTTTTTCCAGATGGCCTGGCCATTGAAGAAAGTAGAGTGCTGAAATCAGCTCCTCTAATGAGTTGATGTTAATCCATGTCTTTAATTTCAGTAGTGAACTTTTTATGGAATTGGGTGCCCCAAAGTTTGGTGCATATATGTTTAGAATAATATTGCCTTCTTGGTTAACTCTTCCCTTGATTGGAGTGAAGTGTCTCTCTTTATCTCTTCTGATAAGCTTTAATTCGAGGTACATTTGTTAGATATTAAAATAGCGATGGCTGCTTGCTTCCTGGTTCCATTTGATTGGAGTACTTCTGTCCATTCTTTCACTCTAAGGCAATACCTATCTTTAAAGCTAAGCTGTATTTCTTGTAGACAACAGATAAATGGATTTTGTTTCTGGATCCATTCAGACATCCTAAGTCTTTTGATTAGAGAATTTGGACCATTAATATTTAAAGTTATTATTGAAAGGTATCTTGATTACAGTCACTGTGCTTTTGAATATTGGTATTGTTTGTGGTCTTGGTGGTACTTTATGTTTCAGTAATTATAGCTTCCTTTATATTTCTATATTTTCTCAGCTATGCTCATTTTTCTTTTGAGCCCAAAATATTGCATGATGCATTTTCTTTAGATGTGGTCTGTTGCATATATTTTTTTGGCATTTTCTCTCATGCAACTTTCAGTACAATTTCTTTTTTTCTGTATGCTTAGTATTTTAATTATGATATGCTGTGAACATTCTTATTTTGGTTTTGGCTAGTTCTCTGTGTTTCTTGTGTCTCTATAGCTTAGATAGAATGAAATCAGGGTGGACATGTTGGGGTAGGCGTTGGGCTGGCATGCAGAAAGTGCATCCTGGTATAAGCCTGGCATTTGGTGGTAGATCTGCAGGATGAAGAGGGTACATAGAGAGAAGGATCAGGTCAGCTAGACTCTAGCAATGGATTTCAGGATCCTGCCAGTCTGGGAGGCTTCATGTGGTGGGAGGAGGGGCCTGTAGGCAAGGCAGGAAGGGACAGGAAACATAGGTCTTGCAGAAGCCTGGAGGTTAGAACAGTATAGGCAAGGATGGTAAGATTAGGCTGGCCAGAGCACTGGACATAGAACCCAGGTTAGATCTAAGGATTGGGATAGGTGTGTGGAGGGCAAGATCAGACAGACTCACCCAACTACATCAGGTAAAAGTGGTCAAAAATAACTCTTAAATGAAATAATTTCACTTTTAAATAATTCATAATAGGTTTATGTGTTAGCTGGGCAATGATGGAGCGTGCCTTTAATCCCAGCACTTGGGAGGCAGAGACAGGAGCATCTCTGTGAGTTTGAGACCAGCCTGGTCTACAAAGTAAGTTCCAGAATAGTCAAGATGACATAGAGAAACTCTGTCTCAAAAAAAAAAAAAAGAAGGAAAGAGGAAGGGGGGATGAAGGAAGGAAGGAAGGGAAAGAAGAAAAAACAAAAAGGAAATATTTTTACGCGTTTCTCTTGTCCACAGTATTCGAACTTGGGCTCCTGTACTCTAGGAAAGTACTCTACCATTGATCTATGTCATGAGCCTTTGTTTTTCTAAGGTTCAGTCTTAATGTGTAGCCTGAGCTGCCCTGAACACTTGATCTTCCTGCCTCCACTATGCATACAGCAATTCATTCCTGAGGGCAATATAGACCTGTGGCTTTCAGTCCAGCTGATAAGGAATTAAGTTTCCACTTCATCCTAAAAACATGGTAACATTTGAAGAAATTGAGAAATCAACAACTCATCAAAGAAATGAAATCTCAGGGCAACCTGCTGCCCCCAAACTGGAAACTCAGACAGGCCAATACAGAAAGTGACAGCACATCAGCCCAGGAAGGCAGGAAACCTTTCCAGGGACCAGTGACAGAGCATGAAAATCTGCACTTGGTGGCTTGCCAGAAACTCAGTGTAGACAGTCTGAGAGTGAAATTCCCAAGGCTATATCACTGGAGGTCACTGCGGCAGGAGGAGTTTCACCCTCCATCACTCCAACAGGGACATTATGAGTAAGCCCAAGAGAAAGTCCCATTTGCTTTCAACAGGGAGAGGGCAAAGAATCCACTTTTTAAAAATATTCTAGAACATAATGTTCTTCCTCCAAAAGGGCTTCTTTTAGGAAAAATTACTTCTGCAGAGCTTAGCCTCTTGGAGCTGTATTGGCTCTAACTCACTGAGGGAAGAGCAAATACTCAAATTCAGCCCACTCCAACCATCTGTCCAGTCTACAGAACAGGAGTAACCATGAAGATCAGAGCTAGGGATGCAGACTCACCAAGAGATTGGACCTGGTTGTAGGACTGTACCCTGTGCCCCCTCCACCACCACCACAGTGTTACTGCTTTTCCCCCACTGTGCCCATCATGTTCGCTTTTCAGCAAAGAGTGTCAAGGCACACTCAACAGCTGAGCACACACACCGACTAAGCACAGACCCAGACTCTGGCACAGGAGGATTGCTGAAATTATCAGAAGAGGGATCCTTTTAAAACTATGCTCGGCATGCTAAGAGCTTTATGAAAGGATGTGCCCATAAAAACAGACAGGTAATACCAGTAGAAAGATGGAAATTTCAAAAAAGAATAACAAAGAAAAGACATGCTGGTGGCCTGATAAATGTGAACAACACTGCAACAGAAGTGAAGAATGAGGGAGTCCTACCCATAAAATGCCACTGTACAGGCTCATGGACATGTGTTAGGGAAGAGTCTCTTTCTACACTGTGAAGATGTGGTTTTTTGCCATGGTATCTTCTGATTGGTTTAATAAAGAGCTGAATGGCTAATAGCTAGGCAGGAAGAGGTTAAGCAGGACTTCTGGCCAGAGAGACAGGAAGAGATGAATCTAGACATGGGAGAATTGCCAACAGGATGCAGGGGAGGCAGGACATGCAGGAGAAGAGGTAAAAGCCACAAGCCATGTGACAGCACGTAGCCTGATTGACATGGGTTAAGTTATAAGAGCTCATCAGAAACTAGCCTAAGCAAAGGCCAAGCTTTCATAACTAATAATGAGTCTCCATGTCATTTTTTGTGAGCTGGTGGCGCAATGAAAAAAATCCATTTGCAGACCTGAGTTCCAATTCCTAACATCTGTGTAAAAGCAGAGTGCACCATGCATGCCTGTAACCCCAGAGCAAGGGTGAAAATGCAGGAAATCCCTAGGGCTTGTTGACCAGCCAGTCTAGATGACATAAGGAGCTTCAGGTCCAGTGTGAAACCATGTCTCCTAAGACTAACAAGAAGTCACTATGTCATCAACCTTTAGCCTCTACATGCCCCGTCAAGAGAGCACACTCACACATGTGTGTTTACAAAGAGAGGAAAAAACAAATTCTGTCTCTCGGGCTACAGGGTTTAGCTCAGAGTATTTGCTGAGCATTTGCAAGCTCTGGGTTCTATCTCAAGCATGGAAATAGGAGGACAGGGAGGGAAGAAGAAATGGGGGAAGAAGGGAGAGCAGAAAACTCATTGACAAGCAGAATATGTCTGAGAAGAATCTCTGGGCTTGCAGACATGACAATACATACTTCAAAACTGGACAGAAAAGAGATAAAATACAGAAAACAGAGCAGAACACCCAGACCTGTGGGAGAGCAGAGTTCCCTCCCTGTAATGGGAGCAGAAGGAGAGTGTGCCTACCCACTGTGTATGAGAGAAACCTCACAGTGCCTACCAACATGCATGCATGTGGCTTTAAGAAAAGAAAACAGAAACTCCATCTTAGAGTAGTTTGATCCTAACTGGGTCCAAATTTGCATTTTCTACTTTTCCTCCTGTGTCTCCTGTCTGTCCCTAGTCTGTGGTTACTGGTCTGTCTGTGTTGACTGTCTGCTGTAGAGGTTTGATCTGTCTGACCCCATTCTCTGTCTCTGATACCTGTCCCTGACAAAAGGTTTTGTTCTGTTTATTGAACAGCACAGAAAGAAAACATGGCTTGGGAAAGGACTAAGGAATCCCTTACAGAAATCTTTAACAGAGTTTTACAAGGGAAGACGTTACTTTACCGACCCCAGCTGACCCAGAACAACACTTCAGACTTTACAGAGATCAACCTACATTCCATGATACTTCTGGTATTTGTGGAACATTTATTTTTTTAAGGTTACTTTCAACCTGTTGGCTGCTTTCAACAAGTTATTGCCACAATACACACACACACACACACACACACACACAAGGAAAGGGAGGAAGGGAGGAAGAGAGAGAGAGAGAGAGAGAGAGAGAGAGAGAGAGAGAAGATAACTTAAGAGCTTGGGTTGTAAAAGCCAATTGCATGGAAAATTCAAGGCAAAGTAATGTCTGCTACATAGTTCTCTTAAGTACACAGTAGGACAGCAGGTTAAATACTTAGACTTAAATTATCTCAGGCATATTTCTAACTTGGTTGCAAGGTCTGGAAAAATTTGACTCTTTGAAAACAAGAAATATTCTCAGAAAAGTGTATCACCACAGTAAAGGACAAAGAAGGGTCCACAGAAGCAGTGTTTGACACAATAATGGCCAAGGGTTTCCCCCAAACTAATGTTGTACATCGCACTACAGATCCCATGAGCACAGAGGACACCCAGGATAAGTACACAAAGCAACAATAACCCTCATCTTAATGAGTCATCTTGAAACTTGCTAGAATCAAAGCTCAAGAAACACTGTGAAGGAAGTTAGGGTGAGGGGAACAATGATAGCTCTGGAGGAGCAAAGGTAAGGTTGCCGGAACCTTGTCAGGAAACCACGAGCCTCCTGGTAAAGTTTAAAATAATAGAAATGGGTTAATTTAAGATGTAAGAGTTACCCAATAAGAGGCTATAGCTAATAGGTCAAGCAGTGATTTAATTAACATAGTTTCTGTGTGATTATTTCAGGAGTCTGGGTGGCTGGAAACAAATGACAGGTAAGAGCTATGTCTGACCCTCCTTGGAATCCACAGGAGGGTGAAGGCAGTGCAGTGAAGCAGTCAGATGGTGGGAAATCTACCAACCAGAAGCCTACATGCACACAGTTTCACATCAACAGCGGGGGCTCATTAAAGATCCTCTCTGACAAAACTGGAGAGATTGTGTCACCAACAGGCTCACCTTGCAAGAAATATTTTAAGTGGTTCTTTTGAGCATAGGAAAACAATGAAGAGAAACATGTACAGAGAGGATGGGAGAACGCCGGACACTGGAGACCCAAGGCTAAGATAAAGCTTTTCTTGGGTTTTTATTGTTTGTTTTAACTTTGTCTTTTAGATTTATTTATTTTATGTGTGTGCCTTGCCTGCATGTATGCATGTGGCCCACATGCATGAATGCTTTGCCTGCATGTATGCATGTGGCCCACATGCATGCCTGGTGCCCACATAAAAGTTAGAAGAGGGTGTCAGATCCCCTGGAAATGGAGCTACAGATAGTTCTGAGCCAATCATGGGCATACTGGGAACTGAACCCTGGTCCTCTGCAAGAACAGTAAGTAACCACTGGACAATCAGCATAACTTTACTTACTAATTAATCTAAAAAAAAGATTCTATCTATAATAGTGATAACTTGCAATATATTTAACTGTGCATGTGTGTGTGTGTGCTGAACATGTGTATATGTGCTGAATGTGTGTGTGTGTGTGTGTGTATGCATGTATGTATTATAACTACAAGATAATCATTTAAAATGAGAGGGGGAGGAAGAAATAAATAGATGTTTATATGCTAAGAAAAAAAGAGAAAATGAAGTAATGTAAAATATTTGACAAAATTCCTTAATGGCAGGAAAGGTGTAGAAGGAAGACAAAAATAGTAACAAAGAGAAACATCAAGAAACAGAAATCAGTGACAACAGGCTAACAGATTTGATATGAACGCAAAATCCATCCTTCTGCTGCATATAAGAAATACACCTCAAACTCAAAAACAGACATTGCCTCAGAGTAAAGGGTTGGGAAAAACTTTTCCAATCAAATAGACCTAAGAAACAAGCTGGTGTAGCTATCCTAATATCTAACAAAATAAACTTTAAACTGACAGCAGCTCTATAACAGAAAAATAAGGAAGCCAACAGAAATTATGACTCAAATGGTCTTAACAAACATCTATAGAACATTCCATCCAAATATAAAAGAATATACCTTCTTCTCAGCACCTCATGGAACCTTCTCAAAAACTGACTAGATACTCAGTAACAAGCAAACCTCAAGAGATATAAAAAAAATGGAATAACCCCATGTATCTTATTGGATCACCAAGGCTTAAAGTTAGAATTCAACAACAACACTAATTTCAGAAAGCCCACAAATACATGGAAATTGAACAATGCTTGCCTGAATCACCAAGGGGGCAAGGAAGAAATAAAGAAAAAAAAAATTAAAGACTTCCTAAATTTCAATGAAGATTTCCAAACTCTTTTTATGAGGCTACAGTTGCCCTGATACCTGAAACACACAAAGACACTACTAAGAAAGAAAATTACAGACCAATCTCATTCATGAACATTGATGCAAAAACACTCAATAAAATACTGACAAACCAAATCTAAGACCACATCAGGAAAATCATCCACCATGACCAAGTAGGATTCCTCTCATAGATACAAGGGTGGTTCAACATACAAAAATCTGTCAATGTAATCCACCATATAAGCAACTGGGGGGTGGGGGGGACATGATCATCTCATTAGATGCCAAAAAAGCCTTTGGCAAATTTCAACACCTCTGCATGATAAAAGTCTTGGAGAGAGCAGGGATACGAGGAACATACCTAAACATAATAAAGGCAATATACAGCAAATGGACAGCCAATAACAAACTAAATGAAAAGAAATGCAAAGCAATCCCACTAAAATCAGGAACAAGACAAGGCTGTCCATTCTCTCCATATCTATTCAACATAGCACTTGAAATTCTAGCTAGAGCAATAAGACAACAAAAAGAGATCAAGGGGATACAAATTGGAAAGAAGAAGTCAAACTTTCACTATTTGTATATGATATAATAGTATACATAAGTGACCCCAAAAATTCTGCCAGGAAACTCCTACAACTCATAAACATTTTCAGTATTATTGCAATATACAAGATTAATTTTTTAAAAAATAGCCCTTCTTTATAAAGGTGATAGATGGACTGAGAAAGAAATAAGAGGAATATCACCCTTCACAGTAGCCACAAATAACATAAAATATCTTGGGGTAACTCTCACCAAGCAAGTAAAAGACCTGTATGACAAGAACTTTAAATATTTGAAGAAAGAAATTGAAGAAAACACCAGAAAATGAAAAGACCTACCATGCTCTTGGGTAGGTAGAATTACTATAGTAAAAATGGCAATCTTACCAAAATCAATCTACAGATTCAATGCAATGCCCATCAAAATCCCAACACAATTCTTTACAGACCTAGAAAGAACAAAACTCAAATTTATATGGAAAAACAAAAAATCCAGGATAGCCAAAACAATCCTGTACAATAAAGAAACTTGTGAAGGCATCACTATCCCTGACTTCAAACTCTACTATAGAGCTACAGTACCAACAACAGCCTGGCATTAAAACAGACAGGAGGAACAATGGAATTGAATTGAAGTCCCAGATATCAATCCACACATCTACAAACACCTGATTTTTGACAAAAAAAGCTAAAAATAATAAATGGAAAAAAGAAAGCATATTAAACAAATGATGCTGGCATAACTGGATATCAACGTATAGAAGACGACAGTTCCATATCTATCACCATGCACAAAACTCAAGTCCAAATGAATCAAAGACCTCAACATACAACCAGCCACACTGAACCTTATAGAAGAGAAAGTGGGAAGTACACTTAAATGAATTGGCACAGGAGACCACTTCCTAATTATAACCCCAGTAACACAGACACTGAGAGAAATAAATAATAAATGGGACCTCCTGAAACTGAGAAGTGTCTGTAAAGCAAAGGACACAGTCAACAAGACAAAACAGCAGCCTATAGAATGGGAAAATATCTTCAACAATCCCACATCAGATAGAGGGCTGATCTCCAAAATATACAAAGAAGTCAAGAAACTTGACATCAAACGAACAAATAATCCAATAAAAAAAATGGGGTACAGACCTAAACAAAGAACTCTCAACAGATAAATCTCAAATGGCTGAAAGTCACTTAAGGAAATGTTCAACATCCTTAGCCATCAGAGAAATGCAAATCAAAACAACTCTGAGATTCCATCTTACACCTGTCAGAATGGCCAAGATCAAAAACAACACTTATGACAGCTTATGCTGGAGAGGATGTGGGGTAAGGGGAACACTCCTGCATTGCTGATGGCAGTGCACACTGGTACAGTGACATTAAAAAGTAAAAACAGAATGGATGAATAAAAAAGTGGAAAGAAATGGAGGAGGGAGAGAGAGGATGAAGGGTTCAAAGGGAACGAAACAAAAGAGAAGAAAGAATGCTGAAGGGGAAGAGAAGGAGAATAGAGGGAGAGGAAGAAAAGGAGGGAGGAAGGGAAGTGCGAAGGCACTGGTACTGCCAGAAGGCTCTGCTAGAATCCCTACTTCCAGGGATAGAGCCCACTGTCGTCACAGTGATCTGGGGATGGTCCAGAAGCCCAAGGTCCAAAGCTACCAACCTGCGTGGAGCACAGCAGCAGGCGCCTGGAATCCGCAGCTTAATAGGAAATCATCATTTTATTGTCAAGAGCATGTGCCAGTCTCATCCAAATCAATTAATTCCTTAATCACCCTGAGTGGAGCAAGATGCCAAGCGGCCATGCGGGAGCGATGAGTCTTAGTCGTATTTAACTGCCAGGCGCTGCTGACACCGTAAAGCATCCTCGAGGTTGCACAATAAAACCCAAAGTTTAATTGGTGGGTAACAAGGCCCCAGGCAATTGTACCTTATTAATGCTGACAACAGGAATATGTACATGAGGCTGCAACAGCCGGCTACTTACAGCAACCCCGGCAGACCAGTGCCAGGAGTAGGAAGGATTTAGCGTGTGGCCCAGACTGAGGATCTCCTCCACCTCGGGATATTCCGCAAACATAAATCTGTAAATAAGTCATCACCCCAACTCCACCAACTCTTGCCCAAGGGACCACCAGACAAAAAGGATAGGAGCAGAAAGGATAGGAACACAGAGAACTGAGGTAAACACTGGAGGAAAATCCCAAAGAACCGGTTGTGGCTGCTATATACTCTTGTACATGTTGTGTACAGAACAACACTTCTTGCTAAAATAAAAGCATGTAAGTAGAAACTGAAATTCTAGGCTGAGCTCTTCTCACCCAGCTGTGGGTTTTGTCGGGGAATTGTAGCTAGCCTTAGCCCATTGTCCACTGCTAACGGAACATCTAATCACACGGAAGGTCCATCTTTTGCTCATTTGTATGGAGGTGTCCAGGCTAGACATGGCCATACAGCAGACACAGGCAATCCTACCCCTCAGAAGCTATGGAAACGGGTGGCATGGAGAAGCAGGAAATCCTGCCTCAGCCTCCAGTCCAGCTAGGACCAGACAAACATAGCAACTGTCGCTAAGTATAGGTTTTCTTGCTGGAGCAAAGAAAGGAGGCCACACCACTGGCTTCATGCTTCAAAGAGCCATTCCTCTGGGCACAGAGGTCACCTCCAGATGAGATACCCTGGATTGGAAGAAGCTTTGCATCTGTGTCCCGAATGGCCATTTAAGTCTCTGGTCTGCTGCCTTTGGCTTTTATTGTTTTATTTATCTACTTACTTGCTTGTTGCTTGCTTATTTATTTATTTGGTTTTTCCAGACAGGTTTCTCTTAATTGCTTTTTTTACATAATAAAGAAAGAAGAAGAAAAACTAAGAAAGCAGGGTGAGCACCAGCATCCCCCTCTCTCTGCTTCCTGACCCTGGGCACAGAGTGACCAACTACCTCACACTTCTGCAGACATGCCTTTCTTGCCTTGATGGATGGTGTCCCTTAGTCAACTGGAAGACAAAACAAATTCCTTCTTCAAGATGTTTCATTGGTGTGTTGTCCCAGCAAGGAGACAAAGGATTCATGAAAACTCTTTCTACATTCTCCATGGCCACCTAGTGTATCCTACTGTGTGTCCAGGACAGTGCAAGGCTCAAAGATTTGAGGACAGCATCATCATGAACTCAGGCAGCCATTAGAACATGGTATCTAGGGGATGCCTCGACTGTGCTAGGACAGTATGGAGTTGAGTGAGCCATGCCTCTAGCATCTGTAGCACACACTGTCTCTGAGTCTAACACTGCACAGTGAGCCAGCCCAGGTCCCGTGTGTCTCTATCAGTTTCTTCTGTAAACACCTTAATACACATGTTCAGAGGTGTATTTCTGTTCTAGTTCACTTTCTGTTGCTGTGGTAAACACTGTAACCAAAAGCACCTTAAGGAAGGAAAGGGTTAATTTCAGATTATCCATCCTGGTAACAATCCGTCACTGAAGGAAGTCCAGGAAGGAACTCAAGACAGGAACCTGGAGGAGACCACAGAGGGATAGTCCTTACTGGCTTGCTCAATGGCTTGTGCTCAGCTAGCTTCTTATACAACTCAGCCCCGTATCCCTAGGGGTGGTGCCAACCACAGTGGGATGGGTCCTCCCATATCAGTCATCAGTCAGACCAACCTCCCACAGATAGAGTCAGAGGCCAGTCTTGCTAAGGCAATTCTTCAGTTGAGGTTCTCCAGGCCCAGATATCTCTAGGTTGTGTCAAGTTGATAATAAAACTAGCCAAGACAGTTTCCATAGTGATTCTAAATCCAGTCACATTAGTGATAAAGATCAGCCACCATACAGTTTAAATCAATAGTTTTATAAACTGACTGAATATTAAAATTTCCTTAGAACTTAGAGGGAAAGAAATGAATGGTCCCCACAGTAAATGACCCAGAGAGTGTTCTGCCTCACTTATAATGAAATTCTTAAGACACTGTGACCTCAGAGCAAGAACAGTGATTAATAACTGTTTGGTCTAACCTCAGAGCTGTTTCCAGTATAGATGGAGGCCTTTCTAGAAACCAATATACTATAAAATGATCATTCACAGTGATGAACAAAATGAGAGAGAGAAAAAGAGAGAGGGAGAGAGAGAGAGAAAGAGGTATCTATGAGTACAAGTCAAAAAAAAATCTGTCGAGAGTCTAGTAAGAACATTACTAAATCTATACAGGACGATGACTTTCAATAATGGGAAGCAATCTTTTCTAATATTTTCTAGTATTTTCTTAAATTTATTTTCAAACATGTTTCCTCAAATTGAGAAAGCTCGAAAAGGTTATCAATGAATATTAAGTCCCTCATAAAACTGAAATAAATAAACAGTGTCTGTGTCTACCACTTTCACTCACCACCACACAAAGGTCCACAGGAATACTAAGAAAGAATGAGTTGCTCTTACTCAGAATGGCATGTTGACATGTACAGAAAGCCCAAAGGAATTTGTCCTGAGTTACTATAACTCATATGGATATTTACCAAAATCATAATATACAAAGTAAATATAAAATTCATATTACCAACAAACAAGATAAAAGATTTACAATGGCATCAAAAATATAAGTTGTTAAAATAGATCAAATTAATTTCATATAAGAACTCTGCTTGAAAAATAGAAAACATCAAAACATTGCAGAATGAAGTTAAAGCCTAAATAAATGGAGAGACACACTGTGCTCATGGATGATAGGACTCAAGTTTTGTTAAAAACAAGCCCCCCCCTTACATTTTGTATAACTTCAATTCAAAATCCCATCAACCATTTTGTAAACTAGAAAATAGAATTTTAAAACTTATGGATAAATGGAAGTACCTAGGTTATCAAAAATAATCAAGTTTGAAGACCTCCCCAATTTGACTTTAAAACTTACAATAAGGATACAATAATCAAGGCTATAAAGAATTGGCATATGTATAATATATCCAAAACAGCGCCACACATATATAGTTGACTGATTTTTTTCGAAAATAGGTTCAGACATAGGATAAAGTCCAGACCTTTTCTTATAAGTATATTTTTTAGATGCCTGGGATTAAATTCAAGACTTTGCACATGCTAATATTGTACAACTAGGCCACATCCCCATCCATGGCTGATAATATTTTACTAAAATATTCAAACAATTCCATGGAGGAAAGACATTTCTTTTCAACAAATAAAACTGGAGACTGAGCTATGAAGAAAAACTGAGCCTCGACCCCTACTCCACAGTATAAATAAAAATTAATTCAAAGCAGACACAAACTTAAAAGCTAAAAACATAAAAGGAGACTTTCACAACATTGGGACAAAGGATCACTAAAAACAAAGTAAAACAGATTAAAATTCCATCAATATTTTAAAATGTTCCTCAGCAAGCAGTTTCAGATTTTAAAAAAGCAAACCGCAGACCAAGAGAAAATACATGTCTGACAAAAGACTGGTGTCCATAATATGAAAAGCTCTCAGAATTAATCACTGAAGACACACAACCCAGTGAAAATTACCAAAGTTCTTGAACAAGCATTTTATAAGAGCACATAAATGAATGGCTGGGGAGATGACTCAGTGAGTAAAGTGTTTGCCTTGCAAGCACGAGACCCCAAGTTCAAAACCCAGTGATGGTAGTTTGTGCTTGTAATGCCAGGGAGCATGTAGAGGCAAGTAGGTTCCTGGGGCTCATTGGCCAGCCAGTAGAGCCTACAGGATAAGTCCACCCAGGCTAGTGAAAGAAATGGGGGAGAAACACAAGGTGGAAAACACTTGTGCAATGATACTCAAGTTTGTCCTCTGAGCTCAACAGACCTGCCCACATAAGTGCAGCAGTACACACAAACATGTGCATGCACGTATGCACACAATTACACACACAATCACACACATACACACAACCACATTAGTAACTAAAATAATGATATTAAACCTTTCACCCTCCAAAAATGATTAAAATTTAAAAGTCTCCCTGAATAGCCAAAGTAATGCTAAACAGAAACAACAGTGCTACAAGTATTATAATACCTGGCTTCAAATTATACTACAGAGCCATAGTGACAAAGACAGCATGGTGTTAGCACAAAAAAATAGACATACCAAACAGTATAATAGCAGATTATAACAAAAGTAAAACAAAAAGTAAGCCCACACAGCTATACGTGTGTTGATTCAAAAGGAATCAAAATACATTAGGAAAAAAGATAGCTAGTCTCATCAACAAATAGTACTTGAAATATAAGACATCTACATGTATAAAATAAAACTGGACCCACATCTCTTAATTCAAAATGGATCATAAAACTAAATATAAGACCTCATAGTTTGAAACTGCTAGAGAAAAATAAGTTAAAGTTCTGAAAAGGTCTCCAATAACAGACAATCATTCCCAAAATTGATAAATGGGATTACCTGAAACTACTTCTACACAGCAAAGGAGACGAACACCAGAGGACAAGAATGAAGGAAATCAGTGTGGAGACCACAGAAGGACCAAATGGAAGTGCAAAGTGACTCAGGATTCTAAGTCACATATCAGAGACACCATCTTTATTGCTGTGCTAGTCACAGTAGCAAGGAAATGGGACTAACCTACATGTCCATCAACTTGTAAATGGATAAAGACAGTGTTGGACATATACATATTAGAATTTTATTCCATCATAAGAAAGGGAAATTGGGATATTCTCGGGACAATAGATGCAGCTGGAAATTGTTGAATTAAATGAAATTAGCCAAACTCAGAAACACAATACCATGTTCCTATGCATGGATTCCCTAGGGGTGTGTGTGTGTGTGTGTGTGTGTCTGTGTGTGTCTGTGTGTGTCTGTGTGTGTGTGTGGTGTTGACACAGAAGGGGGATTATAACAAAGGAATGGGAACTGAAACAGTAGTGAACTACAGTAACAGGGATACAGAAGAGTGGACAATCGCAGAAGAAGAAGACCAACATGAAGGGCCAAACCTATGGGACACGATGAAAGCAGTGCTAAGAGGAAAGTTCATAGCACTAAATGCCCACTTAAAGAAAAAGGAGAAAGCATACATTGGGGACTTAACAGCACACCTGAGAGCTCTAGAAAAAAAAGAAGCAGACGTGCCCAGGAGGAGTAGAAGACTGGAAATAATCAAACTGAGGGCAGAAATCAACAAAATAGAAACAGAAAACAGTCCAAAGAATCAATGAAACAAAAAGTTGGTTCTTGGAGAAAATCAACAAGATCTACAAACCCCAATCCAAACTACAAACGACAGAGAGAGAACACACAAACTACAAACGACAGAGAGAGAACACACAAATAAATAAGATCAGAAATAAAAGGGGGACATAACCACAGACACAGAGGAAATTCAGAGAATCATTAGATCTTACTACAAAAGCCTGTATGCCACAAAACTGGAAAATGAAAAAGAAATGGACATTTTTTTTAGATAAGTACCATATACCAAAGCTAAACCAAGACCAGGTGAATGATCTAAATAGACCTGGTAGTCACGAAGAATTAGAAACTGTTATCAAAAATCTCCCTACCAAAAAAAAGCCCAGGACCAGATGCTTTCAATGCAGAATTCTACCAGAACTTCCAAGAAGAGCTAATACCTATACTCCTTAATGTATTTCACAATATAGAAACAGAAGAGTCATTGCCAAATTCCTTTTATGAAGCTACAGTTATCCTGATACCAAAACCACACAAAGACCCAACCAAGAAAGAGAATTACAGGCCTATATCACTCATGAACATTGACACAAAAATTCTCAATAAAATACTGGGAAACCTAATCCAAGAACACATTAGAAAAATTATCCATTTTGATCAAGTAGGCTTCATCCCAGAGATGCAGGGCTGGTTCAACATACACAAATCTATCAATGTAATCCACCATATAAATAAACTGAAAGAAAAAAACCATATGATCATTTCATTAGATGCTGAAAAAGCATTTGACAAAATTCAACACCCCTTTATGATAAAGGTCTTGGAGAGATTAGGGATACAAGGGTCATACCTAAATATAATAAAAGCTATTTACAGCAAGCCGACAGCTAACATTAAATTAAACGGAGAAAAACTCAAAGCCATCCCACTAAAATCAGGAACACGACAAGGATGTCCACTCTCTCCATACCTCTTCAATATAGTGCTTGAAGTTCTAGCAATAGCAATAAGACAACATAAGGGGATCAAGGGAGTTTGTATTGGAAAGGAAGAAGTTAAGCTTTCGTTATTTGCAGATGATATGATAGTGTACATAAGTGACCCCAAAAACTCTACCAAAGAACTCCTACAGCTGATAAACACCTTTGGTAATGTGGCAGGATACAAGATCAACTCCAAAAAATCAGTTGCCTTCCTATACACTAAGGATAAGGAAGCAGAAAGGGAAATCAGAGAAGCATTACCTTTCACGATAACCACAAATAGCATAAAATATCTTGGGGTAACTCTGACCAAGGAAGTGAAAGATCTATTTGACAAGTACTTTAAGTCTTTGAAGAAAGAAATTGAAGAGGACACCAGAAAATGGAAGGATCTCCCTTACTCTTGAATTGGGAGGATCAACATAGTAAAAATGGCAATTCTACCAAAAGCAATCTATATATTCAATGCAGTCCCCATCAAAATTCTTCACAGATCTGGAGAAGACAATAATAAACTTTATATGGAAAAACAAAAAACCCAGGATAGCCAAAACAATCTTATACAATAAAGGATCGTCTGGAGACATTACCATCCCTGACTTCAAACTCTATTACAGAGCTACAGTATTGAAAACAGCTTAGTACTGGCATAAAAACAGAGAAGTTTACCAATGGAATACAGTAGAAGACCCAGATTTTAACCCACAAACCTATGAACACCTGATTTTTGATAAGGGAGCTAAAAGCACTCAATGGAAGAAAGAAAGCATCTTCAACAAATGGTGCTGGCAGAACTGGTTGTCAACCTGTAGAAGAATGAAAATAGATCCATATCTATTGTCATGCACAAAACTCAAGTCCAAATGGATTAAAGACCTCAATATCAGGCTGAACACACTGAACATGAAGGGTCAGTAGGGAAAGAAGAGTGGGAGGGAAATTGGGTAAGAGCCAAGTAAATTGACATATATGTATGAAAATGCCATAATGAAACCCATTATTCTGTAGGCTTGCTTTAATAAATTAAATCTATTTTTAGATGTAAAAGTTGCTAACATCAGTGAGCTTAGTCCAAACACTCCTTGTTGCCCCTGGGAATGTAATATGGCACAACCACCATGACTCTGGCAGCAGCTTCTACAGTGTGATGTGCACAGTCGCCAGGTTCCATCATGTGTGAACTGAAGAAAAATAAGAGTAGATACTAAGGTGATGGGTTCTGTCAACTTGGCATAATCTAGAATCACCAGAGAAGAGAGTCTCAGAGAGGGATTATCTAGTCTAGGTTGACCTCTGAGCATATTTGAGCTGGATTATCTTGATTCCAGTCATTGATGTGGGAAGACCCCGCCCACTCTGGGTAGCACCATTTCCTAGTGGCATGCATTCTCTCTGTTCTTGGGTGGACTGACTAGCTACTTCAAGTTCTCAGATCAACTTCCCTGCTATAATGAAATTATGAGCCATAATAAGTCCATAAGTTACTTTGTTGGGCTATTATCACAGAAACAGGGAATAAAACTGTCTATACAAAGAATTACACTAGATGCTGGGTAGCTTTAGTTCACTCTAAACAAATCAAATGTCTACCAAGAAAATAATAGATAAAAATGTTATGGTAAAGCCACTATACCCATAAAATGGAATAGTACTTGTGATAGTGTGAATAGTTATAATCCCCAAGGACCCATGTTTTGAGTCTACAGGGAATGGCACTATTAGAAGGTGTGACCTCGTTAGAGTAGGGGTGGCCTTGTTGGAGGAAGGGTGTCATGGTAGGGGTGGACTTTGAAGTCTCATATGCTCAAGCTAGGTCTAGTGGGACAGTTTTTCCTTCTACTGCCTGCAGATCAAGATGTAGGACTCTCAGTTCCTTCTTTAGCACCATGTCTGCCTGCATGCTTTTATGATCTTCCATGATGAGAGTGGACTAAAAGTCTGAAAGTGTAAGCCAGCCCCAATTAAATATTTTTCTTTGTAAGAGTTGCCATGGGCACAGTGTCTCTTCATGGTAATAGGAAACATAAGACAGTACTTATCTATGAAAAGGGACTATAGAGGCAATAGCATATGGAAATCTTGCAGATCTCAAACAATACTAGTGAAGCTCATACTGCCTGCTGCATGATTTCAGGTACATCAAATTCAAGTACAGAATTGTAATTGGTTTTTTTTCACTATTATGCTGTGGGATAATGCTCTTATATACTGTAAAGATCTGTCACTCATATTAGTTTAATAAAATGCTGATTGGCCAGTAGGAAGTATAGGCAGGAAGTATGGGCAGGGCAATAAGACTAAGATAATTCTCAGAAGAGGAAAGGCAGAAACACAGTCACTACCCAGACACAGAGAAAGCAAGATGAGAATGCATTGCTGAAAGAAAGTACCAAGCCACATGGCTAAACATAGATAGTTTAAATATTGCTTGATAACTGTTTTGTTATATGTAATTTTGCTATGTTAAAGTTAAAGCCTTCCTTTTTGTTTAAACAGAAAAAGAGGAAATGATGGAGGAAGGTCATTAGTTAAATAAAGAAACTGCCTTGGCCCTGATAGGACAGAAAATTAGGTAGGCGGAGTAAACAGAACAGAATGCTGGGAAGAAGAGGAAGTGAGCTCAGACTTGATAGCTCTCCTCTCTGGGGCAGACACGATGAAGCTCTGACCCAGGATGGATGTAGGCTAGAATCTTCCCAGTAAGTGCACCTTGGGGTGCTCCACACATTAATAGAAATGGGTATGAGTTAATTTAAACTATCTATGTATGAGTTAATTTAAGTTGTAAGAGCTAGTTAAAAATCAGCCTGAGCTAATAGGATAAACAGTTTATAATTAATATAAACTTCTGTGTGTTTCTTTGGGACTGAACAGCTGAGGGACTGGGCAGGACAGAAACTTCCATATATAAATGGCACCCAAATGTTTGGCAAGAATTTCCACATAAAGTCTGAGAAAACTTTTTTTAAAAAGGATTCTAGGCAGAGAAGAACAGAGTCAAAAACAGCTTCTTGATAGTCATCTTTTCTCTGATAGGCTCTGTTTACTAGAGGTGAGCAGAGGCATGGATTCTTTAAAAGAGGCTTCCTGACTCAGCACTACCAGCAAAACCTTTGCAGCTTTTCTAAGAGGCTCTGCCACCGAACACTTAAATGGTATTTTTGAGCAGCTGTCACCAGACTTCATGGTGGTAGTATGGACCTAGAAACTCCACAGAGTTATGGCAATAAATGTGGCTCCTACCAGTACCTCCACCATGAAGCTAGACTCTCAAAAAGCTAAGGAATGGGGTGGAGCCAGTCACCAAAACTACAACTTTAATCCTAGCCAAACTGCTTATCAGATTAAAGATTCATGGTGGTCAGAAAAAGACAGAGATTTACAATAAAGACAGATTCAGAAGGAAAATAAAACATATACCAATGATAAAGGAGTGGAAAAAGAAGGGGACATGATCAAAAAACGTATACATGTAGGTAAATATCAAGATGAAACTCATCATATGCAATTAGCCTACACCAGAAACAAGCATCTAATGGAAGATGTGCGAGCTTCTGCAGCAAGCGTAGGCTGTTGCTTTGATCAGTCTGTCAGTGCAGAATGTGTCCGTGTAACATCATTTGAAAGCACAGGGAAGACAGGCCGGCTGTCATCTCTGGGAGCAGAGGCTTATAGACTGGTGGGGGAGACTTGAAGGGGCAGTGTATTTTCTCTGTATTGTTTCCCTTTTGGCAGAACATTTTACGTGTATGGGTGTTTGCTTGCATATATGTTTGTGCACTACTTGCATGCCTGGTACCTGAGGGAGAGGGTAGTAGATGCCAGATCCCTTGGAACTGGAGTCACAGATGGTTGTAAGCTGTCCTGTGGTTGCTAGAGACTGAACACAGGCCCTCTGGAAGAGCAGTCAGTGCTCTTAACTGCTGAGCCAACCATCTCTCCAGCCCCTTTACTGCTTCTTTTGCTGTATAAGAGGTTTTATTTTGTTTTGTTGATTTACTTTTTTAAAGCATGTTTGCTTAAACCATAGCTCTTTTCAAATCAAAGACGTCTGATATTTGGGAGATGGGGAAATCTACTTTCCCTGGGATTTGAGTTAGTCCCAGGGAGTCTCTGAGCCTGTCAGTCCTGGGTGGGTCTGGCTCTGCCTCAAGCAACCTCCCTCCTTCCCTCTGTCACTACCCTAGCTCCCCAGCTCCCCAGCTCCCCAGCTCCCCTGCCCACACCTCTACACTCCCTACCAGCGCTGTCCTTCACTTCTTAGCACGCAAATTATTGTTTTTTTTTCTGGCCTTTTGTTTAGACCTGGCCTTTCCCAAGAAAATCAGAATCAGGATGGCATACAATCCAACAAACTGAAGCCCCCAAATGAGTCTGCTGTTTCCAGATGCCTGAGACACGTAGTCTTACATATTTAGATTATAAATGCTTGCCCTCTCTGGGCTTCCAGTCCCTCCCAGAAGCACTAGATCATCCTTGAGTTCTTCCGTCTTCCTGGGACTTCCCCAGGACTCACCTTCAATTGCAATTCAATCTTTTAAAACAGATTTCACAGTAAAAGAAGAAATAAACAGCCAGAAAGGATTTACGGGGGGAGAGGGGATTTTAATTTAATTCCGAAGATGATCCCACATTTCCTTGATCCTTGCCAACTGCATTGCATTGGTGTAGCTGGTTCCTGTTAGAATGCACAGGCAGGGAGGGGAGCAGAGAAAAATGTAGAGCTCAATAAAAATCAAAAAAGAATGCAGAAGTTAGGCTTTCTGGTCCCTGTTTAGCCAGAATCAGAATTACAGCAAGACCCCCAGATAATATGTTTGCTCTGAGCCCCCAAGAGACATCCTGGAGTCTTACCACCAGCTTTAGAAAGGGCTTCTTTGTGTCTCCATTCTGGCCACGGAGGGCGAAAGAGGCAAAGGGGCTTCTGGACAGAGGCTGTCAAGGTCAAGATAGTGGCAAAACCTAGCACAGGTGTAAGGGCTGCAGAGGGTGGAGAGTTGACTGACTGCTTCCAAGCAGGAATGAAGGACCTGCCTTGTTAGTCAAATGATTTGTCATTTTAGAATCACCCTGAGGGGCCAGATAGCTAGTCAGCTTCCTCAAGGACAAAAGCATCATCGCATACTTTATGGCAAGACGTGCCTACAGTTTCAAAAACCTAGAGAAAAAAAAATGAACTTGATGTGCTCCAAATACAAAGGGAAAAGGGGGTGGCATTGGCTAGTGGGTCCTGGGGAAGGTAGGACAAGGACTGGAAGGGAGACAGGGTTGGTCACTGCTGGAGAGAGAGGCAGACCACCTGTCCTTTATGGGTGAGCGAGATAGAAAGGGGAAGCAGGGTGAAGCCTTGCCTTGCTCTGCTTCTGTGACCTTAGGTAAGTTATCTCATGCTTCTACACCCATCTCTTCTTCGCCTGTAAAATATAGTGTCTTTTGTATCCTGGAGGCCGAATTCACGAGCAATATAGTCTGGCACTTTGAGCAATGTCAAGTAAACAATCATAACCGGCCACCGTGACCGCCTCTCGCTCCTGCTCAATTCCAGCCCACATTGGACTTTTGTCACGAGTTTCCCAGATTTCTCCTCTCACAAGTTCTTCAAATGAATGGGCACATGAAGATCTGCATGATGGTTACTCTTCCGGGGTCTATTCCTGCAAGATGTTTTGGCCTGCCCCAATCCAATTTCAGTCAGTGTGTTATATCTAAAGCTTTCTCCATGGCTTGCTTTCTCTGGTCTTCTACACTGAAGGGTCTTTGCACACTGCACAGTTCCAAAGCAAAACCATTTAGCTGCATGTGCCACACAAGTACATGAATAAACAGGACAATGTCGGAGCCCAGCACAGTTCACCAAGTGACAGAGTCAAAACAGGAGTGACCATTTCAAGGGCCATTTCAACCGCATTCTTAGGCGAAGGATTTGAAGGAACTCACAACAACTGTGGGGTGAAGCCCTGGGTGCTCTTAGCACTTACTTTCTTTCTAAATTTCCTTACTTATTTGCCCATTTACCTATTTATCTCACAAGTATATGTTAAGGCGAGAGATTTTTCTTCCCAGTGCCAGGGACTCAGAGCTGAATGGACTTGGCTCTACTTACATGAGAGGAGACTTCCACATTCAATAGCAGAGATATCAGAGCCAGATACCCAGAGAATCAGCTGAGGAATCAGGTGCCCTGATGGTGTCAGCTGACGTTTGAAGAATCTGGAAAGTGGAATAGAAAATTTCTAGGTTCTGCTTCTGGGACACGGCATGAGCAAATGCCTAGAGATGAGACCTTCTCTCCAGTTGTTGCAGGGAACGCAGTGTGGCTGCAGAGTGGGGTGTGAGGCTGGAAATGCAGTGTGGCTGCAGAGTGGGGTGTGAGGCAGGGAATTGAGTGTGGCTGTAGAGTGAGGTATCGGGCAGGGAATGCAGTGGTGGCTGCAGGGTGGGGTGTGCGGCAGAGAATGCACCATGGCTGCAGAATGCAGTGTGCAGCAGGGAATGCAGTGTGGCTGCAGAGTGGGGTGTGAGGCAGGGGGTGCACTATGGCTGGAGATGGGGGTGTGAGGCAGGGAACGCAGTGTGGCTGCAGAGTGAGCTATGAGGCTGGGATAGGTGGCAGCAGGCTCTAGGCGTGTGGAGTAGTTGATTCAGATATTCAGCCTGAACCTGTACAGAAGGAAGGAAGGGGTGGTGTGGGAACAACTCTGCGTCCCGCCATCCTTGAGAGAGGCACCACGCGTGCCAGCACCATCCATTATCCACTCCTGGCCCCTGGTGGGCAGATGAGCACATAACCAGCAGCACCGCTGAAGGAACTGAGGGCCCGAAATGCTGAAAATGCACTATCGTCTGAAGAAGTGCCTGGGTTGGGAAAGTCCTTTCTCAGAATTAGAAGGTCAGAAAAGCTTCCCCTTCCCCTACCCTGCAGCAACACTGCCCGCTCTCTGGCTGTCCATCTGTATGTGGACCAGACCGCCTGCCCCACTCCTCTCCTGTCTCTATTGGTATTTTTCCATAAGCTGTCCAGCATCTCGAATGCACACATTTTCAGTTGCCTGGATTTTTAACATTTGTGCTTCAGTGAGTCATCAAAAACTGGGCTTTAGAGGAATAAGGTTGTGGACAGCTTTGAATTATAAAGAGCTCCTTGAGGTAGTACCCATGGAGAAGTGCCTAAAGAAGGTAGTCCCACAGGTGGGAACAGAAGAAGAATAAGCGGAGGGGATCATGAAGGTCCAAGCTGAGAAAGTGATGGAGAAGGTTGGTGACCAGCATCTAGAATGTTCATACCAATGCTCATAACCTGTGAAGGAGACACAGGGAGACACTCTCTAAGGGAGCCTCCAGGGAAGGATCAGATGCCCCAATAGTGTCATCTGGGGAGATGAAAGTGGGCACAGGAAATCAGGGTTAGGGTGGAGCGCATGGGCCGCTCAACATGTCATAGAAGAGGAAGACTGGAGCGCGAGGTACAGGATCCAGGAAGCCATCATCACTGGACAGAGTATCATAGATCAGTTCGCAATCAGTAAGAGAGACTGAGTGGCTGAGAACAAACACAAGCAGGGCGCTCTAGGAATTAAAACCCATCAAAGAGCTGGAGAAGGGGCTGATCTGAGAAGACACTGTGAGGTTCAGAGGTCATCTAAGGAGCCCCTTGGGTCAGAAGAGCAGCAGGGTCATCAGGGTGGTGTTCCCAAAGCGGTTTCAGAGAAATGGTGGAGTGGAGCTGGGTAGCCGTGGAATGGGAAGATGAGAAGGAAGAGACAGTATCTGGGGCTAATCTTAAGCAGCTTTTCTGTTGGGAGGGGACAATGAAAGAGGACCAGTAGCTTTCTGCCCCAGCGGCTTATCTATCACCTGGAAGACATCTCAAAGCCTGTTGATGTCAGGGCTTAGCTGCAGCGTACAGTTTTTTTTTTTATTGCTTTGAGATTAGGTCCATGCATCTAATCTTAAAACCCCTGGACGTGGTGCGGAGGTGGCTGCCAGAGCCAAGCTTGACAAAGGCAAGGTATGACACAGAGGGGGCTTGGTTATCAAACTGCTTTTCCAGAGTGGGAAAAATTCTCTAGCAGGTGGAGACCCATCATAATGGCAACAGTAAAGGGGCAGAAAGAATGTAAGATACTCATGGGAGAAAGCAAGGAGTCTCAGCAGGCACACTTCTTCACTGGGGGGAGAAAAAATAAGGGAGGAAGGGGAGGGTGTTATAGTGGTGAAGGAAAGGAAGGTCAGGGGGGTTTGCCTTCTGATGACAACTTCCTTTATTGCCAAATGGATGGTTAGTTTGTGTCTTAGTTGTTTTGGGTTGCTAGAACAATGTGTCTGAAGCTGGGTAATGTGTAGTTCATTTCTAATCCCTGGGGTTCAAGAGCATGGCACTGGCCTCTATGAGGCTCTCTTGGGCTTCTTGGCCCAGTTGGGAAAAGGAAAGAAAGGTTACATGTCACCAGGGAAGAGCCCAGCTGACTATAATAAACTACTCTCAAGAGACCTAACCCAGTCCTAAAAAAACATTAATCTCACCTGAGAACACTGCCTATATCAATCTAGTGATCTTGGTCCCAGAAGCCCCACTCCCTGTCCCTTAGTACAGGAACTTTGTTCCCAAACCTGATATCACTACATAGCGGCTTACTAAGAGACAGAACAGTTAGTTCAATTAGAAGAAAAACTTGACACCACGCTTACAATGACCCTCTCAATACGATGACCCTCCCCCCCCCCAAAAAAAATTCTCAGTTGTGTGTAACTCTAGGGGAAGATAAATTCCAGGAAGGCAGGGCCTCTCTCTCCCCTTGTCAATCACTGCCCTAGCCAGGTCTACTCAGCACCTTGGACAGCATCAAGAGAATGCCTTGGGCACAAGCTACAGGATTATTTTTGTTGTTGTTGTTGTTTATTTTTCTCATTAGGCAAGCAACGGAGAAATTCCTAGAAGCAGTTGAACAAAATTGGGGTCCAGGAATGGGGTATAACCTGGAAAGGCATGGAAGACGGGATCCTAACCACAGACCATAATCATTCAGGCCACCAAGAACTAGAAGACTTTAGCCTGAAGGTGTGAAACCCAAAAACATCACTCTGGGCTGTAAGGAGGTGGATTTGGAAAAAATAAGAGCTTTCTCCAGCTGGGTGGTAGAAGAAGGGATTAAATTATTTGTCTGGGGAGGAGAGTGTAACTCCCAGTTGTTGGAGAGACTCTTCTTTATAATGGAATCACTCAAGGGGGACCAAGCTGCTTCAAGGGGGTAGTTAGCTTCCATTGTTCCAGGAGTTCTATGTTGAGAGGAGAGATTGGCTGCGGTACCCAGGAATCTGTAGGACTCAAAACATTCACATCCATTGCCCACTTCTGAGGGAGGCTACATGGCCTCCACTAGGTGGGCACTGCCTCTCCACCAGCTTACCAAATTGCCTTGCTTTATTTAAAAGCCAAAGAGGAAAACCAACCCCAGCCCAAGGAAGAAACAATTTTGGCATTAAATAAAAGGAATGTTTTTATCCTGCAATGAAAACGCTGTGATCTTGGAACACAATTTGCATAAACAGACAGTTTGGCTGTAAACAACCTCACCAGTAACTGGTATTTACATATAGAACAACTCAGTCAAAACCCAATTAAAGGCTCTGATGGATTGGGGACTGTCAAAACATTTAAAAGGCTTCACGGCAGCCTGGCGATTTATACGCCTCAGTTGGACCAGGAGCTCTTGATTGTTACTCCCAGCTGCTCTTTTCCTTGCCTCGGCCTCCAACAGAGAGTGGTCGCCAGCATACCCCCAAGTCAGCAGCCTGGCCACCATGTAGAAGAAAGAGTTCTAAGCCAGCTGTTGACCTTGGGGACTTGGGAATGACCCAGTGACAAGGGAATACAAACCAGGCTATGGTTTGTCGTACAGATTTGCCATAGAGAAAGCAAGGATGAAAGTCCCATATGGAAACTGAGCACAAATAGTTCTCGAAGGGAGGCTTAGAAGTCGACTCAATAAATAACGTTCTTGCAAGCAGGAGGACCTGAGTTCAGATCAGCAGCCCGTACATTAAAACCCAGGTGCATGGAGGGCCCGTAATCCCGACACTAGGAAATACAGAGAAAAGAAGATCCCTGGGGCCAGACAGTCCAGCCATGTCATTGAATTCCAGGTTCAGTGAGAGGCTGTCTCAAAACAATAAGGTGGAAAAGCAATCAAGCAAGACATCCCACACTAATGCCTGGCCTTCACACACAGGCACAGATACACATACACACACACACACACACACAGCCATGGAGTGGACATGTCTGATGAGGGAGCAGGACATCATCATGGCTAAGCTTGGAGTCAGAGGTCCCTGATGCTGATTCTCCTAAGCGAATGACTAAAGAGCAGGTCAGAGGACAGGATTCCTCGCTCCTGAACAAGAGCCAAGGACTGACCCTAGCACAGAAGTTGAGTCAGTGTGCTAAGAAATCCGAGATGGCCTTGATGTGGGGAAACCACTTTTGAGGCACAAGGGTCATAGCCCCCGGGGACGTGGCCATCTGAAGCAATGGGATAATTGAGACAAGGGCTCCCAAAGTGCTTGTGCCTTAGGCATCGCTGAGCGAGGTAAGCCTTTAGGAGACTCAGGCTTACAGGAGTTAGGGAGTCAGAAGTTCAAGGGCAGAAGTCGGCTTCCTGGTGCTGCAAGGGCTGCAGAAGTCACCTGTCATTAATGGTGTCTAGGGGAGGAAATTCGGTGGGTTTTTATGTTTATACTGCATCTGACAGACAACACCCTTGCGGCCAAGCAACACGAAGCAAGCTCTGATGTGTAGATAGAAAAAGAACATGAAAGTGGGGAAAGGAAAAATAAAAAGTCATGAAAAGCAACGGAGGAAAGAAGAGAGAAAACAAGGAGAGAACAATGGGGAAAAAGTGACCGTGAGTTCCAGAACTTTCCAGGAACTGTCCTGAGACCCCAGTGAGGTGTCACTGACTCTGCAGAAGGGACCAGTGCCACACTTCTGACTTCTAGTCTAGGAATATTAAAAGGGGAGCCTACTCGCCATACTCCTGTCTCTTCTCAGCAAGCCTGTCTGTCTAGCTCCTGTCTAGAGCAGTGGTTTCAACCTTCCTAATGTTGTGACCCTTTAATACAGTAGTTCCTCACGTTGTGGTGACCCCAAACTGTACGATTATTTTCATAGCTACTTCATAACTGTAATTTTGCTACTGTATGATCATAATGTAAATATATGATATGCAGGATATCTGATGTGCAACCCCTATGAAAGTGTTGTTTAACCCCTCAATAGTGGTGACCCCCAGATTGAGAACCACCGCTCTAGGGCTACTCCGATGGACTTTGAGACTTTTCATTCCCTAGATGTTTAGGAAGGGAGTATCTACTGTGTACCAGGTGTTATGCCAGCACTCTCCTACTGATCTCTCCTGCAAACACTATCACCATACCCCCCACCACACACACACATGTGTTGATAGGAAGGGGGACCTGGCGTGAGAACACTAATTCCAGGACCTCGCGGGGTCATCAGTGAATGACAACCATCACTTCCACATCATGACTGAAAGAGTCCCTAACCATTGAGCCCTGGCCATGTTCACCGCACAGGAGGACTCACAACCTTTTAATTCTGTTATCGCCGCTTCACAATAAAGAAACTGAGGCTCGGGAATTGAGAGAAATAGTAGAAGTAGGAGTCTGCTGGAGTCCCAGGACTGTGACATCAGAGCAGGGTTTCTCACTTCTCACCATGAGCCACTGAGTCAGATAGTGTCGGGTTCCTGGGGCTAAGGATGCAGCTCCGTGGTGGAGTGCTTGTCTGTGCTTCACACGTGAAACATGGAGGTGCAGGTTTATAACTACAGAACAGGGGAGGGCAGGGGGATCAGCAGTTCAGAATTACCTTTGGTTACACAGGGACTTCAAGGCCATCCTGGGAGGGGATACACCCTGTCTCACAAGGAAATAATAATGAAGTGTCTCACTGCCACGGGTGACATCACCATCTAAAGGGATACAGGAAAGCCATGCTGCCTCCGAATGTCACGACCAAACTGCAGCTTCCTTTCCTTCTCCACTGGCATCCCTACCAATTCATTATGATGCTAACCTCCAAGTCACCCACTAAGACAAAACGGAGCCCAGAAGAATGGAGGCTCCTGGAGATTGCAGCGGAGGTCCTCGTTCATCTGCCTTCATGCACATCCAACCAATCACTGCTCTCCCTTAGCATGCCTTGGGATGTCAGGGGGTCTTATCACAGTGGCAGGAACAGAAATGAAGAGAAAATGGCCACTAATCATTGCAGTAGCAATGACATCTGTTACGCAGTCACACAGGCTCTCTGTTTCGGGGACCTGAAAAGTGCAGCTCTCGACTAGAGACCAAGCCCTGTCTGGGGCTTGCTGCTGGATTGCAGCCTCTCCTTGATTCTCGGTCCTCTCCATGGCCTTCAGCTTTTCTGGAGGCCTCCCCCAGCCCTGGACTTGCACTTCTGTCCTCATTATTTCAAGCCCCAGAATGTTGTTGCTTTGAGTTGGCCTGGTTAGGAGGACGTTACGTCAGTATGCCACACACCTGCACTGCATGCCTGAAGCAAGGGGCACAGGCACCCCTGCCTCCACTTTACCAATTGAAAATAAGAAGTGATGGAAGAAGGTCATTGGCTAATACAGGAACTGCCCTGGCCCATTTTATTGGTTAGAGGATAGGTGGGAGGAGTAAACAGAACAAAATGCTGGGAGGAAGAGGAAGTGAGCTCAGAGACTCAACCGCTTTCCTCTCGGGAGCAGACGCCTGAGAGAGACGCCATGCTCCTGGCTCCTGGGCAGACGCACGCTAAGAAGCTCCCACCCAGGATGGACATAGGTTAGAATCTTCCCGGTAAGCGCACCTAGGGGCGCAACACAGATGATTAGAAATGGGCTAAATTAATATGTGAGAATTAGCCTAGAAGAGAATGGGCCAAGCAGTGTTTAAAAGAATACAGTGTCCGTGTAATTATTTTGGGTAAAGCTAGCCGTGGGGGCGGCCGAGTGCCGGGGACGCAGCCCTGCCGCCCCCTATTACTTCATATGGCGCCCCAACGTGATGGACTAAACCCACTTAAAAAACCTGAGAAGACTTAAAAATAAGGGAACGAGAGTTTAACACAGATTTTTGCTGTTTGTTGGTGGCATGCTGTAGAGAGATTTCCTGATTCGGCAACAGTAGCAGAAAAAAACACTGTGTCATTTTAAAGTGTGACTTCCTGGGGCTGTCCCGCCATTGCAATCTCTGTCTGGCTCCTGCGGGAGACAGAGCTTTTGAATAGAGCATTTGGAGTAAATTGCTACGATTTGTTTGATGGCAACTAGACTCGCTGTGTTCTCGGGTCTGATCTGCTTGTTAGAGGCAAGCAAGCGCTTCATCTAAGAGAGGCTTCCTGACTCAGCTTTAGCTGCAAAGCCTGCAGCTCATTAAGAGGTCCTGCCACGAAACACTTAAATGGTGTTGACGAAAAGCTGAACGCATGCTTTTCGGTTTTCAGCCGTAGCAGGAAAAAAGCTGCGCCATTTAAAAATGCCGGCTTTCTGGGCTGTCCTGCCAGGGCAAACTCTGACTCTACGCAGGCGGTTTGTGCGGTTTGCAAGCACAGGCTGCTGAAGCTCGCTTGCTGGCAGGAACCTTGAAATGCCATAGAGTTGTCACAGTAAACGTGGCTACAGCCAGTACCTCAGCCATGAGGCTGGAAAGCGAAGGAATGGACTGGATCTAGCTGGCAAAGCCATGCCTTTAATCCTACCCATATTGTTCAGTAATTTAAAGGCTCGTGTGGTCAGAAAAAGAGAGATATACAGTAAAGAGAGATTCAAAGACAAAGAAAATTTCTAAATGGTTTGAAGTGTGTTAAAAATATATGCAGACTAAAATTTAAAGTTCTTAAAAGTAACAAAAAAAAAGGAAGAGAGTTGTTGTATGTGGTAGCACACGCCTTTAATCCCAGTCCCTAGAAGGCAGAGACAAATAGATCTCTGTGAGTTCAAGGTGTAGTAGTGTACACCTTTAATCCCGAATGCCTGGGAGGCAGAGACAGGCGGATCTCTGAGAGTTCAAAGACAACCTGGTTTACAGAGTTACTTCAGGTCAAAGATACAGAGAACCTGTCTCAAAAAGCAAAAAGTTAAAAGTAAAAATAAACGAAATAGAGGTTAAAACAAAGCTGTACAAAGATGGAAAATACACAGAGAATTTTGATACTGTATGCTCTCTTTGAATTGTTTGAATGCTGAGGAAGGAGCAACAGCTGCTAAAAGATATTTATTTATAAATGCTGCTGAACTAATCCGACATAGATATTTTGATGCCTTGACTTTGAAATTTGGATCTAAGGACATGATACTTTGGAAAGGAGTTTCTTATTTTGTTTTCACAGAGGGTGAGACACTGTTCATTTCTTCTATTCCAATTTGGTATGATGGACCACGCCCTCCTGAAGGGTTGCACTGAACATCTTCAAAAAATTGCTTCGCTCAACTGCCAACTGAGATGAAACTAGCACACAGGTTATACCATGAAAGACCTAATTAACGACGCCCCCATTCAGCAGGAAGCAGTTTGGAGAGAAATAACTGCGCCCATATTCCCAAAAAATGTTTATAAATGTTCTTTTACATTTAAAGGGGGATATGATATAGGTATGAATAATTTGCATTAGTATAGATTTTGCTTTATTGATAGAGATTTAAGGTCAATTTTGTTATATATATATAAGTGTTTCTGATTTTGATTAAGGTATTGTGATTGTGTAGTTCATTTAAATATGTACTGTATAATTAAGAAATATAGGTTGTTAATGGATAATCATCGATAATAGTAAAGCTTGTAGTCATGTTAGTTAGATTTTCTAGATATATAGAGATATATTTTAGATAGACATTCTTCATGTCTTTCAAAGATTACAGAATAGGACATTTAATGTTTTAATAACTGAGGACTTTTCATGACAATGAGACACTCTGCTCCTGGCAGCACCAATCTACTTCGAGAGTAAGATGGGCATCGAAGAGGCACCTTATGGAGTTTGATAGCCATTTGGGCAAGAAACTGCTCTTGCCTGGACTATTGCATAAACTGGACACAGAGAACCCGCAGAGAGAGGACTACTGAACTTGCCTAAGGTGAAATGATCTTTCGGGGTTCCTGATTCATTTTGAAAGAGTCTGCGAGACATTCTGCAGGACACAACAGATAGTGACTGAACTGACTTTGAATTTTCCTGCTTTATGGAAATGTCTGCTGGATACCATGGGCCTGAAGGCTGAAGATGGATGCCCCAACGGTACAAAAGAACTTTGGGTGACTGTCCAGGCAGCGAGATGTCTTTGTCATTTCTAGAGTTTGAAGTTTCTTAGTTCTTGTTTACTTAGGTAATATTATATCTTTCTGGAGTCTTTGATGGAGTTAAGAATAGTTAGTTATAGTTATAGTTTTCCTTAGTTATGATAAAGATTATTGTAACTTTTACTTGATAACTGTTTTGTTATATGTAATTTTGCTATGTTAAAGCCTTTTTTTTTTGTTTAAACCGAAAAAGGGGAAATGATGGAGGAAGGTCATTGGCTAATACAGGAACTGCCCTGGCCCATTTTATTGGTTAGAGGATAGGTGGGAGGAGCAAACAGAACAAAATGCTGGGAGGAAGAGGAAGTGAGCTCAGAGACTCAACCGCTTTCCTCTCGGGAGCAGACGCCTGAGAGAGACGCCATGCTCCTGGCTCCTGGGCAGACGCACGCTAAGAAGCTCCCACCCAGAATGGACATAGGTTAGAATCTTCCTGGTAAGCGCACCTAGGGGCGCAACATAGATGATTAGAAATGGGCTAAATTAATATGTGAGAATTAGCCTAGAAGAGAATGGGCCAAGCAGTGTTTAAAAGAATACAGTGTCCGTGTAATTATTTTGGGTAAAGCTAGCCGTGGGGGCGGCCGGGTGCCGGGGACGCAGCCCCGCCGCCCCCTATTACTTCAAAGAAGGAGTGATTTTCTCGAAGAAAAATGTTGTCCTGAAAGAATACGTGAATAAATTACAAAGGGAAGGAGATGGTATGGGGAACCACCTATTGTAGCAGAAAGGGTATGGGGACAGGAGCAGGGGGCAACTGTTCTCACTGCATCTACAGCGAGCAAGCAGGAAGAAATGAAGGCTGGTACTCAGCTCCCTCCCTTCTTTTTATTCAGTGTGGGACTTCAGCCTATGGACCGGTCCTGCCCTCATTCAAGGAGCATCTTCCCCGCTCAGCTGAACCTTTCTGGAAACACCCTCATAGTGATACCCACAGGCATGTTTCCATGGTGATTCTAAATCCTGTCAAGTTAACAATGAAGATTAACAATCACAAACAATATGCTATTGAACACACCAAGTGCCGAAGGTCATATCAAAATGGAATCAAACAAAAAGGTCTGGACAGCTCACATCCTCGGCCTGACCAGTACTGTGGTTTTGGTTCTGGAAAGAACTTGACCCTGAATCCCGCCCACTGCCGCCACTGCACAAATGAAATGCATCTGTTGCATACAGTAGCTCTGAGCTGCTCATCTGCCCCACTGCAGCTCAAACCTAGCTGAGCTTCATGCCTTCCCAGCCCTCCCCTGCCCTGCAGCCCCCTTTCCTTGCCCCACCTTGAGATGAATCTTGCATTCCAGCAGATTCAGAAAGCCACAGGGACAGCGGTGTTGAACTTGGCTGGCATTCAGCCTCATGAATCTAAAGACCAGGTGCAGGGCTGTTCATCTGTCTGCTCTTGATTCCCTTGTGGCGAGCACGCTGCCACACCCCCCCTACAGCACCAGGCCGTCAGGGCTGTTCACATATTTCTTTCTCAGGAAAACTCAAAAGAAATAAAAGAATATATCCAAGCCTCGAGTGTGGAATCTTCATTCTACTAGGCCATAAAACATCATGTTCATATTATAATTTCAATCCAGGGAGAGGATTTGCCATGAAAGCCCCGAGATGCATACAAATTGCCTTTCTAAACCTCTGGCTACACTAAGCAAACTTCAGAAGCTGACAGTTTACTTGACAAATACCTAATAAAGCTTAAATAATTATTGAAAGCAGACAAATGGAAGAGTAGAATGGGAAGAGATGCCATGGGGATAAATCACGGGGAAGGAGACAGAGCCCCAGCCATGCACAGAAGGCAGGGGCCGGGAAGCAGAAGGCAGAAGCTGTGGATGGTAGAGTTGTCAGCAGCCAGAACTGACAGTAGCCAGAGCAGTGGCTACTGTGGAGTGGCTTTCCTGAGGGACCATTCAACACTTAACATGTGACCTTCCTGGGCTTCTCTAAAAGAGCCCGTAGGAACTGTATTCTACAGGGAGAACACAGTCCGCAACGCTCCCATCTGACCAGCACACCCCATGATAGCACCACCATCTAAAGACAGAGCGTTTAAATTATGAGGTGTGGGGATGCTTCTTTTTTTTGTTTTGTTTTGTTCTGTTCCCCTCTCTTATTTGCCTCCCACTCCCTTTGATCCATATCCTCCTCCAAACTTGATCCCTAATGTTTTTATGTCTTTTTTTTTAATGATCCATTGAATTACATTAGGGAGGCTTGCAGGAGGATGGCTGAGGGATTACTTACAGGAGAATGAATACTCACAGCTGCCAGGGAAACGATCCTCATGAGGTTTAGAATGACACTCGACTTCGCTGGTGCTGGAGCAGAAACTTCTGGAGTCTGACCAAGCAGTTTATTTTTTCTGTAAACATTTAAATGCAGCAAATCTTTAGGGGGGGTCTCCACATGACAGTTATCACAACAAAGCTTTAGGCGTGGCTACATCACCCCCCTTGCAAAGTACATCTCTATGGAAACGCACCTGTGACCTTAAGAATGGGTTCTTAGCCAGCGGTGGTGGAGCACGCCTTTAATACCAGCACTTGGGAGGCAGAGGCAGGCGGATCTCTGTGAGTTCGAGTCCAGCCTGGTCTACAGAATGAGTTCCAGGACAAGTACCAAAGCTACAGAGAAACCCTGTCTCAAAAAAAAAACCAAAAAGAAAAAAGAAAAAAAGAAAAGAAAGCAAAAGAAAAAAAAAAGAACAGGTTCTTATTGACAGAGAACCAGTGTTCAGTGTTCAGGATGAAGCCTAAGGAGGAAGAGTTTGTAGTAAGCATGAGAATGGGTTCTATTGACTGATAGACAAAGCTCAGAATAATGGCCTAAACAGTGCTCAGGATTTGGAAAGGGATATGTATGTATGTATGTATGTATGTATGTATGTATGTATGTATGTACGTATGTATCCAACCCCCAGCCTCTCTAAGCATGTTCAACCTTCATCCCAGGAAAGTTTGGACCCCTTGTTGTTCCAATACAGCAGTCTCATCCTGTTGAGACAGAATCTGTCTGCTTCTCTGCTCAGTTTTCTTACACCATCCTCATGACTCACAAGTCCAGACCCCTCCCAAACCAAATGAAACCTCTGCTGTCCTCTGTGAGAGCTATGACTCTGCCACAGGCCAGACCATGTTGGCCCCTCTCCTTCCAGTGAAGTGTCTGCCTCAGACGCCACACTCAGTTCTATTCCCTAACTCTGTAGTAACTAGAACAATGTCCCCTCGTGCCCTATATCAGAATGGCAGTGGCAGACACCTAGGTTTGATGTTTTTAAAGTCACCAGATTAAATATGGCTTTGTTATTACACCAAATAAATGTGCATAAAAGAGGCCCCTGTGTTATCATTCTACCCTTTGGGCCACGTTTCTGATATTTCACAAACCCTATTATCTATATCCACCAGGAGAACCATCTGTCTCCAGCTCGGCCCGGGAGTTACAGATTCACACAGTGCACCTGTGATGAATATGGTCTAGGATGCATTGGCCTAGGATGCCTTTGGCTGTGGCGCGTGAGCCCCAGAGTCAATGAAGGAATTAGCTTCTCTGAACAATTGGCACAAAAGGAAGAAATTTCCAGTGTCCCTCCCACCCAGCCTGGCTATTGTCACCTCTGGCACTGGAAGTGATTGACGCGCATGCGAATGGATTCCTGCGAGGGTGCGCGAGACCGTTTTTCCCTTTTATGGATCCCTGACACTGAACTCACTCAATGGGTTTTATTTGCATCGATCACATTTTATAGTATGATTAAATTTGTACGGAAGAGAACCAATTAGTTTTGTTTTACACTTATTGAATGCATTTTAGAGTCAGACAGATTAACTCTCCACACTTAGGGTGATTTATCCAGTGGCTACTCAGGGTCTCATCCCCAGCCAGCATGGGTGTTCCTGGCCTATGGGAGCTGGAGACTCTGGGACAAAGAGCAGGGAAATAACTCTGATACCCAGAGTCCTGTGGAGCTGATAAGGCTTCTTTCAAGAATGTCAATAGAACCGTTAAAGCACCAAGTGAATTTTGGGAGCTGATAAAGCTTGGTTTGAAGATAAAATGCATTCTAGGCTATGCAAAGAACAATGGAGTAGCATCCAGCTCTAAGCCCCACCCCTAGCTTTTTCTCTCTCCTGACTGACACCCATTCAATTTCTTTAAGCCTTAATGAGATGATAATGTGAGAGGAGGAGGAGAAGTGCAAGGTGAGATGAAGGGAGGAGGGGCAGAAGAAAAACGGGGAGGGAGAAAAGAAGAGGGTGGAAGAGGGGCAGATCTTCTACCTAGATACTTTGCTCTCAAGATAACTTGTGAACTATAAAGGACCATCCATAGCAGTTGCCTCTACAATCCAAGCAGAAGCTGCCTAGCTCTGTGTGACCAAGATCCACTGTAAATCCAAAGTCCTGGACTCTCTGTTGTTTCCAGCCCGGTGACAGTAGGGGTCGCACCAAAGCTCTTGGAACTTAAGATGCTTTGTTGCAAAGTGAGGAGGGTTACTCAGACAGCCTTGTCACCCTCACAAATCAAGAGCTCCCTTCTTTATCCCATGCTGTGTCCCTGAGCAATCTTCCAGCACAAAAGAGCACAGACGGGGCTGCTTAAACAACACACACAGATAAGCTGGGAGTCTGAGATCAAGACACGAAACACTTAAAAGATGCTTTTGCTTTTGTTGGCTCCTTACATGGGCCCACGAGACAGAGGCTGTCATCGCTGCCTCTGTCCTGAGTCTGTACTTTGACTCATAACACAGCGATAAATCACTGTCCCTAACCTTTCCTCAGGAGACTCCCTGAATTCCAAGAAAAGTAAATGTTCAGGTCAGACCTCTCCCTGCCCCTCCCAGCAAAAAGGGCAATTTCCACGAGGATGAGGCAGAACCCTCCATGGAAACAGGTCCACAACTGCTTTAACACTTAGCAGACTCAGCAGGGGAGTCTGGTGCTGAGACAAAAGTGAATCCATGATGGACAAGGCCACATCCTGACCAGGACTGCTTAGTTTACACATCTTTTGCCATCTATTTAAATCTAGACCTCACATCAGAGCCACAAAGGTAGGTTTAGGATCAATGGTCCCTTTCCATCAAAGGCTCGCACTGAGTAGATGTCCCCTCCATCACCACTTGTTTCTTTCACAGGCCTGTTGAAGTTTGGGGTGATTGAACCAATCTTGTTTGAGCTTGCTGGAGTCCAGCCTTAGATACTAAAATCTCTGGTGACAGGATGGGCTTCTTCTGAGGTGGCCTGCAGGTGGCCACCTTCTCAATGGGTTCCTGCCATGGTTCTGTCCCCACCAGACCTTCAAATGTCCTCCTTTAAAGTGCCAGAGTCCTATTAGATTGGCCGTTGCCAGGGCACTGTTTTAACTCAGCTCTTCAAAGCACCGTCTGCAAATGCATCTCAAGCTGCACCGGGCACCTGTGGTTTCCTCCTTAGGGAATTTTGGGGTGCTAGAAAAGTCCCTAACGACAAGTCACATTTTATTACATATTCATTTTCAATCATAAACTCCAGAGTAGGCTTGGTATTCTTCATTCTGTGTGCCTGTTAAAATGATACCTGGTATGCAATAGGTACTTGTTTGTCACCATGACATGAACTGGAGTCGTCTGGGAGAAGGGAACCGCAACTGAGGAAATGCTTCCATCAGAATGGCCTGTGAGCAAGTCTATGGGGGTTTTCTTGATTGATGGTGAGAGCCCATTAGAAGGTGTGTCACCCCTAGACAGGTGGTTCTGGGGTACATAAGAAAGATAGAGCTGAGGAGCAAGGCAGTAAGCCAAATCCTCCATGGCCTCTGCTTCAGTTCCTGCCTCTAGGTTCCTGCCTTGAGTTCCTGCCCTGACTTCCCTTCATGATGTAAGCTGAAATAAACTCTTTCCTAACCAAGTTTCTTTCCATCCTGGTGTTTATCGCAGCAGCAGAAACTAACTAGAACAGCATTCAAGGAGCATTGTTGAACAACTTTGTGGCAGTACTCTGTAGAACGGCAGTCTCCGTTTTGAATCCCAGCAAACAGTAAAGCAAGAGACAGCTGCACCCATTCATTTCTGAAAACACTTTACACCATGGATCTCAGTTAACCTCTATCCTAGTCCCCTCATGACCCTGCAATTCAGAAAAGAAAAAAAAAAACCAATACTTGCTTATTGATGTGTTTGTTCTTAAGTTATGAAAACCTTTAGCTTCAGGGTTGCAAGGAAATTTAGTAATGATGAGATTACCAGGGAAGAAAGCTCTCTTTAAAAACTCAGCACAGAGGTCATTACAGAAAGCCACAACCAACCAAAATGCAGCGTTGTGGTACCCAATTCCAACGAATACATCAACAATGCAACTCCTAAGGCTTAGGAATCACTGAAGAAGAGCTGTGCCTTAGTCAATGTTCTATGGCTGTGAAAAAGACACCATGACCATGGCAACTATTATAAAAGAAAGTATTTAATTGGGGTGTGCTTACAGTTTCAGAGGTAGTCCATTATCCTCGTGGTGGGGAGTATGGCAGCATGCAGCAGACATGATAGCTGAGAACTCTACATCCAGATCCTCAGGCAGCAGGAAGAGAAAGAGCCACTGGGCCTAGCTTGAGCATTTGAAACCCAAAAGCTCACCCACAGTAACACTTCCACTAAAGACCACACTTCCTAATCCCTGTCAAATAGCACCACACCCCTAATGACCAAGCTTTCAAATATGTAAACCTATGGGGGCCATTCCTATTCAAACCACCACAAGGGGGCAGAAAGATTGTAAGAGCCAGACGATTAGGAAGTTTGCTGTGAGATTGTCTCCTAGCAATGACCATCATAAAGTCTCACCTGCATGACTGCCTAAACACGAGCAGAACAACACTAGACAAGCCCAAAGTGGATTGGAGAAAGACCAGGAGGCCACAACTCTGGTACACAACTACAGGCAACTAAAGAATACTCAGACTGGGAGAAATAGTTTTCCCTAGGGAAGACCACACCAATTGACTATCCAATACCAGCTCTAAAAAACACACATACAAGTAACATCATACAGACTGAACTGATTTTATTTATGTATTTAAGAATATATGCCATAAATATGGTTTTCATTTATTTTGTTTTGTCTTTTGCATCAGTTTCTCTATACTGTCTCTATAATGGCAATCCTGAAACTTACTTTGTAGAACAGGCTGGCCTCAAACTTAGAGATTTATCTGTCTCTGCCTCCCTACAAGACCTTGGATTAAAGGTGTGTGTCACCACCACTAAGCATGAATTTGAAAAAGAAAAAGGATGAATATATGAGAAGGTTTGGGTGGAGGCAAAGAAGAGGGAATAATGTAATTATATTATAACCTCAAAAAATAAAATTTAAATTTAAAATCTAAAAAAAAAGAAAGGAGAGAGACGAAGCTCACAACCACTTCTAACTCAAGGTCCAAGGGGTTATCATTCTGAATGCCGAGGCCAGTCCCATGAGGGGCGGCAGCAGGTGATGGGAGGGGGCATGTGGGTCCCTTGGCAGGTGGGAGCCAAACGGATATGCCATGCGGAGAAAGCTTGGGTATAAAATTTATTTAGTGGGTTATGGAAGGAAAGGGGAGAAAAAGAGAGAGGGACAGAGAAAGATAAAAAAGATACCCAGGAGAGAGAAGAAAGAAGAGGGGAAGAGGAAGAAGAAGGGAAAAAGGCAGAAGCTAAGTCTCTAGAAGTGGAATGACAGAGAGAGAGAGAGAGAGAGAGAGAGAGAGAGAGAGAGAGAGAGCGCCCTGGAGAGGAGGTAGAAGGGGGAGATTGGGAGTGGGCAGGGCTTGTCTCTTATAAGGACAGGGAATCCAGGTGACAGGCCAGGCCAGCAGATTTACTTTTACAACACAAGGATCTCTACAGGCCCTGCACTCAACATGCAATCACCCACACACAGACATGCAAACATGCATACACATAATTAAAAATAAACATAAATTTATTTTACAGAAAGCCTAGAGACCATTTCCAGGTCTACTCTAAGCAACAGAGCCTGTGCCTCTAGAGGCAGCTGACTCTGGACTATGGGTGCCAACTATCAGAACACAATCATTTGATACACCGTGAAGGAAAAACAAAGGTATTTGGTTTGGCATTCTTTTCCATTCAATTGCTTTTGAGAATTTCATGGATGAATACTATATTTACACTATTTCTCCCTCACCCTCTTCCTCTTTCAACTTGTCCATAAACTTTCCTTTCAAATTCATTGCCTCTTCTTTACTATTGTTCATATATATGCATACACACACACACACACACACACACACACACACATATATATATATATATATATATATATATATATATATATATATATACATAAATACAACCTGCTGAGTACATTTAATGTTGTTCATGTATACATGTATTAGTGCTGACCACTTGGGATTGGTTAAACCTATCAAGGGGTTCATTTGTGAGGGAAAAGAAAGGTCTTCTCCCAGCAGTCATTAATTGTCAATAGCTCCTTATCTAGGATTGGGTTTTTATGAAATCAATTTCATCCATGTTGGAGTGTTCTCTGGTACTATTGTTGTGCAGGTCTTGTTTAGACAGTCATGTTGACAAGATTTCACTGGTGCAGCTCCCTGCCATGTATAGAAGACATGATCTTGCAAGAGTCCTGGTCTTCTGTCTCTTAATCACTCTCTTAAGAAATGTCCCCTACGCCTTAGGTGTCATGCTGTGTTGAAGATATATCAGTTGAGGAAGAACTGAGATGTTCTCTGCATTTTGACCAGTTGTGGATTTCTGCTATGGTCTCTGTTTGCTGCACAAAGAAGCTCCTTTAAAAGTTGCCTTGCTCATAGTGTCTTGCCTCAATAGAACAGTAACTAAAGCAGATGTTGGTACCAGGAGTGGAGTATTGTTGTGGCAGGTCTGACCATGCTGCTTATTGGAGAAATGTGTAACGTCGGACTTTGCATTAAGAAAGCAGCTGAATGCTTTAAGTAAGACTTAATTCACCATCCTAGTAGGAGGGTGGAAGACAATAATACTGAGAAAATTGTGGAATATGGAGGCTCAATTCAAGGGGTTTTAGAGGTGAACAATATTAGCAACTAACTGGCCTGGGGCAATTCTTGTGATATTTTGACAAAAAAAAAATATGGCTGTTTTCCAACCTTGTTAAAAAAAATATGCTGGAGGCGGAAGAGTTTTCACCTAATATCAATAGCAAAGGAAATTTTACGACAGCCTAGTATTTACTGTGCTGTGTTGTTATTATTGATCACTCTTCTGCACATCAACAATGCAAAACAGCAAGTGGGGCCAAAAAGAAATGTAAAACATCCAGTTTGAGAAGAAAAAAGCCACTAGGGAATGAAATGTGGGAGCCAAGGTTTTGAGCTCAAAGACATGCAAATTTTAAGAAAAGTTCAAGGAAAAATGAAATAAAAGAAGTGGAGTCCTCAGTGTAAGACCCCAACAAGGTAAGCTTCCAATTTATGAACAGGAAATTTTATTCAACAATGGAAACTATCAGCAAGTCAAGGTTTATGCAAACTATTATTTCAAGAAAGGGGCCAGATTCCATCTGAAGCAAGCAGAAGAACTTGGCAGCTTTGGTTACATGGTTCTTGCTTTAAATCAGTGATTCTCAACCTTCCTAATGCTGTGTGACCCTTTAATACAGTCCTCATGTTGTAGGAACACCTAACCATAAAATTATTTTCATTGCTACTTCATAACTGCCTTTTTGCTACTGCTATGAATCATAATGTAAATATCTGTTTATTTTTTTAATAGTTTCAAAGGGATCATGATCCACAAGTTGAGAACACTGCTTTCAAATCAAGGGTACTGAAGTAAAGCAGTTGTGGAATCTTCCTCCATTCTTACGGAAAGCTGCTGAGGCCAAGAATGTGGTAGGGATACGTTAGAGTTTCTATTACTATAAAGAGACACCATGACCACAGCAACTTGTATAAGGAACCATTTGCTTGAGTCTGACTTACAATTCAGAGGTTTATTTCATTGTCATCATGACAGCACATAGGCAGACATGCTGGAGAGGTAACAGAAAGTTCTACATCCAGATAGGCAGACAGTAGAAAGAGAGTGAAACATGGGGCATGGCTTGAGCATCTGAGACCTCAAAGTCCACCCCCAGTGGCACACTTCCTGCAGTAAAGCCACACCTATGCCAACAAGGTCACACCTCCTAATAGTACCACTCCCTGTGAGCCTATGGGGGCCATTTACATTCAAACAGCCCCGGGAGGCCACCCTGTGAAGATATGAAGATGAAGGATGGATTGCATTGGAGACCCTGAGATGTTAGAGATGCCATTGCTGTGGGGGAGCTGCCAAGGAGAGCTGCAAACACGGTGTGGCACCAGCCGGATAGAGAGAGAGAAGTGTTGCATTCAACAAAACTGGAAAGAGTATGTAATCTGAAGAGCTCTTTGACATCAGACATGGAGTTAAAGGATTTGGAGTTTCCCCTCCTGGTCTTTGATCTTGCTTTGGTTCAGTATTTTCTCACTTTGCTCCCTTCCTCATTCACAGAATGGTAATGTATATTCTGTGCCACTGTATGTTAGAAATATGTAATTGGCTTTTACTTTTATAGAGGATTATAATAAAGAGATTGTCTTGAGTATTAGAAGAGACTTTGGACTTTTAAACTGTCAAGACTGTGAAGGACTATGGAGACTTTTGGAGTTGGATTAAATGCATTTTGCATTATGACGTGGTTATAAGCCTATGGGGGCCAGGGAATATGATGGATTCAATGAGATTAGCCCCTGTAGGATCATATATCTGAATGTTTGGGTCCCAGTTAGTGGACTCTTTAGGCTCTTTAGAAAGGATTAGGAGGTGTGGCCTTGCTGGAGAAGGTGTATATCTAGGGATGGGGACTTTGAGGTTTCAAAATCCCATGTCAGGCCCCATCTTGCTCTCTCTTTGCTGAGTGTGCTTGAGGAAGTGATTAAGCTCTCAGGTATGGCTCTAGTACCATACCTGCCTGTTGTCATGTTTCCTGCCATGATAGTTATGGACTAACCCCCTGAAACTGCAAGCAAGCTCCCAATTAAATGCTATACTGATTGGTTGTGTGTCTGCTTGACACAAACTAGAGTCATCAGAGAGGAAGGAGCCTCAGTTGAGGAAATGCCTCCATGAGATCCAGCTGTAAGGCATTTCCTCAATTAGTGATCAATGAGGGAGGGCCCAGCCCATTGTGGGCGGTGCCTTTCCTAGGCTGGTGATCCTGGGTTCTATAAGAAAGCAGGCTGAGCCAGTAGTGGTGGGGCATACCTTTAATCCCAGTACTCTAAAAACAGAGACAGACAGATTTCTATGAGTTCGAGGTCAGCCTGGTCTTCAAAGAATCCAGGACAGCCAGGGTAACAGAGAAATCCTTTGAGGGGAGGGGGGACAGACTTAGCAAGCCATGATGAGCAAGCCTGTAAGAAGCACCCTTCCATGGCCTCTGCATCGGCTCCTGCCTCCAGGTGCCTACCATATTGGAATTCCTGCCCTGACTTCTTTTGGTGAAGATCAGCAATGTGGAAGTATAAGTTGATTAAGCCCTCTCTTGCCAACTTGCTTTCAGCCACAGTGCTTTGTTGTAGCAATAGAAACCCTAAGACAAATGCTTTCTTCTATGAGTTGCCTTCCCAGCACTAGAACAGTAACTAAGACAGGGGTGAGAGCTATACTTTCCTATAGGCATAAGGACAGGTGTTTAGAATGTCATTGGCAATTGTGCTGGTGTAGGAAAGTGGCAGTAGCAGTGTCTCCTCTAGGGTCTCCTCACCAGTCGCCGTGTCCATTGTTGTGATTCATGGGCTTTTTAGCTGGGGAGAAGTATTGATTGTTTTTCTCCATTGATGATATTGAATCTTCAGAAAGGATAAGAACCAGTCTTCAGTAGGAGCATCCAGGCTTTTTCCAGCTCAATTCTTCTAAGTCCTTTTCCAAAATATATGAAGTTCTTAACAATAAGGTCTTGATTTCCAGTTCTGGGAGGCAACAAAGGGTAATGACAGTACCTTATATTGTTTGGGGATTCTCTTCACACAGACATACACACACACTTTTTTAATTTTATGTTCAGTGTACCGGTGTTTGTCTTCATGTGTGTTATTGTATCATATATATTCAGTGTCCAAACAAGTCAGAAGAGGGTGTTGTATCCCCTCAACTGGAGTTACAGATGGTTGTGCATCATGTGAGTGCTGGGAAATTGAGACTACTAATATTTAGAGTCATTCGTGAAAGATGTGTATTAATTCCTGCCATTTTGTTGATTTTGTAATGTTTTCTCAGATCTTCTCTTTTGGTTGCTTGTCCTGGCATTATTGGTTTCTGTGATCTCTCAGGTATGTCTATCCTTCCCTTCAGTTTGAAATATTCCTTTTAGAATCTTCTTTACAGATGGCCTAATAGTCATAAATTTCTTTAATCTTTTTTATCATGAAAAGTTTTTTATTTCTCTTTCAATTTAGATAGGTAGTTTTGCTGGGTATAATAGTTGGGATTGACAGTCATAATCATTAAGGACTTGATGGACTTCTGTCTAGATCCTTCTTGTTCTAACTTTAAAGGTTTCTGTGAAATACCCCATATTATTCTAATAGGCCTGCCTTTGTGTCTTTGTTTGTTATGTTTTAACTGTGATGTTTCACAGACACTTTCAAGTCTTTTCTCTGCCAAGTTCCATTTACAATCTTTTAGACCTTTCTTTGACCTTTATTGAGTGATCCAGTAGCTTTACTCTTTTTTCCACTCCTGAGTCTGTTTTCAACACATTGTCTCTTCTGTTGAGGAGGTGTTGGAGTGAGATTTTTTTAATTGGATTTTTGAGTTTTTCATTTCCAGAATTTTCAACTTGAGTTTTCTTTAAAATTTCAAAGATTATTTTCCTGTCTTAGATTGACATGCTTGTTTCTTCTTTTTGTCTTTAAGTTATTTAACCATAGTTATAATCATTCTTTTGAATTCTTCATTAGGGAGTTCTTCCAAAGTCATTTTCAATAAATTATATTACTGTTGGATTTGTTTTTGTTTGTTTGTTTTAAGGAAAGGTGTTTTGGTTGTTACGTTGTTTTTCATTTCTGTATTTGGATTTGTATATCTGAAGGTAGTTTTTCTTATTTTTTTTCAAGGTGCTCTGATTCTTTCAACAGAGGTGTTTATAATGATCAAGAGGAAGCTAATTTATAGCAGGGTTGGGATATCAGTTTTCTTTGTTTGATGTTTAGTAGTATAGCCTCTACCCCAGGTCTTTGGCTTGTCAGCTATAGTGTGCTAGGTGCCTTCACCATCTTGGTAAGGAAACTTAGAACAAGTTCCTGATGGCAGTGTAGGCTAGTCCTTGGTCTTGGTACCAGATAAGGCAATAGGAGGGACCTAATTGGCAGATTGTGGTTAGTCTTCAAGAAAGAGAGGCCCACATGTCCAAATCATGTATGCTGACTGGGGAGTTCCTGTGGAGAGCAGGTTGAGAGCTCTTGATTCCCAAAGGGAGGATGATAGGCTAGGAGGAGGGCAGCCACTGGCTGTATCCACAAGGTTACTGAGATAGGGAGGGTTTGTGGCAGGTTGCACAGGTAACTTACCTGGGTCTCCATGCCATATGGAAGGCTGGAGCTTCACATAAATTATTTTAGCATGTTATATCATGGAATGTTATTCTTTTTAATAACTTATTTATTTTATTGTATATACATTAATATTCTGCTAGTGTGTATGTTTGTGTGAGAGAACAAGATCACCCAGGACTGGAAATTCAAACAGTTATGAGCTGCCTTGTGGGTACTGGAAATTGAACCTGGGTCTTTTGGAAGAGCAGCTCTGAACCATCTCTCCAGTCCCTGGAACATTATTCTTTCGCCAACTGTGGCAGATTGTTTTTCTGGGTAAAGTAGTCTAGATCGGCATCTGTGGTTTTTTAGAAACTGAAGAACTTGGTTATAAGTCCTTCTGGTTTGATGTCTAACCATCATTTTCAACTTGACCACATCTGGAGTCAACCAAAGCTCAGTCACTTGTCACACCTCTGAGGGATTTTTCTTGATTGAATCATTTGAGATAGAAAAACCCACCCTAAATCTGAATCATTTGAGGTCAGAAAGACCCACCCTAAACCTGGGTCCAAACTTCTGGTGGTTTATTTAAAAGGACACAGAAGAAGGAAGCTTTTGCTTTGTCTCTGCTCACCTGACAAGTTCTATCCTGATGCTAAGGCATTCCTTCACTGGTATTAGAGCCTACTTCTTTGGAATTCTACCATACACTGAAGACCAGCTGAGACATCCAGTCTTGTGGACTGAATGAACTATTACTAGATTCTTGGCCTTTCCCCTAGGAGATAGCCTTTGTTGAGCTAACTGAACCATAGCTTGTAAGTCACACTAACAAGTGCCCTTTTAATATATATAGATTCATTCTGTCAGTTCTGTTCTAGAGAACCCAGACTACTACATCTCACTTTTAAAGTTTCCATTGAGAAATCAATTGTTGTCCTCATGGGTTTTCCTTTGCATATAATTTGTAATTTCTCTCTTCTGGCTTTCAGTTCCCTCTCTTTGTTTTGTATATTTGGTTTTTTAACTATCATATGCCCTGGGGAATTTCTATTCTGATCCTGTTAATTTAGAGTTCTATGTACTTCTTAAATCTACATGGGTGTGTCTTTCCTTAGTTTGAGGAAGTCTCCTGTGATCCTGTGGAAAATCGGGTCTACACCTTTGACTTGAGGTTTTTCTCCTTGTATGCCTATCATTATGAAGATTTGGTCTTTCAACAGAGTTCCATAGTTCCTATGTACTCCTTTCATGGGTTTTCTTTTTAAAACTTTCCATGTCCTTTGCTTGTCTGATCTAACATGACTACTTTATTTTCAAATTCTGATATTCTGTCTTCTACTTGCTGCACTCCATTAATAAAGCTCTGCCCTGAGTTTCCTTATGTAGTTGTTTAGTTTTTCAATTTTACCTTAATTTCTATTTGATTTCTCTTCTATTTTATGTCTTTAATGAACTCAGTTTCCAAATCTTGAATTGATATCACCATTTTATTCGCACATATGTTTGTATTCCTTTAGTCTTCACTCAAGAGTTTATTGCTAACCCTCCCAGTTCATTGAACTGTTTGCTTGTGTCTACTTTAAATTTCTTGAATTATTTAAGGAAGTATATTACTGTTTTTTAAAGTCTGTATCTCAGGGTTCCTCTAGTATTGTCAGGGTTTCTGTCCTGCCTGTTTCCCACAATTGTTAGGTCCCAAAGCAATCACACAGAGGTCTACATCAGTAATAAACTGATTGGCCCATTAGCTCAGGCTTCTTATTAACTCTTATAACTTATATTAGCCCATTATTTTTGTCTATATTAGCCATGTGGCTCGGTACCTTATTCAGTGAGGCAGTCACATCTTGCTTCTTCTGTGGCAGTGTCAAGACTGCATCCTCTTCCCAGAATTCTCCTGCTCTCATTGACCTGACTCTACTTCCTGTCTGGTTGTCCTGCTCATACTTCCTGCCTGGCTACTGGCCAATCAGGGTTTATTTAAAATATAATTGACAGAATACAGACCATTGTTCCACACCACTCTAGGTCATTCTCAATAGATAATATTTCTGTAGGAATAGTGGATTTAGATGGGGAGATATATTGACTTAAAGACAGTTTTTGTTTTTACAATGGGACTTCTTTCATTGATTGTATGTCTGATGTGAAATTCTAGTCCTACCTTTGTTAAGTAAAAGTTTGTGGGGTGTTGTTTTTGTTATTGTCCAAGTTTGGTTGATTTCAGGTCAGGTATGAAGAATTGGTATGCCAGTCCTTCAGATAGAGAGTCAGTGTTCATTCTGGATTAGACAACATGAATGATGTCCATTCAGTGATAAGGGGGGGGAAAGCCTGTGAATAGAAAAAGCAGTTTGATATCTTAGGCTGGTAAGTAAGTTGTGATACCCCAGTGATGCCTAGGAATGTGAGGATGGGGTGGCTAAACCAGGGCCTGGGGTACTCACCAGGCTAAGCAAGCCTATAGGTTGTGTCATCAGCTTAGGATCAGAGGTTGGATATGTTGTGAGTGAGCTACCAACAGGCAGACTCACCAGATTGTGCTAGTATAGTAAATGTGCAACTTGGGCTAGGGATGGGGATCAGAAAAGGTACAGAAGAGCTGGGGCTAGAGAACTCACTAAAATGGAGCACAGAATGTATGACCCAGGCTAGGCCTGGAGGTTGAATATCTTGGAACTGATTTGTCCTAAAGAATGGAAACATATCTTGATGTCTTTAAGTAGACAAATGGATAAGCTGATTGTCCTTGTAGCAAAGTAACTACCATTAGCTCAACATGCAATTAAATGGATATTATGTATATGTGTATATGTATATATATATGCATATATATATTTGCTATGAAGTTATAACACCAACATATGCTATATGTCACTTATATATGTCATATACAGTTATATATCACTTAATGATGGGGACATGTTCTGAGGAATGTGTCATTAGCAATTTTTTCTGCTTACTATAGAGTGTACTTACACAAACTTATAGCTATAGCATCTTAGGCAATAAAATATAATGAACAGCATCATATATGTAAGTATCAGTAACCAAAATATCCTGTAAATCCCACATATATATGTATATACATACACACACACCTATACGTATATATTCGGTACATTGGGTGCCAAAGCACCAGAGCTAGACTGCCATGGACTAGACCTAAGAGTCAAAATAAACTTTTTCCTCTTAAAATACATATATTTTATATATAAGTATAAAATATAAAATTTTATATATAAAATAATAAAATACAAAATTTAATTATATTGTATACAGTTATATGTTTAAATAAAATATGACAATTTTATATATAATAAATATGGAGAGACACACATATTGTCTTAAAATACCATAATTGCTATAATAAATTACATAAACATGCATGAGAATGATGCCTACCCTAAGAGAGTGGAGAGTGAACAGAGTCATATGACAGCCACCAGTGCTACCTAGAATATGTAATTTCTTAGCAAAAAAGGCTGTCAAGGTTTGGGTAGGTGGCGTCTCCCACAGGCTCACATGCTGGAGGTTTGACCCAGGTTCCAGGTGCTGCTAAGAAGGAATATGATCACGAGGCATTGAGTCCATTTGTGCATCAACTTGTTGGTGGATCCGTGTCATAATGGGGTTCTGGGGTGTAGTCGGGAGGGAGTGGTCACTGAGGATGGGCCTTGACAGTGTATTTTGCTCCGAGTTTCCTGTACAGCCTGCTTTCTGCAGCTTTGACCCACCACACACTTCCTGCCATGATGGTCTATCACCCCACCTTGGGCGCCAAAGCAATGGAGCCAGGTTGCCATGGACTAGACCTAAGAGGCCAAATGAACTTTTCCCCCTTTCAAACTATTTCTCTTGGATATTTTGTCACAGCAGCAGAAACACAACTGATCCAAAGCCTGAGGTAAATATGGCAGAATGTCGGCATCTCTTGCATTCTTACAGAAACTGCGTGATTGACTGTTACATTTACTGACCCTCCCTAATCTTTGAAGTATGTATTACGTTTTGTGCTTTAGCGAACAGGGGGGAATTATTATATTTAACTAAAGTGGCATTAAGCTTCCCATACTGGTCCCAGCTGGGACCAGCTTGACTAAATTCTCTTCCCCTCCCACACCACATTTTCTTAGACAGTGGGAATGTGCCAAATGGCCTCCCTGTCACTTTATGGCTGTCACCAGTCAAGGACCTATATTCTGGCTGAATTGCATCCAGACATACAGCCTCTGTTCTCTGACCCTCCTATCACCAAGTCATTCAATATTTGCAGAATGTCTGCTGTTGGATACTAATGGTCTTGTCCTCTGAGCTCATGGTCTAGAGAGGGGAGCAGATACATAACCAGAGAGAGCACACTGTCTTCACCAAAGAGTGTGCACAAAGAACCTTAAACCCAAGAGGATTGGTGAAGAGAGGCTGGGGGTTGAAGACCATCAGGTGGAGATGAACCCTCGGCTACTTTTGTTCTTTGTTTTGTTTTGTTTTTTGAGTATCTCTGGCTGTTCTGAACTCACTATGCAGACCAGGCTTATATAAAGGTATATGCCACTCTGCCCAGCATCCTCAGCTACCATTAAGTGAGGATAAGGAGCCAGGCAGAGCAACCACAGCCCGGAGATGAATGGGTCATTGATGAATAGGGGATGGTGTGTGGGATAGCCATAGAAAAGGACAAGTCATGAGGACATTGTCAGAAGATGCCCTGTGACCCATACTTCTGTCTTTACCCATGTGACTCTGGTGAACTTGTTGATAGCAACTGCTACAGATCAGTATGAAGGCAGCTACAACATCTCTAGGCAAAATGATGACTGCTTTGAGAGCCATATAGAATGGTTTCCAGGAGACAACAGTTGAAGAGGCTGCTGGAGATAGAATCACTGATATATCCTGTACAATATAGATCGGTACATTGTTTTCAATAAGGAAATTAATCTAGCAAGCAATCCCTTAACATTCAGTAACTTAGTACTACAGTGGCTTGTTTAGCCCACCAAAGCTCTCCTTCAATCTTCCTTGAGTGTCTAGGAACCCATGTTCCTTCAGTGATGTGGCACCTCCATGTTGGTTTCCCACCTTCTAGTCTTACCATACTCACCTACGGTAAGCTAATTATAATCAGCAGAGCTGGATACATGTGTGTGGTTGGCTGCTTGGATCTAGAAGAGGCTCATCTCACTTCCGCTCACATAGCACTAGAGCAGCAGTTCTGAGCCTGTGAGTTGACCAATCATTTCATAGGGGTTTCCTAAGAACTTCAGAAAACATGTATATATATATATATATATATATATATATATATATATATATATATATTGATTCATAGCAGTAGCAAAGTACAGTTATGAAGTAGCAACAAAACTAATGTTGTGTTGGGAGTCAGCACAACATGACAACTGTATTAAAGCATCGCAGCATTAAGAGGGCTGAGAACCTCTGTACGAGATGTACAACCCACACAGTCACATGCAAAAGATGTCAGTAAATGTTATGTATCTGTATTCCCAAACCATTCTCAGGTGTGTGCCACAAGGCCTGAACAGAAAGGGCTGGGTGGGAAGGTGTTTTCTCAAACTGCCAAGTGCACTCATGAGTTCCTTTGAGTGGGGTTGTCTCCCTGTGGCTAGGACTCCCAAGAGATAGGCCCAGACTTCTAGGAATAAATCCAAAGGCTGCAGCTACAGACCATGTTAGTTATATATACTCACTCAAAAGAGGAGGAAAGGAGCCCCAGAAATGAGGGAGGTGGATTAGGTTTATCACTTGGCTATCGGTCCCTTTTGTAGGTTCACAGTCTTGTAGATGAATGAATCTAGAAGGGGATCCTGAAGGAAACTTAGGGAAAAGTTTTCAGGGTTTGAGAGAAAGCTGAAATCACACAAGTTGGAGGTGTCATCAGCTGCTAGGGAGAGATGGGTCATAGGAAGACAGAAAGTTATTAGTTCTGAGTTTGAGAACAAGAAAACAAGGAAGATCAGAATGAAAAGTCAGAATGGGAGAGGAATGGGGTAAGGGAAGGAAGGGGAAAGAGGAGGTGGAGGAAGAACACATGGATATCAGGACAAGAAGATTTAGACTTCTAATCAGTATCTGAAAAGGGGAAATAGAAAGAGGGCAAGAAGAGAGTTTTGTTTCCTAAGTTCATCTTCAGAAAGTGGGCAGGCTTAGCAATAAGGGGCTGTAAGCCCCAGCATGGAGGGAGGGAGGTCAGCAAGGTAAGAAAGTATCTCGTTAAGGAGGTAGCCATTCCTCCCATCTTCTTACCAAGTCCTCCTGGGTGTCACTTTCCCCCTTTGGCTTCAGAATGTTTTCTTAATATTGTGAAGTGGTACTTTCTTCCCACCACAGAGCTAAGCAACTACACAGACATTAGCAGACTCAAAGGCCATTGAGGATTGCCAGCATTGGACCTTAACATCTGCCTTGGTTAAGGTTTCTATTGCTGTGAAAATACACCATGACCATAGCAACTCCTACAAAGGAAACATTTAACTGAGGTGCCTCGCTTACGGCTTCAGAGGTTCAGTCCATTATCATCATGGTGGGGAGCATGGTGGCAAGCAGGCAGACATGGTGCTAGGGCTGAGAGTCTTTCCATCTTGATTCAGAGGCATCAGGAAGTCAATGGACACACTGGGTGGTGTCCTGAGTACCTCAAAGGCCACACTCACAGAGGCACACTTCCTTCAACAAAGTCATCCCCACTCCAACAAAGCCACGCCTCCTAATGGTGCCACTCCTTATGAGAATATGGGATTATGGGAGTCAATTACATTCCAACTACACCTTTATATAAAAAGATGGAGGCAGAGGGCCTTGATGAGGCCCATTAAAGGAATACTACTTCATCCCAGTTCTATCTCTGGCCTTGGAAAGAGATGTGACATTCGAATCTTTCCCCGGCATTAAAATATCACACACTTACATTTTTTCCTTAAGAGTTGAGGCAGCAGTGTTCTGTCTATTACCTGGCAAGGAAGCTAGTCCTTGAGAAAACTGATTCACCTGAGGGAATGCTGAAAGGCGGCTGCATCAAAAGAGTATTGTGACAATCAGGGGCCAAGGAATACCACGAAGATCACACCACACAATAAACCCCACACAAGAGATTTATTGGGGAGGGTGTTATGCAAAAATGGCTGCCTCCAAGCGGGGATGTAGACAGCTACAGGCCAGGCTATGATGGCAGGTTTTACAGGGGTATGGAGCATGCGCATAGGGAAGACATGGCAACAGCGGAAACATGTTGCATTGACCATTAGTGATGGTGGGGCATTGGTGCCAAGACATTGGAGACAGGGTGGGGGATGGGAAAATTCCAAGGAACCTGGTTCTGGAATGGGAGCAAAGGACCTTTGACTGTTCTTAGTATGCCTAACGTGCTATGGAGCTAGGAGGGCTATTGACCCCTTTAATGAGATAATGCCCTATCCTTCCCAAGAGCATTCACCTCCCTTGAGGCAGTTAATTACAGGTCTACACAGCTAAGCCCCTTCCTACTTTTCTGAGTTCTAACTCAAGAGCACATTTCCTTTTTCCATTTCTATCTTTTCTTTGGTCCTAAGTATGCTTGCTTTTGTACCAGGGGTTTCCCGTTTTCTCTGGAGACTTCCAACCTCATTTTACAGCTGCCCAAAGACCTCTATTGTTGACTCCAATCCAGAAGGAATGACTTTCTCTTTTTTCTCTTCATCATCTCCCTCTGCCTGGCAGCTGCTGCCATAGACAGCTTGCCTGGCTTTTGGCTTTTCTCTCAAACACTAATAAAATTGTCATAGAGCTTCTTCTAAGTCTGTTTTTATTTTATTTTTTATCAGTGAAACTAAGAACACATAAGAGGCAACCTGAATTCACCAGTAACATGACTTTTGCTAGATTCTCTGAGGCACCAAGAATCCAGATATCATGACACAGGACACTAAGATACCCCTTCAATAACAACAAAAGGTCTTGACCCCATCTGGGCTTCCCTTGCTAAAGGAATAGTGAATTAATTTTCCCTCTGATGAACTGACGTACTTTTCCTGACCAGAATTGCCCCATCCCTCCCCGAGCACTGTCTCTATGAACCACCACGAGGCTCAGTTTGGTCTGCCCACCTTTTGGGGCCATAAACAGAAAGGTGTAACTTTTCTTTTTCATTTGTTGACACTAAGAACCCCAAGAGGGACTCTGATTTCCCTGGTATAGTCTAGTGACCGCAAAATGACACCTCCAATTCAGGTAACACTTGCCTTGCCCTCTCAGACACGTGCCTTCTTAGATTTTGTTGGTTTGCGGTTATTACTAAAATCCCTTCCCTGAGAGAGTAAGCAATGTTTTCTGCTCCTCCTAATGTTCCAAAGCCAAACCAAAGCATGATTCCACCAGTGTTCACCCCTGGGAACTAATGAGTTTCTTAAGCTTCCTTACAGAGCAATGGGTAAGGAGTTAGGGACAGAGCATGGGTGACCTGGAAGGTATCCACCCAGCAAGGATGATGGCTTCCCCATAGCTGCGGATATTAAACCTGTGCTCTTCTTCCCATGTATAGCCCCTAGCCTCTCCCTGACAATCATATGCTACTTGGGCATACAACTGGTTGGGAGGAGTGTCTGACTTCTCAGAGGATTCCATGGCTCCTCTCTATACCCCCCCACCTTCCAAGAGGGAAGGTACGTAGTCAGCAGGCCCAGCTGTAGTGATCTTTTACAAGCGGGACAATCAGATTTCCTGAAGATGGTGGCAGTTTAACTTAAAGGACAGTGCTACACAACAGGGGTACTTTCATGCGTTTTGTGGTCTCACACACCAAATCCTGTGACCCTAAGGAGTGGTTGCTAAATATCTCCTACTGTAGAACTCTTCTTTCCAAAGTAAAGATCATGAGATCCAGAGACCATGTGTGATGCTCACCCTATTCAGTGCCAGGCCTTGGCCAGGTGCTGAGGGGAGAGGGAACACTTGGATATGTTAATTAATGTTCCTTCTTTCCTATTTCCCAGAAATTCCTGCTTCCCCCAAATGCGTCCCTGTGTCATAAAGGGTCACCATGCTGACTCAGAGAAAGAGTGTCTCATTTCTGAACTCCCAACCCCCAAAGAATCCCACTATTCTAGTTGAAGGCAGGATGAGGCAAGCATCTCCCAGAATTCCTGCTTTAAAGACACATTGCCCCACAAGGCTCTGGGGAGGACAGTGACAAGGTAAAGAAGTTTGCCTTGCTGAGTCAACAGGGTCTGTGCTCCCTTTTCCCGATGGCAAGTACTGGGTAGATACTGGAGGGAATGAGTCCTGAAATATACGTGGGACTCAATAATAGAATCTTCCATCTTGGGACTTGAGTCTCCAAATATGCCAGGACTCCCAGATCTCCCATTACAAGCAAGAGTCGGGGCAGAAAACTGGCCTGGGTGTAGGCTGTGGAGGGGACCCCGAGATGGAATCACAGAGGGGTCTGGATAAAGAAGGCAGGAAGGCCATAAACTAAAAAGACCTAGTTGCTGTGTAAGGAGAAAAAGTGACAGTCCCAATGGATTGTGAGCAAGAGATGGGGACCCAAGCATTTGCCAGGGCAACCAAAGGAGACAGATACCAATATCATGACTGGACTTAGGGTAACAGCCTATGCTCCCACAAGCCAGGCAAGACCACTCATCCTCAATAAGCTGATTAAAACAAATTAATAATGAAAAGAAGATAAAGGAGATTTTTCAACATGGCCACTTGTTTAATCATTTATAAAGAGATGGTAGGGGACCAGTCCCATGAGGGGCTACGGCTGTGGTGGCCCACCCGAGACCTTGGTTGGTCCCCTGACAGGTGGCCTGAGGCCTCAGTGGGAGATAGATAGCTATGCCATGCAAAGAGAGTTTGGGCATAGAGTTTATTTAGTGAATTATGGAGGGGAAAGGGAAGGGGAGAATGGGGGGAAGAAGAGAAAGAGGCAGAAGCTTCCTCTCCAGACAGAAAGAGAGGGGAGGGGAATTGCTTGCCTTGGTGGAAGTGGGAGGTTGGGAGTGGGTAGGGCTTGTCTCTTAAAGCCACAGGGTACCCAGGTGACAGACCAGGCCAGCAGATTAAATGAGGAAGAAGGAGAAAGATAAACAGTCACCTCTCCAAATCCATTTTTCGGGTTCTTAACTAAGCAGTAGAAAGAAAGATGTAATATTATCCACCACTGTCTCAGCTCCAAGTTGCTCTTGCAAGTTAGCCTGACAAGCCGTAAAGATCTGGGAAGCGAGCTCCTCCTCTGGCTACTTCCAAGACATCAGCCTTTTCAGTACCAACCGGGTAAGTCCACTCAGCAGCCAGAGGGAGGACAAACCTCCAAAAGGAGAGATGATCTTTCTTCTCACACACCCATTTTTTCTAGGCTCCTCCCAGAAGGCGCCCCACCCGCCCTGTCCTCCCTACATTCATCAAGGACATGAAGGACAATCCTTCAGGCAAGGCTCCTTACTTAGGTGGTTCTAATTTGTGGCAAGTTGACATTTAAAACCAACCATAATAGTCCGCAAAAGGAAACTTGTTTCTACCCTATAACCAGGGCCACCCTTTCTGCTGCCCCCACCTCTGGGACCTCAAATCCCACTTTTCCAGTATATGTAAGAAATAGATAGCCACACTTAGTGGCAGCTGGATTTCTGGGTAGAGGGATATTCTCACAGCCTCCAGGGGCTGGGCTCTCTTGTCTGTTGTGACAATGACAAATGGTACCAACACAGCAGGCATTAGAAGTATAGGACCCAGGAGGGTCCTAGAAGGGGTTCTCTATAGCTGTAGTGCCTCGGGCTGCCCCAGCTTACTGCAGATTGAATGCACCTGTCATGGATAGATCTGAAGCAGATGTAAACTGCTTTGTTATCGGGGTAGATCTGAGTCCAGCGGGCAGGTACCTGCTGAGCTTTCCAGGTTCTTGTGTCCCAGAACAAAGAGCTGGACCAGGGACAGAGACAATCACAGTATCAGAAACAGCATATTAAAAAAGAAGAAGCTGTCTCCTGAGAATGGATGTGGTCTATGGAGCTGGCACAGTCCTGAGACTCAGAGGCCCCAGGTCAGGGCCATTACTTTGCATAGGTCATTTACATAGCGTCTTCCTTCTCCCACACTTGGAGATCATGGACTCTCTTCCAAAATGCTCTCTTTTGTTACATGTAGCCCTGCTGGGAAAGGCTTTCCTGTCTTTCTGCCATCTGGTCTCTTTGTTTTTAATTTTTATTTTTTATTAACATATGAAGAATTGGGTTCCATTGTGGCATTTTTTTCTAATTGTTTGGGTTGCTTCTCTTCCCCTTCCCTGTGACCCCTCCCTTGTACCTCCTCACCCCAGGAGTGTCCTTTCTACATTTGTGTCCCATGAGGCCTCTGCCCCACCCATTCCTCGCTCTCTCTGCTTTCCCTCTAGTAGTCTCTTATCTATCTAGCTTCATAATCTAGCACCCCCCTCTCACTCTCTTATCTACATACATTCAAACATTAAAAGTGAGGGTTCACCTGTGTGAGAGAACATTGGATTTGTTTTTGTCTTTCTAAGTCTGGGTCACCTCACCTGACACTTGCATGTGTTAATCCTGACACTTTTCTCTTACCCTACTTTGCTGTCACAGTTGTATAGACTCCGACTCCCTCATCTTCATTTTGGGAAGACACTCTCTGTCTCAGGATCTCTTTATCCCCGTCCTGACTACTTCCAGAGACAAACCCTCTAGCTCTTTCCCTCACAGAAGGCTTCTATTTGTGGTCCTTGGGGACAGTGGATTTGTCCCAATCCCCATATGACTTGGTCCTGGAAACCTGACTTGGACAAAGAAAGAATGAAAAAAGGACAGATACAGACAGACGCACAGGAAAGCTGGGACTGGATGGGCCATGCGCTCTAATGGAGACACACCACCAAAAGCGGTGACCCACCCCCAGGTTTATTTTACACATATGAATGAATGGGGTGTGTTTATTGTATACAAGTGAACAAAGGGGCAGGTTAGCTAATCAGGTGGGCAGTTTCTGTATCAAAAGGTCTCAGGCTGAGGTCATTTGTATGGGAGTAGTCATCTCAGGAGGTCATCCGGGAGGAGAAGGCTGTGGTTGATACTTTCTGAATGCTCTCTTGGCATTTGCGCACAGACCAGACAAAGGCTTTGCCAATCCCCATGGGTCTGACACACTGGGGTCCTTGGTGTGGCAACAACACACATTCACTCAGAACTCTCCCTGCTCCCCAAGAAAAGGGGAAGCACACATCATCATGACTACGGTCAATATTTTCAGCATTAAGGGCACTACAGCTCATATTCCAAGTGCCCTTACCACAGCTCATGGAAGCAGGCATTGTTATTGGCCCAACTTTCTGTGTGAAGGGGGAGATTCAGAGAGGTGAGATTGTGTTGTTCATTTGGCGTAGAAACAATATTGTGGGGACCCATCATCTCTGACCGGAATCCCATAATCTCAACCACTCTAAGGCATAAAAAGGCGGGGGTTGAAGGTCTCCAGGACTCTGATCAGCGTTCCCAACTGGTCACTAATTGATAAGCTGCTTCTTTGTGGACGAGAGTGTGAGGTGAAGCTGGCCTTGAAGTCTGTGGGAATTAGCACCTGACTTGTAGGAAAGCATCTGTTGCAGGTGCCTTTGACAGATCCCTCTCTACCTGCATGCCCAGCTGCCAAAGCACTGAAATGGATGCCCGGGGCCCAGCTATCCATCAGCTTGCCCCACTGCAGCTGCAGAAGACAGTCCAGATGTTCATTTATGCTGGAGGTTAATGACAAGAGCCTCACTCACCTGACTTTCAGGTATTTCAGATGCCACACAATTGCAAAACTCAGTTCTCTCTCTCTCTCTCCCTCCCTCCCTCCCTCCCTCCCTCCATTCCTCCCTCCCTCCTCCTTCCCTTTCTCTCCCTTTGGCATGCCAGAAACTTGATGTCACAGGAGGAAAGTTAGTAGCTGACTCCAGGACAGATGGCTTGCCGCAGTTTCAAGGACTGGGTTTGAAGTCGGAACACTGTTCTATGGGGACCACTCAGGTAGGTGATGATGTTTACCAAGGAAACAATGGAACAGGTTGTAGGGGTGTTTAATGTCCCACCTGTCACTGTAAACTTAATGATGAAAACTTTGAGGCAGAAAGGATTTTTAACTCTTTCAGTTGTAAGTTTAGAAACCTGAACCAAAATGTCCAAAAGAGACTAACAAAACTAAAATAAAAGGAGAAGGGAGAGAGGATGGGGAGGAGGACTTAGCTATTCTGGAAGGTCCGTGTGTATTTCTGATGGGCCTGGGCCCAGCGCCTTCAACAGAATCAGAAGTCCATCTCCCCATCTCTAGCACTGTTGCTTTTTATGCTGTCTCTACACTCTAGATGACAAGGCATAAATCACTATAAAATACAAATATATATTCTACATAAATGTATTATAAATATATAAATCACCAATTAATGGCCTGCTGGCTCTGAAACACCAATGGAAAGAAATTTCATCTTCCAGTACAGCTCTTGCAAGAGTCTCAAGGTCCACTCACTGATAGTTTGGAGCCTGTGCTCAGCCTTGAAGCTATCAATTCCTGTGGCTCGAACTGTCCTGGGCCTTGAGTTCAGTTCTAGAGACACAATGAGGTATGCTCAACCAGAGGCCCCCAGCGCTCACTGAATCCCCTCATCTAAGAAGGTTCTTTTTACAGATGGAGCCCATTACAGAAACTCCCAACCAGGTGAAATGACTACAGAGTGCCCAGCGCCAATTGATGCGTGTTCAACCCAAACCTTGCACTAAGGCCCAGAGACCAGCACAGAAGTTGGGCCAGGGAGATTTTAAGAACTAGAGGATCAGAACTTCTGCTATAAGATGTGTCTTCTATACATACTAGGAAGCTACGTCCATGAATCTTAACAACATGATCATTTAAACAAGACCAGCACAATGACAGTGAGTGTGCATGTCAGTGTAGATGAAGGAATTCTCACAAGGCCCCATCCCTAGATGAGGATTTATAGGCAATTAATGGCTGCAAAGAGAGGGAGAATCAGTCTTCTCCAGGGACAAGCCCTTATTAGGTTATCCAATCTCGAGTGGTCAGCCCCAAACTATATATGTGTGTGTGTTATGTGTATGTATGTATGTATATATACATATATAAAATATATGTGTATATATAGCCCCAAACTATATATGTGTATATATAAAAATACATATGTATTATATATTCTTATATATAATACATATATATATAACATATGTATTATATATATGCAATATGGAATGGATTCAGCAGACTACAACAACAGTAATTTTAAAAGAAGAGGTCATAAGTCTTAGCGAGAATATGTAGGGACCTGGGAGGAGATGGGCACGGAGAGGAGTAGAATTAATGTAAATATTGTAATCATGAGTTAAATTATCAATAACAGGTTCAAAAAATAAAATGAGAAATGCAGAGTTCTGAAGAAGGAAAGGGACAAATATTCTATTTAGGTGTCCATACACCGAAGATGTGTGACTGTCCATTGGGATTGCATTCAGGTCCATTAGCTCTATCTCCAGTCAGCTCCAACCTCCTCCCTGGGCCTACAGCGCTCACCATGAGCTGAACTCCCATCCCTGAATCAGTTTCTGCTCCTTCCCTGAGTCTACAGCTTCTGCCATGAGTAGTGGCTCTCCCTACATCTGCATGCCCAGCTGCAGGTGAACTCCAGTCCCCTCCTTGCGTCTTCAGCTCCCTCTATGTATCATGGGACCCTCTCATATCTGTCTGCTGTCTTCATTTAAAACTCCATGGAGAGATGGCTCAGTACTGAAAGTGCAATCCTGAGCCCCAAGTTCAAATCCTCAGAACCCACATAAGTTTGGACACACTGATGCATGTATCTATGATCTCAGTGCTCCAACAGGGAGACAGGAGGCAGAGATAGGAGAAGTCCCCAAAACTCAGAGCCAGCTTACCTGGAAATGGGAACAAAAGAAAGACCCTGTATCAAACAAGGTGGAACGTGAGAACTGACGCATGAAGCTATCCTCTGAACTTCTCGTGTGCCTGTGAACATACAGCGGCACTCACACATGCTAACACACTCCCTTCCTGCCTCTCCCCCTCTCTCCTTCCCCAACCCCCTTCTAAGAGGGAGAGATTTAAAAAAAGAAACGTACTCTTCTCTCAAACATTTTTTATGTTTCTCTGTGACTCACGAGGATCTCATTCTCTCCTTTAAACCGCAACGCCATATCCTGTTGTGAATAAACCACAATTAGCTATTTCCCAAATAAGCAAATATTTCCCAAACAAGCAAATATTGGTCGTTTTTTTTCATTCTTGTGATTACAAGCTACAGCAATAAGCATTCTTGTATAGTTCTCCTTGGGCCCATAAGGGAGTTCCTTTAGCACAAACATCCATAAGTGGAATTGAAAGGCAAACAGTATGGGCATGTTCAACTTCACTAAGTGATGCCAAATTGCCATCCAAAGTGGTTTAGCACCTAATATTCACAGCAGAGAAATGATTTTCCGTCCTCCAGCTCCTCAGTCACATGTGCCATCGAAGATTTCATGATCCTGACAGCCTGAGGTGCACAACTTAGTATTCTGCTGCTGTATTCTGGATGGATCCACCAGTGACACTAGGAATATTGCTATGGTCTGTTGGCTATTAGGTTTTCTTTTAATTACTTGCTTTATGGATTCTGTCATTACTAGATCCTTTCTTTCTTAATGATTCTGTGAGAATTCTTGATACAGTCTAGGTATTAAACCCTTACTAATAACATGGTCTGAAAGTATCCCCCTCAGACATTCTGTCCCCTAGATAGAAGATGTGTCTTGTCATAAGGAAGTTTTCATTTGATGCCGTGATACATATCCATATTCTCCTTCATGGCTTCAGTCTGTTTTGATATAGTTAGCATCCCTTTTCCCACTGCAATCTCACAAAGAAAGGTTCTTCAAGGCTTTTCTTCTAGGAGAGTGACATCCTCTATTTTCCATGTGTGTAATCTGACTCTATCTGGAGTATATTTTCTCAAAAGGCATAAAGTTAAGCATGTGGCTTTAATCTCTTTTCGTGTAGATAGCCATAACCCCACAGCAATAATCCCCTCACTTTAGACATCAACACTGCCAACCTCACTCCTGCTCTAGAAAGAGCCTCAGGGCCTAGAGACAGAACAAGTCCTCTCACTGCCATCTGCCGGTGACTCCACTCTCCCCCACTTCCCATTTCCCTCTGGGCACTTCCCTTCCCCCGAAGAGCTAACACACCACATAGCAGGTTTCCCAGCGCCTGCCAAGCCCTCTTTATTCTGTCTTTTTCAGAGACATCAGCCCCAGAAGAGCAGTGCCAGGGGCTCAGCCTGGTTTTTGCCCTTCTCCAAGGCTGAGCTCCGAGGCAGCCTTTCCCAAGCACTGACGATTCACGATTCCAATCACTTCCGCTGTGGCCTATTTCCAGGGTGAATAGGTAGCTCCCACACTACCTGTGCCGTATCTTGGCTTCCCTTACAATCCTATCAATTCTGTAACCCTTTCGCTTTTCCTTCTGTTTGGCATTCTACCCAAACAACTACGGACCCGCAGTCTCTGTTCTGCCTGGACCGATGTCTCTGGATCAGTAATCCTAATCCCTAAAACGGCCATGCTGACTCATCTTTTTTCCTCTCAAAATTGACTTGGATCTTCTCCAATCTTTATTTCCCATTAGACTGCAAAAGACCTTTTGTGACATTCAACAAAAATGATAAAAATATTGTCATAGTGTACAAGTGTACAGTAACTGTGTGAACCCATGGAAGACTGCCATCGTCACGGGACTTTCCTACCACACAGGTGATTTTCCCATCCCTTTAGTTCTTGTGGGTTTTTTTTAATGGGGTGCTTTTTTTATGAAGTTCACATACATCTCCTGCTAGATAAATTACTGATTGATTCATAATTTCTGTTGTGATGGTACATTAAGTCTTTGTAATTACTCTTTTTAATAGTCTCTAGCTGGTGTTTAAGAGCACAATTAACTTTTTCCTCTGTATTGATCATGTATCTAGCAACTTGCTAAGCTCCAGCGTGTGTTATTAATACAACTGTGTGCTCTGTGGTTTTCCTGTGTGATTACCCCAGGTGCTGGGGCGCCAGCTTTGCTTCTCCCTTTGTAGCTGATCCATCATCACGTGTACAGGACAGCACTCAGGTGTGCAGGCATGCAGGTGTGCCATATTACACAACATCTTCAGCTCCACGTAAAACAGGAGTGCTTGTCTGACAAAAGCAGAGACCCAGAAACTAACTTTGCCTTCTCAGCTTTAGCATCGTAGAAATCATTTTAAAATTATGAGCCAATGATTCACAAGATCTTGAACGTCAGGACAGGAGGTCGATGGCCTCCAAGAGACAGAAGACAGTGAGTTGCCCCTTATATTCCCCAGGGAAGTTTTTATGCAGAAGCACAAGAATGCAGACCCTAAGCAGAGAGGAACGAGGAGGTGGAGTCGGAAGTCCAGGAAGAAAAGTGTGGCAGGGAGGACCCTGGAGAGAAGAGGCCTGTCAGAGAGCATCTTGCAGAGGTAACCCTCAGGCAAATCTCAGATCAATTCTTGATCAGTTTTTGGATCTAAGAAAACTTCCAGGGGCAGGGTAAAGAAATATCGTGAAGGATTAGAGGGTCCAGTACTCAGGAATCGCACAAGGCCACTTAGATCGTACTGGGAAAATCTCATACTCAGAGCGTGTTAGTGGATGGAAAGGGTTTTGCCTCAGTAGTAAATTCATGTCAGTCCTCAACTAAACATTGCTCTGATCCCACCTAAGAAAACTTCAATGTAAAGTACTAATCATCAGACAGGAGCTACATCCAAGAACTAGTTCAAAAGAAGCTGTAGGAGTTCTGTGTGGACAGAGAGTAACCAAACTGGGCACTCACTACGTAATTAACAAGCATACACAAGAAAATGAGTGAAACAATCAGACGAGACCCAGGAAGACACAACTGGTAAAGTTAGCAAGGGAAAGCTAGAGGAAACTTGAACTTCCTGCTTGGAGACCCTGTACATGAAAACAACATAAAGTCAACTTCTAGAGACAAAAAAAAAAAAAAAAAAAAAAACCATGTCTCTGATAAGGAGCAAACCAGAGAAGACTGACAATAAAAGGCAAAGGGAGATTTGTGAGATTACAGACACAGCCATAGGAACTACCCAGACTAAAAGCAAAGGGCCAGACAGTGGGCAGAATCCATGGTCTATGGGACAACTTCAGGTTTCCTAGTGAGTCCCTGGAAGATACATTACAATCATTTAAAGATATAATGGCCAAAATTTTAAAATATAAAAATATTTTAAAGGATATTTTATTAAAGAGATACAATGAATATACACACGCTCAACATCAACAAGGAAATCAACTTCAAACTTCCATGAGACATTTTTATATGACCCATAAGGGAAACAGTAAAAGAACATAAATTCTATCGGAACCCTTTGTCATATGGTGGTAATGTAAAGATGTGTAGCTGCTTTAAGATAGCACACCCTCAGAAACATATGGACAGTGTTTATATAAGACTTTTACAATTCTAGGTAGCTTCTCAAGAGAAAAAAAAATAACCAATACCAGGATGGAGAGACGGCATAGACTTTAGGAGAATTTTGCTGCTCGGTTATGAGGCTCAGGGTTCAGATTCCAGCACCCGTATAAGAAGCCCGACATCCTATGTAATCCTGTAACTCTAGCTCCTAGGGAGATCACCGGCTTGCCAGCTTCTAACCTAGCAACAGAAACATGAGCCCCAGATCTAGAGTGAGACCCTGTCTCAAAAGAGTAAATGGAAAGTGACGGAGGACAGCGACACCTGATTCCATCTTCTGGTCTCTGGGCATGGGCACACAAATGCTCACCTCTATACACATGTCCACACACTTACACGGCATATAAAAATTAATAAATCTTTTTGAAATAAAAATATATGAAAGAATACATCCGTATGTTCATGCTAGCATTTATTTACAGTATCCAAAGGCTTAAGACAACCAAAATTGCCCAAAACTGAAATATGAAGGTTGTACAGAAATTAAAAGTTGTGAATGGATGTCAAAACACCGTCATGAAGGACCCAGATGTTCTGTCCACACACTATGATTCTGTGATTCTGTCTGTATCACAGGTCTGAAAATGATAAACCCTCCCAGCCAGAAGGTAGCTTACTGGTTCAGTGGCAGTGACTTCCAGGGCTGGAGGCAAGAAGAGGCAATGGCTGCCTGGGGCTAGGGGTAAAAAGAGGCAGTGACTGTGCAGGGATGAGGTGAGAAGAGGCAGCGACTGTGCAGGGAGGGATGGGGTGAGGAGAGGCAATCACTGAAGAGATGGGGTGAGAAGAGACAGTCACTATGCCGAGGTGGGTGAAAAGAGGTAGTCACTGTACAGGGAAAAGTGAGGAGAGGCAGTCACTACAGGGATGGGATGAGAAGAGGCAGTGACTGTGAAGGGATGGGGTGAGACGAGGCAACGAAAGCAAGGCTCTGATCTGTGATTTGGTTGGTTTTGTTTTAACATGCCTAGGTCACACTACATATTTCAAGTTGGCTTGAAACGGATGATCCTCCTGTTTCATCCTCTCAAAATGCTGGCCTGAAACAGTTTATCGTGTTGTGTTCTAAGTACAAAGAACCTGCACAGAGTTAGTGAATATTCTAAAAGCTGGAGGGTGGAGACTACAGCATAGATCTGTGTATGTACAAGAAATGCATTTATGCAGAATGGGTGAGTTTTGTGTTACATAAGTCTGAATTATAAATGAGTAAATGGTTTGATATACATGATTCAAAAGTTGAATATGAAGAGAAAATATTTGCAAATCACATACAAGAATTTAAGACTTTCATACAGAGTAAAGAATAAGAAAACAAGCAAAGCATTGTGAGAAGATTTGAACACACTAAACACTTTGCTGGACTCCTCCCTGAGAAGTGGTTTTAAGAATTTGGAAAACCTTCTGCCAGTTCCAACAGTTTAAACATGCACCCATAGTAAGGTCATGCCTTCCTCTCAATAAGTATTTGCACAAGAGTAATTAAAGGTCCAGATAGGAATTCGTGTACTACTCCAATGTGTTAGTTTTTGTTTTAACCTATTTTATTATATTTTATTACTATTCCTTAGAAGTCTGTTTGTTTTCTGATGAGAGACAGAAATGGGTTGCAGATGGGAGGGGAGGTAGGGAGGAACTGAGAGGAGAAGAGGGAAAAGAAACTGTAATCAGGATATATTGTGTGAGAAAAAAACTATTTTGTTAAAAGGATAAAAAACAAAAATTAACAAATAAAAAGATTGTGCATTGTTAGAATATCCCACAAATCCTCCAAGGCAAACATTCTGCAATATTTGGTAACCTGTTATATGTTTTTTCTACCATCTATGGAGCACACTGCTTCCTCAGTCATCTTTGGGGATACATAAGAGGCTCAAAAACCTTAACACAGACATGAGCAATATCCGTAAATCAGTTACCACAGACACAAAAGAACTAATACAGATGGGGAACTGATTTATTCCATTATATGCCAGATATGAAGCTCATATGAGAAAACATGGAAATTGTCATCATAAACTTCTCAGTAAAACAACACACAAAACAAAAACAAGCAGACAGCAGTGAACAGTGTCCGAGCCATGGAGCCGCTGTGCGCGCTGTGCAGTAATGCGCACAGCACCCTGACCTCTCAGCAGTCTCCATGCCTACTGGAGCTGAGCAAACAGAGGGATATACAACTCACCTCTGCCTCCTGGTACCCAAGTTAGAATCCTCACACAACGGAGCAGGGTCCTGTTGCCCTGACCTGGAATAAGACCCACAGCCTTAAGGGAACTTCCAACCTAAGCATCTCTTCCTACCTTGCAATTTCTGCACTTACAGTTAAATTTAATTTGACAGCGCTGTTTGCTCAAAGGTGCAAATGTCAGGACGTTTCCACATGAAGCAAAAGGAGGACTTTGGGGATTTCCATCTCCTAGCCTGGGGAAGCCCCTCCCAGAACAAAGCTGATCCAACTTCTGAAAATTTTTATTTCTTCTTAATCATGAATATGCCTTTTATTAAATACATCAACTGAATTTACTGAAAGATTCATAGTTTTGTGTCTTTAATCCCTTAGTGCAGTGGGGTGTATGTTTGTTTGGATGTATGTGTGGGGAGAGAGAGAGAGAGAGAGAGAGAGAGAGAGAGAGAGAGAGAGAACTGCTTTGGGGATTGAACCTAGGGCCTCACACACACTAGACAAGCTCTGGACTGCTGAACAGGTTTTTAAAGCCGTCTCACTAAGTTACCCAGGCTGGCCTAGGACTTCTTCTGCAACCCAGACAGGCCTAGACTGTGGGATCTTGTGCCTCAGCTTTTGGTGTAGCTGGGTTATTGACCTGTGTCACCAGGCTAGGCAAGCTAACTTGAAGTAAATCTCTTAAACTTCCTGTTTTCCTTTCCTGATTGCATCTATTTAATGTGCACAACTTGGTGCTTTGATATTCTTAGCATTGTGTACACTGTAGTAAAATGGCTACACAACCAGAAAATTCATATAACAACCATCTTAGTCCCAAAGTGTGAGAGAATATTTTTTCTTTTTTAAATTTTTTTATTGTTTTTATTAAGCTATATATTTTTTTCTGCTCCTCTCCCTTTCTCTCCCCTCCCCTTCCTTCTACCCTCTCCCATAGTCCCCATGCTCCCAATTTACTCAGGAGATCTTGTCTTTTTCTACTTTCGGTGTAGATTAGATCCACGTATGTCTCTCTTAGGGTCTCCTTTGTTGTCTAGGTTCTCTGAGGTTGTGAATTGTAGGCTGATTTTCTTTGCTTTATATATATAAGCCACTTATGAGTAAGAACATATTATATTTGTTTATCTGGATCTGGGTTACCTCATTCAATATGATGTTTTCTAGATCCATCCATTTGCCTGCAAATTTTAAGATGTCATTATTTTTTTATGCTGTGTAGTACTCCATTGTGTAAATGTACCATATTTTCCTTATCTATTCTTTGGCCAAGGGGCATTTAGGTTGTTTTCAGGTTCTGGCTATGACAAACAATGCTGCTATGAACATAGTTGAGTACATGTCCTTGTGGCACAATTGAGCATCCTTTGAGTATATACCCAAAAGTGATATTGCAGGGTCTTGAAGTAGGTTGTTTCCTAATTTTCTGAGAAATCGCCACACTGATATACAATATAAAAGCCTTTAACCAAATGTTTAGGGACCAAATGAATCTTCATAATTCAAGAAGGAGAGAAAGAGAGAAAGAGAGAGGAAGGCTTTCCAATAAGCTTTTCTTTTTTAGTAGAATCTTAAAGTATAATTATGATCAAGTGGTCAAGTTCCCTCTTAAAGGAACTATAACACCCAGGACTTGGCCACTTATAATAAAGATGCCTCATACCCAAGTGTGGGTCTTTCCAGGAACCAAAGAATTACTTATAATCCTAAGTGGGATGGGCAGAGTATAGAGAACTACGTATGTCTTATTCTCTAGGAGATGAAATTAAGAGAAAATTCTGTCCCTACATGTAGGCCATGGGTTATGATAAGTAAACATACACAATATTGTCACTCAGATTCATGTTTTCTGATTCCAAGAATCCTCTTTTCTTCAAACATGAGTGATCTTCTATTGTGTTGTCAAATTTTAAAATTTATAATTGTATGGTACTGGTACAGTGGATATGGTGTCTATTGGCATTTAGTCATAGTTTATTGCTATCCATGGCCTTTAGAAAGCAATTTTCATATTCTTTAATGTTTTTGCTTTCAAAATTGCATATTGTGCCCCTTAATATAAAACTTGTATGTTTTATTATTCATATCTTCTACAGCTTCATAATTTTGATCTACTGGTTCCTGAAAGAGGTGTGTTAGTTTTTTCCATCATAATAAAAGAAATTTATACTCCCCTCCTCCCTTTTTTAAATACAGCCCAAGTTAGCCTCAGACTCAAGACCCTCCTAGAAAGCCCAAAGAATGCTGGGAACAGGTGTGTGCTGCCACAACATGCATTCCTTGTAATTTCATCAGCATCAACTTCATGTATTTCTCTCTATCTTGAGCGATTCAGGTCTCCCTGTGGTAGATGATGCTGAAGAATCATTCCTAGTGCCATGGCCAATTGGCTCTTTCTAATCATTCGTGATGTTTAACTTTAAAATATTGTTTATATTGACATAGATCCCAGCCTTCTCTTCTGGCTAGCATGCATCCGTGTACACTTCTTTTGCGTTTGCTTTTCCGTTAGTGTAGAATCTAACAGGCCCGTGGTGGCATTTTCGCACACACTCTGTTGGTCTTCTCCTACTATCTGCCCCACCTTCTTGCTCATCCTCAGTGCTCCCTCAGCGGTTCCCGCTCTACAGTCATGTCACACGTATTCTATAGTCCTCCCGCCTATAAGTCCTCTCTCCCCATCACCAGCTCCCCCATCTTCTTTCACACACATGCATAGATAAAAATGAGAACCTGAGCCCACACATAAGAGAGAAATCTGTGGCATCTTTCCTTCTAAACCTGGGTTACCTGACTCACCCATTTTTCACATCTATCCAGTGTCTTGAAGATGACACCATCTCACTTCTCTTGATGGCAGTGTAGAATTCCATTGGATATAAGTGTCACACTTTTCTGTGGATGGACATCTAGGCTGGGTCCCTTTCCTGGCTATTATGAACAGTGCAGCTGTGAACATAGATGTCCAAGTATCTCTGAGGTAGAATCAAGGCTTTGGGCCCAGCAGCTGTGAAGCTAGGTCATACAGTAGCTCTCTCTCTCTTCTCTCTCTTCTCTCTCTCTCTCTCTCTCTCTCTCTCTCCCTCTCTCTCTCTCTCTGTGTGTGTGTGTGTGTATGTGTGTATGTATCTATCTCTGTCTCTCATGTCCTCTCTCACGCGCACACGTGTGCCTTCACACTGATTTTTTTAGAGTGGCTATACCAGCACTGGATACAGGTTTTTTTTTTTATCTCCCATCCTCACAAACATTTGCTGTCATCTGTTGTCTTGATGACAGCCATTCTAATTGGAGTGAGATGGAGTCCAGAAACAGTTTTTATTTTCATTTCTCCAGAGGCCAAGGACAGTAAATATCTTTTGAGTATTTACTGACTATTTGTATTTTATCTCTTTTTATCATTATAATTTCTAATTATGTGGGGGTGGGTATTTATATGAGTGTAGGTGTCCATAGAGGTCAGGATCCATAGTTCAGCTGCCAAGTGAGGTTGCTGGGAATCCAATGTATCCTCTACACTCATAACTGTTGAGCCATCTCTCCAACCCCTTGGGTTTCTTCTTCAGATACTGTCTATTCAGCCCATCGGCCCATTGATTGACTAATGATTTATTTGGTGGCATGTTTAATTTTTGCACTTTTTACATGTCTTAGATGTTAATGCCCAGTCTGATATATAATTGGCAGAGAATTTTTCCCCACTCTAGTAATTGTTCCCTTCGTTGAATAGAATCATTTTTATTTCATGTCATCCTGTTTGCTTTTATTTTGTGTAATCAAATTTCTCATTTTCCCTTTTGATGTCTTGTTTTAAAAACCCTGCTTTCTGTTGTAGAATCACATGCACATTCTCCAATATCATCTCCTAAAAGGTCTTGCATTTCTGTGTAATAGCTACCATGCCCAAGGTTGTTTTTATGAACCGTGTGAGGCAGAGCCCCCCACGGTATGATGCCTTAGCTAATGTAGGTTTACCACAACTTTAACCAAAACATCTATTACCCATTCTGAACTAGGTAAGGCACTTCCCTCGTTTTTCTTCTTTATCGGCTTCCTTAATGTTCTTAACCATCACTCTTCCATAAAGTTTAGTGTGAGCATCACATTCCCCCCGACACAAACACTGCTGCACTCTTAAGAGGAGCAGCGTTGAGTCTGGAGTAACTTGCACGGAGGCAGCAGCTTTATGAAATGGAGCCTTCTTACCCACGAGCATAAAGTATCCCTCCATGATTCCATTAACTTCTTCCAATAACATTCTATCATTTTTTTTCCTTAAAGGTCTTACAAACCATTAGATTTGGATTTCCTTATGTGTGCTATTACAAATGGTATCTATTTATTGCACGTTCTGCCCATTGGTGGCTGGTTACTATAAAACACAATTTACCCTCCTGTGTTACATGGTGTGAAAGAGCAGAGCTGGCCACTATTACTGCCAATAAGTTATCTGTGGGTTCTATTGCATTTTCTATGTAAATAATCCTATCACCTGGGAGTTTCAATGGCTTTCTTCTTCTCGAACATTATGGCTTTTATTTATTTCCGTACTTTACTGCGCTGTCTGGGACTGCCAGCATAATGCTGCATAAAAGCGGCAATTGTGAATAGCATTTCCTCGGATTTGATCTTAAAAGAGCCGCTTTCCTCAATTTCCTGTTAGATGTGATGTTTCCTAGCAGAGTCTTAGATCAAGCAGAAGAGGGTTTCTTCATTCTTTTCTCACTAATACATTTTAGCAGCCTTTTCTACGTACGTGGAAATTACTTCAAGCTATTTCTCCTTTAATCTTCTGGTGGAGTGAGTTCTATTAATTGATTCTCTCACGGGATCCGGACTCACATCCTGAAATGAGCCCCACCTGGGCATGGCATGTGGTCTGCTGAACGTACTGCCTGATTTCTTTTTGGTAACAGCTCGCTGGGGCCTTTCCCACTGATGGTAATAAACGAGAGTGGTCTGAAGCCTCCTGCCTTCCTTCTTCAAGAGCGCTGATGCAAACATTCTGTCTCATCAGATACGCGCCTTCTCCTCTAAAAAAATCAGTAAAAAAAAAAATTGGGGGGAAAATTACTGAGACTGGTGCATTACTTTCTCTGTTTGATGATTGTTGGCGTCAGCTGGTCCAAATGTATCATTTGGGCTTATCATTGTGTTTTATTTAGACTGTACACTTTTGTATCCAAAAAGAAAAAGAAAAGCCCAAGTTTTCTTGAAGAACAAGATGCTGCCTTATGAGCAGGAGTGTTGTCTTATGAGCAGGAGTATTCTTTCTCCAAAGATGGAGCAGAAAGGAACGATGCTGTGGCACCCTGTGCTAGAGGCTGGGTTTGTTTGTTGGGTGTTAGGTGTCTCACTGACTCGGAGAACACAAGGCATCTCTTTAAAGGCACTGTTCCTCAGGGTTGGTCTCAGCTCCAGCACCACCGTGTGCTGAAGGTCTTGCCCCCATCTTCAGTTCCCAGCACAGCCCCTCCTGGGCCGCACAATGGACACTGTCCCCCACCAGGCTGGCCTTGCTGTCATGTCATTGTCGGAGATATCAGTAAATCAAATACCGTTTGTGTGTGTGTGTGTGTGTGTGTGTGTGTGTGTGTGTGTGTATGCTCACCCATACATGTTAAGTGACTAACTTTCTAGAAGGAATGGTTTTAAGTTATTAATGAGTTGTGGCAAGTTTCCTCAGTTCCTCTGTTGAAAACTTAATCCGGAAATCCATACATTAATGTTATGTAGAGTGGGGGAGCTGGGTAAGAACTTGATAATGAGCCCCATGAGGCCACCCATAGCTTTATAAAAAGAGGAGGAGAGCCCTGGGATGAATGGCATGTGTGCTCCGCCCCAGTAAGTGATACCTCTGCTGTGTTATGGTGAAATAAGAGATCCCCTCTAGACACAAGCAGATGCTGGCACCCAGAGCTATGAGTCAAATAACCTTTATTCCGTATAAATGACCTGATCTCAGATGTCTTAGTCAGGGTTTCTATTGCTGTGAAGAGATACTACGACCACAGCAACTCTTACAAAAGAAGATATTTAATTGGGACTGGCTTACTGTTTAAGAGATTTAATCCATTGTCATCATGATATGGCATGGTGGCTTCAGGCAGACATGGTGCTGGAGATGGGAATGAGAGCTTTACATCTTTATCTGCAGACAGCAGAAGGAGACTGTGTGCTACACCGGGTATAATTTGAGCATATCCGACCTCAAAGCCTGCCTCCACAGTGACATACTGTCTCCAACAAAGCCACACCTCCAAAACTGCCACTCCCTATGGGTCAAGCATTCAAACATAGTAGTCTATGGAGGCCATTCCTATTCAAACCACCACATTGCACTCCCTGGCCTGCATAGGCTTGTAACCATAACATAATGCAGAAATGTATTTAGTACAACTTCAAGAGTCCCCAAAGTCTTTAACAATCTCAGCAATGTTTTAGAGTTCAAAGCTCACCGTCTTTTCTGAGATTCATACAATCTCTTAACTGCAATACCCTATTAAAAAAAGTTAACATTAAGAAAAGATCACATACTTCCAACATATAATAGCATAGGAAATACATCACTATTCCAAAATGAAGGAAAGGAGAGATAGTGAGGAAGTACCGAAACCAGCTGGGAAAACTCCTGACCCTAATCTCCAGATCTGATGACAAAAAGCTCTCCAGATCTCCAACTCCCTTCAGCTTTGTTAACTGCAACACACTTCTCTCTCCTAGGCTGGTTCCCCTCCCAATTAGCAGCTCTCCCCGACAAGTGTCCCATGACTCTGGCATCTCCAACAGTCTTAGGGTCTTCAGGGCAATCCAGGCTTCACCTTCACAGCTTCAGACAATAGCCTCTCTGGGCCTCCAAGCAGGGACACCCCTGCCACTTGCCTCACCTCAGCAGCTTTCCTTAGTCAAGGAGAGAGATTCCATAACCCCTTTCTGTATCCTTGATTCTAAGGTCAGAGGTATATGGCTGAAACTGCCAAGTTCTGTTGCTTGTTGGTGCTGAAACATGGCCTCTTTGTTCAACTACATCTTCACCAGCTCTCTGTTTTCGATAGTTACTGTGATGGCTAGTCTTGGTTGTCAACTTCACTATATCTGGAATGAACCACAACCCAGAAATGGAGGCAGGAGGATACACCTTTAGTCTGAGCCACACCTTCTGTTGGAACCCTATATAAGGACAATGGAAGAAAGAAAGAAAGAAAGAAAGAAAGAAAGATTGCTTCCTCTTCTCCTGCTTGCCCCCCCCCTTGCCAGCACATCCATTCCTTCACTGGCATTAAAGCCTACTTCTTTAGGATTCCACCATATTCAGAACACCAGCTGAGACTGAACAACTTCTAGATTCTTGAACTTTCCATTCAGCCAGCCATTATTGGATTACTTGGTCTGTAGCCTATAATTCATCCCAATAAATTATATATATATATATATACATATACATATATATTGTTTATATATACATATATGTTTACATATTGTTATATACATATATGCTGTTTATATATGTATATAAATATATAGAGAGAGATAGACAGACAGACAGACAAAAAGAAAGACAGAGAGATTCATTCCATAAATTCTGTGGCTCTACAGCACCCTGACTGATGCCGTTACCTTCACTGCCTAAGTTTGTCTGTCCTGGAACTCACTCTATAGATGAGGCTGGCCTATGACTTAGAAATCTACTTGCCTCTGTCTCCAGAGTGCTGGGATTAAAGGCATGTACTACCATGTCTAGCCCTGAACTATTCTTTAGTTCCTTTTCACAAAATGGAAGCTTAGCTGGGTAGGGTCTTGCCCTGAGGTCACCATTCTTTTTATTCCCTTTCTTAATTTGTTTATCTCTTGAACAGAGGACTGAGCACCATTCTATTTCCTGGTGCCCTTTGTCTACTCAGTCTTTGTATTTTTACTTGATCAGCTTGCTCCTTTTCATTGTGAGTCTTCATAAGAGCCAACACTAGTAACATACTACAGAGTCAATACCAGGCTGTTTTGAAATTTCCTCTGCCAAAAGAGTTAATCAAAAGCTCTTCAATTTAGCCTCAGGAAAACTTTTCAGACAAGGGCAAAAGCAACTGCATTCTGTGCCAAAATAACCAAAGAACTGTCTCCAGGCAACACACGAGCATTCTTCTACTCTGAAACCTCTTGAGCTAGCACCCCACAGATCAAATCACCTTCAGCATCACTGTCTTCCTGTTCCTACCAGTTTGGTCCATTAAGCCTCCACTTAAATCATTAAACTGCTTTTCTAATCCACATTCCCAAAGTCCATATTCCTCCAAACAAAGCATGGTCAGGCCTATCACAGCAATATCCCAATCCCTGGTACCAACTTTTGTTTTAGTTAGGGTTTCCATTACTGTGAAGAGACACTATGACCATGGCAACTCTTATAAAGGAAAATATTTAATTGGGGTGGCTGGCTTGCAGTTCAGAGGTTAAGTCCATTGTCATCATAGTGGCACATGACAGCTTGCAATTGGTCATGGTACTGTGAAGGAGCTAAGCGTTCTACATTTTGATCTACAGACAACAGAAGGAGACTGTGTGCCACACTGGGTGTAGCTTGAGCATATCAGACCTCAAAGACTTACTTCCTCCGACAAGACCATGCCTTCTTAAACAAGGTCACACCTCCTAATAGTGTTGTTCTCTATAACCAAGTATTCAAACATATGAGTCTATGGGTGCCATCCCTATTCTAATCACCACATCTGATACTTGTTACAGTCACAGAAAACAGAATGCAGTCACATTTTCAGTGGCACAGGCCTCCAGTGAGTCACTACGACAGAAATTACTGCTCTAAATTTACAGAAGCGAGAGAATGAAAGTCAGCAAAGGTTCCTGAGCTGATAAGTATCACTAGTAGGAATCTGAACCAAAGGATGCCTGATGCCAAACTCTGTGTTCCTAACCACGCTTCAAATGCTCCTCCTTCCCCAGTTCTTCTTCACACATTCTCCAGGAAGTCTTACTTAGGCACACTGCTATTACACAGCCACAAAACCAGCCAGAGATGTCACCCAACAGGAACGTCCTGTGTCCAGGAACCAAATCCCTGTTTGCCGGCAACAAACAACTAGCAAAAGTAATTTTTACAATAAGCAAAACTATTAGGCAAAATTAAAAACCAGAAAACTAAATTTCAGCAAATAAAATAAAGCACAAGCATTTTGCATATTGATGACTTAGAAAAATCAATATGGAAAATGAAAAACGGCCTAGAAAGAAAATGAGCAAAGCAGATGTGGGTGAAATTCCCAAGAGGGGCCATGGGAATGGACAGGCTCAGTCTGCACTTTGAAGACAGCCCACCTACTGCAAGAGTTGAACACATCAAACTGCTAGAAGAAAACAAATGGGCCAGATTTGGGCTGTGTTGGGTGGCAGTTTCCTCCAAGATTAACCTTCCATCGTAGAAGGAAACTCACAAACTCAAGAAGTAAACAATTCAAAATAGCTTCAGGAAATCCCTAAAGCGGACCAGATTCACCAGGTCCCTCCCTCCCCAGGAGAGGATACAAGCAGCAAGAACTGCTGGGAATCACACACAGATCAGCCAACCTGCCTAGAAGACTCTCTAACCAACAGAGCCAGCAGGAAGAAGCAGAGAGCAGCTGAACTCCCTGGACAAGGCTCAAACCTGTGGACCTACAGGCAAAGGGCACTTTCCAGCCAGTTGAGCTGCCTACAGGATGTGCAGTGAGCTCCAGGTTCCTACCTTTTGTGAACTGTCACCCATGGCTCTGGAAGTGAATGACATAGTTCTGAGGGTGGATGGCATGTGCTGGGGTGAATGACACAGTGCTAAGGTGAATGGCATGGTGGTGGGATAGGATGGCACAGTGCTGGGTGGGTGGCGTGGTGGTGGAATAAAATGGCATGGTATTGGGAGTGAATGGCCTGGTGAGTCTGCAGAACAGCTGAGTGGTTGAGGTAAATCCATGAAGTCATCCTGTGGCATTTCAATTAAACATTCATAAAGAGAAGCAAGGAAAACAATAAGACATTTTCTTGAACTTCAAAGTTCACTTTTTAAATGATTCTATCCCTCCACATTGCTAAGGGAACAAGAAAGTCCTATCTAGTGGAAGAGCAAACCAGTGCCTATCTGTCGGAAGCAGCTTTATGAATATACCAAAATCTTGAAGAATACAAATAGTCTTTGTTCAAACAATTCCTCCCTAGGAAATTTAGCCTGTGGGAGTAACTGGAGAAATCCTCAGAAATTCATATACGACAATGCCTATCATGTGGATATTTTAAGAGCAAAACAAGAAAACGGCAAATACCCTAATTATCCAACAACCGGGAGATATTTAAAGATATTACTGTACAAACACATAGAAAAATTTTGGCCATCTATTTTAAAAACATGTTCAGGAGATAGAAACCATGCCAGTGAGGTGACTTGGTGTGTAAAGGCGTTTGCTATCAAGTCTGACGACATGAATTCTGCATAGTAGAAAGAGAAAACCAACACTCATCATTTGTTCCTAACCTCAACACAGGAGCCATGACTTGTGTAAGTGTGCACACACAACGTGCGCGTGTGTGCACACACATGCGTGCGCGCGCGCACACACACACACACTGACACATACACAAATAGGTAAATAAAATGTAATTAAAATTAAGAAGTAATCAGAGGAACTTATGCAGCCTCTATAGTGAGTGACAGAGCAGCTGTGAAGCGATGGGGAGAGCGAGTCTAATCTTGGACAGCGTTAGGAATACACATGTTAAAGCATGAATTAACAGTGGCTTCCTAATGGGATGTGGTAATAGAAAATCCTTTTCATGTTGTTTGTGTTCTATGTGCTTCTAACCCGCAGAGTAGATTCTGAGCGTTCAGTCACTGGAAATGCAGTGTTCAATGTGAGTCCCAGCATCCTCCCCAAAACCACAATGGTTGACGGTTTGTAAGACGTGGCTTCTAGGTTGGATGATCCCTACATTTTCATTTCTAAGGGCCTCACACTGCTGCTATTCCATACTTAGGTTGCCGCTCTTCCCAATTCCCTAAGCTCTCAGAGACAGATTGTCTCATCTTCTTTTAAACTCCATCCCCCATCCAGAGAGGGAGGAGCTGAAGTCTTGAAAAACAGGGTATCAATAGTTGGGGGGACGGGACATTGTGAGATGAGGCAAGGCAAGCCCTGCAGAGACCTGGAAACGATTTTTTCTCACACAAAATATAATTAATCAATTATGTCCAAAGAAGAGAAATCAATATTTTTATAAATGAGAAGATCATGCGGCAAGACGGAATTGTTGCAGTGGCCACTTCATCTTTCACCTGCTAATCCAATGTAAATTATGGGCTTTTAGCCTGATATTCTCTGCCTTTGCCAGCAGAACTTTTCCCCGCTTTTGCATTCTCATAGCATTCTCATCCCAACTTTCTAATTCTTCTGTCTGACCCTTGGCAGACGCAATGCGCCAGTGGCTCCTAACAAGTAACTCACCTTAGATAACAAAACCCCATATCCACCAGCAATCTCCTCTCCCAGACCTTTGCAAAACTGTTGCATTGATCTACTCAGCATCCTCTAGTACACAAGAAAAAAATATGCATTTGGGGACAGTGGCAAAGCTTAAACAAGCTGCAGCTTGGTGGAGACTCTTAGTGCCATATTTATTAAGTACCTACTGTATACCTCCACTACTGCATGCATGAAAGCACAAAGATAAGCCTCAAAGCACTGCTTTTGGGGACTCACAGCCTAGGCAAAGACAGGCACATGATGAAGTCAGAGGTGCCATAGAGGGTTCTTCATTGCAGGTGGAGGTAGTTTTACGGGAATGTGGAGGAAGGAACCTCTCGCGGTGAGAGGTAAAGATTTGGTCCGGCCATTCCTGAAAGATAGAGAACTATTTAGCAAGCAGACAAGAGTAGAACATACCATGGAAAATAAAGGAAACTGATAATGAAAAAGAATGACCTGTTCCAGGATAGGATGAGGGAAGCTTCTAGAAAGGATGATGAGAGCCAGCTCAGAGCAGGCTTCATCAACAGGATGCTTCTGTGGACATCTGATGTCTGGTTTCCCCTGCAGCGTCTCAGTCCATCTGTGGGGATTCCTGATCCCGTCTTCCCATCCAATGAGGGTCAGTGATACCTGCCCCTTCTCCATTTGCTGGGGTTGGTGATGACACAGGGATCCTTCTGCAGGTCACAGTGATGTCTCAGGGATGTACACACGATCCACTCTGTCCTGGAGACAGGAGTTCAGAGATTCCGATGGATGACTAGAACAAAGGTATACTCTCGACTGTGGTGCACAGGCTGATCTGTTGGACACCCAGAGTACACCAGCACCTGGAAGGAAGCCTGCGCAGGCAGGAAGCAGGAACAGGCAAACTCAACCTGAGAAGGGATAAGTGGGTTAACCCAATGACATCATTTTGTGAGTCAAAGACATTCCCTTTTGGTTTCAATTTATTTGATGTTTTTTTTTTTCTAATGGCCTGATGCTGTGCAAGGGCTGGCTTCTCTCTGTGGTGCTTAGAGGAATTAAGACTACACCCAGGGAGGCCAACCAGTTAAAGGGGGCTTTGAGATGGACTGCAGTAGAGAATCTGGGAGCAGAGGTGTTAAGAGGCTCATTCTGAATGATTGTTGAATTAGTTGTTGGGTCCAGAAAGATCTAGGTCACGCAAACGTGGACAAGAGCTCTTTGCTTTCCTGTACTCTGTCCTGGAAGATCAATGACAGCAACAGCAGTAATCAGACACAGGACTGAGAAGATGGCCAAGTTAGTGGGTGTTTGCCCCACAAGCGTGAGGACCCAAGTTCAGATCTGCAGCACCCACATATATAGCGGGGTATTCCTAAAATCCCCACAGGGAAGGAAATGGGCATTGTAAGAGGTGGGGAGGGTGGGACACCCAGAGCCTTGAAACTCACTCGCTAGCCAGGGTGGCCAAATCACTGAGATATGGAAGTCAATGAGAGACCCTGTGTAAAGTGGAGAGTGACTGAAGAAAGACACAGATGTCTATCTAAGGTGTGTGTGCGCACGCGCATGCATGTATGTACACTACTTAGCAAGCAGATAACAGTAAAACATACTTATCTTCACGCTCACTCATTTAACACTCTGATTGCTCTGCTCCATTAGGTAGGGTTTGGGGAAGTAAATAATTTTTGAACTGCTTCTAATCATTCTGCTTTACCATCTAAAAACAAACTGGACCAGAGGGTAGTAACTGAGTTCCAGGATGGGCTGGGCATCATCCACACAGCTAGACGACCTAAGAGTGAAGCCACACCCTTTGTAGACAGGGTTTCATGACTCCATTAGGGATGACATCCTCTTCTGAGAGGAGCATCACACTGTGGTTTGAGAGGAAAATGTCCCCCTTGGACTTACTTGTTTAAACACTTGGTCTCTAGCTATTGATGCTGTTTTGGAAGGCTGTGAGCCTTTGGGAGGGAGAGTCACTGGGGCTGAGCTCCCGAAGGCTGCAACCTAGCCAACCTTCTAACCAACTCTCTGTTTGCTGACATACAATGTCACCATCACACACAACCAGTTCCTGCTGTCAGGATAAACCTGTCTTGCCTTAAGTTGATTCTGTCATCTGTCAGGTATGTTGTTGGTGTGGTAAGGATTTTACCCATATAGACCCCTGCAAAGAGTTTTGGAATCCAGGGAATGGGCTTCATGCAAGGGATCAAGGATCCAACTAAAATGATTGGGCTTAATTTCTTGCTCTAAAAACAAAGGCAGAAATGTAGGCAAGGGCCTCAGACTAACACAGACATCATAGCTACTGTCAGCCAATAGCCATTTGAAAGGTCAAGTGCTGACTGACATCCTGCTCTGGATAGAAAGAGCACAGCTCACTCAATAGAGAACATCTCAGAAACAAAGAACCCTATACGCTCTCAGCTTCCATGTCCACCAGACTTGCTACCATCCACCAACAGCATCCCCCAGGGGAATCTCCACAGGTCACCATGCGCAGTCTACTCCCTTCCCATCTCTTGATTGAAAATACCAGTTAGATTAGTGGTTTTGACACCTCAATATTCTCCCCCAGATAAGGCCCATGTGTCTTCCCCTTTGTCCTTGCTGTCATGTGGCAAATAAATGCACTTCTTAATATATTATTATAAAGGAATGTCATAGTCAGTGGATGCCCACAGGGCCAGCTCATACCAGCTCTTCCCAGTATTTATCATGGGAGTGGGAGAGATACATGTGAATGCATGCATGCCGAGATGGATGATACACAAGCGAATGGGTGTTTGGAAGTGGATTATGTATGAATGCATGAAAAGAATCCTTGTCCTTTGATTCACTTATTAAGCATAGTACATCTTTTTCTCTAAGAAATAGTCTGCCCATCCGTGTGAAGCTTGCAAACTAGCAAGAAAGAAATGTAAAAATGACCCTAATAAGTAATTTTAACTAGGCAGCTACTATGAAAAATGCCAAGGTGCTAAAGCAAAAGTCCTTGATACAGGAGTTATTTCAAATTTCTGACTCTTAAAATTATAAAGGTATTTGCACAGACATAAGGAGCCTTTGGGGTGGGATTCAAGTATAAATATGAAACTCATCATTGTTTCCCATATGTATACACAGCATAGCGGCAATCTTATGTAGCGTCTTAGTGAACCCGATTTTTTTGAGACAGGGTTTCTCTGGTGAACCCGAGTTTTGACTGTGAAATCAGGTGTGGAATTTTCAATTTGTAGCTTTATGCTACCACCTAAAAAACAGTTTGGACTTTGAAGCATTTCATCAGGTTTTTAATTTTTCAGTAGAGGGTGGCTTGGGCCAAGAAGTGTGGGAGTCAAGTAGGATCTCTCCGAGCAAAGGTGGGTACCAGGACTGATGTTCACACCTAAGGGTAGCTTTATGCTACCACCTAAAAAACAGTTTGGACTTTGAAGCATTTCATCAGGTTTTTAATTTTTCAGTAGAGGGTGGCTTGGGCCAAGAAGTGTGGGAGTCAAGTAGGATCTCTCCGAGCAAAGGTGGGTACCAGGACTGATGTTCACACCTAAGGGCTGCCTGAGGGCAGAACAAGCAGGCTGGATGTCACAAGGTTCCAGGCAAGAGCAGCTCTAAACTGACGTGATGCCCAGTGCAGGCATCCAGGAGTGTGAAGAAGCCTGGCTCAGTAGACTAAAGGAAAGAACGGCACAGGAAGAGCCAAGTATACAGAACTTCAAATGGCAGGCAGGGACTGTAAGGAGGACTGCAGGTCGTGAAGAGATCTTAAAGTCAAATGAAGGATTGGAAACTTGTTCCTGTCAGCAAGGGTAAATAATCGCAGGTGTGGGCAGACCATGCCTGTACACCTGGAATAGCAATGGGCCCCAGAGAATGGGGTAGAATATGCTGTGTGTGGCTCTCTGTCTATGATGAAGTGCACAAAGAAGGCAGAGTTCCTCGACCATTGTTATGCTCTCTTCCCATTATCCCCACAGTGTGGAGATTTAAACAGTGTATTGATGTTGGTGTCATCGCAGCCCTTCCCTTGAATAAGGTAAGTGACTGCCCTTGCATTTAGAAGAGGTTCATTCCCTTTCTCCTTAGCCTCTGCTGAGCCACAGGGAGTTGGCTGATAATTTGTTCAGGAAATATTGTAGTGTCATGCAACAGTGACGTCATACTTGTCTACCCAAGAAATCTCTTCAAAGAGCCTTCCTTGAGTAAGTCGCCAAATGCACTTAAGGCTTAAGGACCAACTGCCCCTCCTAAAAGAACGAGCTACAGATTTAAGTGCCTAAAGCTTTCATTTAATCCTCTTAATATCTCCATGAGAACATTTGACATGTTACCCACTTCCTGGATGGGGAGCTTGTGGATGCAGTTTTCTACATCTCTCAGAGTACCCACATAGCTAGCTAGTGAGTGGTAGACTCAGGTAACCCATCTTAGGCTTAAACTTATGCTTTTTCCAGTAGACTGCATTGGCTGTGAGCAGATTTCCTACTGTGATTTATGCACTGGTCTAGAGGAGATATTTCAGCTGGGCATGGTGGCATATGCTTATGATCCACCTTGGAAGGTAGAGGCCAGGGGATCATTTCAAGTTCAAGGCCAGCCTAGATTACATAGTGAGTTCCAGGGCAGCCAGGTCTATATAGCAAGGTTATAAACAAAAACTAAAAGAGAGACATTTTGGTAGCAGCTGATTATGCCAGACACTGGACTCATAGAATGTCTCCATAAGTGAAAGACAAGTGTCTATGTATTTATACAAGTGTCTGTTGTATTCATTTGACCTTAGCATGGCCATTACACATTGCTTTGTTGAGTTCCATAATTTATTTGCATGTGTAGTATTAAATGAAGCTATCTGTACCAGTTACTTTTGATATGGCTATGACAAAAATGTCCGGTAGAAACAAATAAAGGAAGGATGGATTTATTTAGGCTCACAGCTTCAAAAGGATTTCAGTCTGTTCTAGAATAGAAGGCGTGATGATGTGGTTCCACCCACGACAGTGGGTGCATATGAAGAGAGACTATATACAGAAGCAGACCAAGCAGCAATGGACTAGGCTGGAGCAGGGCTAGACTACAGCTTTCCAAAGACAGCCCTGATAACCCTCCTGCCTCCAGCAAGGCCCCAACTCTTAGAGATTCGTCAGTCACCCAAACAGTGACACTAGCGGAATCCAAGCATTCAAAATGTGAGCCTACAGAGTTATTCTGGGTTTAAACTACAAATGCCATAGACTCCTCATACATACTTGTTCCTCCTGAGATCAGTTCAGATTATGTCTACAGAGATGTCTGTGCCATTGAGGCCCAGTGTGAGACACCGGGGTTTAGCTTCAAGATTAGTCACTCACAGGTGAAAGTTATAATCTTCTGTTAAACCATTCATCTCGTTTTCCTGTAAATTGCTAGGAGACATTTTGTCCCAAAGGGTCATTAGAGGAGCTAAGCAGACCTGGAATCTTTCAGAACTTAATAGAATCTACTAACTAGATGACGCAATAGACCACACCCAGAGCCTCTCCTGTTTATACGTTAATCTGATGTGATCTCCAGATACCTGCTCCTGAGAGTCTACAGTGGAAAGGCTGGTGAATGGGAGGGTCCTGCATCTTCTTTTCCTTGAACTCAAATACCAGCGTTGCCCCTCGTGTCTGGAGAGGCCTGACCCTTCCTTCTCTAAACATCTTGGCTGAGGAGGCAATGTTAAACTTCCCTGTGGTACTTCATCTGTACTTTACAATCTAGGTAGAGAAGGTACCATAAGCCTTACTTCAAGTACCAGTAATGACAGGACTAGAAAATAAAAAAATAAAATCAACTTCCCCTCTCAGCTCTCAGGATCTCACTCTCTATGAGTGTCCACTGCTTTTTGTGTCCTGATGTCACCCACATATAAAATTGACCTTTACCTCTCCAGCACCCATACAGAGTCTTCCCCCTTGTCTTCCTAACAGATAGGGTTTTAAAACCCTTATTTCCCATGTAGGTCTATGAGAATCATTGGAGGCTAACCTCATCTACAGCTTCAAAAGTTAAATTCAACACATCAGACAAGATCAAGCTCATCAAAACCCTAGAATAGATGGACTAGATGGTCTCTTTGTCCCTTGCTTTACTGAGGAGCTGTTGGTAGTTAATGGCAGCTAGGGAAGGGAGAATCATTCTTCTTTGAGGGAATGCCCACTGGCATGTTTCCAGTGCTCCAGTGAATAGTACCACACACATGCACATATGGGCAAAAAAAAAAAAGGAAGGAAGGAAAGAAGGAAGGAAGGAGGAAAGGAAGGAGGAAAGGAAGGAGGAAAGGAAGAAAAGAAAGAGGGAAGACATGAAGTTGAAAGCAGGTATGTTGGGACAGGCATGGGGGAGAGTTGAAGGAAGAAATGGGGGCAGAGGTGATCATATTTCACTGTGCACGTATAGAACCACCTGGATTTCAGTTCTAAGTTCCTCTCATATAAAGAGTCTTGCATGTATTGCACCTTGCCCTCCTTCCAAGTTCACTCCCTCTGCACCCTCTCCAACCAGGTGCCTAGAGCTTCCCCCAGTCTTGGCCACCATCTGCATTCTGCTCCTCTGTCTCGCTCTACTGCTCAGCAAGTTTCAACATGTGCCCTGCTGGGACAGCCTCCTCCTTGTGTCTGAAGTGTCTTCATCCCTGTCTTCTTTGCTGACTTTCCCTCTTGCTTCCAGCCACCGTATCTCCAACCGCCCTCTTCTCTACCTGCACTCCCTTAAGCATCTCAACACACCCTGCCTTTAGGCACTGTCTATAAAATGATAGTTCTCCACTCCTCCTCGAGGTCTGACTTCAATGTGGCATTGCCTGCATGTGTCTGCTGAAAGTTCCATGTGATGTCACCAAATAGGAACTTGACATGACTACATCTTGGACTGACTTCCCTATCTTGGTAAAAGGCCCATTCACCTGCCTATGTCACTGTGACAGCTAAGAGAAGCTTTGCTTTGGCTCATAGTTCCAGGCCATGGTCAGACAGCCTAGATGTTTCTAAGCATATGAGGTAGAACAACATAGGGGAAGAGGGCAAAGTTGCTCATCTTCTGGCAATCCAAGAAGGAGAATGAGAGAAACAATGAGGAAGAAGTAGGGATAAGCTATATCTTCCCAAGGCCTAATCACCTACTTCCTTCAGTAGGCCCCAGACCCTAGTTCCCAGCATCTCTCCATAATGCTGTCAAATTCTGAACCCATCAGTGGGTTGCACTCCACTTATGAAATCTGAGCTTTCACAGTCCCGTCACTTCTCCAAGGGTTCTTCTCTGAGTATTACTTGCACTGGGACTAAACCTTCAATACATGAGCTTTAGGGGAGGGTACTATACACCCAAACCATAGTGCCTGGCTGAAAGCTGCCTCCAACAGGACAAACATCCTCAGTCTTTCCATAGCTGGGTGAGTAGAGGATAGGGCTTCCAGCAACTGTGTGTAATAAAGCAATCAGACAACAGAATCCACAAGAGGTCAGCGAAGGCTGGCCCAAGGACAGGACATAGACAGCTACTGCAAGGTGGTCAGGTTGACCATGGGTGTGGACATCTGCTGAAAGGCAGCCAGGCAGAGAAGTTAGTCTGGGACACATTGAGTTTCAAGGGAGAAGGGCAGTCTGCTTGGAGATCCTGCTTAGGAAGTTGGGCATTCATCTTCCTACCTGGCAATAGCATAATGCACATGTGCCTGGCTAAACTGAAGGTGAAAAGAAATGTTTCCTGCCCTCCCAGAATTCTTTCCCTCATGCCAGAAGCTGATGCCAAATCAAAGGGCTCTGACACACCAAGAAGTAAACATAAATGTACACACACACACACACACACACACACACACACACACACACTTAAGGAGGAAAGAGAGCAAGGCCTAGGCAGGGTAGCAGCTGAGCTGGAGTGTGTTAAAGTATCAAGGAAGTAACACTCTATTTGAGACCAGAAGGAGGGAGCCAACCATGAATGAAGCTAAAGAGCCAGCCATGAATGAAGATAGGGAGCCAGCCAGGCCAACCACTCAGCAAAAAGCAAAGTCTGTGTGAAAAACATCTCAGAGGGCTTATAGAACAGCAGGAAGGCAGTGTGACAGAGAGGACACTGAGGGCAGGGCACCAAGCAAGCACTTTGCCCATGAATTTGTTCTGAGCATGATGGGCAGCCACAGAAGACTCAGGTCTGTTTACATGTAAAATATATGCACCTGAGACCAGGAGTGTTGATGTGTGCTTACACTGTGGAATGATTGTATGGTAATTAACATATCTTTTACCTCACACTTTTTTTAGAGTGAGAGCATTTACAATTTACTCTTTTAGCAATTTGAAATACATAATACATTGCCATTTATTGCAATTAGCTTTCTGTATAGGACTCCCGATGCAGTGCTGTTCGGAGCAGCTAAGATATGGAAGCAACTCAAGTGCTATCAAGTCTGGAATGAATGCACAAAATTTGAAACATGTATAAATTGGGATAGTGTCTTAGTTAGGGTTTCTCTTGCAGTGAAGGGACACCATGACCACGGCAACTCTTATAAAGGAAAACATTTAATTGAGGTGGCAGCTTACAGTTCAGAAAATCAGTCTTTTATCATCATGGCAGGGAGCATGGTAGCACGCAGGCAGACATGGCGCTGGCTACACCTTGGTCAGAAAGCAACATGAAATGGACCGAAACACTGGGCAGTATCTCGAGCAAAAGAGACCTCAAAGCCCACCCTCACAGTGACAATATTCCTCCAACAAGGCTACAATCACTCAGACAAAGCCATACCTCCTAATAGTGCCACTCCCTATGAACTTTTGGGGGCCAATTACATTCAAACTGCCACAGATAGTATTTAACTTTAAAAAAAATGTTGATCAGGTAGTGGAATGTGGTAGTTTGAATAGGAAAGTCCCATCGACTCATGCGTTTGATTGTTTGGCCCATAGAGAGTGGCTCTATTAGGTGTGGCCTTGTTGGAGTCGATGGAGCCTTCTTGGAGGAAGTGTGTCATTTAGAGGCAGGCTTTGAGGTCTTATGTGCTCAAGCTATGTCCATTGTAGCATACAATCTCCATCTGTTGCCTGGGGATCAGGATGTAGATCTCTTATCTCCTTCTCCAGCACCACGTTTGCCTACCTGTGGTCATGCTTCTTACCAATAACCCAATAATGGGCTAAACCTCTGAATCTGTAAGTTAGCCCCAGTTAAATATTTTCCTTTATAAGAAAAAAAAGCAAAACAAAAAGGAAATCGTATCATTTGTGACAATAAGGATGAATTTGGAGAATGTCATGTTAAGCAAAATAAGCAAGGCACAATACAAACCCCACATGACCTCGTTTATACTTACAACCCAAAACCATGCCCGGCTCTTAGATGCAGAAATTAGAACAGCAGTTGCCAGAGGCCAGAGGAAGGGAGATAGAGAAAGGGAAACCTGATCATTGGGTGTAGAGATTGATGTATATGCTTAGTTTGTTTTTTTTTTTTTTTAACTTTTCAGGTTAGTCTATCAACTGCAGGGATCACTACATAGGAAAAAATCAATGGAGGTGGGAAATCTCAGGAAGCTGCTACATGGGCACAGAGACATGAAAAGGCTTTCAGCACAATGCCCAATAATTGAGGGACCCCAGCACACTGTGGTATCTCCATACATGTGCACATGTGCACACTCATGTGTGTGTGCATGTGTGTGTGTGTGCACATGTGTGCATGCCTCCGTGTAGCTGAAACTGACCTTGGACTCTCTAGGTTTCACAGGCTGGGCTGGAACTTAGGCTCCTCCAGTGTCAGCCTCCTGAGTACCAGGGTTAGTGGTGTACACTGCCTTGCCTGAACCAGCTGGCCATTCTTCAGTGTCAAGGCCCGGAGATCAGAAAATAAAGAAGACAAAAGAGTGTGGAATCAGGAGGTCTTGCACAAACTGATGGCATATGTAAATGCATTTATTAAGAAGGACAGCATCTTATATACAGCTCGCAGGGGGGAAATGCGATAGAGTCAGCAGAAAAACCATCATACAATGGGACAAAGTCAGTGGAAGGTTAATCGTCAGTGTTTCACAAAGGAAACACAGATTATCTCAAGTGTGTCACAGACCAACATAGCACCAACACAGCACAACACACCAAGCACACAGCAGCCTTGGGACTGGTAACTCCAGTCTTTCCAGGGGAAAAAGCCAAGTTCCCAAGAATCAACCTCAACTCCTTCAAGGCCTTGGCTCCAGGCCCAACCCCAGGCCCAGCCTCATCTCCATCCCATCCCAGCCCCAGCCTCAGCCTCAGCCCCAGGCCCAGCCCAACCTAGACCTTGCCAAGTTTGCCCCAGGGCAAAGACACAGGCTAGCTTCCCTATGTCCTTTCATCCAGGCCTCTGTGAAAGCCTTAGATTGACCTGTCTCTCAGCACATTTAATACAACTCCAAGTCCTATTGGGTATACCAACAGTGATCTTCTGGGTCTTCCTGTTTCCGGTTACCTCCACTGCTGGCTCTGGAGGATTTGCCAGGGAGTGCAGATGGTGGGGGATCACATAACCCAACAACTAAGAGATTGACTGCTCTTCCAGAGAAGCTGGGTTCAAGTTCTAGCACCCACATAACAGCTAACAACAACCTACAACTCTAGTTCCAAGGGGTTCGATGCCCCCTTCTGGCCCCTGTGGACACTGCATCCATGTAGTGCATAGTGCATATGTAGGCGAAATACCCAAACATAAGAAATGTAAATAGACAAAAAAATGTAAGAACAGGGGAAGCCATGGGGCCTAATTCCTTTAACCTAAATGTCTGCATCTCTGGCTAATGGAGCCAATTCACATATCCTAAAAATAATCTCATCCCATGAAGCCATCAACAAGGTTTGGTATTACTAAGTAAAGTCATCAGGTCAGATCAAATAGGGGAACAGAGGAGGATGCTCATGTATCAGTGCATGTTTATCCATGAACAGGGGCGTGTATGTGTGCATATTTGTGTTGGTGTAGGTATGTCCCCTGGGAGAGGGATAATGGGTGCACATATCTCTGCACAGAGCATACGCTATTTTCAGTCTACTGAAGTAGAGTGTGTGATTCCTGGGCTTGCTTATGCAGAGCCAGTGTGGTCCTTCCTTCTGCATAGCTTGCCACTGCTCATTAACGCAGTCTACACAGGCTACGCCGGTGGCAACTGGCCTCTGTAGAGAGTGTTAAATATCGCAACGGTTTATTGCTTAATATTTTTCATACTAACGGCAGGCTAATTTGCAGGGATTTGAGGCAGTATATAAAACACCTTCTGCTGACTGCTCATTTCGTGCCAAGCAAGAACTTGGCAACAGCAGCCTTACCCAGGGCCTCTTGGACACTGTGTGTGGTATCGTACTGCCCTCCATTTGGTCTTCCATGAGTGCTTCTCCATCCAAGCACATGGGAGGAAGGGAGCTACAGACTCCCTGCCGGCTGCTGGGGTCAGCCCTGGAAAAGCCTAAGCAAGAGTGGGAAACAACACCTGGAAGTAACCAAGGTGAGTGCTATCCTCCTTTCGATTGGTCACAAGCTGCGGCAACAAGCTATTTGAGAATGACCACGGAAAGAAAACGGGAGTCCCTCGCCCCCCCCCGCCCCCGCAGGATTCTGACAGTGACTGCTTTCCTGCTTTTGCTTTGGTTGTTCAGTCTGCAAGCAGCCTGCAGGTTCTCTCATGTGACAGAACTCTCAGCTCTTGCAGCAGAGAGTCATGTCCACATCTTAGCGAGAGAAAAAACAAAACAGAGACAGTAGAAGGGCTCCTAAGTGACAACAGCTGGTGGCAGGCTCCTGATCTCCCAGTCTCTTACACCCCCAGTCCACCAGTCCCCAGTCCACCAGTCTCCCAAACCCCAGTCCCCCAGTCTCCCAGTCCCCAATCCCCAGTGTCCCAATCTCCCAGTCCCCCAGTCTCACAGTCCCCAAGTCTCACAGCCCCCCAGTCTCATAGTCCCCGAGTCCCTGAGTCCCCTAGTCCCCCTGTCTCCCAGTCCCTGAGTCCCCCAGTCCCCCAGTCTCACAGTCCCCAAGTCCCTGAATCCCCTAGTCCCCCAGTTCCTCAATTTCCCAGTGTCCCAGTCCCCCAGTCTCTCAATACCCCAGTCCTCCAGTCCCCCAGCCCCCTAGTCCAACAGTCCCCCAGGCTCCCAGTCCTCCAGCCCCCTAATCCTCCAATCTCCCAGTCCCTGAGTCCCCCAGTCCCCCAAGCTCCCAGTCACCCAATCTCCCGGTTCCCCAGTCCCCTATTCCACCAGTACCCCAGTCTCCCAGGCTCCCAGTCCTCCAGCCCCCCAGTTCCCCAGACTCCCAATCCCCTAGTCCCCAAGTCCCCCAGTCCCCAGTATTCCTACCCACCAGCCCCCAGCTGTGGTCCACTAGGCCACAGCTGAGCTCAGTGCATGCTGCAGTCTGCTCTGCGTGGACCCCAAGCTGACTCTGTTAATGTGTTTTATTTGCTCACAGATTGTTTTTAACTGGGAAGTAGTTGCCAACATTTCAAACTTAGATCTCTGATTTAAATTTGAAAAAAAAAATATTAAGAATTCTGGCTTTCTTTATAAACCAAACCATCTAGTGACACACAGCCCTGTTGCAACTCAGAGATTGTTAGCCAGACCTCAGTTCCCACTGACTCTCCTGGGGTCATGTTACCCACTTACTACGCTCCTCATCATCCATTTCCACTCGCCCGGCACTTTGAATTATTTTTATGGCTGCAACTTTGAGTCTTCACAGGATCTCTCCCACTCACCTCCTCCCTCCCTCCCTCCCTCCCTTCCTCCCCTTCTCCTGTCTTTCAAGGAAGAGAACTTCTGCAGGCTCCAAGTGCCGCCATTTGTTCATAGACTACTGCACAGCCAGGCTGGTGTTTCCAAGAAGACAGTACAAAGCAGAAGACAAGGCCTGGAGAGGTGTCTCAGGGTTTAAGGGCACTGGCTGCTCTTAGAGGACCCAGGTTCAATTCCCAGCACCCACAGTTCCCAACTTTAGTTCTAGGGAATCTGACACTTCTTCTGCCCCCATAGTCATCCAGGCACACACATGGTGCACATACATACATGCAAACATAACACTCATATACATAAAATAATAAAATAAGTCAATCTAATACTTTAAATCAGTGAATAACTTTGGGGGTAAAGATAGAAGCATGTGGGGGTATATTTACACACACACACACACACTTTTGTTTATGGGCTACCACGTTTCCTATATCCAAAATGAAAAACATGCTATACCCCATGACCATCTAGTAACTGTGTGTATTTGAAGGGCAGCAACCAGCTCGGCGTATAGCTCAGGAGAAGAACATTTACCACCATGCACAGGGCCTGGGTTCCATCGCCTGAAACATAGAAATTCTTTGGGATTTTTTTCTTTGACATTCCATAGAGAGAATCTTAGGGGAATTTAGCAGGCCCAGTGTTGTCTAATGGCAATGGAGTTACTCAGAAACTGATGCCAGGACGTGACCACGTCTAAAAGTCAGAAACTCATTCTGAAGAAGGTGCATCTCAGGATAGCGACATCAGGTGAGCACCTTAGGAGAGACGAGTGATTCTGGTGGGCACAGGCTTGAAGGGCAGACGCCCTGCTCAACAGAGCAGTCCAGCATGCCATCCTCAGCTCTACCCAGCTTCTCAAGAAAAGCCAGAAAGCTGTGTTGTATGTGAAATGCATGAGTTTATTATTAATTATTTGAGACAGTGTCTCGCTCTGTAGCCCAGGCTAGCCTCGAACCCCTGATCTCCCTGCCTCAGTCTCGGGAGTGACAGGACTAGAAACATGGGCCTCTGCTCCTGGCTCCAGATTACTACATGCAAATAAACAAAGCACTCCTTAAGGAGTCAGTAGCCATACAGTCTCGGCTGCCCTCTTCTGTGTATGAGGTCCCACCTCGGTCTGCTGCACATGCTCATTTAAACGGCCACCATGCCCTGATCACTCGCCAGGTTCTGCTCTAAACTTACACAGGCTCACTCATGGGATCCGGCTAACGGCCCCATGTGCCAGGATCTCTCGCTGCTGTCCTTGTTTGATAGAGAAGGCAACTGAGGCAGAAATAGGTTAAACCACATAGCTTACTGAGAGGCTGGGCTAGGTCTGGGGCTCAGAGTCCCCAACCTCCTAGCTCAGACTATCAATCCCTCTCAGGCACTATGCCCAGTGCTCTCACAGAAGCCTTCTGAGGTAAGACTTATCAGTACCACCACTTCGTAGAGGAATAAACTGAGGCCAGAGAGGATGGCTGCTTGCTGGAAGTTCTGCAGCTGCATCAGACTCCAGAGCAGGGGTCTTCCCAGACAAGCCTCCAAAACCGCAGGGAAGCAGGTGGACCATTCAGTAGGCGTGAGGGAAACCATTTCTAAGAATCCAAATGTCACTTTTTTTTTCTGATCAGGAAAAGGCTGCTCTGGCTGTCAGACCATAAGCTGCAACCTTTATGTTTGCAAAGCAAAAAGGGCAATTAAGGGAGACAAAATAAATCTTCTCGGGCCTCTGTCAATGGGCCTGGCAGGTCTGTGGGCAGCAGCTGATTGACAGGGCGCATTACATTCTGGAGCCAACTCAGCCTCTGACATTTCTTTGATGCAGCACTGAAGCAAGAGACTGGCTTCTTAAAGGGCCCCTGTCCCTTTCAGAGCTGCAGGGATTCGCAAGGCAGAAGGGGAGGCTCTTTGCTTGGCTGAGGTGGGAAAATGCTGGTGGGCACAGCGACTGGAGAGATGGCGAACATGACCTCCAGGAAGCCTTAACAAGTGGCTGAGGGCTCTCTCTGTGGCTGGCATTATCCATTTCACTGTCAGGTGGTGTTGAAATTGTGATGCACTCCAAAGCCTCGCTACAGTCATCAGGTGAGAACAAGATGCCCCATGACCTTTTCATTCCTGTGAGACATGTGCCAAGGCTAACGTGTGTGGCTAGATCCGCTATAGAGAGATTTGAAGGATGGACCCCACGGCAATAATTTCTCTTTCTTCTCAAAGGGTGTGGTGAGCAGCTCCAAAGGTAGACATCATGGAGCAAGAGTGTAAGGAGTCCTAATGGCAGACATCACAGAGGAAGAGTGTGAGGATCCTGAGGGAGACATCACAGAGGAAGAGTGTGAGGATCCTGAGGGAGACAACACAGAGGAAGAGTGTGAGGATCCTGAGGGAGACATCACAGAGGAAGAGTGTGAGGATCCTGAGGGAGACATCACAGAGGAAGAGTGTGAGTGGCCTGAGAGAGACATCACAGAGGAAGAGTGTGAGGATCCTGAGGGAGACATCACAGAGGAAGAGTGTGAGTGGCCTGAGGGAGACATCACAGAGGAAGAGTGTGAGGATCCTGAGGGCAGACATCACAGAGGAAGAGTGTGAGCGGCCTGAGGAAGACATCACAGAGGAAGAGTGTGAGGATCCTGAGGGAGATATCACAGAGGAAGAGTGTGAGCGGCCTGAGGGAAACATCACAGAGGAAGAGTGTGAGGATCCTGAGGGAGACATCACAGAGGAAGAGTGTGAGCGGCCTGAGGGAGACATCACAGAGGAAGAGTGTGAGCGGCCTGAGGAAGACATCACAGAGGAAGAGTGTGAGCGGCCTGAGGGAGACATCACAGAGGAAGAGTGTGAGCAGCCTGAGGGAGACATCACAGAGGAAGAGTGTGAGGATCCTGAGGTAGACATCACAGAGGAAGAGTGTGAGGATCCTGAGGGAGACATCACAGAGGAAGAGTGTGAGGATCCTGAGGGAGAAATCACAGAGGAAGAGTGTGAGGATCCTGAGGGAGACATCACAGAGGAAGAGTGTGAGCGGCCTGAGGGAGACATCACAGAGGAAGAGTGTGAGGATCCTGAGGGCAGACATCACAGAGGAAGAGTGTGAGCGGCCTGAGGAAGACATCACAGAGGAAGAGTGTGAGGATCCTGAGGGAGATATCACAGAGCAAGAGTGTGAGCGGCCTGAGGGAGACATCACAGAGGAAGAGTGTGAGGATCCTGAGGGAGACATCACAGAGGAAGAGTGTGAGCGGCCTGAGGGAGACATCACAGAGGAAGAGTGTGAGTGGCCTGAGGAAGACATCACAGAGGAAGAGTGTGAGCGGCCTGAGGGAGACATCACAGAGGAAGAGTGTGAGCGGCCTGAGGAAGACATCACAGAGGAAGAGTGTGAGGATCCTGAGGGAGACATCACAGAGGAAGAGTGTGAGCGGCCTGAGGGAGACATCACAGAGGAAGAGTGTGAGGATCCTGAGGGAGACATCACAAAGGAAGAGTGTGAGGATCCTGAGGGAGACATCACAGAGGAAGAGTGTGAGCGGCCTGAGGGAGACATCACAGAGGAAGAGTGTGAGGATCCTGAGGGAGACATCACAGAGGAAGAGTGTGAGGATCCTGAGGGAGACATCACAGAGGAAGAGTGTGAGCGGCCTGAGGGAGACATCACAGAGGAAGAGTGTGAAGATCCTGAGGGAGACATCACAGAGGAAGAGTGTGAGGATCCTGAGGGAGACATCACAGAGGAAGAGTGTGAGCGGCCTGAGGGAGACATCACAGAGGAAGAGTGTGAGGATCCTGAGGGAGACATCACAGAGGAAGAGTGTGAGGATCCTGAGGGAGACATCACAGAGGAAGAGTGTGAGGATCCTGAGGGAGACATCACAGAGGAAGAGTGTGAGGATCCTGAGGGAGACATCACAGAGAAAGAGTGTGAGCGGCCTGAGGGAGACATCACAGAGGAAGAGTGTGAGCGGCCTGAGGGAGACATCACAGAGGAAGAGTGTGAGGATCCTGAGGGCAGACACCACAGAGGAAGAGTGTGAGGATCCTGAGGGCAGACATCACAGAGGAAGAGTGTGAGGATCCTGAGGGAGACATCACAGAGGAAGAGTGTGAGGATCCTGAGGGAGACATCAGAGAGGAAGAGTGTGAGCGGCCTGAGGGAGACATCACAGAGGAAGAGTGTGAGCGGCCTGAGGGAGACATCACAGAGGAAGAGTGTGAGGATCCTGAGGGAGACATCACAGAGGAAGAGTGTGAGGATCCTGAGGGAGACATCACAGAGGAAGAGTGTGAGAATCCTGAGGGCAGACACCACAGAGGAAGAGTGTGAGGATCCTGAGGGAGACATCACAGAGGAAGAGTGTGAGGATCCTGAGGGAGACATCAGAGAGGAAGAGTGTGAGGATCCTGAGGGAGACATCACAGAGGAAGAGTGTGAGCGGCCTGAGGGAGACATCACAGAGGAAGAGTGTGAGGATCCTGAGGGAGACATCACAGAGGAAGAGTGTGAGGAGTCTTGAAGGAGACATCACAGAGGAAGAGTGTGAGCGGCCTGAGGGCAGACATCATAGAGTAAATGTGGGGCAGCTCTGTTGATACAGAAGAATGGATAGGCTCCAGGAATTCTTAAGATGTCTGAAAAAAATCTAGGAAAAAAATGCATTTGTCCACAGTATTTATCCTGGGTAGAGGAAGCTGCCGGCCTCCAGAAAGGGAGCTTGACCCTGTCCGCTTTGAGTGGAGAGGACAGTGCCCTTGAATTTTCCTTCATGCTATTTATTTTTTTAATATTTATTTATTATTTTTACAATATTCTGTCTGCATGTGTGCCTGCAGGTCAGAAGAGGGCACCACACCCCATCACAGATAGTTGTGAGCCACCATGTGGTTGCCAGGAATCGAACTCAGGACCTTTGGAAGAGCAGGCAATGCTCTTAACCGCTGAGCCATCTCTCCAGCCTCTCCTTCATGCTATTAAACTCCACTGCAGTACTTGATTCCACAGCATCCTGCAGAAAACCCATTTCTTCCTTTGCATCCCTAAGCCAGGCTTTGAGAGTGTGAGAGTGGAATTACACAGGTTTTAGATTCCTGGTGATCAACTCACTGGATGGTAAATAGTTCCGCTTACAACTAGAAGAGCAGAATAAGACTTGGGCTCAAAGTCTGTCTTAGTTTGCTTTCCTGTTGCTATGATAAAAGCAACTTAAAGGAGAAAGGGCTTGTTCTAGGTCACAGTTCCAGGTTACAGACTAATGATGGGAAAGTCAAGGAACAGGAGCTTGAAGTAGCTTCTCACATTATGTCCTCAGTCAGAAACAGAGTAGTGAATGAATGCATGTATGCTAGTTCGTCAGCTCCCTTTCTCCATTTTATACGGTCCAGAATCCTCTGCCTAGGGAATAGTATCACCCATAGTGGGCCTCAATTAACACAATCAAGAGAATGCCCCACAGACATGCCCAGAGTCCTGTCTCCAAAGAGATTCTAGATTCTGCTCAGTTAAAAATTAGCACTAATCACCAGTGGGGGGAGAGGGCTAGAGAGACTGAGGATCAAGGCCCAGTTTCTGCATGGATGAAAGTACAACTCTAGATAGAACCATATCTGAATCTAGGTCATGGGACTGTTGTGAAACTTAAAAGAGATGTCACGTAGAAAGTGCCTGGGGCACACCTAATGCTGCTCAATAAGTGTCGATTCTTAAAGCCTTGCCTGCTGCTTATGATGCTGATAGAGATGATGCTGGATGCAATGCTGACATTCCACACTCTGAGAAAGGACTTGGACTGGCGCTGTGCCTGATGTCTGGTGTCTTATGGATTTGTTCAGTAGGAGAGGCACATGGCCATCTTTGGTTAATGGCAGCATGTGGGGTAAAGACAGTTAAGCTGAGAAACCACTTCTGGTTTAATTTTTGAGCCAGCTGATATAAGAGGCAGACCAGAGAGGCCCCTTCTGAGGAACTGCCCCTCACTTGCTGCTGAGGTAGGTTCATGAGGACTCCCAAGCAGCCCAATTTGATCCAATTCTCAGACTTCTGTCAAATATTCAGGAATGCACCAACATACAACAGGGTGTCATGTTATCTCAGATTTAGAATCTTCCAGGCAATATTTCCATTATCCACTATGAAAGCTTCGATCTCTACGCAGATCCTCTCACTTGTGAACACCAGAATGTGCTCTGCCAGACTGAACCCTAAGGCAAGTTCTTATGAGCGTGGAATGGTTGACAGACAAGAAAGAAGTTAAGGAAGTCAACACTCTTCCCCACTGACTGCAAAGCCCGTGGCCCCTTCCAGGGGCACAGAGAAATGAATAAACTTTAGTGCCACCACTCAGGTCAACACCAGAGCACCACTGTATCTGAGCATGGTGACATACACTTATACTCCAGAACTCAAGAGGCAGAGCCAGGAAGATCAAAAGCTCAAGGACAACCGGGGTTACATGGTGACACCCTGTCAGAAGGAGGAGTCATTGTGTGTAGAACTGCTAAGCTAGGAGTCTAAAGATCTGGGCTTGTGAGTCAGGCTCCTCCTGACCTCCTGGATGGCAGGGTAAATCAGTTTCATCTAGTCCATCCTTCCTTCATCTCACGAGCTTGTAATGATGTCACAGAAGAATCCTTTGTTAGGGTACTGAGAGATATGAATCCTGTGAGAATTCTATTTATTCTTTTCCCTCCAGCACTTAGCCAAGGGCTAAGAACCCCATTAGAAACAAATCCTTCCCAGGCACAAGTCTTGAAAAGTCCTTGTTTACATTGAAGTTCTGATTCCAAGTAAATTTAGGGCCCCTAAAAATACCAGAGAAAATGTAATGGAGATGAAGAAGAGGAGAGGAGAGGGTAAAGCAAGAGCTTGGGGATGGCACAGGGATGTATTTGCATCAAATAAGATGTTTCGACCATGAAATACATGATAATAGGTGGCAAGTGGGTGTGCACTATCTGCTAGACTCTGCAAGGAATAAAGTGGGCCAGGCTAGATAATAGCTCTCAGAAGAGGTGGTGATGCTCAAGAAATAAAATATAAGTTTTTAAAAAGCAAAACAGCAAAAGAATACAAGAATGGGGATGGGAAAGAAAAAAGAGAGAGAAAAGTTGTTCGTGGCAGCAGAGGAGGAGAATCTCTAGGGAAACCCTTTCCTCCCATCACTTGGCAGGAACAGGGATGGAGGAGAAAAGTTATCATCAGTCTCACTCAAGTATGAACCCAAAAGCTGCCATAGCAGTTTGCCTACAAGATTCACCCATGGGTGCAATAGTGGCACAGATGTTACAGGAGTAGCCAACCTCTTTCTGTTGGATGTAAAGCTCACTTCATGAGATGGATCCTGCATCTGACAAGTTAATGAGTCTAAGAACCTGAGATAAGCCATGGACCTAGGGAGAATCCCACAACTATTACTCAGCTAAATGAAAATAGCAATAAAATGATTCCTAATGGCATATTGCTGTGTCTATAGATTATACCTTGCTCAGCCCTCATCAGAGAAGCTTCTTCTTGTGGTATATGTGCAAAGACCCACAATTTGGCAATGTGTGGAGAATGAGAAACTTTAAGTGCTCAACCTTTATGGGATGTCTATAACACACCCCTCCACTCAAGGCTCAGGAATATATGCATAAGAGGGGCCAAAAAAATTAAGAGGCTGGGGTGTTGGATGATTTCAAAGAAACAGTGTTTTCCAAACAAAACCAGACTGATGCACATATGAATTGACAGAGACTGTGACAGCATGCACAAGACGAAGACAAGCTCAGGCTAGACCAAATCTGAGCACAGAGGAGGGGAAGTGGGCACAAAGCTCCACCTTTATCCAAAAAGCCATTCAGAGTAGGGAGTCTCTATTCTTCAATGTAGTAACACTGGATATGTCAACCGATCAGGGCAGGCCCTGTGCTCAGGAGTAGCTGGCTAACACAAATCAAACTCCATGATTTTGTGGGGATTTTTTTGTTGTTTTTGTCTTGTTTTAAGAGAGAAAGAACACAAAGTTGGTAGGTAGGGAGGTGGGGAAGGATTTGGAAGGAATTAAGGGAAGGGAAAGAATGTGATCAAAATATATTATATGAAAGTCTCAAAGAATAAATACAATATTAAACACCTTTATTTAAAAGAAAACCCCAATGAGTAAGCACCTTAATGTCTGTCATGGGAGCAACCTCTGAAACACCTCTGGACTTGAGGGAAAGAACTTCAGAACTGGGCAGCATTCAGGAGGTCAGAGGCAGAGTCTGCAGAGGCCCTTGGACACAAGACCCAAGTGGGCAGCCCAGCATTGGGAAGAACATTCATATACAGGGCTAGCATTTGCACTAGACTCCTGAAAGATGGTCCAGATGTTCCTACAGCAACTGTGACCCAGCTGACAAAGAACTGTGCATTATAGGATCAGCATCTGTAACCTGATCTTCAGACCTGCCCAGGGATGTGGGATGTGTATCTTGGAGCTGGGAAGAATGCCAAGAGAGTAGAGGCTGCAACCAGCAGCAGACAGCCCAACAGCCCTGCATTCAGACTCTTCACCTCCACCCAGCTCCCCCACACACACACACATTTATCCCTCCTTCATTTAATATCCAATGTCAATTTACCAGGCCAGCTCCTTCCCCATCTCCTCTCTCTCTCTCCATCCCTCTTCCCCACTTCTTCACTATTCTTGACTTTTTCATTTTGATAATCTTTCACAAATGCCATAGGCTGCCTGGGTTGGGTGGTCAGTGTCTCAGCTTTCTGGCATCTGAGACTCTCTAAATCACCTGATGGCATGATTTTACCTTTCCTTTCTCATTCCACCTTAAGTCAAAAATGCCTTATCCACCTTTGTCTCTGTTGTTCCTCTTCTATGTACTTTTTTCCACTTTTCTCCCATCTTTTTCTTAATCAACAAGCTATTCATTGTGAGCCTTCCTCTCATTTTTTCCTTCCCCTTTGTACTCATGGAAACAAATAAGTTGGTTCACATTGTACTGTCAATACACCTTTACTGGCACGGAAAGGGTTATTATTATTTTTATTACTGTATTTCATAGTGGGTCTATCTTTGGTAATGAGTGGTTTTTGAAGACAGTATATTGTAATTTCAGGGGAATATTAAGGACTGGGTCCAAGCAGAGAAATATGGCATTTCAACTCTTCTGCAACCTAGTTTCTCTGGAACATTGTGAACACTTCCATGGAGAGAACAGGGTGATAAAGTGAGTACACGCAAGACCCACATGTGCAAGTTGCAAACCATAACAAAAAAAAAACAGGATCATGCAAGGCATCATGACTCCTCCAACAAAAATTATTAATCCCACAGTAGTGTACTCAGATAAGAGTAAATTGGAATCCCAGACAAAGAATTCAGAGGGAAAAATATATGGGGATAGGTGTAAGGAAAACATGTGAATATATATATATATATATATATATATATATATGTGTGTGTGTGTGTGTGTGTGTGTGTGTGTGTGATATATATATATATAGTTTCACATAGAATCCTAAGGATTGACCGTGAAGAAAATGATGCCAAGGTCAGAGCCCCTTTCTAGGATCTCCACCACTGAGCTATGTAAGAGCTCCGAGAAGCTTGAGATCTCATGGCCGACACCTCCACCTTCTTCCACACTTCTTGGGGCTCCAATCCAAGAATTGAGCTGGGAGTTAGTTCTCGGCCCCACCTGTCTGCTAGCCCTTCACAGTAAACATAATTGATAGTTGCCTCCAGCCAACTCAAGGATCACTTCCCACATTTCCCCCCATACCCAGGATTTGTTTAATGAACAGTGGCTATGTCCTCAAAGACAATCGACTCTAGTGTCCCAAATAAACTCTGCCCATCCTCAACACCTCTGACTCTTGCCCAGCCTGGTTCCTAGCCTCTAACGATATAAAAAGTATGTGGCAGCTCCTGACACATTGGCATTCCTCTTCTTTTCTTTGACATTCATTCAACAAACGCACTCCGTGTGCCCAAAGCTGGACTGAGCACTGAAGAGTCAGCATGAACCAAGAGGGATCCAGTCTTGGCTCCCTAACAAGTTCTGAGGCTACAAATTAAAGCAGATACCCAGCCCTTCCACAAATGACTTCATCCAACCAGGACACACAAGCTCTAAGAAAGAATGGCACAGGCTGCAAACAAAACAGTGTGACTCCATCCAGAAGCTAAACCTCAGAGGAGGCTACAATTAGAAAGCTAAGTAAGGCTCAGCCAGGTGGGGAGGGCGAGGCAGGGGAGGTAGTGTGTGCAAAGACCCTGGGGCTGGGCAGCAGCCAACAGTCCTTGGTCCCCTGAGCTAAGGGGAGAGGCCCAGGCTGGGAGGTATTTAAACCTGTATCTTCTGTATATGAAGTATAAAAATTCTACATTTCATTTTCTTACAAATGGGGAAAGAAATCTCTCTAAAGCAGCCGAGACTGAACTTTTTCTCTTGCCCCCTCTTCCCTATTCTCATATAATTCTGACTTCAAACAATCATTTCCTTCACTGCCTCGGGCACCTAACCTGGAGCGTCCTGAAGCTCTGCCAATTACAGCAGTCACTGATTAATTCTCCACTGACAGCTTTCCCTAAGAAATGGGCCTGAGTGCCTGAGGGACCCAGCTGAAGAGGCTTTGTTACATTACATCCCCCAGGCCCTGCCCAGTGGAGCGCTGGAGAGCAGGGTGCGTGGATGAGCTCTCGCTGCCCCCATGCGGCCCGTCTTCAGCAGCCTAAGATGGTCCCCTTAAAGAGTGGGGGCAGAAGAACCCTGCCGTTCCCTCTCTGGGGCAGCTGTCATGGTGGACTCCGTCCCTCTCTCTGTCTCTGTCTTCCCTCTCTCTGTCGGGGCTGTCTGAATACTGTCAACAGTGCCAGCGGATGCCCGCCCCCTCCCCCCCCCACACACCCTGCCTGGCTGCCTCTGCGACCTCTATTATTTATGACAGAGTGTGAAATTGATTGCGGTTGAAAGATCCACACTGGAGTCAAATGAACTCCTCAATTATTGCCACCCGAATAAACCTTCCTTTCCAGAGGCTCCCCGGGGAGTGGGCATCTCGCCCCAGGTTCAAGGTAATAGATATTTCTAGATGGAAAGTGCAGGTGGCTCCATTGTAATGATTGTCAGGTTATAAGATCCTCCAGGTTAAGTGACACCTCCCCCTCCCAACCTTTAACAGTTCTGAACGAAGTGTGGACCAGCCTCCTTTCCCGTCGTGCCCACACGGCCATCCCCCGGCCACCTCACACATGACAGATATTTCCATTCTGCGGGCTCTGGTCATTTCCAATCCTTTCTCACAGCAAATATGCAGCAAGTGTTAATGGGGTTACAGAGAGATTAATAGAGCTCTCAGACTATCCAGGTCTGGCCGGTATTTCTCTAGAAAGTCCTATCTACTCATGAAAATTCAGTGCTAAGACTTAACCCATTAAGACAACAAGCAGCCAGCTCCCTCCTATCTTGGGTTTCCTGTCTTTTCCTGCTGATGAACCAAGGTTCCAGCATAAAGACAGGCAGAGTTCATAGCAGCTGAAGGCTGGTCACGGGCTGGGGGGCTGTGTGGGGACACATAGGCAAACACCTCCCGTCAGTCTGGGCATGCACCAAAAACTTGTAGTCCCAGGATTTAGAAGGCTGAGGCAGGGGATGGTGAGTTTGAGGTCAGTCTAGACTACATAATGAAACTATTGTCTGGAAGGAAGTGGGGGAGAAGGGAGAAGAAAAGAGGCGAAGGGATAAGAAGAAAGGAGAATGGGGGAAGGGAAGGGAAGGGAGAAGAAGGGGGAGGAAAAGAGAAGGAAGAAAAGGGAAGGGGAAAGGAAGGAAGGAAGGAAGGAAGGAAGGAAGAAAGAAAGAAAGAAAGAGGGAAGGGAGGGAAGGAAGAGGGAGGAGGGAGGGAGGAAGAGAGGGAGGAGGGAGGGAGGAAGAGAGGGAGGGAGGGAGGGAGGATAGGAGAAAAAAGGAAATTCCAGGCTACATTTGGCCCACAGCTTCATTCTGCTCAGTACCCAGTGGTTTAGGGAATAAGCTGTTCCTGGTTTTCCTTGAAATACCTGAAAAACATACAGGTTTATACCTGTAGTTCTGGTTCAGTGAGATGCTCAGAGATGCTGCCCCCTTTAGGTATCAAAAGGTAAGTGCGCCCTTATACACATTCCAGTTGGTTCCTCTCACTGTCCTCCCTGGGAACATTTCAGTGTGTGTGTGTGTGTGCTCCGACACTTCCATGTCACTGAAGCTAACATTACTACTACGACTTCCTCTGTGATATTTATGACAATGTGTGGTCCCAACACAAAGTAGAGAAGATCAAGGGAAAGTCCCTGAGTCCCTGGACCTTGTGACTGATTCCCACAGCCCAACTGAACAATAGCCCAACCTTAGCTACTGAAAAACAAATAGTGTGTGTTCCTTTCTCGATGTGACATTTTACAACCTTCTGTCAGCCAGCCTCTCATCTCCCTTCTAGACTACATCACAGGTTGGTTTTGAACTTGTGGAGAGGGAAGAAAAGAAGACGGAGAAGAACCTGGGCTCTCACTGCCTCCCTGTGAGACATGCAGCACTCACAGACATGCAAACACACGCCACACCCATGCAGCACTCACAGACATGCAAACACACGCCACACCCATGCAGCACTCACAGACATGCAAACACACGCCACACCCATGCAGCACTCACACACATGCAAACACACGCCACACCCATGCAGCACTCACACACATGCAAACACACGCCACACCCATGCAGCACTCACAGACATGCAAACACATGCCACACCCGCACTTGAATCTCCACCTACCCCTGTGAGCTAGGAAGGACTGACTGACTGGATTCACGTGTTGAGCATCTTCAAGATTTGAATTCTGAATGCCCTGCACAGCCTTCTAGGGAAATGCTGGAGCCAACACTTGCAACTGTGTGCCCGGAGCACATAGGTGAAGGAGACTCCGGGTGTGCACAGCGGGGGAACCTGGCAGGAAACTCAGGTCGGTCCTCAGTGCAGCTGTCTTCCGTTTAAAAAGCTAGGACAGGGGCTCCAGAGGGGGCTCAACAGTTAAGAGCAATAGGTCTCTAAGAGAGGACCTAGGTGTGATTCTCAGCACCCACATGGTGGCTCATTACTACCTATAACTCCAGCTTCAGGAGATCCAGTGCCCTTTTCTGACTTCCATGGGTACCCAGAATACACATGGTGAACAGACACACGTGCAGGCAAATGTTCATACACAAATAAATCCCAAATGAAAGCAAGCTGGACCACCAGAATCCAAAGTGTGTATACTACATGGGTTAAATTTAACTCTCACTTTCAATATTTGCTGTGGGACCTCAGACAAGTGGCTTACCGTCTCTGACCATGATTTCCTCCATGCGGGTTTATTGAGCTACCCTATGGAAAGCCTATAACAGTGTGCTTCAGCTTTGTGGGACCACGTGATTTCCATCTTTGAGAACCACATGTGATGTTGTCTGACACTCCCCAGCAGCCTCTGGGATCTAGGGTGAAATCCTACCGCATCTCCTTCCTTCCCTCTCTGGCGATGGACAATAGCCAGATGCTGATGGTGCCATCAATCAGCTCGGGTACCTGAGTGAGGATGTCATGTCAGACCCAGTCCTACCTGGACCCAGGATGGCGACATCATGGGAGAGAGAAATGAATCCTTGTCACTTATAAGGAAGTATCTGGCTCAATCTAACAGATATAGGGTGACTTGGGAAACAGGAGATGGCCATGCCCAAACCACAACCATTATCTAGGTAGGAAACCCCCACATGAATAACAACATTCCCGTGACTTCCGAGGAGCTGGCTCAGCAAGCAAGCATCACCTTACACACACACAATCACTCAGGCCACACATGCCCCTTAAGGAACTAGCTGGGGGTGGGACAAAAGTATTAAACGAGTGTCTCAGGAGCTGAACTGGCTCCTGAAAAGCCCATGGAAAGGACGTGTGGCCCATCTGGAAAATTCATTGTTCTGTAGCCGGCCTATAGGGCCCTATTTATCCTCCAGTCAGGGATCGCCCTGTGGGTAGCTCTGTAAACTCCAAGGGAAATGGGATATCGATTTGCAATCTCTTAGACACACACACACACACACACACACACACATACACATCCACATGCACACACAGGGAACCACTTTCAAAACAGTTGCTTCTGACATCTTTGCCACCAATTCCTTCTTACTCATCTTTTCCTTTGACTTTATGCTTGGCAATAACTCTCCAGTTGGTATATGTCAAGTAACTGCTTCTTCCTTAGGGCAAGGTAAAACTCCTTTTCCTTCATTGTTAATTCCACATCTCTAAGACCCAGCCAGTAGTCATCAGGTGGTGCACAAACTCAGCTACTGTAGTAGTGTTCCCAAAATCTGACCGGGATAAGTCCCACAGAACCTTCCCTAGGCAAAACCATGGCAGTCTCCCACATTGGCAGTCTGCGGTCCAGCTGAAGAAATACTGCCTTTCCCCTCCATCAGAGAATCAGTGTGTGCTCCCAACTCCAGTGACACCACTGGCTCCCTTGAGCCCATTGCCTGGGTACCTCAAGTCCCCATCAAATGTCTCTCAACAGTTTCCAACTCTTAACAGGTCTTCCTGCCTCTGGTTCTCTGCCTCCAGCCCTTCATCTGCTCTGATCCCCAGTCCCCAAATTCAGGATGCTACCCCATCTGAAGACCTTCTTGGGAACACTCTGCCTGAAGCAAGTCTTTATCGAGTGCCCATTAGGTGGTTATGAGCCCTTATGTTGAACACTTTATATCAGATCTGTTATTTAGTCTCCACCTATGCTGCAAGGTCCATTTTGAGCTCTGTTTTATAGAAGAGGAGCTGGAGACCCAGGAGCGCAAAGAGGCTTCCTGGGGTAGTGGAGGCCATGAGCTCCCAACCCCTCCCCTTCCATCTTGGCTCTATTCCACATTGAAAGGCATTGTTACAGTGTGTGCCTTCCCAGCTCGCAAATAAAGCCTTTGTATTTAGCGCCTGCTGTCAGTCACCTTGCCCTGCCCAGAGGTAGAAAGTACCACCTAAGAATGCTCAGGGGCATGAATCCAAAGGGAGGTTCATACAGGCTCTGGAAGATGTCTGGAGATGTCTAGATGGAAGCCACAGGATGTTGGGTGCAGCACAAGGGAACTTGGTGCTTAGTTTCTTTTCCAGTTGCCATGGTAAAATGCTCCAACAAACACAACTTCCGGGAGAAAAGGCTTGTTTGAGTTCCGTTTATCTCATTGTTTGTCAGGTTTCTTATACAGTAGACTTCAAGGCAGTGAAAAGATTTGTGCAATGCTGCCCGGTGCTGTTCAAGGCCCCACCCCTTGAACGACCCTTGTCCTTATCCTCTGGCTGTGACTCCTGGCTGTGGTACAGACTTCCCCTACTCACACTGTCCTCCTGACCCACACAGTACTCTGATGGATAGTGACCAACACCCAAGAAAGCTATCTACATTGACCATTGCCTACACTGTCCCACACAGCCCCAGGCAACCTGGCCAAAGCAGGCAGAGTGTGGTCCTCAGGCTGGGTAAGTGCTGACTACAGTTAGCTCTCTTCTCCTACAAAGTACTACTGCAATAAAGGAAAAGGAAATTGTGGCACTTGCAGACAAATAAATAAAACTGGATGTCATCGTGTTAAGTGAAACAGGCCAGACATATAAAGACAGGTTTCAGGAAGTGTGCATGCTGGTGCAGCCATCACGGATGTCAGTGTGGATGTGCCTCAGGAAATGAAAACAGAGTTTTCATATGGCCCCACCGTACCACTCCTGACTATGTGCTGAAAGGATTCTCAGTCAGCATATCACAGACACACTTACACATCTATGTCTGTTGTCACATGTTCACAGAACCAGCCTAGGTGTCCATCAGTGGAATGGTGAAGAATTGCTTGCTTTCCTATCGAATGATGAAGGCAGGGCATCTTGGGAAAGAGGGTGGACTTGAAATCATTATCACACATCCTCCCTTAGAATGGAATCTAGATCTAAACTCGTGTGTGTTCATATGTGTGGGAGAGTTGTGAAACTAGGATGGGGATCATGAAAGGGGGAGAAGAGATATTGAGGGGTGTGGGAGACAGAGAGAGTGACAAAACACACATGCTAAAAAGAAAGAATGACTAACTGGTAAAAAAAAAAAAAAAGAAAAACCAACTTGGTGGCAAGGAGAGGAAGTAGTTAGCTCCAGAACCAGAGAAGCAGATACATGGGGAAGCTCTGGAGCTCATTGGCCAGTCAGTCTAGTGAAATGGAATGTTCCAGGGTTAGTGAGAGACCACAAAAAAAGGTAAAGAGAAATAGAGGAAGATAGCTCAAGTCATCCTGTGGCTTCTACATACAAGCATATACATGTGCCATGGACACATACACATCAAAATGCTAAAGAAAAATACTTCATGGTTTCCCTCATACACCGAATCTATTGAATAAATTTAAGTGTAGAAATAGAAAAGGACCTTTAGGAAGCATGTAGGGAGGGAGGCATTGCTCTGCCTGCCATAGTCTCCTGTTTCCTACTCACCTTCCACGACACACTCTGTGTTACTCTGTTCCTCATGAAGTCACAAGCCCAAAGGGACACATGAACCACACGTGAGTGTTTAAGTCAAATTTTAGTTTTACAACTTAAAGTAAGAAGCTCACTTTTTATTTCAACCGCATAGGTGCCTATCCGGCAGTAGCTATCCATCCAGCAGGACCTATCCAGCAGGCACCACTACAATCCCCATTTCACAGGCTAAACTCCACTACTCAGGGAGATGCTGATAGCTTCTGATATCTGACCCCAAATCATAGACTTGATTTCTTGCCTGACACACAGTATGCATGTTCACTAAGGAACATTCTGTCGATGGTAAGGACTAACTCACTGGCTGTGGGTGCCGTGTGAGTGGCTTTTCTAAGCTCTGATTTCATCATCTGGGGGTGAAAATGTTCATTCATATGGCAGGTGAGGCAGCGAGAATTGAAGACACATCCCTGCACGCGGCAGTGTATGAAGTCAATGAATGGCCAGGGCATTGTCCCTGGTGTTCCAGCTTCAACCTCAAAGGTGTGGGAAGCGTGGCAGCAGGGCAGCATGGTACAGCACGTTCCCTACAGAGGAGAGTGGAGCTTATTATCTTCTCCGTGTACACTAGCATCATCATCGTTTGCTGTCCATCAAGGTCCTTCCGTCTTCTTTAAGGTACGACTTGTTCTCTTACCAAGATTCTCACATCCAGTACATATGCCATGAATGTCTGCACCCTAGATGGCTTTGTTCCTGTTGGTGCCCAGTCCTCACTCAGGAGTCCCAACAATCCAAGTTATTCCCCTGCAGAGAGCGATTTGTACTCTTTCAAAGGCTTGCAGTGGTTTCATGGAGACCAAGAGAGAAACCATTCTCCCTGTCTCACAGATGAGAAGAAAGTTTCATTTCACCTGCTCTGCCAACTTGCAAAATGAGACTGCTAGTTACTGACAGCACCCAGGGAAAGTAGCACTGTTTCTAAACCTGAGACTGTGTTTCTTTCTGCACAGGGGCATCTGAGTTGGAGCCTAGAGCAGCCGGTGCTACATGTGAGTGGTATACAGATGCTGGAGACAGCCAAACTACAAACAGGCTGGGAGTGAGTTTGCATTTTTCCAGGCTATCCGTTTAATTCAGCCTCTCTTATCTGACACATCTCCATAACTGAGTAATCACCTTTCTTTCTCTCCCCAAGGGTCCAGACATCTATAACCCACAGTCACCACCAATGGCTGCCTCCCACTCCAGAAATTTACCTTTGTCCCCAGAGAAGAGAAAAGAACTAAACATTTGAGGTTGAAAATGTCTAAGATCCCCCCTCCCCTTGTAGACAGGCAAGGTGGCATTATCAGGAGAATGAGCTTTGCAGACATGCCAGCTTCCACTCTTGGCTCTTGCTCCTGCCTAGTAGGTGACCCTGGCTGGCGGCTCATCAAGTCTGTGTCCACATCTACAAAGAACAAAGAGCATCATTGCTATGGTTTTAATAATATTATGCCATAGCAGAGAGGACTCTATAATATTAAAACATATCACACTTAAACCGAGTCCCATGGAAAGGGCTGATGTGACTCTGGAATGAAGGGAGCTCTTGGGAGGATGGGTAAGGAGAGGACAGACTAGATTAGGAGAGATGAAGGCAAGGACAGAACCTTAGTTTGGGGCTGACTTCAGTGTGACCTCACAAGGAACTCTGGAACAAACGCTGAACCATGGCTTACTTCTGACTTGGACATGAAACTACCTCCTCAAACAGCCTACAGGCTCTTCCTGTTGCCTGCCATAGGGGAAAGTCAAGTAGCCTCTATTCCATTAAATCAGGTCCCGGTTCAGACAAGGGAATCCCTGACTCAGAAAGGTGAGTCCCCTGTTCAGACAGGTGAATCTACTATTGAGACAGGAGTGTCCACTGTTTAGACAAGTGTGTCCCCTGTTCAGAGATGAGTCCTCTATTCAGACAGGTGAGTTCCCTATTCAGACAGGTGAATCTTCTATCCAGACAGGAGTGTCCCCTGTTCAGAGGTGAGTCCCCTATTCAGACAGGTGAGTCCCCTGTTCAGACAAGTGAGTCCCCTATTCAGACAGGTGAGTCCCCTATTCAGACAGGTGAGTCCCCTATTCAGACAGGTGAGTCCCCTATTCAGACAGGTGTGTCCCCTGTTCAGACAGGTGAGTCCTCTATTTAGACAAGTGAGTCCTCTGTTCAGACAGGTGTGGCCCCCATTCAGGGAGGTGAAACCTCAGTTCCTCCTGGAATCAGCTGGTGCCGGCTGGAGCCCTCACTCACAGCAGCCGCAGGTGATAGCATACAGCAAAGGCTTTCCTGTCACATACTGCAGAACAGAGTCTGGCAAATGTCCATGAGACATTGGCTCTTATTATTTAAGTTCTCTTCCTCCCTGTCCTCAGGCTGAGCAAAACCCATCAAACATCTCCGGCATCTGTGTCTGGTCCCAAGACCTGATCTGAGCAGAAACAATGACAGGAGGAAATTTTCCTCCTGTGTTGTGGAAACGAAATGCCCCAAATGGCCCAACATCAGAACCCTCAGAAACCCCTAGCAGGCTGTTTTGACACACACAGTTCAGGCTTCTGACGAGCCCTTCCCGGTGGAAATGCGAGCCGCACAAAGAAACGGCTAGGTTTAAGCAGTCAGAATGGCAGTGGGGAGCGGTTTGAAAGCCGAACGTGTGCAGAGGAGCACAGGGCGATTAGGCTGAAAGGGTAGCTTTTTCAAAGGAAATCTTCTTTGTCTTCTGCAGCAACACAAAAGTGAGGTGTTTTCCCAGAGTCACCAGGAAGATGGCCTGGTGTCAATTGCACTGTCATTTAGCTTTTAACCAACCAAAGCGCTAGGAATATATCGCCACTGAAGAAGCGACTGAGCCCCTCCACTGCCTGGCACTGGTTTACCCAGCAGCCTCATGTCACTTATGTCCCTGTCTGGGACCTCTACCCTCAACTCCAATACCCAAGGCCTATTTAACACGCTCACAGGGATACCCAAGTGTTTCAAGGTCCACAGGACCCTGGGGACTTCTCCCATCTCCCCTGCCCATGTTTCACCTATGCTGAGAAATCTGCCCATATCAGTCCGATTTACTTAGTTGCTCAGGTCCAAAGGGCATCAGGCCCACCCTTGTTCACTTCCACAGCCCATACCCGGTGTCACCAGACTGGACTCACCCACCTTCAGGATATATCCAGAACCTGCCCATACCCCCTACCATTGTCTCCAGCCTGGATTTCTGCAGCATCCTTCCCTGGGTATTTCTGCTTCCTTCCCAGCTCCCCAAGTGTGTTCCAGATCCAACCACAGGGATGCTTTGAGGGTAAATGTCAGATCATGTCACTTCTCTGCTCAAAATTCCCCAACAGCTCCCAGTGTCACTCAAACTATGTTTCTAGTGGAGTCCCACAGGGCCCTGCAGGATCTTCTACCTACAACCTCCCCGAGGCTAGCTCCCCACCCCCACCCTTGCTTCTACACTGATACATGAGTTTCTTGGCCCTGCACACACACTTTACCCTTCATTCACACTGTGTTCTAACCTCGGAGTTTTCCTTTTTTATTATTATCATGCTTCTTAGTTAGCATGCATAAATGCTGGGTCTCATTATGGCATTTGTACATATGTGTCTATTCCCCGTGTCCCTAGCATCCTAGAGAATGCCCTGGTATCCAATCCTCAGCACTAAATCCATGGACAGACAAATTTATTCAAATGTTTCTTTGCAAACTGATTTCCTTCTTAACATAAGTGAATTCATCTTAGGGGACATAATATATCTGCGCTCTAAATGAGCCAGCATCTAAAGTCATAAAAAGAACTTCCCCCAAAAAGAAAACACACACATATACACACAATGAATAGAAAGAGAAAACGCTGTTCTTAAACTGAACTGGACAATGTTGCCAGTCCTATCCCTGCACCTGCCAAGAGAGAAATCAGCAAGCGTTTAAAGACATACTCCCAACCAAACTGAGACTGCTCTTAACTAATCAAAGAAACCAATAAAGAACTGAAAGATAAATAGCTTCTAACTTTCAGAATCCACATTAACTGGTCTTGGGCCAGAATATCATCGTCTAAACATCCTCTCTACCACTCATAAATATTGAGCATCCCACGCTGCTGTAAGCAATAAAATAGATATTAATGACCTTCCGTTCTCCAAGTATCAGTTCCTCCCACCACCTCCCCTGTATCTGTACAGGGCAACTCAATTTTCTCAGTTGCTCAGGTCAAAGCCAACCTCGCCATCTGCCTTGTTCTCTTACATTACACATGCCCAATCTGTCAGCACATTCTTCTTACTCGGCCTCCAAATCATGCCCAGCATCTGACCCCGAGTGACTGTGTGCAATATTCCTCTCCACTCACCCCCATGTGACTGGGTGCAATATTCTTCTCCTAAGTTAATTGGTGGGGAGGTGCTGAGAGAGAGGTTGGACATGGATTCTACCCTGAAGACATGCACAGCGTGGCTTGGAGATAAAGCGTGTATGTAATTGACAAGCTTGTAATGGAGGGGAACACACTGTAAATTCCACAAGGAAAGCACTGGTAGCGTGGTGCGCGCTGGGACTGGATGCGAGGTGAAAGCCTAACGAGCATGCTTCCAGGTGCACGTGTTCGTTCCTTGCGTGCCGGTCTCAGGGGACTTGACACAGCACTTGCTTTTCCAGGAGGCTAGGCAGGTTTGTGAAATCAGAGTCAAGACACTCTGCACATCTCTGCTCATACGCACCCCATGGGACTGTTCAATTTTCTTCTCAAAAAGAACACGGGCAGGGAGAGGCGGGGACACGAAGGGGTATAGGGTTTGCATAGAGTGTGTGAGGCCCTAGGTTTGGTCTCCAGCACTGAAGAAGAGGAGGAGGAGGAAGAGGAAAGGAGGAAGGGGGGTCACCATGTTATCCACTGTCCTTCCAGTTGGACACTGGGAATGCATAGAAAATAGTCACCTACTCCAACCTGCCAACCCACAAGATATGGATGCTTGGGTTGGGGTGCCAGTGAGGTGGGCTCTTCATTGTAGGCAGCCAAGAAAGGGGTTGCCAGGAACAACAGATGGCTTTGGGAACCCACCAGAACTACTACTTCCTTTTCAGGGGTGGCATGTGAGTGGAATCTCTCTCTCTCTCTCTCTCTCTCTCTCTCTCTCTCTCTCTCTCCTTTCACCTGTTCTAAGCTGGTCCCGGTGCAGTGGAGTCAGCAAAGAAACACTTGAGCTCATGCCCAGGGAACTGTCCACTCCTAAACACAGAGCTCAGCTTGAGCGCATGCCCAGGGAACTGTCCACTCCTAAACACAGAGCTCAGCTTGAGTGCATGCCCAGGGAACTGTCCACCCCTGTACACAGAGCTCGACTTGAGCGCATGCCCAGGGAACTGTCCACCCCTGTACACAGAGCTCGACTTAAGCGCATGCCCAGGGAATTGTCCACCCCTGTACACAGAGCTCGACTTAAGCGCATGCCCAGGGAACTGTCCACCCCTATACACAGAGCTCAGCTTGAACGCATGCCCAGGGAACTGTCCACCCCTGTACACGGAGTTCAGATGTGCCAGAAGGAGTGGCTCAGTGCATGTCCCGGTGGCCTTTACTCTGAGCAGCAGGCCCAGCTGCCTGCCGCGCTTCTCATGTGCTCCACGCTGCAGCACTGTCCTTTCCTCCACCCAAATTCCTTCTTTCCCTTTCTGAATTCCAGACCACAGGAAATGACACATCGTCTACTCCATTTTTGCAACTTCAAAGAAATGACCAATTTCTTCAACCCCCTCATCTCTAAGGATCAAAACTGGATTCTTAGTTCAAACCCAGCTTTTCCTAACCACCATCTCCTCTACTGGGCCAACATCTGTCCCCTGTGATACTGTCTGAATCTTTCACATCTGCTCTGAAAAAAAAAAAATGCTTGCTTACTGACTAGCTGGTCCGTGCGATTGTTGTCTATGTCCCACACGCAATTGGTGGGTTCCCTACAACAGAATGTCATTTGTCATGGTTCACCAGTCCCTCCAAATCCAGAACAGTACCTGGTTCCTAATGGATGCTCAGCAGATGTTTGTTAACTGAGCAAATAGCTCACAGGGAAAAGGTCCCACAAAACTCATGCGCTGGTCCCCAAAAGCAGAGGCTGATAGATATTTCTCAGTGAATACTGACTGTGTCTAACTCCAGAAAGAGACATCTAGGAAGTGTCAGGAAGGTGGGCTGCATAGAGGGCAATGATCCTGAACTAGCTTTCCAACTGGACATGCCTATGTGGACCACTGATGCTCAAAACATGCATCATGCCACCTTCAGTTTGTATTTACATTAACTGGCAGGGAAGTGACAAACCTGCCTTGGTCACCTCAACCCACTTCTGGCCCCTCTCCAGAGACAGGGCTGCCCCTCCTCACTCACAAGTTCCTCAAGGACGGTAGTCATCAGTACTGGCCCCAGGGGGACATTTCTCATGCTGGTGCAGCTGGGATTTCCTCACGGAGAGAACATAAAGATTAACTAGGTGGGGAAATTTTTCCCTTGGCTCTGAAGCTTGGGACATTTGTCTGATGTGGTGCATATTCTCCAGGAGACAGGCTAAATCACTAATGGAATGCTGTGTTTAAAATATATTTACCAGTGATTAACAGCACGGTGGGTGATGTATGCTTTGAGAATTTCTTATTCAGCATAGGGGAACCTCAACACATAAATATTTCAGGGTAATTAGTGAGTATTTATTTAACATTTGGTTATGTTTTCCTGCATGCACAGAAGGGTGTCATTGGAAGGAGCTGGGCTTCTCCTGTGAAGACAGAAGAGCCCAGCCCTGTGGAAGGTGCAGGACCTAACTTCTCAGCAGGGAGCCGTGGGAAGCAGCCCACCTGCATATCGCTCCATTCATGTGACAATATTGTTGAGCATGTTTTAGGATATTTGTTAGTGGCATTAAATTGGGCAATTTGGGGCTAGGGGTGTCTCTGTAGGTAAGAATGCTTGGTCTGCAAATGTGAGGACCTGAGTTTAAATTCCGGGTGTCTTTGTTGCAATCCATACATGGCTGTGTGTGCACCTGCAATCCCAGCACTGAGGGGAGTGGAGATAGGAGAATTGCTGGGGTTTGCTGGATGTGAGCCTAGTCTAGGTCTCCATGGAAACATAAATGCACACCCACACATACACATGAACACCTACAGCACACACACAATATGACACATGCACAAATATAAACAGCCAAAGCATGAGACTTCACACAAAGTTTGAACTTCAAGGCTTCTCTTGATATTTTTGAAAGCCGGTGACAACTGCTTCTTCCAAAGCTTCCCCTGGTGAGAGAGAATTGTCTGTATTCTGTCAATTATGTTTTAAATAAATGCTGATTGGCCAGGTAGGAAGTATAGGTGGGACAACCAGACAGGAAGTAAAGGTGGAGCTATGAGAACAGGAGAATGCTGGGAAGAAGAAGCCCATTCTTCCCCAGTCCTGCTCAGACCACAGAAGAAGCAAGATGTGGCCTGCCCCGCTGAAAGAGGTACCAAGCCATGTGGCTAACATTGATAAGAATAATGGGTTATTATAAGTAATAAGAGTTAACAAGAAGCCTGAGCTAAGGGGCCAATCAGTTTATAACCTAATGTAGACTTTCTGTGTGATTTTCTTTGGGGGCTTACTGGCTGTGGGAACTGTGCAGGACAGAAACCCCAACAAGCCGGCCCTCATGTTACATTCGCCCAGCAGGACATGGGTGGTCAGGACTCTGCAGGCTCTAAAAACCATCATGAGAAGCCCCAGCTTCTCGGATGTCTCAGTTTGTAACATGGTATATCCTACCAGCCCTGTATGAGGCAGCCTAAGGTATTTATCCAAATGCAGATGCTGCTTCCAAAGGGTGCGGTGGTGGCCAGCCTCTGAGGTGACTGCAGATAAGACTCCTGAGATGGAGGAAAGCTTGACCAGGCCACCCAAGTCATTTACTATCTTCCCAGACACATCCTGGGGCCTCCTTTCCCTTGACTGTCAAAATCAGGAAGTGTGGAGAATGCTGATTGGTGCATAGCCTAGACTCTAAGGTGAATATCTATCTCATGATCCAGTATCCTCTGTTTTCCAAGGAAGCTTGGGGTTCCAGATAGTGTCACTAGCTGGAGGTCAACCTTCCAGTGGAAAGGGCTTTGCGGGGAGTGGGGGGCACTTCATTTCCAAAACATAACACAGTCCCTCTATGTGCGTCTTTCTCTGTGTATGTAATGCCTTCATCAATCACACCTTCATCCCCATATCTCTTTGCTTTTCTCTGTCCCCACCCTGCCCCACCTGCTCCATTCCTCCCTACATCACTCAAAGTTTCATCTCTGAGAGACTGTGGGAGGAGTCAGACTGGATGAGAAGCCTCAAACCAACAGCAATATTTTACTGCTGTGCAGAAAGGCTGTAAATTCCCCCTGATGTCTCTTCTGTAAAGGAGCTGCCACACTCTCTCTTCATAGCTAGAGATGAGAACTACAGGCTCAGGGAACACAGAAAATAGCAGGCAGGGCCCTAAGTCTGGGCTGAGGCTGGAGGAAAGGGGTAGGGTGCCCAGAGACCTCCCCAAGTGTTCATGTCAAAACCATGTCTCTGTTTCTCAGCACATGGTGCTTAACTGACCCAGCCACCAATGTAGTGTGACAGGAACTAAGAGGACACTAGGCAAACACAGAACAGGTCACTGGCCAGAGGACAGGGGAGTTCATCAAACCTTCAATCACTGCCTGGACTGTCTCTGTCCCTGTGTTCTCAAGCTTTTGTTAGCATTGCTAGCCACAGATCTAAAGCTGAGCCCCGCCTGGCTCTCTTGGACTTTTTTTTTTTTTTTTTTTTTGGTTTTTTGAGACAGGGTTTCTCTGTGGTTTTTGGAGCCTGTCCTGGAACTAGCTCTTGTAGACCAGGCTGGTCTCGAACTCACAGAGATCCGCCTGCCTCTGCCTCCCGAGTGCTGGGATTAAAGGCGTGCGCCACCACCGCCCGGCTCTCTTGGACTTTTTGATGGATGCCTTTCCCTTCCAGATCCCTCTGCTGGTCCTATTTCTCCAGTTGCCTTTCCCTTACCATAAAGCAGCAGACAACTTTTTTGGACCATCCCTTAGCCTACTTTTCCCTAGAAGACAGAGTTTTCTTGCCCAGGTTGTCTTGGGTGGGTTGCAGATGCCCAAGGATGTCAATTGAATAAAACACCCTTTTCTCCATCCTGGCTCTCTGTGCCAGGCACAGTGTACATCTGAAGCAAGAACTGACCACTCACCCAAAGGAGCTTCCAGTCACCCAGAAAGACAGAACATCCACAGGCATGGAACAATTCAGACTTGCTGCCTATGGACCAGAATCAGCCACCAGACCCACTCCGTTCAGTCTGTTTTCAGAGCCTTTCTCTTACATTCAGTAAACTTTGTTGAACTGATATGCATTGGATTTACCTCTTTCTAAGGAAGAATCTTTTTCATGTAATATGCAAGTGTGTGTGTGTGCGTGCGTGTGTGTGTGTGTGTGTGTGTGTGTGTGTGTCTGTGTGTGTGTGTATGTGTAGACAGAGGTCAACATTAAGGGCTTTCCTCACTCACACTCCACCTTATATTTTAGGAGAGTGCACAAACACAATCCCCTCCACTACCACAAATTACACAGTCAAGTTTCCCATACTCACAGGGTTTGGCACATCTGCGGTATGCTGGTTAAGCCACACCTTGGATAAACATATTGTTAATTATGGCATTTCCCCTGCCAGGTCAGTATCTGCATTATTTTTAACACCTATGTATTTATCCCCACCCCAACATCACCCCCAGGGTGGGAGTTTCAGGGTTCAATACATGCACCTGAAGGTCTGAGGGAAACTTGTAGGAGTTAGTTCTTGTCTTCTACAATGAGGGTCCTGGGGATTGAATTCAGGGTGTCAGCTTGGCAGAAGAAGCCTTTACCCACTTAGCCGTTTCACTTATACATCTGTATGATATGTTTTCACCTCCAGTTCCTTCTCCTCCAGTCCCTCCTCTGTCCCTGCCATCACTATGCCCTCCCGATTTCGTGTGCTTACACTTATATTTTTTAACCCACAGAATCCACTTAGTGAGCCAGTATGCACAGGAGCATAGGCCATCTACTTTATAGAGCATGGGTAGCTTCTCAGAGCCCAAATCCCTGAGGAAATGGACTCTCCATCTTTTGGCAGCCATCTGTTGCCAGAAACTCCTCAGTGAGGGGTAGGAGCTCATCACCTCCCCTCCTCCATGTTGGAACTTAGCGTGTCTTGATCTTGTATGAGTCTTGGGCATACAGTCACTGCTTCTGTCATCTCCTAATACCCAGCTGTCGCACTGTGTCAGGGAACAGTGTCCCCTTGTAGTCATCCACTGCTTTGGGCTCTTCCAATCTTTCCACCTTCTTTTTAGCAATGATTCCTGCAGCTTGGTGGAAGGGATATAATATTGATGTCTGTCCTATTTAGTGCTAAGCATCCCACAGTCACTCATTCTCTGCACATTGACCACTTGTAGGTTTCTCTACAAATTACCATCTCCTGCAACAAGAGACTTCTGTGATGGGAGTTGGGAGATGTTCTCAGCCATGGGTACAATGGTAAGTCTTTTGACGTAAGTTTGCTATCATTTAACAGAATAGTAACAGTGGGTTCTTCCCTAGAGTCTATAATCTGCTCAGCTTCAGGTTCTTGGCTCAGTTAATGGTATCATGCATGAGTTCTGTCTTGTATAATGGGCCTTAAATCCATCCAGAAAGCAGTTGGTTACACACAAAACCTGTAACTCAAGTATGTGGTGTCTTAAGCAATAGGGTCTGACCATCAAATTCTAAAGGGTTACCAAGAACAATGACAAAATAGTTTCATGTCACAGGGCCTCAGAGAAAACCTCCTTTTAAACACAAAATTCTGAGACAATGTCTATTGAACTCTCTAGAATTCTGCTTAGGGTTCCCAGGAGACCACTGTCCCTTCCCCCACCCACTACCATGAGCGTGAACACCATGCCATGCCGTACCCATTGAGCAAGAGCTTTGATCTGTGTAAACAATTGTGATTGTTTAAACAACTGTAGCTTGTGTGTCTGCTTCCAAGGCCACTTACCCAGCTGCCCGGGACTAAGAGCCCAAGAGAAGCAAATGCCAGACCAGATCGATAGCGCTTTGGGCAGACTGCGCAGGTGGGATTTGCAATGCTTGCTTAGCTAAAGCGCCAGAGACCATGACAGGCAACGAGTGACAAATCCAACAGCTGGCAAATATGGTAGGCCCAGACAAAGCAGGGAAGCCAGCAAACTGGAAAGATACAGACCCATGGAAAGAAGCCTGGATGGATAAAGGCAGGACCGCTGTCCAGCTAGTAGCTCTATTCACATAGTTGGCTCGTGTGAACCTGAAGTTCTAGACTAAAACCCTGACAGCTACTGACAAGCAGCATGGCGCAGGAAACTAACTCACCCTATCCGATTTTACTTTTGTTTTTTCATCTGAAAAGAGTGGCAGCTGTCACTTAAAGTGTTGTCACAAGGATGGCAAACTTGTGACACAAATGGCTGGAATAAGGATCAAGCCTATCAGCACGAGTTAAGCCTCTGGAAATGTATCAGGTGTGTGGTAAGCAACCCACAAATGTTAGCTAATGTCATTGAGTGCAGAAAAGGGTACAGCTAGGAGGAATGTTCTGGAAGAGAGATGGCAGGGATGGTTGAGAAGTGTCCCTGAATTTTACTTATATGGATTCAAGGTAAACCCAAAATGGCTCCTAATTGCATGTCATTTCCTCCAGGTAGCATTCAATCATCTAAAACGAATTTCAGCAAAAAAAACTGGCTAAGTTGGACTCACGGAGAAAAAAGCACAATTTACACCAAATAACAGACTTTGCAATTCTTCATGAGTAATTTGACACACTTTTCTGAAATTTTGACTGTCCGTTATTTTCTCCTTACACAATGTCTTTGATATCTTATCTCACATGAAAAACCATTGTCTAGGCTTCCCTCACCTGCCAAGTCCAGAGTTACCTGGAATCCTAGGTGGAAGGTGACCTGAAAGTTCTCTCACAAGGAGTTCTGAGACCCAACTAGCACTGTCGACCATTGATACGGGGTAGAGACAGCCACGCCACACCAGCCTTAGTCTCACCAGCCTCTGAGCCACGGTCATTGGTGAAGCTGAAGTTCCAAAACCCACCTGGTAAAATAGCAAGGTAAACCATTCCCAGGATGCTCGGCAGTCAGTCAATGGAGCCAATTTGTCTTTCGTTTTCTGCAAATGGGGAAAACTGGGGAGACATTTATATCTATTCCCAACTCACTTAAGCCCTCTTAATACTCTTCATCTTCAACAGAACATCCACTCAATCTGTCGGGAGCCAGAACAAGTGTCTTTTCCTCTAGGAAAAAGCCAACCTGCCCATGTTGTAGCAGTGGGCCACAGACCAGGATCAGCATCCTCCGGTAAGCACATGGGAATGAGTGTCCAAGGCCCACAGATCTCCATGAAACTCCAGGAAGGCCCAGCAACCAGTCTTAGAAAGCTTTGTAGGAGAATCTCAGGCATGGTGAAAAGACTGAGAATTGTTCAGGCATATATACATGCACATACATACACACAGGCACACATGCAAACTTGCACATATATGAGGACACATAAACACACACAGGCACACACACATAGGCACACACACACACACACTTAAACTTGACACTGCCGACTTGATCTTACTGCCAGCCTTGGGCACGTGATCTCATTTCTTCAGCCTCATCTTCATTTGCAGGTGAGAACCATACTCGCATCCTAGAACTCAACCCTCTTTAACTTCTCTATGATGGTGTCTTCTGTGTCACCAGCTACCCCTTGCCCAAAATCATGGCAATTTTACAGTCATTTCTGTGGCTAGAAAACCTCCTGAGTCTCTGCTCACCAACAGTCTTCTCAGTGTCCAGCTAGTACCTGGAACAGAGCAGAAGCTTAACAAATGCTGGATGGATGGATGGATGGATGGTGGGTGGATAGATGGATGGATGGATGAGTGGGTGGTGGGTGGGTGGATGGATGGATGGGTGGATGGGTGATTGGGTGGATGGGTGGATGGATGTGGTGAATAGGTGAGTGGATAGATAGATGAATGGACGGGTGGACGGGCGGGTAGGTGGGTGGTGGGTGGATGGGTGGGTGGATGGGTGATTGGATGATTGGGTGGATGGGTGATTGGGTGACTGGGTGGATGGGTGGATGGATTGGGTAAATGGGTGTATGTATGTATGTATGGATGGATGGATGGATGGATGGATGGATGAGTGGGTGAATGGGTGAGTGGGTGGTGGATGGATGGATGGATGGATGGATGAAAGGATATGTGCATTCTACTTTTGCTCTATATTTGTTATATTAATCTCCCTTCAGTTCCAGCAGAGTCTAACAAACCCCACCACCAGGAACACACTCCATTCCCTCACAGGCTTGGGACAAATTCCTCTTCGGCCCCTAATGAGAAGCTTCATGAAACGGCGATCATAAACGTGGGCTCTGGCTTCTGACTTCACTGCCACATCCCAGCTCTGACCATGAACAAGTGTCTGTCTCCATTGAACCCATCTGTGAACTGCAGATGGCCACACCCACAGCAGTTCCAGCCTCCAAGAGACTCAGAAAATCCCATGAGCAAACAGGAGAACCATTAGGATATCACACTTTGCCTGTGTTAGGTTCCCCAAGTGTGTTGGTGGCCTGAGTCCCTTACCAGGCCCTGGCACTGGGCTTTTTTTGTTTTTAATTTTTAATTCTTCCCAGGAGACAGACAAGGGCAATGAACACTGAGAATCACTAATGCTGAGTGCTTGAAACCACAGCTGGCCTACTTAGAAAGTTCTTGATAAATAGTAGTGACCATCTTTACTTTTTTAAGGTATATTATTGTTATTTCCTCAGAGACGTCTTCCTGAGGCTCAGGTCTTTCCACTGCCTTCCCTCTAGGTGTGAGTCATTTATGAGTTTACTTCATAGAAATCCTGTCACACTGGATGAGCATCACCCAGCTATATGTCTGCCTGTTGACTAGCCCATGGGCTCGGTCTAGCATCTGCGTGAGAAAAGATAGATGGTGTGAACTGGGAAATCTTCCTACCCCAGATTTCCTCTGTCAGTCTTGTATACATGACATCCCTGGCCCTTCCACTAGACTCAGACCCAAGGATCCAGCTGCCTGCTCCACTCAACACTGTCTGTTCTGAAGACAAAGAGACATTGCTGGTGAGTGTAGGGCATTGGCAGTCTTCCCGATAGAATCCACCCCAGACACCTCCACAGTACTCAGCTCTATAAAGTCTGCCCCCTACTGCCTTGATTTCTTTTTCAGCCAGGCTGTACTTGTTGAAGCAATAGTTACCCACAAGTCATATTATGTCACCTTGTCCCCAAGGAGCTGATGTGAGGAGGTTAGCTGAGGGCCAGAATCATAGAGTACATCTGGATAGTGTTCATCCCCTGGAAGGGGTGGTGGCTAATGTCAGGTCATGTGACATGGATGTATAACCAGGTCAACAGTGACATTTCATCATCTTCAGAATATCTGAGGTCTGGATAGATGGCTCTCCCAGCCTGCACCTCTATGAAGAGACGTCACTATGGCTGTGCTTGAGTAGGCACTGGAATGCGGGCCCGTCCAGGCAGCCATGCATCTGGGACATATTGTGGGAGTCCCTCTACATTCGCTTCAGTCTTTCTTCCTCCTCTCCACCACAGGGGGTGAACGCCTCCAGTTCATCTATCCACACCCTCCTCTCCAGCTTCCTATAGGGTATGGCTGGGAAATGTTACAGATCACAGAACCAGAGGAAAGAGGAGTCATCCAGTCTCCTGTCGGGTCACAGGTTACAGTGAGTGGCTGCACACCTTCCCACCCGTACGTGGTGTATCCTGTCCTAGTTGGGGTTTCTACTGCTGTGAAGACATCACAACCATGGCAACTCTTACAAATGGAAACATTTAACTGTGGTGGCCTGCTTACAGTTCATTATCATGGCGAAGAACATGCAGTGTGCAAGAAGACATGGTACTGGAGAAAGAACTGAGAGTCCTATATCTTACAGGCAACAGGAAGGCAACTGGAAATCATACTGAGGGAAGCTTTAGCAAGTGAGACACTACATTCTCTCTACTGTGAGTGCCACTGATTGTTGGAATCAGTACAGCAGCTGATCAGTTCCTCCACAGGGTGTGACCTCAGACCTGATCCATGAGTGTGAGGAAGGTGCAGAGGTCCCCAAGTACACTAGAACAGGGACCCCAAGCTTGAGCAACAGACAGCGAAGTCCAAGCCTTGGGAGTGGATCACCACAGGAGAGAAAAGGCGGACTGTGGAAAGACAGACCCTCAGCACCATGACTGGGCTTCTCCAGTCCTGGACTCCATAGGAAACTCACATTTGACCTCCATCCTTTGCCCTGCGACTTTGGGTGAGGTACTCCTCGCTTCTGCACCTCTTCCTTATCTGCATCCACAAATCCCATGGGCTGGTTGAGATGATACATGCCCGCTCCTGGTGCACTGGTGGGCCATAGTTTGCTACAGTCAAAGGGGAGTTGGGTACCATGTCAGACAGACCACGAGATCTTAGGCTGTGGCCAGACACAAGAAAAGGTTCTCTCACTATTGTGCTCCTGCTTAGCCAGGCTTTCCTGATGTCCTCCTGGGATCCAGGGTCTTTTTGGATCTTCCCTCTTCTAGAATTCTTGCACATCATGAACAACAGGGAAGGACCACGGACCACATCCACTTTGTCCCAGAAATGATACTTACCACTTTTGCTCATGTTGATTGGCCAGAACTGGTCATTTGGTCTGCTTAGATGCAAAGGACATTGGGAAGCTGAACTACTGGCTAAGCAACCTGTTTTCGGAATTAATTCTACACAGTGGGGGGAAAGAACCATGATCCTTTTATAGGCCATATCTGCCTCTGGCATTGTAATAATTATCTCCATCTCACCCCTACCCCAGCAATGTTCTTCTACACCTAGGCTGGGTGCTGCCTTAGGAAATGCACATTTTAAGAGCCAGGAGCTATAGAATCACAGGGCTTGGGTGGGAGGGTAAAAGAGGAGGTCCAGGCCCCTCCTCCAGATACAGGGTAAGAACAGAAAGGAGAATTACAAAGCTATGCCCTCCCACCAACAAGCTTGGCAAGTCACCTCCAGGAAGGCTTTGGCAGATGCTATGCCTGCAGCTATGCCTGGGATGCCATAGAAGTGTAAAATAGCAAGGTAAACCATTTCCAGGAGGCTTAGCAGTCAGTCAATGCAGCCAATTTGCCTTTTGCTTTCTGCAAAAGGGGAAAACTGGGGAGACATTTATATCTATTCCCAACTTAAGCCCTCTAATACTCTTGAATAGGGTCCTGTGCTTCCTGCAGCAATGGACTTTCTTCCCTTCTGGTGGATCAGCTTCTTCTTAGGGGCTGAGAGCCCAACAAGGATTCAGTCCTTGGCTCCACTGCTGATGGTCAGCCGTGTGGCCTTGGATGAGTTACTTCATCTCCTTGAGAGAAACGACGTAGCTACTGCTGACGAATGTGGGAGAGAGTAAGTCATGCTCAGTGCCAAGCACGAAGCAGAACGACAAAGAGTATCTGATATGACATACAACTGAAGCTGTGCCACAGGATGACAGCCTGAGACCACCTCACCGCTCAAGACAACACTGGCTACGGCGTGGTTCTGCCTGTCAACACAGTGCAAGTGGAGCAAGCAACCTCATCTTTCTGTGCCTCTGTCTCCTCGTGGTTGCAATGGTGTTATTAACAGAACCTGGCCATAGGGTCATGAGAATAATGTGTGTAAAGTACTGAGCAAGAAGCTCCACCACATGCCAGTGACTGTCACTATTGCTGGCTTGTTTTGTGCAGGAAATTGGGGCTCTGCCCTCAGTCTCCCCTCATGCCAGACAGCTGTAACTCTGGCTCTTGCTGAGTCTGGCTCTAACTCTGAGACTGCTCACTGCAAAGCCTGGAATTGGACTGGGAAGGAATGTTTATCTGAATCAGTGTTTCCTGTTTTGAGAACATGTTAAAACCATGTCGGGAGGTTTTTAAATCCTGTGCCCAAGGGCTGGGGAGGTAGAAGGTCAGTAGAGTGCTTTGTCATACATACATGAGGACCTGGGTTCAACCTTCAGCATCCACATGAAATCTGGGCACAGTCGTGAACACCTGCAAGATCAGAGCTGGAGAGGCAGAGACAGGAGGACCCAAGGGACTTGCCAGTTGTAAGCTCCAGGTTCAGTGAGAAACAATGTCCCAGAAATGTGGTAGATATTGATTGCAGAACATACCTAACATCAGCATCTGCCCTACACACATGTACACACAATGAACACACATTTACACAAGCAAAATCCTCATACCCAGGCTGCACCTACGCCACTGAAGTTTTCCATTGATGAGTGCCTTGGGTGTTACTCTCTATAGATGGATACAAAAAATTAGAGAGTACTGAGTTGTGTGGTCTGCATAAACAAAGAACTAAATCTCAGCAATTTGGAAGGGGGGGGGGCAGATGTGATTTCCCTTCCATGTAATTGAGAAGGAAACTGAGGCACAGAGTGCTGCAGGAATGCGAACAGTGGATCAAGGATCAGCGTGGCCACTGCAGAAATGAGTAAACTGTAGCCCGCTTTAGCCAGCATTGCGCTGATGCACCCACTGTGTGTGGGAGTTATCACCCAGGCACGGTGGCATCCTGTGGTGGCAGAGGGGACCCAGTGGACTCCCCAGGAGATGCTATGTGGAGCTTCGGAGCAGAGCAGAAAATAAAGGGACCCCAGACCTGCTGTATGGGAAAGCTCACAGCCAGGTCCCTCCTGACTCTGACTATGTGTTTGCTTTGAAAATACAGCAAGTGAAAAGCCAAATGCAAGGTGGGAACAAAAAGAACATTCATGGGGGGAGGTGGTGATGTCTAATAGAGTTTAGTTGATAGTGTTGACCAAAGCTCATTTCTTAGTTCTGAGAACTATGGCATTAGACAGGGTATAAGCATTAGAAACAGGGCTATAACTCTCCTGTGAAAGCTAGTTTGGGGAAATAGTGTGGGGGAAGGAGAGTGCTTGGAGATGAGGTCCCACTCTGTAGCCCAGGTTGACCTCCAGTTCAATGTCCTCCTGCCTCAGTTTCCTGATTGCTGAGATACATGTATATACCCCACACCTCACTGACAGCTCAAGTCAAAAAATTGGAAGTGTGCCGTTGTAGGGGTGATGTTCCGCAGGGGTCACACGAGGCAGCAGCCCATGTCTGTGCCACACTGATGGCAGCTCCTTCCAGCCAGAGCTCATTCCTTACTGGAGAGAGGTGAAGGAGACAAAGCCAGCAAAACTTGTTGTAGCTGATGCTGCTGATGATACTAGTGCAGACCCTTGACAGCTGGGTAAAGGCATTCACAGTGGCTCTAGTCAGGGGGTTCTGGGCACTGGGCAATGGAGGACTGGATCCAGACAGCTGGGTCAATAGTTCCCACCCTATGTCTCCCAGAGTCAAGAGAGCTGAGAGGAAGCTATCTCAGAGTCACGGAACAGGTTCTGGTTCCCCAGGAGGACACAACAGGCTGAGGTCAAAGCAGAAGCTAAGAGCACTGAATAACTAGTTGTTCAGGGGTCCCAAAAAAAGGATCAAAAGTTCAAGGCCTAGGCTGGGGAGGTAGTTCAGCATGTAACACACTTAACTTTCAGTCATGAAGACTTGAGTTCAAATCCTCAGAACCCACGGGAGGCCAAATGTAGTGACACAGACTATAATGCCAGAACTTCTCCAGCAAGATGGTGGTGGAGGCACGAAAGTGCTCAGATGCTCACAAAGCAACTAACCTGGTCTTATGCCGAGAGCTTTGCTCTTAAGGGGTCTGATGATGTGGGACAAATGTGTGAAGTCGGTGGCAAAACAACCAAATGCCCCTCAACCAAAGAATGAATAAAGAAAATGTGGTACATTTACACAATGGAGTACTACTGAGTGGGGGAAAAAAACAATGACATCTTGAAATTTGCAGGCAAGTGGATAGAACTAGGAAAAACTATCCTGAATGAGGTAACCCAGAAAGACAAGCATGGGGTGTACTCACTCATAAGTGGATATTAGAGATAAAGCAAAGGATAACCAGCCTGTAGTCCGCAATCCCAGAGAAGCTAGGTAACAAGGAGAACCCTAAGAGAGACATACATGATTTCCCCCTGGGAAGGGGAAACAGACAAAATCTCCTGAATAAATTGGGAGCATGGTAGGGGGAGAAGGGAGAGGAAAGGGAAGCAGGGAGGAGAACAAGAGGGAATGGGATGATCAAGATGGGGGAAGGACAGAGAGGGAGAGCAAGGAAAGAGATATCTTAATTGAGGGAGGCATTATGGGGTTAGTGAAAAACCTGGCACTAGGGAAATTCCCAAGAATCCACAAAGATGACTCCAGCTAAGACCCTAAGCAATAGTAGAGAGGGTACCTGAACTGGATACTTTAATTTATGACTATCTTTCTTGTCATCATAAAACCTATATCCAGCAATCGATGGACGCAGATGCAGAGATCCACAGCTAAACACTGGGCCAAGCTCCCAGAGTCCAGTCAAAGAGAGAGAGGAGCAATAATATAAGCAAAGGGGTCAAGATCATGATGGGGAAACTCACAGAAACAGCTGACCTGAGCTCGCGGGAGCTCGCTGACAGCGGGACCAAACGAGGCCCTCTGAATGTGCCTGACAGTTGTGTGGCTTGGGCAGTCTGTGGGGCCACTGGCAGTGGGACCAGGATTTATCTCTAGTGCTTGAACTGGCTTTTTGGAGCCCATTCTCTATGGAGGGGTACCTTAATCAGCCTAGATACAGGGGGGAGGGCCTTGGTCCTGCCTCAAAGTGATGTGCCAGACTTTGTTGACTCCCCATGGGAAGACTTATTCTCTCTGAGGAGTGAGTGGAGAGTGGGGTGCGGGTAAAGTGGGGGGAGCAGGAGGAGGGGAGGGAGTGGGAACTGGAATTGGTAAAATGAAAAAAAAGATTGTTTTAAAAAATTAAAAAATAGAAGGCTCTGTAATAAGTCTCAATTCATGAAGTCAAGGAGAAGAAAAACACTGAAGAGAAATGACTGTGGTCAGTCCAGTGCCGTTGGGTCAGTCCAGCGTGGTCAGTTCAGTCCAGTGAGGTCGGAGTTCCAGGCCCTCCAGGTCCCCCAGGACCTCCAGACTCTAAGCTCTGAGCTGAGTGTCAAGTACCAGGGAGCTCCTCACAATCAATCCATCAAGTTCTCACCAAGAGCCAGGGACCATAGGGTGTCCTGCACCCACAGGCCTCTCAGATGACGCTCACCAAAGCTCTGTCAGTCAAAACCCACCTTAAGAAATAAGCCAAGATGGAAGTTTTCTTGGGAAAGGGGCGTGGGGGGCATTGTGCAGATCAGGACAACTGAGTACACAGAGTCACGTTTTCAAGACCAAGTGTAAGGGACAAGATAAAAATCCAAATCTACCTTATTCCCAAATCTACAGTGGTCTCTAAAGATCTTAAAGCCTTTCCTACCTGAGGCTGGTATCACTCAAAGTGGAAAGTGGAAGATCTTCCCCTAGACAGCTGACCAAGGCCAGCAATGGTGTGAAGCCCTGTGACTACCTGTGCTCTCAAGACTGGCTGCACGTCTCTCCTAACACCAGACACTAGACAACAGTGTGGTGAGGAAAGGGATCGATGAGAAGCAGCATCAGCCCCAGGGGATGAGTGGAGGGTCCCTCTCCACAGCAAAACAACTGAGTTGACAGCAATTGTTCCTACTGCACTATGTTCCAGGCTGCAACGAATAACAGGGCTGCGTGCAGGTAAGGTGACAAGTGCGGAAACTGCCATTGAAAAGCATAGCAGGGGGCCGGGTGGTGGTGGCGCACGCCTTTAATCCCAGCACTCGGGAGGCAGAGGCAGGCGGATCTCTATGAGTTCGAGGTCAGCCTGGTCTACAAGAGCTAGTTCCAGGACAGGAACCAAAAGCTCTGGAGAAACCCTGCCTTGAAAATCAAAAAAAAAAAAAAAAGCATAGCAGAGAGAGCATGAGGAGAGGGGACTGTGTCCCCCATCTTGAGAGCGCCCAGTGCTAGGGACATCAGCTCCTCCCAGACCTCCTCTTTATTCCCCTACTCACCTCCAGAAGTATTGGGGGTCCTGAGCCCTTACCACTCTCCTAGGTCCCAGGCTTTTGCTTATTTGCTTAATTATCCGTTCACTATTGTCAAATGACTTTTAAATCTTTTTTTGTAATTAGCCTCCAAGGTATTAGATCTCATTCTGGTGTTTTTTAAACAACGTGTGTTTTAGAGATTTCTTTACCCCCTCATCTTCACAACCCTGCTGAGTCAGGCAGGTACAAAGTGGGGACCAGGGGCTCCTGACATTTTTAAAAGCTAAAAGAATACCCAGACGATCCTGGCACATCTTCAATGAACAGATTAACATTTTAACACCTTTAGGAGAGGGAAATATTCAAAGCTGCATAATTATACTCTTCCTATAATAATTATGGGAATGTTATACTATTATCAATTTTGTGTTCCCCCGTGGGCAGCGAGGTCCAGGAAGAGGACATAAATCTAAAGTCTTAGAATGAATGCCTTCTTTCAAACCCAACAGTTAACCTTTGAATAGAATAGTTTCCAGCTCTCTGCTGAGTTAGATGTCAGAAATCTAAATGGTGTTTCTCCAACAAAAATATTGCTCATGCGTATACACGCCCCATATGCACACATCGGCACTTAGCATGTCAAGTAGAGTATGTGCCAGAACTTCACGGGCAGTCAGCCATACATCGGACACTAAAACTGCCTTAGGAAGGAACTGTATTCACCCCATTCCCCAGTGAGGAAGACGAGGAAGAAGAGGGCTCAGGCATCCACAAGGTCACACAGATATGGAAGAGTAGGGATGGGACCTGAGCTCAGGGTCTCTGTTCCACGCTATAATATGAGATATGCCCCCATGTGTGTGCACTGTTGAGCCCATGGGTGAGTCCGAAGTCACATAGCCACCACCACTGAAAGTGAGATGCAGGCCCTGCAGTCAGGAATACTCTCCCCTGCTACCAGGAACAGCAGGTACCGAAGGACCTATCCATCCCATGCAGAGCAATGCTCATCCCCCCCCCCCAGCCTTAGGGGCAGCCTGTTAAGGTTCAGATATACAGGCTTCCCCACAGACTCATGTAGAGGCTTGGCTCCCAGTGTGACAGACCAAACCATGAAGACTTTGAGTTCATCAGTAGGTTGGTCCACTGATAGGTTCAAATCTTGAACAGACTATGCAATGTGGTAGAACTATTAAGACTATGGAGCCTCGCTGGGAAAAGTGGGTGCTGGGTGTGTCTAGAAGGCTACACCACCAACCTGACCCCTCCTGCCACTTCTCTGCTTCTTTTTAAAATTTTCCTTTCTTCTTATTTTTATAGACAGAGTCTCCACTAGCCTAGGCTAGCCTTAAACTCTTCATGGAGTTGAGGATGACCTCGAATTTCTCATCCTTCTGCCTCGAGCTCCCTCTCAGGTGCTAGAATATTAGGCCTGGTCACCATGCCTCGTTTACACGCTGCTGAGGATTGAAGCCAGTGTCTCATGCAAGTATTCTACCAACTGAGCTGCTAGCTGCCCAAGCTATCCTCTGCTTCTTGGCCACCATGAGGTAAGCAATTCTGTTGCACCGCAGGCTCTTGCAGCTACAATGCAGTGTCTTGCCTTGGTTTCCTATTGCTGTAATTTCTGCCCCAACAAAGGTAACTTAGGAAGGAAGGCTCGTTTTACTGCATAGGCCAAGGCACAGTCTATCATGGTGGGGAAGTCAAGACAGCAAGAACTTGAATCCGCTGATCACATTGCATCCACAATCAGGAAGCCAAGTGGACTGAATGCCTACTGCTGCTCAGCCCCCTTTCTTCATCTATACAGTCTAGGACCCCAGTCAGGGAGTAGCACTGCCCACAGTGGGCGGGTCCTCCCACCTCAGAATAACCAAGAGAATCTCCCATAGGCAGGCCCAGGAGCCCATCTCCTAGGTGTCTCTAGATTCTGTCAAGTTGACAACTGACTCCAACATCACACTCTGGTTCACCAGCCCACAGCAAGGAAGCCACAGTGGGCTGTGTACTGACCCTAGATGCCACGAGTTCAAATGCATCTTTCCTCCTCTAGGGTACCTCACAGATGGCAGACTCCCAAGGAGCTCCCAGAAAAGTCAATTTAAGGGCTGGACTACCAAGTACTAGCTTCTAGCACCTGCTCTTCTACCAAACCTGCTGTGCAGAGCCCAGGCTTCACGTTCCTGTTCACAGGAAGTTGGCCATGGGCTTCATGCTGACAAAGAAAACTAAAGCTTAGGACCAACCTGAGGACCTTCACCCCATCTCCTGTAGAGGCCCAGCTCAGACAGCTTCCCTAGCAAACTCGGTCCAAGCCACGCTTCTCACATCGTGACCTGCCATAGTTTTTTCCCAGTGCTGAACTCTAGCATTTGCCTGTGTGTTCATGTCCTTCCTTTCTTTGTCCATCAGAATTTAAGCTTCAGAGAAAAGGGAGGGAGAGAAGAGAAGAAAAAGGGGGAGGAGACTCTCTCCCTTGTACCTAGTGGCTGGCACACAGTGGACACTTGATGACATTTGTAGACTAGAGGCTGTTGTGAAATGAGCATCTTACCCATGTGCTGCCTTCCCCATCAGCTTTGAGTGGCTGTTACAGGACCGTTGTTTAGAGCCGGGAAGATCACGGATAGCGTGTGCGGGCACTAGTGTGTCTGTTGAATAGCACTGAAGCCTCAGAGGACATAGTGGGAGCAAGGAATGAAGACTCCACTTGCTTTTTGCACCAGTCCTTCCAGCCCTGTTCCCCTTGCACCTCGAAATGGCCCAGAGGAGCCTTCTGACCACATGACAGTCATTGAAACATTGGCATGAGAAAGAAGAGAGGGAGCAACCGGCTCAACTGGGCTCAGCTGGAGGAAGATAGAGACGAAGCCTCTTTCTTATGAGCCTCTCCCTGCTCCAGTCTTTGGCTTAGAGCCTGGGATCTAAGCCCCAGCCTAGGATGCTGGGGCTTGGGCTTCTAACAGCAGAACCCCCCCCCCCCCCCCCCGCCCCGCGCGTGCTGTGCAGACAAGGAAAGGAAGCTCAGAGATGCCAGAACATTCATCCAGTCACCCAACAAATCTGCATAGAGTCCAGCCCATCTAGACCCAGGGCTCCCCTCACCGCCCCCTCCCTTCTGTTGAGTGGCTATATTTAGTAATTATATTTAGTAATTGAAGGTTCCCTCAATACTGGGGCTCCCAAAGGTGTGGAGGTCCTAGAGAGGTCTGTTTCCTTGCCTTTTGCAGCTTCTAAATGCTACTGCCTTCCTTGCTACAGCATCAAACCTAGTTTCACAACTCTCATTCGCCTCCCCGCCCCCATCCTCTTCCTTCTCTGTATCCTTCCTATAGGGACCATTATGATCATACCAGTACCCCTGGAGTGACCCAGGATCATCTTCTCAAGTCAATATCATTTGATTCCATCTAAAAAGTCTCCTTTGCAATATATGCTCACATATCATGGGCCACTGGGGGCCAGACTATGCCTGTCTTTGAAAGGTCATTGCTCTGTTCATGACAGTGGCTTCAAACAGCTACCACCCGGATCTCATAACAAAAGGACACGGAAGCCAAGGTCCATTCCTACAATTTAAAAAGCACCAGGGCCAAAGAGAGGACAGAGTTTCCACGTAGGGTGGGGAGTGAAAGGAGGCCTTGGAAGACACAAGGGACCCTTACGGACAGCCTTCAATACAAAAGCCCCTGCTCTGAGCTCTCCCCACATGAACTCATTGAGCTGCCAAACTCACCGCATGAGCTAGGTACTATTGATTTCTCAGTTTTACGAAGAAGCAAACCAAGGCACAAAAAAGCCCCAAACATTGCTGGTCTTTGCCCTTCAGCGCTTCACCTGTAGATGGTAAGGAGGCGGAATCAATAACCTATGCCATCCCTGAGATAAAGTGGTCGTTAAGGCCGTGGGTTTGTCAGTGGGTTGGGGGTTTTATGTAGCACAGTTGGAAAGAGGTGGGGCCGGGATCTGAACCCTGGCTAGTGTCCCAGTCCTGGGACTAAGTCTAAGTGCACTGGCAGCCAGCTCTGCTGAATGCTTCACGTTCATTGTCACCTGACCAGCTCCCATCCTCCTAGACACTCAGACCCTTCCCTGCAGGACCACAGGAATGGAATGAGAGAGAAAACAATAGAATTTTCCAGGCTGTGCCCACCACAGCTCCCACTTGCTGAGCATGAGAAAGGGTCCCGGAGTCTTCCAAGCCTACAGTACCATCTGCCCCTCTCATCTGGCCTGGAGCCCCCTTTGCCCTTCAGCACTCCTGAAGGTGGGCTGGGGGAGGCTGCACCAATGACGGACGCCGTCCACAAGATAAAGTGAGAGGTAAACGCTGAGGGCAGCAGCTTGTCAGCAGGCAGTTTATGTTCCCCAGTCTTGGAAGGCAGCGCCTGCCTTGCCTCGGGCCAGCATAAAGAAGAGACCTGCGAAGGTCTCCTCCGTCTCCTGAGACTGCCTCACCCAGCCCAGGGAATGGACTGAGGTGCCACAGGGACACATAAGCCTTCTTCCCAACCTGCTCCTCAGTCACAGTGGCCATCATCCTCTCAGGGGCCTATACTCTCAGTAACAGAAAACCCTCTACATAGAGAGTCTGGAGAATGATGCCCCATGACTCTGGGATCGAGGGATCCCTGGGGCACTAGGATCAGGGTCCAGACTTTTTTGTTCTTTCATTGCCCAAAAATGCACTGAGCAACTTCTGAACGCTAGAGCTCACTCCAGGCAATGAATGGTGCCTTACCCCTCAGTCCTCTCCTGGGAAAACATTCCAGAGCTAGGATGCACAGCAGAGCCTTTGTGATGGCATCAGCTGAAGACATCTTTCTCCAGCCAGGTCCCTCATCTACAGATCTTGGGCAGAACTGGCTTCCTGACTCAGGTCTCCACTTTCAGAAAACGCAGTACTGATTTTTTTTTCCAGAGCCAGGGATGAGGGCCAGGCAGGTGCTCCGCTGTTGAGATGCTCCTGGCATCGCCATCTGTGCTTTCAGGGAGTCCAAAGACTCGGAGCCCCTTTAACAACTGAGGGCTTGAGATTCAAGTCCAAAGACCAAAAAAATCTGGTGGAAATTAGGTCTCAGGGGTAGGTGCGTGGAGAGAAAATCAGAACTTAGGCTAAGACATGGTACAGCAGAGGTGTTCAAAAATGTTTAAGAAAGGAAGGGATGGAGGAACTAGAGGGAAGAGGGGGGAGAGCACAGAAGGAAGAGAAAAGAGGAGAAGGGAATGGAGGGGAGGAGGGGAGGAAGGAGAGCTAATTTCAGAGGCTATCACGCTTCCCTGCTGAAAGAGACAGTGGGGCTGACAGTTTTATCGTTCCATTGTTTCATATAGATTTTGAATAAAAAATAAATTGGCTCCTTTTAAGGAGTGAGTCCCAAAAGCCAGGGCACGGCAGTGAATCATGTGCGATGCTTTTCTTCTGCTCTGGAGCTCCTGGCTTGCAACAGCAAGGACGTGGGGTGGCGGTGGAGGGATGGGGGCAGCAGCCTGGCACAAGAATCCCCGGATCAGACCCAAAGTCTTGGGAAGGAAAGCTATATTAGGGCGCGTTGTGACTCTCAGCACCTTGTCAACAGCTGCTCTGGGTTAAAGACGGCCACTAAGCTCATGTTCCCACCATCTGCCTATTCATTCCTATACCTGATGTCCACTGTTTCCTGCTCACTCTGAGATCCTGGGCACATCTGACAGATGGATGCCTATAAAACCTCCCTCCTAGGAGTGTTGTAAGAACTAGCCAAGACGTGGTGTGTGGAGGTGCCGACTTCAAAATGGGAGCTCAGTATGTCAAAAGCAGAAACTCAGTGGTATCCAAAGAAAGACACACCCTCACCAGAAGATAACAGCAAGGAGAAAGAAGGTGGTGGAGACTACTAAATAGGAACTTCTCGGCCTTTCATAAAGATCCATGTACTTATTCATTGACTTATTTCAGGAACAGAGCAGAGTCAAAGGTAAGACCAAGGACTTGCTGTGCAAGTACAAGAACCTGAGTCTGTATCTTAGACTCCAAATTAAAACAAACTAACAAAAAAGCTGGATACGTCCACATGCATACACATGTGGGTATGTCCATGCGTGCACACCTGTGGGTATGTCCATGTATACACACATGTGGATATGACCATGTACATACACCCATGGGTATGTCCATGTGCGCACACATGTGAGTATGTCCATGTGCACACACCTGTGGGTATGTCCATGTGCGCACACCTGTGAGTATGTCCATGTGCGCACATCTGTGAGTATGTACGTGTGTGCACACTCATGGGCATGTCCATGTGCACACACCTGTGAGTATGTCCATGTGCGCACACCAGTGAGTATGTCCGTGTGTGCACACTCATGGGCATGTCCACGTGCGCACACATGTGAGTATGTCCATGTGCACACACCCGTGAGTATGTCCGTGTGTGCACACCCATGGGTATGTCCATGTGCGCACACATGTGAGTATGTCCATGTGCACACACCTGTGAGTATGACCATGTGCACACACCTGTATTTCCATGTGCACACACCTGTGAGTATGACCATGTGCACACACCTGTGAGTATTTCCATGTGCACACACCTGTGAGTATGACCATGTGCACCCACCTGTGAGTATTTCCATGTACGCACACCTGTGGGTATGTCCATGTGCGCACACCTGTGAGTATTTCCATGTACGCACACCTGTGGGTATGTCCATGTATACACACATGTGGATATGACCATGTACATAAACCCACGGGTATGTCCACGTGCGCACACATGTGAGTATGTCCATGTGTACACACCTGTGGGTATGTCCATGTGCGCACACCTGTGAGTATGTCCATGTGCGCACACCCGTGAGTATGTCCGTGTGTGCACACCCATGGGTATGTCCATGTGTGCACACATGTGAGTATGTTTATGTGCACACACCTGTGAGTATGTCCTTGTGCACACACCTGTGGGTATGACCATGTGCACACACCTGTGGGTATGACTATGTGCACACACCTGTGAGTATTTCCATGTGCACACACCTGTGAGTATGACCATGTGCACACACCTGTGAGTATGACCATGTGCACACACCTGTGAGTATTTCCATGTGCACACACCTGTGAGTATGACCATGTGCACCCACCTGTGAGTATTTCCATGTACACACACCTGTGGGTATGTCCATGTGCGCACACCTGTGAGTATTTCCATGTACGCACACCTGTGGGTATGTCCATGTGCGCACACCTGTGAGTATGGCCATGTGCGCATACTTGTGGGTATGTCCATGTGCACACACATGTAACCCCAACACTACTGGAGTGCAAAAAAAAGAAGAGTCCTGGGCTTGCTGGACTCCAACCTAAATATGGGTTCAATGAGAGACCATCTCAGGGGAATAAGACAAAGAATGACAGAGCAGGACACTTGATATTCTAACTGGCCTCTATAAGCACTAAGCACAGGAATCTGCATACACACATGCACATACATACACACACACATACCAAAAACACACATATTCACTATACACACATGCATGTACAATCTTATGCTCATACACATGCACCACAAACACACATACACACATGTGCACGCACACATGCATACACAATCTCATGCAAACACAAACAGATGGAGGTTTCCATTCTGCCAGGTCCTGCAGTCATTCAGTCCCAAAGAAACACACAGAAGCTTATATTAATAAACTGTTTGGCCTATTAGCTCAGGATTATTATTAACTAGCTACAGCAACTTAAATTAACCCATAATTCTTGGCTATGTTTAGTCACGTGACTTGGTGCCTTTTATCAGTGAGGCATTCTCATCTTGCTTTCTCTGTGTCTGGTTGGGACTGCTGAGTAAGCCTTTCTCTTTTCAGAATTCTCTTAGTCTGGTCAACGCACCTATACTTCCTGCCTGGCTACTGGCCAATCAACATTTTTATTAAACTCATACAACTGACAGATCTTTACAAGGTACAAGAGCATTATCCCACAGCACATACACATGCACATACAATCTCTTGCACATACACATGCACCACAAACATGTATACACACATGCACACACACATGCATTCACAGTCTCATGCATGCACACACACACACATGCACTGCACACAGACACACAGCACATATGTACATATTGTACTATTGCCTCTAGGTGTGTCTGGGAAGATGCTTCCAGAGACTAGTAGATGCTGAGGATTCTGTCCTAATCAATGAGTTTGGGCTTTCATGGACTCATAATAAGAAAGTATTAGTTGGGGGGTCATAAAAAATAAAGGGATATTATTAGAGGGTCACTTGGGGGTTGTCTCACCAAGACCTCTTTCTGTGTACCTTCTCTCTACTCCCCAGCTGCAATGATCCGAGTAGCTTCACCACCTACTCCCACGTCGCAAAGCTCTGCCTCAGCACAAGCCCAGAATCAACCGTGCCAGCATGAGGGAGTGAACACTCTGAACCCCTTGTTCTGTTAAAGTTGTTCACAGTGACAAAGCTCGCTCATAGCACACTTTTAATTTAGCCTTCTGCTAATTCCACCCAGGAACAGACCTAATTCATACTATTTGTAAAGGTATGGATGGACGCTGGCCACTCCCACAAAGGTGTCAACCCAAAGCCTAAAGCCAAAAGATGAGAAGGTACCAGGATCTTCTCTGGGCAGCACTGAACATGCAGCTCCCCCAGCTGCTCTTTGCCCAGCCACACGCCCTGGCCGGGCCTCATCTCACGCCAGCTGTGGCACTGCCTGTGCTGCTGGGGTCCCCATCATGGACCCAAGGAGCCTGGGGAAGCCGGGACACTTCCCAGGTCATTCTGCTCTCTGTTCAGGCTGTCAGGTTCACTGTGGGAAAGGCCCTCCCTCTCCTCCACTCATTGCAATCCAGTCACGTCAAAGCAGCCCACAGGATCCGAACGCAATTTTCTCATTGAGTTATGCTAAATCCTTCAGGGAAGGATGTGAAATTATTTAAAACCTATAAAAACTAAAGCAACATTCTGGCTCTATATTTTAAGTTTCTCATCATTATTTAGAGTTAACCTTTTTCTGCCTCTAAATCACAAATTCATTTTGCTGTATATCAGGCGGTGTGGGCCATAAGGCAAGGGGTGGGGGAGGTATTTGGGCAAAGAGCAGACCTGAGGATGGCTCCCAGGGCGCAGGCAGATCATAGAGACCGAGGTGGCATTTTGCTCTTGGGAATCAAAAGTATCAGTAGCTGATTCAGTGGAGCAAGAAAAATGAGTTGCAGCTGTGTTGTTATAAACACTAGAGCAATAGATTAGGGCAAGGCGTGTCTCTGGAGCTTAATGCACTGGCCGGGAGAGTCACAGATGAGGGACGCAGCCCTGCGCCTGGAATCTCAAGAAATTATTTATTCCCCCAGAGTCTCCATTGCCCTCTGAATAAAATTGGGAAAAGATAATAACTCACTCAATTAGGAGGAAGCACTAGTGGGTTTTTCCCACTTGTAAAGCTCTCCCGGCTGTGAAAGCTTCAAGCTGCATCCTCCGCCCGCCTTGGGGTTAAAGGCTGTCTTCTGGCAGCGGAGGGGCTTTGTAGGGATAAACAGATAAAAGGTGAGCATTGTTTGTCATTCCAGAAAACACGAGAAAGGAGGCACACAGAAGGAAAGATAGTCAAGAAGGTAGATGAAGAAAGCTTCAGGAAAGGTAAGATCCAGAAGCCAGAAGTGCTCTCCCCCACTCCCACTCAGGAAAGAGCACATGAGCTTTCTGAACATGGCTTTAGCTACAAGTCTCCTAGGAGCCTGTCTGAGTCTGCCTCCTGTCTCTGTGATAAACACTATGACTGAGAACAACTCGGAGGAGGGGGTGTGTTTGACTTAAAAGTCCTGATCACAGTTCATCACCCAGGGAAGTCAGGGAAGGAACCTAGAGGCAGAACTGAGGCGGAGACCATGGAGGAGTGCTTCCTAATGCCTTGTTCTCCATTGCTAGTTCAACCTGCTTCCTTATACAACCCAGACCCACCTGCCCAGGAGTGGCACTGCCCACAGTCAGCTGGGCCCTGCAAACATCAGTCAAGAAAATACTTGCCCACAGCCCAATCTGATGGAGGCAGTTGCTCAGCTGAGGCTTCTTCTTCCCAGACAACTCCAGCTTGTTTCAAGTTGACAACAAACTAACTAACTAACTAACTAACTAACAATCCTAGAGCCCAACCTAGGCAGCAGCCCTAAGAGTCAAGCTCCTCACTATGGGCAGCATGGGCTGGGGAAAGAAGCCCCTCATCCCCACCCATCAATGCCTAGGACAGGTGGAAGAGCTGGCCCTATGCTCATAAGAGCGATCCCCACCAGCTGCCACACTTGAGAGAGCAGGCCCTGCACCTCACCAGGGCACCACAACAGAGCCAAACCTGTTAGCAGAGGTGTGTGTGAGCAGTCACGAAATCAGGAGTGTGGGTCAGCTGTCCCCATTCCCCATCTGCCTTGCGGCAGCATGGGCAGAAGAGCATTGCCGCCTCCTCCCTCCTCCCCACCATCAATGCCCATGGCTGGTGGGAGAGCTGACCCTGAGGTTGGTCACAAATGTGAGAGCCCCACCCCCACCCCACCAGCTGATTCACTCAGGAGAGCAAAGTCCTGCACCTCACCAGGGCGGCACAATAAAGTCAGCATAACTAGTACAGGTATAGGTGAGCCAGTCCCCAAAACTGTAACCGTGGGAGAGCTGCCCCCCTTTCCCATCTGGTGGACAAACCCTACAGCTGCCCAGGCCCAGACCAGGGTTATGACTTGGCCTGCCCCAACATCACCCCCATTTATGGTCTGCTGGAGCATGTGAAGGGACCTGACCTGCAGACCCTGCTGTTGCACTGATGGAGCTCTGACCATAGGAGGGGACTGAGCATACCTTACAGTCAACTGGACAATACCTTTGAGCACCATGTGTCTTCAGCCAGCAAGACAACGCCCAAATCATTTGGCTTCTGGAATTGAGGTGTGACTATAAAGACATTCATGGATGGATGCCGTGACCCACAAGGACCGATGTCCTGTGGACAGATGTCCTTGCGCTCCTTCCAGCTGCAAAGCCCGGGGAGCTGGCGCGTTGTCACTAAGCCAATGGCTACAAGGATGCCCCTGGTAGGGAAGCAATGTTGGCTCCAAAGATGAAGACACACAGAAAGAGTGGAGAAATATGTTCTAGGTAACTGTATCAGTCACCCCCACTAGTAAATGTTTTTAGGTGTTTTGCCCTCATGTGTAGGTGGGTGTCTCCCAGACCCTATTACTGTGATCAAATATCCCTACAAACGCCATTTAAGAAAGAGGAGGTTTATTTTGGTCTTCAGTTCAAGAGCATTTTCATCCATCATGGTGGCGAAGGTACAGCCGCAGCCAGGGGAGGTGTGCAGGCAGAGGTTAGAGGCTAGCTGGTCACACCGTCTCTCCACTCAGGAAGTAGAGGATAAATGAGTAGGTACATGTGGTAAAGCCTCACAGCCCACCCTGGCTTCTGCCCTCGGGGCTGCAGCTCCTTTCCACAGCCTTCCCAAACAGCTGAGGACCCAATGCTCAAACACGTGAGCCTACTAGGGATACTCCACATTCAAATCACTCCAGTGGGTAAACTGACACTCGGGAGGGTATGGTACTTGCCTAGAGTCATGTCAATGACAGGTGAAAGGTGGGAATTGGGCAACATGGGTGAGTCTGTTTCCACCACACCAGACAGCCTTCCAAAAGTGCTGGAGGCAGATCACCCCACTCCGGCTCTCTGTGTGCTCCTGCCCTGTTACCAAGGGTCACTCTTCCTTGCTCTGACAGACCCACCTCATCTTCAGCAGATGTAAGAAACCTGCCAGCTGACCCATGTGCAGCTTCAAATGCACACATTGGCCAAGCTTTTCAGATTAATTCTCTATAAAGTTAGCCTATGTGTAAATTCTATGTGACTCTTTGGTGCCTCGCGCCTGACGCTCATTCAGTAGCACACTGGCCCAGGCTGTGTAAACTCCAGACTGGCTGGCTAAACTCAGAGTTGACCAGCTGTGAGACAGAGGTCTCAGTTTCCTCATCTGAGAATGATATAAATGCAATAGCTTTCACACAGTCAGGAAAATTAAATGGATTAATCCAGGAAAATCTGCCTGCCGGTGCTGGGTTCAACACACATCCTGTGATAGCTCCTACCCATCACCCCTTCTGACCCGCAACTCCCAAGCTCCTTCTCTCAAACAAGAGTGAGTGCCCTTACCAAGACAAGATGGCCTTGGAATACACCAGGAGAGGCATCCAGATGACTTCACCCAGGAGACCAATAACCTCATCTCTCAATTAAATTGCCCAGAACTGGTCACATGGTCTTCTCTGAACCAATCACTGAATGTGTAGAGTAGATTGAGCAAATAAGCCAGGCTTGTCCCTGGCTGTCTCAGCCCTCCAACTCTTGGTCTTCTAGAAGGCTTCTTCACCTGGTGAGCTATTCATGCCATAGTGAAGGGACTGAGAAGAGAAGAGGTAAGGCGTTTCCAAAGGACATCCTGCTAAATCACCCTGCTCAGAACAGCAGCAGGGAAGAAAATTCATTTAGCTCTTACAGTTGTGTGCCGCATAACCACATTTTCAATTTTAATTTCATGTATGTATGTGTATACATATATATGCATGTGTGTATGTGCATATTATGTGTGAGCATAGGGCTCATGCGTGGAGATCAGGAGACAACTTGTTCTCTCCTTCCACCATGTGAGTCCCAGGGATGGAACGCAGGTCCTCAGGCTTTACAGCAAGTCCCTTTACCCTTGGAGCCATCTTGCTGGGCCACATAACCACATTGTGTCAGCTGACCTACGCTTACAGGATGGTGTACATCACACAGCTGTATGTGGTGTGCTGAACTATCTGGACACGTGCTCTCTGCAGTGTGCAAAGAGAAAAGGCATTGTCTTACAACGTGCTTTTCAAAACAAATCCTGGTCTCTAAGCAACACAGGACTGTGCTTCCCGAGACCCTCCCATGAGACTCCCAGTCAAGGCGGTATAAATCCCAGAAGACCATCCAGCTCTCCAAAGAGGTCATCTGAGAGCCTCTGGGGATATCACCACCAACAGTGATAATTACAGCTGCCAATTCATTGGGGAACTACTGTGTGACTGACACTGAGCCGGGTGCCCCACTGGCTCACACTGAGCTGGATTTCCCACTAGCTTACTTTTCCAGTGCTCCTAACAGCCCATTAAAAGTAGATCCCGACCCAAGACAGGCTTACTTCATCTTTCTTTTCACGATTACTCATTTGTTTATTTGTTTGGGTAGTTACTATTGTTGTCATTGAGACAGAGTCTTCAATAGACAGAGTCTATATAGCCCAGGCTCCCAGGAACTCACAGCCTCAGACTGGCAAGGGCTCTGATCACAGGAATGGCCCCCTAATGCTGGCCTTGCCTTCTCTCGATAATGTCATATGGGTTCACATTAGCCTTCAGTTGACTGGCTAAGACAAGTCAGACAATCTAGAAGGCATTTTAAAATCACTCATTCACTTCTTTGGCGGGCACTTTTTCAATGCCCACTTTGTACCGATGGTAAACGATCATGACCTCACCCCTGCCCTCAGCAATCTCACAATCTGTTTCCCTGCAAGTGGTGAATGGCTGGCAGGACAGTTGTATAGTGGTGCCCAGCAGACAGGATGAGTGAGATAAAATCTGTCCCTTCTTTCTCCTCATCAAATCCTGTACTCTGACTCAGACACACCAGAAACGCCCTTGTGCTCGTTGTTCCAGAGCTCTCAGCAAAGAAAGCTTGCTTCAATTTACACAAGGTGCCCTATTGAATAACCACGGTCAAAAAACAGCTCTCACTCCCATGCCCAGGGTTAAGTCAAGGCTTTTGCTGTATTGAGTGGTGGGTCCCAGCAGAGCTATGCACAACACAGCTCAATGCCTCTTGCTCCCCTTGTCTGTTCAACAAATGATTCTAGTTTGGGGCTAATACTAATGTCTCTTGGAGTGCTGACTGGTGAAAATCTGCTCATCAACTTTGCATCGTGATGCTCATGGCTCACTCAGGGGTATTAGGGGATAGGAGAAGCAAGCTCTACAGGTAAAAGAATTTCCCAAAACAGACTCAAGGGAACCCCATTTACCTACCCCTATCCCAAAGAGTCCAAAATCCAGTGTTGAAGCTGTATGAGAACCCTGCTCACTGAGGGTTCTTCCCCAGAGGCTGACAGTTCTGCCCTCTTTCCCCTCAATCCCCTCTGCCACTGCCCACAAAGCCCCAGGAGGCTTTCACTTCTAGCAGTCAGCTACCTAGTCCTTTGCAGGAAGTCTGTCCCAGGCTCCTGGAACCTTCTGCCTGAGCATTTGAAAGGCCTCAGCAGCCAGAAAGCCATGGGGACCACTTAAACTATTCAAACAGGGTTGGATGCCCAGGTTTCCTTACCTGTAGGATGGGGGATGATATGGGACTCCTTTCTATATGCTGTAAATACCATTTGTTAATAAACAAACTGTCTTGGCAGCCTACAGAATGGGAAAAGATCTTCACTAACCCCACATCAGACAGAGGTCTGATCTCCAAAATATACAAAGAACTCAAGAAACTGGTCACCAAAAGAACACATACTCTAATAAAAAAAAAAAATGGATACAGACCTTAACAGAGAACTCTCAACAGAGGAATCTAAAATGGAAAGACACTTAAGGGAATGTTCAACATCCTTAGTCATCAGAGAAATGCAAATCAAAACAACTCTAAGATTCCATATCACACCTGTAAGAATGGCCAAGATCAAAAACACTGATGACAACTTATGCTGGAGAGGTTGTGGGGAAAAGGGAACACTTCTGCATTGATGGTGGGAATGCAAACTGGTACAACCCCTTTGGGTGTGAGTGTGGCAATTTCTCAGAAAATTAGAAAACAACGTTTCTCAAGACCCAGTAATACCACTTTTGGGTATATATCCAAAGGATGCTCAATTGTACCACAAGGATATATGCTCAAATATGTTCATAGCAGTTTTGTTTGTCATTGCCAGAACCTGGAAACAACCTAAATGCCCCTCGATCGAAGAATGGATAAGGAAAATGTAGTACATTTACACAATGGAGTATTACACAACAGAAAAAAATAATGATATCTTGAATTTTGCAAAAAAAAAATGAATGGAACTAGGAAACATTATTTTGAGTGCAGTAACCCAGACACAGAAAGACAAGTATCACATGTACACACTCATATATGGTTTTCAAACATAAAGCAAAGAAAACCAGCCTACAAACCACAACCCCAGAGAATTTAGACAACAATGAGGACACTAAGAGAGACTTACATCGATCTAATCTACATGGGAAGTAAAAAAAAAAAAAGACAAGATCTCCTGAGTAAATTGGGCACATGGGGACTTTGGGGGAGGGTTGAAGGGGGGAGGAAAAAGGGGGAGGGGAGCAGAGAAAAATGTAGAGCTCAACAAAAATCAATTTAAAAAATAAGAAAGGAACTGTCTTGGGTCTGCTCAGGGAATAGAGGTAGGTGGTAAAACTAAACCGAATGCTGAGAGAAGGAAGGAGGAGTTAGAGAGAAGCCATGGAGCTGGAGACAGACATGCTGAAACTTTGCTGGTAGGCCACAACCTCGTGGTGATGCACAGATTGATGGAGATGGGTAAGATGTAAAAGCTGGCAATAAGAATCTAGAGCCAATGGGCCAAGCAGTGATTTAAATAATATAGTTTCTATGTGGTCATTTTGGGGTTGAGCAGCCAGGAACCAACAAGTGGTTTCCTTACAACAGGGAAATAGGTATGGCAGCCACAAACACTGCCCCCCTGGATTAGACTTAGCCTAAGATATGCAGCATGAACTGGGCTAGACATCACACTTGCTTGTCTGTTCCCTTCCTCAACATCCTTCTTCCCCTTACTGATTCTCCTCAGCGGTATTTCCTGGCAAAAGTCACATGCATTTCACTGACTGGTCAGATTTAGAGGTCAGGTTCAGCACAGAAACCAATAGAAACTGGGCAAGCAGGCAGGCAGGGCCCTCACATGCTTGTGTCATCTCACTCCTCTGACGTTCCAGAAGGCATCTGCCAAGGGCCACTTGAGGCCAGGACTGGGCCAGTTAACTCAACCCTCCAGCTCCTTAGGAGAACAGTTTCTCACTTTTGTCTACCCAGATCTCCATGAAAATTGATTTTCCAAATATTTATCTTTCTCACCCTCTTCCTCTCCCTGTCATTTGCTCTACCTCTTATTTTCTGCCTAAACTTGGGCACTGATGCTCAGGGACTCCTAGGGATGTTTCTACTGATGACAGCTTGATAGGACAATAGTGGCCAGTGCTGTATGTGACCTCGGACAGGCGGGCCTTTTTATAGTGCACATGACTCCATAAAATTGATTGGTTTTAAGTTGTTATTCTAATATTGTTATGATTGTAGCATTGATGCCTACACTCTGAAGGAGATAGGTATCATAGATTGACAGAAGCAAGGAGGTTCTGTATGTCTGTGCAGAGAAGGGAAAATCTGGCAGCAGCGGGGGGGGGGGGGGAGCTGCCAGCAAGAAGGGGCTCAAGTCCATTGGTTTGATGTCATAAAGATGACAGACAAGTGATAGCATCATAAACAATAAGAACTGCCTCCCCATTAAAGGACAGCAGGGGTGGTGTGTTTGGTGTGATGTGGCCTGAGAGGATGTGGACAGGATCCAGAGGAAAAGAGTGTGACAGACAGGTGTCAGTGGTAGAAGTAAGGAGAAACAGACAGCAGTACAGGAAAAGGAACACGGTAGGCTATAAACAACTCTGGGGATTGCTACTCTGCCTGCCACATCATGCTGGAAGCATCCATCCCATTATATCCCCTGTTCCCAGCTAGGCTGAGAGCTCTGACGCAGGCCAGGGCTGAAAGAGCATAGACCTGTCCCTAGTCTACCTTTGGAGTCATTCACATTCAAGTTTCAAAGCCACTTCTTTTTTGTTGTTGTTTTGGTTTGGTTTGGTTTGGTTTTGTTTGTTTGTTTTTTGGAGTTCAACATGAATCAAGACTTTATGGACAAATGTAAGGATGTGTAGCTGAGGTATCCAGATCCTCACACTGTGGACATTCTGGGGGAGGAGGGGAGCAGGATGATGAACAGGCCAGTGCAAAGGATACAGTGCTTCCAGTGTGCAAAGGCCCTCCGCAGGGCCATCTTCTGGGCCAGTTTCTCCACCAAGGCCTGGTGGGCAGACAAGCTCTGCCTCCACTCCCAGGCCCACTGCCAGTCACAGAAATGTAACTGGAGCACAGTGACACAATGGAATTGTGCAGCCATTTTGTTCTGCCATCTTACTCAGAAAAACTCACATGATCATGTGTAAAGAGACTACTGTGTCGGATAGAATCGACCTTCATTCTACCCTGCATCTCTTGGTATCATAATCTTAACTCACCAGCCTCCTGATGTACAAGAAGTCAATTTCCATGGCTTAAAAATTAAAACCAGAACAGTTTGTTGGAGAGTGAGAAGAAAGGGCTCTAATATCCATGCCCATAAGAACAACTTTTAGATCTATAGGATGCTGGACTGACAAGTTTCTCTTGATCATTTTAAATGTATCGACCAACCATCTGTAGGAATCCCAGACGTTCTGATGAGGGTCTTAGGGGGAAGTTGTGATAATTGCTCTTCCTTTTAGGTCCATAGATGCTTATCACATGCTCTGGAGTATCTCAGAACAGCATCACAATGTGAGGGGCTACAGTCCTTAATCCCATCAATTCAAGTTCAAAGCAAAAGGCAATGAATACCCTGAGTGGAGAGAATACCCTGAGTGTTCTGTAAAAGACAACACTATTACAGAACTTTAGTTCTCACACAGAAAAGCCACAGAAGCACCCTATGTTCACGTCTGTGCTGGCTAGTTTTATGTCAACTTGACACAGACTAGAATCACCAAAGAGGCAGGAACCTCAGTTGAGAAAATGTTTCCATAAGCTTGGACTGTAGGCAAGCCTGTAGAGCATTTTATTAATTAGTCATTGATGGGGGAGGGCCCAGCCCATTGTGAGTGGTGCAATCTCTAGGTTGATGGTCCTGGGTTCTACAAGAAAGCAGTGTGAAGAAGCCATGGGGAGCAAGCAAGTAAGCAGCCCCCTCCATGGCTCCTGCATCAGCTCCTGCCTCCATGGTCCTGCCCTGCTTGCGTTCCTGTTTTGACTTTACTATGATGATGAATAGTGATGAGGAAGCATGAGCCTTGATTAAACCCTTTCCTCCCCAATTTGCTTTGATCATAGTGATTTGTTTCCTGATCCATTCATTTGAATTTGTATGTTTTGATTTATGTTTTTTGTCTCTTGGACTTAGGTTTAGTTTGTGTTTTTATTCAGGTGTATTATCACCCATTTTTCTAATCTTGACTATTCATCTTCCTTGACATTTATACCTTTTTCGTTGTAAGAAATTAACTATACAAAAATGAATTTCAAATCCTTCTCCATTGTCTTCTGAGTCTTCCCTCCACACATCCTTCTCCTCCCCACCCCCCAGATCTAACCTGGATCCCACATCCAGTTACCAGCCTAGCGTGGTCACCTCTGCATACACAACAACCAATTTCTAGGTTTCTCCTGAGATGTGCCCTGCCTGCTCCTGAACCACAGACCATGTCCATGCCACTTCCAAGCTCTCTACCCAGTCAGGTTTTATACTTCCTACTGCAGGGTGAAACCAAGTGAGTCACCATGAGTCTCCTCCACTCACACTCCGTAACTCTCAGTTCTATCTCCAAACTCCAGGTTTAGACCAGATGGTGTCCCAGTACTGAGACAAAAGAGTGGGTGTAGTGTCCAACCCCTAACAAAGAAGCCATCTGCAATTGATACCTGCTGCAAAGAGAAAATCAGATTTCTCCAATGGAGTATCATTAGGTTCAACAGCCACATATCTAGGCAGGCCAATGTCCAGGAGTAATTGGTCAATACAACATCAATTCTATGGTTTTGTATGTGGATTTTTGCCTTATTAATTTTGTGGTTTTATTTGTTGAGGTGGGAAGGGAGAGAGAATATAAAGAACATATGGAAGGTGGTAGGACATGGGAAGAGCTAGAGGAGGGGAAAGGACATGATCAGGATGTATTTATGAAAAAACAATATCAGTGTGCTCAATGTGGTAGGTGGAGCGATAAGGCAAGAGAAGAAAATTAAAGGGATACAAAGAGAGAAAGAAGAAGCCAAGCTATCTCTTTTTACAGATGATATTATAGAGACTGCAAAACTTTTGCCAGAAAACTTCTAAAAATGATAAACAAATCCAGCAATGTAGCAGGATAGAGAATGAACTTGCACAAATCAATAATGTTTCTATATACCAGCAACAAACAGAAAAAATGATCATGGACATACTCCTATTCACAAGAGCCTCAAAAAATAAAATAAAATATCTAAGAATAAACTGCAGAATAGTCCTTTACACTGTGTAAGGATGTGCCACTGTGGTTGGTTTAAAAAAGAGCTGAATGACCATTAGCCAGGCAGGACAATGTTAGATGAGACTTCTGAGGAGAGAGAGCTCTGGAAAGAAAAAAGGTGGGGTCTCCAGTCAGACATGGGGGAAACAAGATGGACAGGACAGAGCAAAGGTAGCCAAGTCACATAGAAGAACATAGATTTAAAATTGTAAGTTAATTTAAGTTATAAGAACTAGTTAGCAACAAGCCTAAGCTAAAGCCAAGCTTTTATAATGAATAATAAGTCTCTGTGTCATTTTTATGTGAGCTGGCAACCCAAAGAAAAGTTCAACTACATACAGTGTCCAACATGGGGGCATGTATTTCCACACAGGATCAGAGAAGATTTTATAAAGGTTCCAAACATACAAGCATGCAGCCAGATATGGCTTCCTAGTCCCACAGTCTCTCAGCCAGGTTGTGACTGCTGCTTGCAGGCTTGAGCCAGCCAGTGCCATGTATGGAGCCATGCGGAGGGTTTAAGGCCTGGCTCACATGGTCAGAGAAGGCTACAGGCATACAGTAAAGCAGTCCAAATGGAGAAAACCTTTAAACAGACACAGCAAAAAAAGTGTATGAATAGACATTAAAAAGTTTAAAAATAACAAAATAAAGTCTTTAAAGAAAAAATAAATTAATATAAAAAGAATAAGCCCATAAGAAAGGGAAATACACAGGACATCAGGATCCTGCATGGTGCTTTGTTGACTTTGAATTTTCACATGCTGATGAGTTAATGACAGCTACTGAGAGATATTGGACTGTGGAAGGGACTGCTGAGTTAGACTACCCTGTATGCTTTAGGGATATCTTGACTTCAGAATGGAAGTTCAGAATAAAAAAATATGTTGTGTTGGGGAGAGATTGTACTTTTGTTTCATGGGAAGCAAAAACTGTGGATTTATTCACAATTAATTGAGATCAGATTTGACTGGTGGAGACCTCCTGAGTTCTTGGCTACAGACATGAAGGAGGAAAGACTACAGCTACCAGACAGGTAACGTGTGTGATCCCACTGCATGGGAACAGGTCTGAGACTAGATGAGACTTGATAAATCTTCTTAGCTACTGAATCCTCAAACTTATTATTAAATGCCGTCCCTTCATATGACACAGATAGGGGTTTGGTTATACAATCCAAACAGACTCATAATGTTTACAATTCCATTTACCTGCTCAAACATAGAACAAAAAATTATCTTTAGCTGATTTGTGCACAGCATACGTTATTAATACAGATATATTTGTTACCTTTAAAGGTTTGTGTATTTTCAGGTGAAAAAAAAAAAGGACCAGACACGAATGAAAACAAGTAGCCAAGGTGATCCAGCCTCTAAGAATGCCTGTTACAGTTTCCTCGAAATTCTGCATCTAAAACAACGTCAAAGTTGCTAGCTGAGATAGTCTAGCCTCATTCACTACTCCAGCCAGGACCTTAGGTGATATGCACTTTCCCTCTGTATGCTGTTAATATGATTGGTTAATAAAGAAAGCTGGCTTGAGCCCATGGCAGGGTGGAGCAGAGGTAGGTGGGGAAGACAGAACTAAATGCTGGGAGAAATAAGGGCTGAGTAAGAGAGAAACCATGTAGCCCCACCAGAAACAGATGCTGGTTGGAAACTTGCCAGTAAGCCACAGCCATGTGGTGATATACAGATTACTAGAAATGGGTTAAATTCAGATGTAAGAGTTAGCCAATAAGAAGCTAGAGCTAATGGACCAAGTAGTGATTTAATTAATACAGTATCTGTGTGGTTATTTCAGGGCTAAGAGGCCAGGAACCAACAAGTAGCTTCCTCTTCCTACACTTAGATAAGCTTTACACTTTCCCATCACAGAGACTGAACAAAAAATAATACAGCTAGCTCTCCCAGAACTTGACCGTTGTCCTAATTTTCTCAGGGTCCCCTAAAGATTCCATCACCCCCAGACAACAGAAACCAGTCTAGAGAACATGATATCCACATTTCTAAGAGGTGGCGTGGGTGGTTTTTTTGTCTTTCAATGGATAATAGATGTTTATTGTTGTCTATTGGGGGGGTTGCAAGTTGTTGCTGGTCATGGTCATGGATAAAACTGAGCAAATGAGATTAGACTCAGGGATCTCTCTCGGAAGCAGAAATGGGGTAATATAGTATAGAAGTGATAGGAAAAAGAATAGATTATTGAATCTACTTTTAAACTGTAAAAGCAAATATAAGTCTCAAATAATATACATTAGCATAGATCTTTTTATATTTAAACAAATTCAAGGGTTTTTTGTCATACAGTGTATATGTTTCTACTCTTGTTTGAGGTAGTTTTGTATATTAATACAAATTTCAAGTTATTTTTCTTAAAACATACTCTATATATGTTTCTACTCTTGTTTAAGGTATGCAGCTCATTTTAAAACGTAACGCAAAGTTCTAGTCCTTCAAGGCTATTATTACAAACTGTTGAAGATAATTAAGAAATACATGTTAGTACTTAATCATCAATAACAATCAAACTTGCAGTCATGTTAGATGTGTTTTCAAGGTTAGACAGTTATATTTTAAATAGGTAAGTTTTGAACACTTCAAATACCTACAAAATAAAGCATCTAAAATAAGGCTTTTTATGACAGTGATACATGTCTGCTCCTGGCAGCACCAATTTACTTCCAAAAAAGGATGATGGACATCAAAGAATCTCCACATGGAGTTTTCTTTCAATGTGACAAAGCTAGACATTTTGGAAAGAATTTGTCCTTGCCTCAGCTCCTGACTGTATGCTATTCAAACTGGACAAGCAGGAAACAAAATAAAATAACTGCAAAACTTTGCCAAGACAATGAGGGACAGTCCCTCAAAATTCCTGCTTCACAGAAAAGTCAGATATTCTAAATCTGTATGCCAAAGATAGATGCCCTAACATTGCAGAGGAATCTTGCAGCAACTGTCCAGGAAGTCAGATATCTCTGTCACGTTTTAGTTTTATAAGTTGCTTACTCTGCACTTCCTGTTTACTCAGGTAATATTATATACTTCTGGGATCTTTAATGGAGTTGAAGATTGGATAGATATAGTTTCCCTACTTATGATAGAAAGTAAATTAGGTACAAAACTTTGAACTCTCCAAGATAGATAATAAAGTGTTTTCTCTGAATTTGAAAAATAGTAATGTATTGGACATTGTGAATGTATTTCTTACTTGGTACTTGTTGTTATTGTTTGTATTTTTACATTGTTAGAGTTGAAATGGTTCCTTTTTATTTGTACAAAAAGGGGAAATGTTGTGTGTGGATTATCTCTGTACACTGTGTGAAGATGTATTACTGTGATTGGTTTAGTAAGGAGCTGAATGGCCACTAGCTAGACAGGAAGAGGTTAGGTGGGACTTCTGGGGAGAGAGAGCTCTGGGAAGAAGAAAGGTGGAGTCACCAACCAGACATGGAGGAAACAAGATGGGCAGAACAGAGCAAAGATAACGAAGCCCCTTAAAAGAACATAGATTTTAAAATATGGGTTAACTATAACCATATTTATAACCCATCATTATAAGAACTAGTAAGGAACAAGCCAAGATAAGGTTGAGCTTTCACAATTACTAATAAGTCTCCACATCATTTTTTGTTAGTTGGAAATCCTAAAGAAAGCCTACTAAAAAAAGACTTCTACAACAAAAGCTTTAAATCTCTGAAGAGATCGAGTGAGATACTGGAGAATGGAAAGACATCCCATGCTCATATTGTGAAATTAACAATGTGAAAATGGCCACTCTAAAAAAAAGTTATTTATGAATTATGTTGAGAGTCATCCCAACCCAGGACTTTCTCAGAGGCCCTGATGAAAGGACAAAGTAAATGTTAATTCTCTGTCCTTGTCCAGGAACAGACTTGGCAAGATCATCTGGGACTGGAGCCAAGGCCTCAAAAGAGCTAAGATTTTGATTCCTTGGAATTTGGATCTTCCCCCTAAAGAGACTAGAGTGTCCCAAGGCTGCCATGTTTTCAGTTGGCAAAGCTCTTGAGATACCTGCATTTCCCTCATGTATTGTTGCTTGATTAGTCTTGCTGACTTTGTCCTATTGTATGACAGTTTCTGCTGGCTTTGTCCCATTTCTCTCCTGGAAAGAGTATATAAGATGCTGCCCTTTGTAAGTTTGCTTAGCATAAGATAGAGCTTTGTGAGACCTCTTCACCCTTGCTTTTATCCTCTCTATCTTCTATTTTCTCTTTCTCAACACCTGGTATCAGGAAATTGTAACTGAAGAATGATCGTCTGGTTCAATTAAAAATTTGGTGCAATACTAATTAAAATTCTCATCTTATTTTTTATAGAAATATAAGAAACTCTCCTAGGATTGATAAGCAACCACAAAAGACCCCAGACAGTTAAAACAATCCTGATCAAAAATAAAAATGCTAGAGTAGTTACCATTCCAGACTTCAAGATATATTACAGAGCTATAGTGATAAAAATAATAATAATAATAATATGGCTCTGGCACAAAAGCAGACAAAGACTCAAACACAGGCATATATGACTTCTGTCACTTAATCCAAAAAGTCAAAAACAGACGCTAGAGAAAAGAAAATAATTCAACAAATGGTGCTGAGAAAACTGGATGTCCACACAGAAAAGAACAAAATTAGGCCCACATCTATCACCTGTCACAAAAACTAACTTCAAACGGATCTAAGACCTAAACATGAAACCTAAAACTACTGGAAGGAAACATAGGCAGTACCCTGCATTATTTGGGTGTAGGAAAGGAGTTCCTGAATAAAACTGTGCCTACTCTCGGGAGTTGAGGCCAGTCGTTGAAAAATGACCTCACAAAACTGAACAGCTTCTGAACACCTAAGGAAACAATTGCATGAGAAGCACACATAATGAGAAAGACACTTTGCCAACCATACAAAAAAACAGAAAGTCAAACATTAAACAACCCACTCAAAAAAATGGACCTGAGATCTGAACAGGGTTTTCAGAAGAAGAAAAAAGTAGCTAAGAAACATCTCAAAACATATTCATCATCCCAGCGATTATAGAAATTCAATTTTTTTAAAAGATGAGATTTTTATCTTAGCTTGGAATGACAAAGATCAACAGAACAACTGACAACAAATGCTAGACAGGCAGTGTTGGTGGGTGTGATGGTTTGGATGAGAATGGACTCCATAGGCTTTGTTTGATTTCTAGTTAGTGGAACTGTTTGGGAAGAATTAGGAGGTGTGGCCTTGGTGAAAGACCTGTCACTGGGATTAGATGTGAGTGATCAATTATTGCTCCAGTTTCAAGCCTGTCTGCCTTTCAACATGCTTTCCACTGTGATGATCATGAACTAACCATCTGAAACTGCAAGTAAGTCCACAATTAAATGCTTTATTATATAAGCTGCATTGGATATAGTGTCTCTTCACAGCAACTGAATATCAACTAAGACAATGTGATTGAAAACTGGTACAGCCACCTTGGAAATCAGTATGGAGAATTCTCAAAAACAAAAAAACTAAAAATCTAACATATGACCCACCTAAAGTACTCTTTATTGTATGCTCAAAAGACTAGCCATCATACTCAACAGATACTTGCTCAGCCATGTTCATTGCTGCTCTACTCGTAACAGAAAATATAAACAACTTTAGTGTCCTTCAACTGAATAATGAACAATGAAATCAGTACATACACACTACAGAATACTATTCAGCTATAAAAAAGTAATTAAATGAATTTTTCAGGTAAATTTATAGAACAAGGAAAGGTAGTATTGAGGTAGCAGGCTGACCCAGAAAGACAAGAGTCCCATGTTCTCTCTCTCACTGGAGGCCCCTATCTCCCAGTCTTCATATGGGAGTACATAGCCTGTAGAAACTACAGAAACCAGGAAAGTAAAGGGGGGTGGAGACAACAGGAGTGGACTAGCAGGGTACATGTCATCTGAAGGTGGAAGCTCTATTTAAGGAGGAGGGAGATAAATACCAAAGAACAGTAAGAATGTCTAGGAATCACACTATTAACTATATGCAGACAAACACCTATAGTACACATCAGTCTGTGTACAAATATACAAAGCTTAAATGAAATTTTCCCATCAGAGCTGACAATTCTCCCTGCAAAACCCACAGAATGTCTAACAAAATCCCCAACACCAAGTATGAGAAGGAAGCTTTCTTCTGAGTTACCAGAGATATCTAAGAGACTCCCAAGATATTGTAGGCTATTGCCCTTCGTTGTCCCCTAGAGACAAAAGTTAGATCCTATGCCTGAAGACACCATGCACTACAGACCCAGGACTTAATAAAACACTGGCTGGCCAGTAACCAGGAAGGAATTATAGGTGGGGAGACCAGAACAGGAGAATTCTGGGAGGAGGAAAGGCTCAGTCTACAGTTATCACCCAGACACAGAGGAAGCAAGATGAGAAAGGTACCAAGCCACGTGGCTAATGCAACACAAACAAAAATTATGGGTTAATGTAAGATGTAAGAGTTAATAAGAAGCCAAGCAGTTTATAATTAATATAGGCCTCTGTGTATTCCTTTGGGACTGAATGACTGCGGGACCAGGAGGGATAGAAACCTCTGTCAACAAGGTATACATGGGAGGGTTTGTAGGAAGGAAAGAGATGGGTAAAATGTAATTATCTCAGAAATTTTAAATTATTTTTTTAAATTATGGCATGCACTTTAATCACATTCATCTCTACTACCCACTCTCACCCCAGTCTTTCTGTGAACTTAAAAGTCTTACCATGTTGAGTGTCCACCCAGCCTCCAGCCCTGTCACCTATGAGACAAAAGATGCCCTGGGGCATTTTGAGTGACAGCACATTTTGTTTCAGCATCACAGTGAGGAAGGAAGCTTCTATCCTTTCAATGCCCATAAATTAAGGAAGCAGGATTTCCAGAGATCACACCTGCTGCCAGAAGTCCAGATCAGTGCCTATCTCAATCAACATCAGAGAAGCTTTCTCCAGCAATTGATGGGAGCAGATGCAGAGACCCTCAGCCAAGCATTAGGTGGAGAGAGAACCCAAATAAGAGACTCCCATATAGTCTCTCCCCTCCGAGCACAGAGAACCTCATGAAAGAGGTGGGGGAAGGATTGTAGAGCCAGAGAGGTCGAGAACACCAGAAGAAACATGACCCACAGAATCAATTAAGCAGGCATCATATGGGCTCACAGAGACTAAAGCAACTATCATGGAGCATGCACGGCTCTGCACCAAGTCCTCTACATATATGTTGTAGTTGTTCAGCTTAGTGTTTTTGTGGGGCTCCTAATAGGAACAGGAGTCTGACTCTTTTGCCTGCTCTTGGGACCCTTTTTCTGTTACTGGGTTGCCTCACCCAGTCTTGATATGAGGGTTTGTGCCTGGTCTCATTGTGTCTTCTTATGCCATGTTCTGTTGATATCCCGGGGGCGGGGGGAGGCCTGCTCTTTTCTGAAGGGAAACAGGGGAGGAATGGATCTGAGTGTGGGGGGAAATGGGAGGGGTGAAGGGAAGAGAAACGGTGCTTGGGGTGCACTGTATTAGAGAAAAAATAAAAAGAAAAAAATGAAAGAAGTATTCCACAAGTGTAGAGATAACGTCTGGATAAGCCAAAGTTTCTAAAGAATCTTTGTGAAGGAACTCAGTCAGATACAAGCCAGGCATTCTAACCCTGGCCCAACACCAGACTCCAGCAACACTCCTACCCCATGCCATGCAGCCTGGGTGGGTGGAAATCAGCCAAACACAGCAAACAGGAGCCTATGGCACAAGGCGGTTGGACATTATAATGATCTCTTTGTGATAAGGAAACGTGGCCCAGCCCAGTGTCATGGTGAACTGATCAGGACAAGCAGACCCACATGTGGGCCTGGGGTTGCCTGCCCCAGGATCCAGGGAGAAAACACAGGACCACCTGGTACCTTGCAGCACCAGCCAGATGGGCACTATTACAGTGAAGAGAGCTACGGTATAGTATGGGATTGGAGGGGAAGACAGGATGGTTCATATCCTGTGTACAGAGGCAGATCTAAAGAGGCAAGAAAGGAAGGAAGGGGGCTGAAGTGGCTTGATTTCTGCCCAGAGCCAAGGTGATGTCTGGACCTAGACTTCTGCTGGGACACTTGACACAATTGTAGTCTCTGTTGATGTCCCTGACTTCTGATCCCAGCAAAAGCCAAGAGGACAGGGATGTACAGAGTTGATCCTGCTCACCACTGGTTATAACACTTGGGATAATTGGTCCCATCCCTCAATGGCTAAAACACTCAGGAGAGAGGGTTCTATACCTTACCTGGGCAGCATAATAGAGCTGACACTGTGTGCTGGGGCATGGGCAAGGCGGCCCTGAGGGGATGGGATGAAAGAGCAGAATGTAACACTGTCATATCCCATGTGGTGACATAGGGGAGGGAACGTTGCTTTCCTCCCCTTCTCCCTTGCCACCAGACCCAACCCCTTACCAGTTGCAACACCCAGGAGAACAATCTGCATGCCTTACCAGGGCAGAAAAGTGGAGTTGAGCCTATGAATGGGCACTGGAGAGCCAGTCCTGAGAGTGTGAGGAGGACATAGCCGGTATGGCCTCCCTCATCTATGATGAGGTGGTGGTGATGAGGTAAAGATGCCCTCCCCGACCTTGCCCCTACAGTCTCCATGTGGTGAGGGAGCTGACCCCTTGACTAGCTGCGACATTCAAGACGGCAGGCCCTGAAGCTGACCAAGACAGCACAAGAAAGCCAACCCTGTGGGCAGGCAGAGGAGTGGGTGAGCCAGCCCTGAAGTTGGCAGCGTCAGATGCTGTCCCCACAACTCGCCTGTCATGCAGTAGTGTGGGTGGGGGAGAAAAGCTCCCCTTTACCCCACACCCCTCACCACCTGCAGCAGACAAGAGAGTTGACCCTCCCCTTACCGGCTGCAGCACTAGTACCCAGGAAAGCAGGCCCTGCCCCTCACCTGGGCAACACAGCAGAGCTGCCCTGTGGTCAGAGGTGAGGGTGATCCAGCCCCAATGTTGTGAGCAAGGGAGAGCCAGCCCCATCACTCATCTGACATGTGGCAGCAGCATGCAAGGAGGAGAGATGCCTTCCCCCCCCACCCACCCCTTTCCCCGCCCATCAACACTTAAGGCAGGTGGAAGAACTAACCCTGAGTTAAGAGCGGGAGGGTTGTCCCTGGCCCTCATCAGCTGCAGCACTCGAGAGAGTGGGCCGGGTACCTTGTCTAGGCAGCACAGTAGAGCTGGCCCTGATAGTCCCGGTATGGGAGAGCTGACCCTGAGGGTGTGAAAGCAGAACTCATGGGTCAATTAGCAGGGGCAATGCTGAAGAGCTCACCCCAGTAGTGACGGGAAAGCTGGTAGGCAAACCAACCTGCAGCTGCCCTGGCCCAGAACCAGTGTTATTTGGCCCAGCCCAACATCCACCCCATCTATGATCTGCTGACCCTCAGATCCAAAGCTGCAAGATCTTTACAACACAGGCCAACAACAGGATATCCAAGAAGAGTCCCAATGAGGGCCCAGCATCAAACCTGTATCAATAGTACAGTGGAAACCAGAGGCCTCGAACCAATGACTCTTTGTAACGAACACTTGCAAGAAAAGATGTACAGACAAAGGGGTTTACTATGTGTCTCACTGAGTCACACTGCAGCTTCCTTGACGAGATTTTTCATTTTTTTCTCTTAAATTTTATTTTGGTGGGGTGCGTGGCCAGAGGGTAGATGTGAAGGCACAGGGAAATGGATGGGTTTAAGACAGATGGTATAAAAGACACATGGAATAGAAAGTTAAATAGTGAGCGTTGTGAGGCAGCCTACACGTTCACTCTCTAGTGAGTCCACCCCCACTTGCATAACCCAGGAGAAAACAAAGATTTCCTCTGCCTTCATCGCCAATGCTCCTCTCATGAAAGCCCAAATGTCCTCCTTAAGGGTTGACTAGGAAAGGCCTCACAGCCTTTCAGGGGACTGAATGTGTGGTAATGCTGAGAGGGGGACCATGAGAGAGGTGGTACCTATTAGAATTGGGTCGCTAGAGGGAACAGAGGCTTCCAAAAGCCAGGTAGCCAGCTGCCCGAGGCAAATTAAACCCACCCTCAGTTACTTCTTGTCCGAGTTGGTCCCAAGCAAGAGAGAAGAATCTAATGTAGTCCTAGGGGTCAATGAGAGAACCCATCGATTTGGCCTTTGATTTGTGTGTGTTCCTTCTCCTTCATTGTGATTCCTCTTTCAGTTTCACCTTTATTGTGAAACGTGTTAGCTGTGCAAGATGAGCTTTATTCTGACACTTCCACACATACACATAATATTTGATCATTTCCCCTTGCACTGTGAATTTTTATCAGACCCCCACATACACCTAATTTTTTTTTTACATTAAGGCCTCATCCATCCACTCATGGCATATTACAAACAGCGTGAGCCAATTGTCCATCTCTGTACCAGAAAATGGCAGCATTCTCTTCTCTGCGGCGGAACATAGGACTCTTCCCTTGGACCTGCTTGAATAGCTGTGTGTGTGGAATTCCTAGCAGGCCTTGCTGAACCTGCCTTGACCATCAAACATCAGCTTTTTAACGCGCTGTTTAACTTGGTACTCTCAAAGACCTGCAGGCGTACATTCATTGGGGAGATCGCTTTGTTAGGCCTGTGCATTGTCAATGACAGCAATGTCGTCTTGAGTTTAAAGGTGTTCCATTTCTACTTGATAGAGTCGTTTCAGGAGCACTGGGTCTTGCTCCTAATAGTAATAGAGTTCATCAGTGAATCACCAGCCTTGAACTATTTGTTGCTGGAAGATAGTTCTATTTCAATCTGTTCCATATATTGATGTCTTGATGTGCTTTTAAATACCTTAGTTCAATTGTCGTGCTGGCTCCCCTAAGTCTAGAAACGTCCCCATTCCTTTCCATATTGTCGTATCTCTGGAGTATAAGTTTTCTAGAAACGTCCCCTGCCTTTTCATTTTATCTGCTGAGATATCAACTGCTTTTGTCTTTAATTTTATCGGTGTCCTCTCTGCTAGCTGAGATAAGAGTTCATCGGTTATCTTGATCCTCTCAAATAACCACCTCTTTGCTTCTTTGGTCTTTGTCACATCAGCGTCCACTCAGTCCCCGCTCTGATATTCATTCTGCTTTTTCATCTGGTGCTTTGGGGCTTCAGTTGCTCTTATTTGTCTACAACCTTGAAGAGCATCATTAGGGTTTTTTAGGTACATGGGATTTTACGACAGAGGAAATTGTGGCCGTGAACTTTCCTCTTATACTCGCTCTAATTTTTTTAAGCATTGCATAGTGGTGCCATTTTCCATCAGTGAAGGCAACAAACTGAGGAAGAGCTAGGGGACACACTCCTGATGAAGACATCATTAGAGTTAACTACATCCTAATGCCCCAGGCCAATTGCTCATTTTCAAAGGTCAGGGAGCATGCCATGTACCCACAAATACCAGAGCATTACCATCAAGGCCTCTGATAGTACCACGGAGATGGATATCAGAGAAGCTGTCCTAAACCCAAACACTGGGAAATTCTTCCAGTTATTTGACAAACCAGAAAAAAAAAGATTTGCTCATGGAATTTATGGCAGGGGGTAGATATGGTCACCTCATAGAGGCATGTGGATACATGAAAGAAGAGAAGGTGTGGCCTGTTTTCCACCAGGTGGCATCTGCAGTTCAGTGCCTCCATAAAAGAAACTTTGCCCACCATGACAAACACACTGCTCACAGAGATATTAAAGCAGAGAATGTGCTCTTTGATGTAGACAGAAACAACAAACTCCAGATATCCCGATGGTCATAAAAGTTACCACTAGCCAGAGGCTGTCATTGGCACACTTTCTTATTTAGCACGAGAAATGTTGGAGGACCGAGGCTATCACGGACTTTCCCAGTCGTGTGGATCCTTGGCATTCTGATTTACACTATGGTCACTAGGTCCCCACCACACAAGGCTTCAACCTCTTTAGATATATACCAGATGATCTGACTCTATGAAACCTATCAAAAAAACCTTGGAAAACTTCATTTCATACCTATACATTTTAAATCCAGGGCACAAGGTAACCAGCATCCATGAGACACCCATGACTATTTCTCTGTGATGAAGCCTCATGACGAGGCTCAAGAAAAATAGTCTGTACAACCCCAGGCACCCGTGTTGTGTAAGCTATGTTACTGTTTTGGATACAAGGTTCAAGAAATTGCGGAAACTATAGAAAAGGAAAAAAAGAAAAACAGAAAAGGAAGGATATTGTGGCTACTTACAGTATGTTCTATCATCAATTCAGGGATGGGTACATCTATCAACAAACATGGAAACTTGTGAAGACCAATTCAAACAAAAGTCCTGCAGAAGATCCTTCTAATCTCCCTTTCCCTGTGAGGAGGACAGGGAGTTAACCTCCCCTTTCTAACACTATGTGATCTAGAAAGCAGTAATTGCAGAGGGTACTGAGAAAGGAAGAGGAGCAGAACAGGGCAGAGCTTGCCTGATGTCACCTGGTCCTATCATCAGCAGTGACCAGCCCTAGGTTGCACCCACAGACTCCAAAAACAACAGAAGGAGGAGGTAGAAGTTGGGGTGGAGGTAGAGTCTTCACTTGTTTAAAAGTTTATGTTGCTGCCTCTTTATACAAAAGAAAAACAGCACACACCTCACGAAGGGGGCTACAAAAAAAAATAATTGAATACCACAGGAAATCTAGTAGGCATGGCCACCAGGATCCACTTCTGCATTGTATTTATTTTTTAAAGGATTCTGCCATTCACAGACTTCATTCATTTCTAGAGTATGAACTTTAATGTGTCGCACAGCATCTGCCTTATCTGGGGAAGTTGAGCCAGAAACAGACAGCATGTATAACCAGAGTCTGTGGAGGCGGGAAGGGGGGGTCAGTATGAGGTGAATGGTTCCATAAAGGTGAAATCAGGGGGAGAGCCATGGTACATCAGGGCTAGCTCAGTGCTGAGTAAGTCCTGTCTGCGTCAAAAGTCACTAACAGCAATGTTTTCATCTTCATTCAAGGAACGAAGTGCAGCCCAGAGTATCTGTTTGGTAAAGCACAGGAGCTGATCTCCCCCTGGTATGTACTACAGAAAGGGACACAGGTTATACATACTCGAGAGGCTGTGTGCTCAAACACCTGTGGGCCATCAGACACCAACAAGAAAATGGAACAAGCCCCTACACCCCCTCCTCTAACAGCAAGGGTTGAGCTAACAGCTCCGCCCTCCTTCAGTTCACTGTGACCCAAAGCATCACTTTCTAGAGAGAGAGAGATGGTCCACATGTCTTCCACCTTATGGAGTACCAACTCTCCAGGTTCTACATGTGTGACTGAACACTCGCACAGAACTGAGCTCAGAGTCTTCACCAGAGTCTCTTCCTCCACACCAACAGCATCTCTGATGAGCTGGGCAGAAGTACACAAACTATACGCCCAGGAGAAAGAGAAGTGGTGAAGAGAAAAGGGGTGGTCGAAGTGGAACAATGCAGAAGAAAGAAGCGGGAGAACAGGTGAAGCAGGAGCGAGATAGTCCCAGAGGAAATTCAAGCCACCAAAGTGAGAAGAGGAGGGGACTGCACTGGCCTGGCCGGAACCTTGAATTAACAGGAGCAAGGCCAGACTTCCTCTACAGAGGATGCAGGACATGGCCAGCCATAAAGAGGAGAGAACCTGGTCCCAGTAGAAGCCCAGCTTGTACCAAAGGGCAAACGTGGGATGCTGCCTTAGAAATCCACTCCTGGGGAAAGCTGGAGCAGCAAGGTGTGCCAGGCAGGGCGAAGGGAATCTCTATCCTCCTACAGAACGTAGTCTCACCCTCCTCCTCTGCCTGAGCAACGCTCCAGCAGCTCTGAAGCTTCTTCCACCATCTGTGTTTGTCTGCACAGTCTCCAATTGGTGGCCTCTCCTCCCATCCTGAGCTTCCAGAAAGCGATTCCTGGTGCTTCTGTTTGGCCCAGCTGGAAAGGTCATAGACAGAGTTCTGATGACCATGGGGCTGGCAGCCAGTAAGTGTTTTGCAAGGTCCTACTAGGTGAGGAATTTGCAGTGTCCTGATCAGCATGCAGTCAAGGGGCACCTCCTGGAATGAGCAGGGTGACATGCTGACACCAGGGGTTCAAATCTCTGTGGCTGCACTGGTGAGGGCGCGTTGAGCTCACTGAGTACTGGCCTGAAGCAAGAAGATGGGTTTCTGATTCATGGTCTTGAGGGTCTGAGTTTAATGTAGAGAACCGTGGAGCAGCTGTAATCAGCCTCCAAAACTGCCAGCTGCCATTGGTATTTCCCTGTTGAAGGTCAAAGGACGACCGGGAAACTAAAGAGCTGTGCCTTAGGAAGGGTCCTGATGTCTAATGTCCCAGGCACTGGGAGCCCACTCTGACCCCAGAGTGTCGTTGAGTACCAGGTCATGTTAAAGGATGTGACCAAGTGGCATGAAGGGTGCACTGTCATGGGTAGCCACTGCGCTTTGTGTCACAATGTGTAATCGAGACAACCAGGTAAGTCCCACAAGTGCCTCCCATGAGAAAAAAAGGCCAGAGAACAAAGCATCTTACTGTAAGGTGAATGAGATTTAGGCCAGTAGGTGACCACTAAGTCAGGCCTGCAGTCTATAATGAAGCCCACAGCTGGGGAAGGTCTGTGTTTACTGTTCCTATGTCAGGGGGTTTTGGTGGGGACAAACCACGTGAATCAGGCAATGTAATGCTGAATGAGCCTTGAAATGCACAGAGGTGTGCATCCAAAGGTTGAGTGATTTTTCTGTAGCTACATCCATACTGCTCAGGACATGTTCCTATTCCCTTTGGCCTCTTACCCAAGAAAAGAGAAGTGGATGATGGGCCCACAATGCCAGGCTGCTCACACACTCATTTGAACTCTTCCTCACTTTCCTGGTGGGAGAAGACGCAGTTACAAGGAGCTGCTCTGTGCCAGGTTTTGGCCATCTGTCCTCTGCGGAGCCCACAGATGTCACTCACATGGAGAACACATTGTGCACTTCAAGAGACTCTTAAACTGTTGCTCTTGGCCACAAAAAGTTCCATTGACGAATCATATTACTTTATAGCCAGTCTCTTGGTCCCAGCCACAACACCCTTTGTAGCCAGAGGTCAAATCCAGAACGCTCGAGGCCATCTTTTCTTTCTTTGGTTCTCTTGAAGAATTTGTTTTCTGGGAGGTGTGTGAGTAAGGCAGGATTCTAAAGGGCAGAGGACCCATGATCAGGCATGTTGGTGAGGAACCATTTCTGGCATGTTTCCAGATCCTGCAGCCCGACAGCAGCAGGAGAGTAAGCCTAGCTCAGCTCTGCAGAGGTTTCCTAACCAGGCCCTGCTAGTCTTCCCAGGGCCGATCACAAGGGAAGGAGCCCCTGAACTCCAGTCAAAATAAATTCATTATTCTCTGAAGAGATGGGCAGGCCTTGGTTCTGGAGAAGAGGGAACTTTATGCCAGCTATCCATTTCTCTAGAATGTTCTTCTTCTTTTCCAGACAGACCATCTATGTCTCCATCTCATGAAGGACTTCCTCTGCCCTGAAGGAGACAAAGTCGGATTAGAATGGCATTGTTCATGCCTGCCCTGTTTAGAAAACACCAAGGGTAAAGTTCAAAAGACCAAACGAAGCACAGATGGGACCCTAAAAGAGTGAAGAAGATTTAAGCTTTAGTACCCACCACAGGGCATGGACCTCAGTCAGATTACGATGCTTTCCTTAAACACAGAAAACTCTGGGCTTTTATTCTAAGAACCTCAGCATATTCGTGGATGGCTGAGTCCATTGCTGAGCATGTTTAGTGAGGTATTCACTACATCACTACAAGTCTCAGTTTAAGGTTAGGGGACACATGCTTAAAAGATGGAAGTGAAAAGAAACAGCTGTGGGTATGCTCAGTCTGCAAACTGCATCGTGCAGCTGTGAGACATAACCAGTAGGAGGGCCTCTAAGAAGGTACATGAGGGAGGACTCTTCCCTGAGAGGCTCCTGTCTCATTTGGGGACTGGCACCAGGGAAGAGCTGCTCCCTCCAGAGCACAAAACTCACAGGGAGATGTTGGAGCACAGGCAGCTACTCTAGAATTCACATCCAAAAAACGCTGATGAGCTGTGTCTGCATCACTCACTGAGAACAAAACGCAGTTACACATGCCAGGAAGCCTGCATGAAAGGGGATGCAATGCATACGTCAGTCAGTCGTATCTCTCTGGCCTTTGTGTCTGGTCTCTGCTCTGCTCCTCTGCAGCTCTTTCGGGGCCGTGTGATGGTGGTATCTGCTCTTCAGCCTCCAATTCCATTCTCCCAAGTTCGCTCTTGCTTCTCCGTTGTCCCTCCCCCAGCCCTGGGATCAAGTGGTCATGTCTCCAGTCCACAGACACAAGCCTCACTGAGCCCTTATCCTCTGTGAACTGCAATGCTACAGTGTGTGTGGGGGGGGGGGGGAAGCTCATGTTTCAGATGCACCGACCTTTCTGTACTTATTGCAGGACACAGTCCTGATATTAGAATATTAGCTGCAGGAGGGTCTGCCAAAGAGGGCCCCCGAAATAGGACACAAAATAATAACCAGGCCACCTCAGAGTCTAGAAACTGAGTAAAAAGATGATGGTGGTTGACCAATGACCAAAATATAAAAGATAGAGCTGACTGCTCACTCCACCCAAAACCAGGATGCAGAGATGGTAGTGGCTCATGAAGCAGGGTCTATAAAAGAGCCATTGGCCAATGAGCTGGAGCAACTTCAACTCTCTTCAGGGACTTCCTAGACACGGAGGCACAAAACTGCTACTGCCTTCTCGTCTACTAACTGGTGCACTTTGGGGCACATACGCCCCTGTTCATATTGTGGTATCTTAGATGTGTACTTCGACTGAATTAGTTGTAAAGTGGGCTTTAGAGAAAAGCACCTCCCTTCCGGGATATGACTCCCGAGGGAGGAACAAGGTAGGAATAATAGAAACTGGAGACCTGTGAGTGTACGCTGTTAGGTCATTTTCTTTTGTAAATATCTTCCTTGCTTGCTTTCATCAAATTTTGGATGCTTAATATTCAACTGCAGCTGAACTCTTCCATTTAAGGAGCATAGGAACCCATCTGGGGCCCTCCCCCACTAAACTGTGGACTGTCTCACAGGCTTCAAGTGCTCATCTGGCCCCTGGGTATTTGGGGCTCTGGGAGGCAGGTCAGGATCTCTCCTCTGTGCTGCTCCCTACCCATGGATTTCAGGTTGAGAAGCCATCTCCTCTAAAGGCCCTGGCACTCTCCATCAGTCTACAAGACAGAAATCACATTCTCCACAGCTGATACCCCAAACTCCTCAGCATTCCCTCAGTAGACCCCATCTCTCTGGTTTCTCCCCACAGTTGAGACTCTCTCCCTGGGGTGCCCCATTTCCTTAGTGCAGGGTCTGATGGCTGACCCACTGAAAGGCAAAGAAGAAACCCATGGAGGTAACACAGGCTAACTTGTGGGAGGGTAAGGCTTTTATTTGGCTGAAGTTTCTTCTGGTCTTGGTTTGGGGAATAGTAGTGAATGAACAGAGATGCTACAGAAAATGTAGTGGTGGTAGGGATGGAGACTAAAGCTTGGAAAGGGGAGCTGAAGCAGAGACTGTCTCGGGACTCGGTGGTCATCCCAGGACTACTACAGAGAATAAAGGACAACATGAGCCAAGTTCATGCGGTATGAGGATGCTGCAGGTCTGGGGCTAGCCAGAAGCCCATGAAGACCAGGCCAGGAAGCCCAGGGGGGGAGGAGGCACACACACACACACACACACACACACACACACACACACACCAGAATCACCCTAAGAAAAGAGAGGAGTTAGCATGGGGTCAGAAATACCAGGTGCCTGAGTCAGGGCCCACACGGTAACACTGGATCAAATCTCAAGGATAGGAAGACAGCGCCAAGCAGTTCCTGAGCCTGTTGACTGGTGTTAGGACAGGAAAGCAGGGCCTGGCTGGAGGAAGTAGGTTACTGGCAGTGTGTCTTTGTAGGCTGCATCTTGTCTCGGCTGCTTTCTCTTACAGGTCACTCTCCGTTATGACCACATTCTGGAGGAGAAATCGAATTCAGCTACTACCGGAGCCAGGATGTGAACCAAGGGGAGCTGTAAGTACCGTCTCAGACATTAACCAGCAGTGCACCCTTCATCCCTAGGCCCAAGGCACAATTCCACGATCCCCAATTTATCTCCAGAGACATTGAATGGTACACACAACAGGGTGGGGAGCTATTGAGGGGAACAACTTTCATCTGGGTAACCAGTTCTGTGCCTCAGTTTCCCCATGGTGAAATGGGGATACTTAACCTTTCCCTTACATAAACACGAAGATTAGAAATAAGGCATCTTTCCACGTGCCTGGACGATGGCAAGGGCTCAGAAGGACGCAGCTAACACCATTCAAGATGAAGCTAGGAGCAAGCACTGGGCAAACGAGGAAGCAATGGTCTTTTCCTAGCCCCGCCACGACTGTCAACTGCACGGCAAGCTCTCCAATCTGACTATCCAAAACAAACAGTTGACCCTCAGCCAGGGACGGCACGCCAGCAGTCACTAGCATTCATTCTCTGCCTACTATCATCCATTGTGCCGACCGGGGATACTGCCTGCAGAGTGTTTCAAGCCCATTTGGCAAATGCAATTAATTGGTCAGCATTAAATTGTCTTTCCATAATTGCGCATGCAGATGCCCAGGCAGGAGAAAGGGACAGAATGAAAAGGCCATTAATGTCACTTCCTTGCCAGTGATTAGCTGTGCTAGGGGGAGACGCATAGCAATCCAGACGCCGCAATGGAGACCTGACTGTCCATTCTCTTGCCACCCAGGCTTCAGAAGATCCTGGGACGCAACAATTCATCTGCAGAGTGTTTCTGTGCCACTGGCCACTGCTGAAGAGAGATGTCAGGTTCTGGGGCTGTGCCAGCTCCTCCAAGCCCTGAATCTTTGAGTTGTAGGTACATTTCCAGCTAAGGCTGTGAGCCAGGCCTGAGGTATTGACAGGACCTCTTTACAGGGAGAGTCTAGCTATCCCAGCTGAGTCTCACATGTATTCAGAAGAGATCTTGGCAGTTTACGCTCACAGAATTCCTGCCTCTCTGACCCCAGCCTGAATCACCCAGCTGTACCCGAGCAACTCATGATTAACAAAACCATAAGGCTAACCAGGCTTTCCTAAAAACTGCCCCTCTGGGGTTCTCACAAGGCCACACCCCTCCCTGAGGACCTATGAGCCTTGCTGGGAGAGGAGGCGTGTTTCCAGGGCTGCAGCCAATGTTAAGGTAGTAATGCTCCTGTAAACAACCCCTTATCCGTGTTTCTGTAAGCAACCACAGTTACACACACACTGGTAGAAATGGGTAGACTGAGGCTTAGGGTATGACACCTACGTGGTAGGAACAAGTAAAGAACATGTGAGAGGTGGGTACCTGGCACAGCTAACGGCACAGTGCGGCCTGATTACGTATGCGCAGCACGAGGGGAAGGAAGTAGCGAGGAAAGGAGGAAGGAAGAAAATGGCATGACAGTCTGAGAGCCCGACACTGCCTGACAGACTTTCTACTTTCACCCAGATAACCCCACCACCGTCTGTGAACTCCCCACCTCTGACCTCCTGTGCAGGCCGGACCCCACTCCACTCAGCAGCCACTCAACCAGGCCACCGGAGACAGGGCCTTCCTCCCAAGAGCCTGGAAGCCTGCAGTCAACTCCAAATCCCCATTTGCAATGCCTCTCTTGGGCACTGCTTGCCCAGAGACTGGCTTCCATGACACAGTGACATGAAGCCAGCCTCGTCTACAGTGGATTTGCCCAGCCTAGAAGATGTCTAAGTATTTAAATAATTCACATTTAAATGGGAGGAAACTACACAACAGAATCACCTTTAATATGAGACGATGTAAATCCATGCTCCTATACAGGGGCAGAGGCAGCCTCTTCCAGTTTGCCTCAGTTCCCATTCGCTACCAAATTACCCCATCTGTCATTTACATGGAGGAATTCTGATGCAATAATAAACTCCAGATATCCACCTGTACAGATCGGAAAGAAGGAAATAGAATCCTTTCTCTTTGCAGATAACGTAAGTGTAACTGTATGAAATGCTAATTGAAACTGCACATATATACACACAGATGTGCCTGAAAATGCACACACACACACACACACACACACACACGTGCACAACTAATACTTCCCAACTAATGAGTGAGTCTAGCAAGATGACAGGATATGAGATCTACACACAAAGGTCAATTGCATCCTTTTCTATTAATAGCAAGCAGATCTAAACTGAAGTTTGAATATCATATTCAATTGCTTATAAAAAATAAAATACTTAGGAATAAATCTAGCAAAATATCCCAGGGCTTCTATGGTGGAAATTAAGCAACATGAGAGAACTTAAAGACTATCTTAAGAAATGGAAAGATTGATGCACACCTTTAATCCCAGCACCCAAGAGGTGGATCTCTGTGAATTTGAGGCCAGCCTGGTCTACAGAGTGAGTTCCAGGACAGCCACAGTTGTTATAAGAAACCTTGTCTTGGGGGTGGGGGTGGGGGGGCAGGGAGAAAGAAATGGAAAGGCATGCCACGTGCTTGGATGGGAGGACATGATAAGTTCAGACGTCCATTCTCCCCACCTGAATACACAGGTCTAAAGCAATCCCTGCCAAAACCCAGGACGACACGGAAATGGTGTATAAGTGTTTGCAGCAATGTGAAAACGCCATGCCACCCTTGAGACTTACTATAGAGACACATTATCATGACAGCGTGGCACAGATAGAGGGACACGCACAGAGAACAGTATTACAGACAGATGTGCAAACCCACAAACACACCCCCACAGCAAGGTCGGGGATTTTTTTCCAGTGTTCACGAACCTGTGGCCTCATGCACATCAGGCAAGCGCTCTACCACTGAGTCACACACACCCTAGCGCTGACCACTGATTCCTGACAAAGATGCAGAGATCACCAAAGGAAAGACACTGCCTTCTGCAAGCACTCTGAAGCTTATAGGCAAAAGGCAAAGGAAAGTTCTGAGAAAGAAGGGCCCGTACTTTGTCCACAGCTCTATGCTGAGCACCAGCAGCAGTACAAGGCATTTAATAAGCACTCGAGAAACACATGACAAGTGTGAAATGGTTATTTTTAAATTTTTAGATAATCACTTTTTGGCACAATGCGTGACCCAGAGCCCTGAATGTCTGACATAGTTAACCTTAACCCAACCAAATGAATTTTATTATCCTTCCAGTCTGATAGAAGGAAATTTGAAGGCCAATATTTCCCAGTATCTCCCACCATTTAAAAAGCAGGGCCAGCAGGGCCTGCACACGTTCAAGCCAGCAGGGTTCCAGCCTTGAAAGGGGAAAGTGAACACAGGCTTCTACGCCTAACCAAAAAGCTATCTGCAAATGACACCCACTTGAAAGCTTTTTTTCCACTGGAGTCTCACTGGATATATTAACCACATTCAGAGCAGGCCCCATGCCCAGGAGCAGTTAGCAACACAACACAAACACAATGGATGGTGTTTGTGTACACTTTTTGTCTCATAATGCTGCTTGGGCTTTTGTTGTTGTCTTTTTGGTCTGTTGCTTGTATATTTTGGCTTCTGATTTTTGAGTTTTCGAATGTAGGGGTGCTCTCTGTGGTTTTGTTGTTTTGGGGTTTCGGTTGATTTTGTTTGGTTGTTTTTTTTAAAGAGAAAGGGCTTGAAGTTGGGTGTGGGGGAAGTGGGGAGGATCTGGGAGAACTTGGGGGAGAGAAAAGTATGATCATAATATACTGTTGGAAACTTTTTTCAATTAAAAAATGAAGTAGAGCTAGGACTGGGAAGATAGCACAGTATGGCTTAGTACTTAGCTGTGCAAGTCTAAGGACCTGAGTTTGAATCCCCCCCGCGCCTACATGAAAAGCTCAAATCTTCCGATGTAAGAGTGCTCCTCACCCCTCATCAAGGAAACTTCTCTTTGCAACAGAGACCATTCCATAAAACACAACCAATCAAAACATAGAGCTGTGAAACCCAGTCACAATGGACATATCTACACTATAACTCCCACACCTAAGGCTCAGGAAACATTGTGCAAGACAGGACAGAAAGATTGTAAAGGCCAGAGGATCAGGGAGTTTGCTATGCGACAATGTCTCCTAGTAATGTCAGAAACTGTACGCACGAAGTCTCACGAGCACGACTGCCCAAAAGTGAGCTGTAAAAGGACAACAGAGACACGAGTATGTGGTATGGGGGTGGAGGCACTAAAGTCCCATGGCCTCAACCTACACAAAGAACTGCAGCTAACTAAAGACCACTGAGAATGGGGCAAATCTCCTTCCCCAGAAAAGAGCACACCAATAATAGGCTGTCCAGTGCCAAATGACTAGCCCTGGAAACACACATACAAGGAATATGGTACAGACTGAGCACATTGTACTTAGGAGTCTGTGTGTGCGCGTGTGTGTGTCTGTCTGTCTGTCTCTCTGTGGTGTGTATCTGTGTGTTTGTGTGTCTCTGTGTGTCTCTGTGTGTCTGTGTGTGCATGTGTGTGTCTGTCTGTGTCTGTCTGTCTGTCTGTGTCTGTCTCTCTGTGGTGTGTGTGTGTGTGTGTGTGTGTGTAACAATTATTAATGGGGATAAAAGACCACGAATTTGAAAGCAAGCAAGGAAGGAAAGGTATAAGGGAATGTCTGGGAGAAGGAAAGGGAAGGGAGAAATGATGTATATAAATTCATTATATGATAATCTCTAAAATAAAAGAAGTAAATAAAAGCTGGGTATGGACGCGACCCCAGTGCAGAGACTGGGAGCTCACTGGCCAGCCAGCTTAGACGGGAAAGAGTGACGAGGAAAACATGTCCTCCCCTGCTCTCCAAGTGTGTGGGCAGTGGCACGCTCCCCTGTCCACTCATGTGCATGCAACACACACATGCACACAGTCTTTAAAAAAAGAAGAAATGATTATTTAGGGAGTGGCTACAGGAAGAACATACACTGTCTAGCTGAATCCTCCCAATCAGCCCTTTCCTCTGAGGAAGGAACTGAGAAGGCCAACTGTGGCGGCATACAGCTGTGAACCCCACACTAGAGGAACTGAAGCAGAACAGTAAGTTCCAGGCCATCCTGGGATGCAGTAAGATACCAAGACTCTGTCTCCAAAAGGAAAGAAGGGGCATTGACTGGCAATGCCCCCAGGTCCTATTCCCGGCAGACCAAAGCTGCAAGCATCCCCCACCCATGCTCCCAGCTCCTTCTTAGAGACTGTTTGGTGTGTACATCTTAAATACCAGCGCTCCCAGCGGGGCACGGTTCACCAAGCCAGCTCATTTATTCATTAATTTGCTTTCCATATTTCCAAACAGAGGTGGCTGCAGGCGGGGCGAATCAATACTGCACTCTGTGATTCATCTTCGTTCCTGCCACCTCCTGCAACCAGCCCCTTGCAAGGCTCCTCCGAGGGCCCTGAGCGCTGACGAATGGGATTCTCTGAGGCAGCCACGCCACGTTAGCAGATTAAATCATTAATATCTGCATCGGTCATTGTTACGAGCCTCCCTTACCCCAGACTCTGCCGCCCTGTTTAGAGACCCGTGCAGACATGCTGAGGACAGAATTGCCCCTTCTGTGGCATGATTGGTTGCGAGAGTCGAAATATTGATTTTTCTCTTCTGCATTTCTAAGAGCAGGTATATTACCCACGGTTGCAGAAACTATTGAAACGAGGTCTGAATTCTTACCTGCTGACCCCACCCACACCCTATGCCACAGGGTTTTTCTAGAGAGAAGTTAAACTTGGAGTTACAGCTTCAAGTTAAGGCCTATGGGTTTGTGGCTGGGGTCCGCACCGGGACTCTCGGGCCTCCCAACCACCCACAGACATGTCAGAGGCCCGCATTTGTTCCCACGGCTACAGACTTCCAGAAATGGGTATTTTTCTGCTTTTCTAAAATTGTACTACCCATAAATTTGGCGTTCCATCTTTGGAAACTAAGTTGAGGCCATAATGGTGGAACCTTCAGGGTGGAATTAGCGGGAAGAGCAGCTGAAGTGGCCTGGTGGGGAAAGAGTCTACCACTGCAATCACCGGGACCCGAGTTCCATCTCCAGCAGTCACATAGAAGTCAGTCATGGTGGGTCACCCCTGGAAGTGCTGGAAGCGGGGAAAGGAGAAAGGTGGAGGGATACTCAGTGTCTTATCACCAGCCAGTCAACAAGCCACCAGGGAACTCTGGGCTCAGTGAGAAACACTACCTCAAAACCCAATGTATGTACTCGGAGTCATCCTCCCATGCCCCACCACCCTTCCCTCCAGAGATTCTCCCCGCTCTCGTCCCTGGACACCTTCACATCTACTTCCAGGTCACATATACATGCATGACTGTCACCTTAAACCCTAAAAATGTTGTTCTTGAGGTTTTGGAAAAAAAAGCTGTCAAAATGTGTGACATTATCTGCTAAATATGAACATATAAAATAATATATCATTACATGTTAGCATAGGTAATATCCTACAACAAAAAAAAAATAAAAATGGTCCTCATTCTCCCTTCCCCCAAATTAGGCATTAGGCACTGTCAGGAAAAAAGCCCTCTCCCCACCCCGGTGGAACCAAGAGAAGGGCCAAGCCTCCTCCAAGGAAGCCACCCTGGAGTCACTAAGGCAGACACAAAGAAGAAATCTAACAGTAGAGGCAATGTTTAATGTTCTACAAGGAGCTTCTGGTATCACCCCACCCCACCCCACCCCACGCCTCCCTATCTCCCACTCCCCTTTAACTTCCTAGGCTAGTCCCCCCCACACACTGTCCCAGGCACATGGACCTCTGCCCTCTTCCTCACACAGCCAAGCTCACTTTAGAGTCCTTGTTCATCTGTCCCCTCTACCTAGATTCTGAGAGGTCACATGGGGCAGAAATTGAGGCCATTCTGGGCCAGCCAAGCCCCAGCCAGTCTACCCTCTAATCTCAGGAAGTTCAGGCAAGATCGTTCAAACCTGCTCCATGCCAGCAGAATGCCCCAAGCAAGTGACAGACTCACAAGGGGTTTAAGTCCCTGCAATTCCTTCTCACACAGCAATAGCTAGCTGCTACAGACACCCCGCTACTGCTGAGTTCCTTCTCACACAGCAACAGCTAGCTGATACAGACACTCCGCTACTCATTGGCAACGGAGCTCTCGTAGGAGCATTTCCTCTGTACGTTCCTTATCAGAAAAACAAGAGAGTTGGAAATTTTAGTCTGCTTTTGCCTGGCATTTCAGCAGTCAGTGCTCAACCCTGTGGCTTAGCCTTTGAAACTCTCTCGCCTTGGTTTGTAGGACACTCTGTGCCTTAGTTTCTTTTCCTGATACTGTGACAAAAGACTGATTTAAAAAAAAAAAAAATCTGAAGCCCAAAGGGTTTCTCACGGCTCACAGTCGGAGGTCCATTGTGGCAGAGGAATTCTTAAAGAAGGATGTCAGGTGGCCACATCATCGCATACACAATCATGAAACAGAGACTGGGGGGTGTTTGTTCTCAGTTTGCTTTCTCCATTGTATAAACCTGGAATGTATCCACCTGGAGGACGGCAACCCAAGGAATACATCCCCCACAGTGGGCAGACCTTACCACCTCAACTAACCTAGTCAAGATCGTCCCCAAGGACTAGGACGCTGGAGACAGGAGGGTACCCAGAGTTTGAAGATCAGTCTACTCAATCAGTAAGCTCCAGGTTTAGTGAAAGACCCTGCCTCAAAAATGAGGTAGAGTGACTGGGGAAGACATGCAACCTCAACCCCTGGCTTCCACAGAATGCCCACAGATGGACAGATGGACGGATGGACAGGGGCACACAGGGAGACACACTCACACATCCACAACATACACAAAGGAAGAAGAAAATATCCCCTCAAACTAATCTAACTTGGATTCTCTCCTGGCTAGAAGCTAATGGTGGGCACACATCTCTGGGTCACTCAGGTACCTGATAACTTCAAATATTGTTAATTCTGGCAACTTGCTTGTTCTTTTCCTCGGTATTCGTTACTTTTGCATAGCCATAACCAGAATATTTAAAGAAAAAGTTAGTAACTAAGGATTTAGGTCAGTTCATAGCTATAATGGCAGGCTTAAAAGACTGGAGCAGGAAGAACTCCAGGCTAGCCTGAGCTATGGCATGAGATCCTGTCTCAAACAAAAAGATTTTAAAGAAGAGGAGGAAGAAGAGGCTCTTCTGGTGTTTTCAAGATTTCCAAGTCCAAGCACAGTCCTTGGCATCACAGATTCTGGGACTGTGGTGAAACAGAACGTCATGGTTGTGGGTGTGTGTAAGATGTTGTCTCCCTCGTGGCAGACTAAATACAGAGGATGAAGAAGGGACTGGGGACCAAGTTTGAGCAACTTCTGCATGAATTTGGACCCCAACCAAAACCTATCATTTCCTCTAAGGTCACCATTTCCACCTCTTCATGAACCACTATTCTTTTCATCTCCAGCCTCTCCCCCATCCTCACCGCTCAGTCCTGATGAAGGGGCTCCTCTGGAAAACACAAGCTAAGTCCCCCTACAGTTGGCACCCTCCACACCCCAGACCCCAGACATCTCCCTGGGCTCTTACCATTTCATCACTTCATCCAGCTTCTAAGTGTTATGGGGGTCTTGGGTGAGAAGTGGTTGTCTGGGGTTAGCGCTGAAGTCAACCCAGGGGGACAAACAGTAAAACTGAAGGTCTCAGAAAGACTCAGACAGGAAGTGAGAGAGGCCGTTGGAGAGTGAGGGACACGGACAGAGAGATAGCTACAGATCTGGGGTGAAGGGAGCAGAGATCAGCAGGGTTCTGGACACAAAGTAACCGTTAGAACCCCACCTGAGGGCAGTTACACATCCTGAAGGCAGTTACAGACCTGAGAGCAGTTAGAGACCCGAGGGCCTTTACAGACCAGGGGGCAACGGACAGGGAAGGACACTGAGAAGCCCCAGGCATTGAAAAACATCGTAACAAACAGCTCCTATCTGCTTAATCAGAGATGGGGAGGGAGGGTCCGGGTTTGGTTGTTTATAGGCTCCAGGCCCTCCCGAGTCTTCATCTCCCTGGGGGATAGACTTTGCCCTAGCCTTAGACTTTGCAACAGTTGCAATCACCTCCAGAGATAGGGAAACAACCAAGGAGCAGCCCTTCTTAAAGAGGCCAGCCCCTTTCTTTCCAAGTTTCTTCAGTGGCTCACCCAAAACTGACGTTTAAAGATGTGAATACAATTTTTCCTTTTGTTTGATTTCCCTACAGCGTTCAGTATGTACCACTCTTCTCTAAGAGCTCTCGCCCCTGGCTTCAGGTCACCCTGTCAGCTCTTCCGCCTGCCACCCCCCCCCCACATACCCTAACTACCCTTTCAATGATGATGCTCCTAAAGGCTCCCCACCCTTGGTCTTCTCCTCTTCTTTGGAGCTTATACTCTCCTTAAGGACGCTACCGTCCCAGTATGAGTCACAGGTGGCTCCCCACCACCTTGTCCTAATTGAGCAGGGTCCCAAACACCAGATGATGATTCTAGCTGTCAATCAAATCTCTCTTGCTCTTCTCTGACTAACGTTGCAAACATTCACCCAGTCACCCAAGTGACTCCACTCCCTACCTTGACCAGCACACACACCATAATTTGAATATTAGCTGTTCCCTCATAGGTCCATGTGTTAAAAAGGCTTGAAGTCTGGATAGCGGTGCTATTTGGGGAGGTTCTAGAAACTTCAAGAAGCCATTTAGAGGAATTAGGTCACATGAGGCACAGATTAAACCTGTAACCCAGGTCCTCGGTCCTCTTTCTGCTTTCCGTCTACCAGGAGACTGAAACTCTTTGGCCACACACCCCTGTAGCCGTGAGCACTCTCTAACCAGGAGAATCAGGGTTCTTCATCCCCACAACCCCAGCACCCAGCACAGTGTGGCCTGCCTTAAACTAGGTACAGGTTTGTTGAGTGAATTATCTCTATTCCAAGGCTGTGGGAACTTTGTCATCTTTGTGTTTCCCCATCCACTTCCTCTCTTTTGGTGCCATGGCATATAGTAAATGTCCAATAAATAGATATTTGTTGGGTGAGTTAGCACAGAGAGGACAGAGAGTCAAACATCCACCTAGCCCTCCTTTTTATAGGTAAGCTCTAGGGGAATAGAGACAAATCAAACTGAACTTCCTACAGTTTTGCTAAAATGGAATTTGCCAAAGACGTGCTGAAAAAATGGATTTAATTAGGGTCGTTAATAGGCGCGTCATTGGTAGCAAAGATTTAAAGCTGAGGCCAGAAAAGGTATCGATAATTTTTACCGTTTTAAATTATATAGGAGGTTATTTCTCACTCTTGCCTTAATTATAAGAATGTGTCTCGACAAAAACCTCGGCTTTAGAGAGAACAAAAGCCAAAAGTGGCAGTGAGATCCGATGCAGCTCTGAAGCAAGGCATCCAAGGCAGCAGAGCAGAGAAGCACCTGATGGGTCCAGGGTGCCTACCATGGACATGTCGGGCCACACAACCGGACCTAGTTAAGCTAACGACCGTCACTAAATCCCAAGTGGCTCTTAATTGCAAGAGCCATCAGTAGAGGGGAGGTACTGTTGCGGTTAAGTGGAGGGACCTGGAGGCCTTGGGGCTGTGGGTCTCTTACCCCCTCTCTTTACATTAAATATCTAAGTTCAAATCTGCTGCAGCACCAGGCCCTGGTCAGGACACTCATTTGCTCCCCACTTGTTAGCACCAGAAATCACAACTACTCCCAAATTACAATGATCCGATTGGGGTTCTGGCTTCCTTCAGATACAAAGAATATTGAACAGCCATAGGGTGCAGAAACCTCAGTTTTCTGGAAGTGAGTCTTCTTATGTCACAGGGTGGCATTCACTGTAATAATCTGTACTGACTGTTGCTCCATGACACTGTTATCTACACAGGGGAGGAGTGGCGTAAAGCAAGAAAGACAGGTTTTCAGGGAGCACAAAAAATCAAGCAACCAAAATAATAAGTACTTTAATGTAAGACTGTTAATAGTAAAAGTCAATTTTAAATCTTCACAGTGGCCTGGTGGGTGGCATACACCTGTGATACCAACACTCAGGAAACAAGAGGCAGGAGGATCCCGAGCTTGGGGGTAACCTAAACAACATAGTGAGCTCCATCGTGAACTCACGACTGTCCTGGTTCGACTGGATTATATAACAAGAATTTATCTCAAAAATATACATCTGTATACCTTCACAATGAGCAAGACACAGAACATTTCACTATGGCACACGGGCCTGCACTTATGAGGTCCACCCGCCCTCTCCCTTCAGCGGAGCACCAAGGATACAGCAGGGAACTGTCCCCACAGTTCCAGGGCTAAGAGGAGAAAATGAGAATGAAATATCAGGGAAAGCATGGAGGGCAGTAAGGAAACACTGCAGAACCAAAGAAAGCGGCCAGAGAGGTAGCCGCACTGACCTCTGCCCGCCCTTCCCCCGCCCAGACTTCTTGCCTTCTTTTCTTTTTTTTTTACTAATACTTTAGATTTTTTTCATTTTTTTTCTTTTTTTTATTGAGAAAAGAAAAAAAAACATAAACAAAAAACAAGTTTCCACCTCCTCCCAGCCTCCCATTTCCCTCCCCCTCCTCCCACCCTTCTCCCCCTCCTCTCACCCTTCTCCCCCTCCCCCTACTCCTCTCCTCCTCCCTCTCCAGTCTTGCCTTCTTTTCTAAAGAAAGGATTTGTAGCGTTTTCTCAGATCCATGATCTAAAACCTGAAACCATTTCTGAAACGGGGCTCATTTTCTTACTTTGGCTCAAGTTCCTGATGAGTCTTGATCCACTTCTACCTGCCAGGCCCCTCAAGCTCCCCCAAACAATGCTACCAGCTGAAAACAAAGGTTCAAAGCATGAGCCTGGGTGGGGGCAGGGAGGCTATCTCTGCCTCAAACCGTGTAAAAGAGGACTCCAGGGGCAGAGACTCCGGGGGCAGAGACTCCCACTGCCGCCCAGTTGCACTCTACCCCACGCTCTGACAATGAGGTGTGAGATACAGAAATAGTGGTCCAAACTCACCCTGCTCCTGCACGTGTGTGTAAATTGTGTGCGTTCCCTCCTCCGAGCCTCAAGCTCAAGAAGTCCACGGGGAAGTGTGGACTTCTGTGGTGTGGGAAGCTGACTTTGCATGAAAAGACCCTGTACGTGGAGTGATTCAAGCTCTGAGGTTGTTCAACACAAGTTCCCAGCCTCATGAGGTAGGTGTGTGCTCCATACAAGCTGAAGTCAGGCTCCATCTCAAAGGGCATGAACTGAGCTTTTGGATCTTTCTGAACCTTGTTGTCCTCATCTGGACAATGGGAGTAAAGCATGGCTCCCATGTCCACTGTGAAGCTCGGGTGTCCCTGCTAGGGCAGGCACCCAGAGAGTGTGAACCTCTCTTCCACTGGCCCTGCCCAGGCCAGCACCACTGTCCCCGAGGTGACTAGACTCTGCAGAAGTCCAGGAGAAGCACACTTTCTATTTCCCTGGCGGCCGATTTCATGGACCACAGAGACAGATGCAAGCACAGCTGCTTATCCAATGGAGAAAAGAACAGATTCGTTTTCATTCCTTAACGCCCGTTGTGACCTATTCTCTGTCGATTCCTTCCTTTCGAGGCTACAGCTCTTCCTAAGACTTTCAATTTAGCCAAAGACAGAAAACAGGCCCTAATTACAGAATGTCCTGCCGGGAGGGTGCCAGGAGCCCAATGGCTGCTGCCTCACCAGCAATAAGTTCAAAAGAGAGAGATTATGTCACCTCATCTGAATTAAACAGCTGAACTATCATCCGGGACCATTAAAAAGGAACGAGTGTGCTGGAAGGCATCCAAGTGCTCTGTGCCTAGCACCCCAAAAAAGCTTCAGGATCCAGGGGGTTTACATCCTCATTTTCTGCCAATAATTCTACATCTTTGCAAACCCAGAGGGATAATTTGATGAAATGGCGCCTTGAGCTCTTAGATACCAGGACAGGCCACAAGTAGGGAGTTTGAAGCCCTTGAGAAGCATGGGACACACAAAGCAGAGAGAGACACAGAGTAGAGAGGGAATACACAGCAGAGAGGGAAACACAACGCAGAGGGAGGACAGAGAGCAGAGGGAGGACAGAGAGCAGAGGGAGGACAGAGAGCAGAGGGAGGACAGAGAGCAGAGAGAGGACAGAGAGCAGAGAGCGGGGAGGGGGGGACAGAGAGCAGAGGGAGGACAGAGAGCAGAGGGAGGACAGAGAGCAGAGGGAGGACAGAGAGCAGAGGGAGGACAGAGAGCAGAGAGCGGGGGGGGGACAGAGAGCAGAGAGAGGACAGAGAGCAGAGGGAGGACAGAGAGCAGAGGGAGGACACAGAGCAGAGGGGGGGACAGAGAGCAGAGGGAGGACACAGAGCAGAGGGGGGACAGAGAGCAGAGGGAGGACACAGAGCAGAGGGGGGACAGAGAGCAGAGGGGGGACAGAGAGCAGAGGGGGGACACAGAGCAGAGGGGGGACAGAGAGCAGAGGGGGGACAGAGAGCAGAGGGGGGACAGAGAGCAGAGGGGGGACAGAGAACAGAGGGGGGGACAGAGAGCAGAGGGGGGACAGAGAGCAGAGGGAGGACACAGAGCAGAGGGAGGACAGAGAGCAGAGGGGGGAGAGAACAGGGAGGAGACACAGAGCAGCAGGGAAACACAAAACGGAGGGGGGACACAGAGCAGAGGCAGGACAGATATAGAACTGAGGAGGGAGGACACAGAGTGGAGAGGAGGACACAGAACAGAGGACACCAAGCAGATATCCAAGTGAGTCTGGGGGCTGTGTGATGATTAGCTGTCCCCTGGAGATGTTTTCTCCTCTATAGATAATCAGGGATGCTCCCTATCTGCACCCCAAAGGTAACTTATCTCTTAGGAGGAATTCTGGGTGGTGGAGTCCCAGATGCTTGCAGCACTCCCCATCCCATCCCGCCCTTGCAGGACACTGCTTGGGTGAGGCCTGACCAGGCTCCACCTCTCTGAGACTCTCCTCAACCTGTGCCCCCTCAACAGGGTCACTAGAGAGGTGCTGAATGTTAACCCTGCTGCACACAGGCCATGGACTCCTTACTCAGGTGAGATGCAGCCCTGCTTTCTCATTCAACCCAGCCCAAATGAACAAATCCAGTCCGCCCTAGACTGCCCAAAAAGAGTGCTAAAGACAAGGGCAGCCAAGCCATCCTCAGGTTATCCACTCAGCAAATGTCGCAGAACTTGCAGAAGACTGGAGCCTCTCCTAGGCACTGGGAGCACAGCAGGGACACTGGGCACACTCCCTCCGAGGCTCAAGGGTGTCACAACTCACACTGAGCAAGCCTACCTGTCGTACAAAGGAAGAAACTAGAGCTGAGATGGACGGGAATTTACTCGTATGACACAACTGACAAGAGCCTGGATTTAACCCTGAATTCCACACCAAACTCCACACTGTGGAGCTTGCCTGCTGGGCACAGGGATCCTGGGGCCTCCATCTGCCGCAAGGACCTAAGAGTCCTATAAAAGCAGAGCAGCTTCTCTCACTGTTTGGTCTACCTCGCTGGTTCTCTCACTTGTGGATGTCTCAGTGTGAGGAGAACCAACAGATGTATTAGCTCTTCAGAGGCATCTCGTGTGCATATGGCCTCCCTCACACTGGGGTGAGTGACTTGTATCTCTGTTCAGAACTGTCTAGCTTCATAACCGAAAGATCCATGTTCTAGAAACCTTCCAACTGTGCTAAATGAAAAAAATTAGCCTGAGCCTAAGTGCTCACCCCTTTGTGTGTCCTGTGCTGGACCATGAGCTGGCCAGAGTGGCTGCTCTGTCTCTTCAGTCCTCTGAGATACACTAGGACAGTCCATGTGTCTTGCCTGAAGTGGACATAGGAGACAGACACCGTATATCCACCTATGGAAGGTGTAGCATCTCTGGGCCTGAATCCCAAACCCAGCAATGGGAGGTAGAGCTTCCTGGGAAGACCTCACATCCCGGAGTCACAAACCTTGGCCCTGACACTGACTGCCTGGGCCAGATGTTTCACACCATCTCCCCAGCCTTGCACTTCCACAGGGCCTGCTGTGCCCTTGACGCAGTACAACACAGAGTCCTGACTTTTGGCTTTTATTGAGTGCCTTCTGTATACCATGACTGGCCTCATAAAAGCCCTTACCACAACCTGCAGCAGTTAGTCCCCCATTTACAGAGAAGACAACTCCAGCAGACTCCTCTGGTGTCCTGTGACCTTCAGGGTCAGAGTCTGAAGGTCCCAGGCCTGATGCCTTTTGACCTAACCTGTATCTGCCTCCAGACCTCCTCTGATGTCACCAAGCATACTCAGAAGTCCAGTAGGTCTCTCCATGGGAACAGCCGCAGTGGGCAGCATCCAGGTCAATGAGGCACCTCCCACAGTTCCCTGAGGCCCCACAGGACCAGTTCTTGTGGCATATACTCCTCCCTAAGGTCCCTTCCTGGCTTTCCTCCTCCCCTGCCTTGCTTACTAGACCTCTTGGGATCAATTCCCATATAAACTTCTGGTTCCAAGCCCTTCTCCCAAGCAAGCTTTTTAGTGACTCGAAACAGAGACCAAAAGAGTGGGAAGATTGCCCAAAATTACATGCTTCTAAGTGTCAGAATGGTGAGTTGAACTTGGACCTGTGGCCTCATAGGAGCAAACTCCCATTTACCCTGCTGTACAGGCAGGCCTCATGATCATCCATATGTTGTCAGGCTTTCTGTTCTGCCCGTTTCCCACAATCGTTAAGTCCCAAAGAAATCACACAGAGGTCTACATTAACTATAAACTGATTGGCCCATTAGCTCAGGCTTCTTATTAACTCTTATAACTTATGTTAGCCCATTATTCTAGTATATGTTAGCCACGTGGCTCGGTACCTTTTTCAGCGAGGCAGTCACATCTTGCTTCTTCTGTGCCTGAGCCAGGACTCCAGAGCAATGGGATTCCTTCTTCCCAGAATTCTCCTGTTCTCATTGACCCGCCTCTACTTCCTGTCTGGTTGTCCCGCTATACTTCCTGCCTGGCTACTGGCCAATCAGCGTTTATTTAAAATATAATTGACAGACTACAGACCATAGTCCCACACCATCTATGGACAGCACACCTTGACCCCTTGTTCGCTTTCCTTGTAGATTTTTCCTTATAGCTATTTCCCTTCCAATAGCTCTATACCCTTTTCCCCTTCCCACCTCCACATCTACAGAGAATCTGTAATTGAGAGCATGGAAGAATGACAAGGCTCAGAGCATGCTAGGCTGCAGGATGATCCTTAAAGAGGAAGAAAGATGGCCTTGGTGGCTTGTCACCTTTGAGCCTCCTCCCAGTTGCTGCTTCCCCCACCCTATTCCCAGCCCTGCCCTAGTAAGTTAACTCTGTGATCTCTGATTTAGTCAAAGCTAAACATGGACGTCCTGGAATGTCTTTATTTTACCACCAAATAACAGGCAACAGACATCCTGCTCACTCCTCCCACCCCTAAGCTGGACCTCATAGGACTCAGAGATGAGTCCCGAGGGATGGGAAGACATATTTGCTGTGTGCATTCGGTACAATTAAAACAAAGCGAAGCTTCGTATTCTGCTAAGGATTCTCAGAAAGCCTCAGGAAGAACCGTGGAAGGGGACACTTCAAGGAATATTTGCATATCATGGAGAAGGAGGGAAGTGACCCAAATGCTCATCAGTGGGATGAGTAAGTGATGGCACTCATCGAAGGAACACAGTAGTTGTCGTGAGGGTGAGGTGCATGTGTAAGCACTGATGATCCCGTAAATGTGATAGGGAATGCAATGTGCAGGAGGGTATGCAAAGGAAGCCATTTACATCCCGGTGAATGGCAGGCAAAGTTCTCCTGTGAATTTGGGGGCTTCCTTTCATGCTTCAGATATAAATACATGCATGATAATGCTGAGCATCGCATTTAGGGTTGCCATGGAGACACACAATAGGAAGAGTAAACAGATTGTCAGCATGTGTTAGATTACCATCACTGTGGCAAAATACCTGAGGGAAAATGCACTTTCAACGGGAAAAGGCTTCTTTGACTCATGGTTTCCATCCGTGATCCCACTGCTTGGAGACTGTTACTGCACCCACCATATACTATTGTGGGAGCACGTGAAGACCTGTTTGCCTCACAGCAGCTACGAGAAACAAAGAAAGGGCTACATCGCAACAGTCCCTTCAAGGGCACCACCAGGCTCAGCCCCTAGAGACTCTACCATCTTCCGGTAGCAGTGGTGGCAGGCTGACAACCGAGCCTTTGATGCATGGACCTCTGGAGACATTCAGAATGCAAACCAAACTGAAGTGTATCATAATGCCTTTTCTTGGCCTGCGGGTCGAGTACGTCAGGGTCTTCGCTCCTTTTACTTCTGCAAAGCACTAAGAAGTGAGAAGGAAGCAGGAACCCAAGTCAGTCCAGAATCCACTTGCTGATGCTTCAGTGTTAAGCAGACCTGAGAGGCAACTACTGCTACGGTACCAAGATGGCACTTGTAACGCCGTGACAAGACATCTCCCAGCCTAGGCAAGTTGTCTAGGACTGTGGGTTGCACTGTAGACTGATGGCTGGTGCTTTGTCATCTTGACACAAGCCAGAGTTACTTGGGAAGAAGAGAAATGTTCCCACCAGACTGGCCTGTAATTTTCTTGATTAATGATTGATGTGAGAGGGCCCAGCCTTTGTGGGTGGTATCAGACCTGGGAAGGTAGTCCAGGGTGCTATAAGAAAACAGGCTGAGCAAGCCATGGGTAGCAAACCAGTAAACAGGATTCCTCCATGGCCTCTGCTTCAGCTCCTGCCTTAAGCTCCTGCCCTGGCTTCCTTCGATGATAGACCATGCTGTAGAAATTTAAGTTGAAATAAACTCTTTCCTCCCCAAGCTACTTCTGGTGTTTGTGTTTTATCTTGACAGGAACCCAAACTAAGACACAGACAGAGCAGAATTATCAACTGTGCGTCTTTGAACAAACAGACAAGTCTCTCTGCTTATTGTTCATCCTGCAAAATGGAAATGCCAATCCTGGCACCTCATAAAGCTATTTGAGGAGTAAACAAGACAGCCCAGGGAAGGTAAACAGTGGGTTCCACAGAGCCAGCTCTCCAAGCCATCATGGAACTCCAGCTGTGACGCTAGAGGAACCTTCAGACTGGGATCAGGTACTAGTCCCATGCTGACCCAGTGTGTGTAGGGCTACTCTTGCTGACCCAGTTTGTACAGGGCTACTCTTGCTGACCCAGTGTGTGCAGGGCTACTCTTGTTGATCCAGTGTGTACAGGACTACTCTTGTTGACCCAGTATGTACAGAACTACTCTTGCTGATCCGGTGTGTGCAGGGCTACTCTTGCTGACCCAGTTTGTACAGGGCTACTCTTGCTGACCCAGTGTATGCAGGGCTACTCTTATTGACCCAGTGTGTGCAGGGCTACTCTTGCTGACCCGGTGTGTGCAGGGCTACTCTTGCTGACCCAGTGTGTGCAGGGCTACTCTTGTTGTGGTGTAGGAGGTCCTTCTGTATTTGTATCGCTTTTATTGGTTAATAAAGAAACCACTATGTCCATTTTCCCAAATATTGTTTATAACTGTTTGTTTACATTTAAAGGGGGATATGATATAGATATGAATAATTTGCATTGGTATGGATTTTGCTTTTTTGATATAAATTTAAGGTCAATCTTGTTATATGCATATTTCTGTTTTTAATTAAGGTATTGTGATTGTGTAGTTCATTTTAAAATGTAATGTATAATTAGGAAATATAGGTTGTTAATGGATAATCATCGATAATAGTCAAGCTTATAGTCATGTTAATTAGATTTTCTAGATATATAGAGGTATATTTCAGTTAGACAGGCATTCTTCATATCTTTCAAAGACTACAGAATATGGCGTTTAAAATGTTTTAATAACTTAGGGCTTTTCATGACAATGAGACACGTCTGCTCCTGGCAGTACCAAGCTACTTCAAGAGGAAGATGGGCATCAAAGAGGATCCTTATGGAGTTAGTTAGCCATTTGGACAAGAAACTGCTCTTGCTTAGACTGTTACATAAACTGGACATGAAGAACCCAAAGAGAGAGGACTGCTAAACTTGCCAAAAGGTGAGATAGTCCTTTGGGGTTCCTTATTCATAAGAGTCTGCGAGACATTCTACAGGATACAGAAGAAAGTAACTGAACTGTCATTGAAATTTCCTGCTTCATGCAAAAATCTGCTGGATACTATGGGCCTGTAGGCTGAAGATGGATGCCCCAAGGTACAAAAAAACTTTGGGTAACATGTCCAGGCACCAAAATGTCTCTGTCATTTCTAGAGTTTTGGACATTGCTTACAATGTATTTCCTGTTTACTTAGGTAATATTATATCCTTCTGGAGTCTTTGATGGAATTGAAGAATGGATAGTTATTATTAAAGTTTTCCTTAGTTATAATAAAAGATAAAGTAGATAAAAATATGGTAACTGGCTCTTCCTCAGGACCGAGCCTCTTGATCCTACTGCGTTGCCAAAATGTCGCTTTCTAACAAGCTGACTTTGGACAAACTGGACGTGAAGGGAAAGTGGGTCGTGATGAGGGTGGACTTCAATGTTCCTATGAAGAACAACCAGATAACAAATAACCAAAGGATCAAGGCTGCTGTCCCAAGCATCAAATTCTGCTTGGACAATGGAGCCAAGTCAGTTGTCCTTATGAGCCACTTGGGCCGACCTGATGGTGTTCCCATGCCTGTCAAGTACTCCCTAGAGCCAGTTGTGGCAGAACTCAAGTCTCTGCTGGGCAAGGATGTTCTCTTCTTAAAGGATTGTGTGGGCCCAGAAGTCGAGAATGCCTGTGCCAACCCAGCAGCTGGCACTGTCATCCTGCTGGAGAACCTCCGCTTTCATGTGGAGGAAGAAGGGAAGGGAAAGGATGCTTCTGGGAACAAGATTAAAGCTGAACCAGCCAAAATTGATGCTTTCCGAGCCTCACTGTCCAAACTTGGGGATGTCTATGTCAATGATGCTTTTGGTACTACACACCGAGCCCACAGCTCCATGGTGGGTGTGAATCTGCCACAGAAGGCTGGTGGATTTTTGATGAAGAAGGAGCTGAATTACTTTGCCAAAGCTTTGGAGAGTCCTGAACGACCCTTCCTGGCAATATTGGGAGGAGCTAAAGTTGCAGACAAGATCCAGCTAATCAATAATATGTTGGACAAAGTCAATGAGATGATCATTGGTGGTGGAATGGCTTTTACCTTCCTTAAGGTGCTCAACAACATGGAGATCGGAACTTCTCTGTATGATGAAGAAGGAGCCAAGATTGTCAAAGATCTCATGGCTAAAGCTGAGAAAAATGGTGTGAAGATTACCTTGCCCGTTGACTTTGTCACTGCTGACAAATTTGATGAGAATGCCAAGACTGGCCAAGCTACTGTGGCCTCTGGTATACCTGCTGGCTGGATGGGCCTGGACTGTGGTCCTGAGAGCAGCAAGAAATATGCTGAGGCTGTGGCTCGAGCCAAGCAGATTGTTTGGAATGGACCTGTTGGGGTCTTTGAATGGGAAGCTTTTGCCAGGGGAACCAAGTCCCTCATGGATGAGGTGGTAAAAGCCACTTCTAGGGGTTGCATCACTATCATAGGCGGTGGAGACACTGCCACTTGCTGTGCCAAATGGAACACAGAGGGTAAAATCAGCCATGTGAGCACTGGGGGTGGGGCCAGTCTAGAGCTGCTGGAAGGTAAAGTCCTTCCTGGGGTGGATGCTCTCAGCAATGTTTAGTATTTTCCTGCCTTTCGGTTCCTGTGCACAACCCCTAAGTCAACTTAGTGTGTTTTCCGCATCTCCATTTGGTGTTAGTGCAAGATTCAGCTAGTAACCGAGATGCAGCACCAGGAACCCTTAAACAGTTGCACAGCATCTCAGCTCGTCCTTCCTTCATCGGGATTTGTCTACATTCTTCAAGATCCCATTTTAATTCCATAGTGACTAAAGCCATTGTGCATTCTAGAGTGCATCTATTTATATTCTGCCTGTAGAAGAAAGTGAGCTATGAAAGCTTAGTCCTCTTTGAGTACCTCTGGTTGGCTTTGTCACTGTTCATGACTCAGCATGGAAATAAGATGAAATTCCAGCTGTAGATTTGGAGAAGTTGATGATCTATTAATAAAGATGTCCGCCGAAAAAATAAATAAATAAATAAATAAGGTAACTGTAATTCTTACTTGATAACTGTTTTTGTTATATGTAATTTTACTATGTTAAAGTTAAAGCCTTCCTTTTTGTTTAAACAGAAAAGGGGAAATGGTGTAGGAGGTCCTTCTGTATTTGTGTTGCTTTCATTGGTTAATTAAGAAACTGCTTTGGGCCTGGTGATAGGCAGAACTTAGGTAGGCAGAGAAGACAGGAGTAAATTCTGGGAGGAAGAAAGGAGAGTCAGAGAGCCGCCATGGAGATGCCAGGTCAGACATGCTGAATCTTTCCCAGTAAGCCATGACCTCGTGGTGGACACAGATTAATATAAATGGGTCAAATCAAGATGTGAGAGTTAGTCAATAGTAGGCTAGAGATAATGGCCAAGAAGTGTTTTAATTAATAGTTTCTGTGTGATTATTTTGGGTGTAAGCTAGCCAGGTAGCCGGAAAAACAAGTGGGCCTCCTGTAACATTGTTGAATCAGTGTGTACAGGGCTACTCTTGCTGAGCACTGAAGGCATAAGTCATAAACAATGCCACACCAGTTTGGAATTATGATTAATAGGGTGGTATTTATTTAAAGGGGAAAAAACTTACAAATCACCGTCAGCCCTCTGCGCAACCAGGAAGGGAGTCTAGTCACCAGCGGAGCAGGAAGTGAAGAGAGAGAGGAGAGGGAAGTGGCCGCTTTTTTAAAGGGAGAGAGACCACGCCCCAATGGACTGGTATCTCAGTGGCGATAGGCTGGAGGAGTGGGAGGACCTCCCATAACACCTCCCCCTTTTGTTTAAAAAAGAGAGTTCTAAACCTACTATGAAATTATATACAATAAGTACAAATATCCTATTCTAACTAGCTTAGGTCTTGTATAATAAATAACTTGGCCAAGTCATGAGAGAAAGTAACTACATTTATATAGTCTTCAACCCCATCGAAGATCTGAGAAGGGAAATAATGTTACCTGGGTAATTAGGAAGTTCAGTAAAACAGCTTCCAAAACATGCAACAAATCACAGAGACAACTAGCTACCTGGGCAATCACCCAAAGTCACATTAGCAGTGTTGAAGCAACCAACTTTGGCTAAGGCCTAACATAACTGACATACCATTTTCTAAGGCAAGCAACTTTTCAAAACTATCTTACCCTGTCTTGGCAGGATATAACAGTCCTGTTTTATCCATTGATGCACGTTCTGTATCTTTGTCAGTCGTTGAGGTATGGGCATTTCTTTGCCCAAAGGCCAGTTCTGCCAAAAAGAAAGGCTCCAGGTGGAGTGTCTTTGGTGCTCAACATTCTCTCGGGAATAGAGCGGTGTTGCCAGGAGCAATTGTGTCTCACTATCATGAAACTCTGAGTTAGATTAAAGGCCATTTTCTACAGCTCTTTGAAGAAGTTGAAGATTATCTATCTATACTGAGTATAATCTCTATATATCTAAAGAACCTGATTAGTCTAATTATAAATGACAAACTTAGATGACTATTAATCTATATAATTCTCAATATCTATCTAACTTAAAGACTAGGACAATAAACGACTGTGAAACAAATGAGGACAATGACCTCCAAATATAAACAATGTACAAATACACATTGCAGTATGGTAAATATATATCAATACACAAACATTATATAAGTATCTTAATCAGAGGTAGAAATGTACACTGCAATATGGTAAATATATACAATATATATATATCAATACAATATATGTCAATACATAAAAATGTTTTAAACAGAGGTAGAAACGTGCATGCATACAATAGTCAATATAATTTAACTTTGTATCAATATACAAGAATCTATACCAATATATTTGTCTAAAAACAGTAACTCACAATTACAAATCTATTATCCCATCATCCCTCTTTTTTTTTCAAAATGGTCCCTGAGCTTATAAAATTCCTCCCCCAACCCTCAATCGTATACTAATTATAATCAACCCCTAAATGATGTCCCTAAATCCAAGGGCAAACTTTACTGGGAGAGGGGACGTCGTCCTCTAGAATTACTTCCAGCTGTCATGGGGGCGACGTTCTTTCTGGGGGATCCTGTGAAAGTAAAATGATGGTTAAATTTCAAGATCAATGTCTTTTAAAATTGCCAATAGTCTCTGAGTATTTTGTGCAGGTCTGGCCAAAATGTTGTATAAGATGTGCACCATTTCAGCTAACCAAGTTGGAACTGTCTTGTGCAGCTGGTACCCAAAGCAGGTCTTGTAGTAGTATCATGTATCATGACGTCATATCAACCAGGTGGAGTTATTGTTATGGGGCCCCATCTTCTTCCTGGAAACTTCAAATGTCACTTCAGGAAAAACTCATTGTTCATTATGAAAAACTTAAACATTAATCATATAGACATATATAGACATATATATATATATATTCAATGAAAGACATGATAGATATATTCAATGAAAAGTATGATAGATATGAAGAAAAGCAAAGATGTTTTCTAAACTCATATTTCTTTCTGTCCCACATCATGGCTCTTGACATGAGACAGAAACTCCAGAAACTCTGGGTTTTTCTCTTACTAACAGGCTTGGAATTGGAGAGGGACTGAGCCAGAGTCCAACTTCAAAACCAGCTTTATAAATTTAGAAATATGGTTTAATATTACTTACACAACCCATTCAGTTTTCTTGATATTTCCTATTGGGCAGGTATTTTTCCATCTGTCAGTATCCAAACATCCAGGATCTCTTGAATTTCTCAAAGATGAGTGTTTTCCTGTGGAGATAAGAACAGAACCCTGCCCCCATTCTATATGTTTTTCTTACCACCTGTATGAATATCATCATTGTGGATGAGTTGTCATTTCTCCTTTCCAAGTTTCAAATCGAAACTTTTTTAATTTTGATGGTATCCACAATTTTTCTTCTCCTGTGGAAACAAGAGCAAAACCCCTTCCCCAACGTAGCACATCTCCTGGCTTCCACTGAGAGGTCAGCACATCTTTGAAATAAATCGGTTGATTTAGTTCAGCAGACTTTTCCATTATCCAATGTCTTTCTGCTGCTGTCGTTCCTTTCTCATTAGTTAAGAAAATTCAAGGTTAATAAAGCATTATGTAATCTATTTCTGGGGGTATTTTCAGTCCCTTTCTGTTTGTTCAGCATATCCTTTATAGTACGATTTGATCTTTCTATAACTGCCTGACCTGTAGGATTATTTGGTATACCTGTAAAGTGTTTTATATTATAATAATAAAAAATGCATTTCATTTTCTTAGATACATATGCTGGACCATTGTCTGTCTTTATTTGCGCAGGTATACCCATGATGGCCATAACTTCCAATAAATGTGTGATTACTAAATCAGCCTTTTCTGAGCTCAGGGCAGTAGCCCATTGAAAACCTGAATACGTGTCTATGGTGTGGTGTACATATTTTAATTAACCAAATTCCATAAAGTGGAACACATCCATCTGCCAGATTTCATTTCTCTTAGTACCCTTTGGGTTAATCCCTGCAGGCAACGGTGTTTGATTATAGAAAGAACAAGTAGGACATCTCTTTATAATGTCCTTAGCTTGTTGCCAAGTAATGGAAAATTCTTTCTTTAGGCCTCTACTATTGACATGATGCTTCTTATGAAATTCTGAGGCCTGCAACACACTTCCAATCAATAATTGATCAATCTCAGCGTTGCCTTGGGCTAGAGGACCAGGCAGACCTGTATGGGACCGGATGTGTGTTATGTACATTGGACAAAGCCTGTTCCTGATTATGTCTTGTACCTGGATAAACAATGAAGTCAACTCTGTGTCATCTGGTATAAATTCAGCGGTTTCAATATGCAAGCTAACTCTTTCTGCATATTGTGAATCTGTAACTATATTAAGAGGTTTTTTTAAAATCCCTTAGCACCATAAGAATGGCATATAATTCTGCCTTCTGGACAGAATTATAAGGGCTTTGTTCCACCTTACTCAGTTCATCTGACTTGTAACCTGCTTTCCCTGATTTATTTGCATCAGTATAGAACGTACGGGCTCCAGTTATTGGAGCATCACGTACAATTCTAGGAAGAATCCAAGAAGTTCTTTTTATGAGGTTAAGTCTACCACTTTTGGGATAGTTGATATTAATTTCTCTCAAAAAAATTAGCACAAGCTCTTTGCCACGGCTCATTGTCTTCCCATAACTTTTATTTCTTCAGTAGTAAAAGGCACTATAATTTCTGCTGGGTCTATACCTGCTAGTTGACGAAGTCTCAGCTTACCTTTTATAATTAATTCAGAGACTTTTTCCACATAAGTTTTTAATTTTTTACTTGGTTTATTAGGTATAAATATCCACTCTAAAATAATATCTTCCCTCTGCATTAGAACCCCTGTAGGAGAAATTCTGGAAGGCAATATGACTAGGATGCAGCTAAGATTTGGGTTCACCCTATCCACATGTGCCTCCTGTAATGTTTCCTCAATCATTGTCAGTTCCTTTTCTGCTTCAGCTGTCAGTTTTCTTGGACTATTCAAATCTTTATCACCATCTAAGGTTTTGTTTAAATGAACTATTAGATCAGGTGTTATCCCAACAGCTGGCCGTAGACTGGAAATGTCTCCTAACAATCTTTGAAGTCATTAAGAGTCTTTAACCAGTCTCTCCTAATTTGTGCCTTTTGCGTTTTAATTTTCTCTAACCCTATTCTGTAACCTAGGTAATTAATAGAATTTCCTCTTTGAATCTTTTCAGGGGCAATTTGTAATCCCCACCTAGGCAAGACTTTCTTTACTTCTTCAAACATCCTTTCTAAAGTATCTTTATTTGAATCAGATAACAAGATGTCATCCATGTAATGATAAATTATGGACTTGGAGAATTGTTTACGAATTATTTCCAATGGCTTACTTACAAAATATTGGCACAATGTAGGACTATTGAGCATACCCTGTGGGAGGACAGTCCATTGATATCTCCTATTAGGCTGAGAATTATTATAAGTAGGCACTGTGAAGGCAAATTTTTCTCTATCCTTTTCTTGTAATGGTATAGTGAAAAAGCAATCTTTCAAATCAATAACTATAAGAGGCCATCCTTTTGGTAACAGAGAAGGCAAAGGAATTCCAGATTGTAGTGGGCCCATAGGTTGAATTACTTTGTTGACAGCTCTTAGATCTGTCACCATTCTCCATTTACCAGATTTCTTTTTTACAACAAACACAGGAGAATTCCAAGGGCTGGTTGATTCTTCAATATGGTGAGCATCTAGTTGCTCTTGCACCAGCTGTTCCAATGCCTGTAGTTTATCTTCAGCTAGAGGCCACTGTTTGATCCATATTGGCTTCTCAGTTAGCCATTTTAAAGGTAGGGCTGTTGGTACCTCTAAAGGTTTGGTATTTGCTGTATGTTCTTGTACAGCCTGAATGGCTGGTGACCTTTTTCCATAATACCTCATCATATCCTTCCCAGAATTATGAGTTCCTGGAACTACAGGAATGTTAATCTGGGTATTCCATTGCTGTAGCAGGTCACGGCTCCATAAATTTATGGCAATATTGGCTATATATGGCCTTAGTCTTCCTATTTGCCCTTAGGGGCCCTATGCATTCAACCCATCTTGTGCTTTGTTTTACATGAGATAGGGTTCCAATTCCCAGGAACTGAACATCTACCTCTTGAAGAGGCCAATTCGGATGCCAAGATTCTGGGGTAATGATACTTACATCCACACCTGTGTCTAATAAGCCTTCAATAAAAGTGCCATTTATACAGACTCTTAGCTTTGGTCTTTGATCATTAATAGAAGTCTGCCAAAATATACGTTTACTCTGTCCTACTGGGTTTTTTGACTCATCCTCCACACGTATTTCATCATTTGGACCAGTATTACTTTTTACAGCAGAAATTGGAGCTTTTAATTTTCTTGGTGAGGCACGTTCTCCACTGTGACTGGGAATGACTGGGCCACTGTTGGCTTGGGGGGCTGCGAGAGGCCCCTCAAGGAGTTTCCCGATGGTATCGGGTTGCCTTGTTTGTCTGTTGTTGACCTGCATTCATTGGACCAATGTCGGCCTTAATGCATCTCCTACATATACCTGAAGGCCTAGGTCTCCTATTTTTGTCATTCCCAGAGGAGATTATATTCCTAGAAATTCTGTGCCTGCAATCCCTTTTCAGAGGTCCTAATTTACCACAATTAAAACACCTGGCAGTTTGATGTCTCCTCATTGCTGTGGAAATCGCTTCTCCTACTCAAGGTTCATCATTATAGCTAAACGTCTCAACATTCATCGTATGCTGAATCCATTCATCCATAGGTGCTGATCTAGACTTTAAAGGCCCAATTATCTTTTTGCATTCTATGTTTGCATTCTCAAAAGCTAGAGATTCAAGAAGTATTCGTCTAGCTTCTGGGTCTGTTACCCCTATGTCCAGAGCCTTAATTAATCTTTGCAAAAAGTCAATAAAGGGTTCTCTCGGTCCCTGCCTAATTCTAGTATATGATTCAACCCTTTTTGCTGGATCTTGTATCCTATTCCAAGCATTTAAAGCTGCTTGGTGACATAGACATAGTACTTCATCATCATAAAGAGCTTGGACCTGTAGATCAGCATATTCTCCTGCACCAAGAATTTGATCTTGGGAAACCTCGACACCTTTTGCTCTTCCTTGCTGTTACATATGTTTGGATTCTTCTCTGAAATAAATTTCAAACATCAAGGAAGGTCCATTATCTAAAACTGCAGACACTAACTGATGGAAATCATGGGGGGTATCTCTAGCATTAGAAGCCCAAGTCCTTATCATTTCCTTTACATATGCAGAGTGCAAGCCAAAATTAACAATAGCTTGCTTAATTTCTTTTAGATCATTCATTGCTATTGGCGTCCATCTAGCTTCTCCCTTTGAGCCTTTAGAAGTTGACGCTTTGTCAGAATTAAGTATAGAGTATGCCGCTAAAACCTTGGGTAAGCCAGTTCTAATAGCTGGTGTTGGCATTGTATCCTGTCCTTGTGCCTTATTACTCTGTTCACCAGCTCCAATCATTTCTTCAATCATTTCAAGTCTTTTTATTATTGTCTTTATTATTGTCTCTTTTGAATCCTGAATCTCCTGACCTGCATGAGTTTCTAGTAAAGATTGCATGGTTCTTAGGAGTGCCATGATCTTCCTAAATGATAGAATATTCAAAAGAATACTGAAACCTAGTAACCAGTAAATTAAGTTATCCCCATAGTCATATCAACCTTGCATGATATAACCCATTGTATTGGTAATCAGAACAGTAAAATTCGCGTTGGAAATGAAAACTGCCATATTACCTATTATCTAGCAGGTGGCGCTGTTGCCAAGTCGCGATGAAAACAGAGTCCTGTTTCAGAGTCCGCCTAGTATTTGTTAAAAACTGGAAAATGTAAGTTGCTCAACAAAGTAAATGTAATTAAATCAATTCCAGAGACGGAACCAGAAACCCAGAATCCAGGGGTAGAGAAGAGCAACCTAGAAGCCGCTTATGTCTCCACGTGACAGAGTCACCCTGAGGGGTTGCAGCTTTCAGCAACCACGTGCTCTGGTTTGTGCCACTTAAGAGCTGTGCTTGCAAGGGAGATTTAAAAACGACTCAGAAAAGAGCAAACCACGCAGCAGAGACTAAGTGGACCTCTGGAGTTTAAATCCACATGGGGAGGCCAAGGCCACCGGTGGCGGCTGAGGAAGGGAGGGCTCCCGCTAAGCCGAACTTGTGGCCGGCAGCCAAGCAGGGAAAGGAGAGGTTCTAAAACGAAACGTTGGGTGCCAACTGAAGGCGTAAGTCATAAACAATCCCACACCAGTTTGGAATTATGATTAATAGGGTGGTATTTATTTAAAGGGGAAAAAACTTACAAATCACCGTCAGCCCTCTGCGCAACCAGGAAGGGAGTCTAGTCGCCGGCGGAGCAGGAAGTGAAGAGAGAGAGGAGAGGGAAGTGGCCGTTTTTTTAAAGGGAGAGAGACCACACCCCAATGGGCTGGTATCTCAGTGGTGATAGGCTGGAGGAGTGGGAGGACCTCCCGTAACAGAGCACCTGACGTGAACACACAAGAAAAGCACAGGGTGTGTTTAAGGACTTGATAAGGGAGTACTGAATGTACTTGCCCAGACTGAGGCTCAACAGGAGGGGACCAATGGGGGAGAAGGATATGCGTCAGAGGAAGACAGGGGAGAGTCTTACATATGAACACTCTGTAGAGAACTTTGGGGGAAGATAGGTACTCCCCATTAGTGAGTGCTGAAGCAAAGAGAATTTGTTATTTGGAAAGTTCCCTGACACTCTGACCAAGGCTCAGGGGGCATCACAGAGGAGGGGGCAGAAATATGTAAGAACAAGAGGTAGAGGAAATTCTTTGGGATATTATGTCTTCTGGGAATGGCAGTTCATTGCACTCATGAACTCAGAGCAGTAGTACTACTAGAACAAGACCTGATCAAGATCAAGCCAATAAACATGAGTATGGATGGAACGGGGAATCCTGAGGTCCCACACTTAACTAAGGAGCTATTGGTAGTGGATGGCTTCTGGGGAAGGAAGAGTCAGTTTTCTTAAGCCGTGTGACACACAGTAGGTTGCTCATGCTCCTACACACGAGTGGTGAATGGTGCTCTACATATATACACATAGAAGCAGCACTAATTTGACTCATGAGTTACTTTTTAAAAGAAAAAGGGGGGATATAGATGGGTCCAGGAAGAGTTGGAGAAGAAGAGAAGGAGTTAGATATGATCTAAATACATTGTATTAATATGAGTTTATCAAGAATAAATTAAAATGAATTAACTGAAACTTTCATGACCCACTGCAGCTACGGCTACCCCAACAAGACTGTACAAAATCAGCCCCATCACCATTTCATCTTCAGGCATTGAAGAGTATTCATTCATAAGCCCTTCTCCTGTGCTGAAGGATTCAAAGAAAAGAAAAAAGACAGAGATCAAAGGAAGAGGAGGACTTTTGTGAAGAAGAGGGGCTTCTGTTGGGGCCTGAGGAAGAGGAAAATGGTGTAAAAGTGTCCAAAGTTAGTATATACATGCCATGCACTAAATTGTCAAAAACCAAATATTCCTCACTTGCATACATGTATACTCACATGTATTCCTGTACATGTACTTCTATGTCCACACATGGCTATGTATTATTCCTATGCACATATATTACACACATATACTCTGTTTTAAACCAGAAGTTTCCAGGAGGGCTGAAGCACCATGTGGTGGAGCCCGAAGGAGCAGGCTGGTCTTAACTGCTGTGTCAATCATATCACCCTGTGAGGGGCAATACCTCTGCTACCACTCATTCTCCATGTGTAGGAACTGAGTTTGGTGAAGTTAAATGGACCCTGCAATGTCGCCTCAGTGGTGGTCACAGGTTTTGAACCACAGTATGCCAGAGACCCAGCATTCCTGTCTCTATTGCCCTGTCCCAAGCAACCTCATGCCTAAGATTGCTACACCAGTCACTCTGAGTACCCAGATATCCTGGCCCCAAGATTATCATGCCAGCTCCTGGCTCCTTGTCCTGACCCTCCAGACTATCCTTCATAGGACATCCTAAGCTAGATCTGCTGGAAAGTTCCAGCATCTCCCAGGGCACTCCAAAGAAATGCCAAAGCCCTTTCAGAACACACTCCCACCCTCCTTGCGGCTTCTGTATGACTTCACCTCTAGAACTTGCTTGTTCTAATTGCAGGAATGGATTCAAGCGTTTACACACACACACACACACACACACACACACCTCCCTTGTTCTACCTCATTGTTCTAACATTTGTTCTCCCGTAACACATCTGCTCGCTTATTCTTATCTACCTCCCTCCATGACTGTCAACTCACTGAGGGCGGGAAATAATGTCCTGCCTAACACTGAGTAAGACCCCATGAATACCTGTGGAAGGAAAGATGGAATAAGAATATAGACATCATTGTGGATTAGTGAACAAGCTTGGGACAGTAGTGCCTGGGACAGCAAATGTTTCTGTGGCAGTGTTGGAGATGGGTGTTGCATTAGAGGGCTGCAGCTAGGGGCCAGTTTTCTGAAGCTAACTTGAGTGCTGCACTCTTCCTCAGAATATGAGAAATGGTAGTGTCCTATCCAGACACTTTACACTGAGACTTTTAGTGTAGGAATAAGCATGACAAGAAAACATAAGAACCTTTGGGGGAAAAAAACTAAATTCTGTAGAACACACACTGGCAGTGTCTAGACACATGGTTATTCATCTATGGAAAGCCAGTTATGAGAGGCTGGGGGTAGCTCAGTAGAAAGTTTGCCCAGCATGAATCCCTTGGGCTTGATTCCAGCACCACCTAAAACTCAAGCATGGTGATGCTCTCCTATAATTCAGCTCTCAGAAGAAGAGAATGAGGAGGAAGAGGAGGAGGAGGAGGAGGAGGAGGAGGAGGAGGAGGAGGAGGAAGAGGAGGAAGAGGAGGAAGAGGAGGAAGAGGAGGAAGAGGAGGAAGAGGAAGAGGGAGAAAAGAGGTTGGGGGGAAAGAATCCCTAAACCACCTATGCAGTGCTCCCCCCTCTGCTTCTCACAGGAAAGTCCCCACTGCAGCTCCCACTGCCTACATTGTTGGATCCTGCTAATCCTGCAAATGCAAGGAGAAAGACCACAGACCCAAATTATCATGGCCAAATTAATTAAAACAAGCTATTTTGTTTGTGAATACAACTGTATCTCCTTAATGGCTGGGTTCAAGAGATCAGTATTGATCATGGGGAAGGTAGGGTTTATATAGTTCAGGAGTAGGGGTTTCCAAATGAGGAATTTGACAAATAGGCAAGGTTACACAAGCAGAACAAAGCATAACAAGTTGGTCATAACAACCTGAAACAGAGACATAGTTGCAAGGTGGTCATAACAAGCTAGTCATAACAACCTTTTGAAACTAAGGCAGGGTTGCTGTTTCCTGGAACAGGCAACACAGAACCATTTGTAGTTAAGATGGCCTAATCCTTGAGAAACAGATTTCTCCATAACCAGGAATAAACCTAGTTTGTCTTTACTATAAGATGGCTTTCAAGCCTAAGATGGAAGCAGGCTGGTTCATCAGTCCACCATGTCCCTTACGCTAAGCTTTACCTCTAAAGGCACCAAGCGCCTCTACCTCCCAGTCCCTGGTAGGAGCCCAAGACTGGAAGTCAGTCAGATAGACTAGCAACCCCCTCCCCCTTCTTTTCCTGAGGAAGATTGCCATTTCTGGACAAAAGGATACCTCTGTACAGAACACGGAAGCTGGACGGTCCCCTGAAACAGCACAGGGATGACAGTGACAATCAGCAGTGACAGTGTTGATGGTTATCAAGAGACTGGACATTCCTCTCTCCAAGGAGCACCTTTCCTCTCCCTGTGATACAAATACAGCAAGCCAGCCTGCCCCAGGCAAAGTAGTGGGGCCATCCATCTCACACGAGTTAAGGCTAGAATTCCCTTACATCTTTCTTCTGTTGAGGAAAGCAAGTGTGTAACAGTAGTGCACTGGAAGTTGCACATATAAACTTGATTAATTGCCAACACCTTTAAAAGCCACTTATCAATGACTATCGTTAGAACCCAGACCCTCTGAATGCAGTCTCTCTTTCGTAGCTGCTATGAAGAGCTGGTTAGTAATGCCCAGTTGCAGCCTCTCTTCCATCACAGCATTCAAAAGAGCCAAGTTCCTTCTCCTTGGAACAAGACCCTCCAGATAGCAAAGCCCTAAACAGAGAAGGGTTACAGGCAGGACAAGTGGCCACAGAACTTCACATACTAGTGAGACCCATTGTGCTTCCAGACACCCCTGATTCCTGAGCTACAGAAGAATATAGCATCTTAGTCTAGTCAGGCAATGTCAGTGGACCATCTCCTCAGGACACAGTACCTCCCACCTCCCAACTCCTTTCCAAGTGACCTGTCTTAGTTAGGGTCACTATTGCTGTGATGATACACAATGACCAAAAACAACAAAAGACAAAAAAAGAAAGGGTTTATTTGGCTTACAAATCCTCCATCACAGTTCACTGAGGGAAGCCAAGTAAGAAACACAAGCCAGTCAAGAACCTGGAGGCAGGAGCTGATGCAGAGGCCATGGAGGTGTACTGGCTCTTTATGGTTTGATCAGCCTACTTTCTTAGGGACCCCAGAACCACCAGCCCAGAGGAAGCCCCACCCACAATGAGCTGGGCCCTCCCACATTAATCACTGTTTAAGAGAATGCTCTACAGTCTTGCCTGCAGCCCAGTCTTATGGAGGCCTTGTGTCAAGTCAGCACAGAACCTTAAAAGAGCAAAGATGCTCTCTGTCCAGTCTGAGGGATTTGACTTCAGATCCTGCCCATGCTGCTGTTGGGGAGAAAATAAATATCTTCACATGGAGGAGGGCTCTTTTCTCTCTCTCTCTCTCTCTCTCTCTCCCTCTCTCTCTATCTCTCTGTCTCTCTCAAACCCCATTCCTCCTCAACACCTAATGACTGCCTCAGTTTCTCCAATGTACTTCTTAATCTAATCAGTTACTCAATAGAGAACTATGAATGCCCACTAATACTCATCCCACTGGGTGTCCCTTGACAGCAGGTGCTGCCTGCTCAGAGCTGTCACCATCCGGAAGGAACTGGCCATGAATAGCAATGCATGGTTCATCATGCTGTGCGAATATAGACTAGGAAGGGGTGTAAAGAATGCTAGGGCCTCTAGGAACTCTTCCTGGGGAGATTTCCTGGGAGGGGGCCACTTAGTCTAAAGCCAGAAGGAAAGGGGGCAAAAGGAAAACCAGGGAGCAACAGGGACAGCCACTGCACCCACGGCAGGGCAGGGCTTGAAGTAAGAAAAGTGGGTTAGTAGGGTCATATGGTAGTTCTATTTTTAGTGTGTTTTGCTTTTGTTTTTTAATGAATGGCTGCTTTCTGTGGTGGCTGGGCAAATTTGCATTCCCAATTTGCATTGCTAAGTGATTGTGCTCACATGTCCTACCTGCCACCTTTCTCCCTTGAGGGTTTTGTTCTCTGGAGGGGACTGTTCCAGGGGAGAGAGGAACTTAGTTCTTTTTGAGTGCTGTGAGGGGAGAGGGGCATAGCCGGGTGTGTGTACTCAGTTCCTCAAGGGGTATTGCAATCAAGCCCAGGGAATCACACTAAGCAAACATTCTACTGTGGTGCCTCCATATTTTTTGCAGTATATGAAGGTCCTCTTATCCCCATATCTTTGACAACATGCTATTTTCATTGTGATAGTCGTTCTGACCGGAGTGACGAGGGATTTCAGCATAGTTTAACATACGCCATGGACATCTGCACATTCATGTTTGCTTCAGCACTGCCCACAGTGCTCAAGTTATGGAATCATCCTAGACACCCATCAAGAGATAAAGAGATAAAGGAAAACATGATGCTGGTATATATGCACAGTGGAGTTCAGCCATGAAGACTGAAGTTGTGTTGTTAGCAACCAGAGATCAGCATAGGAAACAAAATAAGCCAGACTCGGAAAGACAAATAGCGTATTTCCTCTCGTTTGTAGATCCTACACATTTAGAGATACATAAAACTTTATATGTATACATAAAACTTTTGTGTATGTATGTGAGTGTGAGTGTATAATGTTATATGGAGCTGAGGGAAAGAAGGAGAGTAACAGGAGCAGAGCGATGATAAGGGGGGAAGAGGAGAGTAAGAGGGTGAGCAATGTCAAATATATGACAAACTTGAAACCCAACATTACATGTAATCTACATACCTATAGATACTATGTATGTATGAAGGTAGGTAGGTAGTAGGTAGGTAGGTAAGTAGGTAAAGTATGTATGTATGTGTGTTAGGGGGAGGAGTCAAAAGAGAACATCAAGTGTCTGCTCTATAACTCTCCATGTCCTGTCCTGTAACTCTGCACCTTAGAGCCAGGGTCTCTCACTGAACTTGAAGCCAGGCTGGTGGCCATCCAATCCCAGCCTTCCTCCTGCCTCTACTCCCCTACACCACTGGGATTACAGGCTCCCCATGGCCACACCCAACATTTTACTAAAGGGTGGTGATATTTTGTTTCTGCTCTAACAAATAAAGCTTGTCTGGAGATCAGAGAAGCAGAGCAGTCAGCCGCTTGTTCTCACTTCTACTCCTCCGACCGAATGAGGTAGCCTGTCTCTCTACAAGTCCTCAGACGGAATGCCTTGAGCTCCTGTCTCCTCCCACTTACTTTCCTCTCTCTGCCCAGTCATATCCCTTCCTGTCTCCACCTCCCTAGTGTTGGGATTAAACACATGTGACTCCCAAGTGCTGGAGTTAAAAGCGTGAGCCACCACCACCTGGCTCTGTTTCTCTTTTAGACTGGATCGATCTCGTATAGCCCAGAATGTCTCTAGACAAGCTTATTAGAGTTTGTTAAAGCACAAACAAAATATCCCCACACTAAAGTTCTCATGCTTGCACAGAAAGTGCTCTTACCCACTGAACCATCTCTTCAGATCAAAGAATTTTCAAGAAAGAAAGAAGTGGCCAGCATGACTGCATTCATGAGAGCAGGTAAGGTAAGGAGTTCCTGTGATAAAACTGGCCCTGACTCAGCAGGACCTTGGAGATCTGGCAAGGAATTAGGAGCTCCACTTGACTGGATTCACTACGGTCCTCATAACCCCTCCAGCAAGGGGTCAAAGGCTTGGGAAGCAGGCCCTAAGCCCCTCAGGAATTCTCCCCGAAAGGCAGCCCCCACACTGGATGGTCTTCTCGATGAAGAAGCACCTAGGACATCAGTGTTATGGACTCTCGGTGTGTTTGCACATGTGTTTCCATGGAGGAAATCACCCTCAGTATCAGCAGCATCCCTCTGGGTACCTGAAGGGCACTAAGGGGAAAGGAGAAAGCCTGCAGCTCAGGGGTCTTCCCTGCTTATATGTGCTGGCTACCATAATGGACTGAAACTTCCAGAAACGGTGGACCAAATCCTTCAGCTTCTCTAGGATCTTCTGTCACAGTGATTAGCACACCCACTATAGCCATGAACCCCCTTTCTGCTCAAGCTGGTCATTGCCACCGATGTGACTAACTGCTGTCAGAGAGGCATTGTTCTCCCACCCCTCCCTCCCTGCCCCCCACCCGCCTCACAGCTGCCATCACCATGGGAACCAAGCTGGCCAATGAGAACAAACACTAAGACACCTCTCCCCAGACAGGCCACCAGCAACATTCAGAGGCCTCCAGGGCCCTCTCCTGGATAAACCAATCTCACTGCCCCCCGCCATTAAGGCGGAAAAGGGGGGTTCCTCTGTCTGGAATGCTCAAGAGCAAAGGCCAAGCCCCTCATTACCCAGCTTAGAGCTCCAACCACATGTGGGGTCCAGCCATGCAGCAACCATTCAGAAGCCTCTAAGGATTGTCTACAGCACCTTGGACACACCCCACAGCCTTGAGAGCCTCAAGAAGAGCACACAGCACCTCAAGTCAGAAACATGCAGTATCTCCACCCTGTCGAGCAGCGGCTACGCAGCCGATGAGGAGAGCAGCAAGGCCAGCCTGGTGAACAGCAAGCGCACGGTGAGGCTGACGAAGCGGCTCACCACTCAGGTGAACAGCACCCAGAGCAGTGAGCTGCTCCTCACCTCCTCACCCAGGGCGTTAAAGATCCAAAGGCGGAACAGTCGAGGCCAGGGCACCCAGCAGGCTGGAGGGGAAAAGTGACACCAGCTTGCCTAGTGGCAGAACCAGCAGCCTGAGTAGCATCAGCATCCTGAGCCCAGGCAGCAGCTTCCTGTCCTACCAGGTGAGCAGTGTCCTTCTCAGCTCCACCAGCAGCAGGACCTCCAGCAAGGCCAACAGCAGCCATAGCATTGGGGTAGACTGCAGTGAGCAGGGCAAGCCAAGAAGCAACAACAATCTCCCAGAAGGCAAGGCCAAGGACAATGTGGAAAGTGGCAGCCAGCCCACCCAGGCTGAGGATCCCACCCAGAAGCCCAGGCCTTTATGAGGAAACTCCCCAGTTCCTGCTGATACCAAACATGAGGACCCAAAAAGCCCGGATTCACCTGGGACATTCATTGACAACATAGGAAAAACTAAAGAAGCGGGTGCCGTGTCTTCTGCAGCAATGACCATCAACAGATATGTCACGCACAGGATCCTCTGCTGAGAAATAGGTGGTGTGGCCATCTATATGGGAAGCTATTGTAAGAACTGGAGCAGGAACCATCCATGCTGGGCCCCCTGTATCAAAACCACCTTGATGGGAAAGAGCATCGAGTACCGTGAACCTCGGCACAGGTTATCCATAAGCCCCATCAAATCCATCAGCACCAAGACCCGTAGTAACAACAGACAACCGCATTAACTTGCCGTTAGAAGGTGGAACCTTCCATGGTGAACCCACTGTAAACAATGAGGGCCACCGACAACCAGCACGTGCTCTGAAGAAAGGCGTGACGCCTGTGCCGGGCGGGAGTGGCCCAGGTCCAGAAGCATCTGGGATGATGAGGACCCTGCTCTGTCTCTGCTGAGCTCTGTAATATGCTGTCACCGCAGGTATTGCCCACAGAGGCACCAACCTGGGGATGTGATACACAGAGAACACCCATGACTCTCAGCAGCCCAGCTCATCTGGGGGACCATCGAGAGCAGCTGCAAGTCCCACTAGCCCAGGAGTGAACTGTCTAGAGCAAACCTGTGAGGGGATTTGTCATTTCCCCCAAAGAGCATTCCCCATGGGAGAACAGTACCTCCCTGTCTAGTTCTTTCTGGACAGCTGCACACCCGATGCCATCCAGGACCAAAGGTTCAGAGCACTATTTGTGTTCCTATGTGGGTCTTAGGAAAGCAAAAGTGAGATGCTAGGGACAGCCCTTTGCTCAGAGGGTTGGAGCCCTGTTCCTTGCGGCACAATGTCATGGTAACTGCTGCACAGACTCAGAGATTAATCTACCAGGAACTGCTGGGGTGGAAACTCCAGGCCATGGATGAATGTTGTCTAAGCGGGTAGAAGGCCTGAGGTCCTGGCCCCTTCCCTTCTCAGAACAGTGGGACCCTTTCCCGTACTAAGCTTAGAGATCTAGGGAACAAGCTGGTGCACAAAGAGGGCAGAGGCAACAAAACATCCATAAGCGACAGAAAGAAAGTGGAGGGGGCACCGAAGACAATAAACAGTATCTGGAGAGGTCATGCGTGCTTGGGTCTGTGTGTGTCTTCCTAGCCAAGCTATGGGGAAAGTAGCTCAAACTCACTAGAGAACCAGCTACAGCTACCACAGGGACTGCTGCCAAGCCAGTCACCTGGGGTGAGATGCATTTTCAGAGTCACTGTTTCCTGCAGGATTCAGGCTAAGGTCCAAGGCACTGATAGGAGGGGCCACTTGATCATAGATGGTTACCTTTGCCCTCAAATGTCACGGTGAGAAATGGCAGCAGGCCCCTGTTGTGAGACACTGTGACATAGTTCACCAAGATGCTAATCCCACTCATGAGGCCTTCACCCCTGTGATCCAAACACCTTATGTTGGGAGATTCCACTTTGATATTGGAGTCCAGAACTGGCTTAGCCAACAAAGTGCTGTTGTCCAAGCATGGAGACCTGAGCTTGATCCCCAGAATCTATGAAAAAAAAAAAAAACTTCTGAGGTCGTACACACCTGCAACCCTAGTCCTAGGGAGATGGGAACAAGAGGATCCCTGAGGCTTACTGGCCAGCCACTCTGTCTGACAGCAAGCTCCTGATCCAATGAGAGATCCTGGCAACGTCACCCAACATCAACCTCCGTCCCACACTCGTGCAAACACACATGAACATATGCCTACATGTGACCCACATACACACACAAATGTTGAGCGGGCACAGACACTCAGCCGCAGCACTGAGTGCCCCCCCCCCCCGCCACTTTCTGCATGCCTCGCTGAGGGAGACTCGGCCACCCCTCCTCCGTTAGAAAGATGAACCCACAGATTGAAATTGTACACTGTGTCTCATCATGGAAGCTACCGGCTTCTTAGGCATAGTGACACCAAGACCAAGCCTGGTCCCTTCCTCTAACCACCTCTCATGTCTCCCACCACAGATGCATCCTCATATCCAACTGTCCCAGCAGGACCCTGAGTGAGACACTGTGTCCCATAGTCCCTGACACCCCTCCTATCCACCGAGACACCCAACCCATAGCTCTGTCTTCCCCTACACCTGTTGAGCAGAATCTCTAGGAAACATGTAACACTCCAGGCGCCCCGGCTGCCCCACTCTGTGGACTACGAGTCAGTTGCTTTAAAGTCCCCAGATCGTGCTAGCCTCGTGTTGAAGACAAAATACCTGTAATAATCAGCTGAGAGATGAGGCTTGTGGAGGGGACTGGCTCCCGTGTGTTCAGTCATTGGTCACTTGGCCCTGCCTGTCTGGGCCTGTGGCAGCATGTTGCATTATGGGAAAGCATGTGGCTGAGGAGGCCTGTTCACAGCATTGCAGCCAGGAAAGAGAGGAAAAGGAGCTGTGACCCCAGTATCAGTCCCCAGGATGGTGTAGAGGTGTAAATACCTCCTAACGGTACCTTCACACTAAGCCTTTGGGGGATACTGCAAACCAGATGGTGTCTGTGTTCAAGTCAGGACTGGGGAATGTGGCTGCCCTGGATCTCCTCCTTCCCATCTTTTAATTCTGGAGTCAAAAAAAAAAAAAAATCTGCAGGGCCAGGGAGGTGATGGGAGGGAGTGGGGGAGGGGCAAGGTGAAGCGTGTGTCTCCTGGACAGGGAAGACAGGAGTCTGAAGACAGTCTCCTGGGCTTTCCATTTTGCTCACAAATTCAAATGAGGAGGGAGGGTTCTAAGAAGACACAGCAATCTTTCTGAAATATGCAGCTGTTTCCATTCAGCTGCCATCTGGCGCTTGCCCCGCACCTGGGTATCCCGCTCCTGGCAGCTGAGACCATCACTTCCTGTCCTGTCAACTTCCGCTTGCCGCCCCGCCCCTGACCCACAGCTCCACCCGTAGCCTTCCCACGTGTTGTTCCCTCTCCTCCCGTAGTTTACGTGCAGCAAAACTCACCCTGGTTAGTGCGCAGCTGCGACTGTTGTAATCCACTTTACCTATGGGGAACTGAGACACAGAGAAGATGTCTCTGTGGAAGTGGAGGAACTGGGATTTGAACACAGAATGTAGCTCTGGAGTCCACGACCTTAACCACTAAGTTCTCTACCCTGTCTCTGCTCTAAAGACATTTGCAGACTCCAGTGTCTCTGGCAACAGGCCACCCATAGGCAGAGCCTAGGTGTGCTGTTTCTTGGGGACTCTGAACACAACACCTCTCTCTCTCCTTCCTGCCTGAGGCACGTGGAATGGCAGCTAGAGAAAGGCTTCCTCATGTCTCCCACATCCACTTCCATGCCTAGAGCATCACTGAATGGGGGAGGGAAAAAACGATAAAGGGCAGAATCTAAAGAAGCAAGCTGCAGCCCAGACCAGAAAACCCCCAGCAGAGCCCAGCCACAGTACAGCCTGCAGATTCTGAGCTGCAGAAGGGGTGGGTGGGTGATGCTGTCTCAAAGCTAGAACTGATGGGACCAATCTCTAATTTTCCCTCCATTTCAATACAGAATTCTTATCATGACCACCAAAGGCCTGCCTTTCTGAACACTGTGGTCTTGACTTCATCTCTTCACTCTCTATAGAACCTTCACTTCCTCAACTGCACACACCCCACCCCAGGGCCTTTGCAGTACCAGTGCTCCTAACTGGGAGATGCCCTGCTCCCTCTCCCTGCTCATTTCTGTACTGCTTTTAGAACTCAACTCTGGTGTCTCTGCCCTGGAAAGATTGCCTCCCCTATACTATACCCATCTCATTTACCTGTATATACTCTCAGAGCTGTGAGCTGACAAATCTGCTCGCTGGTGAGCCTTTCATCATGAGGAACTGTGATGGTCCTGGTTGCATCCCCAGAACCTACAACAGCCCCTGTTCCCTGCAGCTGTGACGTTGCGTCCTCCGCCCTGATAGCCATGCTTTGTATCCAGCAGGTGCTTAACGCACACCCTGGGGTGAACCATCTGAACCTAAGCATTGAAAACTCCAGCCAATGAGAATAAAACTGTGATCAGAGAGACTGCAGAAGTTAGAACCATCACACACAGGCACGGACACCAGGTCTAGTAGCTGGATAACATCCTCGGGTCGTGAGGTGACAGGTTGCAAAGACAGACTGGCATGGGTCCCAGGATCACATGTTCTACTCAGAGGACCATCAGATCCATTGTGAAAGCAAAAACACCATCTCTCACCAACAGGGTTCAGTCCCTTTCCACCACAGAGTCTTCAGCGGTCACTCTGAAGCTGAAGCCCGAGGCTCTCGCCATGAATGCTGCTTGCGTTCATCTTCATTAGAGTAACCCTCAACTGTAATTGTCCCCTGGCATTAGGACTCTGTCACAGTCACAGAGCAGACCCACAGCAAGGGTGCACTAGTATTGCTGGGTCCTAACATCTTCCTCAGGGGAAGAGGGGAAAAGGCGCAGTGTCAACAACCATAGACGCCAGGAGTCAGGCAGAAGGTTTACAGCAGACTTGTTTATTTAACATTGAGGAAAAACTTATATACTCCCCCAGCACCCAGGCATTCTGATCGGTTGACAGTTGGCATCTCATGCTCGTCTCTCATTGGCTAGGCACCATTAGGACCTCTGACAGCGCCTGTTGCTAGGCACTCAGGAAACACCGCTAGGTCACTCATTGGCTAGGCACAGACAGGACCTTTGACAGCTCCAGGCAGACTCCAGGTTAGCTCCTTTCGGCCTGGTAGGCCTTAACTTCCTACACCTAGAGAAAAGAAAGAGACGCGAACAAGGGTGAGAGAGCCATCTAGCAAGAGCTATGGGGGCAAGGCCTTGCTGGCAGCTCTAGGTCTCTTCTATCACTTGGGTCTACAAGATTCAGCAGTGCCAAAGTGATGCCAAGCAGGGTTCCTGCTTATGGAGGGGCTGAATTCATCAAAGGTCACACAGCGACAAGATGGCATCGAAAACTCCAGTAGGATCCTACTATGTCACTCATTCTTGCCATTTCTCCAGAGGACAGAGCCCCCTCTCTATGACGTGTCAGGAAAAGAAGGGTACAGAGCAGGCAGTGGCAGGAAAGACAGACACTGAGGGTTTCTGTTTCTCTAGGCCTCTGTGGGCTCTGGGCACATGAATGAATTATTCACCAGGGAGTCGGCTGGAGGTAGTGTCTTTGTCTTAATTTTCAATTCCCCTAATGCTGGCCAATTCTCTGCAGAAAACATCTCAATTATTAATGTTTCTAAAACAATATTTGTTTTTCTGTGCCTAGCAACAAGCAGAGGCCTCACAGCTACGAAGCTGCCTGGAGATCCCCAGAGAGAAGCTGGGCTGGGGTCAGCAGCGCTCCAGGCTGCAACAACTGCCAGGTTCTCGTGGAGCCTCTGTGGAAACAGGTCTTGAAGATTTCCCACTATCTGTGACTCCAGGGACAAGAGAAACCGCAACAATAAACAAAAGCACAACTGAGTGCCCAGCTTCTCCATGCCAAGCAGAGCCGCGGGCTTTCATTTGCTTCCTTGCTTCTCACCAGAATCCCATGGAGTTTGATTCCTCATTCCCATTTTACAGTTGAGAAGAGTGAGAGTCTGGGGCCCCAGGCCATGTCCATAAAGCACAAAGGACAGAGGGATTCAAGCTCAATTCTGTAGGATGCCATGGCACCCAGTGGAGCTAACCGGAATTATAACTGCATCTTGAGAGATATATAGAGAATATTGTTGTGGGCACAGGTCTGAGTTCCAGTGGGCACCCACTAGAGTTTCTGGGTTCTCAGGTCCCACTGCAAATGGTCGCACCAGGGATGTGAAGTTCAAAATAGAAATAGAGATAGTTCATTAAGAAAGGGAATATACTCCCAAGAATGGGGAGATCTGGAGCTGAGAGAAAAGACTGAGGAGCCCTGGGCGCTCACCTCTCTGTGGTGTTTACATTGCACCGGCTGTTCTCACGATTCTGTGTGTTGTGTGAAGCCCAGTTAAGGAAGGGCTTCCTGTCTTTATCACATGGTTTCCGTCATGTTAATCTTGGTGTAGCTTTTTCTAATTCCTAGACTCCTGCCATGATACCAACCATAACATTCTGGAGATACATTTTAGTTCTCCCAAAGAGCAAGGCGTTGTTGGAAAGAGAGGTGCATGAGACGAAACTAGAGAAGGGGCAGTGGAATGCAGGAGGTTCTGTTGTCCCCAGGATGAACTACTTTCCTTCCCTGTGACACAGCCTACATCCTTCCAGGACTTGTGAGGGAGACACTGGGAATGGCAACAATCCCTGAAACGGTGGCAGGTATCTGTGAGCCTCAGAATAGATAGGGCATGTGGCAGAGGTTCCAGAACCTCTCTGAGGACCAGGGTAGCAACCAAGGCCCTTCTTCATCGGGCCATCATGTTGCATGCCTGAAATAAACCCACAGGAAACCTGGAACGTTGTGAGGTATTGACAAATGACATCTGGCCTTTCCAAAAACAGCTGCTAAAGAACGAGAAGGTTCGAAAGGAAAAGAATAGAACACTCTCCCATGGCCCTAAAACTGCAGAGAAAAAACAATCCATTCAAATTAGCTGACACAAAGAGGAGAGAAGGTAGAGACAAAGGGGCACTCACTTTGGGGACAGAGCAGAGCTGTTAGCCCTCTGTGGTCTTTGGGCAGCAGTGGACCAGGGCTACTTCCCAGTGTCTCCGCCCTTTCTAGAACCCCCGGCATCATATGGTCCCGTCCCTTCCAGAGTCATCTTCATGCCTCTCTTATGAGCTGTCTTGCCACTTCTCTGCAGAGGGACAGGCACCTCAGGGCCCCCAGGATCCTGAGTCCTTATGGAAGCACTCAGAAGCACCAGTTGCATCATTTCAAAGTCTGACAGGCCCTGCTCATTGTCAGAGATACTCTGAGTCCAGCAATCCCTCACCACAATGGCCAAAATGGGGTCATCAGACGGTGGTGAGACCATGCCATCCCCGAATGTCATCTGCTGTGAATATAAAACTGTGTCCCTGCACAGAACCACTCAGTAGCCTCTTCCCACCACACACAGCCCTACGCTCTGACCTGGTAATCCCACCCTGGGTATATGCCCAAGAGAAATCAGTGCTTATATCCACCATAAAACGTCTATGGGAATATTCACAGCAGCCCCAAAACTGAAGACAACTGATGATCCCTCAGCACCGCAACAGGTAAATAACGTGTGGTATATTTACACAATGGAATATTGTATGGCTGTGAGCAAAGAGTACACCACACACACACACACACACACACACACACACACCTGAGCCTCTCCTGTACCACACTTATCAAGAGAGGCTGTCTGCAAAGAATGCAGACTGTCCTACTCTGTTTACACAAAATTCATCTGTGATGGTTGAGACCACAGAATAGCGTGCAGCTAGGCACACGGACTGGGGAAGGGCTCAGGGAGGACTCAGCACCTGAGAAAGGTTTTGTTTTTTGTTCTTGGCGGTGGTTATATAAAGCAGTAAATTGAGAACTGAAGATTTGGGTCCTTTCCTCAGAAAAGAGAAAAGTGAATTTCTCTAAGACACACAGAATCAGTTACGCGATCATCCGGCTCTGCCAATCATACAGTCACCTGCTGAAGTGGCGGTAACCTCGGATGCGGATACACGGACCAAGAAGCAGGTGGTAGACAGCAGATTTTGTGTGTGTGTCTGTTTGTGTCTATGTCTGTGTGTGTCTGTTTATGTCTATGTGTGTGTCTGTGTGTGCTGTGTGTGTGTTTATGTCTGTGTGTGTGTGTGTCTCTCTGTGTCTGTGTCTCTCTGTGTGTCTATGTGTGCAGATGGGAGAGAAGCAAAAATGGCAAGGAACAAATCTTAATTGCTCTTAAGGAGCTTTCTGGGCCTGTGATGAAGGTGGAGAAGTAAATGGATTTGAGCACAACCAACAGGATTTATTAATGGATGAGGTAATGAGAAGGTGAGGAGGAAGCTGAACCAGGAGTGATGCCCACCTATATTTTTCTAGTATTGGGTTCTGGGACAGTAGCAAAGCCAGCCCCAGATAAGGAAGCTATGGAGGCAGCTGTGGATTCCATGATTCTAAGAATCTACAGGTTTCACCTGGACCAGCGCTTCTGTCCACCATCCTAGATATAAGTACTGGCCCATCTATTTCCCTCAGCCGAGGCAGCTTCATCTCCCATGCCTCCAGTAGATGAAGCTGCCTCCTGTGTCTCCTGTCCCTCAGCTTTCAATAGATCATTTTAGCAAACCCCGGGGCCACCATAGAATTGGTTTCCCTGTGCAACAAGCCCTTGTGCAGCATCGATTCTTCTTTCCGGGCCCCTCCTGGAACCAGGCACACCCTGCCCGGGACTTTGCTACTCCTTCATCCCTGGATCGTCCCTTTCTCCAGAGCTCTCCCTGGCCGCCTGAGAGTTTTAAAGTTCGGGTCTCAGTGTAGTCGGAGGGAGGTGAAGCCCCTGCAGAGCCTCCTGTGCTTATCTTCTGCCCTGGGGACAGCGGGAGTGGCCCCCAGGGCCTCACACATACAGATGCAGAGGCTGCATGGTCGCCTGACTCATGTTCTAGCCAGGGATCCATCACACACACACATAGGCACCCATCCAGGGCACTGCCATCCTGCCAGGATGGGTGCTTACAAATGCTACAGGAGCCGGGGTCAAAATTGGGGGAGGTGGTAAGTAAAACATCTGCATCAATTAAAAAAAAAAAAAAAGGATGGGGCTGCCAAAAGTGAAGAATCATGGTAAATATTTTAGTGAAGCACTTTTTTTTTTAAAACCAAGAGCAACTCAAAGGTCCATGATGAATTAAAAAGGGAAAAAACATTTTAAGTAAAGGCAGGATCAGTAGTCACACTCGGACAAGCCAGGCCAGAGCACAGGATGAAGGGAAGATCAAACATTCTGATCCTGTCTTTCTTTAAATTGTTTGAGTTTTGTTAACCCCTGTTTTGTATTCATCTTTTTTTTTTTTTGAGTTTGAAATGGACTTTATTCAGAACTCTGATCTACCAAGTTAGCGTTTTCCACCCACTCGGGGAGCAGAGACCTTCACAGGCTTCACAATCTTTTGTTTAGGTGCTGCTTTTGTGGGGGCCTTGGCAGCAGCCATTGCGGTCTTCTTGGATGCCTGCTTAGCCTTTTTGCTTCCTTGGCAGCCCTGATGGCCTGCTCTCGCTGGGCTTTCCTAACTTCTGGTTTCTGATTCTTCTTGGCCATTATATCAGCAAGGGATGCACCAGTGATGGCACACTGGAATTTGACGGCGCGGCGGGTTCTTTTCTTTTGAATTTCTTCCGACTGTCCTTTTTTGTGTTTCCTTCTGTACAGGACAGTCCAGTTTATCTGCCGGGGATTCCTTTTGGACAGGAATGCGGACTCGCATTTTGCATTAAGAAACTGGAAAACCTTCCCGTCGGTCCTGGCGTAGCGCCGCCCGTGTCCGGGGTAGATCTTGTACCCGCTGAAACTGCACAGCTCGACCTTCATGATGGGAGCTGCCGCCCGGCCGGAGGAAAGATGACGAAGAGCTTGTATTCATCTTGATTTAAAAACAATACTACATTAAATGCCGAAGAGATGGCCCCGCTGGTAAATGCTTGCTGCACAAGCATGAGGCCCTGATTTGGATCCCCGAACTCATATGAAAATTAGACATGTTGGCAAGAGTGTCCAAAACCCCAGTTCTGGTTAGAGAGGAACTGGGGGATTCTGGGACGTCACTGGCCAGCAAGCTTAGCCAACTGGTGAACTCTAGGTTCAGTGTGAGATCCTGTCTCAAAAAATAGTGGAAATGATGCCGGGCAGTGGTGGCCCTTTAATCCCAGCACTCGGGAGGCAGAGGTAGGCGGATCTCTGTGAGTTCAAGGCCAGCCTGGTCTACAAGAGCTAGTTCCAGGACAGGAACCAAAAGCTACGGAGAAACGTGGAAATGGCCTGTGAGACGGTTCAATGGATGTCATGTTTGCCATGCAAGCCAGTAAACCTGAGTTCAATCCCTGGAACCCACCTAAAGGTGGAAGAAAAGGACCAACTCCACAATGTTGCCCTCAACCTCCACACAAGGGCTATGGCAAGGGAATGCCTACACACACACACATACACACACACGCACGCACGCACACGTACATGCATACACACATACATTACATTAAAATATTTATAAACTTAGACTTATGGGAAATGAAGTATGTTTCCCTACTCCATCCACCAAATATAGCTAAAACACCTGGCTGTTATACAGAAGATAGTCCTAGGTTCTGGAGGATGGAGCCAATGCCATGGACTTTGTGAAGCAAGGAGCATCATGGTGGGGAGTTTCTTAGGTTTTCTTTTAGCCTTAGATTTAAAACTAATGAAGCCACAGAGTCAGAAGCATCTTCAGAGCCAGGTCAAAGCCCAGGTGAAAGCTGGCTCTTTCCAGCTGATGGAACAGGAAGGGGCAACCACACAGGATCGTCTTAGATGATGAGGATACTCCAGTCAACATCACAGAGAAACACTGTGTCCATCTGAACCCAACTAGGAATACATGGAGCCAAGACTTTGTCACAAAGTGCCTGTCTGCCAGGACAGCATTAAGAAAGTGAGTCAGGGAGCTTTTCACACCTACCAATAGTGTTGAGGGGCCTTGGAGGAGAACCTGGACTCTAGTCAACCAGGTATAGCTGCAGATAACGACCCTGTGCAATTGAGAAGAATCTCACAATAGTAGGAGTGTGTGGCCGAGGGCACTTTCCAGTTTCCACTGCCTCCCACAATGCCATCCAGTTGTGAATCCATCAACAGATTAACCCATTGACTGAGTCAGAGCCTTCCTGAAGCACCTCTCAAAGACCCAATCTACCAGCTGGGACCTGTGGGGGACACTGTACAACCAAATCGCAAGAGCTTTCAACTCGGGAGGAGAAGATAACCAACAGATGCCAACATCAATACAATGACAATCAGAATTGTTTTGCTTGGTGGTGAACACCATAGTACCAACACCCGAAAGAGTGAGACAGGAGGATGACGAACACATGATTAGGCTGCCTACATAGTATGAGAGCTGGTCTCAAAAAGCAAAAGCAAAACAAAGAAAGCAAGAGAATCGCCTTGCAAAGAATTTAGAGCAGCCTTCATAAAATGCTTCCAAGCACACCTACAGCACACCTGATAGCGATAGAAGAAACAAAGGACTGAGCAACGACATAGAAGACACCAAAGAAACAGCTGTACACTTTAGAGCTGAGAAATAGAATAAAGGAAATTGAAAATACATTGACCAAATAAATTCATTAACAGAAAAAGAGAGGCCAGAGGAAAGGAGCAGTAGACAAAGACAGAAAGGGTTTGCTTTGTTTTTGTTTTTGTTTTTTAATCACCCTATCAATAAGCCATGATCCATACCAATGCAAAGTATTCACAGATTCCAGTAACCCACAGGTAGGTAAAAAGGAAAGAAAACAGAAAAATAAAAAATTAAATGGCAACTTTAGCCAATAATATAAGTAACTACAGTAAATGTAAACAATTAAAAGACAGATCGGGTCCTGGAGAGGTGGTTCAGTAGTTAAAAGTATGTATTGGTCTTACAGAAGACCCAAGTTCTGTCCCCAACACTCACATAAGATGACTCATAACTGACTGTAACTCTAGCTCTGGGGATTCTGGCACCACCTTCTGGCCTCCACACACACCTGCACTCACATGCACATACTCCTCCCACACACACACATTATTTAAGATAAAAATAAATCTTAAAAAAAAAAAGACAGAGATTGGAAGAGTGATGCAACTTTTTTCTTTTGTTTTTTTTTTTCCGAGAAAGAGAGGGTTTTTCTGTAGCTTTGGAGCCTATCCTGGAACTAGCTCTTGTAGACCAGGCTGGCCTTGAACTCAGAGATCCGCCTGCCTCTGCCTCCTAAGTACTGGGATTAAAGGTGTGCGCCACCACTACCACCCTGCTTAGAGTGATGCAATTTTGTACTGTCCAGAAGAAACCACCATTAAACATCACAATACTAGTAGCTTTACAGTAAGAATATCCTATAGATATCAATCATTAATTAATTATTTATTAACATTCATTAATCTGGTAAAGCAGACTTCAGAGCAAAAATAATTATCAATAATAAAAATAGATAAGTAGAAATACATGACCAGTAGTAGCTGGTCAAACTAGTCTGAAAATTAGGCAATAGAAGGAATAGAAGAACCCTATGCCCAACAGGACTTTTGTAAAATTTCTACAACAACCCATGAAATATCAATAATATACACACTGCTCAAGTACGCACAAAGCAATATCCAAATAGACTATATCCAAAGTCATAACAAGTCACATGAAATTTAAAAGAATTAAAATCATACCAAGTATGTTCAAAGACTGCTTGCAAGAGGCCAAAACTAGAAATCAATGATAGAAAGAAAAGGGTAAAATTTTTAGAAGCTAAATAATGCAGTGTTAAAACAATCCTATGAGCCAAAAAGAAAATCTCAGGGGAAATTTCAAGACACAGTGAACTGAACAAAAATAAAAATGCAATATAACAAAATTTGTAGACACAGTTAAAGAATATTGAAAAGATATTTGTAGCACTAAATGCTTACATGAGAATAGAGGAATACTCTAAAATTACAAACTAAGCCACCATCTTAGCAACATGGAAAAAAGATCAAAATACATCTAAAGAAAGTAGAAGAAAGGTTAAAGTCAATAAAGTTGGAAATAAATAAATAGTAGAGATCAACTAGATGAAAAGCTGATTCTCAGCTATCTCAATACAACTAATTGTCTGTATTCATTCTCAGAAGACTGCCAAAAACTACAAGCAGATAGACAAACTGTCAGTGTCCAGAAATAAAGAGACATCAGTACGGATCCTACAGACATCAATGGGCATATGTTTCTTCACACACAAAATTAACAAGTTAAAGAACAATACCATAAAAAGCACAAACTATCATAACTTATCTGATGCACCTGGGGTACGATCTGCAGAAGCCTGCCAAAAAAAATTAAAATTTTAAAAAGTAAAAAAACAAAAATAATTGTCTCCCTATGATCAAAAAAAGCCAAGCAAAGGAACAGAATTGCCCACTGGGGGACAGGAATCAAAGGATTCTATCCACTAATGCCTACACCCACCCCAATGCCTACAAGGGCCCATCCCCTCTTACTGAAGTGAGCCTCCAGGTCCCATCTCCCTAGCATGTCTGAGCCTCGTGTGTATGCACCTGAATGACGTTGCATGCTAAGCACCATCATTGTCTACTAGAACTTTCCGTAGAGACCATGCTGCCCAGTGCAATTGTCACTAGCCATATGAGGCTGCTCCATACCTAGAATATGGCAGTGCCACTGAGAACGTAATTTTTAATTTTATGTCATTTAGATGAATTTTGGCATGTGTCACTGAGTTGCTGGTGGCCCTTGGACTACAGGATATAGCTATGGAGAAAAGGAAACAGAGACTTCACCAAGAGCTTAGGATATGGAGCGCTGACAGGGACAGGGACAGTTCACCACAGCTGTGCTGAATCTGGGAAGCTGTAGAATGGGTAATAGAAACAAGGAGACTTGGCCTTGAAATGGACAAGGGTGTGTAAGTCCTGGTGGTAAGTCTTAGCTACCATAACAAAGATCCTAAAACTGTGTAGCTTATAGAGGACCAAACTTAGCTTTCTTGTAGTTCTGGGGGCTGGGATGGCCACAATACAGCCTCTAACTTGTCCAGCTACCTGAGGAGGGTTGTTGTGTTCTCCCCTAGGGAGAAGCCAGCACTGCCCTCCCAAGGCTAAAAGGCAAAGATGAACTGTCTTCAGGAAGCCTCTTAGGGCACCTGATTCTGTTCAAGAGGGTTCCCCCCTCACAGCTCACCTCCTAAAGGTTCCACTTCTTACTGTAGTTATTTTGGCAATTAAGTTTCAATATGAGTCTAGGATGCACACAAGCATTAACATGAGATTGCTAGAGCTAGCCAAGGGTTGTACAGGCATCGTCCTCCAGAGTCTAGGCTAACCAGTGTTGTGGAGCTTATGCCTACTGTAGTAATCTGTCCTGTCCCTTTAAGAGATAATCCATGTCCACTCTCTCCCCCACCACCCCCACTCACTACCCCCCCCACTACCCCACTCAGCTTCCAGCCTGAGTCTCTTCTCTCTCTCTCTCTCTCTGCTCTGCTCCCCTTCTCCCCTTCCCCTCCATAACCCACTAAATAAATATCCAACCTCACTCTGTATGGCATGCCTATCCATGTCTCTGTCTCTCACCTGTCATGTGGCTCCCTGACCAGGACCAGCCACCTTCAGAGACCTGCAGCATGGTCTCGTGGTGTGCCTATTTGTCTGTCTCTCCTTATGGGACTGGCTGCCCCATCAAAGTCTCTCACCACCAAGCAGCTCCCTGCCTGGGGCCTGCTGCCTGCTGCCACTCAGGGACCTGCAGCATTTTACTTAAACCATTACACCTACTCCAAAGAAGAATCCAGAGCTAGCACCAAGTGGTCTCCACATGGCTCCTCCAAACAAAACCTGCAAATGGCAAAGCAGGAATAACATAAGGAGGATAATTTAGAATATTTAATATGTTTTGGGTCTCCCATTGATATTTCATCATGCTGTAAGGCTGAACATAATTAAAGCAGAATTTCCTCCAGAAAAGCAAAACAAGGTCCCCACCTAAGGGAAGAGATTTGGGTAGATGCGTGTTGTTCACAGACTTGGCAGTACCTTTGTGGTGCCTACACGCTGACACATTCTAACTTCTTCCTAACAACTAGGCATACTCCCTTGTTATTCAACCTGACTCCTTTGAAAACGTTGCCAATGACCCAGTTAAACAGTGAGTTAAGCATATGAATGACAGTTTGTCCCTAATGAAAGTCACAGAAAGAGCCTTTCCAGGATCTGGTTGAATCTTGCATGTGACTTTGTCCCCTTGACCACATCCCTAAGAAACCATGATGCTATTGCTAAAACAAGGAGTCCAGGTGCTGCCCAAATAGAAGGACTGGTCTTAGGCTCCATTCCGCTGACATATCAAAATGCCGTAGGTTAGTTCGTTGGGTTCAACAGTTTATTTCCTTACACTTCTGGGGCTGGGAGTTCAAGATCAAAGTGCCAAAGATTCTGCTTCTTGTGAAGACTCTTCCTGGCTTGCAGATGGCCTCCTTCTGGTTGTGGCCTCAGGGGCCTTTCATCTGTGTGTCAATAGAAAGAAGTAGCGCTCCCTAAGATCCTGAGTGCTCCCTAGGATTCCACACCTTCTCAGGATGGTGTTCATCATACCCACCCTCATGAACTGACTTAACTTGAATTAGCTCCATCTCCAGGCATACTGATAGTTAAGATTTCAACATACAAATGTGGAATGGACAGGGGATATTTGAAGACTAAGGATTCAAAGATAGCACAAGCCAAGCAGCAAAGAGGATTTTGGTTCCGTCTGCTTGTGCGGCATCGGGGCTGGTCCCCCCAGTGGGGCGTGTCACAGCCCCAGATCCACCCAGATAATACTCTTTTAGCGCTGTGCCAGAAGGAGCAAGGCATTGTTGCTGGAGGCATGCTGCCTAACCTTGGAGTACATTCACTGACAGAAAGTGCAAGTCACCAGGAGAACTCACCTGTGTCCCCAGCCTAAGAAGGCTTCTCCACAGAACAATACAGAAACTAAGACCAAACACTTGATAAATGAGATAAAGTGAGGATGGAGTGAACTGTCCGAAACAGCGGAGACAGGATCTACGCAAAGCTGCTGAGCTAAGGGAACAAACCCAGGGCAGACTGAAAGCTCACATCTCTGCGCTCCTGCCTTCCAGACCCTCCGCAGCCCCCGGGCATCATGGCCTCCTGCCCAGAGGTCAAGCCCTGGCTATTGCTAACATTTTCACTGACCAAAGCCTCAGGCTTTGTCTTCTGACATTCTCTCTGGCCCTGAGGGATGCTCAGGGTCTCAGAGCAAGTGGCATCTCACCAGGCAAGAACCTCAACGCCACTTCTAAAGCATCTGTCTTGGGGGACCAGGTGTGAAGCCAGATGTGAAGTGTTGCTCTTGATTTGACCTCACCTTCAGTCAGAACGCTGGCATGCAGTGCCCCCCACCTCCATGCCAGGAAGCCAGTGCATAATGAAGGCAGAACATGAGCCAATAGAACCCCCATCAGCATCCCCATCCTGTCTTTCCCAGCAGAGGACTCTAGAAGAAACTGACCACCTCTTTGAGCCCCAATTTCCCTCCATGAAATAGGAATTCATCCTGCAAGTATCTTTTGGCACCTAATGTGTGTCGGTTACCATGATGAAGACAACAGAGGGCTGGCTGTCCTCACCTCGCTTCCAGCTGAACAAACAGATAATGACAAAACATGGCCAAGTCAGTGGAGGCCACGCATGGCACGTGATTGCAAGACCTGTGATCCCCTAGAAGGAGCCTCAGAAAGGCAACTATGCCATGACAAATGAGCTAAAATGGAGGGACAGAAAACAGCAGTAACTCCCAGAATGCTCATGAGAACAAACAAAGTAATGTCCACAAACACACAGGTCATGGACAGAGCTTCAGGAATAAATTATAGTGATGATGGGAGTAGTCACCTCAGTCTGTAGCACGCCTCCACAGACCAGTTAGGAAAGAGAGGTTTACCTGGACTCAGAGTTCTGGTCCAAGATCAAAGGGCTCCATTTGCTGATGGTTAGGGATAAGGAATAGGAGAAGACCCAGTCAAGCTGGTTTGTGTAGCTGGCCTACCCCCAAGATAATGCATTAATCCATTCATCATGGTGAACAGGAGGGCAGAGGCCTAACCACCCCTTGAAGCTTCTACCTCTTAATACCTGATAACGCAGATTAGATTTCACTGTGAGAATCCTGGGAAGAAGGGGTACCATAGTCAACACAAGAGTGGCATCAGGAAGAATAGCATTTGTTTGAGTCTGAAATGTCGGCCCCATTTATGTATTAATTATGTATTGAACCTGGTTCCCAGTTGCTGGTGCTATTTGGGGAGGCAGGGGAAGCTTTAGGAGATGGGTTGCAGTCTCTGAAGGTCATCCGTCATCTCCAGCTCCTCTCTCTCTCTTTTCTTCCTGTCCACCCTCAGGTGACCAGTCCCTCAACCAGAAAGCTCTGCTCTGGGTTTATGGTGATAAACCCAGGATCACAGAGCCAAGTGACCATGGCCTGAAACAAATCCTCCCTCCCTCCGGGTGCTTTACTCAGATGACTCACGGAGACAGAAAGCTAGCTAACTCAACTTGCTGTCTGTACCAGGCACAGAAGAAGTAAGATTGCCAACTGTGGTGAGAGGATGAGTATTTGGGCTCACAGCTTCTGGAAGGCATGCTCACAGCTGTCCCTCACTGGATGGTAGAGGCCTGCTTGCTCCTCACACAGACTTCTCTGACCCAGGAAATACTCCCAGGGGAAAGGGCTGCATTGAGCCAAAGTAGGTCAAAGCCGGTTTGGTCTGGTTTTGTTTTGGTTGGTTTTGTTTTGTTTTGCCTTGGGTTTGGTTTTGTTTGATTTTTGTTTCTTGTTTTGTTGTTGTTGCTGTTTGTTTGTTTTGGGGGGTTGGTTTTGTGGGGGTTGGGTTTTTTTTTTTTTGAGGCAGGGTTTCTCTGTGTAACAGCCTTAGCTGTCTTGGAACTAGCTCTTGTAGACCAGGTTGGCTTCGAACTCACAGAGATCCGCCTGCCTCTGCCTCCTGAGTGCTGGAATTAAAGGCATGAGCCACCACTGCCCGGCTAAAGCCATTTTTAAGTGTTTTTATTCGTGTGTGTGCACTGGTGTGCACTGGTGCACATTCATGTCTGCCTATAAGTGCAGAGGCCTGAGGTCACCATCAGTGTCTTCTATCTCTACCCACCTTGTTTTTGGAGCTAAGGTCTCCCATGAAGCTTGCTGATTCTGCTAGACTGGCTGGCCAGCAAGCCCCAGGGATGCTGTTTCCCTCTCCTCAGCCCTAGGATGACATGCACTCACTGCTGGGCCCAGTTCTTTACATGGACACCAGTGATATGAGCTCATGCTTACCCAGACAGCGCTTTGAAGATCGAACCATCTCCTCAAGCCCTGAGATAAGAGTTCTCATCTGAAATTTCAGTTGGCACAGAAAATGTTTGCAACACATGTAACTGTCAAAAAATAAATGTCAATCAACAAGAGAAATCCAAACAACAAATAGTAATAGCAAAATAAAGTATGTCATCAAGCAACCAATTCTAAGGGACAACTAAGACATGGAAATTCTTTATCTTGGAAGGATCATGGGGCAGAACAAAGCAGGAGAAACACTGTCTTATCACATGGGCAAACACCATATGACTGGAGGCATTCTGGTTAGTGGGAGAAGGCAGAAATTCCCACCATTGTCTCTAGAAGTGGTCAGTGGGAACAACTTGAGAGGAGGACACTCTTTTACCCACAGCTAAGGATATCCTGGGGAAATGTTCATAGGGACAGACTCTGGACAGACACAGAAATCCTCCAGTCAACCACCCCAAAAACCTGTGTAGTGTCAACCGTAGGGAGAGATCGTGTTCCATTAGCCAGGCTCTGGAAACTCAGCTGACAATGGACTTGACCTTGGAATGAGAGTTTCCTCTGGATGTTAGTTCAAATTCCACAAAAAGCTGATGGGCTGCGTCCACCTTTGCAAACCAGACCACACAAGCAATAGATAGTAGGACAACCTCTAAGTCAGCTGACTTCACATCATGTGATCAGTGCTGCTCCAATCAGTCATGATCGTGAAGAGATGGGGTGGAGCCCCTGCCATAGATGGTAATGAAGCAGTAAAGAGGGAAGATTCCTGCAGAAGGGTGCAAGGCCACTGGTAAATAGCATCTTCAGTGTCAACATCAGGAATGCATCAGTCAGAATGAGGGTCCCTTTGAACACGTGTGATCAGGTGCAAGAACATGGTGACTAAGAACGCAATTGCTGCCCAAGATCTGGCTGTCAGCATTCCATCACAAGTGGGGCAGGGGCTCATGGAGGCACACCCCTAACTAAGGAGTTACTGGTTGTTAATGGTTGCTGTGGAAAATTGGCTCATTTCCTGCAGGGCATTATTGATGGAAGTTTCTGTCTGCCCAGTTCCGCAATAAACACACAGAAACTATATTATTTGCAATACTGTTTGGCCAATAGCTTAAGCGTATTTTTAGCTAGCTTTTATATCCTAAACTAGCCCATCTCCATTGATCTGTACATCACCACGAGGTCGTGGCCTACCGTCAAAGTTCCAGCGGGCTCCAGCAGAGGCATCTGTCTCCAGTGGAGGCTACGTGGCTTCTCCCTGACTCTGCCTACTCTCTCTATACATCTCTTTCAGCCTGGCTTTTACTCTGCTGAGCCATTGGCCAAAAGCAGCATCTTTATTAACCAATAGCAATAAAACATATTCACAGCATGCATCACCTCCTACATCAGGGCAAAGTCACTGGTGAGTTATGAGCAACCCTCCACTCGGTCATACAAGCAGCGCTCACTAAACTCAGTGGACTGTAAACACAACAACGTGTGGAAATAGGAAGGACATGTAGGGGAAAAAGATGTCCGGGGGGAGAGGACTTACATAAGAGATGGTAGTGAGGGATGGATATGGTCAAAATGCATTATAAACATGAACATAGCGGACAATGAGGAATACTGAGAATTCAAGAACAATTGCAGTGGGTTTTTGATCCTACTGCACGTACTGGCTTTGTGGGAGCATGGGCAGTTTGAATGCTCACCTTACGAGACCTCGATAGAGGTGGGCAGTCCTTGGGCTTCCCACAGGTCAGGGAACCCTGATTGCTCTTCGAGCAGATGAGGGGGGGGGACTTGATCGGGGGAGGGGGAGGGAAATGGGAAGCGGTTGTGGGGACGAGGCAGAAATCCTTAATAAATAAATAAATTTAAAAAATAAAAAAAAATAAATAGTAAAATTACATGCAACCAAAAAAAAAAACATGTATAAAGCAGCAAGAAAACAAGAAAGAAGAAATAGCAAAAGAAAAATGCGCAGGCTACAAAGATGGTAAGCAACAGAATCTGTTCCTGCCACAGAGCAGCTCTGTGCCATTGGACAGGTTGTTCAGCTCCTCTGAGGATCTCCTCGGCTGCACAGTTAATTAATGTACTCAGCTTTGGATCTCTGTAACAAAATACCAGAGATAATGAATTTCCAAGAAGAAAAGGCCTCCTTTGGCTCCTGGATTTAGAGATATCATTCAATGATTAACTTGCTGTGTTGCTGTCTCTCTCTCTCTCTCTCTCTCTCTCTCTCTCTCTCTCTCTCTCTCTGTGTGTGTGTGTGTGTGTGTGTGTGTGTGTGTGTGTGTGTATGTGCCTGTGATGAGTAGCAAGGCAGAGGCAGAACACGTGGTAGAGAAAAACCACTCACTTCACAGCTGGGAATCCAAAGAAAGAAGAGAAAGGAGCCAGGAGCCCTTCAAAGTCACATTCCAAAATGACCTAACTCATTTTTGACACATCCTAGCTCTTTATGGTTCTACCTCCCAATGGTGCCATGTGCCAGGGACCAAACCTCCAGTACAAGTCCCTTTGAGGACATTCCTGACATCAACTGCAGCCCAGCCCAATAGGGAAGTACCCAGGGAAGCACAACTCACAGTCCAGGCCAGAGGAAAACAGATGACATCTATACCTCCTAAGCAAACACTAGGACAAGGGGAGAGTCTGGGGGACACTCTGCAGGAGGAGTGTGGCATGGGAGTGGTTACAAACAACAATGAGCCTAGAAATAGGGATGCGGATAGGAGTGAGAAGGGGGTCAAGTCTTGGTGGTCATTCAGAAATATTCTATTCTTCTGCAAATGCAGTGAGGTCTCCTCTTGTACATTCGACGTGGCCACATAATACGCGTGCGCAGTAATGTGTCAAAAGAAACAGCATATGTCTCTTCTTCTGTGGGCAACATGCCAGCATCGGCTGTGTCCACCAGGATCTCCGAGTGAAAAAGAACTGAGCGGAAACCCATCAGACGTCGAAGGACCATGGACGCACCACTGGGAGTGAGATGTGGGCTTGTTTGTTACTGCAGCACAACATGCCGCCCTGACAGACACAGTCACGGTTCAGGGGAAGGCAGAGACGGAGCTCAGGGGTAACCTCCTTGACTGGTATGTTGGTAGCCTTGGCTTCTGCTTCCAAATACAGGATAGGGGTTCGTGAGTGTACTTGGTTAGGATGGGGAAGAACTAAGATAATATTTCCTTCGCTTTCCACTTTGCCAAGTTTTCCCCTGCCGACAAAGCTGCCACATCCATCCAGACTACTGTCACAAAGGGAGAATGACAGTCACTTTAACCTTTATTCCAGAAATTTCACTTGATTTTCCTAGAAGGGACCATGGGAGCTTTCTCTTTATTACATTTCAAGGCTTCCTCTTCCCCTCTGTGGAGCCTGCGTTTATCCTCAGCTCTGTCGGCTCTGGTGAGCAGCCACAATCCAGTAGCAAGTTTGTAGAGAACATCAAGGCAGGTGCAAGGAGCAGTAAGACAGTGTGAATGGAGCCTCCAGGAATGGACCTACTCCCCTCAGCAGACTTTAGGGGCTTCAGATGCCTCAGGGAGCAAAACAGAGCAGCCCTGCCTCCTAAGTCCACGGGGTCCGTATCTCAGCAAATCTCCAGCACATCATTGATCAAAAGGTCATCTTTTTGTACCACTAAGAAAGAAAAAAATACTGCCAATGAAACCACAACACAATGCTTTGTTAACACTTAGGACTTTTATTTTGTATGTATCCAAAGAGCTTTCTTAGTTAGACATAGATTTTTGGTCAAGTATTGTACATAAAGAAAGTAGAAAACAATTACAAAACTAATTGGCCAGAATGCCCTCAGACATCTTCAGACTGGGGTCTGACTCACTCTGCGACTAACTTCCAGCTTGGAATCACTAACATCTTTTGTGTGTTCAGTGGTTATTCTCATCTGGGGAGTCGAGAGGACCGATGGTCATCAAACATCCCGCAAGAGTTTTCCAGCGTTGGCACTCACCAAGTTCTGCCGCTGACATAGAACAGGTCCTCAGGAACTGCCCGCTTTGGGTTTTTGTTTGGTTTTGTGTTTTAGTTTTATTTGCTTCTTTCTGTTTATGAGTGTTTTGCCTGCGTGCTTGTCTGCACACCACATGCATACAGTGCCTAGTGCAATGACCAAGGAGGACAGAAAAGAGTGTCCCATCTCCTGGATCTGGAGTTACAGAAGGTTGTAAGCTATGGTGTGTGTGCTGAGAACCAAGCACAAGTCCTCTGGAAGGGCAGCCGGTGCTCAGCACTGAGACATCTTTGCAGTCCCTCTGGGCTTGCAGATTAGGCTAAACCGACTAGCCAATGAGCTTCCAGAGACCCACCTGCCTCCCTTTCCCCAGTGCTGGCATTAAAACACAAACCACCATGTCTGGCTTTTTAACATGGATCAGGGACTCAAACTAGCTTCTTGGACTTGCAAGGCAAGCACTTGACTAATTGTGCAATCTTCCCAGCCTCTGGTGTGACATTTTTTTAAAATCAGGTAGAGACAATTGTGTCACACTTCCAGCAGTACCAGCAAAGACTATGAGATGCCACTGATTGTAATGTGAAAACTAACTTCAAAGTGTGGCAATGTGGAGAGAAAAATTAAATCAATCGCCATTAAATCAACTGCCCTGCATACCTTCCCGGATTCTACATCTGAGGCAAAAGAAAATAATCCAAGATCAGAAAGGGTTAAACCTCAGTTCCAGTCACACCTCTCCCTAACTATGTAATGAATCAGTCAGAATGAGCTGGGATCTGCTACAATAACAAACAGTCCCCAGAGCTCAGTGGCTAACAGCATAAAGAAGTCTGTCTGCATGCACATCTATTGCAGGTCTGGAAACGTGACAGAGAGCTGCCTTCCAGGTCTGATTCACTGTTTCCACCAATAGTAGGAGGAGGAGAGCCTAGGTAACCACAGAGGAAGCTTCCTGTTTTGGACTGAAATGATGTACCTGTTCCATTCCCACCCACATTTCCCTCGGCCAGAATGAATCACATACATAGATTTCCCTAACTGAAAATGTCTGGGAAATGAGAAAATGTACTCAGGAAGGAGGAAAGAACAAAATATGCCAATAGTGCCATCTAGTACAGTGATCTCGTGGAATTTGTTAAGCTTCCCCAAGCCTTCGTTCGTCCTGGTAGAAAAGGTGGCTGGGCTGAACATGTTCCGCTATGCAGGGGATGCCAGGGACCACTTTGAAATGTGCCTATCACAGAACCACAGCTTGAAAACACTGGCTGGGATGCACACTTGTTCCTTCCCACCTGGAAATGACCATGCAGCTTCCCCTTGGTCCACCCCCATCACCTCTTGGGTCAAATAGTACCCTTCACCATGTATTTTTACTGGTGCTCACTAAATGACCATGGACACAAAACCCTTCTACTTCCCCTCCAAGAGAGGAGCTGCTCACCCAGGCATCAGTCTTGACCAGAAAGGCCTTCAGACAGCTCCAGGGCACGAACCTGGTAGTCTCTGTAGACCAAAGCGTCAGATCTGTGGGTGGCTTTGAGTCTTCACAGTAAAACTAGTAGGAAGAAGAAAAAGAAAAAGGAAAAAAATCCAGGTCAAGCCTCTAGAGACTGACCCAAGCTCTGCCCCCACTGGGGATTCCCCACACCAGGGAGAACCCTTAAATGGACAGGCTTAGGGCACGGAAGAAAATGCTGTTTATTCCCTTGGGGCTCTAGCCAGGACAGGGCATCCCAGAGAACAGCCAGGCTGATCACTGCTGACCTGGAGGTGGAGATGCCTGCCGAGACTGGAGCTGAGTCTGAGGGAACCTCTCTGCGTACTCCTTGGACAGTGTAGAAGGCATCGCTAAGTCCCGTGTAAACGCTTCTTTCCCCTCACACTGCTGGACAGCAATCAAGAACATTTCCAGCCTCCAGCAGTGACTGTGCTCTGCAAGCTGCCTATTGGGGGCTTGGGGGACGCTTGCGATTCCCAAAACCCAAAATTTTCTTTGTGGTGCTGGGGTGCACGCCAGGGTCTCCTGCATGCTAGGCAAGTGTTTTACCACCCAACTACCCATCCCGGTGCTCGGTATTGTTTTAAAGGTCCCTGGAGATCTTAAGCACAACTCGAGTATGTATCCGGGTAGGCGCGCCGCTTCCCGTATACAGGGCGGGCCTCCGTCTCACAGCCTCTGAGACTGGTCTGGTGTACAGACAAACTGACAGTCCAGACGGCTGTCAGAAAATCTTAAGTTGCTCAGGCCAAATCCAGAATCCAGAAGGCAGAGAGGAAAGTGAGAAAGCAGAAAGGGCGGGGAAGGGGGAAAGAAAGTGTGCACGGAAGGAGGGAAGCATGGGTGGGTAGGAGACACTGTGAAAAGATGAGCGGCAGGAATGGAGGAAAGAAACTGGGAGGGAGGGAGAGAGGAAGGGCGGGAGGGGAGCTTGAAGGTTTGAAGAAAGGAAAAAAATGGCTGAATGAATGAGTCACAGGTATAATGGAAGGGAGGAGGGTGGAGCACGAGCCGCCTTGCTGGGTTTGCTAGGGTCATAGGAAGCCGCTGCGCAGCGCAGCGCCGCGCCAGGTCGGGTCTCAGGCTTCCCAGCCTTGAGTACCAGCCTCCTCACCAGAGCCGCTCTGGCTCTGGCAGCCACGGGACCCGGGTGCCCCCTAGCGACCACACACGGCGCGACGGGACCTTGAGCTCTCCCCTAGGGACCCGTGCTCTACACCAGAATTCCCTACAATTTTCCCTTAAAAGCCACTTCCCTGCTCTGCTCGCTGCAGACTTTACCATCTCCTGGCCTGGCATCCTCTGGAGAGCAGAAAGGTGCTTCCTGGAGCTTTTTCCTAAAAAGGCCTTCTATTCCGTTCTCCGTGAGAAAGGATCAGTAAAGGGTTTTTGGGGGGTGGGTAGTTGGAGAAAATGGTTTAAGTTAATTTAAACTGTGTCTGCCGCAGGCAGCAATCCAGGAAAGATTTTCTACTTTTTTTTCCCCAGTGTGGTTGGAAGCGTCAAGGGAAGCTCTTTGCTGCAGCCCAGCGGCCAGATGGAGCCAGACAGGTCCAATGCGAACTGTGCTGCTGAAAAGAAGTCTCAAGCAACCAGGAAATACAGGCCAGAGAATCCCTGCTGGGTCCAGATCAGACCTTTTGAGAGGGCTGCCAGGAGTGATAGTGCCCCTACTTGCTTGCAATCCCAGCATTCAGAAGGCAAAGTGAGGAGGAGAGTCATAAGTTCAAGGGCAGCCCGGACTCAGGACGCAGCAGTACCCCTTGAACGCGTCCCCTCCCAGGCTGTTTGAACAGGCCAGCTCACTTCGTCAGGAGAAGCTCTGAAGTTGGTAGGTAAGTATCTCCATGTCGCAAGGAGGAACCGGAGACCCTCGAGAGATAAGGGCACCTAGTCAACCAGGGGGCTCTTTTAGAACTGCAGGCTTCATCACAGCGAAAGCACGGAAGAAGTGTCTGGAGGCCCTCTCTGAAGTGGCCCAGCTTCAGTCCCTTCCAGCACCCCAGGACGACCTTAGCTGCTGTGAGTGAGGCTGAGGACATCCCAGCCCCTCCCACCTGCGTTGTGTTCCTCTGAGCTCCATGTCCCCAGCTCTTGGAAGTCACCTCTGCAGTTGGCACCTACACAGCACTCAGAAGTTTGCACCTATATGTGCAGCTGTGACCTCAACAGGGCGTGACAGTTCGAAAGCCAGCTCCCCTCCCTTGACCCATACTCCTAGAGTCTAGGGGTACAGTATCTGAGACTAGGAAGCTCGGAGGGAATCGGGAGCCCAGCTCAAGCCATGTGAACTTGACCCTGGCTTTAGAAGGGAGATCACAGGACTCTGAGTGTTGCTCAGCACATGCCTTCGTATGCTTCCTCATCACTGATTCTTGCAGTAAGTCTTTGACGTAGATGCTACTGCTAACCCATTTTACAGACGAAAACCAAGATCATAGTTCTGTGGATGGAGCACCAAGATTTGAAAAGGAAGAAAGGTTTTTTTGTGGCACATAGTTTCAGGAATTTCAGTCCGTGGTCATATGGACCCGGGGTGGCACAGTACATCATGGGGGAGCACATGGTGGGGGATCATTGCTCATGCCATGAAATTCAGGAAGCGAAAAGATAGAGAGGGAAGGACTAGGCTCTCCAATAACCCCTCAGAGGCCACACCCACAAAAACTAACTCCCTCTCCCCAGGCCACCTTCTAAAGTTTCCAGCACCTCCCACAGGCTAGGGACCGTGATTCTGAAGGACACTCCAGGTCCCAACTCCAAGATCACCAATGTCTTCATAGTAACCAAGGAGGCAAACACAGTTACAGCTTAGATCACTCACCTCTTCTGTTAGGGATTGGTGGGGGAGATGTGGAAATGACAGAAAGTGGACAGGCGTCTCCAGAGCAGAACTGCTCTTGGATCAGAATTACTGGAGGGCCGCAGTCTCTCCGTGAAAGCGAGGCTATGCTCACATGGTGTAGTGGGGGGGGGGGGTCCTTGAGGTTTTATAGGGTGGAGAAGAGGAACTTTGTACAGGTCAGTTACCTGCAGTCAGGAAGTGGCAGACGCCGATAGGTTTGGTGTGTAGCTCTCCTTATTGTACATTTTCCACAATGTTAACTTTCCTTCTAGAACACCTCAGTCCCCATGAGGCTGTTAGGTCATAAACCCATCATTTCAGCAGCTCCAAGCTGGGAGTGACGTGCACGTGGTGACACCTCATGCCCCCTGAACTGGAATAGCTTGCCTGCTTTCAGGCAAGCACGCATGTGCATGCTCACACAGTCTGGCCCACCTCGACATCAGTCTTCTGCTCTCTGACCTGTGGGAGAGGTTGACAGTGCCCACACGATGGGCAGGGATATTTATCCCCATCTCCCTGTGCCAGCAGCAACAAAGTCCCTCTGCAGGCACCTCCTCCAGCTGTCCTTCTTGCTGGGGTTCCAAAGGTTCCCACGGGAGTTAGAAGCAACTCAAGGAACAGAGGGAACCCTGAGTTGACTGAGTTTTTTCCCCACCACTCGAAGTATGGGCGTAGACTAAAAGAACAATGAACTGAATGAATAAAATGAACTGTGCCGTGGACTGGGGCTCATCTCTGCCACGTGGCACCCGCTGGGCCCCTTTATAGGGCACACTCACAACACAAACGAACCATTAGAGAGAAGCCTCAAGAGGTGTTGAGCTTCTGCCAGCTATTACTGGACCAGGGGAACAATTCCACAGGATACTGGAAGGGAAAGGACAGAAGCGGCCCGGAGTAGTGAAATGGGGTCAGATGAGTCACAGAGGACACTTCTGGGGCTGACTAGGTGATAAAGCACCAGCCTGGTGCACACAAGGTCCGAGGTTTAACCCCAACAGCCCTCCAAAAGAAAAATAACAATAATAAAATCCCTTTCTATCTGGAATCACCCAGTGAGGGAAGGGATCACGTTGGGAGTAAGTGAATTCCCAGTTCCAACAGGAGGGTGTCAGGGTGTGAAGAGGTGACTCCCACCTGGGGAGATGGCTCTATTAGATAAAGCAATGGCCCATTTTAGGCTTAATAGACTTTGAGCTGGCAATCAAGACCCAGGTGAGTGATTTAATCAGTCTGGGACTTACTTAGCTTAGTATGCACATGAAGGAAGAAGAGAGAAGGTCAGAGGAGGATGGGCAAGGGGAGGAGAGAGGAGGAGGAGGAAGAGAGAAAAGAGGGGGGAGGAAGAGACAAGAGGAAGTGGAAAAGAGAGGAAGAGAGGAGGAGGAGACAATAAGGCCCCACTGGGAACGGAATGTGATTCTAGAGGTTGATTCTTCAGAGATTCCTTGGTTTACAATGGGGCCATGCCCCAATAAACCTCCAAGGTTGAAAATAGCTAAGTCAAAACTTCTTTGGTGCCCCTCATCTGCCAAACTCCATCCTCAACTCTCTGAAATGTACCCAAAGCTTAGGTTAGTCTCCAATAAGGCAAAATTGTCAGGCACAAAGTCTTTTCTAGAAAAGGGTGCTGCTTCGTGGTCATACACACACACAGATGGGCATTTTGTAGACTTTTTGTAGAGTGTGAGAACCCAAGGATCAATGTCCAACAAGTGCTGACACCCAAAAATACCACAGATGATCCTAACTCAGCCACCAGCCTGTCGTTCACTGTAGATGCCAAGCACATAAAACCCATCCAAAATCAAATGTTATGATTTCTATTAATCAGGTATCATTTTGACTGGATGAAACCACAAAAAAAAAATCATTCTGAGTGAGGAAATCCAGACCCAGAAAAACAAACATAATTGGCACCTAATCCAATTGTCATCAGAGAGACGTCATCTAGCAACTGATGGAAACAGATGCAGAGATCCACAGTCAAACATTAGACAGAGCTCAGGAAATCCTGCTGATGAGAGGGAGGAAGGATTGTAGGAGTCGGAGAGGTCAGGGACACAACAAGAAAACCCACAGAAAGAACTAACTTGTGCTCATAAGGGCTCGCAGAGACTGATCCATAATCAGGAAACCTGCATGGGACTGACCTAGGCCCTCTGCATTTATGGGACAGTTGTGTAAACTCGGTCTTCTTGTGGGACTCCTAATAGTGGGAGCAGGGGCTGTCTCTGACTCTTCTGCCAGCTTTTAGTGCCCTATTCCTCATACTGGGTCACCTTGTCCAGCCTTAATACCAAGGGAGGTGCTTAGTCTTACGGTAACTTGATATGCCATGCTTAGTTGATATCCATGAGAGGCCTGCCCTTTTCTGAATAGAAATGGAGGAGGAGTTTATGGGGGGGGAGAATAGGCTGCAGAGGGGAGGTGCAGGAGGGAGTGGAAAGAGAGGAGGGAGGGGAAACTGTGGCCAGGAAAACAAACAAACAAACAAATGTATCACTTTGGCACCATAATGAAATCAAAAGGACTGTAAGTCTGGCCATCATATGCTTGGGACCCCATGTTCCCCCCAGTGGCCCACATGTAACTGTCATAATCCCCTAAACTCTGTTGCTATAACAAATGAACCTCAGCACCTCGACACAGTGATCTTAGTTCTCATTCACGACTAAGTTAGGAGCATGCCCCTGAGGCTTGCTCTCTGGATGATGTGACCTTCACACAAGGTGGTCAGGTGCACCAGCAGTTAACTGTCACAGCCCCACAGTGCCACACGGTCCACCTACTCACAGGCCCGGGTCAGGACCTGGTCCCACAATCACAGAGAAGCTGAGAAGGTTGGAGAAGGTCACGGCTATTTGGAGAGCACCGATGTTTTCCTACCACACAGGCGGGCTCATACTGGAACACGGGTGACCTTAGATGGCATTGCGGATAGTTTGCCTTGAAAATGAATAAGTCAGAGAAAAATATTAATTGCAAAATGAGCAAATTGTTCACAGAGCGCTTATCTCAAAGGCCTTGAGAGGACAAGGAAGTCTCTGCGTGGTAATCACCTCATGCTAAAGTCACAATCCGTGTCCATGACATGTCCTGACATGACAGCCTCAGACTCTGGACAGGGCATCTTACTGGGTTTTCTTCTTCTTTTTTTTTTAATGTGTGTCTTTGCGATTACACATGTATGTGGTCTGAGTGGGTACAGATGTGTATGGAGGTGACAGCCTTGGGTATCAACCTCAGGAACACCAACCACTTCCTTTGGAGACAGGGTTTACTCTGTGTAACAGCCCTGGCTGGCCTCGAACTCACAGAGATCTGCCTGCCTCTGCCTCCTGAGTGCTGGGATTAATGGCTTGAGCCACTCACTATTGCCCAGTCTTTTCTTATTTGTTTATCTTTATTCTCATGGGCACTGGTATTTTGCCTGCATGTATGTCAGTGTGAGGTTACCAGAATCCCAGGAACTGGCATTACAGACAGTTGTGAGCTGCCATGTGGGCGCTGGAAATTGAATCAGAGTCCTCTGGAAGAGCAGCCAGTGCTCTTAACCTCTGAGTCACCTCCCCAGCCCCATCCACCTCCTTTCAGACAGGGACTCTCATTGGTCTGACTTCACCAGTGAGCATGGCTGGGCGCCTCAGCTATCTGCCTGTCTCTGCTTCCACAGAGCTGGGATTGTAGGGTCTGGCTTTTTGTGTGGATTCTGAGGATCAAACTCAGAACAAAGTACCTTAAGGAGTTGTCTCCTCTGCTCACACTGACTTTCTTGATTCCCTCCCCCGTATGGTAAATGTCAGTTTTCTCGGTTGGATGGCAGTTGAATTTTCATTTTGTTGTTGTTGTTGCTGTTGTTTTGCTGTTCATTTGTTTTGGGAACGGGGAAGTCAGGATCTCACTATGTTGCCTGGGCTGGGCTTGGACTCAATATGCAGACCAGGCTGGCCTCAAAGCCTGAGATCCACCTGACTCTGTCTCCAGAGTACTAGGGTTAAGCACATGGCTACCACCCTGGGCTTCCTTTTAAATGCATGCATGTGCTTGTTTGCTCATTTGTCCATTCATTTCCATTGCTCCCCTATTTTGATGCTAACACAGGCCGAGATGGTGCGTGAGTTTGACAAAATGTGTTGAAGAGAGTGTGAATGATTAAAGTCTAGCAAAGTTGCTCCAAGCCAGCCCCTGCTGTTTATTGTAAATCTTCAATTGACAGAAAGACTGTGTGGTCTGAGTACGCAGGGTGATGACTCAATACACCCATTGTGTACTGATAACCATGGTCAGTCGAATGCACCCCACACAACCATGCTGGCCCCTAGATCTCTAGACTCATTCATCCTAGAAGGGGAGGTCCCACCCTTGAACCAACATCCCCTCCCACGTCACCAATCCCTCACCCACTTCTTCTACCTAGACTGTATTTAGATCCCACACAAAAGTGAGGTCACAGGGCAGACAAGATGGCTAGTGGGTAAAGGCACTTGCCATCAAACTGGATGGCCTGGATTCAATCCCCGGGACCCATACAGTGGAAGGAGACAACTGACTCCTGCAAGTTGTCATCAGAGAAAGAGAGAGAGAGAGAGAGAGAGAGAGAGAGAGAGAGAACATCTTAAACATTAATACCATATGAAACTGGTCTTGTTTCCCTCAGCAGAGCATCCTCCAGATGTATCCATGTCATCACAGACAACAGAACCTTCCTTCTTTCTATGGCTGAATAATATTCACTGTGAGCCAGGGTCAGTGAGTCACCTGTCATCCCAGATACTCAAGAGGCTGAAACAAGAGCATCACTTGAGCCTAGAAGTCCAAGGCCAACTTGAGCGATGTAGTAAAACCCTATCTCAGAAAAAAAACAGAGAGTCAGCATGGCTCAGTCAGTGGTAGCACACTTGCCCAACATGCATCAGGCCTTGGGTTCCCTAGAACCTGCAAGAACCCTTTGTCAGTGTGTGTGAATCTATGTGTGTGTGGACTGTACGAATGATGTATGTGTGGAGCATGGGCACCCCATTTTCTTATCCACCAGTGTACTCAAAAGTGCTGTTTGTATATCCTGGCACTTGTGAATAAGGAAGCTGAGCTGGGAGGATCACACGTTTAAGGCCAGCCTGGGCTCCACTGAGAGACGCTCTCAGAAAGGGAAAGCAAAAATAAATTGCGTATGTGGCTGTGTTCTTAACTGACGGAGAACCCTGCGCACTGCTTCCTACAGCGTCGGTAGCGGCTTCCATGCAGAAGTGTGTTTTCTCTACACTCCTGCCCACTGACTGTCACCTCTTGTGTGTTTGGTAAGAGCCATCATACCAGGTGTGAGGTGACAGCTCCTGCCAGCTTTGATTGGCACTTCTTTAGTAATCAATGGTGCTGAGGATCTTTGTTTGTTTGTTTGTTTGTTTTTATGAGACAGAGTTTCTCTGTAGCTTTGGCTCCTGTCCTGAAACTAGCTCTTGTAGACCAGGCTGGCCTGGAACTCACAGAGATCCACCTCCTCTGCCTCCCGAGTGCTGTGATTTAAAGGTGTGTGCCCGACGGTGTTGAGGACTTTTGCTTGAACTGTCACTCTTTTATACACCTTTTCTATGCTCACTGGGGTCCTTTGTCTCTTTCCTTAAATTTGTTATTTTATTTATTCATATGCTGGTGCGTGTGCACACGTGTGTCACTGCACACATTTGAAGGTCAAAATATGACCTGAAGAAGCTGGTTCTCCCCTCCCACCATGTGGGTACCAGGGATCAAACTCAGGTGGGCAAGCTTATCAGCAAATACCGTTACCCACTGAGCCATCTCACCCAACCCCTTCACCTCTTTTTAAGAAGGTCTGTTTGTGTTTGGCTTTTTGTTTGCTGCTTGCTTGCTTGTCTTTTACTACTGAGTCGTACATTTCTGGTGTGTTTTTTTATTGACCCCTTATTCCATAGAGGGGCTTTTCAGTGTCTTCTCCTTTTCCGTGCCCGGCCGTCTTGCTCAGCTGATAGTCTTCTGGGAAGAAGCTCGCTAGCTGAACGTGGCTTCACGTGCTTCTGCTTGGCTTTATTTTCTTGTCCACCCTTTAATGCCACATCCAAGAGGTCGAGACCTGCACCAAGTTCTTCCCCTGGGTTTTTTTTCCCATTGTTTCTTTGTTTTAGATACTAATATTGGCTTCTGTCTTTTTTTGGTTGTCTAGTTGGTTAGCTGTCTGATTTGTTTGTTTTGAGAGCCTCACTGTGTAGCCCAGGCTGGTCTCAAACTCCCAACCCAAGAGCCAACCCTGTAAAGGTGTAAAATAAACAGTTTTGCTTCCACTGCTCTTGAGTCTCGGGACTCTTATGAAGTAGGGATCGTTGTTTCTCATGTCACATCATCTCCTCAGCAGCCAGGGAGACAGGAGAGCTGGGTAGCTAGGGAGGATACTGCACCCCAGGGTCCCACTGGAGCTGTGCAGGTTCCTGCGCTCTTAAAGCAGCTCAGCCTCTCCAGCCCTTTCTCTCCTCCTCCCCTTCACCTTCCCACCCCACCCTACAAATCAGGACCAGAATTAGATCAACACCAAGTTTTGGGCCAAGGACTCTCGGGGAACTTGGAGCTTGATGTTTTGACTACACTGGCCAGCCAGCAAGCCCCAGAGATCACCTTTCTCTGCTTCCCCAGCCCCAGAGTTGCAAGGTCACATCCCTGCACCCAGCTTTGTATGTGAATGCTGTGGACCCAAGCTCCGGTCCTCACGCCTGCTTTGCAGACCTTTCTCTCAGCCGATCCGTCTCTTTAGCCCTGATTCAGCGTTTGTGAGGTATTTGGTATAGTGGCTGGCATCAGGCTCAGCAAATTCACATTAATAGTGGAATCAGTCACCCTGCTTCGTGTTAGGGCCATGTACACATCTGCTCCTTTAAAAAGCACACCAATATGGCAGGCGCCTGGGAGCCAGTCCTCCGATTGCTATGGGGAAAATGAGGGAACAGCTCAGAGACACTGACACCCCTAAGGTCATACAGTCAGGCAGGGAGTGTCCTGGGCGCTCTGGCAAACTTACCGTCTTTGCGATGCCCATAGCTTTGACCACAGTACCCTTCTAGCTCTGGTGATCTTGGCCCGTTTCCCAGCATGTTACCACTGCTCAGTCATCTGTGAGCAGTTTGCTCTATAATGTTGTTCATTTATTTCCATGCTTATCTTCTGTTTGTGGCGAGTGAAACTGTTCCTCAAATTTATTAAATAAAAACAAAATGCTCTGTTTTCATTAGGAAAGATGGCAGATACCATTGTGACTGAAAACCATTGCTGATCTCCCCTGGAGCTGGGTGAGTACACACTCCTGCCTTATTGGCATCGAGCTGGCTATACGGCCTATCTCAGCCAAGTTTTTAAAGGTAGACATATTATTCCCATAGTCTGCCTCCTTCCCTTCGGAGACACTTAGAAAGAGCCTGGGTTCTGGAGTGAAATGGCTGAATAGAGCCACAGCAAAGACACAAAGACCACAAAACACAGGGGAGAACCAGCCCTTTTCCTTGTGAGCCACAGAGGCCTGGGTAACACTTGTCATAGCAGCATAGCCTGACTGATGCAGACAGTATACAGGTAGCACCAAGAAACAGCAAAAGCATGGGCATGGGATTGGAATGAATGCTGGGAGTCTGAGACCTAGATCCACAAACTAAAAAGAACGGGATACTGTCATAACTCTGCTCTCACATCACATAGCCCACAGCTCTCATGCTTTTTTGGCTCATCTGGTCCATGCTGCAGCAGAGAGGAGTAGGTTATTATCAGTGCTTGTCATGCAGACGCCTGTGTTCAGCTGACACAGAGGATGCTCTGTCAGTGTGTCCCAGGAGTCTATGACAAGGGTGGTACAGAGGCAGACTGCACTAAGACCATCCTAGGGGCAACATGGGCACTGCACGGTGGCACCTTGAGCAGTAACTTCCATGGCTGCGCATGAGTCACGTAAAGTAGATGACATACAGATCGGGAGCAGCAGGTCACAAGGGCCTAGGACTCATGGTTCCATGGTCTCGGGAGGTCTGCCTAGGCAGGGGTCTTGTCCATGTTCTCCACTTGCACAGTTGAAAGACCCTAGGTTTTGCACATCAGATGTCACAGGACTCTCTGGCTAAAGCATTGCTGGGCAGCCTGCTCTAGGGGTGCAGGAACGGACAGGTAACTAGTACTGCTCACTCCCTCCTCTCTGCCTGCTCAGCTGGAAAACAGTCCTCCCTGCCACAGGAAGCTGCCCCAGGAAGAGCCTGCCTCAGGGACCTGTCTACCTGCTGGAACTAACAACATCAACACCTGTATCTTAAGTCTCCATCATCAGAACTGGTCCTCCAGACACCCTGTCCCCAGGAGCAGGAGTATCCCATCAGCACTCCTCACCCCCAAATGAACCCAGTAACTAACCTAGCAGCTTTCCTTTACAGTTACCATGGGCCCAACAGATCCATCCAAGGTCTCCAGGGACTTACTCCTCTCCCTTTCCACTTCAGTTTCAGAATCAGCCCTGTGAAGCCCTCTATGCCCCCCATTTCATTTCCCTAAGGTGGATTTTACCTTCCCCCTGGACCCAGCTACCACCCAACCTCCCTGGGCACTCACTCCAAATGTACCATCCTCCGCAAACTCATTTGTCCCTGACACAGATGTAAGATGAAATTCCCCACAAATTCAAATGTAATTGAAAGTTATTTTCCAGTATCTAATTTGCCTTTTGTTTATTTCAGGCAATATTTCAGAGCGAACATCCCAACCAAAGCACCCACGGTAGTTTACAGCGCCAGGCCCAGCTAAGGCGGGCAACTACATGCCCCAGACAGGGATGTTACCGATTCAGAAAGTAATTACAGCACTGAACACAGCTCTAAATAAAAGTAGAAATGCGGCAGACAGGAAGGAAAGCAAAAATAGAAAGCAGGAACATGCTGCTCCCCCCAGTGCTCTGAAAAGTCCGTGTCTGCCTGGTGCTGGCGCCCTGCCTGGCTGTGGAGACTCAAGCGGAGCTCCCGTCCTGGATGGAGTAGCAGCTCTGCCCTGAGACAGGTAGAAAGAGGTGACCGCGATTGGAGATTGCTGTAACTTGGATAGGACAGATCCTAAAAACCAATGCGCTATTCAGAGGTGGTGTTTTCCAGAAGCCACTGGTTCAAAGCTCACCATCAGCGGTGCCAGCCCTTGATGGGCTCATCATGTGACAGTGCTGACAACTGGAAATGGTAGCTCTTTCAAGGGAAGCCTCCTCATGGGTTTGGCCTCTTATGCACGTGACTCTTCCCCATCCCGTTTCCCTGCCCTGCTGTGGAGTAGTCAGGGGGCCCTCACCAGAGTCCAAACAGAAGTGGGGCCTGGTTGGAGGAAATAGGTGGCTGGGGCGTGTGCCAGACAGGAAGACCCTGTCTTCAGTCTTTTCCTCTCTCTGCTTCCTGGCAGCTGTGGAGTGAGCGCCTCTCTCCCATGATCCCCTTCACCACCCTCCTTCTGCTTTGACGTATGAGCGCCTCTCTCCCATGATCCCCTTCACCACCCTCCTTCTGCCTTGACATAGACCTAAGAGCAGTGGAGCCCAACCGGCCAAGGACGCCAACCTCTGGAACTAGAAGCTGAAGGAAATCTTCCCTCCCGGAGATGTTTTCCTCCAGGCCATTGTCATAGGGCGACTAACGGGCGTCCTCTGTTGGCCTGCCAGCCTTTTAATTACTCTAAATTAAATTTAACTTAATTCCTCTGATGAGAACCCTCTTATACTGGTCTAGGGAGAAGAGATTTTACTACAAGTGACCCTGTTAGTTCTTCTGAGGGTAGGCACAATAAAGTGAGGCCATCTCTCCGCTAGTAGTTATCTGGACCCCCTCACCAGAGCCCAGATAGATCAGGTCGTTTGTTTCGACTTTAAGCCTCCAAAACTATGACCTAAGCAAATCTTTCTTTGCAAAGCATCCAGCCTCGGTGATCTTGTTATAGGGATAGAAAATGGACAAATACCTGCCCAAAGTCATATTGTAGTGAAACAAGTGTCAGAACTCAGCCTGTTCTCCACCTAACGCTTCCATGTTCAAAGCCTTTTCAGTCTTAAAGACAAGAGGAAATGACGGATAAACTTGTGCTTATTGAGCATATATTATATACCAGTACAATGTTGAGCACCTATACATAAGGCTTCAACTTTCCCAAAGTCCTGAAAATAGCCAGTGTTTTTGCCCTTTTTTTTTTTTGGAGACAGGGTTTTTTTCTGTGCAATTGACCTAACCGTCCTGGAACTCACTTTGTAGGACAGACTGGCCTCGATCGCACAGAGATCTACCTGCCTCAGCCTTCCAAGTCCTGGGATTAAAGGTGTGTACCACCACCACCACCTTATGTTGCTCCATTTTAATGACATAAATGGAGACACAAAAATGTAAAGTGCCTTTCCCTGGGCCACTGGATTCTTTCCCACTGGATTCTCTGGAGAGAATAGGCAAACAGAGAAACACTGACAAGGAGCTCCCTGCTCAGCAGGCTTCCAAGAGTCTCCTCCTTGCCTCAACTCTCCTGAGATATCCCTGAGCCCACCTTCCCTTCCCAGGAGTTGGGCTTCAGGATCTCAAAGGGCCCTCTGCACCTGCGTCCATCCAGGGGATGTCTAGGTTAAAAGCGTGGTGGCAGTTCTAGGGAGAAGGATCAGTTGGCAAAGCTGTGCAAGCAGAAGAACCAGGGTTCAATCCTCAGAACCCTCAGGATACGCTGGACGTGGCGGAGCATGCTTGTAATCTCAGTGCTGAGGAGGAGATAGGTGGATCCCCGGGGTTGGTTGACCAACATAGCCTCTTTGATGAGTTCCAGGCCAGTGAGACATTCTATATCAAAACCAAAGTGGTAAGTAATACCGAATGCTGAGCAATTCAGGGGGATGAAAAGAATATGGGAAGGAGAGAACGAGGGAGGGAAGGAGGGTGGGAAGGAGAGAGGGAAGGAGAGAGGGAGGGAGGGAGGAAAAGAAAGAGACCAGGACTAAGAGAGAAAGAGAAGAGGATGGATGGGGAGAGGAGAGGGTGGGGGGAAAGAGCAGAGGAAACCAGAAGGAGGAAGAAGTTAGACAAAAGGCAGCATGCGAGGTATGCATGACAGAGAAATGAAAGGTCTTTATTAAGCATGTCAGCCCCTCACCTGTGCCCTCTGTGGAGCACTGCAAAGAGGACTGCGACACTGTAGTTGAGGGTCTGTGCCAAACTTGCCTGACTCCCTGAAACACCAGAGACGTCTTCACTGAGCTATGGAGAGCCCAGAACCCAGGAGCAGGGTCTGGTGTGAGCCAGAGAGGGAAGGAACAGCACACACAGAGCTAGGCACTAAGGGAGCTTTCAGGCACCTCCAAGATGCCCCTTAAAGTTCCAGAGAGAGACAGGAAGGGCCAGAGATAAGGCAGTCTGTCTGACATGGGGATTGGATTTGATCTTGAAGACCATAAAGATGTCATAAAAAAAAAAATCTGGGAACCTTTGGTTTACTATGTAGTTAGATTTCTGAGCTGTTAGCAAGAATCTATTGAGTTCAGTTGTTCACCACACCTTACCCTATTCCAGGTTGTTGCTCTGGAAACCAGCACAGCGGTCTCAAAATGTTAGTGCTTGCAGTCACTCCGGGGGTCTTGCAATATTATCCTTGTCCTGAGGCAAGGGGAAGACTAAAAGGATAGTTGAGTCATAACTGATACATTTAGGACAGATGAAGGCTCACTCGCTCACGGGTTACCAAAAGAAAAAGACCGAATGGAGTCCCCAACCCAGCCAAGGCAGTATGCAGAGTTGAGCCAGGCCAGCTGTGCCAGGGCAATAATTTATCCTGGCTAAGTGGCAGCTTGCCTCCAGCAGGACAACATCATCTATCACATTACATAAATAATGTTAATTCGAATTTTAGCACTTTTATTTACTTCCTTCCTAATTTGTTTCAGTCTGATAGTTCTTTATGAACTTCTCTTGTCCTTGATTCTACAACATAATTTTTCTCACGCTTTGGCTTTGAAGGTGGCATGAATCTAACATCCGCAGCCTCTAGCAATCACCTGCAGCTCCTCTGCTCACTTTGGATCTCACCGTCAGTCTCCATAGATCAGGCATCATGGGCTGCATGAGCCTTGTTTCAGTCAGGCAGAGTGTGTCCCAGGGAACATTCCTCAGCTGCCACACACCTCAAGTCTGAGCATTGTTGTTCCTGAGGCAAAGAAGTCTTCATCGCAGAGGGGACACAGTCAAGCATCCCTATAAGAAAACACTCCAGCATTAATGGAAACACAGACAGCCATTCTGCAGCAAATCGAGTGAAGATTGCAAGGGTCTAACCCAAGGAAGATGGAGAAGGCGAAGGCAAGGCATGCTAGTGATGGGAGAGAGGGGAGGGGGAGGAAAATGGTGGTAATGACAGCAGGGGATTGATATAATGGCAATGACAGGTGGTGATTGTAATGGTGGTGGTGATATCACGATGGTGGTGATGATGCCGATGCTGGTGATGGGCGCGGTAGCGGTGACAGATATGACAGATATGATCATGGCAGAGGCATGGTGATGGAGTAGTAGTAATAAACCTGGCTTGATAAGAACAGTGGCGATCGTAGTGGTGGTGATGGTGGTCATCATGATGGTGGTGGTGAAAGCAAAGATGACAGTGGTGATGATGGTGGTGATGATGGTGGTGATGATGGAGGTGATGGTGGTCATCATGGTCATCATGATGGTGCTGGTGATAGTAAAGATGACAGTGGTGATGATGGTGGTGATGATGGTGGTGATGATGGAGGTGATGGTGGTCATCATGGTCATCATGATGGTGCTGGTGATAGTAAAGATGACAGTGGTGATGATGGTGGTGGCAATGGTGGTTATAGTGGCCATCGTTATGGTGGAGAAGGTAGTAGTCATTGTGGCGATAGCGTGGTAGTCATCATGATGGTGGTGGTGATGATGGTAACAGCTGTGATGGTGATGGTGTGGCCGATGTGGTGATGGTAATGGACAGAGGTAGTCACACTGGCAGTGGTGGTAGTGTAGTAATTATGAACCTTGCTTGAGTACTGACTGATAAATGTGGTGGTGGTGGTGATGGTGAAGATGATATTAGAATTATCTTCAAAATGCTTTTACCTTGGAGGCTTCATAATGAAAGTGATCACCCAAGACTGACCCTCCTGCTGCCCCACCTGATATGAAATGTCTACTAAGGAAGAGGCTACTGTTGCAGGATTCCCATCCATGCAGAAAATACCAGATCTTCTTTATCAAAGCTGTAGGTACCCCCCTAATCACTCAATAGGAAATAAAAATAAATCTGAATCCAGCAATCCCCCCACATCAGGGAATATCCATTATTTACCCATAAAATATTTCAAGGGTTATTAGCATGTAAACTGTGATTAATTAAACTCACAAAAAATTGATTCCGATGTGTGCAAATGAGCTAGTTCCTGCTGGGCAAGACAAAGGTGTGACGTCCCCGCTGCTGGAGTTGTCTGGGGTGCTCCTCAGCTTGTCTCCTGCTCCAGAAACTTTAACAAGCTAAGACAGACAGGCACAGTGTAACAGGCCTGCACTCCTGGAACTTAGGAGGTGAGTCAGGAGGACCAGGAGTTTGGGACCAGCCTGGTCTACATAAGAACCTGTCAGAGTGGGAAAGGCAGGGAAGAGAAAATGGTTCTCTCCTCTAGCTATGTGCTGCCCTGAACCTGACAGCTCTGGCAATAAGAAGGCTGGCAACTGAAAACCTCCAATTTCCTATTTCCTATAACTTGCCTCTGCCTCCCGCAGTTCCCGCCACCTTGCAACAGAGGCATCTGTTAGAAACCAGTCCTCCGGTCCATGATCTGGGGGGACATTCAGGAGCCAGGTCACAGCAGCTGATGCTTTGCCTAACTCCCTTTGTTTCCATTTCTGCCCCCACTCTAACAAGTCCAAGGGAATCGTCCCTAGATAGTCTCTACAGTCCCTTTTTTGTCTTGTTGTGACAAAGGGTCAGGCAAAACCATGTAAGGACACTCCATTTTTGCTGCGATTTTGAAGGGATACCGCCATCATGTTTGGGAGGGAACAGCAGTAGGAGCGAGAGGCACCTGGTGGTGTTGCCTTTGGAGTCAGGAAACAAAGTGAACAGAATGGGGAGATGGGCTACAAGCCCTCAAAGCCCAACCCCAGGGATTGGCACCTTCATGAGTCTTTGTGGGTGGAGTCTTGCCCTGGGACACCTTCCTGGTCCCGGGAAGCTGGCAGCTTCCTCACTAGCAAGCACGTCCTTTCTCAGCTCCTGACTCACTGCAGTTTTAAGCTTGTACAAGTTCTTTTCCTCAGGCAGCTGCACATTTTTCTGTCTTCTGTCCTGCATGTCATTCCTTCTTACTGTCGACTTGGACACAGGCAAAGAGATGTGCAATAACCTTGCCGCCCCAGTCTGAGCACCATCCTGCACCAAACCTATTTGTCTGTTACCGAATTTAGCCTTACTCAAGTTCTCAGGGCAGGAGCAGAAAGAAGTCAGCTTCTTTACCAGAACCTGACCTGAGTGACCTCCAGCCCAGAGACCTAGTTCTCTGAAACCTTATGGTCCACATTTCCCTTGGCCCTCTCATCTTCTAAACTCACACCAGGATGGCTCACTTACAGCATTCTAGGACTTTTCTAGCGCAAAATCCCAAACTTTCCTCCCTCAAAACAGTGCCAAAGGCCTAAGGACCACACAGACAGGCTCATCACAGACACAGACCTATCTCTTGGTATCAGTTTTCTGTATTAGTTACTTTTACCCAGCAAAAGCAACTTTAAAAATGGAAGATTAAGTCTGATACACAGTTTGAGGGAATACAGTCCATAAGGCGGAGAAGACATGGCAGTGGAAGGGAGCTGGTCACGTTGAATCTGAGGAACAGAAAGAAGCAGAAAGTGTGCAGACCTTAAGACCTCAGGGCTTCACCTTCTAAGGGTTCTGCAACCTTCCCAAGCAGAGACATTACCAAGTGTTTGAACATTTCACAGCACTGTGCATACATGTGTAAACACACACACACACAGAGTCCCTAACTAAACAGTGGTTGTACCCATGGTTTTTTGTTTTGTTTTGTTTTTTTACTTTAGAATGGTGTGAAGCACATAGACACAATCCTCCTGCCTCTCGCTTTCAGGACAGCATTCAATAAACTACATGGAAAATTCCACGCACTATTAAAAAATCAACTCTGTGCGAGGTGATTTTGCCCAAATGTGGCATGTAAACGCTCTGACATGTTTAGGGTATGCAATGGGCCTCGGTGAATTTAGTATATTAAGACACCTTTTGAGCTAGGACATTTCGCTTTACGGTGAGCTTATGGGGACATGACCGACGTAAACCTAGGAGCATCTGCGTAAAGTGGACACGTCTCCCCGTCGTCCCCCTTAGAGGAGACAGACCACACACACAGGCTTGCTCTTCCCCCTCTTTATTTATTGGAGACTCTACCACAGCCGTATGTGTAAATCTGTCTCATAATTTTTACCAGTTATGGAAAAGCCATAATTTATTTAATGGGCACCCTTCATGAGTTATTAAACACTGTGGCTGATCATCACAGCCTCTATGACTCACTCTGCTCCTATTTCTCCACAGCAGTGATGGGAACGGGAGGCCGCCATCCTACCTGTTCTGTAGTCAGGAGAGCCAGGCTGCTGCTTCAAGTCTGCGGGCCCAGCGGCAGGCTCTTTGCCTCCTCCCCGGCCACCACTGCTATCTAAGCTTCCCAGAGTCTCTGAAAGGCCCAGTCAGGGTTTACAGCAACCTATCTATGTGTTTTCATTTGTGCTAAAGCTTCTACGCCTGCCCATGACACTGCTTCCAGACAATTTCTTGGGAAGTTGGCCTGCCTGGCCCCTTCTCAACCACTATTCCTTGGAGCTGCATTTAAGTCCAGCCAAGAGACAGTCACTTCAGCAGGAGCAGCTGGGCATCTGAAACCCCAAGACTCTACAAAAGCTTCCCTTCTGAGCTAGACTGTACCAGACATGAATGCAGAAAAGGATAGGTGGAGAGAGTGGGACAGATCCTGACAAAGCAGAGAAGAGAGGGGAGGCAGGGCCAACAACAGGGGCACACACCTGTCACCCCAGCACTTGCGGGGCTAAGGCAGAGAACTGCAAGTCTGGGGTAGCCTAGTTTTATAATGAGTTCTAGGCTAGCCTGAGATGTAGTGAGCCCTTCTCTAAAAAACACAGAGACAGGAAGAACACTGTGCCCTCTATGCCTCCATCCCCCGCCGTAGTCTTTGTTACCATAACAAGGTATTGCAAGCTGAGTAACTTAAAGTAAAAGGGTTTATTTGCCTCACCATGCTAACAGAGGAAGTTTCACAACTGCAGATCCTCGTGTCTCCAAGAGCCCCTGGGCTGTCTCACACATAGAAAAGAAGCAAAAGGAAGCCACAGGGCGGGACTCAGACCTCCATCAAGCCCCACATCCTAGAAGCTCCAACACCTCGACACTGCCATATTGGGGACCAAGCATCCAGTGCATAAACCTTTGGGGAGCACACTGCCTCCACGCCATACCACCACTATCCAAAGAGGTCTTGTATTCATCAACTCAAAAGAATTCTCCAGCAAACAAACCATGAATTACAAGACTTTTCAATCAATAAGAATAAGTGCTGCTATTGAATGCCTGCTGGGTATTGGGGAAACAGACATCTCTGCTTCTCTATGGAACCTTACAAGGAATACCATGGTGAGGAAACTACAACCTAGAGAATGAAGTGCCTAAGTGTGTCAGACAGAGTCACATGACCCTACCTACTTTCCCAAACAAGAGAGCCAGACTGTCCAGCCAGCAACACTAGCCATCCTTTCATGCTTAGAATATGGAATAGCCCCAAAGGCTTGGTCACCAACTTTTCTGCCTCTGGAAGGCGGTGGGATCTTTAGGAAGCTGGACCTGGGAGGAAATGAGGGGTCTGGAGGAGCAGATATATTGGCATCCTGACCCCTCCCCTCCCATATTCATTCTGTCTATTGTGTTCCTTGCAAGACCTCTAACTAACACACACAGGCAGTATGGGGACTGTCAACCTGATGCCCCCAGAGCGATCATTACCAGGGGTTGGAAAGCCTTGGCACAGAAACTATGCTAGTAATTTACCTCGATCAGTTGGCAATAATATAAGCAGTAAAAAAGCAATGGTGGTGGGCCAGGTCTAGGGTTCAGTGGTGGGGCGCTTAGCTGGCACACGTGAGATCCAAGGTTCCATCCCTGTCCTGCCCGAAAAACCAATGGTAGTTGTCACTTACAAGTGTGTTAGCCAACTTTCTGTTATTCAAATACCTGGGATAATCAAGTTATAAAGAGAAAGGATGAGGCCAGGCACGGTGTCATATGCCTTTTACAGCAGCACCTGGGAGGCAGAGGCAGGAGGATTTCTATGAGTTTGAGGCCTGTCTTGTCTACACAAGGAGCTATAGGACAATAAGGACTAAATAGAGAGACCCCCTGCCCCCTCACAAAAATGAAAGAAAAGAGAGAGAGAAAAAAAAATGATTAGTTTGGGCTTACAGTTTAAAGCAGTGGTCCTCAGCCTTCCTAATGCTGTGATCCCTTAATACAGCACCTCATGTGGTGCTGACCCCAACCATAAAATTATTTTCATTGCTACTTCATAACTGTCATTTTGCTACTGTTGTGAATCATCATGTAAACATCTGTGCTTTCCTATAACCGGTCTCAAGCCACAGGTTGAGACCTGCCACTCAGGAGACAACTGTCCGTGATCAGTTGTTCCCATTGCTCTATCCCTTCATAGCAGGACAAAATAAAAGGGTTTGAATCCCTTGTTGGCCAAATGCTAATCTTTCCTACTCCTTTTGGCAAGGCCCACTGGACATCTGTGGAAATGTCAAGTGACCTGGGGCTTGGGACCCACTCAGGTCTGCGGAGCAGAGTGAGGGGACAAGGACGGCTCAACCATACAGGGACAGGCTTGCCAACATACAAGAGGTATGATCACAGCGCTGCAGTGTGCCAATGGCCCAAGCCCAAACTCATGCCCACCCTGAACTGTAGATCCCCAAGGCCAGGTACAATGCCTGGCGTCGATGAGGCTATTAATACCTACCAACCATTTCAGTTCACTCTTAACACAAAGTGAGCCACTCAAAGCACAGTGTCATAAAGCCACAGCCGCGTTATCTGGCTCATGATCTCATAAGTTTACTGGGCTGGCTCATGGAGATGGTTTACCACACAAGGAGACATGAGCCAGGCCGGTTCTGCTGTGCTCCATTGGCGGGCTCGTCATCCTGCAGACTGGCCTAGGCCCTCCGCTTGAGTCTACAGGTCTCAAAAAAAGACCAGTCTTTGTGTGCAGCGGGGGCTCTTCCAGCCTCTGCAGACATCACATCTGCCCTACACCCCAAGGTGATCATCCTGTGACCAAGCTGAACCGTGAAACAGGGACTGGCTAGGCTTCACTTCCTCATGGGAGATGTACTTCAAAGACAGATGCCCAACAAAAGAAGGATATGTGCCCGGGGCCCCGAGGCCACAAAGGCCTGCAGTTCTAGATGCCACCTTCCACAGTGACTGGGGATGCAGCCAATGGGTAGGTGACTGGGCACAAAAGCAGTAGGGAGAAGCTGATGGTAGTGTCCAAGTTGAGACCCTGGATTTCATCTTTCTCCAGGACCCCTTCTGTTCTTCTGGCAGTGACAAAGGGCAGAGCTGCAGGGGGAGTATCTGGCCAAAGAGAGAACAGAAGTCAGAGTTAACCAGATCTGTGCTTCCTCACAACCTTGTCCCAACAGGCCTCTGTGGACAGCTGTCCCCTCCACCCCAGGGTCCATACCCCTCCCCGCCCCGCCTCTTGCCCACTCGATCCTGTTCCTGGTCCCCACTGAGGCGTGCGTGCCACACAGCGCGAGGGAGTATAATCGCTGTAGTGATTACTAACAGCCATTACATTAAGTTTTAAAATGTTCCCTTCAAATTGAACAATGTTTTTTCAAAGTCAACAGCTGGTTCGCAGCTTGAATGCAACCGTTAGGATAAATTAAATAAAAAGGGTAATAAAATCACAGTCTAAATTTAATTTCTGAAGAGTGCAGAGGCTCCAAAAAAAAAACCTGCATTTAAAAAATGCCTTTAAAATACAGCTCGAAAGCAGAAGTTAATTCAGTTGCTGATTATGTCAGCTAATGGACACGCTGGTGTCATTAACCACAGAACTGCCCTCGTGCAGACCAAACTTCCAGCTCGCTCTCGTGCTCTGTAAGATAAGCCTCGGGGTCCTCGTGGGAAGGGGCTTTGTTTCTGGACTTGTGTGTTCAGATGTCTTTGTGCCCAGAATCCCAGCACTGGGGAGGCAGAAGGTAGCAAATAAATTCAATGCAAGCCTGGGCTTCCTGGTGAAACCCTGTCTGGCAGGGTGAGGGGTAGAGTTCCCATCCCTTAAAACAAAATAAAGGTGATGGCCAGGCAAGCCTGTATCCCATGAAACCTTCCACTGTCTGTGGCTACCGGCAACTTCCTTGGCAGGATGGCAGGAGCCCCTCCTCGCATGCTCCTATAGACTACAAATTCAATTTCAGAAACCAGAGACCTAAAAGGAATTCCGTTCAGCCAGGCAATCTCAGCCTCCACACTTCGGAATCAGGAGGCGCTTGAACCCCCCCCCCCCCCCCCGTGCAGTAGACAAATGATCAGCTTGGTTGTCTAGGCCTCAGTCTTCTCGTCTGTAAAAAGAGAAGCCAGTCCTCTCTCCCACGTCCAGCCCAGGTTTGCAGAGCCCCTGCTTGGAAGACACTCAGGGGGATGAAGGAAGCAGCAGGACCACATGTCCCTGGGAGGGGATAAATGATGGACAGGACCAGAAAGTAATGCACCTAGAAAGGGAAAAGAAGACAGGTAATCTTAGGGAACCAACAGAGAGGACAGGGAGGAGGAATCCTGTGGTTCCAGATGTGGTTCTAGATCCAGGAGAAAGCACATGAGAAAAGGACCTTGGGGTGAAGACCTGGAGGAGCAGAGGAAGCCAGCCGTGGAGATGTCTGAAGTGAGTCTAGGGAAGGGAGCATGCAGGATAATCAGGGAAAGGTAGGACATGATGGCAGAGAGCAATGGGGGAATAGGGTGATCATCCTATCCAGGGTTTCATGGCCCATGATTTTAGTTGCCTACAGTCAACTGTGCTCTGAGAATATTACAGGGAAAATCACACAAAGAGCACATAAGATTTAAATCATGCATTAGAGCATGGTTAAGAGCACTTGTTGCTCTTACAGAGGACCTAGGTTTGATTCCCAGCACCCACGGCAGCTCACAGACATCTGTAACTTTTTTCCCATGGGATCTAATGCCCTCCGCAAGCATCAGGCACACACATAGTGCACACACATGAACTCGGGCAAACAATCACATAAAATAAAAAAATCAATAAATCTTTTTGAAAATCTTATTAAACCATGCACCATTCTGAGCAGTATGATAAAATCATCTGCGGTGGTTTGAATGAGACACTGCCACCGCCACCCCCCACTACCACCCCGCCACCCCCACCATATACCGAGGCAGTTGTTTGGGCAGGTGAGGTCTTGCTGGAGGAAGCAGGTTACTGAGGTCAGGGCTTTGAGAGCTTGAGCCACTTTCGGCTTGCTCTCTCCCCTTCATGCTAGCAGTTAAGATGTGAGTTCTCCGCTCCCTGCTCCTGCTGTCAGGCCTGCGACCTGCTGCCTCACCTGTGCCACCATGGTGGACTCGTATCCCTCTGCAGCCATAAACCCAAATAAGCTCTTTCTTCTCTAAGTTGCCTTGCTCACAGCATTTGATTATGGCAGCAGAAACGTAGCTAAGACAGCATCTTGTCCAGACCATGGCACGCAGCTGTGTGCCGTGCATCCGCATTGTCCGTGCCGATCATCTGTTACCCACTTAGCTGCCTCACTTAACCAAACTGACTGCTGTGGTCACAGCGCTTGTGTTCAATAGTTTACTTAACATCAGCTCCAGAGAGCAAGAGTAGCATTGAAAGGAGGCACCTGGGCGCAAAAGACAGAATGGATCCCTTCTTGTGCTCTACAGCAACACCACGTGGCACCCAGAAAACAGTGTGTAAAGGCTTGGCAATTGCTTGAGACATCCACTGAGGAGTTGGGACATAGTCTCTCAACATAATTGGGGACGACCATGATAAAACACCACTCGAAGGCTAATTCGGTTATTCCTGTAGAACTTCCCGAGTGCTTAGAATGCATCAGCGTGCTCGGAAGGACTGAGCAAAGGGAAGAAGCAAGGCCAGCAATGGGCAGGCAGCAAGCAAGCACTCAGCATGTTCACTGAAGGCTGGCAATATGGCTCAGCAGGTAAAAACTCGCCACCAAGCCTGAAAACCAGAGGAAATTCCCCAGATCCACAGAGTGGGAAGAAAGAACCAAGTCCCACAAGTTGTCTTTTGGCTGTCATGTGTGTCTCATGGAATAAGCAGACAAACATACATACACTCACACACATACACTAAATTAATTAATTAATATTTTAAATTTAAAATTTAAACCAAAAACAGAAAAGAGAAAGGAAAGAAGAAAGGAAGGAAAGGAGGAAAGAAGGAAGGAAGGAATGAAAGAAGAAAGGAAAGAAAGAGGAAGGAAGGAGAGAGAGAGAGAGAGAGAGAGAAGAAAAGAAAGACAGACAGACTAGCTGCTGCCAGAGGTGAGCTCCTGGAATCTGAGAAGGTCAGCTCATAGATACTCTTTTTTTTATTTTTCATTGTTTTATTGAGCTATACATTTTTCTCTACTCCCCTCCCTTCCTCCCTCTCCTCTTCTACCCTCTCCCGTCACCCCCATGCTCCCAGTTTATTCAGGAGATCTTGTCTTTTTCTCCTTCCTATGTAGATCCATGTATGCTATAGACACTCTTAGAACTGTGTCCTGCCTTTGCTTTTTTCCCTAAGTGAAGATGTGGTCCCAGTACTGGAAAATCCAGTTTTGAGACCAACAGAGCCCCAACTTCCAAAGTCCCTTTCACAGAAATGCCCAGGTGGTTGGACTAAGTTTTTCACTGGTGTCTTTCCAAACATCTAAAGTCAAGGTCACTTCAAGATTGTCCTCCCATCTCGGGAAGGAATGTGGTCAGGAGATTCCCATGAGGGGGCCAGGGAGAAGCCACAGCTAATAAACAGAATTTATTTCTATAATTTATTCCTCTACCTCTCTGGAGCCTTAACTAGACAACAGGTCAGTTATAGCAGGATAGGGCTGTGCATTCATGCATGTGCATGTGTGAGCACACATGTCTACATGTGTGTACATAGAGATGTATGCATTTGTTTGGTCTCCTATATGCACGTAAGCCTGACTGCAACTTAGAATAATTAACTAATTTCTCCTTTCTCTCCAACCTGGGCAACACAGGCTTGCCACCAGGGGGCTCCCATGGCTGCCCTTTGCCCCTTTCACCAAAATAGTGAGTCCCAATACTTGGGGATGCCTGGACCAAAAAAACGGGTTCAGACCTTCACCTGGCATAAACACACCCATCTCCAATGCCCTATACACCCACTCCCTATTTTTCCTGAATGTCACTCATGGAAATCCTGACTCCAAGATTGGTGGGGGCAATAGCTTGAGGTCTCCTGGGTTTCAGCAGTTTCCACCCTGGCGCCCACCAGGTCCACTTCTATGAATGCCTTCTTTTTCCTCTGGCATCCCTGGGAGCTACCTTTCTGTCCCTGAGCATAGGAACTAAAGCCAAGTGTGTCAGGGGCATCCTTCTCCTCAATTCTGGCTGGAGGAAACTCCATGTTAAAAGGGTCCCACCTCCAGCTGAAGCACAGGACAGAATGGATGGAGATGTCACTCAGTCATCAGTGGGCACAGAGAGACTGCGGCTGAAGATCAAAGTCTAATCACTAGGCCTGGGTCTGCAGGCACCTTGATCATGAACTGGCCAACACCTGAAGTTGGGGAGAGCCAAGGTTGCTGCCGAATCCATCAGGTCTGTGGCAGTGTCTCCCACAGCCTAAGCAAGACAAGAGCAGGTCCAGGGAGGCATATGGAAGCCTGCTTTCTCTAGGCTGTGGATCAGGTCTTAAAGTGACAGGCACCTGAACTCACAAGGAGCGTAGAAACAGGAAGCACCCTGGTCACCCTAACAAACTAAGCCCAACCATCGTTCCTTAACAAACCAACCAAACAGCAGGGAACAATGAAGAGAAGAGAAAGGTGGTCACACTGGGGAGAGGAACAAAGAATCAAAGATGTCCAGCGACCTCCTAAATTCATCTTCCAGGTCAAAGGAAGGACAGGAGGTGTGCATGGCTAAGCAGTCCCAATCAGGGTGGGGCCGTCCATCACTGACCAGCCTCTTCTGGGCTTCAGTCTCTTCTGCAGGGTGGGCTGACAAGCTGTCAGAACTGTGACTCTCTGATAGATAAGCTCCTCTGTCCTCACTAGATCCAGCCTTTCCCTTTCCCAAGTGTGAGATGCCTAGAGAAATGCCACCTTGGATACATCGTCCCCACAGACAGCCCAGGTGTCTCCTTAGAATGTGTCTCACCTCAGCCGTTCTTCACATTTTTAAATCAATGGGTTGATTTAGAAAAAGCTGCCCCATCAATAATGGTGGCTCCCAGAGTCCCTCCTCTCTGATCTCACAGACAACATCCCAGGGTTTGGCGCCAGGCCATGGAGCTTCCTTTCGTTCTCCCATTTCTTGTTTGAAGCCATAAGGCAGAGCCAAAGAGAGCTTCTTGCCCAAATCCAAGTCTCTTTCTGCCACTCACTGGCTGTATGACCTTGAAGAAGTCACTACATTTCTCTGTGCTTCAATGTCCTGACCTGTAAAACAAGGGTAATAACGAGACCTATGAGCCGGTATATTTAAACCAGGGAGAGCCGTGACTGACACTCAGCAAGTTGCTAATCAGTGTTTCCACCAAGGTCATCATGCTGGGCAATGCTCGTCAGCACCTGCCCTTGGGGAGGTGGCAGGCAGTCCTAAGGGTCCTCTGTGTGTTTGCAGGCCATTTCAGGCTCCATGCACTAGATCCAAGCCTCAAGGATCATAAGTCTGTTTCTGCTGCCTCCTGGGAGGGTCCTTTGCGAAAGAGACCATCTGTGTCCATCTTGTCCAGATAAGTACCTCTGTTGTGCTCTGATCTGAATGTCCTTAAGCCCCAGGCTCATGTTTGGTCCCCAACTGGTAGTGCATTCTTAGGAGATGCTGTGTATTTCAGGAGGTGGAATCCGGCTGGAGGATGTAGGGTCCGTGGGTGAGCACAGACCCTTCTGTCCCTGCGCTTCCAGCCTGTAGTGATGTGAAGAACAGCCTCTACCACAGGCTCCACTGCTGTGGTGCTCTGGCCAAGCTTAGGGGACTAAGTGCCCATGGACCAAACCCTCTGAAACCATGAGGCAGAGTAGACCCTCCCTCTTTCAAGTGGAGCCTGTCACATATTCTGCTCCAGCAACAAGTAACTACACCCTCCATGGAGCTCACACTCCCAGCATTCTCTCTCCCCACATCAAGGTCCTGGGCCACCTGGGCCTTTTGCATCTGTGTGTTTATGCGCCCATGCACATGTGTGTAGACAGCAGAGGAACACTTTGTGTCTTCCTCAATTGCTCTCTGCTTTATTATTACTTCTTTAAAGATTTATTTCTTTTATGCGAATGAGTATTCTATCTGCGTGTACACCTTCACGTCACAAGAGGGCATCAGATCCCATTGTCAATGGTTTTGTGAGCCACCATGTGGTTGCTGGCAATTGAACTCAGGTCCTCTGGAAGAGCAGCCAGTGCTCTTAACCGCTAAGCCATCTCTCTAGCCCCTCTACCTTATTATTTTAATAATATTATTACTATTATTAAACCATAAGCTCCCTGGGCCATAAGCTCACTGGGCCAGGCTGGCTCCCAGAATTCTAGTTCCCAGAACCCTCCTATCCACGCCCCACAAAGCTGAGGCTACAGACACGTGAGTATGCACAGCCGTGTTCTGTTTTTATGTGGGTGCTGGAGATTCAAACTCAGATCCTCATGCTGACACAGAAAGTGTAAGGCTTACCTGATAAACCATTGTAAGTTTCCTCCCCTCCACTCTGACAGCAGCCCCAACCACAGACATGGAGGACCAGTACTCAAGGAGAAATTTCCTAGCCCTCAAAAGCCTTCCAATTCACCCAATCTTGTCAGGGAACCCCCAAACGAACCATCCCACATTATGCAAATTTGCATCATTGAGGTATTTATAAAACACTAATAAAGACTTGCCGTATGATCAAAATATGGAATAATGCAGATTCTACATTTGCCCCTCCCCTCTCGGAAGTGGAGTCTGAAGTAATGTTGTTCGAGAAATGAAAATGTTGTATAAATTCTGAAAAGGCCATCTGCTTATGGGTTAGGAGTCACAGTTATCCCTGTTTCCCCTGCTCGCTTTCTCTCTCACTGTGTGTGGGTGTGGGTGTGGGTGTGTGTGTAGGGGGGGGGGGTTACAATGCCTCATGTCAGAAACACGTGAGCATGGTGTGGCCCAGGGTTGGGTAAAACAGTTATGTTTGACGGGGTCGCACAATGCCACCCAGTCTGACCTTAAACTTTCAGCTTTCAGCCCTTCCTCCTCAGGATTGGGGCTCAGAGCTTGTCTCTTACAGCCCTCTCTAATCTTCCCTAAACCCTCACTGAGCAAATTTCACAGAACTTGGTGAACTCCTTGGTTTCAGTGGCAGACTTTTGTTTTGTTTGGTTTTTTTTCCTACCTTGGGACTCTGATTCACACTGAATACTCACTCCTTGGAAAATGCCCAAGGGAAGGGACCCAGCAGGGCTATTTATAAGACCCAACTCTGCTCCCTCCCTGCCCACACATCAGAGTTGGCCATGGGGATGTACTGTGTTGAGTTTACCACAGCTTTTTCTTTCTGTTGTTCCCAGAGATGTATGATCTGTTTCTAGAACTGAAAAATTATGATAGTGGTGCATGCCTTTAATCCCAGCACTCAGGAGGCAGAGGCAGGCAGATTTCTGTAAATTCGAGGCCAGCCTGGTCTACAGCGTGAGTTCCAGGAAAGGCTTCAAAACTACAGAGAAGGCTATCTCAAAAAATGAAAGAAAGGAAGAAATGAAAGAAGAAAAGAAGGAAGGGAATGGAATAAAAGAAAAGGAAAGGAAAGGAAAGCAAAGGAGGGGAGCTGCTCATTGAAGTTTCAGGGTACCAGTGTACCAGCCTTAGCCCTCTCGGGAGGTGGGTGTGGTGACCCAGACCTGTAATCCCAGCACTCAGGAAGCTGAGGCAGGAGGATGGGGAGTCTGAGGGATCTGAACTACATAGCAAGACTGTTTCCAAATCAAAGGACTAAGAGTAATGACTGCCTCTAACCTCCATGATGCACTGACCAGGGCCCAAGGGAGAGCTATCAGATTAGACTGAGAGAATTACAGCAAAGGGCACAGCTGTTTCTAGGTCAGGCCCCAGGACACCTGCCAGGCCCCTGTCAATCCACAGGCTGGGAGTCCAGTCCTACCAGCTGCAAGGCCAGTTGCTCAGCAGAGGGAACTGGAAGGTCCAGGGAAGGAGACTCTCCCTGGGTGTCAGGAGTCACAAGGGAGTTCTTTTAGCCATGAAAGAACAAACGTATATCGTTTGTAGGAAACTAGACACAACTGGAGCCACCATATGAAGCAAATTAAGGCAGTCACAGAAAGACAAATGTCATGTTTTCCCTCACTTTTGGTTGCTAGACTTTCTGTAGATACATATGACATGAGAGTAGCAGTAAAACTTTCCCGGGACACAGAGGGAACTAAAGGGAAGGAGGAGGGATGAGGAAGGGAGGGTAGGGGGCCTGGAGGGAATGGGCTCAGCACACTTACTTGCTATACAAAAACTAAAACCGTGCCTGGCAGTGTTGCATTCTCTCTGCATGCACTCCCACTCCACTGCATTCTCTCTGCATGCACTCCCACTTCACTGCATTCTCTCTGCATGCACTCCCACTCCACTGCATTCCCTCTGCATGCACTCCCACTCCACTGCATTCCCTCTGCATGCACTCCCACTCCACTGCATTCCCTCTGCATGCACTCCCACTCCACTGCATTCCCTCTGCATGCACTCCCACTCCACTGCATTCCCTCTGCATGCACTCCCACTCCACTGCATTCTCTCTGCAGGCACTCCCACTCCACTGCATTCTCTCTGCAGGCACTCCCACTCCACTGCATTCTCTCTGCATGCACTCCCACTCCACTGCATTCTCTCTGCAGGCACTCCCACTCCACTGCATATTCTCTGCATGCACTCCCACTCCACTGCATTCTCTCTGCATGCACTAGCACTCCACTGCATTCTCTCTGTGTATGTGTGGGGTCGCTGCTGAGCAGATGGACCTCCTTAAGGGTGGTTTCCTGGAAATTTTCTTTCCCTTTTCCTAGTCCAGGTCCTCCATCCTCACCAGGTTTTCTGTCAAAATTTGCTAGACTGCCCAGTGTGTTTGCCCAGCTTCCTGATGGAATGATACTGTAACAGGAAGCACTTCCTGCTCCCCGAACTGTGTGCTAAGCACATGGCCATGCAAGTATTCCCATTTTACAACTTCAGAGGCAGAGACAAATTAAGGGGCTGGCCCAAAGTCACACAGCAAGGGGGTAACAGAATGGGATTTAAGCCTGTCTCCTCACTGCCTCTATTCAGCCCTTCCAGAAAAGCCACTGCCCAGCTGTGAGAACTATGGGAAGTGGGAACCGCAATAATTAGATTAATGACTCACCGAATCCTCATCTTAGAACCTGATTGTCATTGTCTGTTTTGATAACATCATAGTTCCTAAGAGAGATCTGCTGTCACTCTGAGTAAGTACAACAGAAGTAGACCGTATTACTGTCTCTATCTTACAGGTAAAGAAACCAAGACACACAAAGTCAAATATGTTTCTCACATCAGACAGGAAGGCACAGACAGGGTAGATGAGAACACAGTGAGGGATGGAGATGTGGGAGTCGGGGAGCAGAGCCAACCACACACATGTCCAACCACACACATGTCCAACCAGGCTCTTGAAATGGGTGGGATCCAGCACCTGCTGGTCTGCCGTCTGTGGCCAGGCCCTGACTTTGGCTTCTTTCCTTCCTCTCTGAGGTCTAGTTGGGAACAGATGTTTTCGCCAGAAGCCCCACCCAATCCCCAAGAGATAGCAACCTTCCAAAGGACCCCCCACAACCTTGGCAATAAGAAGCAGATTTTGTCATCTTCAATATTGAGACAAGAGATAGTTCATTAAGTTCCAAAAACCACCTACCACGCCGCAATAACATGACATTGCTCACATCTAATGACTGTCAAGTCCCAACCTCCCAAGAAGGCAATCTGTGTTCCGTTCAGGCTGGACTTTCACCCAGGAAACACTCAGCATACCTCTGAAACCTTGTAAAGTGGGGTTTTGTTGGTCAGGAAAGCCATGATCTTCTTTCACCTATAGCCTACCCCCTCCTGCACTGTAAGTGTCCGTGCTACTACATGTACTACGGTACTATGCCTGTAGTGTGGTGCCTGCACTATGAGTTCCTTTGTGAGCTGAGCAAGGGGCTGTAGATTTAAACACATGTACACACAGACGGGTCATCCTTGAAAACAAGAATTCCAAGAATGCCCCCTTTATTGTCAGCTCATATAGGGCTCTGGCCACACCCCAGCTCTTGGGATCTTCCAGCTGCAAGCCACCAGAAATCACTCCCCTGCCATCAGGGTCTCATGGTCAGAGCAGCTGCAGGCTGCTCAAAGCAGAGGTAAACAAGTTGTTTACAGGAAATTCAGGGTCTGGTGGTCTGCAGTCCCCAACACCACACCATCCTGAAAAGCTCTGGAGAGGGCATTTAGATCTCTATTAACTCAAACAAGCCTCCCACAGCTCAGAGCCTCCATGCTAGTTCCCGGGCTGTTCCAGTTAACCTGCCCTCTTCCCACTGCATCGTAATCCCTTATAACTGGCAGGACTCATCTGTTGGTCCATGCCAGAAGCTTCTCGTGCATACAGATTCCACAAGACACTCTCTTGGGCTATTCAGGGACATAGAACAGAGGCGCCTAATCCTGGGGACAGTCGAGGAGGAAAGTTTGAAGGTTCACAGAAAGCCATGAGGTGAAGGAAAGGGAAGGAAAATTCTCCACAAAATATCAGGTTGTGCATAAGGCTCAGGTGAAGGAAAAGTTAAAAGGAATCCAACCTGTCCCTCAGTCTATTCCAAACACCATTACCACAGTTTGTGTTTGTGTTTCAGTTCTTAAATCTGTTGTTTTGTTTGGTTGCTTGATTAGGATTGTCTGTTTGGCAGGCCTGAAAACTGAAACCAAAGCCTTGTGCATGCTAGGCAAGCCCTAATGAGCTACACCCACACCCTGATTTTTTTTTTCTTTTTTAGGCAGTCTCACTACGTAGCCCAAGCTTGCCTAGAGTTCTTGATCCTCCTGGCTCAGCCCCTTACTGTGATCCAAGGTGTATGCCATCAGGTCTGGGTTACCTCTGGGATTTGGAGATTGACTTTACCTTTGGAGTTCGGAGATTGGGAAGATAGGGCCTGGTGGGAAGTCTTGAATCAAGAAGGTGTGTCCTCTTAGGAGCTAGTGGGGTCCAACCCCTTCCTGTGGTTACTTTTGCTCCTCTGCTGTCATGAGGAAGAGTTTCCTCCACCATGATGGGTCTCATCTTAGGCCTAAGCAACAGGTTATCAGCTAAGGACAGACACTTCAAACCTATGGTCCAAAATGAACTTTTCCTCTCTCGAACTGGACTGTCTCGGGCATTTTGTTACAGCATCAAAAATTGGCTCACTCACCCATTGTATACAGATGCTCTGTAAATGCCAATCAAAGACGTAAGCCGTTGTTGACTTGTGTGATGTTAGTTAGATTTAATTGTCACCTTGCCATACAGAATCACACGGCAAGAGAGCCTCAAGACTGTCTAGAGTGAGTTGACCTGTGGGCTTGTTTATGAGGATTCTTCTTAATTGGGTTAACTGAGGTGGAAAGGGACACCCTGAATGTGGGCAGTACACTTTGATTAACTGGACCCCAGACTATGAGTGAAGAAAGTGTGCTGGTGGACTGTAACCTGGGACTGTAATCCAAAGAATCCCTTCTTCCCAAGCTGCTTTCCATCGGGCTGTGTTACCACAGCAACTGAACCCAAGCAGGGTACTGTGCTTACTGCATGCCAGGCATTGTTGGTTAGCGCAAGCAATATGAGCACTGTGACAAGCCAGCCTCGAGAATATTGGGATTTTACCCAAAAAGGCACATATTTCTTGCTCACAGATCCTCAGTGTGGGGATTTCTGGCATCAAGAGAGCCTGGCTCTACCCAGATGTGACCCTGTCACCTTCCAGAGCAGTTTGTCATGAAAGGCTATTTTGGTTGTGTCATGTGGTCTCTGTCATATTTGACTCTGCCATTGTGGCACAAATGACTCAAATACAGGATGTACAAGAATGACAGCTATGCCCAAAGAAAACTGCTATGGAATAACTCTTTTGTATGTGTTGCTCTTGCTGTTAATAAAGAGTTGACTAGCCAATAGCTAGGCAGGGAGAGGTTAGGTGGGAGAACCAAACAGAGGATGCTGGAAGGAAGAAGGACAGTCGCCAGTCAGAGGCAGAGGAGGCAGATGAACATTCCATACTGAAAAAAAAAAAAAGGCACTGCCGTGTGGTAGAGCACAAATAAGAAATAAGGGTTAATTTAAGTTGTAAGAGCTAGTTAGTAATAAGCCTAAACTTTCAGCCAAGCGTTTATAATAGATAATATAAGTCTCTGTGTGGTTATTTGGGAGCTGGCTGGTGGGACAGAGCTGATTGGCGGGACAGAGCTGATTGTCAGGGCAGAGAAACCCCACCTACAGAAAACTTTATGGACACAGGCAGCAGCTGGGGCTCCGTCAGCCATGCTATCTTCTCAGGATTATCAGAGCCTCCTGCTCTCCTGGGGACAGGAAGGATATCAGGACCTTAAAGTCAACACACACAGCATAGGGGAGAGGGATGAAATAAACCATCAAAGACATCAGCCTTGGGGCCAAGGAGCATATGAATAAGGTTTCGAGTTCAAACCAAACCCCAAACATAGCAGTCATCCTTATTTCTCCCTTTCCTTTGCCCAGTGTGACTGACTGCTCCATCTACACAAGTGGCCTACCCATCAGCAATCACTGCCTGGCTCCCCCAGGCACCACACTCCAGCATAGAACCCTAAGGAGTCCACAGCCTGGGGCAGTCCTGGTTTCTGGGCACCTAGGAAGAGATAGCATCCGGGGCAGAAGACAGAATGTGTCACTGAATGGGAGTATTGGCTTGAGTTACACCTTGGAAACACAGCATCACAGAGAAGATCTGTGAGCCTCCCACTCTTCCTTGGACATGGGTGGAAACAGCAGACAAGTGATCACCCTTGGTGCAGGACATCTCTACCCAAATTCCTGTTCTACCACTAACCAGTTAAGGAATGGAATCTTGAGAGATTTCTATTCATCTATACCTCAGTTTCGCTTTCTGTAAAATAGCAACGAGAACAATGTAAAATAAAATGAACCAATATTAGTGGGTTGAGGTACAAACTTAATTGAATTAAAGTCTGTAGACTACCTAGAACTGTGTCTGGCATCCATAAATGTCAAATATGAACAGTTGGCTCCCCTGAGCCCCGTAACTGCAGGCACCCACCTCTTAGGAAATAGAATGTGAACAACCAAGGTCACAGCATGAGGCTTTCCTTCCATCCCTGGAAGAAACTGCCCTGAAGTGGCATTACTTGACACTCCTGCAAAGAGAGGTGTCCAAATGTCAGCTGCTGCATGTCATCTTAACTGATTGAAATTTGTTTCACCTGGTAACAGCTCAGAAATCAAGGCACTTCTGTGTTTGACATGAACCTACATGTCGGAGCTGGTTGTAAGTGTTGGCACCTGCCACTCTCAATAGGGCAGATGGGAAAGAGAGAAAGTCCAGGGCCCAGCAGGCTGACGTGGGGGTGGCCCCTCCTCTGTGGGCTTTGCCTTGAGGTTTGAGTGGAAAGCACCAGATCGTCCTGCTGCAGGCTTCTGTGCACCTTATTGTGCTCTCTCCCGTAGCACTCAGCTCCTAACCATTGAAACAGGACCAGCTGGAGGCGGGCCAGGCAGGAGGCCAAGGTCAACCTTAGCTCCATCCTCCTGCACACTAGAGAGGCTGGATCCCATCCCTGATTAGGGAGGATGCTACTTCCGGTGCATTTCCATTGACAGCCACCCTCCCATATCAGGGGAGCGGTCATAGCTCAGCTGCACAGGACAGTGACCTGGGTGGGGAATGCTAGTGTACTGGACACTTACTCCCTGACTGATAGCATTCTTTGAGGAGGCTGTGGAACCTTTAGGGCCTAGGTGGTTGAAGTAGGTGGCAACAGGAAGGGAGTGGCTTTGAAAGTTACACCCCTAACCCCAGTCCTGCCTCCCTCCCTCTTTCTGCTTCCTGGACCACTATGATGTGGCCAGCCTCTACAGTGCACACCCCCTGCCACAGACTGAACTGCTCAGCCATACCACCCCAATCCGGGGTCAAAGTAAGTCATTTTACCCTTAAAGTGTTTCCTTCAAGAATGTTGTCAAAGCAATTCAAAAGTAATTTCCAGAACACCTATGCTGTGACCTCACCTTAGCCAGATGAGCTAGGATGAAGCCCTGGCCCAGATGATGCGCAGAGTTCTTGGGAAAACTCAGATGTGAGGTTCCAAATGGGATCCCAGACGTCACTGGCGACTCAGATTATCTTCCCCAAGGTGTGGAAGGCTCGGGGTAGGCTGTGGTGGTCACCTTACCCACACACAACCTGGCAGGCTAGATCACCATCTTGGTGCTAGAATAACCAAGGCTCAGAGAGAAACCGCTTTGCCAGGGATCACACAATTGGAAGTGGCAGTGTGATGTCTAAGGAGGACTCCACTGGGCTATGCTCCCATTCTAAATTCCTACAAGATAAGCTCCCAGGAACTCTGGCTCCTTGTTCCCCTCCCCACAATGGAAAAACTGCTGTGAGATAATTAGCCAATTGCCTGGCTTTTGTGAACCCACTTATCGCCATGTACCAGGGAGTGAGACAGTCCTTTATCATCGGCTACAGGGGAGAGAGAGTCCCTCACACCTGATGGGAGGGAAAGCAGAGTCTCACTCAGCTGCACACTTCACACAATGAGATCACCGCAGTTGCCACCTTTAAAAACCCTTCCTTCCTCTAGCCTCTTCTGCCTGACACACCTTCGAACTGCTAGCAGTAACGGATAAATTCATACAGTTATTATTTGAATCCAGTCTATGGTCTTTCCCCAGTGGGTTTTAGCAGCAGCAAGGGTCTGAAAAGCCCATCTTCAAACCCCAGGGCCAATCTCTGCTCACCATCACCTCTCTGTAGCTCTATGATGGGCCTGTATGAGGCCCCTGAACAAGATCTACCTTCCAGGGGCAGGGCCACGCTGGGAAAGGGCTTAGCAACCCGAAGGTCAGGGAGAAAATGAGTCTCCCCAGAACCAGTGCTGTGACTATGGGCAAATTTTCTGTTCCTCTATCCCATCCCCTGACATTCCTTCTTCTCCTCTTCCTCCTTTTTTCCTTCCTCTTCCTCTTCTCTTTAGCCTTTCCCTCCTCCTTCTCTTTCTTGCCCTTCTCTATACAATAAGTTGAGAAAGTCATTACAAAAACCCTACAAATGAGTCTCAAAGTGTGGCCTAGAACAGCATGGATGCCTATCCTCCAAACTATAAGGAAACTTAGGGGCCAGTCCACACTGGCTGATACACCCTGGGGCTGGGCCCAGTAGCCTGTGTGAAGGCTAAATGCTGACATTAACTATAGAAGGCATACATAGGGCTCCCTGGGGGATAAGCCATGCCCCCTGCAGCAAATGAATTCTTTTTAGCTACAGCCTGGACCCTGAAGAATGAGTGGTGTGTGACAGCCTTCCAGATCATCAACAACCCAGCTAAGGAAATGGGTCTCTTTCTAAGCATCTCCTGTGTTCTAAGGGTGCAGTCCTATCATGCACAAGGTCCTGGGTTCCAACGGCCAACATAATAAATAATAGAGCAACTTACAAGCCACTGGTTCTTGGATTCTCACCCTCCATTCTGCCCTGATGGCCCAGCAGAATCTTCCCTGACCTTTCCACTCCTTTGTGAGGCTGAGCCTTAGAGTTTGGGGACATGCACAATACTTCAGTTGCAGTGGGCTTGTCCGGAGTGTATGTACTCTGTGAATATGGTGACCATTGGGATCCCTGTCATTCCTGACCACATGACCTCTTTCTAAACCTAAGTTCTTTGTGGCTCTTGGTGCACACAGGAGATCCCAGAACCATCACTGAAGCTGCCTCTGACCCCAGTATCCAGAGCCTGAGAACTCAAGTATCCCCCAACACACACATACACACACCCTAAGGCCAGGCTGAGGAGGCAGCGTTTGAGCTGGCAGGCAGAGGTGGGAACTATAAATATTAAGTTCTTGCCAGGCTCCCAGGGGACCCTCAAGACATCCCATTGCCACATGGTCTCTTTTTCTAGGCAAAGGTCACATTTGTGGTTGAATTTCCAAGAGAAATCTAAAATATCCAATCTTGTAAATGTCAGCCACAATTTTTTTTAAATTTACATTTATTTATTCAGAGACCAGCTTAGGAGGACTGGTTCTCCCCTTCCACCGTGTGGTCCTGGATATTGAACTCAGACCGTCACATTTGATGGTAATCACCATGACCGGCTGAGTCATCTCAGCTTCACAATTTTTTAAAAAATTAGGATTCTGCAAGGGCCAAGACAAGCATGACCCAGCTTTCCACAAAGCTGCTTCAGGGGGGCTGAGGACGAAACCCCATCAGGCTCAGTGCCCTGCTCCCTCCCCTCCTTCCCCAAGCAAAAAAGACTCTTTGCAGTCTGCGGGATATCTGATCCCCGCCCCCCCCCATACACACACACACACACACACACACACACACACACACACACACACTTTTCTTGAAGCCCCTGGTGGTACCTTCCCTGTCCTGCCTCCTCTGCCGAGAACTCTGGATTCTCCTGAAAGAGAAGAATCAGAAAACACAAGGGATCTTTCTTCCCTCCCCTCCAAGGCAATAGCTACGTGCCTGATCAGAATAAAGGGGGGAGGGCGGCAGGCAGAGGAGGCAGGCCCAAAGATACAAATGAATATGTCAAAACACACAGCTTTGCTGACAGAGGCAGATGGGAGGTGGTGGAGAGGTCTGGTCCCATCTGGATGGGTCCCACCCATTGCCTCCCAGCCCTTACTTACCTCTTGGGTTGCTGGCTTAGTGGTCAATAGAGTAAGTACTCAGGAAAGGCCTCCCTGAGGAGGTCACATGGAAGCTGATACCTGAAGGGCATTGGTCATTCATGAAACCAGCTGGGGAGAAGACTGGCCTGGAAGTGGGAACTGCGAGGACCAAAGGCCTGGCGCATGGCAGAGAAAGCAAAGTCAGCATGGCCCAGCCCAGTGAGTCAAGGAAGACCGCAGACAAAGAACCAGACCAGACAGGGACTGGGACGGGGGAAGGGCTAGGACGTCATCATTGGAGGATGACCTTGATCTGACTGACAGTTTAGGGGATCAGACTGCCTGGAGACCAAAGTGCAGGAGCCCAAGGCGGGGGGGGGGGGGCACCCAAAACTTCGTGGGAGCTGAAAGAAAGTGAGGGTGGCTTCCAAAGAGGAGTTCGAGGCAGATCTTATGTGCAGAGAAAGCAGGCCTTGGAGGTGCTGTTGTCTGCACCTGGTGGTTGTGGGCCTGAAAAAGAAGAGCACAGGGTGTCTTCTGGCTTTGCCTTAAATGCTCTTGGGTCCCAGTCATCTCCTTGTTGAGCAAGTGAAGTGGGATTCCCCTCTGTATGCAATGAATACTGTTGGTTAATAAAGAAACTGTCTTAGGCCTGTGATAGGGTAGAGTAGAGCTAGGCAGGGTGGGGTGGGGAACTAACTGAATGCTAGGAGAAAGGAGGCAGAGTCAGGAGAAGTCATGTAGCCCCGCAGGAGACAGACACTGGACAGAACTTTACCTGGGAAGCCACAGCCACGTGGCAATACACAGTTTACTGGAGATGGGTTAGTTTAGAATATGAGTTAGCCAGAAGTACGCTAAAGTAATATGTAAGAGCTAGCCAATAAGAAGATAGAGCTAATAGGCCAAGCAGTGACTTAAATAATACAGTTTCTGTGTAATTATTTCAGGGCTGAGCAGTCGGGAACAAACAAGTAGCTCTCTTTACAACAAGAAAGTGTTTACTAAATACTTACTATGCTCCTGGCACCCAAAGCTTATAACGAGAAGCTGGTATTCCCAGAGAGCCATTCTCAGTGACCTAGGCTTTCTGTGGCCCCCAAATTTCAGGGAAAGGGTAGGAAAAGTGACAGCATGTTTACCAACATGAAAGGTCTGTGCACTGCCTTTGTACACACTGAGCAACTGCTTGGTGCCAGGCGTGCGTCAGCAGTAAGAGACACACCAGGCCCAGGGCCCATTAAATTCTATGTAACTGACAGAAAATCCATGAGCAAAAAGGGGTTTAGAAAGACTACAAGTATCAGAGGGGAAAACTAAAAGACAGAGAGGAGGAGAGGGGGCCAAGAAGCCTGAAATGAGAGAGTAGGGCTGTGGTCTTAAGGCTAAGCAAAAAGTCTAAGCATTAGCCTCTAGCACAGACCTGTGAGCGACAGTTCAGGGAAGGAGTTGGGAGGAGGAGAGCATACAGTAGGCACTCCATTACTGCTTCCACCACAGGCTTCCCTGGATCCCAGGGAGGCCAAACAAGCCTGGGATGGGCTCTCACAGGCTCTCCCTACTCCCCAGCTCCCCAACCTCTCCCTGGGCCTGGCAGCATGTGAGTTATGGGTCCCACTAGGGGACTGTGAGTTTGGGGGGCATCTGTTCCCTTTTTATTGCTTCTGGCCAGAGCTTTGAAACTCCACCAATCAAATCGCCACCTTCCTTTCCACTAATGCAAACAGCTGCTTCCTGCTTGCCAGCTCCCCCGCTCTAATCACCAAGGGAAGAATTATAAATAAATGTGTACAAGCAAACAGATGCTGTCATTTAAAACATTGATCCATCCAGCAGAAATGCCCCACTTAGGACTGAAGTGGCGACTGCCGAGCTGTGTCTCAGTGGCATTTTAATGAAATCAGGCAAACAATGGCAGAGCTTGTGGGTGGATTCCAGAGGGCAAGCGAACAAGGAAGAGGGAGGGAGGAAGGAGGTAGCCATGCCTGGTGGCTGTGACATCCCAATTCCAGAGCAGAAGAGAGGTTCCTATCCTAGGCATTCTCCCCTCTCCTTCCTCTTCTCCACACTCCCTCCTCCGTTTATGGAATCCAGTCAATTCACTCAGTCTCAGGAGCAGCTAAGATTTTTGTTGACACAGTAGTTACTAGGGACTAAGATCCTGGGAAACGTGTGCAGCTCCTCCGTGTTGTCCTGGGTGTGCAGTTAGACGTATTTCTCAGTCACCCTGTGCTCAGCAATACACAGAGAAGGAGGTGACAATTAACAGGTCTGGCCCATAATGCCTCCCCAGGAGACCTGCCTGGCTCTGTCCCCATCTTCTAGTAGAAGAACACCGAGTTCTCTACAGGAGGAGGGATATCCTCTGAGGAAGTGTGGGAGTCTGAACCCCCCTGTCCGTCAACATCAGAATGCGATGGCAAGGGAAAGTCAGTAGATGGACCACTGACCCGGAATTTTGCCAAGTAGCCTAGGCTAGTTGGCCAGTGAGCTCTACAGACTGCGTGTCTCTGCCGTCTGTCTCACCATCTCTGGAGTTGAAAGTTCACATTATGCCAATAGTTTTCCTAGGGATCCAAGCTCAGGCCCTCATGCTTGCAAAGCAACCCCTTTGCTGGCTGATTCTGACTGTCAATGTGACAGAACCTAGACTAGCCTAGGAGGCAAATCTCTGGGCATGGCTAGGAGGGAGCTTCTAGATTGGGTTAATTGAGTTGGAGAGAGCCACCCAACTGTGAGCAACACTCTTCCATTAACTGGGCTCTGGGACTGAATAAGAAGGGAAAATCTGAGTAACAGCACCCATCCCTCTCCACTTCCTGATAATGCGTGCAGTGTGACCTGCTGCCTCGTGTTCCAGCCACCATGTCGCCCTGCAGGATAGACTGGAAGTCAAGATCAATCCTTCCTTACTTAGGTTGCGTTTGTCAGGCGTTTTCTCGCCACCGTGAGAAGCAGCTGATGCACATGGGAAAGGAAGACCAAACAAGACCTTTTTATCTTCCAAAGGCCCAAGGTGGTGTGTTGGGCAGCTCTTTCTCATTGGGACAAAACACCGGAGAGAGATCAACTTTAAAGGAGAAAGGGTATGAGTATGAGGCATAGATTCCTCGTAGTTTTAGATGTCTAAATCCATGGTCACTTGGCCCCATCACTCTGGGTCTGTGCTAAGGCAGAATGTCACAGCAGGAGCCTGTGTTTGAGAAAAGTTGTTTACCCCCTGGAAGCTGGGAAGCAAAGACAGAGGAGAAGCACCTAGAGTCCTAAGACACCTCTAAAAAAAATCTACTTTTTCCAAAAGAGAGTACCTACCACCTAAAATTTTATTTAGCTCTTAAAACAATGGTTCTCAACCTGTGGGTCACCACCCCTCTCACAAGGGTCACATATCAGATATCCTGCCTATTGTATATTTACATTACAAATCATAACAGTAGCAAAATCAGACTTATGAAGTAGCAACAAAAGTAATTTTGTGGTTGGGGGGTCACCACGACATGAGCATTAGGACGAATGAGAACTACTGTCTGAAAAACACCATCAGGTGGGGACAAAGCTATCTACAAAGGTAGTGGGAGGACACCTTAGATCCAAATCTAATAAATAGCGATGATCCCTGGAGGTATCAGGGCGATGGAACCCTGCAGCTCTCTGCACCACCTGTAGACATCTGGAAAGTTTGCCAAGTCCCCACCCCTCCGCAGTCCTTACTACTGTTTAATCTCAGGGAGGGAGGGACCTCATGCATCTGGTCTCAGGTACTTCCTGAGTCTTAAGGGGCCTCTCTTTAGAATTCCTTGAGTCCCAAGGAACTTCCCTTCAGATGAAATATTTCAATTCAGAGAAAACTGCTCCTCAGGCAAAGCAGGAAAGATGGCACAGCATTACTAGGAGGAGCTGGAACACATGGGTTTTGAGACAGGTCAAACAAGAGAGATGACTTGGGATGCTCAGCAGTCTTTTCTTGGAGACAGATCATTATGCCCAGTCCATGGAGGAGGAGGATGACAGTAAGGCCCTCAGCCAGCCTGACTCTGTGTCTTGGCTTTTATTGTTCTAACATCCAAGGTCACGTTTCTTGGGATCCTAAGGTGACTGTAACCTCCTTGCTGAGGTTATTGTAGGTTTGCTCACCAGCTCCTTGCTGAGGCAATGATGTAGCTGGAATAAGGGCATAGCATAGTAACCAGCCCTCCATCACACACAAAGGAAGAGCCAGGCATTAGGAGGTCTCCACTCTTCTCTTTGTGGAACTGAAGTGCATTAAACGTCTCTCCCACAGCCACGCTAAATGTTGTTTTTGAGTTTAGACTCTTGTTTGTATATTTTAAATAAATTTCATAATTAAGCCACAAATGTTCCCATAGCAGTTGGACATATTTAAATTATAGGCTTCTGATCTAATGGAGAAAAATCACAAATATGGGCATTAATGATTCCTTTTGTTTGTTTGGTGCCTTTCATGGCTCTCAAATGGGTCTGGCAGCTTAATGGCCAATTCCAAAGCTGCTGGGAATGGGGGCTGTGATAAAAAGATGACAGGAAGTAAAACCCCTACAGTGGCGAAAAATTACAGTTCTTTTAAGGAGACATTTTCTTTATGCCTGTAATTCATCATGAGCTGGTTCTGAATACACAAACAAGGCCAGCCGTGTTGCTCGGTGGGAGAGCGTGTTAGTCTATATGAGACCCTGAGTTTTATCTCCAGCACTGAACGAAAGCCATAATCAAGCTTACAAAGGGGTGTTTGTCTCTCTGGCTGGCAGCGCTCCATGCCAGAGGCTGCTGCCAGAATCCTATTCCCAAACACAGTGCGAGAGGACTTTGGGACCTGCAGGTTCCAGGTTCAAGTCTCCTTCCATGATGGCGGTGGAATTTGTCTATACAACTGAGAATCTAACGTCCACCCGACCACAGTATCCCTATAACCTCTCACCCACTAACCACTGCCAAATAAAGATCAAATTCAAGCCTAGGAAAGAGGTTTTGTTTTTTATTTGAAAGGAGGAAAGAGACGCAGCGGGGGCTGGGCTTCACTCTCTTCAGAGGTTCTTCCCTATATAGTCCAGTCATTTTGGTTACCTGCCCCTTTTATAGCTTTGGCCTCCTGGCTGCTACACCTAGTTCCCCCTCCTCCCCTCTTCTTTTCCCTCCCCACTCTCCGCACAGCGCTCAGGGACTTCCCTGATGTCCCTACCTCTGACTATGGCTCCCTTTCACCTACAACAAACTTTCTCCTCCACCATGCGCTATCTAGGAGCGGTCATCTCCTTTCCTTTTTATTTTATTTTTTCCACTCATCTATTGCAGTAGAGAGTTTGTGGCCAGGAGGTCTGCAAGTGCCCTTGAAGCATGATGAATAAAAACTCAGAGACAGATATTGGGCTTCAAACTGAAGACCAGAAAAGCAAAGTGGCCAGTCACTGGCTTTTACCCCAACAGTCCAAAAATGGTGATCCTGCCTCCAGGAAACCTCAGAGTGAGACTGGAACTGAAAGCTGTCTCCTCCCATTTTATATTCCTCTCTAGTGCTGGGAGTAAAGGTATGCACCACTACTGTCTGGTTTCTATGGCAAACTAGTGTGGCTACTGGGATTAAAGGTGTGTGTTGTTGCTGCCTGATCTGTAAGGCTGGCCAGTGTGGCTGTTTTACTTTTCTGATCCTCAGGCAAGCTTTATTTATTAAAATACAAATGAAATGCCACTATGTGCCCTGAAGGTTGGACAAAAAGAACAGAGAGAGAAGGGTTAGGAGAGGAACATAAGGGATTCAGAGGTTGGATATCTTCCCAAATTGCTCTTTACCTTATCTTTGAGACAGCATCTCTCCCTGATCCTGGACCTCACTGATTCTGTTGGACTGACGGGACAGCAAACCCAGCAATCTTCCTGTCTTTGCCTCCCTAGTTCTGGAACTGTAAGGTACCTGCTCCTACACTTGGGTACCGAGGACTTGAACTCAGAACTCCGTACTTGCAGAACAAACTTTACTGATGGATCATCCTCCTAGTTTGAACTTTTCTTTCACAGAGAAGAAATTCAAAACTAGAAAACTCAGGGAGTGAAATGAAGAAGGAAGGATGCTGCCTAGTAGGTCAGTCACTGTACCCTGGGGTCATGCTGTGTGTGGCTATAGGGGACCAACATCCAGGGATTGGAGGGACTGCCTGGCCCATCCCAGGGAATGAAGGAGCATTAGGAGTTCTGCCTAAGCACTATGGGAAGGCTGTTGTTCTGCCGTAAGCTGTTTGCTGCAATATAAAGAGCTGATAAGATGTGTTTCTTTACTGTTTCCCAAGGATACTGTGCTCAGGTAAAATTCAGCACTCACTAAGTGGTGAAGGTAAGGTAAGCCAGGTTCAGAGAATGACAGATTTTTTGCTCTCTATTTCCTCCCTCCATACCTGGGGTCGGTGATAACAGCAACAGCTAGGTATGGCTTTGAAGTTTTCAAAGGGTGTGCATGTGTGTGTATATGTGCGTGTGCATGCACTCTAGTGAGAGGCGTTAGACTTCCTGGTAGGCACACAGATATGGAGAAGAGCCATGGCTACTTAATAAGGTATCACACTTTCAAGATGGCCGACTTCTTCCTGACCCTTCTGACTTGAGACAAAAGCCTGACATCTTACAACAAAGGCCTTATAGGCGTTGTCTCCCACTAGCAGGACTCCTGTTGATCGACTGGCTCAACAAGTTTAGGACCAGATCAGGACTTACCACCCAACAGTTGCTGGACAAACATCCTTTTTTTAAACCACCAACCCTGCCTGGTGATGTTGGAGCACGCCTTTAATCTCAGGAGGCGGAGGCAGGTGGATCTCTAGTTCAATGCCAGCCTGGTCTACAGCGCGAATTCCAGGACAGGCTCCAAAGCTACACAGAAACTCTCTCTCTCGAAAAAAAGCAGAACCAAACCGAGCCAAAACAAAATCCCACCACCCCAAATTAGGGAAGGAATTTATTTTTTAAAAAAAAGTCTCGTAAAGAGACTGGAATTTTTGGCTTTCCAACCCCACTCCACCAGCTTTGCAGAGGGTCTTTTTCTACGTGTGTTTGCTGCTGTCTGTGGTGTTTGAGATTTCTCTGCTGCTACCTGTTGAATTCGAGATTTTTTTCCTGCCTTTTAACTCTTTAACAGAAAACAAAACTATATTACCAACCACAGCACCTAGAAAACTACTGTTCCCTAGCGCTGCCCTTGAGCAAACATCACACCCCTTCCTCATCGCTACTTAGGATTGTTGAGAGGATGAAAACCGAGGGGTGCCTCACCAGCTCGTCCCTGCTGAGCAATAAATAAATTCCCTCACGCTTTTCTGACCACACTCCAAACCCAAGGCTAGCGGAGCTTTACAGGGCATCAGCTGCTGCTGCAAACCCAGCACCTCTGGAACCCACCGGGAAAGAATGCTCAAAACACAAAACTAGCGGTGACTCCCAAGCCTTCTGCACCTGCCCGTCTCTGCACGGAAACCCGAGGCCGCCTCACCGGAACCAGCTCTAGCTGCCATACTCGGGGGTTCAAATTATACTTGTGACTTTCAAAACTTTGTGGCTTCCTACGATGTAAAATAGGGACAACTAGTCATCTGAGTTGGAAGGATTAGGTAAAATCGTGGATGAGAAACTGGCAAGGCACAACCCGGAAAAAATAGCTCAGGCCGCCAGTCTTTGACCCGAAGAGGGCGGGGCTGGGCATCGATCGCTCGGCGCTCCTCTAGGCTCTCGTCGCGATCAGCCGAGTCGGGAATGATCGATGCTCCCCGGTGTAGTTCGTGAGGACGAGAAGGCCGGGCGTGGAATTTTCGCCCCGGCGGAACCAGTCGATGCCAGCGATGAGAAACACAGCCCCGTCCAAGAATCAGAGAGGTTAGTTGAAGCTCCGCAGAGCGCTGGCAGCAGGCGCCACGCTCAAGCTCCAGAGCGGGCGGGCGGTGGGACGGCTTCGCGCAGGCGCTTTGGTAGGACTGGGAGTCGCTGGAGAAGCTACGTGAGTTGTAGCTGGTTGCTAGCGACCAAAGGATTGGGCAAAGTGTCAGTGCGTTACTTAAGCTTCTAGGGGTATCAGATGGCGCTTGCACGCGGAACTGCTTCGGCGACCGTACTGTCGTGCGTCCGAGTCGTTGTGATGTTTCCCTCCACATCCATCTACTCTTCCCGGTGTGGCTTTGATTAGTTTGAAGTGTGGGGACAGGCCGAGTGGCTGGATGGACCGCACGACCTGCCTGGGTCGTCTGTCAGGAAAGTGTGGCTTTGGCCACTGATGGAAAAGGGCCAGTGTCCAACCTCCTCCCTGTAACCGCCCAAACCCTGCTGTCCCCCAAAATGTAGCAGAGGCCCGCGCAGCCGACCAGAGACTTCCTGGGACAGAGCATCTTCTGCCTAGATCACTTAGCAGTCCTCCCGACTGAGCAGGGAGGCGCGAGCAGCGGGTTTTGGCCGGTGCTTTGAGAGAAGGACTGCGCGTGTTTTCCTACAAGTTTGTTCACGCTAAAGCCTCCAGCAGCCCGCTTTTTCTGTGTTCTCACAGCAACCAAGACTGGTTTCTGTGAAGAGTACAGCCGGCCTGTTATCGGCTCCTTTGTTCTTGGTGTGAGCAGCAGGAGACCTTAGCTCCTGCTAGGTTGGTTCACTGATGGAGCCCAACAGAATCACTCGGGTTTCCACATCAACAAACAAGCCTTTAAAGACCTTTTAGATTAGGGTCCCAAAGAAAAGCTGTTTTCTGCAGCCAACAATGGACCTTTGTCTGAAAGCGGTGCCTTGACCTGACAGGTGGCCATGGAGCACCTGAAGGCTGCTTTGCCAGCAAGGGCACATGTCTTCAGACTGTACATTAAGAGCTGCCACCACCTTCAAGAGCAAAACACAAAGCCTGCTATGGCCAGCAGACATCCTTAAGGCCTATACCTGTTACATTTGGGGAAGAGAAACGTGTAATGTGAGCAGTTGAGGCCATTGAGACTAATATATGTGGCCTGTGTTTCGATAAGTAAAGGGGTCATTTTACCAGGAATGATCTCAGACTTTATCTGGGCACTTAAATTTATAGCATCCTAATTTAGATGGCAGATTCCATAGTTAGCTCATCTATACCTGATTATTAGAAGGTTATTTACCCAAATCACAATAAACTCTTTTATGGTACTCTGGGGAGCCAATTTTTTTTAAGACTTAAAATTTAGGTACATATTTGGTTTATACACCATTTAGTTAATATAGCCTTTTCTCGGAGGCAGCTTCTTGAGAGGTTATAGGAAGTTAGTGCATACTTACAGCCAGATAAGAGCCACTCAGGCTGGTCCTGTCTCAGATCAGGGTTTGGGCAAGCATGCAAGCACTGGAGCGTTGACTTGAAGCCTGGGCTTGAGACCATAGAGAAAGACAATTATTCCATTGGACATCGGACCACAATGTAGACAAAATTCTTATAGCATTGAACAACACAGAAAACATCACATGGGAAAAGAATGGGATGCTTTTCAGACATCTTTAACAGACTGTTACAAAGGGGTTATGTCACTGACTGGCTCCAACTGACTCAAACAATGCCCCTCGTTGTTTATCAACCAAAATTCATAAATGTTGCTTTCAACTTCAATGGTAGAGTTTAGAAATTCACTTTGAATTTCTGTAAATTACTGCTTTTAGCACATAATTCAATTCTGTTGTCTGGGTCAGATACATGGAGGAGTACACGAGTTAAGATTATAGCTGTGGCCGGGCGATGGTGGTGCACGCCTTTAATCCCAGAGGCAGAGGCAGGCGGATCTCTGTGAGTTCGAGACCAGCCTGGTCTACAGAGCTAGTTCCAGGACAGGCTCCAAAGCTACAGAGAAACCCTGTCTCGAAAAACCAAAAAAAAAAAAAAAAAAAAAAGATTATAGCTGTGCATTCGCTTTGGTTATAAAAGTTGTTTACGCGGGAAACCCAGCACAAGTACCATTGGTTGATACAGTGCTCTCGTAAAGGCAGACTAAACAGGCAGACTGAGAACACAGGAGCATGGCGGTCTGTTGTTTTTACTCTGTGGCTGGATGTCTGTTGTGTAATACAAGGACAGTGACTGTTTAAAAGGGCCAACTAGGATCCGGGAAAGGCTGTGGAGGCAGCCATGAGCCCGCTGAGGCCAACATTCCACTCACCATGGAATTTCCCCACACTGCCAACATAAGACCCCGTGGGCAACTGGTGTCTAACATCCATCAGTAGACCTGTCAGAAGCCACTTAAAGTAGCCACTGACAGCTATTACGGGACAGAAACTTACCTAACTGAAATGCCCACATCTGGAAGACTGTTAACGTCAGCTGTTTTAGACATCTCTGATGACTGCATTTCAACAAACAGCATTCCTAAGGTGGGGCTCAGCGAGGGAACACACTTGCTGCAGGCTTGATAACTTGAGCTCAACTCCCAGGCCCCACATGGTAGAAGGAGAAAACCAGTCCTGAAGTTATCCCCTGGTCTCCACACATACACCATGGTACAAGTTCACCATAGCACATGTGTGTGCATGAGCACACACACACACACACACACACACACACACACAAATTAATAGGTGTCATTTAAATTGCTTTTAATTACTAGGGCTAGCTCATGTGATCATGAGGATGATTTACTACAGCCAATGTAAGGCTGTCTCCCACAATGCTCTTTCACATAGTCTGCAGCACGAGGTCCTTCTCTTGGAGGCCTTTGAAAGTGGCGGTATAGAAATTGTAAACTTCTGAGGCAGCATAAAGAGACAAGGAGAGAGAACCCAGCATCTGATGTCAACAGACCGGAGTGTTTATTTCAGACAGTGAAGGACAGACAATCTGCCATGAGAAAGGGGGTGCCTGTAAGAGAAAATGCTGGGGTGCTGGGCTTAGGAATGAAGAAATTGTTGCAGTTGTAGGCCATGTGGGTTTCGGTCCCTATTTCCTGGAATTCTCTTGTTTCAAGCAAGATTATCTTGGGAGACAGGCTCTCTCTGGAACATTCCTGTCTGGGTTGTGATGACTGTTCTTGGTTATCAGCTCAGCCACATCTGGTATTAATTCAACCCCAAGAGCCTGGGTGTACTTCTGAGGGTTTTCTTAATTAAAGCATTTCAAGTGGAAAGACCATCTTTAATCCGGACCACACCAGCCGGCGGCCCATATAAAGGACGTGGAAGAAGGAAGCTTTTGCTCTTCGCTCGCTTGCCCTTACTTTTGATGTCAGTTCTATTCTTTCACTGGCACTAGAGCCTATTTCTTCAGAATTCCAGCATTACTGAAGACCAGCTAAGACATACATCTAGCCTCATGGGACTGAACAATTACTGGATTATCAGACTTTCCGTTGGTAGACAGTCATTGTTGGACTAGCTGGATCACAGCCTGTAAGCCACACTCTAATAAATCAATAAATCACACATACACACACATGTCATTTTATCAGTTCCGTTCCTCTAGAACAGCAATTCTCAGCCTGTGGGTTGTAACTGATTTGGGGGTTGAACTACCCTTTCACAAGGGTCACAGATAGATATCTTACATATCAAATAGTAACATTGCACTTCATAACAATAGCAAAATTACAGTTATAAAGTAGCAATGAACATAATTTCATGGTTGGGGGTCACCACAGCATAAGGAACTCTATTAAAGGTTCGCAGCTTTAGGAAAGTTGAGGGCAACTGCTCTAGAGATCCTGACACAACAGCTGAGTCAGGTTGCATCCTGTGGAATCCTGTTTTACAACCAAGGCATTTTATCATTCTAAGCCCTGATGTGCGGTCCAGGGGCATCATCTCTTTTTTTACTGCTTCATGCTGAGGTGGGTCATTGTAAGGGGTAGGGAGAAAATGTGGTGGTTTTCAGGGTCTTTTGACTTTAGGTATATGTTCCTCAAGCCCATGTATTGGCTCTTTGGGCTCATCTGGTTCCAGGGCTCTGAGGTAGCAGCTTTGGTAAAGAAGAGTGGAGCAGTAACTGAGGAGGTGAGGGCTTCTGCTCTTTGCTACAACAGATTAGAGAGGACAAAGGACAGAAGATTAGAGCTGAAACTGTCAGGATGTGGGGCCCAATGCAGGGGGTTCTCCGTGTTCTCCAAGTACCCCAGAAGCCTGCCCAGAAGCCTGCCCAGCTTGATGTGGGCATCTGACTCATGAATCTGTTCTTTGTTTTAGCTGTCTGGCATTCTTCCTTAGACATCTGATAAATTTATGTAGAAGCAACATTCTTCCCCTAACATAGCACAGATTTCCCCTTTCTCTACCATAATGAGATCGGATCCCACTCTGTTTTGTAGCATCATGACTTCTGGGTCCAACTAAGTCTGGAGTTTTTAAATTCTCTTGTACCAGTGTAAGATCAGCCTTGATTTGTTGAGCAAGTTGGCTATGTTGTACTTGTTGGAGTCCAGTGGTCATTCCCCACAGGGTCACAACCCCTGCCATGGTTACCCCCAATAGGACTAGAAATGATATGGAATCCCTTTTGGTTTAGATAGGAGTGGTCATTTATTTCATTCCCAGGGATGACTATAAGATCAGGAACTAAGTATACAGTTTAGCACATGGGGTAATTGAGGGGTAGCTAGATCAGAGGTCTTCCTTGGGGCATGTAACATAGGCATCATCAGAGACTTTTGAGTTGGAGATTAGCCTACTGCAGTTAGGATGGAGGCCCACACAGTCAGCTCTACCCACAGTTTGTACAGGCAAGGCCCAAAGACAGGATTTAGACACGGAGTGATTGGTTAAATGGATTTTGGTTAAGCCTATGCCCAGTTATGTAACTTGCCTTATCCTCAGGCATATCCAACAGTCTCTTCCAAGCAGAATTTTAGAGAGCATTTTCATGGCTACGGTTTATGAGGGCAAGCATTTTAAGAAAGGGAACCTTGAGGTCCAAAGGTTTGGTTGGGGTTCACCTGGCTTGATTTTTCTGAGGAGAGAGAACACAAGACTCCTCATGGATCCACGGTATGAATGAGGACAAAGATGTCAACAGCCTTCACCTCCAGGTGGAGGGTGGCCTTTGGAGAGAAGTCCTTGCCATTAGCTATAATCACCTGTGATGGTTTGAATAACATTGGTCCTCATAGGCTCATGTATTTGAATGTACAGGGAACGGCATTAGGAGGTATAGCCTTGTTGGAGTAGGTGTGACCTTGTTGGAGGAAGTGTGTCACTGGGAGTGGGATGTGGGGTCTCAAATGCCCCAAAAGCCCAGTGCTTCCTTCTGCCTGCTGATCCCAAGAAGGCCACACCTCCTAATGCCACTCCTTAAGCTTTCAAATATATGAGCCTACGTGGGCTAATCTTATTCAAACCAACACAGATGGTCAGATATCTCTCCAGTACCATGTGTTCCTTCTCACCACCATGCGTCCCACTATGATGACAATGGACTAAACCTCTGAAACGGTAAGGTTTCCCCAATTAAATGGTTTTTGTTTTATTTTGTAAGAATTGCTATGGTCATAGTGTCTCTTCACTACAATAGAAACCGTAACTAAGATACCATTTGAGGTCAAAATTTTGTTTTCCCCAGTGTGATGGCTGTTCTTGGTTGTCAACTTGACTACATCTGGAATTAACTAAAATCCCAAAATGGCGGGCACACCTGTGAAGGATTTCTGCTTAATTTGAAGTGAGAAGACCTACTTGTAATCTGGATCTTTGAGATGGGAAACCACACCTTTAATCCAGGTCTAATCTGGGCCACACCTTCTACTGGAAGCCTTCGTAAGGAAAAGGAATGAGGAAGCTTTTGCTTCCTCATTTCTTCACTGGCATTAGAGCCTACTTCTTTGGGATTCTTGCAGATACTGAAGACCAATTGAGTCATCCAGTCCTATGGATTGAACAACTACTGGATTCTTGGATTTTCCGTTCATAGCCCCCCCGTTATTGAACTATCAGGACCACAGCCTGTAAGTCATCCTAATAAGTCCCCCTTGTTCCCCCCCCCCATCTTTCTGTTGGCAGACAGTCATTGTTGGACTAGCCAGACCCCAGGCTGTAAGTCACTCTAATAAATCCCATATACATTCATTCTGCCCATTCTGTTTCTCCTGAAAACCCTGACTAGCACAGATTGGAAGAAAGTGAGTGTTGGGGTCAGTTCTGGGGTGGAAGGGAGCCTAATGAGTTATGTAGTAGCAATGTTGGACCCTAGTGTCCAATCACCTAGGAGGAGGAGTCACCCCAAGAGACCATCTCTCATCACAGCTGATGTAAAAGCATGAGGATTTTATTAATTCTGTCATGACAGGGTCTTCCAGCAGTAGGGAGGCTAGAAGACCCTGAATGTCTGGTACAGGCTATTTTTAAAGAGAAAAACCACAGAAGGAAGGGGGTGTCTGCGGGTTATTCTTTATTATGATTGGCTTGTTCAAAAAGGCTATTACCAATAATTGGCTGGAGAGTGGTGGCCAGATCAGATGAGGTAAAGGGAAACTTCTGAGGGTCACTTTGCCTCTTCCCAGGGACTAAGTCAAAACATCAGTAACTGAGTCAACACCTAAGGGTTATCTTGCCCCTATTCAGGGAGATGGAAAGTTCCCAGTATCTCCGTACATGCATGCATAGCTGTTATGTCCTTGGTTCCCAGGGGAGGAGGGGAAGTACTGAGAGTTGTCAGAAATGGCTTCAGAATTGTCTTAAAGTTCTACAGCATTTAATTTGTATTTTAATAAATAAACTTGCCTGAAGCACAGAGAATTAAACAACACCACTGGTCACTGGTCAGCCATACAGGCCAAGGAATGGTAACACACACCCTTAATCCCAGTAGCCACACTAGTCGCCATGGAAACCAGGTAGTGCATGCCTTTAATCCCAGTGGTTCACGCCTTTAATCTCAGCCCTAGAGAGGATTATAAAATGGGAGGAGACCATTCTTTCTCAGTCTCATCCTGAGATTCCTGGACTGGGGTTGAACCCCACTTTCTCTTTGTGAATGTTTGTTAATCGTGCTTTAGAGTTGTAGTGTTATGGGTCCAGCTGGGACTGTTTTGTATGACAGGCAGGCTTTTTAAGACAGGAGAGGTGTGTCCAGGACAGGAAGTTTTTCTAGTTTAGTGACTATCGGGGTCAGGAGAATAATTCTGTGGGGTCCTGGGGCCCAGGGTGGGGTGGTATGCCTCTGCCAGGTAAAGTAGGTAAGTCATCCAGCATTTGGAGGACTGTGTCTTTCCTTAGTGGGATCAGGGGCTGGGGCCAGGAGGGGAAGGCATTTCTGATGACCAAGATGCTACCTATGGGCTGTGGAGTGAAATATTGTTAGTCCCTGGAATTAAGAGTGAAGAAGTGGGCTGCAGAGATGGCTCAGAAGTTAAGAGCACTGGCTGCTCTTTCAAAGCCCTTTTTAAAAAATTGTTTTTATCGAGTGATATATTTTTCTCCCCTCCCCTCCCTTCCTCTCCCCTCCCCTTCTACTCTCTTCCATGATCCCCATGCTCCCTATTTACTCAGGAGCTCTTGTCCTTTTCTACTTACCATGTAGGTTACATCTATGTATCTCTCTTAGGGTCCTCATTGTTGTCTAGGTTCTCTGGGATAGTGAATTGTAGGCTGGTTTTTCTTTACTTTATGTCTAAAAGCCACTTATGAGTGAGTACATATGATATTTGTCTTTCTGAATCTGGGTTACTTCACTCAATATGATGTTTTCTAGATCTATCCATTTGCCCACAATTTTCAAGATATCATTACTTTTTTCTGCTGTGTAGTACTCCATTATATAAATGTACCACATGTTCCTTATCCGTTCTTTGGTCAAGGGGCATTTAGGTTGTTTTCAGGTTCTGGCTATGACAAACAATGCTGCTATGAACATAGTTGAGCACATGTCCTTGTGGTATGCCTGAGCATCCTTTGGGTATTTACCCACTAGGTCTTGAGGAAGGTTGTTTTCTAATTTTCTGAGAAATCGCCATACTAATATCCAAAGGGGCTGTACCAGCTTGTATTCCCACCAGCAATGCAGAAGTGTTCCCTTTACCCCACAACTTCTCCAGCGTAAGTTATCATCAATGTATTTGATCTTGGCCATTCTTACAGGTATAGGATGGAATCTTAGAGTTGTTTTGATTTGCATTTCTCTAATGGCTAAGGATGTTGAGCATTTCAACCATTTTAGATTCCTCTATTGAGAGTTCTCTGTTTAGGTCTGTACCCCATTTATTTTATTGGATTATTTGTTCTTTTGATGAGCAGTTTCTTGAGTTCTTTGTATATTTTGGAGATCAGACCTCTATCTGATGTGGGGTTGGTGAAGATCTTTTCCCATTCTGTAGGCTGTCATTTTGTCTTGTTGACCATGTCCTTTACTTTACAGAAGCTTCTCAGTTTCAGGAGGTCCGATTTATTAATTGTTTTTCTCAGTGTCTGTGCTGCTGACAGTATATTTATATTATATTTAGGAAGTGGTCTCCTGTGCCAATGTGTTCAAGTGTACTTCCTGCTTTCTCTTCTTTGAGGTTCAGTGTGGCTGGCTTTATGTTGAGGTCTTTGAACCATTTGGACTTGAGTTTTATGCTTGGTGATAGATATGGATCTATTTTTATTCTTCTACATGTTGATATCTAGTTATGCCAGCAGCATTTGTTGAATATGCTTTCTTTTTACATTTTATTTTATTTTTTGCTTCTTTGTCAAAAATCAGGTGTTTGTAAGTGTGTGGATTAATATCTGGGTCTTTGATTCAGTTCCCTTGGTCCTCCTGTCTGTTCTTATGCCAATACCAGGCTGTTTTTAGTACTGTGGCTCTATAGTAGAGATTGAAGTCAGAGATGGTGGTGCCTCCAGAAGTTCCTTTATTGTACAGGATTGTTTGACTATCCTTGGTTTTTTGCTTTTCCATATGAAGTTGACTACTGTTCTTTTAAGGTCTGTGAAGAATTTTGCTGGAATTTTGATGGGCATTGCATTGAATCTGTAGATTGCTTTTGGTAAGATTGCCATTTTTACTATGTTAATTCTGCCTACCCAAGAACATGGGAGGAGATCTTTCCATTTTTTGGTGTCTTCTTCAATTTCTTTCTTCAAAGATTTAAAGTTCTTGTTATATAGGTCTTCCACTTGTTTGGTTAGAGTTACTCTGGATATTTTATGCTATTTATGGCTATTGTGAAGGGTGATGTTTTATGTTTTTCTGATTTCTTTCTCAGCCCCTTTATCATCTGTGTAAAGGAGGGCTACTGATTTTTTTTTTAGTTAATCTTGTATCCTGCTGCATTACTGAAAGTGTTTATGAGTTGTAGAAGTTCCTTGGTAGAATTTTTGGGGTCACTTATGTAAACTATCATATCATCAGCAAATAGTGAAAGTTTGACTTCTTTTCCAATTTGTATTTTGTTGATCTCCTTTTGTTGTCTTATTGCTCTAGCTAGAACCTCAAGTATTATATCTTTCAGAGGTCTTGAGTTCAATTCCCAGCAATCCCATGGTGCCTCACAACCATCTATGGTGAGATCTGGTGCCCTTTTCTGGCCAGGCAGACATGCAGGCAGAACACTGTACTTAATGAGTAAATAAAGCTTTTTTTTTTTTTTTAAAAAAAAAAAAACCACATCACTTGAAAGTGTGACTCAGTTCCCTCATCTGTACAGTCACGGGTTCTGTGGCCAACAGCTGGGTTCAAAGCCTACAAAGCCCATGCTAAAAAGAAGGTCCTTGGAAGGTACCCTTGGACTTCTCAGTGTTCAGAACCAGGAGCTAGTTAAACTTTTTTTTTTTTTTTTTTTTTGGTTTTTCTTTTATTCCTTCCAAATTACCCAGTCTGTGGAACTCAGCTTAAGCAACAGGAATTCCCTTATTGGGCACAATAGGAACCCCAGGTGTCCCTGAAGTTAAGATAGCGAGTGAGAGGTGTGACATTGCTTGGCAGATTGTAAATTCAGTGGCTTAAACAATGCACATTTAGGACTGTTGTTCTGAGTGGGTGTGTGTACATTGGCATGGCCAGGCCCTCTGTCAGAAACCCTTATAAGGCTATGGTCCGGTGCAAAGACTCAACTGGACAGGGGCCTATGCCCCCCAGTTTCTGTTGTCCGGATTCCATATGGGGACAGGCAGCTACTGGACATGGAGTCTCTTGCTCCTCATTCTCTGTTAGCTATAGGCTCACTTCATCTCTTTGCCCGTGGCCAACATGGTGGCATGAGCCAACACATACTAGCTGAGTGGTCAGTAGAGTCACTAATGGTGTGTCACTTCCCAGCCCCACTGGTTTCTTTTTCTCGTGCTGCTGAAGTAGGCTACCATAAGCACTGGCTGTAGGCAGCAGGCTTGCTGCCCTTGCAGATCTGTGGACTGAAAATCTTGCTGGACTGAAATCAAGGGCTCAGTGGGGCTGCCTTCTTTTCAAAAAAGCCTCAGGACAGAATCAATTTCTTTGATTTTTCTCAGCTTCTGAAAGTTGCTCTGAATTCCTCTCAGCTTGTGGTCCATTAACTAGTCACCAAAGCCTGCCACTTCGCCTTTCTTTGACCATTCTTCTGAAGCCACGTGACTTCCAACTCTGACCTTAGCCCAAAGCAATCCTTATAATAAAATACAGGAGCCCATCCAGATAATCCAGGGTAATCTTCCATCTCAGGTCCCATTCTGTCACACCTGCAGAGGCCCTTTTGCTCTATTAGGTGACATAATCACCATTTGAAGGTAGGATATGAACATCTGTAGGGACTGTTATCTGTCCGTCAGCGCAGACTAATTTGTAAGCTAAATATGCTTATATTTTGCTCATGCCTTTTCCATGTGGACCATCCAGGCTAGCTCAGTGGTCTTCCCACAATTCCCTTTTCCATATGGCAGCTTCCTGCTCCCTGGGACTTTTATTCCCTAGAGCCTGAGAACATTCCACTTCCACCTTCTAGGGTACCTATGGGAGGTGTCTATGACCAGACATCAGTCACTGCACATATTCCAGTAGCACTTGCTTCTGTCACAGTAGCCAGGAAGAAGATAAAGGGTATCTTTTCTACCTGTCGATGGTGGCACAGGCAGAGACACGTGGATCTCTGAACTGGTCAGCTTAGGCTACATAGTTCCACAACAGCCAGGACTACACAAAGAGACTCTGTCTCAAAATGGGGTGGGGGGAAGGAATCTTTTCCTTTTCATTCTTTTCTTTTATCCCTTGCCAGGGATGAAACCCAGAGGTAAACTCCAGTACACAAAGAGTAGGAGTTAGTAGACTACCATTTGGTACCCTCTGTTTTTATAAATAAAGCTTTATTGGAACACACCCACCCCTATTTGTTTATTCTGGTTCGTGAATAGCAGAGTAGTGTCAACTGTGACCATGTGGACAGCAAAGCCTGATGTTTCATATTTGACCTTCTACATCTCTGCCAGAAACCCAGTGTTCCTCATCACTCAACATGATGGGAAGCAGAGGATGTCCTGTTCTATCTGAGGTGGCTGGAACAGATTGTCTGACACGTGTTGGGAGACGTATGAAGAGAAGTTTCCTTGGCTCACAATTCTGACAGCTGCAGAGTCCCAACAGCTGGCTACAGACATCTGATGAGGGCCACCGGCCACCAAGCTGTATCACACATTAGGTAGAGAAGTGGGAGGGGGCACTGACACATGCCAAGAAGCTAGATGAGGGCACCCTCACTTTATACCAACCACCCTTAACCACCCTCAGAGAAACTAGCCCACTCTTGTAAGGTCGGTATTGATACCCTCCCACAGTGGTACCCTTAATGACCTAATCACCTCTTTCTGGGCCCATCTCTTAAATGTCCCCTATTGAGGACCAAATTCCAAGCCTATGAAAGTTTAGGGATAAATCACATCTAACCCGTAGCAGATGACAGAGCTGTTGGGATAGTGCTAAGAACAGAGAGAAGGGCAGGTAGCCATGGTTGTCTGTGAGCTGCAGCTCCTGTTGTTGTTAGCACAGTGACTGTCATGTACACATGACACTCAGGCTAAGCCACCAAGCTGCCAGTGCTATTTTCTTTCTGCTTGGGTTGTTGTGTGTTTGTTAGCTTTCCGTTTCTGTAACAGATCCCTAGGATAAATTAAAAAGATTTGTGTGAGCTCACAATTTTAGAGGTTTCAATCCAGGGCTGCATGGCCGTGTTACTTTGGACCTGTGGCAGCTCAATGCATCATCGTGGGGGCATGAGGCAGAGGTTGCCTCTTTACTTTATGGACCAAGAAACAAGGCTGGGGTCTAAATGTGTCCAACTTTATGGGCATGTCTCCACTACCTTCAACACACAGTTCTTTGGGAACACTTAAACAGAGCGCTTCCTTCTGTATCTGTATTGAGACTTAGCTTTAGGCTTTAGGGAAACCAACGTGGGGATGTGCCACAGCCCAGAGTTGGAGAGGTAAACCACACATCAAGAGAGAAGGAGTGTTGGGGTCATTCCAGATGAGGACAGCACACATCTCTCCCTGAACAGACATCTGTTGAGTGTGCACTGAGAGCCAGGCAATGTGCAAGGCCCTGAAAGTAGAGCAGAGACCCCCAAAAGACGGCCCCGCACCAGTGAGGCAGCCAGCAAGCAGCAAAGACTTTGTTTAAAAGCTCTGGTATGGGCCATAAGGGTTGTGTGTGGTCTTTGATTCCTGTCTTGTTCCTCTCAGGTGCTGACCATGTCAGAGGACACTAAGGGTCCTACCGAGCCCTTGGTAGGGCCTAGTACCCTCTGGAAGGACCTCAGGGTACTCCTGCCTGACACAGAGGAGGAGCTGAAGCTGGAGCTCAGTGAGAAGGTGGGCAGGAGCCTGACCATGCTGCTACAGCAAGCTGTGGGGTTGTTCTATGCAGGACATTGGCAGGAGTGCCTGCAGGCCAGCGAGGTCATCCTGGACTACTCCTGGGAGAAGCTCAACACTGGGCCCTGGCAAGATGTGGACAAGGAATGGCGCCGGGTGTACTCCTTCGGCTGCCTCCTGAAGGCCCTGTGCCTGTGCCGGGCTCCACAGAAGGCCACTGCAGTGGCTGAAGCATTGCGGGTGTGTGACATGGGCCTGTTGATGGGGGCAGCCATCCTTGGAGACATCCTTCTCAAAGTTGTCACCGTCCTCCAGACACACCTGCTCCCAAGAAAGCAGCCTGCCTGTGGCCCCCACCAGGACGAGCCTGTTACCAAGGTATGTATGGGTAGTCAGTCATTGTCCATGCTGAACCATTCAGCAGACCAACCCATCTTCTTGAAGAATCCAATCCTCTCCCTGGGTACAACCTCTCACAGGCAGCCTCTCTGCTAAAAAGGGTGTTGTGTTGATTTGGGGAATGAACAGCTGGACCCATAAGTCTCTGCAAAGGCAGTGCCTTTTAAGAGGGGAGGTGGCAGCTTCGTTACTCTGAGAGGCAGCTCACAGGAACGAGGCAGAGCTAGGCTGCTGCAGCCTCCGGGAGATTGCTTCCAGCATGTTTTCTCACCTAGTCTGGAAAGATACTTCAGCCAGCCAACTGAGGTGTGTTCTGCCCCTCCAGTCCGCATGGAGGTTGGCCTGCTGAATAAGTATCCTAGAGTTCCTTCCAGACCTGGAGCATGGTTTACAGACTTCACCCGGCTTCTGCTGGGTAAGCCAGAAACCATCTCCTTTGGGCTTCGGTGTCTACTTCTATAAATTGTCAGGGCTGTGCTGGATACCAGCCATGGAATTCTGGACTGTTTCCCATGGGTTTCTCAGTGCTTTCCTGCAGTTTTAGAATTTCCTGTTGAGTGTGATTTACGTATAAGACAGATATGACGGATGTCAACACATGAGTGTGCCCACAGTGGAATGAGAGCCCCAAGCCAGGAAGAGAGCCAGGGCTGAACCTTTCACCTGAGGACTTGGAGAGGTTGGTAGGGAAAAGCTAAAGCCTGGACAGCCAACCATTCATGAGGACATAGAGCCATTAATGAAATGGGCCTGGCCTTTGTTTACCCAGTGAAGAGAAGCTAGGCATGGTGGCACACATCTGTAATCTGATCGCCTGGGAGGGAGAGGCACAGGATGGACAGTTTGCAGTCAGCAAGGTCTACAGTGAAGAAAAAAACAGACAAACAAACAAAAAAAACAAAACAAACAAAAACCATGAAGTGAATCAATAATAACAATAAGTTACAAATTAAGAGAGATGCACATAGCCTCGGGGACTGCCAGCCAGCCGCCAGTGCTTATGTGATGCCCGTACCATCTGCGGGGCTGTGGGGTAGTGTGCTGCTTTAGTCTTCGGAGAGCAGGGCAGTCTGCAATTCAAGAGACAAACGTGTCCCCTCTGACCTAAGGGCATCCCCCCATCTTCCCACCAAGTGTGTCCCAAGTCCTGCCCAAAGTGATCCTCTTTGGGGTGGGGTATGGGATGCATAGCCACAGAGGAGGGAGTACAGGCCTTAAGTCAGCCTGTCTGAGCTCAGTTCCCATGCTCCACCCCGTCTGATCAGACAGGGTCTCTGTGCCTCAGTCCCTTACTGGAAGAGAGCACCGACAGTGCTGGATGAACCTGCTGAACATGTACACAGAATATCCCCATCTCCACCCCCAGAGCTACAGTCCTGAGAGGCTGTAGAAGAATCTTCTGTTGCTGTGAGAGGCTGTACGAAGGCCTGTGCTGAGCGTGGTGACAGTACAAAAGAAATGGCCAGTTCAGGCCAGCCAGTGGTCCTGGGTACCACACGTGGATGTGGTTGTCACCACCAGGAATAGTAAATGACCCACTTAGCTTTCCTGAGGGAAATGGATAAGGAAGGTATGGTGCAGCCATTGGGTGGCAGTGTGGAAATTCCTAGGGTAGTGCTTGGATGCAAAGGCAGAGCTACTCACTCTTCAGGACTACTGCCGCCAGCATGCTCTAAGACTATGAGTTGGCTAAGAAAAAAGGGACCTTGAGCTGGTGAAAGCAAATGACCTTAGAAATGTTATCTACTGCTGGGTGTGGTAGGCACTCTGGAATTTGAGGCAAGAGGATTCTGGGTTCAAGGTCATGCTGGGCTTCCTAGTGAGACCGTGTCTCAAAAGCACAAAACAAGCTCAGTGTAGTGGTGCAAGTCTCTACCCCTCGCACTTGGGAGGTAGCGGCAGGTGATGTCCGTGGGTTTGAAGCTTGCCAGGGCTATTGAGATCCCATCTCAAAAATAAAACAAAGCATGGGACTGGGGAGATATCTCAGTCAAGCTTCCCACACATATAGGAGCACTGGAGTTTGATCCCTAGAACCACTTGGGATCAACTTGGCATGGTGGCTTGTATTTGTCATCCCAGAGCTGTGGAGGTTGAGATGGGTGGACCCCAGGGGCTTGCCAGCCAGCCAGCCTAGCTGAATCAGTGAGCCCCAGGCCAGGGAGAAAACCCCATCTCAATAAGGTAGATAGTGCAGGAGAAAGAGTAACACCTGAGGTTGTCCCCTGCCACACACATGTGCACACACAAACCCACACGGATCAAAACAAAAAAGAAATGTCTGCTGTTTATAACGACACCAAAGACATCCTGCCAGTGATACAGCTTCCAGAGACAGTTGCCCAATCTTGCTTTGTTTGAATTCTAAACAGAAGACGAGGTGTGATGCCAACTCAGCTCCCGATGTGGTGTTAGAGCGGGCAGTGCCCAGGCTTCGCTGTCCAACTCTGCAGTACTTCAGGAAGCACTTTCTAGTCCCTGGGAGGCCTGTGATCTTGGAAGGTGTGGCTGACCACTGGCCATGCATGAAGAAGTGGAGGTGAGTGGCCACTGTAGAGAGCTGAGGTCCTTCCTCCTATCTAAGTGTCCCCAGGATTCCCTGAAGGCGTCTTCTGGCCACTCATAAGTCACTGCCCCGGATCACCCTTCAAAAGCCCCTCGATTGATTGCAGAGGATTAATGAAGACTATAAAGTGGGATATTCTGGGACTGGCAGGATGGCTGTAAAAGCCTAGTGGCCTTGAATTCAAGCCCTGGGACCCACACAGGTAGAAGGAGAGAACCCCAAAGTTGTCTTCTGACTTCCACCTGTGCCACAGTGGCATGCTTGCCTCCCACACATGAAGTAATGAATTTTTCAAAATTAACTAAAACTGTAAGTGAGGTATCCTGAGCTCCAGGGGTCTAAGCTGCTCGCTGACATGTGTTTACCCTGAGCCCATCCTTGAGAGTACCCAGTGATGTGGGATTCCCCTCTGTATGCTGTGAATACCATTGGTTAATAAAGAAACTGTTTTGGGCCTGCACAGGGCAGAATAGAGCTAGGCAGGGAAAACTAAACTGAATGCTGGGAGAAAGAAGGTGGTATCGGGAGAAGCCATATAGCCCCACCAAATACAGACACAGGAGGGAACTTTACCTGGTAAGCCACAGCCATGTGGTGATATACAGATTAATGGAGATGGGTTAGTTTAAGATGTAAGAGATAACCATAAATATGCTTAAGCTATTGGCCAAACAGTATTGCAAATAATATAGTTTCTGAGTGATTATTTTGAGTCAGGGAAGTCAAGAAATGAACAAGCAGTCTCTTGCTACAACCCAAGTTGTGGGCTCAGAAATGTTAGGTGTTAGCGTAGAGTTCATTCACAAACACTGGGATGTTTCCAATGAGGACTGGAGAGTCCTGAGATTTCAGCATCCACAGGGGTCATGTAGGCAGTACCCTGGACACTCGCTCTGCAAGAGAGCTGTAGCTCAAGGGAGTGGGTTGAGTTTGTGGAGGAAGTGGCCTGAGACTCCAGTGAGGAGTCTGTAGGAGCCACAGCATAGCAGCCATGCTCCAAATGAGGCAGGCTGGCATCACCTCCTTTAACAGTTGTGGTGCAGGGACTCAGGAAGGTCAAGAAATTCACTGAAGGATCCCTGCCTCACCCCACACTTTCAGAGTTCAGAGCCAGCACTTCACACACACACACACACACACACACACCCATACAGCCTTCCGTTTGTCACAAGGTTTCTCAGCTTGGTGACAGGGTGAGAAGAGTGAAGAGATAGCAGGATCCTGGACACCAGAAGTTGTCAGCATACAATGTATGTGGCCGAGGTTGAACCTGAGGGTTGGGCTGTGTGGGCTTGGACAAGTAGCTTCACCTCTCTATGGTGCAACCTCTGTCAGGAGAGCGAGGACAACAGTGGTCTCCGCCTCATGAGGTTTTGTGAGCATGAGAGAGCCAAAGAAATCCATTCCTAGATGTCTGTAGCAATGACGCCTGCTGACACCTGTGCTGACAGTTCCAATGTCCACTCTTGTAGTCTTCAGTACATCCAGGAGGTTGCTGGCTGCCGCACTGTCCCTGTGGAAGTGGGTTCAAGGTACACAGATGAAGATTGGTCCCAGACCCTCATGACCGTCAACGAGTTCATCCACAAATACATCCTGAGTGAGGTATATGGGAGTTACTATTTAACAGGTGGACGGTGCAACTGAACTTAAAGGCAAAATTTATATCATGTATATCTCACCATGATTTTTAAAACAGCTTCTAATAAAAAGCAGCAGCCCTTGGCTGTGTGCCTGCTACACCTGCATTGTCCGCTTAAAGGAGAAGCTGCAGGGGCTGGTAGCTCATTCCGAAAGGGCAGAGCTGCACCCCTGGCTCTAAGTCTTCTGCCCTTCACCTCTGTCCTGCCTGGGAGATCATTGATCACATCAGGCCCTGGGTTGGGGAAGGAGGCTCCACAGGACAGTGGCCGGTGGGGCTCAGCAACCAACTAAGCAATAGGGCCATCAAGAGGTACCCAGCACAAACTAACCTACAGTCATCTCTGCTTTCCTCCTCTGGCTCAGGCAAAGGATGTTGGGTACCTTGCTCAGCACCAGCTATTCGACCAGGTAAGTCTGAGATCATGTTCCTGTCCTGTACCCCTCACCTGCTCCTCTCCTCCCAGGGAGCTGCTGTCTGGAGCGAGGGCTCTCTCTCATTACCATAGGCAGCAGCAAGGCAAGTTGAACCCCCAGGCTTGAGAGATTGAGTGTACCAAGTCTGGATACCCAGAATGAAGAGACTGAAGGAGGAGCTTGGCTGAGCAGGAGTGGGATGGGGTAGGAAAATGTTCCCATTGAGAAGCACCCCAGCCCCAAAGTACAGAGACCACCAGTCAGGAGGTTATTTACAAGAGCCAGAGAGCCAGGTGGTAGAGGTCCTGAAGGCCACCCCAGGACTCTGGATTTAAAATGGACATGGTGGAGTCCTGGGAGGCCCCTGATGAGCAAGAAGCCTCCCTAGAGATCCTAGGCACTGTGAGAGACAATGCACGTGACTGCACAGAGAGGTGCTGCAGCTTCCCTTCCCAGCACAGGCCCTGAAGAGCAGGTCACAAGGCCTGCCCCTCCTGGAGTAACCCACCCAGCACAGGCCCTGAAGAGCAGGTCACAAGGCCTGCCCCTCCTGGAGTAACCCACCCAGCACAGGCCCTAAGAGCAGGTCACAAGGCCTGCCCCTCCTGGAGTAACCCACCCAGTACAGGCCCTGAAGAGCAGGTCACAAGGCCTGCCCCTCCTGGAGTAACCCACCCAGTACAGGCCCTGAAGAGCAAGTCACAAGGCCTGCCCCTCCTGGAGTAACCCACCCAGCACAGGCCCTAAGAGCAGGTCACGAGGCCTGAAACAATGGCAGGGGCTCATCCTGGGGAAATTAGACTTGGGTTTCTTTCCTGCCCTGGCCCTTCCGCTTCTCTGGGGCCTTGACTGAGGTACACAGTGGGAAGTCCGTGTCAGTGGGGGAGCACGCCAGAGGCCAGGCCAGCACACTGAGCCACACTGGAAGTGACAATGGCATTCATTATTCCCTGGCAGAAGCCATCCCTGAAACTTTGTATATCACCTCTCAGTCATATCCCTTTAGGTGGTTTCTTTGCTCAGCCTTATCCTGCCAGGAAGCAAGTGCCATGGTTGCACAAGCCTGGGCTGTGAAAAACCAGAAGCCAAGAAAAATCCACACCACTGTTAGAGATGCCCCCTCCCAGGGAGATCAGAATGAAAACTGTTCAAAGAGGGTGGAGGAGGCTGGGGAGGGGAAAGTAGGGGCAGAAGCAAAGGGCATCATGGAGGCAGATGGTACTCACTGCTCCTTCTGAGGGGAGCTAAGACCACAGCATGTCCCCTTCCAGCTGGTCAGCCCACAGTGCTCTGGAAGTTTGTTCTGTTACCAGGTCGTTGTCTGGACCAAGGTCCAGCAGTCTGTCCTATCCCCATTATACCAGGTCGTCTTCAGCCTTGGCTGTGTTGTTAGTGGGATGTTGACTGCTGAGTCAATTCTGCTCACTTGCTAATAAGACCCAAAGCCTTCCTCACCACTGACTGGCTTCTGAGGGCCTGCCTTGATCCCATGGGGACTGGCAAGCATTTGTACTTGGTCCTAAAGCTCTCTTTTCTGAACACTGTCCCAGAGTTTAGTAAGCAGCCTACTTGGTTGGTCTTTGTAGGAACTTATTTAAAATATACGAATTGTGAATCTGATTTCTTCACAGATAGTAACTTTTTTTAAAAATTATTTATTAAAGATTTCTGTCTCTTCCCCCGCCACCGCCTCCCATATCCCTCCCCCTCCCCCAATCAACTCCCCCTCTCTCATCAGCCCAAAGAGCAGACAGGGTTCCCTGCCCTGTGGGGAGTCCAAAGACCTCCCACCTCCTTCCAGGTCTAATAAGGTGAACATCTAAACAGCCTAGGCTCCCACAAAGCCAGTACATGCAGTAGGATCAAAACCCAGATAGTAACTTTTGAAGGCCATCCCCGCCAGATATCTGATGAATATCCAGTGCATTTGATTTTTGGTATTGTTTTTGTTTTTGAAACAAGGTCTCACTATGTTACCCAGGCTGACCTCCAACTTGTCATGCTCCTGCCTCAGCCTTCCAAATGCTGGAATTATAGGTATGCACCAACAAGTTCAAAACCCGTGGTTGTTTTCGATTGTTGTTTTTAACTTAATGCTTTCCTGGTGTGCTGACTCAGGCCTTTAACGCCAGCAGAGGGGGGTGGAGTTCTGTGAGTTCGAGATCATTCTAATCTATGTGGTGAGTTCCAGGCCATCCAGGGCTATAAAGCGAGTTTGTCTCAAAAACAAAATAAAACAAAACAAAAAGTCATTACCCTTAAATAACAGAATGATTTGGGGGGGGGGTAATAAAGCAACAATACCAGGTTTCTTAAAAAAATCTATGATATAGAAACAAATATGAAGATTATAATTCTTATCTATTGTTTACATCCTAAGATTTTATTCATTAGAATATGAACTTAAACTGAGCAGAATGGCACATACCTGCAATACCTGTACTTATGAGGCTGAGGAAAGAGGATGAGAAGCAGAGAGACTGTCTCAAAAACAACAAAATGAATCAAGGAATATATCAAGCAGTCAGGTATCAGCTGGGTCCTGGCTGGCATACCTAGCCCTGTCTTCTGCTTCCTCCCACTACCCTCAGATCCCAGAGTTGAAACAGGACATCAGCATCCCCGATTACTGTTGCCTGGGCAACGGGGAAGAGGAAGAGATCACTATCAATGCCTGGTTTGGTCCCAAAGGAACTATCTCCCCACTGCATCATGACCCCCAGCAGAACTTCCTGGTCCAGGTAGGAGTTGATGCCAGACAGGGGCTTAGTAAGGAGCTTGTTGTGGTAAATACCCAAAATCCCAGCACTTGGAGGTTCAAGGTCATCCTCATCCACCTAGTCAGTTCAAGACCAGTCTGAGCTACAGGAGACCTGATCTCAAAAGGGGGTGGGGGAGGAAAGGGAAGTGAAAAGGATATAGACAGAAAAACTAAAAAATAGCCCTGAGGCCCTGGAATAGGGCTTCTCCCAAGTCAAGGCTACAGTCAAGTGGGATTTCTCTGGGACCAGGCAGGAAAGCTCTTGGAAGGAGGGCCTGGCACATTCTAGCAGCCCTATGCCATCACTGCCGCCTGCCAGCCACCCTCATCCCCACTGCTAGCTTGCATCTGTGGATTATGGCTGACAGGACAGGTCTCTTAGCCATTGTGATGTTCCAGAGACTCAAAGGTTGTCACAAGGGAAAGAGCACACACCCATTGCTCTAAGAACTTAGCACAGGCTCAGTTGCTAAGAAGACTTAATACATGAGAGCATGCTTGCAGAGCACTGAGCCAGCCCTGCACGGCAGCTCAGGAGCAGCTAAGAGCCAGGGCCCATGAGCCCACTGCCTGGATGGCTACCAGTTGTCACCTTAGTAAATGTGAACAACACTTTGTCTCCACATGAAGAGGAAACTCCTCTGAGATTTATAGCCAGGTCCACACTCAGTGCTTGGCGAAGCTTAGCTAGAGGCAGAACACTGATCTGTAAGTACCTGAAGGGAGCACTCTCAGAATGCCAGCATGTGGTGGGACGAGGCTGCGGGACATTAGGCACCAGAAAGGCCTGGAATGACGGGAGGGACCGTGGGCCTATAGTGAGCAGGACAGTGAAGCTGACAGGCCTCTTCTCTCCCAGGTCTTAGGAAGGAAGTACATCCGGCTGTATTCCCCGCAAGAGTCTGAGGCAGTGTACCCTCATGAGACACACCTTCTTCATAACACCAGCCAGGTGGGCACACGGGGAATCGGTGGCATGGGGCCTGCTGTGCCTAGAGACCAGCAGGTAAATTTTTTTTTTTTTGCTTTCTACAGGTTGATGTGGAGAACCCCAACCTAGACAAGTTCCCCAAGTTTGCTGAGGCCCCATTCCTGTCCTGTATCCTGTCCCCAGGAGAGACCCTCTTTATACCTGCTAAGTATTGGCATTATGTGCGTTCCCTGGACCTGAGTTTCTCAGTGAGCTTCTGGTGGTCGTAGCCAGAGCCAGGGTGCAAAGGACCCACTGGGCAGATACCTCACCAAAGGAAGTGAGCCAGGTAGGAAGCCCTGGGTGCTGCTAGAGTCCACGAGTCCCGTTTCCCCAGATACTCTCTGTAGGACGCGTTGTGTGCAGAGCTGCTGTGCGCACCCAGGTTATGGATCCCGATTATGGATGCTCCTTTTCTTTGTAACATACATTTTTTCAATAACATGAATAAAAATATTTTCTAAATTCAACTAAATTTCCCTCCTGCCTGTGGCAGAGCAGGCAACCACAGAGGCATTGGAAAAGGAAGGGTGGGGAATATGGGCCCTCAAGGGAGACACCCCTGCCCATGAACTCTCTTGGTAAGTGGTGCTGAAGGAAGGGAGCCAAATGTGTCACACAGAGGCTGGCTCAGAAAAGCAGAGACCAAGGGGCCTGCACAGTAGGTGGGGACTCTGGAGCCTTGGGAGGCTGGCAGAGCAGGCTATAACTAAAGGTGTATAGAGTGTGCAGGCCTAGCTCTCGATGGGCTGGCCTGGCTTGTTGGTGATGAAACTATCCTTAACTAGCTTACATAAGACCCGTGTATTCCTACAGCACTCCTGGATGGCTCGGAACAGGTCTCCACTCCAGGCCATGGTTCCCAACCTTCCCTCCTCCACTTCTCTGGTCTCCAGTTGGTTTCACTGTATTCCCTTTTCTGGAACGGGGAAGAGGGCAGCTCTGACTTCATCTCCTTCTCCACATCTTGACCCCCAGTACTAACTGCTGGACCCTTTACCTCAGACCAAGAATCACCAGTAAGGATGCTGGTGGCTAGGCCTGTGGCCTCAGGGATGGCTGATGATTGACAGGCCTAGTTTCCAGCTCCACCCCATCCCAGTGACAAGAAGATGACCAGGCCAAGAAATCTAAGCTTGGTCACACAGGATCTGGGAGTCTAGACCATCAGAGTATGCCTTTTTAGACAGCTAGCTTTGGCAGGGAGGGATGTACATCAGGCTGAGGCAGCCAGAAGCCCAGGGAGTAGGCAGCAGGGGCCTTTGAGGTTGGCATCCTCTTGGCGATTAGCAGTTGCTTACATCATCTCACTTGGACAATTACTACAACAGCAGTGCTGCTCGGAGCACTAAGGCATAGAGTAGGAAAGCCAGCATTCCAGATGATGTGCCCTAATGATGAGCCACCCATCCCCAGGAGGGTGGGGGGCACTGGCCCAGCCTGTACCCTGTACCCCTCTAACAACCAGCAAGTTCAATACTATTCTGGGCCACTGCTGAGCAGCAGAGAGATGGCAATCACCAGATGAGGGACAGGGAGGATGGAATGGCTCTGCCTATGGGCAGGTCCCAAGGCTGCTGCTGGAACCTGCCTGGACGGCTGCCTTCTACTCACTGGCGAGAATGGACTCTCAAGCTGTCTTGGAAACACAGCACTAGCAGCCCTGTCCTGGTTGGGGTTTTGTTTGTTTGGCTGGTTGGTTGGTTGGGTTGGGTTTTTTTGTTATCAACTTGACAAAAGCTACTCATCTAGGAAGAGGACTTTCAAGACAAGTCTGTAGGGCATGTTCTTCTTTTTCTTTTGTTTGTTCATTTGTTTTGGTTTTTCAAGACAGGGTTTCTCTGTGACTTTGGTGCTTGTCCTGGAGCTTGCTCTGCTCCACCTGCCTCTGCAGACTAAGTAAGGCACAGGCACAGGGAGAGAACACAGGGAGGAAAGGAAGGAAAGAAAGGAAGCCAGTAAGCAGCACCCGTCGATGGCCTCTGCTTCAGTTCCTGCCTCCAGGTCTCTCCTACCTTGAGTTCCTGCCCTTCGTGATGGACTGAAAACTGTAAGGAGAAAGTCTCTCCTCCCCAGGCTCCTGGCTATGGTATTTACCAGAGCAACAGAAGTGAACTAGGACAGGCCCCAAGAGGATCGGCTAGGCCCAGGAAAGGGAAAGGAAGGGACAGCACAACTGGAGCAGTATCAGGAATGAGCACAGGCTGAAGCCACTGGTCTTCGATGTCACAGTGTAGACCGAGACCTGGAAATGGGAAGGCTGGGAACAGGAGGGGCCTGGTCCAGTCAGTGATTCCCACCCATGGCACCAGTGGGACCAGAGGGCACTGGCAGAGAGGGCAGAACAGATTGTAAAGGACATCAAACTAGGGTCTGGGATAGTGAGGGTTTGGGGTGGAGAGTATCAATCCCTTTGAGATGCTTATATGACTGGCTGGTACCCTGGGAAAACGCTGGAGATAGGGAGACAGGTGGCAGGAGAGCTTCTATCTCCAGAGCTCCTTGGTCACCTCAGGGATGGCCTGAACTGTAACACTGCAACACAGGACAGGGAGGCAGTTGGACATCCCAGCACAGGGACTGGAGAGGCACCATGCCCAGGGTAGTCCTAGGGCAGAGCTACAGGGATTCCTGAGCTATACCTTAAAAGCTCTGAGGGTACAGGACATCCTGGGACTGGGGACTCAAAAAAAGCCCTGGCCTTTCTAGATGGGCTCTGCTTTTCTGCCAGAGTTCGACAGAGGCAGAAAGTGACATCACAAAGGTTCCTGTGACATCACTGGAACCACAAGCCTAGCCCCTCCAGAAGGAACCTGTGGCCACATCAGTCCTCATTTGGGCCAATATGGGTTCTGACGTGTTGGGGCAAAATAGAAGCAGGCAGAGAACCACAGTATGGCAAGAACTGATCAAGGAAGGGCACTGGGTACTACGGTGGTGAGTCCAGGGACCAAAGGGGAGGAGTTGAGAAAGGAAGGAAGGCTGAGGTGAGCAGGTGAGAACCCCACTGTGTGTCCTAATTCAATTCAATCATCCTAAATCAAAACAGGTCTCAGCAGGGTGTGGCATGTGACTGTCCAAAAGGAATGGAACCAGGACCTGAGCAGCTGCTAAGCTGGTGATGGGGTAGGTTCTGGTTTGGACAGCAGTTGTGGGGCCAAACAGCAAGGGCTTTGAGGATAACCTCATATAGATTGCCAGGGACAAAGAGACTGGGCTCTCAGGCTACTTGCTGAAATAACCAGTGGACAAAAGGCCCTATGTGAACAGCACAAAATGAGTCCAGCCCAGCATGCAGGAGCTACTACACTGGGGCCAGAGTAAGATGCTATTGTAGCTATGGACACTAAGGCCAAGGTCATCGACCAAAACCACCCAGAGCCAGACACAGAGACACCTGCCCAGGACTGGCAGTGGCTCTGACCCAGTGCTGCCGTTCAGTTCACTTGACTGGGGAACCCAGCCCCACACAAACTCGAGATTGCAGAGTACAGCAACCATCAGGAAACATTTATTAAAAATATGTTAAGCGCAAATAACAAGGGAGGCAATTCATGTGCCATGTGTCAGGGCCCTGGTCTGAATGGGTCGTGAGGATCAATCAGTCCACCAACAGCGAGAGCCATGCAGGACACAGCTAGTGCTGACGGGTCCGCAAGGACTTTCTGCTCGACCTGGAGATGCCAGCCTCCCTCTCCTTCTCAGGGTCGAAGACTTCTGTGTATAGAACAGCAGGGAGACACAGTAAGCTGTGTGATCAATGGACTGATCACACAGAACACAGCTGATAGCTACAACTACTTCCCATGCAGAGGACCTGTCCTGTCTGTAATTCACTGCTAACCCTTCTCCCCCTCAGCACTTGAGCCAGGCAGCAAAGTTCACTGAGGGTGCTGGGAAATGGCTTTCCCATCCCTCTTCCTGGACGGGCTATGAGGCAAGCCTTTTTTGGGACTCTCACGAGCTTTGAGGTTTCCCTTGGATCTGGATCCCTTTAGAACAAGGCAGGCAAGCAGCTTTCACCTGTGCTTCAGCCGGTCACCAACACTGACCTTCATGCTCGGAGTCCTTCTCAGTCCTCCCTCCAAGGGTGCTCTTGGTGCCCAGCCACAGAACTGAGGTCCCACAGACAGCCCATCACAAGGCCGCTCCCTCCCATGGGCACTCTGGGGTCATGTACCTGGTATGTCATGGGGCCAGTAGTCATTGCAGTGGGGGCAGCGTGGCTCAGAGGTGGACTGGAAGTACTTGGCCACACAAGGCAAATGCATCCTAATACCACATGTCTCGCAGCTCTGACCCTGAAACAAGAAAGGCCGATGACCATGAAGCAAGGACATCCCTCAACTTCACAAACTTCAGAAAGCTGCAAGAAAATGGTGAGCAGGATGGAGATTTAAACTTCTAGAACCCAACTTAATGCTGCACTACAGAATTTTGAACAAGTGGAGACACTGAAAACCTCACTCCCTACTAGGCCCCTGTAGCTCCAGAGTCAGGCTCGCTGTTCAGAGATCCCCAGGTGGGAGGTATAGGCAGAGCTGTGCAGTAGGCTGAATGACGACATGTATCGCACACTTAAGGTCAACACAAGCATGGGGTAAGCCACAGACTCCACCTCCCAGAGTCTGACCATGGAAAGACCACAGACACCTGTGGATACGCACTCAGAAGCTCAGCATGGAACCTGCTTGCCCACGATAAAACGAAGCAAATATGGGCAACCAGCCTGGCTGAATGGTGGGAAAGCCTGCAGTGAGAAGCACAACGGTGGGTGGGTACAGAGAGACATTTGTCACAGAGCCACCAAGACTTAAGGAACCCCCTCTACCAAAGTTATCAGCAACACCCAGCAGCACCCTGGGCTAGAGTGGAATGGCTAGGGAGAGAACCAGGGGTGCACCAGCAAGGGAGTAGATCATGGCCTGTCCAGAAGGCGCTGACTGTTGGGGACACAACAGTGGAGGCCAAGTGGGCTGAGCATCAGAACCCTGCTCCCAGTGTCTTCAGTACCTGGATGAGGAGGCTGTGGCAAATGTTGCATATCTTCACGGCATCCGGGTAGGACTCTCGGATGAACTGCTCCATCTCCAAGATGGCCCGGCCATGCAAGGTGAACTCCCCCTCCTTCTGCGGGGACAAAACACACTCACATGCTGGCTCAGTGCTGACTCCCCTGATCCCACAGTCCAGAGTGCAGGAGGACATGGTCTAGTCATTGCAGGATGTCACCGATCCCAGCCAACCAATGTCAGCAGTGTCCCCTTACCCAAACCTCAGAAATGGTAACCAAGGTAGAGATGGAAAAGACAGCGGAGGTAAGGATCCTGTCACCCCCAGACCTCAGACCTTCCTGTCACCTTTACAGACTGATGACAACATGATCAGAAAGTGGAGGTGAGGATCCTGTCACCCCCAGACCTCAGACCTTCCTGTCACCTTTACAGACTGATGACAACATGATCAGAAAGTGGAGGTGAGGATCCTGTCACCCCCAGACCTCAGACCACACCTGTGCTTTTACAGATGTGATGACCGCTGCCCCACAAGTGAGTCACAGTCAATGGCTTCAGCAAAGGAAGACTGAGGCAAGTAAGAGAGGCAGTGTCCCAAAGGGTGACCCAAGACAGACCCGGTCAGGTACCCACTTCTCCTTCCCTTCCCACCACTGCTCCCACGTCACAGCCATTTTCATGTCCTGTCATTTTACAAATGAAGCTGGAAGGAGCTCCCATATCAGTGTGAGTGGCAGAGCCTCCAAAGGAAGCCAGACCTTCTGGTCTCCATATCTGGGTACAGTTCATACCTTAGGAAGGCCAGGCAACATGAACACGTAGTTATATAACTGTGGAGCAAACACCGCCGCCTAACAGGCAGAGGCAAGGCTGCTGGAGGGGCTTCATCACAGCCAACAATGAGCAATGTGGACTCAGTCACATTCACTGCTATCCCTGCTTCTTTGATGGGACGCTGGAAGGGCCAGTGTGGAGTTTTGGTGGTTCTGGGCATGTGATGTGGGCTGAGGGAAGCTGACAGCTCAGGCCACATAAGATGGTGCTGCAGCAATGGAGGCTGAGCATACGGCCCCCAACAGTCCTCTGCTGTCGTTGTCTTTCACAGAAAGGGCTGACTTGAGTCTGGGACAGTTCCCTCCCAACCCACCACTCGGTGTGCATGTGTGTGTGTGGGGGGGGGGGTGCTTGTGGAAGCTGGGCTCCTTTCCAAGGCGGAAGCTCGGAGATCCATGTATTATGATCTATTTGGCCTGGTGACCAAAGGAGGAAGTAGAGGTGGGCTAGGAGCAAGAAGGGGCAGTGGAAAGGGAGTGCAAAATTAGGAAGGCCTTTTTACACAGATCACTAGTGTCCTGAGCAGTGGAGACTGAGCCGCCTCAGGTGTGGTGGGAGCATGGCTCTCTGGCTATTCTCAGTCCTGTGGCTATCATCTCCCAAAGATCCAGATCCACAGTGGGGGCCCACTACTTGGCTAGCTCGCTGACCAACCTTTCCCTGCTCTTGAGGCTGGACCCCACTAGAAGGAGCCAACCTGGCACGTGGGAAGATATGGCTAATAAGGTGCCACCTTCCAGTCCAGAACCTCCCAGTGGACCACACAGCTGATAGCACCTCAGAGCCAAGCTAGGGCCCCAGGGAGGAAAAGTGCCCGTGAGCGATACATGTGGGAAGCCCTCTTAGCAGACACAGGCTGCATCTCTAAGGCCAAAGATGAGCCTAAATAAAGTCCCTCTGATCAAGGATCTGGCTGCCTAGGAAGGCTCGTCAGGGACCAGCCAGCAACTCAGTCATCAGTCCTTCAGTGAGTTCCCCACAGAACTCACAGCTGTCCTGCCCAGGTTGTCCAATCAGAAAACACAGCCAGAGACAGTGGAGGAGCCAGAAGGTACTCTCCCAACCACAACCCCGACTGCCTGAGCCTACGCCTTCCTTCACCAGATACATGGTGAACAAGAACTCAGAGGTGCCCAATGGCAGAGCTGAGGAGAATGAGGGGCTGAAGGGTGCCAAGGCAGGGGCAGCTGGCATGCTGGTTTCTGCAGCACTCCCTCCACAGTAGCTCACAGAATTCTTCAGAACTCTCATCAAGCTCAGGTAACAGCTCAGCTTTCCCTGCAGAAGGCAGAGCCAGCATCTCCATTCTGAAAGGAAGGCACCAGAAGGACGGGGCCTGGATGCCATGGATACCATGGTAGGCCTCAAGACGCTGAAGGTGGGAACCTTCCTCTCAGCAGAAAAGAGCTGGGCAAAGAGAACTGTCCACAGCGAGCAAACTTTTCTCCTATCATCTCTCTGGAGCATCATCTCTGCTAGCCTGGTCACCCATTCAGGCAAGCATTTATTGAACACTACAGGAAAGAGGCACATTCTGCAACAGGACAATGAAGTCAGAACCCCTGCTCTCAAAAAGTTAGCCTCAAAGAAAGCACACCAAGAACATTCGGCACTGACAACCCCAGCCCAGAGAGGACAAGAAACTGAAACTGAGAGCCACTGATGTCTGTTCCAGGCACCTAGCCAGGCTTGTTACCTGGGCTTCATGTCTACAGGGTGTCAACATAAGCAAACCACCAAGCTGTGGTCAACACACACACACCTTCATGGGACACACAGGATGTCCCCAACCTGGCTCTTACTCCCCATAGGGACTACTGCCTCTCTTCCCAGCAGATACCGAAGATTAGAATTCTAGCAAGGTTCCCAGAGAGGAGGTTAAGGGCCACTGAGGTTACAAATGGCAGCCTCAGACTATGGGTCTGACTTCCTAAGGAAGAAGTGGGGGACAAGGTAGCACTGCCAGCAGATGTAAGCCAGGGCTCTTGTGGGGGACAGAGTTGTGATCAACAGGGCCAACCTGAGCCCAGGCCTGGGCTTATGTGAACAGCAGTGCCTTTTATGGGAAAACCCGAGGCATTTGCTTCACTCTGGTCAGGAGGCCTCATCGCACAGCCTGCTTCTCTCAAAGACCCATCTCTTTGCACCTGTGGGTCAGTGTCCTAAGTGGAAGGATGAAGAGCACTGGACCCCAGCAATGTCTCACTGACAGCGCCATCACAACGAGCACTCTAAAGGCCTCTTGTGGCAGGTGGCTCTGCAAGGCACTCCACACTCACACTTGTCCTGTCCATGCCAGGGTTTGTTTCTCCCCGGGTACAGGAATGAAAGGGCGGTCCTCTGCACCAGCCATCGGAGCCAGGCAGGGGTCAGGGACAGGATCCTCCCAGCCTCCTGCCCTTTATCTCAGTTACTTTTTCATTGCTGTGACTGAGGGAAATTATAGAAGAAAGCATCTGATTGGGAGCTTACAGTTCTGAGGGTTAGAGATCATGACCATCATGGCAGACAGGCCAGGCACTGACAGCTTACATCCTGATCCATAAGCAGGAGACAGACAGCACACTGGGGATGATGAGACTCTTTTTTTTTTTTTTGGTTTTTCGAAACAGGGTTTCTCTGTGGTTTTGGAGCCTGTCCTGGAACTAGCTCTTGTAGACCAGGCTGGTCTCTTAAAACCTCAAAGTGCCCCACACCCAGTGACACACCTCCTCCAACAAGACCACACCTTTTCATCTTTTCCAAACAGTTCCACTAGCTGGAGACCAAGCATTCAAACATATGAGTCAGTGGGGGCCTTTCTCACTCAAACCACCACACAATGCCTCTGTCTGCATCAGGGCTCAGAGGACCCCTTCAGCGACTCCAGCCTCTTCCATTTGTGGCTGCAGCACAAGACAGACCATGTGAGTGTCAGGGAACACAGGCACTCCTCATAGGTCACAGACAACCTTCAGCAGAGAAGGGACTGCCACAGATGGGCCTCGTTCAACTGACATCAGTTGGATATAAATGAATGCAGAAAAACTGCTGGGCACCTTCAAGAGACCCAGGTAGAAGGCCATCAGGGTACCTCAATCAGCCACTTGCTCTGCACGAACTTCTGCAACACTTGCTCCGCCTCTTTCTTCCTCATCTTTTTGCCTTTGAGTTGATCAACCAGGTTCAAAATGTTTGTAGAAGAAGCAAAGCCAGTCTCTGAGTCAACGATCAGTTCCAGCTGCAAGAGAAAGAGGTGTCTCATTCATCTACATCTATGTGATAGCAAGCACAGTAGCTAAGCCACCAGCCAGTCCTGGCAGGGATGGGTTAAAACAGCCCAACACATGCACACCACTGACAGCCCTTCAGGAAGATACTTTATAATATACATCAGTAGACATGTCCAGTCCAACTGATGAGATGCCAGAATAGGGCTGTTGCCCTGCCCCCATCTCCCTGAAGGAGAAAAATGACTGAGCACCATAAGGCAGCACCTCTCCTCACTCAGAGGCGGAGGAGCAGAGACAGTGTGGGTTAGGAGAAGAGGCTGCAAGGACTTGGGCAGGCCGGGCATGTTCCCTAAGACTTCTGTCTGTGGCAGGACAGGTATCCTGTGTCTATGTATGCACAGGTGTGCCCCAGCCTTATTCTCCACACCTTTGCTGACAGCCCAGGATGATTATGAAACCATAAAACTAGAAAGTTCACCTGTCCTGAAGGGCTCAGCCAAGGTGGGGCCAAAGAGGGCACTCCTTTCTTACCTTCTCAATAACTGCTATATGCTTCCAGGACAGAACCACTGTCTTAGCCATGTGTAACAGATGGGCTGAGCAAACTGCTCCAAAGCTTGGAAGAACAGGACCCTAGCACATCAGCATTCAGTGAACACCTCATTAAAGTGCAGGTTTGGGTTTAACATTCCATGCTTTCCAACAAGCACGATTTGGCAGGTGATTTGAGGTCTGCATCTCCCTGTGAGACCCAGGAAGCTGGGAGCATGACAGTGGCCTCCGCAACTGCAGCTCCTCTTCCCTCCCATTAGAAGCACAGCCAAGGCAGCAGTGAGAACTGCTGTACTCACAGCCTTTCTAAACAGGTCCAGCTCGTTCTCTGCAAAATCCGAGGCCATTTTGGAAATTGAAGTTGTAGCAAGATTCACCTAAAAATAAACCACACAGGAATCAAGCTGTGTCTCCATCAGAGAGTTGACCGCCACTGCCTCTTTCTCCACTCTCAGAAGAGTAGGTCAGGAATGCTACCTGTAGAGGCCTCTGCTCCAGTTTCCCAAAGTGCCACTAGAGGGCACTTCCTCACACATACCAGAGCATAGATGGGTCTCCCGTCGTCTTCTGTGGCTCCTTTCTTTATCTCAATATACAAAGACTCTAAGACACTGTTGATATTGCTGATGAAGTCCTCCAGCTTATCCACAGTAGCATTTCCTGGAAATATGGGGGGAGGGAGAGTGGATTCATCAGAAAGCACACACAGCCTGTTTCAATCGCTCTGGCACCTGACCTCACTGGCAGCCCAACCAGAAATGTTTGGGCTCTCTTGGGCTAATGCCAATGCTGTGCGGTTTCTTTCTTCCCAGAGTGCTCAAGAGATAAGCTGAGACAGAGAGGGTGTAATAAGGCAGAAAGGCCCCAGAGATTACTATCTCAGACCACTGAGACTGTGGCCTTCCTTCCTCTGTCCCACTCTTCATCCCCAGCCAGTGGCCCTCATTCAAGGAAGCCATCCAAGGCCACAACTGCAGGCCCTGGGCCAGCCCAGGCCTAAGTACAGAGCCACAGCAGGGTAAGAGAGGCTCAGAGACAGACCCATGCCATGCCATGAGAGGTCCTATTCTGAGGCATATTCCTTGCAGCCATTGCTCAAACTTCCTCCCACTGACCCTGCTTGGGCCCTAGCACCCCTCCGAGCACAGGCAGGGCTGGTATGAGCTGTGGAAGCCTGGTTCTAGCAGAAGTTCATGCTGTGCCACCAGCAGGAGGCACAGCCTTAAGAGCCCTGAGTCTGAGGAGGGGCAAATCCAGAACCACTACTGTGATGCAACTCAGGTGAACAGACACCAATTAGCTGGTGAGGAAGGACAGGAGAGGCTGCAAAGGGAGGGGACACACCTTACACAGAGAAGGGAGATGGCCAGCTCTGTGCTGGAATTATGCTCCCACGATGTGATACTTTCAAACCAAGTATTACTGTTTTCATTTATTAAAATTTCAAGCTGGAGCCACAATTAATCGTCACTGCTGAGCCATTCTCCAGCTCCCCCACCCCAATATATATTTTAAATAAACTACAAAAAAAAAATTTCAAGCTGGGCAGTGGTAGCACACGCCTTTAATCCCAGCACTCAGGAGGCAGAGGCAGACGGATCTCTGTGAGTTGGAGGCCAGCCCGGTCTACAGTGAATTCCAGTACAATTATAACTGTTACATAGTGAAATCTTGTCTTGAAAAACAACAACAAAGTCAGCTTGGTGTGATGGTGCACACCTTAATTCCCAGCACTCAGGAGGCAGGGGTAGACAGGTCTCTGAAGCCACCCTGGTCTACATAGTTCCAGGCCAACCAGGGCTGCACTAAGAAATCCTGTCTCTAAAAGAACAAAACAAAACAAAATTTAAAATAAAAAAAAAAACAACAGAAAACATGCCACCATTTATGTTTAAAACAATAACAGAAACAAATGAATCACACACAAGGGAAGGGCTCAATTGCTCTCCTACTCTGTGTAGATGACTAAGGCTAGTACTAGGAAGGAGACTCAGAAAGGGGTCGTCACAGGGACATAAGCTGTGGCCATTTGGCTTCCTACAGCAAGCAGGTATTTCCAACCTTGTGTAATGAAAATGAAGATAGTTTAAAAACCAAAAGGTCATATTGGTAGCAGAGGACATGCCACATTAAGGAACCAGGCTCACTGAGGTCACCAAAGGGACAGGTTGTGCGGCTAATAACAGATCACTGTAACAGTAACATACACGTGTTTGCGTTGGCTTTCTTTTTCTTTCTTTTTAATAAATACAAGTTAAATGAAAAATCAATAGTAGCTAATAGGTGGAAAACAGTGATGCAGATGGAAGCCAGGACTTAGAACTGAGTCTCACCTCCCACTGCTGGCTCCCACCATGAGAGCCTCCCTGGGCATGAGATGGCTCCCCACATAGCCCAGGCCCATTGCAGGTTGAGGATGCTTTCTGACCCCCAAGCACCAACTCTGGAAGACTGACACTGACTCTGGCAAGGGAGCCAGGTGCTTGAGAGCCACTGTATTAGAAACAGCACTCCTTCCCAAGGAGGAATCACTGCACACGCTTAGACATGAATGACAAGTGTGTCCGGCTCTGGCTGATGCTGAAGGAAGAGCTGGCCTTGAGCAGAAAGTTTCACTAACTTATATATACTGTGGACTTAAGCATTTCACATACTCTACCATCCTTAAGTCTCCTTCAGGTCCCAGCCCCAAGTCACACTTCAGACAATTTAAACAGAGACAGGCGACCGCAAGTCTGTCTACTTGGAAAGATGGGAGATTCACACAGAGAAAAAATATTACCAGAAATAGCTCTTAGGCACACCAGTGTTATTCTTTTCCAATAGTTGTTGCTCAGATCTATCCTTCCCACCTGGCAGAATAGTGAGTGCTTTTCCTGCTAAAAGCACAGGGACTTAATGGTGATCAGAACTGTTAAGGATTGTGACCCTGTGCCCTTGAGTTGCTATTAGAAGTACATCTTTGGGGGATAGGCCTAATGCCTGGTTCTATATCAGTGCTGTGTCCTTTGTTATGAAAATGGAGCCTAAAGGCTGGTTAATCCTGGTGAACAAACATTTATACCCTAGCATCCTAAATTTCCCTCATCTCCCACAGGTCTGGTTGGCAGACCCTCTGGGGTGTTTGGGAGCGGAGCTCCTTTAGCTAAGTTCCACTATGTGACTGAAGGTCTCCTCAGCAAATCGACTAATGATCTCTTCTAAGATCAATTCTATTACTTTGAGTTTCTTCTACATCACCACCTCTCACTGAGTAAATAACAATAACCCTTGTAAACAGAATCAGCCCTGTTCACCCAAAGTGACATAAGGAACAAGTCTTACCTCCCTCTGAAAGAGACAATTCATATTTTCCACCAAAGAAATATCTCAAGGTGTCATTCAGAAAAATGTAGTCTGTGGGTAGATCAAAAGCACTCTAGCAAACTGTACTTTCCAAGTACCCTGGGGGTGAGATGAGATCCAACCCTCTTTTCACACAATCCTCCAGAGGGGCCAGGCTCTGTGGCTGCCTCCACTGATGACCTTGTATTCAACAGGTCCCCAAACCCTCACTGTCTCCAAACTGGCTTTGCTATTTGGTGGCAACAGGGCCAGCAGCAGAGACCTGTTTCTCTGAGCACATCTCCCCTTTCATCTCTGAAGGCCAATACATTTTTTTTTTTACCTCTGACCCTCCCTCAACTACTCCAGCTGGCCTACACAGCTCTCAGCAGTGTAGGTGTGGCCTACACACCCTCTCTTCTCCACAGCCTCCTGGCCAGGCTCATCCTGGATGAGACTAGCCAGAGTTCCCAGCTCTGCCCTCCATAGTTCTCAAGCAGTGCTTCAGCATGGTCCCCGTTAATACATCTGGAGTCACCTGCACCTGATAATGTCTGGCTAACTCAGCCAATCAAGACCACAGCTTCCTCTCTTCTCCAATCTGTCTTTCTCTATCACATGGCTTGGGTGGGAGTAATTCTAGGGACTTCTATTCAGAAAAGCAGATACAGGAAGTCCCTGAGAAGCCAAGAGCTTAAGTCAGCCAGAAGGGGACCCAAAAGCCAATGGATGTGTGCTAGGTGCTGCTGCCAGCCCAGCAGCCACATGGACAGGGAAGACCACTCTAGTGCTGCTGCCAGCCCAGCAGCCACTAGGACAGGGAAGACCACTCTAGTGCTGCTGCCAGCCCAGCAGCCACATGGACAGGGAAGACCACTCTAGTGCTTTTGCCAGCCCAGCAGCCACTAGGACAGGGAAGACCACTCTAGTGCTTTTGCCAGCCCAGCAGCCACTAGGACAGGGAAGACCACTCTAGTGCTGCTGCCAGTCCAGCAGCCACTAGGACAGGGAAGACCACTCTAGTGCTTTTGCCAGCCCAGCAGCCACTAGGACAGGGAAGACCACTCTAGTGCTGCTGCCAGCCCAGCAGCCACATGGACAGGGAAGACCACTCTAGTGCTTTTGCCAGCCCAGCAGCCACTAGGACAGGGAAGACCACTCTAGTGCTGCTGCCAGCCCAGCAGCCACTAGGACAGGGAAGACCACTCTAGTGCTGCTGCCAGCCCAGCAGCCACATGGACAGGGAAGACCACTCTGGTGCTGCCGCCAGCCCAGCAGCCACATGGACAGGGAAGACCACTCTGGTGCTGCTGCCAGCCCAGCAGCCACATGGACAGGGAAGACCACTCTGGTGCTGCCGCCAGCCCAGCAGCCACATGGACAGGGAAGACCACTCTGGCGTGTGTTTTGTACCTGGTCCCTAGCCTGGCCCCGAATGTCAAGCAGCCCCATGTCCTCCCAGAGGCCTCCCAGCACATTCCATTCTAATCTAGCCAGTCCTGGGGTCTTTCTCGTGCTACCAAAACTGAGGATGCTGTCACCCGGTGCCAGGGCTACATAGGATGGTGCTTCCCACCCCTGCAGTCTTTGAACACTGAATGGTCACTGGTCTGCCTCTATTGCTCCAGAAGTCTTGGTCAGAAACTACAGGCTGCAAGCCTGCAAAGTCACAGGAGATAGCATGTGGCCCCACGTGACTCTAGGGCAACTATTTCCAGTCATGAGATCCTAATGTGAAGGATTTAGAGTGTCGATTACCATTACTCACACCAAACCTCCTTTCAGCATCTTGAACCTCCTGAAAAATGGCACATACTTCAAACACCAAGGGCCACGCGAGCTAATCAGTGTGGAGTGCAGAGCTACAGGAGAGCAGGCTCTGGGCCTAACCAGGATCTCTCTCCTTACTTGTCATGCACGCATCTGCTTTTCTTCTAGGCTGGGATTATGTAGCTGTGATGCACCTTACGGCCTGCTGGGCACTGGACACTGGTGGGGTGCTCTTGGCATTACAACTACCCTGCCAGGTGCAATATTAATGTCCTCTTTATATACTGGCTGCCTCGAAAGTAAACAACGTGTTCAGAGTTTCCCTAACTTGGACATGGAGCTGGCCCGCCAGACTCCAGATCTTCAGCCCCGGGCACTAAGCCATACGCCCTCAGCCTTCCCATACCAGCCCTCAGCCCCATCATATCACTTCAGTCACAAAACGGAGCTCTGCCAGAAGAAGGGAGTGGAGCACAAAAACTATAGTACCCCAGATGAAGTCACCAGAGGGGCTCCTGAAGTCAGAGATGATGCGCTGGAAAGTAGCTGTTACCAGCATGCCAAGTCTAGCCCCCCTCCTTTGGTATAGTCCTTGTCTGGTCCCACACTAGGATGGGTTGCAGAAAGGCAAAGGCAAAGGCAAAGACCCAAGCGGGGTTGGCTCTGCTGCTTCTCTATTAGGGCATGCCTGACAGAGAAGCAATTAGAACCCAGGGCCCAGCTTTACGGGGTGGTGTCGCACCAAACAAAGCAATCCTCTGACTTGAGAGTTTAGTCCACTGAGCACTTTTCCCTGGCTTAGATTTATTTTTCCTTTTTTTATAATTGAGTTTAGTCTGCCTTTCCTGATGTACTTCCTGCTAAATCAGAGCCTGCTCCTAAGGCTATGGGACTACAGTTCACTGCACACTGTACCCTGACAGCAGGCGGCCAGGAAGTCTGCTGCCCTAACCACTGGCCAACAAGTATTTTTGTTTTAAATGAGGCACCAAAGATAGAAAATGCTATTTTTGGGTAGAGAAAATAAGAGTAAAAATCAGTCCCTGGGGACCAAACCATTGTGAGCCAACTTGTCCTATGATAACAGGAAGGCCCTGCTGAGTTTACCAGTGAGCCAGGCCCTGCCACAGATCCCAGTGCTGGGCAAAGCTGTTGAGAGTTCAGACTCTTCAGCTGGAGCAGTGGTTCTCAACCTTCCTGATGCTGAGACCCTCTACTACAGTATCTCAACCATAAAATTATTCCGCTGCTACTTCATAACTAATTTTGCTACTGTTATGAATCATAATGTAAATATCTGATAAGGATATCTGATATGTGATCCTGTAAAAAGATCGTTCAACCCTCAAAGGGGTCTCGACTCACAGGTTGAGAACCACTGAACAAAGGAAAAGCTGGCAAGAAGGACACAAAGAGTGCATAAGGGCTCTGGGTTTTTCCCTTGCAACATTCATGGAGTGCAGCAGTGTGCCATGCTGGGAGGGCGGGGTGAGAGGTGGAGCACCTTTCATGAAGCATAGAATAATCTGACAGTTCTCAGTACCAGGCACATCAGCTTACCCCAGCACTGGTCTTTTCTTCTGAGCCAACCCTCAGGAACCACCACCCAGGACAATATGCTGTGACGGGTCAGAGAGAATATCTTACGGAAGTCATCCTTCTTGTTCAGCATGGATGGAAGCCTCCTGCACTGGTCTCTATCTTCTGTGGCTATTCTTCCAAGCAACAACATTTAAAAAGAAAACCCCTGGGCTCAGGACTGCCTAACTTGTCTCCTCCATTATCAGGAGTCAGGTCAAGAAAGAGAAACATAGGGGAAAGCAGCAGCACCAGATCCAAGATGGCGGCCAGCAGGAGGCTGATGAAGGAGCTTGAAGAGATCCGCAAATGTGGAATGAAAAACTTCCGTAACATCCAGGTTGATGAAGCTAATTTATTGACTTGGCAAGGGCTTATTGTTCCTGACAACCCTCCATATGACAAGGGGGCCTTCAGAATTGAAATCAACTTTCCAGCAAAGTACCCATTCAAACCACCCAAGATCACATTTAAAACCAAGATCTACCACCCTAACATTGATGAGAAGGGGCAGGTCTGTCTGCCGGTAATTAGTGCTGAAAACTGGAAGCCAGCCACCAAAACCGACCAAGTAATCCAGTCCCTCATAGCACTGGTGAACGACCCCCAGCCTGAGCACCCACTCCGGGCTGACCTAGCTGAAGAATACTCTAAGGACCGTAAAAAATTCTGTAAGAATGCTGAAGAGTTTACAAAGAAATATGGGGAAAAGCGACCTGTGGACTAAAATCTGCCATGAGTGATTCCAGCAAGTTTGAGCAGAGCCCCCGAGCAGTGCATTCAGATACCCCGCAAAGCAGGACTCTGTGGAAAATTGACACGTGCCACCACCTGGCGTCCGCTTGTGGCAGTTACTAACTTTCTACAGTTTTCTTAATCAAAAGTGGTCTAGGTAACCTGTAAAGAAGGATTAAAAAATTCAGATGTTCTAAAAAAAAAAAAAAAAAAAAAATAGCCTGCAGGGCACCTGGCAGATTGACTCCAGGCTGGGATAAGGAGATGGACTTTCCTGCCTTATGCAGGTCCTATTCTTATGATAAAATACCATGACCAAATCAACCTGGGGCAGAAAGGGTTTATTTCTGCTTACAGTTCCACACCACACCCCTTGCGGTCCTGAGTTCCTTGCTCGTGCTCTCTCTCCTTCTGCTCCTGATTTGGACCTTGAGATTTATGTCCGGTGCTCCAATGTGGGTCTCTGTCTTTGTCTCCTTTCATCGCCTGCTGAAGGTTAATATTCAGGAGGATGCCTATATGTTTTTCTTTGGGTTCTCCTTATTTAGCTTCTAGGCAGTTTGGATGCTCAACTTGCTAGACCTGGATGGAGGAGGGGGTTCCTTGGACTTCCCACAGGACAGGGAACCCTGATTGCTTTTCGGGCTGAGGGGGGGGGGGGGACTTAATTGGGGGAGGGGGAGGGAAATGGGAGGCAGTGGCAGGGAAGAGACAGAAATCTTTAATAAATAAATAAATTTAAAAAAATAAAAAAAACCAGTTCCACACCACAGTCTTATCGCTGAGGGGAGGCAGGGCAGGAGCTCAGGGCAGGACCCTGGAAGCAGAACTGAAGCAGAGGATGTGAAGGAGTGCTGTTGACTGACTCAGCCTGCTTTCCTATGGCACCAAGGACCACCAGCCCAAGGGTGGCACCCCCACACACAATGATCTGGGCCTGCCCACATCAATCAGTAGAGAAAAAGCACCAGAGTTGTCCATAGGTCAGTCTGGTCTGGGCATTTTCTCAATTGATGTCCCCTCTTCCCAAATGACTCCAGCTTGTGTCAAGTTGACATAAAACTAACCAGCACAACACAAAAGGATGTGGGTATTTTTGTTTGGTTTTCAGACAGGGTCTCTTTGGCTGACCTCAATAGACTCATGGTCATCCTGCAGCTCTCTGCATGGGTCAGCCAGTTCAGGTTGCAGACACTTTGTTCAGAGGCCCATTTCCAAACATGCTGTAGCCACAGTTTACCATAGGAAGACATTCTAGCAAGCAAGTCTGTTCAGCTGCACCAAAATAAGACAGGCGGCGTGCTCACTACAGAGCACCTAACCGTCCAGCCTCTGGCCTGAATGCCCATGAGCACCGCCACCGTGTACACAGTATAGCCACACAAGCACGTTCCTCTGGCCAGAGCTCTGCTGTGCAGCACTCCTCCACGCTGCCACTTTTTCCAGCATGGTTGAATTCTGAACATCAACACAAATCGCCACAGACTATGCAAACTACTTGGAGCAGAATTTTACTGGTGACCTTGTTCGTATAGATTCTACTGCAACTACTCTTACAACCTATCCTCTAGAGAAGCAGCAGCTGTGACAGTTCTGTGCTTCCCAGTGCCCTCGAGGAGTATCTGATAGGGGGCACTTCAGGGGACAGGAGAGGCCCAGCTGAAACCAGAGCTTTACTGTATCCCTGATGGGCAAGGTTCTCAGGTTTCCACCTAAGGGGCAGGCTATGACAACTGCGCACTCAGTCAGGTTTTTATTAAACAACCAAGCAGACACACACATGGTGTTTTCTTTTTTGCATGTTTACTGACTTAGACCCTTCAGGGCAGTGTACACCACAGGGCTCTACCAGTTCTCAAACTCCACTGTGGGCTGGAAGCCTCCTGTGAGGAGATTTAAAGATCCACCTTGGTCCCTGGCCATCTGATGAAGTTGTAGTTTCTGACTGAGGCAGGATGGAGATATCTTCTCCAAAAACTGGACAAACAGGCAGTGGTCAACCATACTCAAAGTTTAACCATGAGCCGGTAGCCCAGGCAGCCACACACCTAGCTCAGGCAGCTTCTCAAGCTCCAACTAGACTTGTGAAGTCAGACCACAGCCCTAACAACCAACACAGGAAACAAAGCTCCTACTCAGAGCTAACAGGGTCATCATGGCCAGGACATATTAATTGAAAAGCTTCCCTGCTTCAACTCAGGCCAAGTGTGCATCCCCTGGATCTGCCTGCTTCCAGCTTCCCCAGGCCAGCAGTCTGCACCAACCTACCCAAGGCCTCCACACTCCTCCTCCCAGGGAGGAGCAGTCCCTGTACAGAACAGGCTCGAAGCCAACAGCTACACAGCCCAGTTGCTGTACAGCCCAGCTGTTGTCCTTCAATACTTTATCCTGCAGGTCTGAGGTGGAGCACAATCCCTGGGGGCTAGATGTGGGTGCAGGCATGCACTGTCACCAGGACTCTAGGGTCCCCCTCTGCACAGGCCACTCCTTCACCTTCATTTGATACCCTGCACCTTGCACTCAGGCAATGACTGCCCTGCTCCATGTGCTGTCCGAGTGGAACCAAATGCCGTGTCCCACCTTCAGGCCCATCTCTTTACTCTTACCCACACCCTCTCTCCTTCCACAGTCCCTCTCCTGATGAAGTCCAGTGGCTCACCCACAGAACTCCACCCCATCTTAGCACCCCTTCCAGAGGAAACACACCCAGACTCAGGTGCGCCTATTAACTGTTCATCACAGCCACGGAAGATAGATGCACAATGAATTCATTAAAAATACAAGATCATTTTATTTGGAGCCAGCTTCTAATTACTCTGGGAAGAGGTGTTGACAGTATGACAGAGTGGAACATAGCTAGAAGGTCAGCATGATGTGACTCACCAGAACAAGGAAAGCAATGCAGGTGTGTCAGCAGCTTGCTGGAGTCACAGCAGGGTGAGGCAGGGAAAGGTTTGCAAACACTGGGAAGACTCCCATGTTCGGTGGATACCAAACTCACTGAGCTGTTTATACAGCAGATGGCAGGCACTTGTTGTGTGTTAGGCTTACTGCGAAGTTTTCAAATCTTTCCATTTTTTAGAGGTATTTATTTATTTAGTATCTGTGGGTGTTTTGCTTGCCTGGATGCTTATGCACTCCATATGCTAGAGGTCAGAAAAGGGTATTGGATCCCCTGGAACTGGAGTTCCAAATGTTTGTAAGCCACAGTGTGGATGCAGGGAACTAAGTACACAGGTCCTCTGCAAGAGTAGCCACCCCAAATGATAGGCAGTGGTGGCACACATCTTTAATTCCAGATTTTGGGAGGCAGAGGCAGGTATATCTCTGTTTGAAGCTAACATAGTGAATTCCACAACAGTTTGGAGTACACAGAGATATCCTGTCTCAAAACAAAACAAAAACAAAAAAAAACAAAACAAAACAAAAAAAAACAAGGAAAACAGAAAAAGAAGAGTAGCCATCCCTGAGCTCTTAAACCCTGAGCCATCTCTTTAGCCAAAAATATTTTTGTTTGTCTGTTTGTTTGTTTGTTTGAGACAGGGTCTATATAGCCCTGGCTGTCCTGAAACTCGCTTTGTAGACCAGGCTGGCCTCTATCTCAGAGATCCGCCTGCCTCTGCCTCCCAAGTGCTGGGATTAAAGGCATTTGCCCAACCCTTAATTTTTTTATACCTAACATTTTAGATATTTTATCTCCAAAATGATAATTTTTAAACTTGACTAAAAATTAACATAAAACTTACAGGAAAATCAACACCAAAGTGTCAGTGGTACCAACAGTCCCTAGAAGAAGAATTTAGGGAGAAATGCTAGTGGATGATGAGCCAGTGGGTCAAAGCGGACATTACCTTGTCTCAAAATGTCTCCTGGCTTCAGAGATGCTCAGTTGGCAAAGCACTTGCCATGGAGGCAGTAGAACCAGAGTTCAGGCCCCAGAACCCAGGTAAAGGTGGAAGGACAGACTGCACAGAAGCTGACTTCACAAGCACACCTTGGCAGGCAACCCCTATACCACATACACACACACACACAAAACAGTAAAACGTATTTCTTAAAGCATCTTCCCACATAATACGTATCAATCACTTTAGTGAGCAGAATCCTAGCACAGCATCTCCTCCATGCTGCAGCCCATCTGAGAGGGACACCCAGAACTCCATGCATGCTGGGTAAACACTAGCAGCTGAGCTCCATGACCTCACTGGTTGACTTTTCAAACACCAAACTCACCCTCCACTCCCAGAACAAGCCCACTTGCTCATCTGTACCATCTTTTCATACATTGTTGGGTTCAGCTCATCAAGGTTTGGGATGCTCATGGTAAACCGCGGTCTATGACTTGTTTCTTGACGAGACAATGACACAGGACACAGGCCTCACAAAATAAAGGAATAGGTACTGCCTTCTCTTTACCACAATTCCCTCAGAGTCAGGGCAGACTTGGAATTACAGGCAGGCAGTCTGGATCTTTTTCAGACTTGACTGTACATAACAAGACATCTTGGGATGAGAACCCAGTCTAATCACGAAATTTACTCACACCTGACGACAAAGACAATTTTATATAATAGCTTAAAGAATATGCACGCAAGTCTCGGTGAGGAACCTTCTGTCTGTGCCAGGCTGGTACTCAGAAGGTTTCAAATTGTGGAGCATTTGCTTTAGGAATGCTTAATCTGTATTCTTAATTTGAGTTTCTTTTACAGTTGTTTATTTCTGCAAGGGCCAGAGAGTTAGTTTTCTCTTTCCACTACGTAGGTCCTGGGGAGTGAACTCAAGTCATCAGGCTTAGTGGAAAGCACCTTTACCCACTGAGCCATCTTGCCAGCCAGCCACCAATCTATATCTCTTACTTAAATTTACGGAGAGGGTTCTTGGGCTTAGAAGTGGCAACTCTTCCAGTCTTCCCAGAAGCTGCCTGGCTCTCTGGCCTTCAAGAGGTCATTTCTCTGGGGACAGGGACTCTCCTGACACTGAGAGCCTCTGAGGTGCTCTGGATGTGCCTCCAGCTCAGCTTGGGCAGGCTGCCATGGCTGTGCCCTGCACAGCTGACAGCCGGGTCAGCTGCAGTATTACCGCATTGCTGCCTATCATACAAGAAATGTCACCCAGCCTCTGCCCTGTTTCTGACACAGAACTCCTAAAAGCCCTGGAATTTCCAGGGTGACAAAGGTGAAGGGGGTACCTTTTGTTCTAATGAGGAAACTCTAGGTAGCTTCAAGGTAGGGGTTGGTCACCAGAAAGATACTGTCAGCATCAAAATCCCCCAAACTCTAGAGAGAGGAAGGGCTAGAAACTGAGTTATAAATAGGTACAGTCTAATCAATTAGACCTATGGAATGAGACCCTCATAAAACCTTTGAGCAGTAGTGGGGCCCCAGGAGCTTCAGGTTCCAGGAGGGTGGTATACTTAGAAGGCTCAAAAGCACCATGCCATCTCACCTTCCAAGCCCCACACTACACATTTCCTCTATCTGCCTATGTCTGAGCTATATAATTGACAGCAGACATGGCCAGCCTACAGCCAACACGCCACATGCATCTCAGAACAGCTATAGATGATGTCATATCACAACATCACTAGGGCAGATAAGCCACTAATAATCAACCAGCAAATGTATATAGATAAGAGTACTTTCCTGAGTGCTGAGTCAGTCTGGCAAATTATCTAACAGGGGGATGGGGTCACAAAAGCCCTTGATTTACAGTCAGAAGTGCAGGTGACCCAAGACTTGCAACTAGCACCTGGAATTGGGACAGTGTGTGGGACTGTCACCCTTTAACTTGTGGAATCTGATGTTAATCTCACAGAGTGTCAAACTTAAGTGAATTGCTGGATAACAGTCACTCTCTGGAGAATGGAGAAAGCAGTCTGTGTCTAGTATGGGGCAGGGGACCCCACAGTTTGTCTCTCAAGAGCTCACTGGCCTTCGCTGGCACCTTGTCCATCTCTGGACTGCTTGGGGTAAACCCAATATGGAAACCCTCCACTTAGGTCGTGACCTCTGTTCTCTAAATGTCCTGTGTACCTATGATTATAAGGGGCGTCTGCAGACATGATATGTTTCGTGAGACTCAGGTCACCAGTTCCTAGCACAGAGCTGAGCTGACAGCCACAGGCCGTACTGCTGGAACAATGTACATGCACATGGATGGAAACCCTGGATAGAATTCAAGTTCTCTCAAAACACAGACAAGTCTCCAGATTCTTTCTGAGGAGCCAGAAGGCTTTACACCAGAACTTCGGGACAAATCTACACTCTGCCCTGGAAGGAGAATGAGGAATAAACATTCCCCTACAGGCAGTAAAAGGGGAGGTTAGAACAAGCAGGGCTTTTGGTGCGCATGAATGCGGCAATAGCAGGGCAATGCCCTACAGGTCAATTGCTGCTTTGTACACTTAAAATGCTTTTCTCATTGTACAAGGGACCTTCCTAGGCACTGCTTCAAAATATAAAAGAAATACTCGGTCTTGTAAGCATTTTTAATTTCACATCATTTATCTCCATTATTATTTGTTTTAAAATCTCTAGTAACAAAAATTCTTGGAAAGTGGCCCTTTTATTTCTTTAATAGTGGGCAGGAAATGACAGACTGGCTATATCCTGTTTGCTTCAGCACATGCAGGCACAAAAACTGGTGCAATGGCCAGGTGTGGTGGCACACACCCTTAATCCCAACACTCACAGGCAGATCTCTATGAATTCAAGGTCAACCTTGTCTACAGAGTGAGTTCCAGTACCACAGAGAGACCCTGTCTCAAACAAAAAGAAAAGAAAAGAAAAGAAAAAGGAAGAAAGGCTACACACAGTGTGATAGTTTCAGAAGCCTCGCCTAGCCAAGGTGCCACATTCTGGTGTTTTACTTACCATGTGCCAGCCACAGACGAGTGAGGACAGGGCAGGACGGTGGCATGAGGACAGGAGTACACATTCGCTTGGTCTCTGTCACTGTGGGAGTCTCCTGCTGTGCTTACATCCGTGCTTTAGTCCTAGTCCTAATTTCAGCCGTGCACTCGGGGATCTCAGAACATATCCCAGCAGATAAGGGAGTACTGCTGTAAATCCATTCCTAGACCACAGTCTACAGAACTTTCCAAAGTTAGGTCACAACTTAGAGGTCAAATAAAGGCAAGAACAGTTTGATTACCAGCACTAAGGCATTGTACAGCTCCAGCACAGCACCACAAACCTATCCTGTCAGCAAGAAACCAAAAGGAAGAGGCAGAAACTGCCCCATAACTAAGAGATGGTCTTGTGCTAGAGAGATGTGTCTCAGCTGTGCAAGCCTGAGGACTGAGCTGCAATACCCAGCAGTCAGGGAAAGCAGACATAGTGGTGCGCATCTAATCCCAGTGTTCACAGGAGGAGATGGGGCAGAGACAGAAGAATCCTGGAAGCATGGGCAGGAGACACTGCCTCAAACAAGGTAGAAGGTAAATGCCAACACCAGGGCTGCCCTCTGACCTCCATATGCATGAGAGAGAGAGCGCAAGCACATGGCCAGGCCACCTCTGGAGGATGCTGAGGAGTACATGTCAAGTCCTATGGGGCTTGAAGCAGGGAGACAGGTCTAAGACTCCCTCTCAGTAAGTCCCTCAAGTTCCCCTTTCACTGCTGTTCAGGCAACTGCAGCTCACAGACTTCTTAGAGGTCAGTTCCCAAGCAGGCATTAATCACACTTCCCTGCTCCAAACCCTGCCGGGGCTCAGAGCTCTTCATCATCTGACATAACTCCGTCCTGTCTAGGCCAGTAAGCTCAGCTCCAGAGCAGAGGTCACTTCAGCAAGCTGCTCCACTCAGGCCTCTAGCCTCCGCTTGCTCCTGAGCATCAGCCCATTTCTGGAACTTCCCAGAGTGTTTCATGACCCACTGCTTTGGAGAACAGGTTTCTTCCTGCCTTCCTTCACTCTTTCCCCACGGCACATCTCGAAGGAACCCCATTTCTACGGTCTGCCTTCCTCTCTCGGTCCACTGGCCCTCGTCTCTATGGGCACCACCTCCTTCTATAGAGCTCCAACTGCATGTGCTTTCCTGGTGTCCTCTCCTCTCTATCCTCGGCCCTACCCCTTTCCTCACTCCTCCTGCCTGGGCTCGCTTTTTTAAAAACCATTTTTCCCTTGAAAATTAGAAATACAGGGAGGGAAACAAAAATGCAGAACAAAACCAAACACTTTTATTGCCATGAGCTAAAAGAGACTGTCAAGAGTTCACTAACAATACCAGGCGGTCTTGGCGCACTCCTTTAATCCCAGAGAGGCAGAGGTGGGCAGTGAACTCTCTGTGAGTTCAAGGCCAGCCTTGTCTAAGGAGCAAGCAAGGGAG